>NC_135339.1:60246494-61664494 GCF_023851605.1 Tamandua tetradactyla
AAGCATAATCAACAGCCTAACACTTTGCATGCTCAGTCTCTTGTCTTTCTGTTTGCTTTTCCTCTGTGCTCACAATAATCTTGTTCCGTGAAAAGTATGAGAATGAGAAGAAAAAGAGAGAGAACAATTTGCCCTTGGGGAGAGGAAGAGTATTTGGAAAGTGTGACTGTAAGAAAGAGTGACTGTGAAACTTCCAGAGAAATACCCATGGGTAGAAATGCACATGAAACTCCAAATGAGAAACCGAGGCCAGTCTTAGTGACAGAAAGGAGGGTATAGCAATAGTGCAATGGATGGGAGAAAGCAGAGTACAAAAGAAAAAGGACAGTAAAAAACATACAAATTTCATGTGTTTTTTTTTTTTCCACATAGGATTCACAACATTCCTCAGAAAATTCAATTTAGTTGCCCTGTTCTAGCTTGCTAACCAGAACCAATTTAATTTAAATCTACACGCAGAGCCAAGGGGGACGAAATATTTTGCAATTACTTTTAGCTCCCTGTTGGAAGGCAGACTAGGATTTAACCAGTTCTGCTCCGGCTGTGACAACCATACAGGTTCGTCTGTGGCCTAAATGGTGTCCTTCGTCTGAGGATTAAAGAAAAGAAGACTCTGTACAAAAATTACTTGCTATGTTAAACAACTTAATAGGTGTGAATTTTTGAGAATGTGACAAATTGTTTTTGATTTATCTGCACAGGGTATGAAATACCAGTGCAAGACAATAATTTGTTACACAGACAATGTCTACCCCTTGCAATATATCTGCCCACTGTCACACTCTATTTGACATTCAGTTAGGTGATTTTTAAAGAACTAGTTTATTACTACATTTAATGAAGAGCAGAAAACTGATACATGACTCTCCTGTTGCTGCTCAGCTACTAGGAACACATTTCTCAGATATCAGCCTACATAAGTGTTTCTTGGTTTCATGCTTTGTTGTGACAGATTGATAAACAAACTGATAAAATCAAGTACTTTCAAAAAGGAGAAGTTATCATATTCATGTAAGTCCCTGGCTTGTCATGAAACTTCAAACAGTTTCTGGTCTGCTTACCATCTGTACAGATTTATTCCAAATAACATAAGAAAGTTTGTTTCTTTATTTCTTTCAACATAAATAGAACCATTAAGTTTTGGGGGGTATTTATATCCTGGGAGATAGTCAGATCATCTATTTTGATTAGACTTAACACATAGTCCTGCCCCCCTGCCTCTAAACAGAGGTCAACCCTAAAGACAGGCTCAATCCTAGTTCCCCTCCTCCAAGTTTCTCAGCAGTCAGCTCTTTCCACATTAGTGTTGCTAGAAATATCGGTAGAGCATCTATACTCAAAACCATTCCTAGTCTTGCCTCCTACTGGGAGGAAATGAGGCTGCTATAGGTCTGACTGAAGTTCCCCTAGGGCTATAATGTGGTCTGTCTTTATTAAAAGCAAAATAAAGGCCTCACATGAGGACTTGGCAAGTATTCCAGATTATGCCAGGTTTTTCAATTTTTGCTTTTTTGGTGTGGGGAGTAGGGTAAGAGGAAGCCATTCATAAATGTTACACAATAGATCTACCCAAGACCATTTTATCATTGTCGGTTTCAATGCAGATACTCTCCCCAACCGAAATTACCAACAGCACGTTGAAAACTGGAGGAATTTGAGAAAAAACCATTATTGCCTTTAACAGAAGCAAGTCAAGCAAAATAAAAAATGAGAAAGTTCTAGCCATAAACATTATGGTGTTCATAATGGTGTTCAATAAATATGATGGCAATCCCATAATTTCATTTTATATACGATTATCTGTTAGGTACGGGGTCGTTAAAGGATTCCACACGAGACAGCGAGTTAAAGCTTAAGGAGTTTATTGCTAGAGAGAAACAGATTGACATCAAAGGGAGAGCAGGCAGGTGAGAGCCAGCGAAACCTGCTAGCGAAAGAGATAGGAAAAATGACTCCAACTTTCTTTCTGACAGCTTGTGATTTTAAAGGAAAAACTGAGCCAAGAAGGGTGAGGGTGATGTGTAGCCACAGGCATCACTGGAAGATATCAGGCTGGTGCAAATCAGGACTTCATACTCATGATTATCTGGTCTGGCCTCTAGCAGGTGGGACATTGGCAAGTTTGTGCTCACTGTCTTGCTGTCACATCAGGTCTTGTTAGAAGAGCTGCTGAGGGAGAGAAACTGAAAGGACTCCCATGCTACAGAATCCATTTTGTTGTCAAGTTTTATTTTCTGATAACTGACATCTAATTTAGAAGTTGCTATCATCAAATTCCTAGATTAAATTGAGAAAATCAGCAATATAAATTACGTAAGTAACTTGCAGGCATGTGGGTGGAAATGATTCTGAAACAGACTTGAAATCAAGTTAAATCTTGGGGATATTCCAAAACACTAACTCCTGCTTTCAAATGCTAGCTATACCACTTAATTCTCTAAGCTTTTAGTTCATCTTTAAAATGAAACTGTATTTGCCACCTCACATAGTTCTTTTGAAGATTAAATCACCGAGTTTGGTGCCTGGATGGACACTCGATACCTGAGACCTATTATTAATTATTCCCTTTCTCCTTCTTCTTGTTACTGTTTTTCTCATGGACTGTGTTTTTTTTTTTACTTACCACTATAAGCTGAATGAATGGATGGATGGAAATGAATGAATGAACATCTAACACTTCTCAAGGAGGGACTGTGGTAGGCATCTGGCAAGGAAGTTTTGTTCCCTTTTTGTTAGTTTTTCTAATGGCAATGCCTACAGGGAAATTTAATGAAGAACAGTCACATATCACTACTGACATTTTTCTGCAGATACAAAACAATATAATTGTTCAGTATAGGCTGTATAGAAATAAAAATGCTGCCTATTACATCATCTCAGGTATATATACCTATGTGATATACATGTTGTTAACCCAATACAATAGTAAGAGTAATTTTCTGTGCTCTCAAGTAATGAAAGGTAAGATTAAGGTGTAAATAACAAAATCATTTACTAAATATTCAAATTGAGGTTTCTGATGGCTCCTCTAGTACATTTTCGTTTACATCTCATTACACAAATAGTTTTTCAACAAGACTGTGGCAGAGACATTGTGGGGGACTACAAAGAATACAACCCAGTTTTGTTTCAGTTGAACCATCATTTGTAGAGCACATTCTCATGGGCCAAGAACTGTGCCAGGTACAAAAACTGTAAAGGAAAATAACGCACAGCCTGTGCCCTTGAGAAAAAGGTACAACTATTACAAAGCAAAACACGGAACTTGCAATTACAGATTGGTAGGAGAGTCGATAGGAATACAAAAGAAGAAATGATCAACTGTTTTCTGACCTGAAATCAGGAAAAGCTTTAAAGAGGATGTGATACCTGAGCAGGAATTAGAAGCAAAAACAATTGTGTCAAGTAGACAAAAAGGAGTACATTCTACACAAAGGAAAGAATATATACAAAAGCAGAGAATGTATGGAACTGTAATTGATTCCATAGTGCTGGAATAAGAAAGGACAAGGAGAGTATAGAAAGAGAGAAGGTTAGCAAGGTAGCAGGAATCAGTTCTTGAATTGTCTCACACACCATGCTATGGAACTGGAATGTGTTTTCTCTAAATAATAGTGAAGGTTGCTAAAAATGGTCAAATTCATGTTTTGTAGCTGTACGGAAGGTGAACTAAACAGCCAGCAAGACCAGAGGCAGGGAGAGCTTCAAGAAACAAAATTAACACACATTTTATATTATTTAAATTTTATGGAAAAATGGAAGTGAAAAGTATGCACAAGAGTGTTCTTTCTTCTAATATCAGGATAGAAATTTGAAGCATTTACAAAAATTATCACATATCAAAAGGACAAACCTTTAGTAGCTTCCAAAAACAAATAAAAAATTAAAAGGCCAGATAGTTGGATATGGTTTTCAGAAAGGAAGGGAAAGGATTTTTATAGATGACGTACTTTGATGCCAAAGAATTTCCTTTTAGAAAACACTGCTGAAATGGCAAGTCTGCTTCTTGGTTCACTTGACACTAGCAGTAAATTTTAGGTAAGCACTCCAGCTTGGCAAGACAATATGTAACTGTAGCACACATACAGGGATGATACTCAGATCTCCCTTCCAGAGAACCTACTACTAGAAGCATAGGTGTCTGACAGTCTCCCACTGCTGGATTTTTAGATCCACCGCAGCCTTCATTCTGAGACCATGCTCCCTACCACCACCCCTCTGTCCTTCAAACTGCTCCAGTCAATGACCATGCACAGAGAGTGCAGTAGAATTAGGCTGTTCCAGTCAATCCAGGATTTCTCTAATGGGCAACTTTTGCTTGAGGACTCCCCATCAGTTAGGACAAGACTTTCTCAGAAATGAACTGTGGTTTGAGCTCCCTCCTGCCCAATTTTCTTTCCTTCTACTGTTCCTTTCACAGGTGTCAGACCTGCATCACTGCCTATTCCTGCTCTTTCCCTTTACCTTTCACAGGTATTTCTCCAAACAAAACTCTTAAGTATCTAATCCCATCTTGATGTCTGCTTCTTCAAGGACCTGAACTAAAATAGTTTAAGTATATTAAACTTTTTTAAGTGTATTAAGAATAAGAATCAAAAGGGAACGTGAGGCCATCCATGGAAAACCGCATACTCAAACCACCCTTGAGAGAAATCTAGCTGGTCCTGAGGGTTTTCCAGAGATTGTACAACTCAGCTCAGTGTTTAACAGCCCTCACAGTCAGGACATTTTATTCCTAATGACTTACCCACCTCCCTTGGGTCATATGTTCCATTCTAACTTCCAGAACATCTTTTACTAACATTTCATATAATTGAATTAAATTAGATTAAACTTCCCATAAAAAGTGGATTGAACTAAAAATAGTGAAAACTCTATCCATAAGAATTTGTTTTGAACTCAGTGAATTCTTAATTTAAATAATCATAATCTTCTCTTTTGAGTCCCAGGGGCACATGCAATTCAGGCAGGCAACATAGTCTCCTCTGGAGTTACAATGTTCATCCACCTTCTCTGGAGAATTAGCCTTTCCTGCTGCAAGCAGCTTCATCCAGCTGCCAGGAGAATATTTGGATGACAGTGTCTCAAAGTCAACACAGAAGAATTCTAGTCAAAGGAGGCAGTCTGGCAATAGTCAAGTATGCATGCTCTATATTCCTACACCATCAGGTCCAAATCCTGGCTCCACTAGGTGAACAAGCTGGGTAAATTTAGGTAAATTCTTCTTCCTCTCTGACCCTCGGTTCCCATTATTTGTAAACTGAGCATAACAATAGTATTTATCTTGTGTGCATGTTGTGAAGATTAAATGAGCCAAGGCAGTTAAACATTTAGCACAGTTCCTGGCACATGCTGACTACTCAGTAAATGGAAGTTACTATTATTTATGTCATTGTTACTAGTGTGAGCATCTGCTCTCAGAGTTGACAGAGTTCCTAACCACACAAGAGAAGCCCATGGCCATATATAAAATGATCTGGCCTCTTTTTTCTACTAGAAAGCTGAGAAGCTCTGTAAGTGGCCACACATTAAGGTTCAGCCTTCACTCGTAGCAGCAGAGGAAAAGCTGGTCTCTCTGAATAAGGGCAGACAGCTGGAGAAAGCCAAAAGAGGGATTACCAAAAAATTACGATGGTCGGGGGAAAGCTGAAATAACTATTTTAACAGACAATTTGTGCTCCAATTACCATCTAAACGTTCATGGTAAATAAGGATCTATAATAATACATCTGCAAACCCCCAACTTTAGTGACTGGGACTTTGCATGGTTTATTAGCACATGCTCCTTTGCCCAACTGTGATGTCACTTATCAGCACTGATCTTGACTTTTCCAAGTTTATTCCCCAACAGTTGAAGCCAGTATCTTGTGAGGAAATTTTCTGAAATAAGTGCAGTCACAGACCTGTGTTGATGGGTGCAGGAGGACTTTATTAAGGGAATATCTTCCATGGTGTTCAGTCACCTATGCTTACATTCCTCTTTTAATGTAAGGGTTGGTAACTATAAATTAGTAGGTGACAGCTCATGGGAAAGACTTTTGTACTAAATCCAAGTGATCAGCTACAAAGAAGGGACCAAAATCTAGGACATACATTCCAAATCTGCACTGTCCAAGAGAAATATAATGCAAGTCACAAAAGTAAGCTACATTGGTCATTTCACAATTTCTAGTCACCACAAAAAGAAAAAAGAGACAGGTGAAATTAATTTTAATAATATAAATCATTTAACCCAGTATATCTAAACCATCATTTCAACACATAATTAATATAAAAATTACTAAGATTCTATTTCCTATTTTTTATACTAGGTCTTCAAAATCCCATGTGTATTGTATATTTCCAGCATACTCCAATTCAGAATAACCATATTTCCAGTGTTCAGCAGGCATATTTGGCTAGTGGCCACCAACCTGGACAGTATATTTCAAAAAGGTTGGACTGGGATATGATAGGGTTATACAAAGGACCAGGTCACTGTCATGGACATTTTTCATGATTTTGGCCACCAAGCATCTTTTGAACACTCTTCCAATGTTAGGGAAATTTTCCTTCAGCTACCTCACCGGCAGGTGACCTAGGCTGGCCAATCAGAAAATAAATATATATATTTATATATTTCATATTTCAGTACATATATATATACATATATATATATAATATACATATATATATTATATAAGTACTGAAATATGAAGAGAAAAACACGAATAAGGTGCTGTGTATGTGGAATAGCTTTTCTGTCAAGGATGATGGTAAAGGTACCCAGCTTTCACGGGTAGCATTTAGAGGGATCTAATGTCAGGTGTCCAGCATCCATGGATCCATAGTATGATTCGCTTTAACTATGACCAGCAGCAGAGGCAGCCGGACCCTGTTGGAGCCATTTTAAGTTTGGGTAATACTTCCAGGTAGTCTCCAAAACTGGCTCTTTGGCAGTCCTATATATATATATATATTTTTTTTTTAACATTTTTCATGGGAAAAAATAATATATATACAAAAAACAATAAATTTCCAAGTAAATTTTAATACGTAGTTATACAACAGATTTTAAAGTTTGGTATGGGTTACAGTTCCACAATTTTTCATTTTGTCTTCTAGCTGCTCCAAGACCCTGGAGACCAAAAGAAATATATTGATTCAGCAGTCATATTCATTTGTTAAATCCTATTTTCTCTAGTATACTCTTCCTTCTTTTTTTTTTTCTTTTTCATGAAAAATAACATACATACAAAAAAGCAATAAATTTCAAAGTACATTGCAACAATCTATTGTAGAATAGATTTCAGAGTTTGGTATGGGTTACAATTCCATAATTTTAGGTTTTTATTTCTAGCTGCTCTAATGAACTGGAAACTAAAAGAAATATCAATATACTGATTCACCACTCAAACTCATCACCTTTGATCTTTCTCTCACTCTTTAGAGAAATCTGAGCTATGGCCATTCTAACTTTTTCATGTTGGAAAGGGTTGTCAATAATATGCGATAGAGGAATGAAACTAGTTGATACTCTGGAAAGGCTGGTCCCTCTACATTTCAGGACTTATTTGGTCCAGGAGCCCATCTGGAGGTTGTAGGTTTCTAGAAAGTTACCCTAGTGCATGGAACCTTTGTAGAATCTTATATAATGCCCCAGGCATTCTTTAGGATTGGCAGGAATGGTTTTGGTTAGGGTTTGGCAAATTATGATAGTAGCTTATGAAACTTTCCTAAGAGTGACCTCCAGAGTAGCCTCTCCACTCTATTTGAACTCTCTCAGCCACTGATACCTTATTTATTACACTTCTTTTCCCCCTTTAGGTCAGGATGGCATTATTGATCCCACAGTGCCAGGGCTAGAGTCATCCCTGGGATCATCTCTTATGCCACAAGGGAGATTTTCATCCCTAGATATCATATCCCACAGTGGGGAGGGCAATGATTTTACTTGAGCTGCAAGTTGGACTTAGAGAGAGGTCACATCTGAGCAACAAAAGAGGTCTTACTGAGCTGACTCTTATGCATACCTATAGGTAGGCTAAGCTTCTCCACTACACATATAAGCTTCACAAGAGTAAGCCTCAAGATCAAGGGCTTGGCCTACTGATTTGAGTATCCCTAATGTCTGACACAGTATCCAGGGTTTCCCTGTTGGTTAAGTTTAATAGTTTCATACTGTTTCTCCTATCCCTCAAGAGACTTTGACAATACTTTCTGATTATCTGCTTAATATACTCTGGGATGTATCCAGGCATTACATTAATCTATACAGGATTAAAGGCTCTGATTCTTATTCTGGACTCCCTGTGTTTGTATTATTTAAATGATCTATCCAGACAGTTTGAGTTAGGTTATGTGCTACTGAAAATTTAGGTTCTGGACAAACATCTTTCTTCCTTTGGTCTCAAAGAGTAGGTGAAGTTCTAAAATACAGGCAGGCAATGTCTTCCTTACTCATGTATTCTGAATTACTTTAACCTGACTTGACTGATTTGTTCTTATCTCTAAATACCAGATTACACCTATATAAAACAGCCCCTCAAAATCCAGAAATAACTATTACCACTCCAGAACAAATGCGACTGCTATAAGAGCTTACAGCTTTAGCCCCAGTTTTCTTATAAGTATTTTTTCAATGAGACTATACAATATTTGCTCTTTTGTTTCTGGCATATTTTGCCTTACCAAATGCCCCATACATTCATTAACATTACTGAATAACTCACAGCTTTGTTTCTTTTTGTAGCAGCACAATGTTTGATCATATGTAAACACTGTTGTTTGCCTATCTACTTCTCAGTCGGTGTATATTTCAGCCACCTCCATCTGCTGGGCCTCATGTATAATATCCAAAGTCAATAGTCCATTTCCCAAGAGAAACAGAGCCAATAAACACACCATTACCAAACAGAAAATCCAAACCTCCCCCTAACTCTCGTCATTCCCCACATTATATGCCCCTGGTATTGCTGCAGTACTGTTGATGTTTTCCTGTTAAACATAGTCCTATATATTTTTGAGCTTCCTAATATCTTTAATAAATTCCTTTTATGCTTAAACAAGTGAGGGTAGGTTCTGTAACTTCAATTAGAAGTTGAAGGATCCATAAAAACACATCTGTAAAAGCCCAACTTTAGTGACTGGGGCTGACTGAGAAATTTAAATAATGTTCTATTCAGGTTTTGATACTATAGATTAAGAGCTCAAATTCCAGTGTTGTCAATTATTGGCCCTGTTACTCTGAAAAAGCCACCCAGTGTCCATCCTCATCTGCAGGATAATAGTACCATCTTCCTTATAGGGAGGCCGAGGAGCAAAAGAAAGAATATACGCCAATTTCTTGGCACAGTGCTTGGTACATAGTAAGTGCTCATAAAAATATTCAACTATTATTATTAACAGGAATGACAGGACAAGATGCTCTATCTCCTACTTTGCAACCCATTCTCACTCCTCAGTGGAGGGTAGGAAGTCTGAGAGCCTAACACATTGAAGTTAGGCTACAAAGGACCATTAGAATAAGCCAAAGAGGTACATTTGCTGTGGAGTCAGTGCACTCTGAAGCAGAGTGAATGGTCACAAAGGGAAAAGGGTCTCACAGCCTTGAGCAAAAACATGGCAGCAGCATGAAGTTGAGACCCTACAAGAAAGGGAGAAGGATAGAAAAGTGGGGAAGGAGGAAGAAGAAATAAGAGAGACGCCTGAGCACCTAAATGAATCAGATTGAAATGAAAGGAAACCTGAAGAGAGCAAAAATGGTTTGCCTCTTTCTCAGGATTCTGAATGCACCCATGATTGACAAAGAGTAAGAATATTTCTTTCTGGTGATGAAATATTCCTGCACAACCTGCCAGGTAGTGCAGAAGCATAACAAAGCTATCATAATCCTACCTGTTATATTATAAATGAAATTCTGGAAAGAAGAGTGGGCAAGACAGATCTATATTATGATAAACCCAGCTGAGTTTAAGAACAGATTTAAGGAATTTATTCAATGTTCATGTGCCCAGCTAGACACGAAAATACAAGTGCAAATAAGATATGGACCCAGTCTTCAGGACACTCGGGTCTTAGGAGGCAGAAAACATATAAATGATTAATAACTATAAGCCCTGCAATCAAGTTACTTATTACACTGGCTCTTCCTTATAACTGAATGGTTCTTCTCCAAGACAGCCATATGGCTAACTCCCCAACCCATTCAAGTCTTTGTGCCAATGTCTCAATTAGGCATGCTAAAACCACTTTAATACCATATCCCCTCCCTGCAACTCCAGAATTTCCAATCCCCCTTATCCTGCTCTATTTTTTTCCTGTTTATCCACAGAAATTAATAATTAATTTTAACTAAACTTTTTATTTTGAGATAATTGTAGATCACACGCAATAAAGAGGAATTATATAAACCCTTTACTTAGTCCCCCAAGAGTAACATCTTACAAAACTACAGTACTATACTGAAACCAGGTTACTGATATTGATAGAGTCAAGGTACAGAACATTTCCATCAATACAAGGATTCTCGTTGCCCTTATATAGCTAGCCTACTTCCCTCCCACCCTTATCCCCTCTTTAATTCCTAGTAACCACTAAACTGTTGTCCATTTCTACAATGTCATTTCAAGAATGTTATATAAACAATATTATACAAATACGATCACATAGTATGCAACCTTTTAGGGCTGGTTTTTTTCATTCAATATAACTCTCAAGAGTTTCATCCCAGTTGTTGTATCAATAGTTCATTAATATATACAACTGAGTAATATTCCAATAAAATGGATGTAGCACAGACTGTTTAACCTTTCATCCACTGAAGGACACATGGGTTGTTTCCAACTTTGGCTATCACAATAAAGATTCTATAAATATTCATATACAAGTGGGAGGGACCAAGACGGCAGCTTAGTAAGGTGCGCGCATTTTAGTTCGTCCCCCAGAGCAACTACTAAATAACCAGAAACAGTACAGAACAGCTCCCGGAGCCATGACAGAGACCAGACACACAGCATACCCCAGTCTGGACCAGTTGGACCGGCTGCGAGACGCCGCAACAGTGAGTTTCCCAAGCCGCGCGCACTTTCCTAAGCTGCGGAGGCCAGTGGCTGGAGCCCCTCCCTCACAGGTGGCTTCCCAGACCGGCTGCGGGTCTCAGAGCGGCGGGCTCCCCAAGCCGCGGCAGCCAGCGACTGGTGCTCCTCCCCCATGGGCGGCTTCCCAGAGGGAAAGGAAAGAGTCTCCAACAGTGGCAGGGACTGGGTCCAACCAAACACCAATAGTGGCATTAACAAACAAATTCTGACTGCTAGAAGTGGGTGCCCAGCTCAGGCGAAACTGATCAAGGCGGAAGTCGCCTATTGGGATGACTGAAAGGGAGGAAAGGGTATGAAGCAGAGCCTTCTGTGGCTGTTTCTGCGGAGGCTTGGTTGCATCTGGATTTGGCACCAGGAATGCATAGGCTGCAACTTCCCCAGGCGTGGAAACAGCCTGCTTTCAGGGCTGTCTACCACCTGAAACTTACTCATGGGAGGGGTGAAACGCAACTAAGGCAGAATCCCTCTCTCAAGGAAATCAGATCCCAGGGCTTCGCAATTTGAAGCCATTAAAACCAGCCTACAACCTTTCCTCTGTCTCCACCACGCCCCCAGCAGGGTGAGCCTTCCAAAGCTAAAGGAGCCACAACATCTTTTGCTGGTGGGACCCGCAGACAGACAAGTGCCACATACTGGGCAGGATAAGAAAGCAATCTCCAGAACAAACTAATTAAGGTAATTAAATGTCCAGACGCCAGCAAAAAATAATAAATCACACCAGGAAAATTGAAGATATGGCCCGGCCAAAGGAACAAACCAATAGTTCAAATGAGATACAGGAGCTGAGACAACTAATTCTGAATATACGAACAGAAATGGAAAACCTCTTCAAAAACCAAATCCATAAATTGAGGGAGGACATGAAGAAGGCAAGGAATGAACAAAAAGAAGAAATGGAAAGTCTTAAAAAACAAATCACAGAACTTATGGGAATGAACGGTACAGTAGAAGAGATGAAAAAAACAATGGAAACCTACAATGGTAGATTTCAAGAGACAGAGGTTAGAATTAGTGAACTGGAGGATGGAACATCTGAAATCCAAAAAGAAACAGAAACTATAGGGAAAAAGAATGGAAAAATTTGAGCAGGGGCTTAGGGAATTGAATGATAATATGAAGTGCACAAATATACGTGTTGTCGGTGTCCCAGAAGGAGAAGAGAAGGGAAAAGGAGGAGAAAAACTAATGGAATAAATTATCACTGAAAATTTCCCAACTCTTATGAAAGACCTAAAATTACAGATCCAAGAAGTACAGCGCACCCCAAAGACAATAGATCCAAATAGGCATTCTCCAAGACATTTACTAGTTAGAATGTCAGAGGTCAAAGAGAAAGAGAGGATCTTGAAAGCAGCAAGAGAAAAACAATCCATCACATACAAGGGAAACCCAATAAGACTATGTGTAGATTTCTCAGCAGAAACCATGGAGGCAAGAAGACATTGGGATGATATATTTAAATTACTAAAAGAGAAAAACTGCCAACCAAGAATTCCATATCCAGCAAAACTGTCCTTCAAAAATGAGGGAGAAATTAAAACATTTTCAGACAAAAAGTCACTGAGAGAATTTGTGACCAAGAGACCAGCTCTGCAAGAAATACTAAAGGGAGCACTAGAGACAGATACGAAAAGACAGAAGAGAGAGGTGTGGAGAAGAGTGTAGAAAGAAGGAAAATCAGATATGATATATATAATACAAAAGGCAAAATGGTAGAGGAAAGTATTACCCAAACAGTAATAACACTAAATGTTAATGGACTGAGTTCCCCAATCAAAAGACATAGACTGGCAGAATGGATTAAAAAACAGGATCCTTCTATATGCTGTCTACAGGAAACACATCTTAGACCCAAAGATAAACATAGGTTGAAAGTGAAAGGTTGGGAAAAGATATTTCATGCAAATAACAACCAGAAAAGAGCAGGAGTGGTGTGCTGGTTTGAAAGGAAGTATGCCCCCTAAGAAAAGCCATGTTTTAATATAAGTCTCATTTCTTAAAGGTAGAATAATCCCTATTCAATACTGTATATTTGAACCTGTAATGAGATCATCTCCCTGGTTGATGTGATTTAGTTAAGAATGGTTGTTAAACTGGATTAGGGGATGACATGTCTCCACCCATTTGAGTGGGTCTTGATTGGTTTATTGGAGTCCTATAAAAGAGGAAATATTTTGGAGAATGAGAGATTCAGAGAGACTCAGAGAGAGAGTGGAGAATGTTACAGCACCACGAAGTGGAGAGTCCATTGGAGATGAAGAAGGAAAACGCCTCCCGGGGAGCTTCATGAAACCAGAAGTCAGGAGAGTAAGCTAGCAGATGATGCCGTGTCTGCCATGTGCCCTTCCAGCTGAGAGAGAAGCCCTGACTGCATTTGCCATGTGCCTTTCCAGATGAGAGAGAAACCCTGAACTTCATCGGCCTTCTTGAACCAAGGTATCTTTCCCCGGATGCCTTTGATTGGACATTTCTATAGACTTGTTTTAATTGGGACATTTTCTCGGCCTTAGATCTGTAAACTTGCAACTCATTAAATTCCCCTTTTAAAAGCCGTTCCGTTTCTGGTATATTGCATTCCAGCAGCTAGCAAACTAGAACAAGTGGCTATACTAATACCCAACAAATTAGACTTCAAATGTAAAACAGTTAAAAGAGACAAAGAAGGATATTATCTACTAATAAAAGGAAGAATTCAACAAGAAGACATAACAATCATAAATATTTATGCACCAAACCAGAATGCCCCAAAATACGTGAGGAATACACTGCAAATACTGAAAAGGGAAATAGACACATATACCATAATAGTTGGAGACTTCAATTCCCCACTCCCATCAATGGACAGAACATCTAGACAGAGGATCAATAAAGAAACAGAGAATTTGAATATTACAATAAATGAGCTAGACTTAACAGACATTTATAGGACATTACACCCCACAACAGCAGGATACACCTTTTTCTCAAGTGCTCATGGATCATTCTCAAAGATAGACCATATGCTGGGTCACAAAGCAAGTCTCAACAAATTTAAAAAGATTGAAATCATACACAACACTTTCTCAGATCATAAAGAAATGAAGTTGGAAATCAATAATAGGCAGAGTGCCAGAAAATTCACAAATACATGGAAGCTCAACAACACACTCTTAAACAACCAGTGGGTCAAGGAAGAAATTACAAGAGAAATTAGTAAATATCTCGAGGCGAATGAAAATGAAAACACAACATATCAAAACGTATGGGATGCAGCAAAGGCAGTTTATTGCCCTAAATGCCTATATCAGAAAAGAAGAAAGGGTAAAAATTCGGGAATTAACTGTCCACTTGGAAGAACTGGATAAAGAACAGCAAACTAACCCCAAAGCAAACAAAAGGAAAGAAATAACAAAGATTAGAGCAGAAATAAATGAAATTGAAAATATGAAAACAATAGAGAAAATCAATAAGACCAGAAGTTGGTTCTATGAGAAAATCAATAAGATTGATGGGCCCTTAGCAAGATTGACAAAAAGAAGAAGAGAGAGGACGCAAATAAATAAGATCAGAAATGGAGGAGGATACATAACCACTGACCCCACAGAAATAAAGGAGGTAATAACAGGATACTATGAACAACTTTATGTTAATAAATACAACAATGTAGATGAAATGGACAAGTTCCTAGAAAGGCATGAACAACCAACTTTGACTCAAGAAGAAATAGATGACCTCAACAAACCAATCACAAGTAAAGAAATTGAATCAGTCATTCAAAAGCTTCCCAAAAAGAAAAGTCCAGGACCAGACGGCTGCACATGTGAATTCTACCAAACATTCCAGAAAAATTAGTATCAACCGTGCTCAAACTCTTCAAAAAAATTGAAGTGGAGGGAAAGCTACTTAATTCATTCTATGAAGCCAACATCACCCTCATACCAAAACCAGGCAAAGATATTACAAAAAAAGAAAACTACAGACCAATCTCTCTAATGAATATAGATGCAAAAATCCTCAACAAAATTCTCGCAAATCAAATCCAGCAACACATTAAAAGAATTATACATCATGACCAAGTAGGATTCATCCCAGGTATGCAAGGATGGTTCAACATAAGAAAATCAATTAATGTAATACACCATATCAACAAATCAAAGCAGAAAAATCACATGATCATCTCAATTGATGCAGAGAAGGTATTTGACAAGATTCAACATCCTTTCCTGTTGAAAACACTTCAAAGGATAGGAATACAAGGGAACTTCCTTAAAATGATAGAGGGAATATATGAAAAACCCACAGCTAATATCATCCTCAATGGGGAAAAATTGAAAACTTTCCCCCAAGGTCAGGAACAAGACAAGGATGTCCACTGTCACCACTGTTATACAACATCATGTTGGAAGTTCTAGCCAGAGAAATTAGACAAGAAAAAGAAATACAAGGCATCAGAATTGGAAAGGAAGAAGTAAAACTATCACTGTTTGCAGACGATATGATACTATATGTCGAAAACCCGGAAAAATCCACAACAAAACTACTACAGCTAATGAATGAGTACAACAAAGTAGCAGGTTACAAGATCAACATTCAAAAATCTGTAGCATTTCTATACACTAGTAATGAACAAGCTGAGGGGGAAATCAAGAAACGAATTCCATTTATAATTGCAACTAAAAGAATAAAATACTTAGGAATAAATTTAACTAAAGAGACAAAAGACCTATACAAAGAAAACTACAAAAAACTGTTAAAAGAAATCACAGAAGACCTAAATAGATGGAAGGGCATACCATGTTCATGGATTGGAAGACTAAATATAGTTAAGATGTCAATTCTACCTAAATCGATTTACAGATTCAACGCAATACCAATCAAAATCCCAACAACTTATTTTTCAGAAATAGAAAAACCAATAATCAAATTTATCTGGAAGGGAAGGGTGCCCCGAATTGCTAAAAGTATCTTGAGGAAAAAAAACGAAGCTGGAGGTCTCAGGCTGCCTGACTTTAAGGCATATTATGAAGCCACAGTGGTTAAAACAGCATGGTACTGGTATAAAGATAGATATCGACCAATGGAATCGAATAGAGTGCTCAGATATAGACCTTCTCATCTATGGACATTTGATCTCTGATAAGGCAATCAAGCCAACTCACCTGGGACAGAACAGTCTCTTCAATAAATGGTGCCTAGAGAACTGGATATCCATATGCAAAAGAATGAAAGAGGACCCATATCTCACACCCTATACAAAAGTTAACTCAAAATGGATCAAAGATCTTAACAGTAGGTCTAAGACCATAAAACAGTTAGAGGAAAATGTAGGGAGATATCTTATGAATCTTACAATTGGAGGCGGTTTTATGGACCTTAAACCTAAAGCAAGAGCACTGAAGAAAGACATAAATAAATGGGAGCTCCTCAAAATTAAACACTTTTGTGCATCAAAGAACTTCATCAAGAAAGTAGAAAGACAGCCTACACAATGGGAGACAATATTTGGAAACGACATATCAGATAAAGGTCTAGTATCCAGAATTTATAAAGAGATTGTTCAACTCAGCAACAAAAAGACAGCCAACCCAATTACAAAATGGGAAAAAGACTTGAACAGACACCTCTCAGAAGAGGAAATACAAATGGCCAAAAGGCACATGAAGAGATGCTCAATGTCCCTGGCCATTAGAGAAATGCAAATCAAAATCACAATGAGATATCATCTCACACCCACCAGAATGGCCATTATCAACAAAACAGAAAATGACAAGTGCTGGAGAGGATGTGGAGAAAGAGGCACACTTATCCACTGTTGGTGGAAATGTCAAATGGTGCAACCATTGTGGAAGGCAGTTTGGCGGTTCCTCAAAAAGCTGAATATAGAATTGCCATATGACCCAGCAATACCATTGCTAGGTATCTACTCAGAGGACTTAAGGGCAAAGACACAAGTGGACATTTGCACACCAATGTTTACAGCAGCATTATTTACAATTGCAAAGAGATGGAAACAGCCAAAGTGTCCATCAACAGACGAGTGGCTAAACAAACTGTAGTATATACATACGATGGAATATTATGCAGCTCTAAGACAGAATAAACTTATGAAGCATGTAATAGCATGGATGGACCTAGAGAACATTATGCTGAGACTAGCCAAAAACTAAAGGACAAATACTGATGGTCTCACTGATATGAACCGACATTAGTGAATAAACTTGGAATATGTCATTGGTAACAGAGACCATCAGGAGATAGAAATAGGGTAAGATAAGGGGTAATTGGATCTGAAGGGATACAGACTGTGCAAGAGGACTGGATACAAAAACTCAGAAATGAACAGCACAATGCTACCTAATTGTAATGTAATTATGTTAAAACATTGAATGAAGCTGCATGTGAGGTATAGGTTTTTTTGTTTGTTTGTTTGTTTGTTTTTTCCTCTCTATTATTGTTTTATTTCTTATTCTGTTGTCTTTTTATTTCTTTTTCTAAATCAATGCAAATGTACCTAGAAATGATGAATATGCAACTATGTGATGATATTAAGAATTACTGATTGTATATGTAGAATGGAATGATTTCTAAATGTTTTGTTAGTTAATTTTTTTAATTAATTAAAAAAAATTCATATACAGATTTTTTTAGTGAAGCTAAGTCTTCATTTCTCTAGGATAATGTACAAGAGTATTTTAGATCATGTGATAGTTGCATGTTCAGATTTTAAGAAATAGCCAAACTGTTTTCCGGAGTGGCTGTACCATTTTACATTCCCACCAGCAATGTGTGAGTGATATGATTTCTTCAAATCCTAGCCATAATTTGCTGTTATCACTACTTTTTATTTTAGCCATTCTGATAGGTATTAATGATGTCCTATGTTTTTAATTTACATTTCCCTATTGACCAATGAAATTCAGTATCTTTTCATGTGCTTATTTCATATCTGTGTTCTCATCTGTGAAGTGTCTGTTCATGTCTGTTGCTCATTTGGATTTTTTTAAAACTATTAAGCTCTGAGATTTCTTACATGCTGTAGATACTAGGTCTTTTATCAGACATGTGGTTTGGGAATATTTTCTCCTAGTCTGTGGCTTGTCTTTTCACCCTCTTAAAAGGGTCTTTTGTAGAGCAAAGTTTTAATTTTTGATGGTCCTATTTATCAATTTTATTTTTGTGGATTATGCGTTTTGTGTCAAGTCTAAAAGTTCTTGCCTAACCCTAGATCCCAAAGATTTTCTCCTGTTTTTTTTTTTTGTTTGTTTGTTTTATTCACACACCATACAATCCATCCAAAGTGTACAATCAATAGTGTACAATCAATAGTTCCTGGTATAATCACAGAATTATGCATTCATCACCACAATCAATTTGCGAACATTCTCATTGCTCCAGAAAAACATACCCCTTATAATCCTTTATTATTGACACTTAGTATTGGTATAGTACCTTTGTTACTATAATTGATTCAAGAATATTACAATGTTGCTATTAACTATGTTAACTATAGTCCATAGTTTGCATTAGCTGTATTTTCCCCCATATACCACCTTATTAACACCTTCTAATAATGACACACATTTTTCTAGTTCATGTAAGAACATTCTTATATTTGTACAATTAACCATAGTCATCATCCTCAACAGGATTCACTGCTGTACAATCCCATGTTTTATCCTCTAGCTTTCATTTTAGTGACATCCATGACCCTAAACTTCCCCTTTCGATCATAATCACATTCGTATTTCAGTGCTGTTAGTTACCCTTACAGTAATGTATCATCACCTCTATACACTTCCAAACATTTACAATCAACCTTAGCTCCCCATTTCTCCTTCCTCTTTCTATGTCCTGGTAACCTACACTCTAGATTTCAACTACAAGAGCTTGTTCATAATAATTAGTTCATATTAGTGACACCATCCAATATTTGTCCTCTCCTATGTTTTTTGCTTTTATATTTTATATTCATAACACAAAACCTCATTTTGAGTTAATTTTTGATAAGGTGTGAAATATAGATTAAGGTCCACTACTGAGCCTTTGAAGTCCAATTGCTCCAGCACCATTTGGTGAAAGTCTGTCTTTCATCCATTGAATTGCTTTTGCACCTTTGCCAAAAATCAGGTAGGCATATTTGTGTGGGTCTATCTCTGAGTTCTCTATTCTGTTCCAGTGATTTATATGTCTATCTCTCCACCAATGCCATACATTCTTGAATTCTGTAGCTACATAATAAGTCTTAGAATTGAGTAGACTAATTCTTCCCACTTGGTTTCTCTTTTTGAAAATTGATTTAGCTACTCTAGTTCCTTTACCTTTCCAAATAACTTTTTTAAAAAATTGGCTGAATATACAAATTATCTTGCTGGAATTTTGATAAGGATTTTGTTAAACCTTTTTCAATTTGGGGGGAAAAGACATCTTTACTATGTGGAGGCTTCCAATCAATGAACACAGTATATCTTTCCATTTATTTAGATCTTCTTTGATTCCTTTCATGTGAAGTGGTAATTTTCAACATACAAGTCCTGTAAATGTTTTGTTAGATTTATATCTAAGTAATTAAATTCATGTATTAAGTCCATTTATAACTAATGTAACTATTCAGTTATTAGGGCTTAAGTTTTCTGTTTTATTTTTTGTTTTCTATTAGTTCTCTGCTTTTCATTTCCCCATTTACTTTTTCTTATCTTCTCCTGAGTTACTTGAACATTTGTTAGAATTTCCATTTTTGATTTATAGTATTTTTGGAGGTATCTCTGGTATTGTCATTTTACCAGTTCAAGTGAAACGTAGAAGCGTTACCTCCCTTTACATCCTTTACCCTCCCCCATTTATAATATAATTGTTTTAAACATTTTCTCTGCACACATTTAGAACCACGTCCAACAGTGATTCAGATGCTTTAATCATAAAATAAAATTTAGACACTCAAGAAGAGAAGGAAAGCATATTGCATTTACCCATATGTGCTGGTTTGAAATGATGTATGTACCCTAGAAAATCCATGTTTTAATCCTAATTCCATTTTGTAAAGGCAGTCCTTTCTTCTATTCCCTATTCAGCATTGTATGTTTGAAACTGTACTTAGATCATCTCCTTGGAGATGTGATTTAATCAAGAGTGGTCGTAAAGCTGGATTAGATGGAGGCATGTCTCCACCCATTTGGATGGGTCTTGATAAGTTTCTAGAGTCCTATAAAAGAGGAAACATTTTGGAGAATAAAGGAGATTCAGAGAGAGCAGAGCAGAATGACATAGCCACGAGAAGCAGAGTCCACCAGACAGTGACCTTTGGAGATGAAGAAGGAACATGCCTTCCGGGGAGCTTCATGAAACAGGAAGCCAGGAGAAGAAGCTAGCAGATGACAGCATGTTCGCCATGTGCCCTTTCAGATGACAGAGAAACTCTGACTGTGCTTGCCATGTGCCCTTCCACTTGAGAGAGAAACCCTAAACTTCATCGGCCTTAAACCAAGGTATCTTTCCCTGGATGCCTTAGATTAGACATTTCTTGTTTTAATTGGGACATTTTCTCAGCCTTAGAACTATTAACTAGCAACTTATTAAATCCCCCTTTTTTAAAAGCCATTCTGTTTCTGGTAAATTGCATTCCGGCAGCTAGCAAACTAGAACAGAGTTTGTTCATGGCGTTCTTCTGTCTTTAATGTCCCCAAATCCTTCGTTTGTTGTTTCCTTTCTGCTTAGGAACTTTCATTAGCCATTTTTTAGGCTAGGTGTGTTGGTGACAAATTCTCTCAGCCTTTCTCCATATGAGAATGTCTTAATTTCTCATTTAGTCTTAAAAGATATTCATGCTGGGCATAGGCTTATGGTTTGACAGTCCTTTTATTTCAGCACTTGAAAAATATTGTGCCACTTCCCACTGTTCTCTATTCTGGTGAGGAATTTCATAGCAGTTGATTTGTTTTTCCTTACACAGAAGTTAACACTTTTCTATGCAAGTTGCTTTCAAGAATTTTTTCTATTTGCTTTCAGTTTTCAGTACACTTATAGCATGTCTTGATATAAATTTCTTTTGGTTTATCCTGTTTGGAGTTCATACAGCTTCTTGAGAAGGTTTATATCCCTTGAGAAATTTTAGAAGTTTTCAGCCATTATTTCTTAAAGTATGTTTTCAGTCCCACACTTTTTCTTCTCCTTCCAGGACTCTCAGATTATTTGTTGGAATGCTAGATCACTTGTTACAGGCCTACAGGTCTCTGAGGCTCTGGGGTTTTTTTGTTTATTTTGATTTTCTATTTTCTGTCTTTTGTTCAGGCTGAGTAATTTCTGTTGTTCTACTTTCCAATTTGTTGATTCTTTCCTCCGTCCCTCCATTCTGTTCTTGAGCCCATCCACTCAGACTTTATATTTTGTCTATTGTTTTTTGCAATTCTGCAATTTCTATCTGTTTCTTCTTTAATATTCTATTTCTTGCTGAGACATTCTATTTTCTCCTTTCTTTCAAACATGTTCAAAATTGCTTGTAGAAGAATTTTTATCATGGCTGCTTTAAAATTATTATCAGATCATTATAACATCTGTTTCACTTTGGAGTTGGTATCTATCGATTATCTTTTATCATTCATTTTGAGATCTCACTGGTTCATGGTATGATGAGTGATTTTTAATTGAAACCTGGACATTCTCATATTATGTTATAAAGCTCTGGATCTTAAGTCAGCAAAAGGCTTCTCTAGCAGGGAATGTGGGGACAGTGTTTTATTATTGCCAGGTGTAAGTAAAAATCCAAGTTCACTACTCAACTTCCATGGATACCAGAGGGAAGGTCTTCATTACTGCTAGGTGGGAGTGGAAGTCTTAGATTCTTTTGTAGTGCCCAGTAATACTGTAGTGGGGATGGAAGGAGAGCTTATTACTAGCCAGCAGCGATGAAAATTCAAGATCTCTATTTGGACTTCTCTGAAACCACCCAAGCAGGACTGGTGGGATATCTTGTTACAGTGTCATGAGGGTGGAAGTCTAGATCCTCACTTGGCTTTTGTTAGTGTGGATGAGGGTGGGGTTATACATTTTTTATGTGTTTGGTGTTTGGCTGGAATAGAACAGTTATTGTCTAAAAGTTTCCACTCTTGCTAGATTATGCCTTTACTGGTCCTTTGGCTAGAGAGAGATGACTATTGTTGGGTTTACTGGGCTTTTTTCTTGTTTCTGGCACTCCCAGGTTCTCTTTAAGCAAGTCTGAAATATATAAGTCAATTATATATCAACATCATGTTATTCAACACCTATATAACAACAGTTATACAATTTTATAGTTGTATAGTTGAACTATACAACTTCAACAATTATATAACAACACCATTATGTTGTTTCTTTGGTTCCAATCTGTCTTCTTCTCTCCATCTTTCTGGGTCTTCTTGTATTTGTTTTATAAATAATATCAGTTAGTTAGTGAGAAAAATAGGGAAAAGCACATCTACTTCATCTTCTTGGATGTGGAAGTTGGCTTCATTATTTTTATTTAATGATAATGTTTCTTATTCAATGATAATGTTTATTGTTTGTTGTCTGTCTTTTACTGTTAGAAAGCAATCTTCATAAGGGCAGATTTTTTGCTTGGCCCATAGTAGGTTGTTGAACGAATTTATGAAGTCACAAAATGCATGCTATAAGAAAAGAAATAAAAGAACTCTGATTTTTTATATCGGGACTGAGCCAGTGAGAGGAAGTCTGAAGGTAAACAGCAGAAGTAAAGGACAAGTCTAAATAAGAACTAAAGGTAACAAGCAAAATTAAAGTAAAATATGAACAAAGCAGTGAAATATAGAGGAAGAGTGCATAAAGCTGAACTGAGGGAAGGAAATGGTGTAATACAGCTAGGATTATACACTAATAAAGACAGATCCTCATTTAGTCTTCCTCATAATCAGCAAGCACTATATTAAGTATGAACAAAAGCATTCATGTTTTTTATTAGCTTTTTAGATGATGAAAAGTTTAGACTCCTGAAATTATCACCACCTATTTTTCTAACTATCTCCTCATTGCCTTTCCTCCTAATTACCCTCTTACCAGTGTTGGCAACAATGGTTATGACAACAAACCATCAACACGTCTTTAAAGTACTATTAAACATGATATATACTTTTTCCATCAAGCCTGCGAAGTTATATTTTTTAAAAGGCAGTGATTAGGACACATTAAATAAAAGTTATTATGCATCTTCTCCTTTACTCACTCTATTCTTTCTATGACACTAAAACCCCAGCCCCAAACTCTAAATTAAAAACAAACAAACAAAAGCCAACCAGACACACAAATTTACATTTTCATTTATCTAGTTACCACCAAATTCCACACTTTCTACCACAATCCCACCCCTTCTCCAAGTCCCTTCTGGTCTCTGACGCTCCCTAACAGTCATCAACATTCTGCCACATTCCTATTATTGCCCATGGCACACTGAATGTGTCCTTGCAAATACACATGGCAGACACAGAGTTCCAGAAACACACACCAGTGTTACCATGTCAGGCAAAGAACCAGAGAAGCTGGAAGCTTCAATGACACAGGACACTGAAAATTCTATAATATTCTACACTTTATGACTTGTAGCAAAGCAAGGAACTCTTAGACCTGAGTTCTTTTACTGGCTCTACCCCTAATAAAATAAAATGCTTCTAAACTTCCCATTCCTCTTCTGTAAGGAGAAAGGAATAGGGAGGTATACTATATGATATCTAGGCAGGTTTGAAGCTGTTATGTACCCCACAAAAGTCCCTGTTTTCTTAATCCAGTTCTGTGGGGGCAGACCTGTTGTTGGATGGGACCTTTTGATTAGAGAATTTCCATGAAGATGTGACCCAGCCCATTCAAAGTAGCTCTTAATCCCCTTGCTGGAGTACTTTATGAGAGAATAAAAGACAGATGGAATGCAGAGAGCTTAGAGAAGCTAAGAGATAAAATGCGGAGAAAAGCCTCTGGAGGAAAGAGCAACACATTGAAACTAATCCAGAGAGAAGGATCAACAGACGCCACCATGTGCCCTCCCACAAGGAACCCCTGAGGCCAGTAGCCTTTCCTCCAAGAAGTTATTTTCCTCTTGATGCCTTAATTTGGACATTGTTATGGCCTTAGAATTATAAATTTGTAATCTAATAAATCTCCACTGAAAAAAACAACCCATTCTGGTATATTGCATTTCGGCAGCTTTAGCAAACCAAAACAATATCCAAAGTTCTCTCTGGCCCTATTGATCCAAGAAATTTGGACATTGTCATGGCCTTAGAATTATAAATTTGTAACCTAATAAATGTCCATTGAAAAAGCCAACACATATGAACAGTTTCCTCATTCCTATCAAGGGGAGAAGCTCAGCTTTGCTTAGAAGTATGCATGCTGAAAGGTTGCTAAAGATTTAGCATTTAACATTTCTGTAAGCAGCAGAAATTTTTCCAACAACCAAAAATTATGAGACAATAGAAGAAAGGTCTGCTCTGGAATGACCCAGAATTGTTAAATGTTCCTAATGAAAAAAAAAAGATTACATATTCCTATTTGCTTGCATTTGCACAAAAGCATGCTAACAACAGAGGTTGGCAAACAAAGGCTAGTGGGCCAAATCAGCCTGCTTAATATGATCCACAAGCTAAGAATGGTTTTTACATTTTTAAATAGCTAAAATTCAAAAGGAGACTATTATCTCATGACACAATAAATTATATTAAATATTAAATTATATTAAAATGTTAGTGACCATAAATAAAGTTTTGTTGATATAAAGCCATGCTCATTTGTTTAATATTGTCTGGTTGTTTTTGTGCTACAAGGCCGGGCTGAATAATTGTAACAGAGACTCTATGGTCCACAAAGCCTAAAATTGTTACTGTGTAACCCTTTATACAAAGAAGTTTTCCAACCCTTGCTCTAAATCAATACATAAGAAACATTTTAAAACTGTTACCTGTGAGAAGAAAGGATGAGGGCAAGAATAGGAGACTTCTACTGAATTTTCTCTAGATTATTTTGAGTTCTGGACCACATAAATGTATTACCTATTAATATAGTTTTAAAATAATAATTTTTAATTGTCTCTGTATCCCTCTATCCAGGAGCATTCCTATATTTTTACGTATTCAGCCTCCAAAATGGCCGCCAATGATTCCTACCTCCTAATATTCACACTCCTGTATAATTCCCTCCCTCATGGTACCAGGAAAGTCGGTGTGACAAATAACATACATATGGTAGGTCACAGTGGCTTCCATCTTCTCTTTTTTTTCTCTCTCTCTCAGTTCATTTGTGGGAAGCCAGCTGCCATGTAACAAAGACACTTAGATAACCTATGGAAAGATTCATGTGGTGAGGAACCAACAGCCAGTGAAGAACTAAGGCCTTTCAACAACCATGTGGGTGAATCTGTAAATGGACTTTCACTCAGGTGAGCCTTCAGATGCGACAACAGCTCCAGTCAATTTCTGACTACAACCTCATGAGAGACCTTAAGCCAGAACCACTCAGCTAAGAGGCTCCTGGATTCTTTCCCCACAAGAACTGTGAGATGATAAACACCTATAGTGTCACGCCACTAAATTTTGGGGTAATTTGTTACACAGCAATAGATAACTAGTACAACAGTCATCTTCAGCTTAAAAAAAAAAACAGAATTAGGATAGAGATGAGGACCAAAAACCCATGGGAGCAGTCAGAGGTGTAATAAAAACACTGAGAGGCCTAACAGGTACAAGTACAAGAAGAGAAAAATTTGGAAGGTAGCAGTAGGGAATGAGCTCAGAAGTAACTGACATCAGTCAAGTTATTTCAAGTTTTCATGTGGTAAAATGTATTAGGGGACTTTGATATGAAGCAACTGAGGTAGACAATAGGAGGCAGGAAGGAGGTAGGGAAAGAGCTTTGCTGGACAGGGATCCAAGAAACAAGCATTCCCTGAGCGATTGTGTTTCTAATTAACGATGGGTCCCTGTGCAAGCCTCTTAGCCTCTCTGGGCTTCAGTTTCCTTATTTAAAAAGAAAGAAAGTTGGGTGAGATGTCTGTAAGAATAGCTTTGTAATATTCTCTTTGTATGATGCTAGAGGAAATAGCACTGTCTTGGGTGAATATACTATTTCAGTGGCTATGTTAGGGTCCTTCAGAGAAACAGAACCAACAGGAAGTATATGTGTATGTGTGTGTGTGGGCAAGTAAATATTAAGAAATTTACTGCAGGAGTTGGCTCACATGACCAGAGATTGGCAAGTCCGTAGGGCAGGACACAAGTTGGGAACTTGTTGATGACACTGAACACCCCAAGAGAAGCTGGCTAAAAAAGAAACAGAAATTCTTCTGTCTGCCAAAACCATCAGCTGTACCTTTAAAGCCTTCAACTCATTGGATGGGACTTCTCTCATTGCTGAAGGTAATCTCCTTTTTTGATAGTAGGTGTAAGCAGTCATAGATGCAATCAACAAACTAAAGGTTTAAGTCCATCTCAAATACCCCCACAGTAATAATCAGGCCAGTGCTTGCTTGACCTAACAACTGGACATCATAACATAGCCAAGTTGACAAATGAAATTAACCATCACAATGACCTTGAAGAACAGAGATGGTGGTAGGGTATTTAGGGTGGAAGACAACCCCATTTAGATATGCATTTATTTATTCAGTAATTGTTCATTGAGTATTCTGTTTCATACATAATAAGCTAGGCTTTGGGGTGAGTAGGAGTTACCAAAATCACTGAGACACAGCACCATTCCTCAGAAGATACATAAGACACTAATTCTGCTGTCTGACACTATCACAATGCATGCCTGCTGGGTTTGATGTAAAGTCTCTTCTTTCCTTCATCCATCTCTGAAATCCTTAATTAGCTCCAAGTTTCTTCACTGGCACATGTATCTTTTTATCTTCTTCACATTGCTCATTGCTGACTTTGGAAGGAAAGGGTTCCTGGAAAGCCAGAGACCTTCTTGAGCACTATTAATTCTAACAACCAGGGAGGTCATTATTCTCTCTTTTCATGGGCATTCTGAATCTATTAATCAATTCAATTAATTAATCAAAAAATAATATTTAGTAAAAAAAAATAATGTTTGGCTGTCATTGGTTGCCCAAGCAGCTGCAAATTCATTTTGGTGCAAATACATCATTTTAGTTACAAGATATACGTCATGGAAGTCTTTATAAATTGCTTTGCTAAAATCAATATACCTTTCATGTATGGAATTTTCCGATACATCAAGTCACTCAAACCCCACCCAACCAGGAAGCAAGTTTACTTTGGTAGGGTTTTTTCTTCATGAACACAAGTGATCTCTTGGTGATCTCCACTTTTTTCTTCCATATGTTCACAAAGCACACGCTTTTCTATTTGTGTCTTCAGATATTAGATCATGGAAATCATTCTATTGTTTCCATAATTTACCCCTTTCTGAAGTTACCTAAGTCAATAAATTTCTACTTTTATTGTTTACGTAGGTTAGTCTGAGTTGGGTTTCTGTTACTTGCAAGAAAAAGGTCACAACCAATAGAATAGTTTTTAACCCAATTCCTCACATTGGAAAATTATGTCCAGAAAAATTGAGTAAGATTACATAGTCAGTGAGGTTAGGCTGAGGAATGTGAAGCACATGTTTATTTTATAAGGATAAGTTGTGTCCCATAGAAAAAAAAAGGCAGATGACAGAAAGAGATATAAAAGAAGGAAAATATAGAATGGGAAGGCAAAAGGACAGCAAATGGAAAAAATGTTATAAAAATACCATTAAAAATTATGGCAACAGCATGTATGTCCAGCTGAAACTGAGAAAAGATTGAGTATTTCTACATTAAGTGAGGAAATAAAATATTTAAGAGTTTCAGTAATATAGTTCCCTGAGCTATGTTCCTCTTATAGCTGTCTTACCTGGATAATTAGTTGGTTGTTGACAATATGGGAATTGTTCAAAACAGCAATAGGATATGATAAAAAGAGAATATGATAAAAAATAAAAAAGGGTTTAAGGTCAAGAAATCAGACCTGAGTTCTGCCATATGTTAGCTATGTTACCTTGAGCAAATTACTTGACCTCTTTCAGTCACTCCATCTGTAGAAGAGTGATAATGGTTCTGACCTAGCAAAGTAGCTATGAATTGAGATAATTGGTGGCTTGGGGAGTTGGACCATCTCTGTATTTCCTTTGGCCTCTCTGGACAAGCTACCAAAAATAAACATAAAATTGAATTAAATGCAAAATTCAGCTTGCTATGTAATCACAGTGCCATCACTAGATCTACTAGTGCCTCACTTCCAATCAGACTGCCACCCCAAATCCCCTCCTCCTAAATATAAAGTTTCGAACTGACACCAGAACTTATGTATGCAAGTATTTAAAATGTTAATTATTTAGAACATATTAGATGAGATTTAACCTTTTAATTTTAAAATTTTGTGAAAATAAATGACCACCAATCAATGACTCAGTCCCTACTCTAAACCCTCTCGGTGGTATAGTATTCTAGGATTTTGATCAGTAAAGGAACTCTACTTGGAATGCTCCCCACCCTCAGTTATTCCTCAGGAAGACTTCCATGACTAGGCCAAACTCTCTTTTTAAATCCTATTATAATGCCATGTATCTACTTCAAAGAATAATTGCAGCTGCAATTTTACTTGTGCTGGAATGATTCACTGATAAATTTATTCATTCAACTAATATTTACTGAGTCCTTACTATATGATTCGCACTGTTCTAGTCACAGGGAATAGGATGTGAATAAATAAGGTCATTGCTCTCATAGAGTTCACAGTCTAGAGAACATATTTGATGAATATTTTCTTTCTCCTCTAGAATTTATGCTCCATGAGACAAGGATCATTGTTCTTAGGTACATCTTCAATGCCAAATCAGAGGCTGAATTTTTTTTTTTTTTTTTTTGTACATTTCAACATCTCTTGAATTGGAGTGTACCTTAAAATCGACAGTTTATTTGTTTGGCAGCATTTTTTTTCATGATTATATGAGGAAAAAAATTACCTAAGACAGCAGCTTAAAACAACAATTATCATCTCAGTTTCTGTGGGTCAGAAACATGGGTGCAGCTCAAATGAGTCTTCTGCTTCAGGGTCTGTCAAGTACAGTTGTCTCAAGCTGGAATGGGAAAGAATTCACTTCCAAGCTCACTCACATGGTTGTTATTCACATTCATTTCATTGAGGGCTGCTGGACTGAGGCTTCAGTCCCACATGAACAGCTAGCTAAAGGCCTCCCTCGGTTCCTTGCCACATCAGCCTCTCCACATAGAATGCTATAACATGGCAGCTTGCTTCATTAGAATGAGTAAAGGAGAAGGCAAAGATAGTACCATCAGAAAGAGAGAGTCCTGGCAAGATTGAGGTCATGGTCTTTTGTAACCTAATCATGAAATGATATTCCATCACTTTTGCCATATTCTGTTCTTTAGAAGAAGGTCACCATCCTGCTCACACTCAAGGATTACAGAAGAACATACATAGAAGAACATGCATACCAGGACACAGGGGTAATTGGGAGCCATGTCAGAAGCTTCCTGTCACACTAGATGCATGTTTTAGTCAACAAAGTCTCAGATTGATTGAAATACAGTAGGAAGTACTCAGTAAATATTGTTTGGATGATTAAAATGAATGCAAAGAAAAATGATGGTGTGCTGTTGTGAGATTCAATTATGATTTTCCTGTTAAGTTATTAATATTTCCCAATGTTTCTGGCCATCTCTGTGACTGTACTAGCTTCTCTAATACTGACTTTCTAAAAGCACACAATCACAGAAACAATATAACTAACCAGGAGTTTCGTTATGATGTTATGTGATGGTAGAACATAACAGCATCTTTTATTCTTTCAGTGAAATATTGACATGTATTCACCCAGTAAACAAATTAACTTTCCCATCTCAAATGACTCATTCAAGAGAATAAGCAATTCAATGATAAGCCATGAGTTGGCCACATGTTCCCTCTTCCTGAAACTACAAGTTATCATTGTAATTTTTAGGCCACTGAGAAGTGGTAGGATTTTCTTCCTCTTTCACTTGTTCTAAACTTTGACATAACTGGTTACACATGCACTGATCTCTATCTGGCTTTCTGTTGCCATATTATGTCAGAGACTATAGTGGAGGGAAAATTCAAGACGGGCCTGTAAGTACAAGTGACAATAAAGGGTGGTTAGGCCCTCTCACACTTAGAGAAGAAAGAGGGTTATAAAATAAAAGAGAAGATGAAAAAAACATTTTATAAGCATGAGGAGACAAATCTTGGCCCCTTTCCTTTATTTAAACCAGGAAGCACACTGCAATAACCCTGGATGACAACCTCGCAACTACAAAAGATTGCAGACCTGGTTCTAAGAAAGAATAGAAGCAAAACATGTATCCTTTTTGGTACCATTAAGATCCCTGATCATTCTTACATGGTTGTTTTCTTTTGTTTTTACAATAAAATAGACAATTTTGTGAAGAAGCAACAAATTCAGCATGTGTGATACGTGGAACCTCTAGACTAGATGTTCTTCCAAGGAAGTCTCCCTCCTGTGAAAGCAAGGAAAGGGTCTGCTTTGGAGAAGCACCAGGGAAGTGACAAAAAAATAATATATGAGGTATAATACTTGGCCACATTTTATGAAGGGCTGGGAGAAAAGATACAAAAAAAAAAAAAGCCTAGTATAACTGATGTCAAATAGTTTAAGAAGACAGATAAACTGAGTGTGTGTAGGAAAACAATGACAGTGACTCTACTGGAAAACAGAAATTTTGAAGATTTTTTTTTAAACATGGTGTCTTTTAGAGTCTCTTAATCTCATAGATCCTGCATATTGTTTTGCATACTTTGTAAGCTACCCAAGACAGGAACAGAGGATATTTCTCTGTGTATTTCCAAGTACAGTGTCCTATACAGGAGATGCTTAAGCAATAATAAATTTAACATTTACTGACTACTTCAATAGCCAGACTGTCAACAGGATGCATCTGAATCCCTATAATCCTTTGCATAGGTATGATCATAAACTCCAAATTACAGACAAGAAAATGAAGGCTTGGAGAAATTATGTAACTTGCCCAAGCTAAAATCTGTGGAGCCAAAATTCAAGCCCAAGTAGCTGATTCCTTCACCACTCTTAACCTTACCCCATATGAATACTGCCTTGAATTGCTGTTCTCAGTTATATAGGAGGACTAATGAGTGACCTCTTCCTGATTCAGTTTTAAAGAATTTTGTTTTCACATGACATGATCAGAAAAGCACAATCTGCTGTCAGAGGCAGGCTCCTTCTCACAAGTGAGGTGCTTAAGCAATTCACCTTTATTCCCCTCCATATTCCATTATCCAATTGCATATGAAAAGAGGGTGGCCAAAAAATAAAAAAGCAGGGGTAATTGGGTGTATGTCTGTGTTTGTGTGTATCGTGCATACCAGGGAAAAATGGAGTGGGGCAAAGTAGGCCAGGATGGGGGCTGGGGAAGAAATGGAAGAAGGGCTATAACAAAAACCACTTTAAAATGGCAAATCCTTCCTACCCCAGATTAAATTTACCAGTCATTTACAACTCAGTGTGAATTACTTTGCTCAGTTTGCTTTCTGTTTTAGGAACTGAAAGAATTCCTGCTGCTCTGGCCAAAGAAAATGATCTTGCCACTGAGGACAAAAGGCTCCAGTGATGAAGTAATGGTAATAAGCTCTGACAAAAAAATAATTACTCAATGACTTATGACACCAAACCCATATTCTCTCTTCCTTTCACACCTGCCAGAGCCCCAAACTATTCCAAGGGACTGTTACACAGTTGGGAAAAAAATCCTGAAAGTTTCTGGTGAATAAGGAGGCTATATCTTACACAATAGAGTGGGACTTTCTTCCTGGTAATAGGGCTCACTTCACAGTTTTGAGATACCCAATAGAAGGTTTCATATGTAAAATCCATGAGGGGTTTCTATTTCACTTGGTATTTTCCTTGGTTCCAAGGAGTGCCTTGGGATAGGAGATTTCCCATAAGATTGTAACTTTGCTGACTTGGCCTTATCCCACATTGGAGATGTCTAATCTAGCTCTGCAACCATGACTATGACCCTTTGGCTTTGTCAGTGCTGGTTTACCTCACCATGCTATTGTCTAACATGCTATACCAAACTGTTCATGCACTTCCTGGGCCTTGGCCCTTCTGCAGCAACCCAAACTTACACACTATGGTAGCCTGTCTTATCTACCCAGCCCTGTATGAAGCTTATGGGCCTGCTTAGTTCAGAGCAAAAGAACATAATTACACATTGAGGGTTCAAAGGGATAGACAATTTTGAAGCTTAAGCAATTGGGAGAGAAGGAGCAATTGGGAGAGAAGGATAAGATATCTGGATGATACATGGCAAACAAACATCATAGAGGCAGTAAAACATGGTTTAATATATAACAGGGCAACTGGTTAAGAACACAGGCTTTGGAACCCAAAGCCCTGGGTCTTCATCTCAGCTCTTCCAATTGGTGGCTATGTAGACTTGAACACTTTACTTAGATCCTCAAGTCTCAGTTGCTTCCTCTAAACTGGGAATAAAGCTTCCAAATCTCACATGATTTTGCAGGATTAAAAATGTAATATAGGTGGTGGTGTGATGGTGGCTCAGCAGGCAGAATTCTCACCTGCCATGCCGGAGACCCAGGTTCGATTCTCAGTGCCTGTCCATGTTAAAAAAAAAAAAAAAAGTAATAAAGGGACTTCTGGGAAGATGGTGGGGTGGAGTAGATTGAATTCACCTCTGCTCCATAGGACAAGAAAGGGAAAGGGAGAGAATGACCATGACTGCAGTAATCAAAGAGAGTTTCTAGGGTGCTTGGGACAGAGGTGGATGTTTGGGATGGGGAGAGTGTAGTGGATTGGATTGGCCATGGTTCCCACCATGCACTGAGGGTGGTGTGCAGGGAGGTGCAGATCAGAGAGAACTGACTGTCCCTCTGCTCCAGCCTGCCCCACCTGCTGGATGGAGAGGCCTCCCTGAGCAGCTCTGCAGCTGGAAGTATCCACGGGGAGCCTGGAGGCAAGACCAGCTGACTGCCACAAAGAGCTGCAGCCCTGTGCTCAAAGATGCAAAAATTCTCAACAAGATACTAGCAAACTGAATCCAATGATACATTAAAAGAATTTAAAGAATTATACATCACAACCAAGTGGGATTTATACCAGGAATGCAAGGGTGGTTCAACACAAGAAAATCAATCAATATAATACAGCACATTAACAAATCAAAAGGGAAAAAAATCACATGATCATATTGATGGATGCTGAAAAATCATTTGACAAAATTCAGCATCCTTTCCTGATTAAAAACACTTCAAAAGATAGGAATTGAAGGAAACTATCTCAGTATCATAAAGGGAATATAAGAAAAACCCATAGCCAGCATGATACTCAGGAACAAGAGACTGAAAGCATTTCCCCTAAGAATGGAAACAAGATAAGGATGCCCAAGGTCACCACTATTATTCAAGATTGTACTAGAAGTACTAGCTGGAACAATTAGACATAAGAAATAAAAGGCATCCAAATTGGAAAGAAAAAAGTAAACTTTCATTATTTGCAGATGACATATTCCTAAATATAGAAAACACTGAGAAATCTACAACAAAGCCACTTGACCTAATAAAACTCAGCAAAGTGGTTGGATACAAGATTAATGTACAAAAATCAATAAGCTTTTTATACACAAGCAATGACCTATCTGAGGAGACAATTAAGGAAAAATTCCATTCAAAACAGTGACCAAAAGAACCAGGTATCTAGGAATAAGACTAACCAGGGATGCCAAAGACTTGTACATGGAAAATTACAAAACATTGCTAAAAGAAATGAAAAACGAACTAAATAGATGGAAACACATTCCATGTTCATGGATAAGAAGCTTGAATGTTGTTAAGATGTTAATTCTACCAAATTGATCTACAGAGTCAGTGCACTATGATTAAAATCCCAACAACATACTTTGAAGACTTGTAAAAACTAGTCATCAAATTTATTCGGAAGAGAAAGAGACACCAATACCTAAATATATCCTAAAAAAGAAGAGCAAAGTGGAAGGACTATCACTTCCTGAATTTAAAGCTTTTTATAAAGCCACAGTGGTCAAAACAGCATGGTACTGGCACAAAGATAGTAGTATTGACCAATGGAATTGAATCAAGAGTGTGGAGATAGACCTACCAAATCTATGGACAATTGATCTTTGATAAGGACCTCAAAGCCACTAAACTGGGACAGAATAGTCTTTTCAATAATTGGGCAGGGGAAAATTTGCTATCAATAGTAAAAAGAATGAAAGAGGACCCCTATCTTATGCCCTAATCAAAATTAATTCAAAATGAATTAAAAACCTAAATGTAAGAGCCAGTACCATAAAACTTCTATAAGAAAATGCAGGGAAATATCTTCATGATCTAGTAATAGCTTCTTAAATGTTATGCCTAAAGCACAAGGAGTGAATGAAAAAATAGACAAATGGAACTCCTTAAGATCAAGAGCTTCTGTGCCTCAAAGGACTTTGTCAAAAAGGTGAAGAGGAAGCCAACTCAATAGGAGAAAATATTTGGAAGCCACATATTGGATAAAGACTTGATATCCTGTGTACATAAAGAAACTATACAGCTCAACAGCAAAAGAACAAACAACGCAATTACAAAATGGGCAGAGGATATGAATAGACACTTTTGTGAAGAGCAAATATTGACGGCTAAAAAGCACATGAAGAGATGCTCATTTTCATTAACCATAAGGGAAATGCAAATCAAGACAACAAGGAGAAATCACTCACACCTATAAGAATGGCTGCTATTAAACAAATAGAAAACTACAATGTTGGAGAAGATGTGGAGAAAATGGAACACTTATTCACTGTTGATGGGAATGTATAATGGTGCAGCCGCTGTGGAAGACAGTTTGGCAATTCCTCAGAAAATTAAATATTGAGTTGCCCTGTGACTTAGCAATACCAATGCTTGGTACATACCCAGAAGAGCTGAAAGCACTGACTCGAGAAGACATCTGCACACCAATGTTCATAGAAGCACTATTCACAATTGCCAAAAGATAGAAACAATCCAAATGTTCATCAACAGACAAGTGGATAAACAAGATGTGGTGTATGCATACAATGGAATACCATGCAGCATTAAGACTAACTGAGGTCCCGAAGCTCATGGATGAACCTTGAGTACATAATGCTGAGTGAAATAGTCAGACACAAAAGGATAGATACTGCCTGATTCCTCTATTATGACTCTGGTAAAGGTAATCTCAGAGGTTACACTGTAGAATATAGCAGACTTGGAGGTGTAGGAAAGCTAGAGATGGGAAAAAAGCTACCCTAAAAGGATGAACCTACATGCAAGGGAATAGACAGAAGTGATGGTAACTAAGTAGTAGGGTTATAACATTTCCATATTGAAGGTGAATATGAGTGCAAGGGGATGTATAGTACCAACTATACCACTGATTAAATCTACAATTATCAGTTCTCATATGATCTATTGCAATGGTTCAATAGTGGACAAAGACTCAATAGTAGAGGGGGTATGGGGGAAAAACTAAAAATACATACTACAACCAACAGTTAACAGGAAGACATCAACAGTATAACACAGCACTACCAGGGGCAACTAATTGGGGTGAGGGGAGGGATATGTGGTAAGGAGTAGTTTAATTTGATAGTTGATGACACTGTGTTTGTCAGTTCTTTGTTGTTATGGTCCATTGAAAATTATAAAATTGAGAGTGCTGCTGATTGTACAACCAAGTGAGGATACTGTAAGACAGGTTTATTTAATTTGGACATTAACCATGATGCTCAATAGACAGAGGGAGCCAAAGGGTACAGTGACTGAGAGCAGAATGTTGAACTGCTTTTCAGTGATGCATTTCAGAATGTTGTGATGCATTTATATGATGGAATATGGTACAGCTACAAAAAGGAATGATGTTGAAAGGCATGCAACAAACTGAATAAACCTTGGAGACAACGTGCTGTGCAAAATAAGCCTGAATCAAAAGAACAGATATGCTAAGGTCTCTCTGAGAAAACACTCATAAGAAAATTGGAGGCTAGATCGTAAGTCCTTATAGGAGCCACACTTAGCCTGAAATTATAAATGTACTTCTGGATGTTGAGACGCTGAGCTATATGTATATCAGCTGGTGTTTCCCTGGGACTCTGAGTACCTCTGTGACACCTTGGACCCAGAGATGGAGTGCTGCAGCCCTGAAGATTAGCATAACTATACATAGTAACAATTAAAGTAACCAAAGGAAAGATGAGGCCTCAAGATATGTTTTAACCTTAGAGTTAAAAACAAAGCCAATCTGGCTGGGTCTAAGGTAAATCAGAATACAGGGTAAAAGATGATAATGATAATGCACTCTAGAACTTGACCTAATGTACGGAACTAAAGGCAGAAAGGTTTATTATGTCTAGAACCTAGATTTTCTGTAACACATAACCTAAATCAACCTGTCTGGATAGCTCCTTTGAACAACCCAGACTCATGGGGTCCAGAACAGGAAGACAGCCTTGTGTGTTCTGTGTAGATCAGTATAACGCCAGGATATATCTCAGACTGTGGTGGGCTGATAACTGGGAGGTGTTGGTGGAGTCCCTTGAGGGTCTGAAGGAAAAAATATATTATATATGGAACTATTAAACTTTCCCATCTGGGAAGCCCTGGGTACCCTTTCAACCACTGGGGACTCCCAGGAAGATGGAACAGGCCCTTGATTTTGAAGCATGTCCTTATGAAGCTTGTTTCTGTGGGGGAGAAGCTAAGACTGTCCATGGTGAGGCCTAGGAGTTGCTTCCAAGAAAACTCTTTGTTGCTCAAATGTGTTTTCTGTCTCTCTAGGCCCCACTTTGCAAGGAGAGTCATTGTCCTCCCCGCTGCATGGAACATGTCATTCTGGGATGAGGGTCTCCCTGCTGGTGTGGGGCATGGCTCCCAGGGATGGGTCTAGTCCTGGCACAATGACTTCTGGATCAAGGAGAAAGGAGAAAGAGGTGTAATAAAATAAGGCAATAAGTTGCCAAGAGATCAAATGGAGAGGCTATTCTGGAGGTTGCTTTTTCACAAGCTTTAGTTAGATAGTGCTAATTGCCATTGTTTGCTAAACCCCAACTAACATCACTCCTATTAATTCTAAGAACAGCTAGGGCTTGAACTGAGACTATATAAATATAGTTTCGTGCACTGTTTGCTTTCCTGGAACCTAGAATTCCCATAGAGTTCCTAAATCAGATAAATCCTGAAACTCAGAGGGACCAGCCTCTCCAAGATTATCAATGAATTACACTCCCCTATTCTTTAGTGTCAACATCCCTTATCAACATGGAAAAGTTAGAATGGGCCTTGCCTAAAGATCCCTAGATATTGGGAGAAGAAGAAAAGAAGAAAGAGGTATAACAGAGAGCATAGGATTTGGCAGATGAGTATGACTGCTGAATCACTATATTAATATTCCTTCTAGCTTCTAGTGTTGGGAACAGAGGGAAGGAAAAATCTGAGATGGTGGAATAGTTGCCTGTGACAAACTCTGAAATCTGTTCTGTAACAATTTACTGAAGTGTGCTTTGAAAATTATTGTCTTTTTTCTTTGCTTTGTATATGTTATATTTCACAATTAAAAATCCAAAAAAAGTAACATAAGCAAAGTACTGAGTATAGTGCAGGATCTATAAGCACTGAAACAGTAGTTACTATAAGAGGGTCCTTAGAGTAGAAGGAAAAGAGCACTAATAGTTTGGAGAGGCAGGAAGGTGAGCAGGCCTTAAAAACTTCATTCCTTTTTCCATTCTATTGTGAGCTGTAATGGCACTAAATGTGTCATTAAAATCTTGATTAAAACACTCATGACTACAAGATACCAAGGGTTTTCTTGAAAATGACAATATTAACACCATTAAGGAGAATATAATGAGTCTTAAACTTTTATAAGTTACCAAGTAGTTGGAAACACTTTCTGAACTTAAGTTTATTTTCCTATGCTTTTGCTTTTCTATAATAGAAAGGAAATCTTCAATTAATTTTTTTCTTTTAATTTTTTTCATTAGAGCAGTTGTAGGTTTACAGAAAAATCATGCAGCAAGAGATTCCATAAACCCCTCTTTTACTTGCAGTTTTCCCTATTACTAACATTTTCCATTAGCGTGATATTTTTGTTACAATTGATAAAACAATATTATTATGCTTGTACTATTCACTTTAGCCTACTGTCTACATTTGAGTTTTCTCTTTGTGTTGTACAGTTTAATGGGTTTTTTGTGGTAAATTACATAAAATCTAAAATTTCCCCTTTTATCCTTTTTCAAATATACCATTCAGTGGGGTTATTTACATTCAAAAGTTATGCTCCCATCATAATCAATTACTAAAACTTTTCCATCGCCCCAAAAGAAATTCCATACCAATTAAATACTAACTCCTCATTCCCATCCCCTACCCAACCTGGTAACCTGCATTCTAATTTCTGACTTTATGGCTTTGCATGTTCTGTTTATTTCATACGAAGCTTTGCACTATATGTCCTTTTGTGTCTGGCATATTTCACTCAACATGATGTCTTCAAGCTTCCTTCATGTGTAGGATGCATCAGAGCTTGATTCCTTTTTACATCTGAAAATATTCCATTGTATGTATATACCATAGTTTGTCCATTCAGCTATTGATGAACTCTTGGGATGCTTCTGTCTTTTGGCAATTGTGAATAATATTGCTAGAAACATCAACATACAAATATTTGTTGAAGTCCCTGCTTTGAATTCTTTTGGACATATCTGTGAAGTGGGATTGTTGGATCAAATGGATTCCTTTCTGAGGAATTCCTAAACTGTTTTCCACAGTGGCTGCACCATTTTACAGACCATGGACAAATGTACATGTTCCTATTTCTCTACATCCTCTCTAAAATGTTACTTTGTTTTTTTCTTTTTTCTTTAATAGTAACCATTCTAGTATGTGAAATGGTATCTAATTGTGGTTTTGATTTGCATTTCCTGATGGCTAATGACAGTGAACACCTTTTCATGTATTTATCGGCCATTTGTATATCTCCTTTGGAGACATATCTACTCAAGCTTTTCCCCCAATTTTTATGGGTTTGTCTTTCTGTTGTTCAGTTGTAGGAGTTCTTTATATATTCTGAATAATAAAATCTTAGCAGATATGTGGTTTTCAAATATTTTCTCCCAGTCTATAGGTTGCCTTTTTGCTTTCCTGATAAAATTGATGCACTAAAGTTTTTAATTTTGATGAAGTCCCATTCATTTAATTTATCTTTGATTGCTCATGCTTTTGATATAAAGTCTAAGAAACCACTACCTAACACAATGTCCTAAAAATGTTTTCCTATGTTTTCATCTGATAGTTTAATACTTTTATTTTCAATATTTAGGTTTTTGATCTAACTTAATTTTGTTTATGGTGTGAGGTAACATTGCACTTTCATTCCTTGCATGACTATCCAATTCTCCCAGAAACATTTTTTAAACAGACTGTCTTTCCCCCACAAAGTAAATGTGGCACTCTTATCAAAGATCAATGGGCTAAAGGTATGAGGATTGATTTCTAAACTCTCAAGTCAATTCCATTGTTCTATATATCAGTCCTTGTGCCAGTATGTTCTTTTATTATTTTTACTACAGTTTATGATGCATTTTAAAAAACATGAAGCATGAATTCTTCACCTTTGTTCTTTCTCAAGATGGTTTTGACTTTTCAGGGCTACTTACCTTGCTTATGAGTTTGATGATTGACTTTTCCTTTTCCATGACGAACAATATTGGAAATCTGATGGGCATTGGATTGAATATGCATATCACTTTGGGTAGGACTAACATTTTAACAATATTTAGTCTTCCAATCCATGACCATGGAATGTCCTTCCATTTACTTAGGTCTTCTTTAATTTCTTTTAGCAATCTTGTATAGTTTCCCATGTACAAATCCTTTGCATTTGATTCTTTTAGTCACTACTGTAAATGGAATTTTTTCTTGATTTCTTCTTCAGATTGTTCATTACTGGTATATAGAAACACCACTGATTTTTGCATGTTGAGCTTGCACCCCACCATTTTGCTGAATTTGTTTAATAGCTCTGGTAACATTGCTGTGGATTTTTAGGATTCTATATGTATACAAACATCTTTCCTATTTGGATGGCTTTTTTAAAAACATTTTTTTATTGTGAAATATACATACAAAGCAAAGAAAGAAAAAGTAATTATTTTCAAAGAACAATTCAACAAGTAGTTACAGAACAGATTTCAGGTTGTTATGGGTTACCATTCCATTATTTCAGATTTTTTCTTCTAGCTGCTCCAAAATACTGGAGGCTAGAAGAAATATTAATACAGTGATTCAGCAGTCATATTCATTTGTTAAATCCTATATTCTCTGTTATAACCCTTCCTTCTCCTTTGATACTTCTCCCAATCTATAAGGATCTTTAGGCAATGCTCATTCTGACTTTTTCATGTTGAGAAGGGCTGTTGACACTTAAGGATAGAAGAATGTAATTAACTGATAATCTTGGAGAAGCTGCTTTTCTGGGTTTCAGGATTTATCTGATTTAGGAATCCTCTGGGAATTATAGGTTCCAGGAAAACAGACTTAGTGTGCAAAACTTTTATAGAGTCTCAGTTCAAGCCCTAGGTATTCTTAGAATTAACAGGATCGATGTTGGTTGGGATTTAGCAAACCATGGCAATTAGCACTATCTAGCTAAAGCTTGCATAAGAGTAGCCTCCAGAATAGCCTCTTGACACCATCTGATCTCTCATGGCCACTGATGCCTTATTTTATAATACTTCTTATATCCCTTTTGGTCCAGAAGGCATTGTTGATTCCACTGTGTCAGGGCCAGACTCATTGGGTGTCTTTTATTTCTTTTTCTTACCTAACTGCACTGACTAGAACCTCCAGTACAACATAGAATAACAGGAAAAATGCTGGGCATACATGTCTTGTTTCTGACCATAGGAGGAAAGCCATTAGGCTTTCATCATTGATTATGATGTTAACCTTAATGTTATTATATATTCTTTATCATGTTGAGGAAATTTCTTTCTATTCTTAGTTTTCTGAATGTTTTTATCAAGAAGGGTGCTGAATTTTGTCAAATGCCTTTCTATATCAATTCAACTAATGTGGTATATTATATTAATCTATTTTCTAATTACAAAATGCCCTTGCATGGCTGGAACAAATCTCACTTGATCATGATATATAATTTTTTAATGGGCCATTTGTTATGTTTTGTTGTGGATTTGGGTATCCATATTTGGGGGATAATGGTCTGAATTTTCTTTTCTTGTGATATCTTTATCTGATTTTGTTATTAGAGTGATACCAACCTCATAGAGTGAATTGTGAAGTGTTCCCCCCTCTTCAGTTTTTTGGAAGAATTTGAGCAGGATCAGTACTATTTCCTCTTTGAATATTTGATAGAATTCGTAAGTGAAACCATCTGGTCCTTGGCTTTTCTCTTTGGGAAGTTTTTGATTATCGATTCAATCTCTTTATGTCTTGGTTTGTTGAGATCTTTTTTCTTTAGTCAGTGTACACAGTTTGTGCACTTCTAGCAATTTATCCATTTAATCTAGATTATCTATTGTTGGCATATAATTGTTCACAGTATACTTTTATAATCCTTTTTTCCTCTTGTGGGGCCAGTAATAATACATTTTCATTCCTGATTTTAGTATTTGCTTCTTCTCTCTTTTTTTCCCCTTTGCTAGTACACCTTAAAGTTGTCAATTTCATTCAATTTTTCAAAAAAACAACTTTTGGTATCATCGATTTCTTGCTACGGTTTTTTTATTCTCCATTTCATTTATCTCTTCTAATCTTTATTTCCTTCCTTCTACTTTTTTTGGGTTTAGTTTGTTCATTTTTTTGTTCCTTTAGAAGTGAGGTTAGTTTCTAATTTGATATTTTTCTCCTTTTATTCATGTAAGCAGAGTTATGTATTTCCCTCTGAGCACTGCTTTCCCATAAATTTTGTTACATTGTATTTCATTTTCATTCATCTCAAGATATTTCCTGATATCATCCATGATTTCTTCTTTGACCCATTGATTATTTAGGGTATGTTAACTTCCATGTATCTGTGGATTTTCCATTTCTCCCTCTGTTAGTGATTTCTAGCTTCATTCCACTGTGGTCATAGAAGATGCACAGTATAATTTCAATACTTCCAAATTCCTTGAGACTTGTTTTGTGACCTAACTTGAGGTTTATCCTGGAGAATGATCCATGTGCACTTGAGAAGACTGTGTATTCTTCTGGTTTTGGGTGCAGTATTCTGTATATGTCTATGTAGATATACGAGTTAGGTCTAGTTCACTTATAGCATTGTTCATATTCTCTGTTTCTTTACTAACATTCTTCTGGTAGCTCTCTTCATCGATCAAAGTGGTGTTCTGAAATCTCCAAATATTATTGTAGAGGTGTCTGTTTCTCCCTTCAGTCTTCTCAATGTTTGTATTTTGAAGCAGTGCAGTTATGTGCATGAATGTTTATGATTTTTATTTCTTCTTGGTGAGTTAACACTTTTATTAATCTATACTGTCCATGTTTATCTCTTGTAAGGTTTTTGACATAAAGTTTATTTTATGCAATACTAGTTAGCTACTCCAACTTTCTTTCAGTTGCTATTTACATAGGAATATTCTTTCCCATTCTTTCACTTTTGCTTATTTGTGTCTTTGTGTTAAGTGGGTCTCTTGTAAACAACATATACTGCCTTTTATTCTATTTGGCTCTTTAACAATTTGGATTTTCTCAACTTTCTGCACCAGCCTCTTGCCCTGGGCATGCAAAGTAACTTTTAAAATTTCCCTATTATATGCAACTGTTTCTCTCCAGGAGAGGATTCTCTTTCCTCTGTTTCTTCCAGAGATTATGATATATTCAACTCTTCTCCCACTTGTGGCCAGCTTTTCACTTCAGCTTTCAGCTGTGAGTCTACCTGTCTTGCAATGGTTCAGCTTCTCCTTTTCCTGTGGCTTTTCTATCTCTAATAACAATAATTTTCTACCTCTCATTAGGGGACCCCAACCCATGGAGCCAGATGGGGTCAGTATTCAAAAATACCCAATATTTTCATTTAGGTCTACCAGCAATTAGGGACCAGGCCAGAAGTGTACAGAGCTTGCTGAAAAGACTGACACAATTCACTGTGATTTCCTGGGCACTGTTTTGTATGCACTTGCTTGTGGACCACTAGGGCCCAGTCTAGGGACTATGTGGCTTTGGCTTCCTGTGCCTAAATGTGGATGGGATTTAAGTTGCTGCTGTGGGTGGCTCTGTGGTCAGAGTCCAAGGTAGGAAGTGAGTATGAAAGGGCAGAGCAGTGCCACTGTGTATTTCTTAAACCATGCAGGACTGATTCTGGAGGAGGGGCCTGGACTGTCTTTCTTTCTTTATTTCTTTTCGGTGAGGTATTTTCTTCTTTGATTCAACATTTGTGGAATCTCCACTCTCCATCATCCTCAAAAGAGTTCCAAGGAAGTTGAAATGGCCCCTTTATTTAGCTGTCTCTAAGGGGAAATGGTCCTGGGAATGTCTTTCACTGCCATCTGGAAGATATCACTCCTCTTCAAAATTGATTGTATTTGAGATTTGGGGGGGCTTTTATAACTTTGATGGAGAAAGACCATTGATTCATATGAAGGAATACATCGAAAGGACTTTGCCCCTCAGTTTGAAAAGTGAGATAAGGCGTAGCATTGATGGTGCCCATCCATAAGAGACAGGACATTGTTTTTCTATTCAATCACCATTGGATGAACACCTCCTAAGTGCCAGTCCTTTTGAATGCTAAGGACAATGAGATAAAGGATACTAGGTCCTTTGTGGGGAGAACTGTATTCTTTGTCTTTTTATATGGGGTTATGGTTATATTCTCTTGCAATCTCTCTATATTTCCTTCTACTTTCAGAATCCTCTTTCTCTCAAAACTCTGAAATGTCTCATCTTTTCATGATCTAATCTTGCTCCTTTGGGTTCAGAAGTCCCAGTCTTGCCTCTGCAAACACAGGACATCACAATTTTTTACCTCTTCCTACAGATTCACTGTGCACATTAGTACCATGTGGTCTTGAGTAGGTCCTCATTCTCCTCCCTTAAAAATTTATAAATATTTAAGAGTTCTTTTATGTTCCACAACTTGCAAAATATTCTAAATCAACATTTTCTCTTATCACCAGTGATTATCCCTCAATTTTAGGTGTATCTAATGTGTTTTTCATGTATATAGTCAATAGAAGAGCCTTGTTCCATTTAGCACATAGGTGAAAAAAAGTGAAATTTTTAAATCTCATTGTATTTTAGAGAACCAGCTACTACATTTGGTGTTCCAGGGAATAGAACAGAGAGGAAGTGAAGAATGATGCACTCCCTTCCTTTTAAGGGTTCTTCACATTACAATTTGGCTTACATTTCATTGTCCAGAATTTAGTCACAGGACAACACTCTGCTGAAAGAGAGAATGGAGAATATATTGCCACACTCAGCTGTGTGGCAATGTACCTAACAAAGGAAGAAAGAGAGACAGGCCATTGGGAAACAACTAGTATTCTTAACAAAGATGGTCTAAAAGACCTTTTTGATGAGCTAACATATGACCTGCAGCATCAACGATGAGAAGGCACTCATGACAGGACCTGGGGGTAGAGCATTCCAATTAAAGGGAACACCAAGTGCAAAATCCCAGTGGGAATGATTTCATCCCATTGTATATCTTTGGAATCAAAAGATGGTTAGGGTGATGGTACATAATGAATGAAGGAAAAAGTGCTACAGCATTGAAGTCAGGAAATCGGTATGTTGGACCTTAGACTAGGGTATGATAATGGATATAGGTTGGAGTATTTCCAGCCCCTCTGAAAGGGTTATCCCCATTGTGATCAGGATAGCCAAGGCCATCTTAGTCTGCGACCATCAAACATCTGACTTATCTAAGTCCTCTTGTTGTGAATGTGTACTCAGACAGCAGTCTTCTGATTCTACATGTTCAGTCAATAGAGTGACGTCTTACTATGATTTGGCTTTTTCCCAGGTAGCTTGAGCCTCACCCCCACCACCCATTCCTTAGCAGCTTTCTCCAATTGTTGCATTAGGATGTTTGGACATTAAAAAGATCATATAGGCATGACATGAACAGAGACGCAATTCAAGGTAGTTAAATCTTAAATTCCTTCAAAATAAACAAGTTGGTTAAGTAATATAAGATTTCATTCTTGGCTTCCAAGAAAAATATTCAGAAAAAACACTCTTAACCTTTGCAATAAAATAAACAGCTCAACAGTTTCCCTTCTACTTCTCCCAGATTTTGTACAGGGTTTTGTGGGAAGTGTTCACATCTGCAGAGAGAAGAAAGGGAGCAGCTGGAGGGGCTGTCTCTTCTTCCAGCATTTGCTCTCTGTAAGCTTTGACAATATGAGTCACTGATCTTCTAGAAAGTTTAGCTGTTTAAAGGTGAATCTGGATTCCCAAGAGGATAACATTAGAGCTGCTAACAAAATAATGCCCTATAAGGCTAGTGCCTCAGAGGTCTTGCTTGCATTGTCTCTATATGTCTCACTCACACACACACACAAACACACACATATTAGTATTAATTTCCTAGGGCTACCTGTACAAAGTACCACAAACTGGATGGTTTAAAACAACAGAAATTTATGGTATCTCAATTATGGGGCTTTAAGGCCAAAATTAAGGTGTTATCAGGGCCATGCTCTCTCCAGGGAAAGAATACTTCCTTTCCTCTTCCTTGCCTCTGGTAGCCCCAGGCATTCCTTGGTTTGTGGCAGCAGAGCTCCAATCTCTGCCTTTTCTTAGATCGTTGCCTTCTCCCTGTATGTCATCTTCACATGGCATTCTCTTATCTGTCTCTGATTCTTTTCTTCTCTTATAAGAACACCAATCATAATTTAATTAGGACCCACCCTTATAAATATGACCTCTTCTTTACCTGATTACATCTGCAAAAACTCTATTTCAAAATAAGGTTACATTGATAAGTACCAGGGGCCAAGACTTAAACATATATTTGGGGGGAACAGAATTGAACCCTCATATAGTCACAGACACATATCCTCAAGCACATACAAACATGCACACTAGATAAACTTGGACAAATAATTTGCACATGACACATTTCAATACATTGTAGAACCTAACTGGGAATCATAAAAACCAAGTTTAAGTCAAGGTTCTGTTCTTCTAAGAATGCATAGTTTCAAACACATAATGAAACTTAAAATAAAAGTAAAAAATATGCAAGGATAAAGAGGTCACACAGAGAACTGTGGAAAAAAGAGAAGCAAATGCAAAAGTAAAAGTCAAACTTTGATTAAATGAACGGTCATTCGGATCATTGTTATTCATGCTATCTGCTATGGAGCTTTACTACAAACTAGGCAATGTATTAAGCACTTTACTTATCTCATTTATAATAACAACCTTAAGAGACAAGCATTGTTTTTATACCTGACTCTAGTTAAAGAATCTGAGGCACGGAGAGATGAAATTTCTTGAAAAGGTCTGAGAATTAGTAAGGATTGAGCTGGATTCAAACCAGATCTGTCTGACTCTGAACCCTATGTTTCTAACAGCTGCTTGTGCTATGTAATGCTCAAATGCCACAGGAATTAGGAAGGAGAGAGGAAAATGCAAACTTAGCCAACATTATATTAAAAGTTTGCTGTATTTCTATTCTGACAATATTCTTGTCAGACATTGCTTTGAGCATCATGTCAAATTTAGAGACAAAATTTTGAATACAGACTTTCAGAGTTAGAAATTTCTCGTACTTCTCCCACCACTTTAGCTATATGACCTAGGCCAGATCTATATGAGCTTCGATTTCTCCATCTGAAAGTGAGAAAATACCTACTTTACAGAGTTTATGTCAATGTGTCAATACTGGAGGTAATATGTGTGAAGTGAAAAACAGTGCCCGCCATATAGTAAGTACAGAAGACACTAAAAATATGGCTGCCAATATGTTTATTACTATTATTCCAAGAGCAGTATTTCTGAGGTATTAATCATGTTTTGTGGACATTTGCATAAGATGTGAATTAATAATTTCTAGGTGGTTTCATGATTACTCTGCATTCTGCTAGAAATTACAATTCTTTAAGAGATCAAGGATGGGCTCTTCTGAGGCAAATGAAACAGATTTTATAAACTGAATAATTTCACATTCCCCACAGAACTGAGAAGGATTCTTTCCAGTCTCTTGTCAAAATTATCTCTTAAAAAAATGGCCAGTGGAAAAGGAGTCCCAGTGGCTGCTGGTATGTTGCCAAATCCAAACACCCGTATCTCTTCAAAGGTCTAGCCCATAAAGAAATATTACTTTCTGTCTTGACTGACAACATTTATCTGGGATTTCAAAGCATCAAAGCACTGTTTGGACCCAAAATGCTTTGGGAAATGATACTAATGTGTTCAATGATCTACATTTGAGAGGTTGTATTTCTGAAGCTGATAAACCCCAGAAAACCTCACCAAAGAAGCCCATTTTCAGTATATAAACTTTATGTTCATTTGAAAGGGCACCCATTATTCAGAGGCATTTACAATCTAAAGTAGATACAGAGATGTTTGGGGGTAGAGGGCCTTAATCTAGATGGAGAGAACCAGGAAGAAGGCATTAGAAATATAGGAAAGCTGGGCATTAAATTTATTCTTACTTCCAGACCCAAAATTAGTTCTGGGGCAGAAAAGCAAGACTATAAAATTGGAGAAAGTCTTATCCAGTATTTTCCTCCTTCTGTTTCTACTGCCATCACAGAAACCAATATACTTCCGGAAATTTTTCCAAAGAAATTTCCTTCCTTCAGATTCTGTCAACCAAAAACTATGATATCTGCCCCTTTTCTACTGAGATCATATCCATCAAACCTAAATCTGAACTGCTGATTTACCAAAATACTTCTGAAGATTTGAGACTGATAACATAGGTGATAAGGAAAGGCATTAAATAATGATGAATCACATAGTAAGTGTCTTAGTTTCCTAGGGCTGCCGCAACATAATCTACATGGCTTAAATCAACAGAAATTGAAATCAAGGTATTGGCAGGGCCATGCTCTAATGATATACCTAAGGAGCTTCCAGTATTTGCTGGCAATCCTTGGTTTTTCTTGCCTTGTAGATGTGTCATTCCAATCTCTGCCTCCTTCTCCACACCTTCTTTCTTAACTCTTTTTTATCTGATAGTAAAAGTAGAATATTCACATGGCATCTTCCTTTCTTTGCCTGTCTGTTAGATTTCCAAATTTCCTCTTCTTATAATTACACCAGTCATACTGACTTAGGGTCCACCCTGATCCTGTTTGGCTTTAACTTAACTAATCACATCTACAAAGATTCTATTTCTAAATAAAGTTACTTTCACAGGACTAGGGGTTAGAACTTGAATATGTCATTTTGAGAGACATAATTCAATCTATAACAGTGAAAAAGTCATTCTATTTTCAATTCTTTTCTGAATTTCTGATTAGTTAAGGAACAAGTCTCTGTGTCATATTAATATGTCATTAACACCCCTCCAACACTTTGAAAGCTCTCTTTTTCATAAAGACTCAGTCTCAGAGCCAAGGAACAGGCAACACTACCTAGATAAAATTTAATAGCACTATTATGTTTATACTATCTTTATTTTTAGTAACTCTCTATTTATGACAAGTGATACATGATTTCCATTTACAGTAGTATGATAAAGTTTACTTTTTAAGTTTATGTATTTGAATTGTTAAAGTTTAAAAGATGGGTTTACTGTAAAATTGATATGCAGATAAAGAAAATGTTATGAAAGTGGATTGGGAATGATTAAATTTGGGAGACACTAGTTATAATATAATTTGATAAAAGAAAATTTTAAAATGTATCTCACTTCTGTCTCAAGGCAGGACAAATCTCGTCCTCATTTTCACTTCCATAATCTTGTTGCACCTCTAATATAGCATGAATTTGTCTTTAAATTATAGTTATCTATATTTTTGAGGTTTCTCTACCATACAAGATTTTCATTAGTCACTATTTAAAAAGTGGTCAGTAGGGTGGGCAATGGTGGCTCAGCAGCAGAATTTTCTCCTGCCATGCCAGAGACCCAAGTTCATTTCCTGGAGCCTGCCCATGCCAAAAAAAAAAGTGGTCAATAAACAATTAAGATATTCTTATTGAGCGTCTATAAGGTTCAGTTTCTTTGGGGTATGCAGAAAGAACAAGACATTTTTATAACTCTTTTTTATCTGGTTGTAAAAGAAGAATATTTTAATTGCAGAAAACTTGGATAATAGGAAAAAGCAAAAGAAAAAAACACAAAAATAAATAAACCATAATTCCATCTTCTGCAGATTACTACTATTAATATTTTAGAGTATTTTCTTCCTGTCTCTTTTCTTTGCTTGTTTGTTTGTTTTCAAAATTGAAAATGTATTTGTGTATTAAATAGTGTTCCTCGCTTTCATCTTCTCACTCAACCTATTACCCTCTCTTGTACTGCCTTCTTTTATACTTTATTTCTCTGTAACACTTCTATGTTACCAGCCTTGTGAATGACTAGACAAGTGAAAATATCGAGCAATACAGAGGCATAGGTATGGATGACCCTTTATAGCCCTTTGCCTCGTGGAGTCATTTCATAACTGAAAAAGAAAAAAATATGTTTTCAAAAAGATGTGTCACAATGTTTTTTGAGGTGGAGAATGTGAACATTTCTGATTAAGAACCATAGATCCATAAACTGAGTGGGCTGGAAAAGGATTGAAAGATGCTTGAGAGATTAGAAACCAAAGGTCTAGATTATGATTTAGCAAAGAATCCATTAGGAGAAGCAGGGACTATTATCTAGACTGTTATCCAGATGGAGATAAAATATATCACATTATAATGTAAGTCAGTAAAAACATGGCTGAGTAGTCACATACCTTATAAAGAGCATGTCTATCACTACATGAGGAACACCTGCATAGCTCAATACCACACAAGACCCACACAATAGTCTTTCCCCACCACAGTGCCTAACTAGGGACTTGTGACCACTGCCTCCCTGAATTTATTTTGCTCTTCTCTCGATTGCCCTTATTTCCTAACTTTGTGTGTCTTGTTTTATTTTCCAGTTATATTCTACCTTCATTCTCACATGTGTAAAATAAGCAATCCCTATATAAGTCTTCCACACAGAAGTCTGAGCTCTCTGGAGGAAAATAGCTGTTAAACATAAATAAAATCATTTATTTATTGAAATGGAATTAGGTTGGACTATATAATATTCCTTGACATTGCTTTCATTGTAGCCCATTTCCTAGCTAATAGTGTGATTATTGTTTTAAAATCACTTAAAAATTATATTACGTGCAAATATTAAGCATTTGACTTTGCAACACTGCTAATTACACTGGATTTCTTAAGGCACCTTTCTTTCTTTATATAATATTCATCTATCTGATAATTCCACCCTCTAATCAATCTACTGTCTGTATTTCAATACTTCTTCCCCTTCCTTCCCTCTAAATTTAAGTTGTTCCCCAAGGATCCATTTTCAGTCCTCTGCTTGTATCTCTATCAAATTCTCTTCTCATTAGAGATTGCACATGCATTCATGAACTTTGATAACCCTTCCAATATTCAACTTTTTAAAAAACCTCTCAAGCCCTGACTTCTCGTCTAAGTTTCAGTCATATCTTCTTAATACACCTGCAGAATATCTCCAATTATATATGTTGCCATCAGATGACTAAATTCAGTTTCATTACATTTAAAAAAAAATTAATGCCAACTCCTAAAAACAAACAAACAAAAATTAATGCCAACTCCTAGTTTCCCTTTCTCTCTTAATGGAAGTAATCCATTTTTCTACACAGAAACAAATCTTGAAATGACTTTTAATTTTCTCCTGCCTATTATATTCAATCCTTACCAAGTACTGCTGATTCTTCCTTGATCCTCTTTCTAATAGGCATAACTTCCTTCCCATGTTTCAATTCCAGATAGGGCTACTTATTACCTCATGCCTAGACTATTGCAATATCTTCTTTAGTCTCTCTGTTCACAGACACCCTCACTTCTAACTATCCTGCACACACTAATCAGAATAATCTTTCTAAAACATTACTTTCATCATGTAATTTCCCTGATCGAAAGACTTTTAACAGATACTGCTTCCCCAAAAAAGAAAGTTCAAATTTAACAATTAAGATCCCACATCATCTATTTCCAAACAAGAATCTTATTTTGGGACCATTTATAAGAAATAGCATGGGAAAATAGAAAGAATACTAGACTCAGAGCAGGGAGATAAGGAATTCAAGTACCAGTTTCTGCCACTTACTAATCGTGTGATCTTGGGCAAGTCACTTAACCTCTATGGACTTCAAATTCTTTATCTAGAAAATAAAGACAAATAATAATGTTCTCACATAGTTTGGATAAAAATTAAGTAAAAAAAATATTAACATGGCTAACACATGGTAGGCATCTAATCAAGGTCCTTTGAGAATTTGAATATAAGATCTCTTTCAGTTCTAAAGTTCAATGATTTTCAACCCTACTTTTTGCTTCCACTCCAGTCCAACTCTCATATTCACTTCTGCCAAATAGGATTTCTTCCATTTGCTTGTGTCTCTTCCCTCCACACATACAAATAACACCTTCCTCCAAGTTTTCTTCAAGGTCTACTTACTCTGTAAAGTCTATAACAAAAACTTCAGCTAAAAGTAGACACTTCCATTTCTAAACACTCACCTTTTAGCTTATCAGCTCTCTTGTAACATAACTTTGCATGCATTCTGAACTCATCACCCCAGCAAAATACATGCTTCTTGAGGACTAATAATTTATATTGTTCCTCTTATGTATCCCTCATTCATCCCTTCATTCATTCAATTATACAGGGTAAGTCCTCTTTAATAAGAACTGAATTAAGATGAGTTTTAAAGGATGAGTAGATGTTGGCCAGGCAAAGTAAAGGAGGATGAGTTTCCAGGCAGAAAGAACAGCTTATGTGAAAATTCTAATACCAGAAATAGTTTGGTAGATTAAAGGAACTGAAAAAAGAGATGAAGTACAGAAACAGAGGAACCAGACAAAAGTAGAGCATATTTCTTCCTCTGAGCATTTTCCACCAATGTGCCACATTTTTTTTAAGGTACAATAATATATTGAGCAACAGCTGTTAATACTTTGATGAAAAGACTTCAGAGGTAGCAGGATAACAAAAAGAGAATTTAGTTAAAGGGCAGTGCTTTTTAGATTGTAGCTCTTCTATCAACCAATGGCCAGGCCCTCCTCTCCCTTCCTGGCCCTGGGCCTCAACTCAGCTGACTAGACTCTAGGCTGGACCCTCATCTGATGGCAGGGCCCTTCTAGGCTATGCTAAAAAGTTTGGGCTTTATGCAAGGGGTTTATGGTCAGGTTTGCATTCTATGAAGATAATCCTGTACCCTGTGAACCATTGTTTCATGAGAGGGCAGTTAGATGTGGTGAATTCCAAACTGTTTTCTTCTGAGCTTTTAGCTGGCAGTTTCCACGGAGGCTTAGGCTCAAAAGCTGATAGGAATACTGCGTAAGAAGCTGAGAAGCAACAGAATATGTGAGAAACAGCTTAACACATACTAATACTTCATTAGTGCCACCCCAGTCACTCCCCAAATGTGGTTTCTATTTGAGTTATGACACTGTACAATGTCTTCCTTTCTTCCTTTCACAGGTTTGCCCATATTGAACCCTTCACAAATTAGAATGTGAAATGTTTCCAAACTATCTGAGGTTGCAACTTCCCTGTGATTTGTCTCACACAAATACAAACATTTTCTGGGAAAGTTCATGAAATATTTGTATGTTTTATTTAGTTTTTCAAGTGAAAAAAAAACAATAGATGTTTGCCTGTTTAAAGAGAATAACGTAAAACAGCTGACCTTTAAAATGTCAAACTTCACATGTGGTCAAGTCTCAGATGGACTCAAAGCTAAGTTTGGAAAAAAAATAATTTAAATGAGGATGGGGTCAAGATGGCAGCTCAGTGAGGCATGGAATTTAGTTTGTCTTTCAGAGCCTCTAGTAAATAGCCAGGAACAGTAGAGAACAACTGCTGGGGTCACATCAGTGACTGGACACACTGCGCACCCCAGCCTAGACAAGCTGGACAGGCTGCAAGCCCACCCAGAACCGCAAGTTCCCAAGCTGTGGCAGCCAGCGCCCCCTCCCCCACAGACTGGTTCCCAGAGGGAAAAGGAAAGAGACTGTACCAGCAGCAGGGGCTGAATGCAACCAAGTTCCAATTGTGGAATTAATTAACAAATTCTGACTACTAAAAATAGGCCCCCAGCTCAGCTGAACCCTGAATAAAAGCTGAAGTTGCTGGGTTTTGCCCTGGCACAGAGGGGGCAGGGCTGACTGAAAAAGAAAAAAGAAAAAAAAAATAGAGGTTTTTTGGATCAGATAGCACATAATACTTGAAAGGGTCTGGGTCCTGAAGGAAAGGAGGGGGCACACAGGACCTGCAGATACACAAAGCAACATACCAACTTAAGCTCTTGATTGGCAAACCCAAGGAACTGGGAGCCGGGAGGGGATCCTGCTCTGAAAAGGATTTTTCTTTTTCTTTTTTGTGGCTCTGTTTCTTCAGCTTGATTATTCTTCAGATACAGTTGCAGGGCTTCTCAGGCTCTAACTGCCCCAGGCATAGGCAGAATTAAGCTTGTTTGAGTGTTTGTCTAGAGCCTGTGCCTTCCCCAGGAGAGGGGTAGGGCCCAGCTCAGGTGGTATCCCTCCCTCAAGGAATTCAGGCCCCAGGGTCTGGGAAAGTGAAGTGATTAAAGCCAGCTTACAACCTCTCCTCTGTCTCAACCATGCCCCCAGCTGGGAGAGTCAGCTGAAGTTAAAAGTACCACATCACCTTATGTTGGTGGGACCCACAGGCAGAAAAGTGCCACATACTGGGCAGGATAGGAAAAACACAGAGTCCAGAGGCTTCATAGGAAAGCCTTTCAACCTGCTGGGGCTCATCCTCAGGGAAAAATGACGACGGTGACTCCTCCTCAGAGGAGGCCAGTTTGGTCTGGGAAGTCTGGCTGGGGTCTATAATACCTAAGTAGACCCTCCTAAGTGGGGGAAAAGGGCACCATACAGGCAGGGCAAGAAACAAGAAAACAAAAACTGAAAAAGTCTGGTCTGTTAAACAAAACCTAAGCTAGAGGTCTAGAGTAAGCTGAACTGAATATCAAAGAACAGATAGCCAACAAAGTCATCCAGCAAGAAAATCCTAGGTAAAAAAAAGTGAAAACAATCTCCAGAATAAACTAATTGAGGAAATTAAAAGCCTAGATGCCAGCAAAAAAAATGATGAATCATACTAGGAAAATTGAAGATATGGCCCAAAGGAAAAAACCAACAATTCAAATGAGATACAAGAGTTGAAATAATTAATTCAGAAGGCTCAAACAGGCATAGAAAACCTCATCAAAAATAAAATCAATGAATTGAGGGAGGATATAAAGAAGGCAAGGGATGAGCAAAAAGAAATCAAAAGTCTGAAAAAAATAAATCGCAGAACTTATAAGAATGAAAGGCATAGTAGAAGAGATGAAAAAAATGGAAACCTACAATGTTAGATTTCAAGATGCAGAAGATAGGATTAGTAACTAGAGGACAGGACATCTGAAATCTGACTAGCAAAGCAAAATATAGGGAAAAGAATGGAAAAATATGAGCAAGGACTCAGGGAATTGAATCACAACATGAAGCACACAAATACATATGTTGTGGGTGTCCCAGAAGGAGAAGAGAAGAGAAAAGTAGGAAAAAAAACTAATGGAAGAAATTATCACTGAAAATTTCCAAACTCTTATGAAAGACTTAAAATTACAGAGCCAAGAAGTGCAGTGTACCCCAAACAGAATAGATCCAAATAGATATAATTGGATCAAGACACTTACTAATCAGAACATCTGATGTCAAACAGAAAGAGAGAATCTTGAAAGAGCAAGAGAAAAGCAATCCATCACATACAAAGGAAGCCCAATAAGACTATGTGTAGATTTCTCAGCAGAAACAGTGGAGGCAAGAAGACAGGGGGATGATATATTTAAGTTACTAAAAGAGAAAAACAGCCAACCAGAATTCTATATCCAGCAAAATTGTCCTTCAAAAATGAGGGGGAAATTTAAAATTTTTCAGACAAAAAAATCACTGAGAGAATTTGTGACCAAGAGACTGGCTCTGCAAGAAATACTAAAAGGAGTGCTAGAAACAGACAGCAAAAGACAGGAGAGGGAGGTGTGGAGAAGAGTGTAGAAATGAAGACTATAAGTAAAGGTAAAAAGAAGAAAAATTAGATATGACATATAAAATCCAAAAGGCAAAATAGTGGAAGAAAGTACTGTCCTTACAGTAATAACACTAAATGTTAATGGATTAAACTCCCAATCAAAAGACATAAAGTGGCAGAATGGATTAAGGGACAGGACTGATCTATATGCTGTCTACAGGAAATGCATCTTAGACCCAAGGATAAATGTAGGTTGAAAGTGAAAGATTGGGAAAAGATATTTCATGCAAAACAACAGTCAGAAAAGAGCAGGAGTAGCTATACTAATATCCAACAAATTAGACTTCAAATGTAAAAGAGTTAAAAGAGACAAAGAAAAACAAACAAATAAAAAGAGACAAAGAAGGGCACTAAGTATTTATAAAAGGAACAATTCAACAAGAAGACATAACAATCATAAATATTTATACACCAAGCCAGAATGCTCCAAAATACATGAGGCAAACACTGAAAAGAGAAATAGACACATCTACCATAATAATTGGAGACTTCAATTCCCCACTCTCATCAATGGACAGAACATTAAGGATCAATAAAGAAACAGAGTATTTGAATAATACAATAAATGAGCTAGATGTAACAGACATTTATAGAACATTACACACCACAACAGCAGGATACATCTTTTTCTCAAGTGCTCATGGATCATTCTCAAGGATAGACCATATGCTGGGTCAGAAAGCAAGTCTCAATAAATTTAAAAGATTGAAATCATACAAAAAACACTTTCTCAGATCATAAAAGAATGAAGTTGGAAATCAATAATAGGCAGAGGGCCAGAAAATTCACAAATATATGGAAGCTCAACAACACACTCTTAAACAACCAGTGGGTTAAGGAAGAAGTTATAAGAGAAATCAGTAAATACTCAAGGCAAATGAAAATGAAAACACAACATATCCAAATCTATGGGATGCAGCAAAGACAGTGCTAAGAGGTAAATTTATTGCCCTAAATGCCTATATCAAAAAGGAAGAAAGAGCAAAACTCGAGGAATTAACTGTCCACTTCAAAGAACTGGAGTAAGAACAGTAAACTAATCCCAAAGTAAGCAAAAGGAAAGAAATCACAAAGATTAGAGCAGAAATAAATGAAATCGAGAACATGAAAGCAACCAAGAAAATCAACAAAACCAGTAGTTGCTTCTATGAGAAAATCAATAAGAGTAATGGACCCTTAGCAAGGTTGACAAAAAGAAGAAGAGAGAGAATGCAAATAAATAAAATCAGAAATGGAATAGGAGACATAACCACTGACACTGCAGAAATAAAGGAGGTAATGAGACGATACTATGAACAACTTTATGTTAATAAACTAGACAATGTAGATGAAATGGAAAACTTCCTGGAAAGGCATGAACAACCAACATTGACTCAAGAAGAAATAGATGACCTCAACAAACCAATCACAAGTAAAGAAATTGAATCAGTCATTAAGAAGATCCCAAAAAAGAAAAGTCCAGGACCAGATGGCTTCACATGTGAATTCTATCAAACATTCAAGAAAGAATTAGCACCAATCCTGCTCAAACTCTTCAAAAAAATTGAAGAGGAGGGAAGGCTACCTAACTCATTCTATGAAGACAACATCACCCTCATACCAAAGCCAGACAAAGATACTACAAGATAAGAAAACTGCAGACCAATCTCTCTAATGAATATAGATGCAAAAATCCTCAACCAAATTCTTGCAAATCAAATCCAGCAGAACATTAAAAGAATTATACACTATGACCAAGTAGGATTCATCCCAGGTATGCAAGGATGGTTCAACATAAGAAAATCAATTAATGTAATACACCATATCAACAAATCAAAGCAGAAAAATCACATGATCATCTCAATTGATGCAGAGAAGGCATTTGACAAAATTCAACATCCTTTCCTGTTGAAAATACCTCAAAGGATAGGAATACAAGGGAACGTCCTTAAAATGATAAAGGGAATATATGAAAAACCAACAGCTAATATCATCCTCAATGGGGAAAAACTGAAAACTTTCCCCCTAAGATCAGGAACAAGACAAGGATGTCCACTATCACCACTGTTACTCAACATTGTGTTGGAAGTTCTAGCCAGAGCAATTAGACAAGAAAAACAAATACAAGGCATCCAAATTGGGAAGGAAGAAGTAAAACTCACTGTCTGCAGATGATATTATACTATATGTTGAAAACCCTGAAAAATCCACAGCAAAACTACTAGAGCTAATAAAAGATCAACACTCAAAAACCTGTAGTGTTCCTATACACTAGTAATGAATAATCTAAAAGGGAAATCAAGAAAAAAATCCATTTACAATTGCAGCCAAAAGAATAAAATATTTAGGAATAAATTTAACTAAAGATACAAAAGACCTATACAAAAAGAAAACTACAAAAAATTGTTACAAGAAATTTAAAAAAAGACCTAAATAAATGGAAGAGCATTCATTGGAATGAAACAAAATAAAGTGTCAATGGCTGAGAGATTCCAAACAGAGTCAAGAGGTTATCCTGGAGGTTATTCTTATTCATTATATAGATATCACCTTCTTAGTTAAGTTGTAGTGGAGAGGCTGGAGGGAACTGCCTGAAAATGTAGAGCTGTATTCCAGTAGCCATGTTTCTTGAAGACGATTGTATAATGATACAGCTCTCGCGATGTGACTGTGTGATTGAAAACCTTGTGTCTGATGTTCCTTTTATGTATCTTATCAACAGATGAGTAAAACATATGGATTAAAAATAAATAAATAATAGGGGTAACAGATGTTAAAATAAATTCAGTAGGTTGAAATGCTGGTGATCGGTGAGTGGGAGAGGGAGGGGGTATGGTATGTATGAATTTTTTTCTTTTTATTTCTTTTTCTGAATTGATGCAAATATGCTGAGAGTTGATCATGGTGATGAATATGCAACTATGTGATTTAATATGAGTTATTGTTTATACCAAGAATGGAATGATGATGTGGTAAGAATGTTCATGTTTATATGTTGTTATGTTTAAAAAAGAAATGATGTAAATAATGAAATAGTAAAAAACAAAGCAAAATATTTGCATGATGAGCCAGCTGAGTAACCACTAATGACCCCAAACTGCCACTTCTTATGCACAGATGGCTTGTAAGATTTTTAACTTGGGAGAGTTTAGAAACAACCCAATTGTGGTGGGTGTTTTCCCAAATTGACCAGGGGCTAGGATCAGTGGGAGAAATTTGTTCTAAAACTTCTTGATAGGGGGTGCAACGGTGGTCCAGTGGTAGAATTCTCACCTGCCCTGGGGGAGACCCAGGTTTGTGCACTTCCCAAACAAAGAAACAAATGAAAAACCAACCAAACAAAAATGCAGCAAATGGTGCTGCAATAAGGGGATACTCACATGGAAAAAGAAAAAATGTGACCCCTGCCATACAGCATACAAAAAAAAAAAACTACTTGATAAATGTACTTTGAAGTTTATCACTTTTTTGTATATATTTCACAACAAAAAAAAATGTTTTTAAAAAAATCTAGTATTCCTGCTTTTTATGACACCCTCAGAATATGTTTAGTTTGTCTTTTGGATAACCTGCACTGTCAGGATTCCCATAGCTATATAGAGAGTATATTTATATCCCATGATTCAGAGCAGTTTAAAACATGAAGATTATAACTTTAGGTTCAGAACACAGGGTTACTAAAAAATAATTAGTTGTATTCATCCATCCATCCCTTTTTCTCAAGTAATAACAAACATTTACTTAGCATTTACTACTATGTTGCAGGCACCAGAGTTACAGAGATAAAAACCCACAACAATAAAATCCATTGCGTCAAACAATTTAGAATTTGTAGAGGGATTATGGGTGATATATTTTTAATTTTGTCATTGTTATAACATTGTTTTTTATTGTTACTGTTCTTTGTTGTGTTTGGGATCTCGTGTACAGATGGTAGAACTAATTATACTAAGTTCATGACACATTATCCTCATTGATCCTTGAAAAGGTCATGTCTTGTATTTATTTATTTATTTTATTTTATTTTATTTGCATAGGCAGGCACCAGGAATCGAACCCAGGTCTCTGGCATGGCAGGCAAGAACTCTGCCACTGCACCACCATCGCCCGCTCCTTGTATTTATTTTTATTTCTCTTTATACTGACACCACATTCACATCCCCCATCCTTCTAACAATAATTTATTTTATTTTCTTTGTTTATTTTCTTTGTACGTATTTTCTTTGTACGTATGTACAAGAAAATGTTTATTTTCTTTGTACGTATTTTTAGAAATGTGTAATTATTAATTTATATAAATGCTACTGTCTTATATCACTGGCTTTTTTCACTGTTTTTATGATCCTTCTACATTGCTACATACAGCATCAAATTGGTTGTTTTCAGTAATTGCATAATGTTCCTTGTCATCAATCACCACATTTTGTTTACCTACCCTCTCAGTAATATACATCCAGATTACTCCAATACCCCACAACCACAAATAAAGTTATAACAAATATCCTTGTACATGTTCTCTTAGAGAATTTGAGAATATCCGTGAGTAGACACAAGCATTTCAATGGGGTATAAAAACAGAAATGGAATTGCAAGGTCTCCAGAATGGCTGTACCTACAACCGCACCAGCAGTATACAAGGGCTCCTATATACTCACCTACTGATAACACTTGGCATTGTCAAACTTTTTAATTTTGGCCATCTTCATAGGTAGAAAGTAACACATCATTTTTAGGATTTGCATTTTTTAAATTACTAATGATTTTGAGTGTGTCTGCTATTTTAGGGTTTCCTACTCAGTAAATTTTCTATTCCTATTTTTTGTGGATTTTTCTCTTGGGGTAACTATCTTTTTGATTCCAGGAGTTCCACATATAGTCAAGATATTAACCCCTTGTTGATTATAGATATTGCAAATATATTCTCTCCTTCTACCACCTGTCTTTTAATTTTGTCCCTGGAGGCTTCATTAAACAAAAGTCTTTAATTTTAATCCAGTCCATGAGTGTTTCTCTTATGGGTTGTACTTTTGAAACTGGGTTAAGAAATCAGTTCTTATGTACTTAAATCACTCAGTTATTCACTTATATTTTCTTCTACTAACTTTATAAATTTATTTTTCATGTGTAGGTTCATTCATTTGTGAAATCACCTTTATCATATGTTTGTAACACATGCATGCGGCTCTTTCTTTGAGATATCTATTCTGCTGCATTGGGCTATTTATCAGAACTTGCATCTAGTTATACAATAAACAAAACAACTTAGCTACTTTCTTTGTTTATTCTTTTCTTTCTGATTTAGCTCCACCACCCTCCCTCCATTAAAAATTAGCTCAAAATTATACATGGAGAGAAGGAAGGTAAGGGAGTAGATGAATGGTTAGGACTCAGGGAAGGCAGCCATCCTAGTTCTATTATCTTCATATGAAGTTCTATGCCTATGCAGCAATGAAGATAGCATTTTAGTTTCTAGAAATGTAGTCTCATGTTGGCACAGTTATCTCGTAAATGTATTAATGGGATCTGTATTTTGGAAGGCAGTTTCACGCTGGCATGTTCCTTGTTTAGAAATAAAAAACACTTTTTTATACAGGTGATTAATTTTTTAAATGCTCAATTTTAGCTGTTGATTCCTGAGAAAGAGGAATATGTAATAGTAACACCATCATTTTGAACTATCCGTAAATCCTTCTACATTGCACTAAACAACCAAAATAAATTCTCTATCTGAAAATTTTTTTTCTTCTTACAAGAACTGCAGGGGAATCCACTGTACAATATAATTTTGCAATAATTTATATTCGCCTGGTGGGAATGTTAATAAGCTACATTAATGAACCATAAATTTAAGGCCTAATATGACTTCCATCAGTCAGAGGCTTTGGTAAGTCTTGCCCAAAAAAGCCCTCACAATATTAGGAACACAAAATAAATTTGCAATGTTCTATGTTTAGATTATATATATAACCATGGTTATAATTATAATGTCAAAATTACCTGAATAAATAAGAAATCTTCTTCCTAAATCAACTGCAAGTCACAACCTTGCCCCAACGAAGAAAACATCTTTCAAAAGAAAGCTGTTACCCAGTGTGGTAGTTAGATTCAGTTGTCAACTTGGCCAGGTGAAGGCACCTGCTTCTGTTGCTGTGGCCATGAGCCAATGGTACGTGAACCTCATCTGTTGCTGACTACATCTGCAGTTGGCTAGGAGGCGTGCCTGCTGCAATGAATGATGTTTGACTTAATTGGCTGGTGCTTAAATGAGAGAGCTCAAGGTAGCACAGCCCAAGCAGCTTGGCATACCTCATCTCAGCACTCGCAGCTCAGCCCAGGCCTTTGGAGATGCAGAAAGGGATCACCCCGGGGAAAATTGTGGGAACCCAGAGGCCTGGAGAGAAGGCCAGCAGAGATTATCCTCAACCTTCCCACATAAGAAAGAACCTCAGATGAAAGTTAGCTGCCTTTCCTCTGAAGAACTAAATCCCCTTTTATTAAAAGCCAATTCATCCCTGGTGTGTTGCATTCCAGCAACTAGCAAACTAGAACACCCAGCAAAAGCACTATGTTGGTTTGAAGCTGTTATGTACTCCAGAAAAGGCCTTGCTCTTTTAATACATTCCTGTGGATTGTTTCAATTGAGATGTGACCCAGCCCATTCAAGGTGGGTCTTAATCCTTTACTGGAGATATTTATGATGATAAAAAAAAAAAGCAGAGAGACTTCAGAGAAAGCTGAGAGAGTAAAATCCCAGAGACACCAAGAGAGGATCCAGAGACGCTCAGGGAGGAAGCCACTGGAACTAGAAGCTGAAAGCAATGGAACCCTGAGTGAAGGACCAGCAGACACCAGCCATGCGCCTTGCTATCTGACAGAGGAACCCCAGATGCCAGCAACTTGTCTTCAGAGTCCAGGTATCATCCTGTTGATGCCTTATCTGAAACATTTTGATGGCCTTAGAACTTGTGCTGGTTTGAAAGGATTATGTACCTCAGGAAAGTCATGTTTTAATCCTGGTCTATCTTGTGGGAGTGGCCATTTCTTTTAATCCCTATTCAGCACTGTAGGTTGGATGCTTGATTAGATTATCTCCATGGAGAGATGACACACCCAATTGTGGGTATTAAACTTTGATTAGAGGGAGATGTGATTCTACCTATTCCAGGTGGGTCTTGATTAGTTTACTGGAATCCTTTAAAAGAAGAAATTTTTTGGAGACCCAGCAAAGCCATGAGAACCACGAGAGCCCACACAGCCAGTGACCTTTGGTGATAGTGTACCTGCAGGAGCTTCATGAAACAAGAAGCCTGGAAAAAAAGCTAGTAGATGTCATTGTGTTTGCTCTGTGCCCTTCCAGTTGAGAAAGAAACCCAGAACATCATCAGCCTTCTTGAACCAAGCTATCATTCCCTGGATGGCTTAGATTGGACATTTCTATATCCTTGCTTTAATTGGGACATTTTCACGGCTTTACTGTAAACTTGCAACTTAATAAATTCCCCTTTTTAAAAGACATTCTATTTCTGGTATATCACATTCTGGCAGCTAGCAAACTAGAACAGAACTGTACATTTTAAGTTAATAAATCCCTGTTGTAAGAGCCAATCCATTTCTGGTATATTGTGTTCCAGCAACTTTAGCAAACCAACCCAAGCATCAAACTGATTCACTAATTTCAGACTATTCTTACAATGTATCACCATTGTACAGCATTGTACAATGAATTTCCTTCTCACAAATCACTTTGTCTTTGAAGGCAAATTCTCATGAATAGTGGAGACCCTGCCTCCAAAGAAAAATACACTGACCTGCAAAATTTTTGTAAACAGTTCTTCTGAACTAGATGGTCTTGGTCATGACAACAGGTAAATTGAAAATTTTGCTTTACTAAATATAAACAAGTTCTGAGAACAAGAATATAGAATTTTTACCAATGGAATAACATAAGGGCCCATGTTTTTCATCAGAATTTTATTTGGGTGATTTTTAAAATCTCCTTTCTACATCTCTGTACTTTCTAAATTGCCTATAATGAGCAAAAAATATGGACAAAAATGAAATAACTTCTTACCAAAAAAAGCTATATTCATACTCCATTCTCCTACTACCAATGCCATCACACACACACCCTGTGATAAGGGATAGTTTCAAAATACAGGGGACTTTGAGTGAGCAGAAAAGAATAATTTGTAAAAATGCTATATTTTTTTCTTAGAACTTGTTTACATTTAGTAAAGCAAAATTTGCAGTTTACCTTTTGTCAATAATTTATACTGCCAAATAAAACCTGTTTAGGGTGAAACTTTAAAAGACTGTCACAGTTAAAATGAGAAATTTTAGGTTTATGTATATCTTACCAGAATAAAAATTAAAAAACTTAAAACTGTACAACACAAAGCATGAACACTATTGTAAACTATAGACTATAATTAATAGTATAATTATAATAACATTGTTTCATTGCTTGTAACAAATTTACAACACAAGCAAAATGTTAGTAATAAGAATACTGTGAGTGTAGGGAGAGATATTTAGGAACTCTGTATTTTCTGCACTATATTTTTGTAAACCTATGGTTTCCAAGATAAAAAGAAAGAAAAAAGAAGTGCAGTGACTCAATAGAGAAAAGGAATACTTGGTGATCACAGAAAAAAAAATTGTCATTAATTCTGAGTTACCAAGTAGGCCTAGTAATTCAACTTTAGGTAATAATGGATTCAATATAAAGTGGCTAAAAAATTGTAATCCTTGTTTCCTGTTGCTCTTAAATATCTCTCATCTACAACCACTCACTGAAGATTGATTGCAGATGTACTAATATTATTTTGGAAGCACGGAACTGAGGTTAAAACAAAGATAATATCAAACTTTTATTAGCGGGAAAACTTAATGCTATTAGTTTTGTTATTCTGGTGTCCAGTGTGGCAGTTACTTATTCTGATGTTCAAGGTAGCAGATGAAATGCTAGATGTATCTACTTTGAATGAATAACAACTATATGAAGGCTAAACTATGAAAACAAAGTAAAAATGTTCTAACTTGGTTTTAATTTTATCTTCTTCAACATTATTTCCTAAGAGGACTCCTGTTTCATTTTTGTTTGGGTGACTGCATTTCATGAAATTTTATTAGATTTCACAGAGAATCTGCAACAGTTGCCAAGATCATAACGATGATATACTTGGCTGAATCAGTGTGCACCCTGCTGCATGCTGACAAAGTAGTGAAACTACTGTTAGATTACACTACTGTTCAAAGAAAAGAAACAGCCACCTCTTTTCACAATACTTTTGCTCTTTTTTGTTGATTATTTCTCTGTATTTCTACCAGAGAAGAGCATTAGATTTCTATAGTTTTATAGAAAAATATAAGCATATGTAATTTATTCAGTAAGTCCTTTCTCATGACAGAGGTATGGGAGAGTTGTTTCAAGAGCTGCAAGAACAACAGTGAGTAGGTGTAAGAGTTGATTATTTACCAGAGAATAATTCAGACAACAATAGAGCGGAACTAGGTTAGGCTTCCAGGACTCAGTTAACCTGCACAAACTGAAGAACCCGGGGGATTTCTTCAGAAATCAATAGAATTTCGATTCAGAAAATTTGAGATGTGGACAGAATTTTGAGTTAACTCACTTTAGAGAAAAAGCCTAACAAATGCTGACTTTAGAAATAGAGTAGATTTAAAAAGAAAAAATTGTTTTGTCCCATAACAAGGTAGAATAATCATGCCCAGTCTTAGTTCATTTTCCTTTAAAACTCTTCTCTTATCCAGTCTTTCTACTCTGTTTCCCTACCACACTCCAGTTCAGGCTTGATTTACCTCAACCTCTTGTGATGGATGTCTTGATTCTGGTCTCTCATTCTATAGCCAGAATTCAGCTATGTTAGTCCTGTCTTCTCCACAAAATTTTAGAGTCCTTGAGAAAAGAGATAACATGTTATATTTTTCTTGTATCCCTCATAAAGACAAGTACAAAAATAGTAATAAAGTTTATTAACTGCTTACTATGTTCCATGCACTGTTCTAAATGTTTTACATATATTAACTTACTTAATCCTTATAATAAACCAGTGAGGTATGTACTATTAAAAGTGAGGTAGGTACTATTAAAAGTCAGGTAATCTGGGGCCATGCAAAGGTAGTTCAGTGGTAGAATTCTCGCCTGCCTTGTGGGATACCTGGGTTCAATTCCCGGACCATGCACTTCTCCCTCCGCCCCCAAAGAAAGTCAAGCAATCTGGTTCCAAATCTTTATTCTGCTTTCTGGGGTGGGGAAAGGAAGAGTGGTCTACACAATAAAAACTGAACATGGGTAGCTGAAAAGATATTCAGAATCCGTATATTCTAAAAGACAACTGTTAAGTACAATTGAGCTGTGTTTTGCACATACTGATTTCTCCCTGCTATAGGTGTCAATATAATAATTCTTCATACATGAACTAAGGAAATGTTGTAAATTCATGAAAATGGGTTTGGCATTGTTGCCATTTATAGTAGGCTAAAAGTGGCCCCTCAAAAGATACTCATATCACCCATATTTTTAAACTTCAACTTCTGTGTAAGATCAAAGGGAGAGACATTTATTTGGTGCAAAACTTATATTTTGGGTAGCACATTATCTAATTTAACTTGTATCATCAGTTTACTTGAACACCATAATTATATGGAATCTTGAATAGGGCATAAGATCTTGTTCTTCTGAACAGGTTAATGGCATGCCCTGATATATCCCAGAATAATTCAGACAGAGGGAAAAAAAAGTATTTGCAAAGTCCCCATGGGGGACTGGGAGGAAAGAAGGAAATATTCAACTTCCTTATCTGGGGAATTCCTGATATTCCTGCAAGTAGTTGAGACAACCAATTCCATAGGCTGAGACATCATTCTTAGGGCTCGCCTCATTGAAGCTTATTCCTGCAAAGGATAGGCTAAACTTACTGATAATTATGCCTAAGAGTCATGCCAAGGGAGCCTCTTTTGTTGCTCAGATGTGGTCTCTCTCTCTAAGCCAATGTGGGAAGTGAACTCATTGCCCTCCCCCCCTACATGGGACATGACTCCCAGGGGTGTAAATCTCCCTGGCAACATGGGACCTGACTCCAAGGGATGAGCCAGGACCCAGCATCACAGGAATGAGAACACCTTCTTGACCAAAAAGGGGAATAGAGAAATGACACAAAATAAAGCCTCTGTGGCAGACATATTTCAGTCATGAGGTTATCCTGGAGGTTATTTTTATGCATAATACAGATATCTCTTTTTAGTTCATGGTGTATTTGAGTGGCTAGAGGGAAGTACCTGAAATTGTTGAACTGTGTTTCAGTAGCCTTGATTCTTTTTTTAAATATTTTTATTGACACATCTTCACATACATACAGTCCATGCATGGTGTACAATCAACGGCTTGCAATATCATCACATAGTTGTATATTCATCACCACGATCATTTTTAAGAACATTTGCATCACTCCATAAAAAGAAATAAAAAGAAAAAAGAAAAAATTCATATATCCCATAACCCTCACCCCTCCCTCTCATTGACCACTTGTATTCCCGTCTACCTAATTTAGTTTATCCCTTATCCCCTCTATTATTTACTTATTTTCTATCTATATTTTTTTACCCATATGTCCATACCATGGATAAAAGGAGCATCAGATACAAGGTTTTCACAATCTCACAATCACATTGTACAAGCTATAGCTTTATACAGCCATCTTCAAGAATCAAGGCTACTGGAACACAGTTCTACAGTTTCAGGTACTTTCCTCAGCCACTACAATATACCATAAACTAAAAAGGGATATCTATATAATGCATAAGAATGACCTCCAGGATAACCTCTCAACTCTTTGAAATCTCTCAGTCACTGAAACTTTATTTTGTCTCATTTCTCTCTTCCCCCTTTTGATCCAGAAAACTTTCCAAATCCCATGATGCCAGGTTCTGGCTCATTCTAGGAGTTCTGTCCCACACTGCAAGGGAGATTTACTCCCCAGGGAGCCATGTAGTGGGGATGGCAGTGAGTTCACCCACCGAGTTGGCTTAGAGAGAAAGGCCACATCTGAGCAACAAAAGAGGTTCTCTGGGGTGACTCTTAGGCCTAACTTTAAGTAGGCTTAACTTATCCTTTGCAGGAATAAGCTTCACATGGGAGGACCCCAAGATCAAGGGCTCAGCCTATTGATTTGATTGCCCCCACTGCTTGCAAGAATATCAGAAATTCTCCAAATGGGGAAGTTGAATATTTCCTCCTTTCTCCTAGTCCCCCAAGGAGACTTTGCAAATACTTCTTTATTCACTGCCCAAATTATGGTGGAATATATCAGGGCATCATCCTAACCTGGACAAACCAACAAAATCTCACACCTTCTATTCAAGATTCCATGCACTTATGCTGTGCAACTAAACTGACCACACAAGTTATATTAGGTAATGCTCTACCCAAAATATAAATTTTGTACCAAATAAACACCTCTCCCTTTGGTCTACACAGAAGTTGAAGTTTAAAAATGGACAATACCATCCAATACCCTGTATTCTGATCTACCTTAGTCCTATCCAAATTAGCTTCCTTCATATCTCTAGTCAAAATCTGATCCCTTTTTCAACTTTTTAAGCAGTTCCTGTATGTGGTACTGTTGACTTTCAAAGCTTCGGAGCTCTAACTCTGAGTCTCAGTTGCTACATAAATACCTGAAGTTTCTTTAAATGGCCATGCTATATACAAACAGCTCATTATCTCAGAATTTAGAAATAACGGTTACAACTCTGAATATACATGACTGCTGTAAGAGCTTACAATCTAGGACCATTTACAATAGGTCCCAACCTGATAATGTATGCTCTCGACTTCACTGAGTTTTTATATTATAGTTCATCCATATGAGTGAAGCATGATAATATTTGTCTTTTTGTTCCTGATATTTCATTCAACATTCAGTCCTTAAAGTTCACACACCTAGTTGCATGCCTCACAACTTCAATCCCTCTTGTGGCCACTCACTGGTCCATTCTATGTATATACCATAGATCCCCCTTCCATTTCTCAAACATTGTACCCTTGGGCCACTTCCATCTATTGTGGATTATGAACACTGCTTCCATAAACACCAGTGTGCAAATGTCCATTCGTGTCCACACACTCAGTTCCTCCAGGTATATACTGAGCAGTGGGGTTTCAAGTATCATATGGCAACCCCACCTCTAGTCTCCTGTGGAACCACCAACTGCCCTCCAAGGGGCTTCACCTCTCAGTTTCTCTGCCAAGAGTGAATAGGTTCATCTCTTTCCCCACCTTTTCTCTAGCACTTCTTTCTCTGTTCATTTTTAAACAGTTTTATTCACATAATATACAATCCAACCTAACTATATAGACACGCCTTCACCACCATAATCTGTATGAAGACATTTCCTTTTCTTCCACAAAGAATCCATACCCCTCCCCCTGTCCCCTGCCTGTTGATATTTACTTTTGGCATAATGCCTTAGTTACATTCAGTGGAAGCATATTACAATGTTACTGTTGACTATAGACCCTAGTTTGCATTGATTTTACTTTTTCCTGTATATCATCCATTTTCAACACCTTACAATATTGACATTCATTTGTTCTCCCTTGTTGTAGTTTGTTAGCTACCAGAATGCAATATACCAGAAACGAATGGCTTTTTAATTTAATAAGTTGCTAGTTTACAGTTCTAAGGCTGAGAAAATGTCCCAATTAAAGCAGGTATATAGAAATGTTTAATCAAAGGCATCCAGGGAAAGATACTTTGGTTCAAGAAGGCTGATGAAGTTCAAGGTTTCTCTCTTGGCTGGAAGGGCATGTGGTGAACATGGTGTCATCTGCTAGCTTTCTCTCCAGGCTTCCTGTTTCATGAAGCTCCCTGGGAGGTGTTTTCTGTCTTCATCTCCAAAGCACTAGCTGATGAACTCTCTGCTTCATGGTGCTGCAGCATTCCCTGCTCTCTCTGAATCTCTCACTTTCTCCAAAATGTTTATAGGATTCCAGTAAACTAATAAAGACCCACCCAAATGGGTGGAGACAGGCCTCCACCTAATCCAGTTTAACAACCACTCTTGATTAAATCACAACTCCAGGGAGATGATCTAATTACAGTTTCAAACACACAATTCTGAATATGGACTAGAAGAAACAGCTGACTTTACATAATGGGATTAGGATTAAACATGGCTTTTCTAGGGTACATACATCATTTCAAACCAGCACATCCCTCATGCAAAAATGTTTTTTATTTGTACATTTAATTACCATCATTGTACACTCAAGGCATTCCTAAGTCATACCATCTCAGTCTTTACCCTGTATCTTTCCTCCTAGTTTCATGCCCCCAGCCCTTCTCCCTCAACCATACTCACATTCAGCTTCATTCATTGTACTTATTGTGCCAGTTTGAAAGGATGTATGAACCCTAGAAAAGCCATGTTTTAATCCTAATCTCATTTTGTAAAGGCAGCTATTTTTTCTAATCCCTATTCAGTGTTGTATGTTTGAAACTGTAATTATATCATCTCCCTGGAGATGTGATTTAATCAAGAGTGGTTGTTAACTGGATTAAGTGGAAGTGTGTCTCCACCCATTTGGGTGAGTCTTGATTAGTTTACTGGAATCCTATAAAAGAGGAAACATTTTGGAGAAAGAGAGATTTCTGAGAGCGCAGAACAATGTAGCCACAAGAAACAGAGTCCATCATCCAGCGACCTTTGGAGATGAAGAAGGAAAATGCCTCCCAGGGAGCTTCATGAAACAGGAAGCCAGGAGAGAAAGCTAGCAGATGATGCTGTGTTTGCCATGTGTCCTTCCAGCCAAGAGAGAAACCGTGACTGTGCTTGCCATGTGCCTTCTCATTTGAGAGAGAAACCCTGAACTTCATCAGCCTTCTTGAAACAAGGTATCTTTCCCTGGATGCCTTTGGACATTTCTATAGACTTGTTTTAATTGGAACATCTTTTGGCCTTAGAACTCTAAACTAGCAATTTATTAAATTCTTTTTAAAAGCCATTTCATTTCTGGTATATTGCATTCCAGCAGTGTGCTGGTTTGAAAGGAAGTATGCCCCCTAAGAAAAGCCATGTTTTAATATAAATCCAATTTCATAAAGGTAGAATAATCTCTATTCAATACTATATATATGAAACTGCATTGAGGTCATCTCCCTGGATGATGTGATTTAGTCAAGAGTGGTTGTTAAATGGGATTAGGTGATGACATGTCTCCACCCATTCGGGTGGGTCTTGATTGGTTTATTGGAGTCCTATAAAAGGGGAATAAGAGATTCAGAGAGCAACACTACGAAGCAGAGAGTCCACCAGCCAGTGACTTTGGAGCTGAAGAAGGAAAATGCCTCCCAAGGAGCTTCATGAAACCAGAAGCTAGGAGAGAAAGTTAGCAGATGATGCCGTACTCGCCATGTGCCCTTCCAGCCAAGAGAGAAGCCCTGACTGTGTTTGCCATGTGCCTTCTCACTTGAGAGAGAAACCCTGAACTTCATTGGCCTTCTTGAACTAAGGTATCTTTCCCTGGATGCCTTTGATTGGACGTTTCTATAGACTTGTTTTAATTGGGACATTTTCTCGGCCTTAGAACTGTAAACTAGCAACTCATTAAATTCCCCTTGTTAAAAGCCATTCCATTTCTGGTATATTGCATTCCAGCAGCTAGCAAACTAGAACAAGCAGCTAGCAAACTAGAACACTGATATATGCTATCCATTTCTGAATTTTTACAATCAGTCCTGTGGCTCAATCTGTATTCCTTTAGCACCCAATGTCCAATATCTACCCTATTTCTACCTCCTGATAAATTGTGTTCTAAGTTCATCTCAAAGTTAACTCATTAATGTTAATTCACATTAGTGAGACCATACAGTATTTATCCTTTTGCTTCTGGTTAATTTCACTCAGCACAATATCCTCAAGGTTCATCCCTGTTGGTACATGCTTCATGACTTTATTCTGTATTACAGCTGCATAATATTCCATTGTATATATGTACCACAGCTTGTTTAGCCACTCAGCTGTTGATGGACATTTAGGCTGATTCCATCTCTTGGCAATTGTAAATAATGCTGCTACAAACATAGGTGTGAAAATGTCCATTTATGTCCTTGCCTTCAGTTCCTCTGAATATATACCTAGTAATGGAATTGCTGGATCATTTGGCAGTTCTATACTTAGCTTCCTGAGGAACTGCCAAACTACTTTGAAGAGCAGTTGTACCATTTTACATTCCCACCAACAGTGGATAAGTTTCTCCACATCCTCTCCAGCACTTGTCATTTTCTGATTTTATGATAATGGCCATTCTAGTAGGTGTGAGATGATATTTCATTGTCGTTTCGATTTACATTTCCCTAAAAGCCTGGGAAGTTGAGCACCTTTTCATGTGCCTTTTAGCCATTTGTATTTTCTCTTCTGAGAAATGTCAGTTCATGTTTTTTGCCCTTTTTTAAATTGGGTTGTTTGTCTTTTTGTTGTTGAGTTGTAGAATCACTTTATATATTCTGGATGGTAAACCTTTATCTGATGTGGGGTTTCCAAATATTGTCTTCCATTGTGTAAGCTGCCTTTTTACTTTGCTGAAAGTTCTTTGATGCACAAAAGTGTTTGATTTTGAGGAGTTCCCATCGATCTATTTCTTTTTTCAAAGCTTGTGCTTTGAGTGTAAGGTCTAGGAAACTGTCTCCTATTACAAGATTTATAAGATATTTCCCTACATTTTCTTCTAAAAGTTTTATGGTCTTAGCTCTAGTGTTTATGCCTTTGATCCATTCTGAGTTATTTTCTTTACAGGGTGTGAGATATGGAACCTCTTTCATTCTTTTGTATTGGAATAACCAGTTCTCAAAACAACATTTATTGAAGAGACTGCTGTGATCCAGGTGGGTCAGCTTTACTACCTTATCAAGGATCAATTGTCCAAAGATAAGAGGATCTATTTCTGAATACTCAATTCAATTCCATTGGTCAGTATATCTATCTTTACACCAATACCACGCTGTTTTGACCACTGTAGCTTTGTAATATGCTTTAAAGTCACGTAGTGTGTCCTGATGCCTGCCCGTGCCAAAAGAAAGAAAGAATGTCATGTAGTGTGAGGCCTCCCACTTCATTTTTCTTTCTCAAAATATTTTAGCTCTTCAGGGCAAATAAATTTAGTTTTCTATTTTTGTAAAGCAAGAGTTTGGGATTTTAATTGGTATTGCATTGAATCTATGAATCAATTTGGGTAGAACTGACATCTTAACTATTTAGTCTTCCAACCCATGAACACAGTAGGCCTTTCCATATGTTTAGGTCTTTGATGATTCCTTTTAGCAAACTCTTGTAATTTTCTGTGTATAAAACAGAAAATTTTTTGTATCCTTAGTTAAATTTATTCCTAACTATTTTATTCTTTTGGTTGCTATTATAAATGGAATTTTTTTCTTGACTTCCTTTTCAGATTGCTCATCACTAGTGTATAGAAACAATACTGATTTGGGGTGTTGATCTTGTATCCTGCCATTTTGCTGTACTCATTTATTAGCTCTAGCAGTTTTGCTGTAGATTTTTCAGGATTTTCAACATAATATCATATCATCTGCAAACAGTGAGAGTTTTACTTCTTCCTTTCCGATTTGGATGCCATTTATTTCTTTTTCTTATCTAATTTCTCTAGCTAGAACTTTCAGCACAAAATTAAGTAACAATGGTGACAGTGGGCATCCTCATCCTGTTCCTGATCGTAGAGGGAAAGCTTTCAGTCTTTACCCATTGAAGATGATGTTAGCTGTAGGGTTTTCATATATTCCCTTTATCATGTTGAGAAAATTCCAGTCCAGTCTGTTACCATCCTATGAAGTATTTTCATCAAGAAAGGATGTTGAATTTTGTCAAATTCCTTTTCTGCATCAATCAAGATGATCCTATGGTTTTTCCACTTTGATGTTGATATGATGCATTACATTTATTGATGTTCTTATGTTGAAACAGCTTGCATATCTGTAATAAATCCCACTTGGTCATGGTGTATAATTCTTTTAAAGTGCTGCTAGATTTGATTTGCAAGTATTTTGTTGAGGATTTTTGCATCTATATTTATTAAAGAGATTGGTCTGTAATTTTATTTTCTTATAGTACTTTCTCTGGCTTTGGTGTTAAGGTGATGTTGGCATCATTGATGAGTTAGGTAGCTTTTTCTCCTCTTCAGTTTTTTTGAAGAGTTTGAGCAGGATTGATACTAATTATTTCTTGAATGCTTGTTAGAATTCACATGCCAAGCCATCTGGTCCTGGACTTTTCTTTTTGGGAAACTTTTTTGATGAGTGATTCAATCTCTTTACTTGTGACTGACTTGTTGAGGTCATCTATTTCTTCTCAAGTCAATGTTGATTGTTCATGACTTTCTAGGAAGTTGTCCATTTCATCTACATAGTCTGTTTATTAGCATGTAGTTGCTCATAGCATCCTCTCATTTCCTCTTTTATTTCTTCAGGGTCAATGATTATGTCTTCTCTTCCATTTATGATTTTATTTATTTGCATTTTCTCTCTCTCTCTCTCTCTCTTTTTTTCTTTTGTCAGCTTAGCTAAAGGTCTATCAATTTTACTGATTTTCTCAAAGAACCAACCTCTGGTTTTATTGATTTTCTCAATTGTCTTCATGCTCTCAATTTCATTTATTTCTGCTCTAATCTTTATTATTTCTTCCCTTTCATTTGCTCTGGGGTTAGTTCACTGTTCTTTGTCCAGTTTTTCCAAGTGAACAGTTAATTCCTCGATTTTTGCTCTTTTTTTTAATATAGGCATTTAAGGCAATAAATTTCCCTCTTAGCACTGTTTTTGCTGCATCTCATAAATTTTGATATGTTGTGTTTTCATTTTCATTTGCCTCAAGATATTTGCTGTTTTCTCTTGTACTTTCTTCCTTGACCCACTGGTTGTTTAAGACTGCATTGTTTAGCCAACATATATTTGTGAATTTTCTGGCCCTTTGCCTATTATTAATTTATAACTTTATTCTTTTATGATCTGAGAAAATGTTTTGCATGATTTCAATCTTTTTAAATTTATTGAGGCTTTTTTTGTGACCAGTATATGGTCTATCCTTGAAAGTGATCCATGAGCACTAGAGAAAAATGTGTTTCCTGCTGTTGTGGAGTATAATGTTCTGTAAATGTCTGTTAAGTCTAATTCATTTATTGTATTATTCAAATTCTCTGCTTCTTTATTGATCCTCTGTCTAGATGTTCTATCTATTGGTGAGAGCAATTGGGAATTGTAGTCTCCAACTATTATAGTAGAGGTGTCTAGTTCTCCTTTCAGTGTCGTCAGTGTTCACCTCATGTATTTGGGAGCACTCTGGCTCAGTACAAAAATATTTTGTTAATATTTTCATTTGTTGTTATATTTTCTTGTTGAGTTGTCACTTTTATTAATCCATAGTGTCCTCCTTTGTCTCTTTTAATTGTTTTACATTTGAAGTCTTATTTGTCGGACATTAGTATAGCTACTTCTGCTCTTTTCTGACTGCTGTTTGTGTGAAATATCTTTTCCCAACCTTTCACTTTCAACCTATTTTTGTCCTTGGGTCTAAAATGAGTCTCCTATAGACAGCAATTAGATAGTTCTTGTTTTTTAATCCATTCTGCCAGTCTGTGTCTTTTGATTGAGGAGTTTAATCCATTGATTAAACTTTGCAGTACTTCTACCATTTTGTCTTTTGGATTTCATATGCCATATCTAATTTTTTTTCTCTTTTTACCTTTATTGATAATCTTCATTTCTACACTCTTCTCCACACCTCTCTCTGCTGCTTTTTCTTATCTCCTATAATGCTTGCTTTAGTATTTCTTGCTAAGATGGTTCTTAGTCACAAATTCTCTTAATGATTGTTTGTCTGAAAGTATTTTAATCTCCCCCTCATTTCTGAAGGACAATTTTGCTGGGTATAAAATTTTTGGTTGACAGTTTTTCTATTCTAGAATATTAAATATATCAAACCAATACCTTCTCACCTCCACAGTTTCTGCTGAGAAATCGACACATAGTCTTATTGGGTTTCCCCTGTATGTGATGGATTGTTTTTCTCCTGTTCCTTTCAAAATTCTCTCTTTGTCTTTGACATTTGACAATCTGATTAGAAAGTGCTTAGAATATGTCTATTTCGATTTATTCCATTTGGGGTATGCTGCACTTCTTAGATCTGTAATTTTATGTATTTCATAAGAGATGAGAAATTTTCAGTGATTATTTCTTCCATTAGTCTTTCTCTCTTTCCCATCTCTTGTCCTTCTGGGACACCCACAACATGTATATTTATGCACTTCATGTTGTCATTCAATTCCTTGAGACCCTGCTCATATTTTTCCATTCTTTTTCCTATATTTTCCTTTGTGTGTCAGATTTCAGATGTCCAGTCCTCTAGTTCACTAATCCTTTCTTCTGCCTCTTCACATCTACTGTTGTAGGTTTCCATTGTTTTTTTTCCATCTCTTCTACTGTGCTTTTCATTCCCATAAGTTCTACGATTTGGTTTTTCAAACTTTCAAGTTCTTCTTTTTGTTTGCCCAATGTCTTCTTTATATCCTCCTCAACTCATTGATTTGATTTTTGACAAGATTTTCCATGTCTGTTTGAACATCCTGAATTAGTTGTTCAAACTCCTGTATCTGATTAGAAGTGTTGGTTTGTTCCTTTGAGTGGACCATATCTTCAATTTTCCTAGTATGGCTCATTATTTTTGGTGGCATCTAGGCATTTGATTCCCTTAATTAGTTTATTCTGGATTTTATTTTCACTCTTTTACCTAGGAGTTTCTTGTTGGATGGCTTTGTTCTCAATCTGTTCTTTGACACTCAGTTCAACTTATTCTAGGCCTCAACAATAGATTCTGTTTAACTGATCAAAATTTTTCAGTCCTTGTTTTTCTGTTTCTTGCCCTGCCTATATGGAGCCTTTTTTTTTTTTAAGGAGGGTATCCCCAGCTATTATAGACCCCATTCAGATTTTCCCAGGTCAGACAGGCCCATATTTCTAGAGGAAAGAGTAGGCAGCATCAGTTTGCCCTGACGGTGAGACAGAGTAGGTTATCAGACTTTTCTATAAAGCCTCTAGATTCTTCTTTTCCTATCCTGCCCAGCATGTGGCACTTGTCTGCCCACAGCTTCCCATCAGCGTAAAGTGATGCAGTGCCTTTAATTTCAGCAAACTTTCCCGTCAGGAACATGGTTGAGACAGAGGTGAGGTAGTATAATGGCTTTAATTGCTTCAGTTTTCCAGTCCCTGGGGACTGAATTCCTTGAAGGAGGGATTCCACTTGCGCTGGGTTCCATCCCCTTTTTCTTGGGGAAGATTTACCCCTCAGGGTAGTCACCTGACTAGTTACTTTGTCCCTCAGACAAGCTTAATTCTGCCCTTTCTTGGGGCAGTGCTGGACCTTGAGAGTTTGAGAGTACTTCCAGTTCTATCTCATGAGCTGTTAAGGAGAAAAAAAAGCAAAAGCAAAAAAAAAAAAAAAAAAAAAAAGCCTTTTCAGAGCAGGATGCCTGCTCCTAGGGTTTGTCAATCAAGAGTTTAAGTTGGTACATAGCTCTATGTATCTCCAGATTCTATATGCCACCTTTACTTGGGGTCCAGCCCTTTTACAGTATTTTGGGCTGCCCAAGTCTCTTGTTTTGTTTTGTTTTGTTTTCATCAGCCCTGCCCCCTCTCTGCTGGGGCAAAAATTCCTAGTTCTTTTAGTGCTTATTCCAGGTTCATCTATGCTGAGAGCCTATTTTCAGCCCCCCCAAATTTGTTAAATTAATTCCACAATTGGAATTTAGTTGAGCTAAGCCCTTGCTGCTCACAAAGTCTGTTTCCTTTCCTTTTGGAGAGCCAGCCTTTGGTACCCACGGGGAGGGACACTGGCCTCTGCAACTTGGGGACTTACAGTTCTGTGTATAGGTTCTCAGCCATTCCACCTGGTTCAGACTGGCGTACGCTGTGTGTCAAGTCACTGATGTTCCTTCAGCAGTTGTTCTGTATCATTTCTGGCTGTATACTACTGCTCTGTGGGACAAACTAAATTCCACACCTCACTATACCGCCATCTTGCCCTGCCTCCTTCAGCACTGATTCTTGAAGAAGACTGTATAGCTATAAAGCTTTTACAATGTGACTGGGTAACTGTGAAAACCTGTGTCTGATGCTCCTTTTATCCAGGGTATGAGTAAAAAAAACAACAACAAAAACAACAATAAGGAGAAATAAATAATGAGAAATAAAGGGTAAAAATTGGGTAGATTGAAATACTGTGGGTCAATGAGAGGGAAGGGTAAGGGGTGTGGAATAAATGAGTTCTTTTTCCTTCCTTTTATTTCTTTTTCTAGAATGATGTAAATGTTCTAAAAATTATCATGGTGAAGAATAAAACTATGTGATGATATTGTGAGCCACTGATTGTATAATATGGTTGGATTGTATGTGTATGGTTATTTCTCAATAAAAATATTTTTAAAAATAAGTAGACTTTCTGCATTAACAAAATTTGAAAAGCATATTATATTGTGCAAAGAAACATAAAATTATATAAAATGCTGTGATATGTCAAACATCAATAGTAAGATGACAACAAAACCAATTAAATTTACATAAATTATCCTGAAAAGAAGATATTTACATCAAATTCCTGAAACCTGTGTGTGTGACTTTATTTGGAGAAGGGGCTTTTCATATATAATTAAGTTAAGAACCTTGAGCTATCATCTTGGATTATCCATGGGCCCTAAAACTACTCACAAATGTGCTTAGAGGAGACAAACAAAGAAGACCAGACAGAAATGCATAGGCAAAGTGATACAAGGGCAGAAATTGATGTATGCAGCCTTAAGCCAAAGAGCCTCTGAAGCCAACAGAAGCTAGAAAAGGCAATGAACGAATCTCCCCTAGAGCCTTGGGAGGAAGCCTGGTCCTGCTGACACCTTGATTTTGGACTTCCAGCTTCCAGAACTGTCAGAAAATAAATTTCTGTTGGCTTATACCACCAAATTTGTGGTTATGTGTCATAATAGCCATAGAAACTAATATACTAAGCATCTACTTTCTGTAATAGAGTGTAAGCTCCTTAAAGACAGGAAATGTGTTTTGTGTACTTTTGTAATCTTCCCTCTATCAGTCTAATAGTGCCTAAGAAGTGTGCCACAATAGCAATGATGTTGGAAAATAAGAGTGGAAATGAAGAACAGGAGAGTTGATTAACAAAACCTTGTGGCTGTAGGCCTTTAATATATTCATTCAGTAGTCATACACTGGGGACCTACCGTGTATGTTGAATAATTTATTACATTGTCTTGTAATTAATACTCTAATAGTGGAAGAACAAGAATCATTGAAAATTCATAGGAGGAACAGCTAACCCAGACTTGAGGTTGGTCAAATCTAGGAAGCAAGTCACTTAAATTTTCTGGGACTTCTTTATAAAACAAAAATTAAAAATATGGATGATAGAAATACTACCTGCCACTGGAAATTGCTGTATTTCCATTTAAACGTGTTCTTTGTAATAATAGACATATTTTATAAAATGCTTATTTGTATCTGGCATTGTACTATGAATTCTATACAAACTATCTCATTTAATTATCATAACACCTATCAACTATTAATATTATATAGTTCATATATTTTCATATGTTTAATATATGCTTTCATATATTTCATATATTTAAATGATAAATAGTATACATATAATGCTATATGTATACTATTATTTCACCAGTTTTACAAGGGAGAAGCAGACTCAGGGACAATAAATATCATGCCCAAATCCACACAGCTAGTGAAATACAGAACCAGGATTTGAATCAGATTTAATTCCACAGCCTGAACTTTTTAGCAACACAAATACAATACACAAAAGTTAAAAGTCAAAAATGCTTCAATAATTATTTATTAAATAAACATGTACCCTTAAGCAGGCATAAGAGATAAATTTTTAAAGGCTATACTGTCAAAGTGACCACATTCTATCAGCAGGTTCTCAAAAAAGAAATTTAAAAAAAAGAAGCATAAGGTAGAACCAACAGAAGTAGCAAAAATAACCTGGCAATGTGGGCTGTTTTACCACGGCTACATTTTAACTAGTCAGGGGTTTGTTCAGTGATTGAAAATAATCACCTTACTTCAACTTCTGATCATCTGGTAGTAACTGATAAAAATCATAAAATAATATAATTTTAAAAATATACATTGATAAAGCATGTGGCAACTTTAAGATCATTACCTTGTTTTCCTAGTTAATTCAAAGCACCATTAAAAAAAGTATTAAAAAATCCTGAAAATTTCAATACATTAAAAAACTGTGGTTTACAATAAATCCAATTATTTACTACAGTAGCTGATTTAAAAAGAAACAATGAATAGAAAAAGAAAATCCTTTCTCATTGGTACACTGCTTTAAACATTCCCCCTAGTTTCCAAAAGGATATTTAAGCAACTAAAAGAAAAATGTCTATAATATTACACAGCCCAACTTTTAACATTAAATAAGACAACATCATGTCTAGTAGCTATATATTCTGGCCACAACTAAAATATATCTCCTCTATATATTTTATATATTCAATTTCTGCTGTGGTTTGGCTGCTAATCTGAAGTAAGATGGGATATTATAATTAGAACCTTTCCAAATTCTGACAATTTCAGTAGCTATCCCTCATGGAAACTTTAGCCAAAAAATGGGAATATGTTTATGTTAGGTGGCAATATTCCAACATATTGAGTATACGACATTTTGAGAGAAAAACTCAACCATACAGCTACCAGACAACTAAAAAAACATATATCAAATGGAATCAACTCCACATTTATATAACCTGTTTTTGAATAAATTACTGTCAATCAAATTGTTAAACTGCATAAGCTACTCCTTGTTTTCTTTCTTAGACAACTTAGCTCTTTCATGCTCTATATCTGCCCTCTCATCCCCAAATCAGTATCCTTGAGTATTTCTTAATCCCTATCCCAAAACTCCTTTCCAGTTTTCCCCTTCGTGATGTCAGAATCAGTGTGATGTAAATGAAAGCATGGGCTTTGGAAACAAAACCATTTTGATTGAATTTAAACATGGCTCATCACGTGCTAGTGTGAGACCATGGGTAACTCCCTTATCAGCTCTCTCCGTTCTCTCATTTGGAAAGTAAAGCTCATACCCTCACAGGCTTACTATAAGAGTCATAGAAATAACAATCATGAAAGATCAGCACAGTACTTGATTTACTGACCGGTTTGAAAAACGTTAATTCCTCCTGCTCCTAATTGCTCTGGCTCCACCATGAGATCCAAACAATTCTTAGGGAAAAAAAGAGTAGACTACTGGTTCAAAACTCTAATTCCAATAATAACATCTCTTCTACTTTATAGTCCCATAGCATTGCCTGTTTGGTGCTATTGCTACCTCTATGCCCCACCCCCCAATATATTTAAAACTATGTTTGGCCTCCTGAATGCCTCATTTCTACAGCTACTTTTATTTTTTCCCTTTCTAATCTTCCAAAACAGTCCATCCTATTCTTATATTCATACATTCTTCCTATTCCCCTAATAATTTCCTTAATCTTAATACTTGAGTTTGAGTTAAAGTAACCCCCTTCTTCCTGGCTTCCTTCCTTAAAAATGTCTATTTGGCAATACATGGTGGTTATGAGCTCCATACTAATCTTAAATCACTACTTCCAAATTATCTGTAAAAATACCTCTTTTATCTTTTTTTTCAAAAGTTAGGATTGTTTCATCTTGTTCAATATATGTTTATAAAATATTCTTTAGAAGAAAAAAGGCTTGGACCCTATCAGAATTTCAGGTAAAGGGATAAAAAGTCAACTGTCAGCAAAAAAAGTCTAAGCCCATTGATCTGAGTTTTGGAACTGTTCCGTTGGGTGACCTTAAGGTAAGCCACTCAAACTCCTTGGGTCTCATTTCCACTCAACAAATAGTTTCATACAACTTATATTTACTGATTACCACTAAATGCCAGAAAAAGTGCTAAACAATAGTCTTTGTCATGAAAGTGCTTATGGCATCATGGTAGCAGCTGGAATAACGTGAAGTCAAATGTGTCTTCCAGCTCAAAAAAATTAATTAAAATCTGTTCATCTATCTTCCAAAATAAGATAAGTTTCTGGAGCTCTAGCAACAAGATGCTAAGAAAATTATTAGCCTCCACTGGTCGTGCTTAATAAATTCTGTCTGATTTAGGAGTAAGAACAACACACTCCATTCTTCTAAAACCTAGAACATTTCATATTACATACATGCACACACAAAGTACTTTAATATATCCTTCAGAACTTTTCACAATATTACCCAACATAACTCTGTAAATTTTTGTTTACCTTTTCCTAACTCAAGCCTTTGCCCAAGCCATGCTAATCTATCCATTTTTCTATTTTTCTCTCATGCCATTTCCCTAACATGAAATGAAGACTTCCTTAACTTTCATCTATCAAAGTCTACCCATTTTCAAATATCTAGTTCATTTACTCATTCAGAATTTATTGAGCATCAACAACATGTAGACTCTGAGGACATAAAGAGGACAAAATAAAGCCACTTCTATTCAAATGGAAAGTGACAAGCAATAAATGGATATATAAGTAAATAAGTATAAAATGGGAAGAGAAATAAAATAAAGCAAGGGGAGGATGCTGAAGTCTGAGAAGGAATTGGTATTTTATAGAGGTGGTCAGGAAAAGAAGTTGTAGGTTTCAAGGAAATAAGGAAAAGTGAGAAGAACAGGAGGGTGAATGGACAAGAAAAACATGATGAGATTGCTGGATATCACCAAGTCTTATTTCAGGTTAATAATCATGAAATTAAAGTCAGACCAGTTAGCAAGCTGCCATTTTTCCTCCAACCACAAAAAAACTGCTTGGGAGTAGTTCTGAAGCAGTCTGCACCCAAAACAACTCCCCTCTCTCCAAAATCGCTGATCATTCCAAGTTTCAACTCTCTCTTTCATTTTATCAGTTCCATAAGTATTTCTCTGAAGTCAAATAGTACTGACTTTTTTCCACTCATGTATAAATGAATCAATTGCATCTTTTACTTCAGCCTGTCTTCCCAATCAGATTTTTAGTTCTTGAAAGTAAAAGACAATAAATTACTGCATCTTCCTAAATATAGAATAAATTTATACGTAAGCTAAGGTTTCTTTTCAAAAATAAATGTTAAAAAAGAATATATATGTGTGTGTGTGTATATATATATATGTATGTATATTACTGTATAAAATACGTCACTGCTCCCTGGGGTTCTGAGGAACTAAAATAGCCTCTTCCCTCTTCAACTGTCTGCCTTCATTAGGCCTGATTCCATAATTTAAATAGCTGATTTTCATAGTAACTGATTTTTTATAGAACTTCTCAGTAATTCTTTGAAAGGGGCAAAAGAAGACATTTAAAAATAGAAAATGTTAATATATTCCAGAACACAGGCATGAAATTCTGTTACTGTCAATCATTTACTGGAGAGATTCGTAGGTAAGAAAGCTGAGGCAATGAGGGTTTTATGTCCACACCACAGCCCAGCCTCTGTGTTGAATCACTGGACACATTAAGATTTTCTCTGAGCACATACTATGTGCAAGATACTGTGCTAGATCTATGAAGGAGACAATGAAGAATAAGAAAAGTCTTGCACTAAAGGAACTTACAAGAAACTATATAAAAGAAAAAGTTGAATAATGAAAGCACAAAGTGTTTAAGGAAAGGAGCAACATCCTTCTTTCTACAGATATTCTCAGTGGTAGTCAGGAATGGAGTTAAATTAAGATATGATACAGGAGTTGAAAAGTCTTCATATTGTACTAGTGAAGAATATGGGGTTTGAAGTTAGACAGCACTGGGCTTCAATCCTGTTTATACTTCCTGGAAGCTGTATGACCTTGGAAAAATTACTGTAACTTTTCTGAGTCTTAGTAAGAGTAATAGTAATAGCAATTATAATTATAATTTGTAATAGTAATTACAGTTTTGGTAGGAATTACTACAGTCAGCCAATCTCCAGTTTTCTACTTTGAGGTACATAGGAGAATTGTACTTTCTTGTCCCCTCTTTGACCATTCTGACATCTATGAAGATTTGTTACACTGATTTAGACCTGTGATCACTCTATCTAGTCATTCACCAAATAGTGAAAATTTAGGCTGTGAGAAAAATGTCTACACACTGAGACTGTCCTTAAAATAGAGGAAGTTACAGTCATATAGTTGTGGTAGTATAACTGGCTTTGGTAAATGTAATATGAACTGAAGTGATATGTGTCACTTCCAGGTAAAATCATAAAATTGATGACACCAAACCCTCCATTCCATTGTTCTCTATTGCCATGATTACAGAATCTTGTTTTGATATTAAGCTTCCATAAGAGTGAAGAAATCAAGAATGAGAGCTAACACATGGAGAACAGCTGCCATGGAAGTTGCCCAGATCTGTAATGGATTTTGTGTGATGAGAAATAAACTCATGCATGTGTTAAACCATTAAGACTTTGAGGTTAGTTGTTACCAGGGGATAATCTGTCCTATTCTTACTGATAGCTTCATTTCAGGGTTATTATGAGGATTAAATATGTAAATAGATATAAAGGGCTCAACACAGTTATAGGCATATAATAAGTATTCAATAAATGATAGTTAGTTATAATTCATCACAGTAATGTCCCTTAGACTATTTTTTTGTACGGGGTATGGCGGGGGTCACATTTAATTCTTTTTCCATGTGAGTATCCTGTTATTGCAGCACCATTTGTTGAATTTTTGTTTGTTTGCTTATTTTTTTTGCTTTTGGGAAGAGCATGGGCTGGGAATCTATCCCAGGTCCTCCACACCCTTAAATTTTAATAATTTTCAAGGTAGAAAGAAAAAAGATGTGAAGGGAAATAAGCTGAAAAGGGGACAGTAGAGCTGTAAATGAAAGATGACTCTTTTTTGGTTGAAACTGGGAAGCAAAGGATAACCCTTATTCCTACTCTCCTCCAGTTCTCTCTGTCTATCCAGCTGTTGCACAGCTGAAATGAGAACAAATACACACTGATGATGGTTATTAAGTACCAGGAGGCAGGCTGCCCTATAAGCAAGAGAAGGAAGCACAGATTAACAGTCAAGTAGAAATAATTCATCTTTGGCTTCCCTTCAATAGGTAATCTTGTTTGCACTAATTAATAAATATTAATTGTCCACATCAGGAATTACCACTGTATTTCTCCTGGCATTCTAGCCCAGTTCCTATGCTGACTGGACATGCTTAAGTAAGACAGCACAATAGTAATTCCGTCTTTGACCTCCATGAAAATTTGCCACATTTAGTTAGACCCATGGTCCCTCCATTTAATTATCCATCAAAGAATGAAAATTTAAGCTGTAAGAAGAATGCTTATACCTATGATCCATGCCGAAATAGAGGAAATTATAAAGATCACAAAGCATAAAATAACTAACTGCCTGGAAATGTTGGGGAAGGCTACACAAAAAGATGCCTTTTTAACTAGGTCTTAAAGGAGGAAGAAGGCTAAGGCTTGTGAGACAGAGCGAGCTATAGATGCAAAAACATAAAAGTACGAAGTCATATTCTATGAAAGACAAGTTGTTCAGACATAGAAAGCATCCTAAAATCTCACCATGGGACTTGTTACAATTGAATATAGCTGTCTTCTTGGACATCACCTTCAGAGTTTAGTAATGTCCCTTCCCCTACTTACCACCTACACAATACATGGAGCTGCCATTCATTAAACCTTTCAACCTTTCTTCTGAATATATTTCTATTTTTGCCTTTTTCTACTTCTTCAGCTAATAAGTTCCATCAGTTGTTTAAAATAGTTCTTCATTTACTTTACTTGAAATTCCATCTAAGAAGCTACAGTTCTGGTCCTAGGATGCAGAGATCCAATAAGTAATATAAAATTTCATTTTGTTCATTCTCTGGATAGTTTTTTAGATTGGTTATATTCCACCTCAGCTTCAAATAGTCATCTCTCACCTGTATAATTTGTTCCTGAACAACATTTCTTCCACCTCCACTCCACGTACTCATTTTACATTATTTCAGGTGACCTTTCTGATTCCATCATTTTGAAGTCTGGTAACCAAAGTTACACATGGTATCCTAGGTAGAATAGGATTCCTGTATTATCCAATAGTTAAATAGTGTTTTCCAGAGAGTTATCAGTGTGCGCCTTTTGCCACAGTCTTCAATGGCTCTTGGTATCTATATTCACAGCTTACACTGAAGTTCAGAGATTACCTTTCTGTCAGAAAGGTGCAGAAATTAGGTATTCAGGCTCTGGAGTCAGACAACCTGGATTCAAACCCTGACTTCACAATTTTCTAGCTGTAAGTTTAACAAATTTAAGCCATGGTTTTCTTGTATTTAAATGTGGATAATAATAGTCTATCAATTAGGATTGTTGTGAGAATGAAATGAAATACCTATAAAGCACTAAGCAAAGGGCTTGGTACATAGTAAATACTCAACAAATGGTAGCAATTATTATTATTATTGTGTGGCACATTTCTGATCACTTATCCCCTTCAGCTTTATATTTCAATGTTCAGAAAAATTTAGTTCAACCTACCTATTTGAAGAAGTCACTGTAAGTTAACTCCAGATTAATTTTTTAAATGTTAAATCTGAGTCCTCTTTCTGATCCATTTCCTAATATTCATACTTTCCCCTTAAGGTAAGTATCTATTTCTATACATCAAAGACATCATTAAGAAAATAAATAGACAAGGCATAGACTGAATCAAAAATATTCACAACATATATCTGACAAAGGGTCCACAACCAAAATATATAAAGAATTCTTAAAAATTGATAATAAAAAGGCAAATAACCTACCACTATCTCAAAAAAATTGGCAAAAGACTTGAATATTTAAAAAAAAATCTATAAATAACCAATGGGCACATGAAAAAATAGCCATGATTACAATGAGACTAAATGCAATGTGGTACCCTGGATTAGACCCTAGAACAAAAGAAAAAGAGAGAGACTAGTAGAAAAAGTTAGGATATCCAAATAAAATCTATAAATAATTATAACAATGTTAATTTCTCAGTTTGACCAATGTGCCAGGGTTGTGTAAAATGTTAACATTAGGGGAAATTGGGAGAAAGGTATATAGAAATTTTCTGTACTATCTCTGCAACTCTTCTATAAATCCAAAATTATTCAAAACTAAAAAGTTTCCTCTTAAAAACGATTATATATCACTCCACACTCACTAGAATCAGTAAAATGAAAAAGAATCAATGTTAGAGGATGTGGAGCAATCAGAATTCTCATATATTGTTGATGGCGGTATAAAATGATAGAATCACTTTGGAAAATAGTAGGTAGTCTCTTAAAACACTAAACAAGCGTCTATCTATTCTATGACTCAGCAGTTTCACTCCTGGATATATACATATGAAAAACAATGAAAACCTATGTCAACCAAAAGGTTACACAAGAAGCTTTATTCATTACAGCCAAAGACTGGAAACAATCCCAATGCCCATCAACAGGAAATGGATAAACATTCATGGAATAGTACTCAGCAACAAAAAAGGGACAACAATATGGATGATCTCAAACAACAATATAGATGATCTCAAAAACATTATGTTGAGTGAAAGAAATCAGACACAAAACAGCACTGCTGCATGATTTCATTGATAAAAAGTTCTAAAATAGTAAAAATTAATCTATGGTGATATACTTCAACCCGTGGTTGCCTGGAGGTTGGATAGGGTAAGTACTGGCTAGGAAGGAGAATAGTAACATTTTTTAGAGGATGGAAATGTACTGGGTGTTGCTAGGGATTACACAAGGGTGTGCATTTGTGAAAACCAATCAAACTGTTCACCTAAGACCTTTGCACTGCACTATATGTAAATAATACCTCAATAAAGTAATTTTTAAAAATTTAAGTATGTATTTATCCTTCCTTTTGTTCCCTATTTCTAAATAAATTCCTCACTTCAGCTAAAAGAGACCCTTGCCACTCCAAACTCAACTCAATTACATTTTAAAGGCCTTTGATTAGAGACCTTGTTACAGATTTTTGAGAGTCTAATTGGATTATATCCACTTGTTCCACTCAAAATAGCTGGCAACTTATCCTCACAAATAAAAGACTGAAGAGATGACAGTATTTCCATCCTTTGTATTTTATGCTTTGGCACATTTTCACACACAATTTAAGAATATACAAATAGCCCATTTATCTGAAGGAATCCTAAGTGTTTTACAAACCTTCATAACAGATTTTTGAACTATCTAATATTTTATAAGAGGAAAATTTCATGCACACTAAAATACAACCACATCTGGCTTGCAATATGGCAGCTGTTTAACAGCCATGACACCTCACAAAAGTTTAGGACAGGAAGTGAGGAATTCTACAGCCAACCCAGGCTAAGATGAGAAAGGCTGCAGAAACAGAAGGCTGCAATGGCTTGGGCTGGAGCACAGCCAGCACGATGTGGTTAACACCTCTGTTGTAATGAAAAGCACAAGTGTCATTAGTGGTCAGAGCCTCATCTCACAGAAGACATGTCCCACAGCACAGTGACCTTTTCCTTCCATGAGGGGCACTGGTTTATTTCTAATACAGAAACAAAACAGAACATTTCCCCTATCAGTGCCCAAACCATTCCTTTCGAAGGTCTCTATTCCAGGTACTATATCACACACATGAACTTAACGGTGCTGAAATCTGACAAGGTCTTTATCCTGATGTAAAGAAGGTGAAGCCAACACTTGGTTGGATATATTTCATCACGGGGAAACAGAACAGAGGAAGCTGTGATTTGGGTTTAAAGGCTACAGACAAATACATTGTCATCCAAAGACTCTCCTTTTAAGTTCTTTTTGCAAACTGTTTTTTCTTTTTTCTTTTTTTTGCCAAATTAAAGGAGATAATTTTGAGTGTTTTTTTTTTCATTTTTCCTTTGATAACCTTGAATAACTTTCTGAAATCTCAGCTAGTTTTTGTTGAGCCTAGAAGATAATTCTAGATGTAGAAGAAATGAAAGAAGACCATTGCATTTCTTCACTTTCTTTTGCCCAATATATCTGCCTATGAAAGCTTTCTGTAAGACCGGTGTGTACATGCCTGTGAATAACCATCACACCCTGGCCTCAACTCCCTGGAAACATAGATCCTTCTTCGTTTAGCTCCAAACTGGTCTGGATACTAGGCCTCAAATAACTTTTTCCATATACAGCAATTGAACCAAATCACTCAGACTTCCAGGAATTCCCCATCACTCACAGAATTACATAAGAATTTGTGCCTTGAATTTCAATGCTTCCCTCTTGGTAGTCATGCACTCAGTATTTGAAAGTCCAGATGAAGATAATCTCTGCTCAGAGTTCTATACTACCATAAGAAGTCTACCTATGCAAAAGGTACAGACCATCCTTTCACCTTGCAAAAAAGGCTGTAGTGAAACCTCCTTCATACCAAAATACACTAAAGAGACTTCAGCTTTGCAAACTCATTCATCATTTATCAAAGTTCTTATTCCCTTTAAATTCTGCCCATTAAATTCTGGTTATAGACAGAACTCCAATTGAGGTGGTTTTTAATTCACCTACTATTGTCTGGATCCAAATATATTATATGGTATGTGTGTAAGGGTAGAGGACAGGGTTGGAGATAACTGAGGTTAGAGGTAAAGAAGAGAGATGGTTACAGCAACACTGAGCCATCAGGTGAGGTAATACATCAGTCAATATTCATTGACCATTTGTTATCCCCAAGGTACACTCTGCTGGGTAGTATGGAGAGAGAGTAAGTGTGTGTGTGTGTGTGTGTGTGTGTGTGTGTGTATACACACATAGATATATACATACACACACATACACAGAGAGGTGTAAGAGAAGGGAGGTCACATAGAGATAACTCACTACAGTAGTTAATAAATACATGAGCTGTGCAAACAATGCTATTGCAATATGCTTCACAATTACTAGGAACCAGATACTGTGCCTACAGAATTTGTATATTCTATTTATTTAATCCTCCCAAAATCCTTATGAAGATAATGGTACACACTAATTTTTATAGACAAGAAAACTAAGGTTCGGACAGCTGAACTAATTTGTCCAAGTCAGTCAAGCAGAAAAACCCAAACAAAAGGTGAGTTCAGTGGACTAAGAAGAAGCTTGCTTTGGAAGAAAGTGAGGATTATATAGTAAAGAAGAGAAAGATAGCATTCAAAAAACAAGCTTGACCTAAATCATGGATAGGTTCTACCATTAAGCTTAGGAGTTTTACTTTATCCTTTTGGTAGTGGAGGCCATTATAGCTCTTTGGATATTATCATGGAAGTCACTTTTGAAGGATATCTTCTGGCATGGATTAGTAAAAAAAAGAATAAAGCAAAGAAACCAGGTAGCTGTTAAAGCAGTACAGAATGGAATGGCAAATTAGGGTATAATGGAAAAGAAGAAAAAATGAAAACAATCCATGCCACATAGTGTACACTACTCAATAAGTATTTACAGAAAGTCAGAGCAGGAAAGACATTGAAAGGAGAGGGTCATTAGCACTCGATAACTTATTGGTGATGGAGAACAAGAGAAAAGGTGTATCATGTCATTCTTAGGTCAGCCCAGACAACCCTGAGAATGGTGAGACCATTAATAGAAATAAAAAATTCAGGAGGAAGGAACTCAATTTAAGACATTGAGTTTGAAAGGATTAAGTACCCTAAAAAGCCAGCTTGAAAGGATTATGTGCCCTAGAAAAGCCATGTTTTAATCCTGATCCATCTTTTGAAGGCAGCATTTCTTGTAATCTCTATTCAGTACTGTATGTTGGGAACTTGATTAGATTATCTACATAGAGATGTGACTCACCCAATTGTGGGTATTAACTCTGATTAGAGGGAAGTGTGACTCCACTCATTCCAAGTGGGTCTTGCTTAGTTTACTGGAATTCTTTAAATGAGGAGACATTTTCAGAAAAAAAGCTTAACAATCTAGAAAGCCACAGATCCACGAGAGCCCAGGCAGCCAGAGACCTTTGGAGATAGAGAAGGAAAAGGCCCCTGGGGGAGCTTCATGAAACAAGAAGCCTGGAGAGAAAGCTAGCAGACGTCACCATATTCACCTTGTGCCTTTCCAGTTGAGAGAGAAACCTTGAACATCAACAGCCTTCTTGAACCAAGGTATCTTCCCCTGAGGACTTAGATTAGACATTCCTATAGACTTGCTTTAATTTGGACATTTTTATGGGCTTAGAACTGTAAATTAGCAACTTAATACATTGCTCTTTTTAAAAGCCATTCCATTTCTGGTATATTGCATTCCAGCAGCTAGCAAACTAGAACAGACATAAAAATGACAATTTAAGATCAAGGTACAATGAATATGAGAAGACTATAAAACACCAAACAAAAAATGTTCAATGTACAAAAATACCCCAAGAGATGAGTAGGACATGAGATTTTCTTGGTTTGTCCAGACTGATGCCCCAATAAATCCCAGAGTGATTTGAACAGTGAATAAAAAAGTATTTTCAAAGTCCCCTTCAGGGAATGGTGAGAAAAGGGGGAAAATTCAGCTTCCCCAAGTTGAATTTTTGATATTCTTACAAGCAGTGTGAACAACCAAAACTATAGGCTGAGCTCCCAATCTTGGGGTTTGTTCATAGGAAACTTAATCCCCCAAAGGATAGGTCAACCTACTTAAAATTAGGTCTAAGAGTCACCCCCAAGAGAACCTCTTGTGTTGCTCAGATATGGTCGCTCTCTCCAGCCAACACAACAAGCAAACTCACCACCCTACCCCGTCTACGTGGGACATGACTCCCAGGGGTGTGGACTTTCCTGGCAATGTGGGACAGAAATCCTGGAATGAGCTGAGACTCAGCATCAAGGGATTGAGAAAAACCTTCTTAACCAAAAAGGGGAAGAAAGAAATGAGACAAAATAAAGTGTCAATGGCTGAGAGTTTCCAAACAGAATCGAGAGGTTATCCTGGAGGTTATTCTTACGCATTAAACAGATATCACCTTGTTAGTCAAGATGTAATGGAGAGGCTGGAGGGAACTCCCTGAAAATGTGGAGCTGTGTTCCAGTAGCCATGTTTCTTGAAAATGATTGTATAATGATATAGCTTTCACAATGTGACTGTGTGATTGTGAAAACCTTGTGTCTAATTCTTCTTTTCTCTACCTTATTAACAGACGACTAAAACATATGGAATAAAGAAGAGTAATAGGGGGAATAAATGTTAAAATAAATTTAGATTGAAATGCTAGTGACTGGTGAGGGGGAGGGGTGAGGGTATGGTATGTATGAATTTTTTTCTGTTTTCTATTTATTTCTTTTTCTGAATAGATGCAAATGTTCCAATAAATGATTATGATGATGAATATGCAACTATGTGATGATATTGTGAATTACTGATCATATATGTAGAACAGAATGATCAAAGAATGTTTGCATTTGTTTGGTGTTTCTTTTATTTTTGGTATTAAAAAAGAAAGTACCCAAGAGAGAGCAGGTTAGAGACTTAGATTTGAGCATCACCTGCATAGCTGCATAGATGTGAAGCCAAGGTAGGGAACAAAATCACCAACTGTATAGAATGATAAGAGCTAAGGACTAAGAATGATGAAAAAAAAACATACTCAGATGCAAAATAGTATCAAATGTTACATGCAAATCAAGGAAGACTAGGGCTGGGAAAAGACCATTTGATTTGGCAATTAGGAGGTCATGGTGACTTTCAAGAGTTCAGGTTCAGGTAATTAATGAGAAAAAAGGGCAGATTTCAGAGAATTAATGGGAGTATGAATTTAAAAGTTTAAGCTATGAAACATACTACTTATTTGAAAAGACTGGCAGTAAATGAAGAAAGAACATTATATGCTAAGTGTAATGTATCTGAGAGAACATGAACATTTTCAGTTCATTATTTTAATTTTTTATATATAAAATCCTGTTTAAAAACATCACTATGCTATAATCTGAATTAAACTATGCTATCAGTCAAATCCTGCCCCCTGTATGCATAGTGTTGTATAAGATACCAGTCTCAATGCACCAGAGAAGGCATGTAATATGAGTATTATCCTTGTTTACTGCACTCCACATCTCTGTTATTATAGGGTTGTACTGTAATTTGAGGTTATAACACTAATGTTCCTTCACTGGGACTTAAATACATTTATTATTTGATATAAATCACCCCATTTCTCTACGCACCCTCTATTGACAACATCACTAATTTGGTGAGATGATGATATTGGAGTGTGAAAACCTATTGAAATCAGATTTATGTCTAAGTCCAGATGTTTAGACATATAAACTACTGTGAAGGCTGATGATTTATTTTCTCTCTCTACAGGTCTGAGTACATGGCTTAGAGAACACTTAAGAGAGGTGGGCTAATGCACTCAGATTTCACTGGAACCTTTGGTTCTAATTTGAGTAAATTAACCAATGAAATGTGTTTTGTGGACGCTTCCAAAATTCTAATCGACATTCACCACATCACATCAAATGGTCCACCAATCTGCTATCAAACTTAGTGCCAGCTATAAGAAATTTCTCAAGTACATGGTAGCAGTAGTAACTATTTAAACATCTAAGGCCATGGTTATATGAATTATTTTAGTCCAAGTTAATGAAAGGAAAAGACATGATAGGCCCAATTTTCAAATTTTTCCTTTTAATGAAACAATTGTTGACAAAAAACAAAGTTTTCAACAAGTACCCAGGCAAGGAAGAAATCATAGCCAAAGGAATATAGCTGCCCAAACTAATGGGTGTTTTTAGAAAAAGTTTGTTGATAGTGCTATTGGTGATTATACTTCAGGTCATAATCATGTTCTGAATGAAAAATATGACATCAGTTTAAAACTGAAAAACCTGGAAATTATACTCCATCAAGTTACAGCTGCAGTATATTACTAGTAAATGTAGAGCATGGTTGAGGTCAAGAGTCAGTAAATTTTTTTTGTAAAGGGCCCGAAATGTAAATATTTTAGGCTTTGCAGGCCATATGGTCTCTGTCACAGTTACTCAACTCTGCTGCTGCAACACAAAAGCAGCCATAGACAATAGGTAAAATAAAGGGTGTGGTTATGTTCCAATAAAACTTTATTTACAAAAACAGGTGATAAAAGGAAGTACAAAAAAGAAAGCACAATAATGAGGAATGCGAAAGGAACAGAGGAACCTATTGATAGAGTCTCCAATATCTGAAGCTGGGATATTTTGAACAACAAAATAAATAAAATAGTATCAGATTATAACAAAGTATAAAATAAATATTCATGAATCCATATTGATAAAAATAAATTAGTAAATAAATAAATAAGTGGGAGAGAATAGATAACTTTCCCTGAAGAATTCCAAATAATTTATGTAGATACTCCACCCTCAATGAGGTGGAGCTTGACCCTCTACTTCTCAAGCATGTGCTGCATATAATTGATATCCTTCCAAAGCATAAAGTATGAAAAGATGCTGGGATGGGGGTGGGAGGTGGTAAACTTTACAGTAGAAATACCTGACAAACACTACCTCAGTCAAGTGATCAAGATCAACATCAACAGTTACAGTAATAAGTCTTGTTGATGGTAGACCCCTGTCTAATTATGAGAAAAAAACAAGACAAGTTCTAACAAAGGTCATTTTACAAAATACCTAACAAGTACTCCTCAAAACTATCAAGGTCATCAAAAACAAGGAAAGTCTGAGAAACTGTCACAGTCACAAGGAACCTAAGGAGACACGTCAACTAAATGTAATGTGGTGCCCGAGATACCACACAGAAAAACACAAGAGGTAAAACTAAGAAAATCTGAATAAAGTATGGACTTTAGTTAATTTAAAAATAAATAAATAAATAATAGGCAGCAGGCCAGATTTGGCCCAGAGGCAAGAGATTTCTGCACCCTAGTCTGGATTTATTGCCGTATTTGCTGTAGGTCAATGGTCTCCCACAGGTACAAAACAAAACACAGAAATAAATGACAAAATGGGAGCAAGACCTTTAGAAACCATCTAGTCTACCCCCTTCATTTTATAACTAAGAAAAATGAGTAACAGAGAGATAAAGTTTCTTACCCAGGGCTAAACAGCCTATAAGTGGGAGACCTAAAGCTGCTCTTCAGAGTGTAATATCCTGGCTCTTTATGCTACACTGTACTGCTTTTCCCTCCTCATTCCCCATATACATAATTCTAACTCATTCCAGAAACGAAGTAGTGTTTTGGCAACTTGACTGCCTTATGCCCTCCAAAAACAAAAAATCTTCTTTTAGCTTCCTATTTTCTTCCCAGATAACACTTTTATCCTTAAATTCTTACAACTGAAAGCTAGAACCTATAAAGCACTGAAAGACTGACTCCTCACTGCTTTCCATCTCCTGCTCTTGTTTATATGTGTTTGTCTGCAAAAGTTTTAATGGAATAAGGGAAAATGAGTGCTTTAATTTCCCAATAAAATCTGTGCCACAGTATGAGTCATTGTTTTCTTTTTTTACACTAGCCAGGGTAAAAAGCCTTCTGGTTTTAATAACTAATACTGCTGAGTTCAATAAAAAGCACTTAATTTAATTTAATCCAAACCTTGATCAATGCCAGCTTCCCCTGGAATTTTATCTTTGTTTTAATTTGAGGCTCCATGTTCAAAAAAATGAGAGGCCAAGAGGAAAGGAACAGAAGTCAATTAGCTTGTAGGCTTTTTTCTAAGCAAAGGACATGAAATTACTAGATTGACAGGTAAATTCCCAAACTCTAATTTTTCTGCAACACTGGACAAACTTTTCCTAAAAGGACAAAAATTTCCTTAAAAATTAATGTTTTCTTTAGTCTTGAATAAAGAAACTGAACAATTCACAGCTCTATTTGGAAAATGTTTTTTAAATAAAATATTGTAAAGCCAATTAGTGTCAGATCTCTAGGCTAGAAATATATTGCCTTTAATGTGTTAATAATCGAGAGATATGCTTCTGTAAAATTAGATACAGAAAATCTCTGAGTCAGTCTGTTTGAACTCTTAAGCAATCAGAATCAATTCTTGGGGACTGGAATGGATATGGGAACTAGAATGAATATGGAAGGAGGCAGTCCAGCTGACAGTTTTGATTAGTTTTTCTTAAATGGCTTCTTCATTATTACAATAGAGTTCTGTCATACATCAGAAAACATATACCCTTTTGGAAGAACTGCAATTTATAATTAACTGATACCACTGGCATAACTTATACCTAAAAGTTCCTACTGCCCAGTCAAATGTGAAGTAAAAAATTTTTAGGCTTGAGAGAATTATGAAAATCACCATTTTGGTTCAATTATGTATTTTCTCATTGCAAATGTTTTTAGAGGTGTACTGAGGGTGCTTCTTAAATGAGGGCTGAAACAAGGCCAGTTTTCCATCTTCTCCCAGAGCAGGGTTATTGATAGCCACACATCCTTGCCATCATCCTGAAGTACAGATTCAACAGTGGGCCACAGGGATGAGGCAACAATCTCTAGTAGAATTCCAAACTTCAGTTGTAGCACCTGGGTTCTCCAAAGGGGTTCATGTCCAAACTTGATCCAGCTACAATTCACAGACTACAGGCTGTAAACCATGGGAGGAAGCTTAGAGAGCATCTTAGGCCAGCAATTCTCATTCTTTTTTTATTTCATGTACCAGTAACATTGCAAAAAAATAAATATTGGGGGCACCAAAACAGGGTTGTTCATTTTTCCAGGTCATTTGATTTGCAAAGTAAAAGTATTTAAAATAGCAACTACCATCAATTATCAATACCATTTCATAATGTTACAGACATTTTAACAAAAATGTAGAAAGGGCCTAAAATTGAAACTGAAAAATTATATAAATTTAGCTTCATAGAAACTCAGCACATTGTTCCTGTTTTCTCATTTCATCAAAAGTAGCTAAAAACTTCATCACAGACTGGCATTCATTGTTTGGGAAACAATCAGCTAATCCAACCCTTCAATTTACTGATGAGAACACTGACTTCCTGAGAGATAAAGAAGCTTCCTCAAAGAAACCAGACTGACTGATGGCAGAGCTTAGACCAGAACCCATATTTCTAAATTCAAGTATGTTGCTTTCCCATTGACAGCAGATCATTTCATTTGCTCAACAAGCATTCCTTGATTCCCTGACTATATGTATATACAAAGTTTAAGAAACAGACTTCTCCTTAGAACTTCTATGTTCAGAATGTAGTAGGGAGGTTAGTGGAGGTTTGGCGATAAGACTAATAAGAACTCTAATTCAGGGAATAATGTAATGTATGAGAGAAGCAAATTGCTTGACAGTTTCAGAAAAAGGAGTAGACACCTATAGCTATAGAGGAGGCCACATGTAAACTGAGTCTTAAGGGGAAAAGGCAGTAAGGGCATTCATAAAATGAATGGTATGAGCTAAAATTAATAGGAAAGGAAATTAAGCGTTTCTTAACTGGGTGAATTTGGACAAAGGATAAGAGCATATAATGAGGAAAGAGTCATAAAGGTTGTTTGGGGACCTCAGCAGATACAGAATATCAGTCTAAGAAGTTTAACCTGTGCATCTCAAACTTCAATATGCATAAAAAACCTCTGAAGAAAGCTTACTACAAAGTAATAATAATGAAAATAATGTGGTACTAGGATAACAATATATGTAGAATAGTATTTAGAATCCAGAAATAAAACCATACTTCAATGGCTAACAGATTTCAACAATAGTGTCAAGTCCATTCCATGGGGAAAGAATAATTTAGTCAACACATGGTTCTGGGATAACTGGATTTCCACATGCAAGAGAATGAAGCAGGACCCACACTCCCTCACATCATAATCAAGAAGTAACTCAAAATGGATCAACAACCTAAATATAAGAGCAAGCACTAAAAAATCTTAGAAGAAAACATAGAGGTATGTTTTGTGACTTCGGATTTGGAAATGGATAATTAGACTGAGCAAGAAAAGGAAAAATACGCAAATCAGACTTTATCAAAATTAAAAACCTTTGTGCATCTAAAGCCATTATCAAGAAAGTGAAAAGACTACCTGCACAATGAAAGAAAATAGAGACAACTTATATATCTGATAAGGGTTTAATGTCCAGAATATATAAAGAACCTCTATAACTCAACAACCAAAAGGCAATTCAAATGGGCAAGTGATTTGAACATTTTTCCAAAGAAGATAGACAAATGGCCAATAAGTACAAAAAAAAAAAAGATATACAACATGATCAGTCATTAAGGAAATGCAAATCAAAACCACAAAGAAATACTACTTCACACTCACTAGGATGGCTACAATTAAAAAAAAAAAAAAACAAAATATCAAGTGTTGGCAAGGATGTAGAGAAATAAGAATGCCCATAGATTTTTGGTTGAAATTTAAAATGGTTCAGCTGCTTTGGAAAACACTTTGACAGTTCCTCAAACAGTTAAACATAAATTACCATATAAACCAACATCTCCTTTCTTAGGTATATACCCCAAAGAACTGAAAACCTGAGCGCTGAACTGCACACATAAAATGGTTAAAAGGACAAATTTTGTGTCATACTTACCACAATAAATTTTAAAAACTAAAACATAACATTTTTTAAATGTTTGCTGAAGAGTTATTAGAACACAGATTCCTGGGGCTAATTCCCAGAGATTCTAAACCAAAAGATCAGGAATGGAGCCTTAGAATTCATTTCTGATAAACTTCTGAGTGATACTGATGTTGCCCATCAACGGAACACACTTTCAGTAGCATTGTAACATTTAGTAACATTTAGACACAATGGCAGATAGTTATGGCCACAGAAGCCTTTTGAGTGTAGGAGTAATACACTATATCATTGTTCATTTATTCACTTATTTTTGGATTGAAAAAAGAATTACCAAAGACCAAGTAAATTATTCATAGCAAACCCATAGAGCCCTCTCTGTGGTAACCACAGCTGTTCTCTCATAAAGAAATAATCCAGAATCCATGGAGATTCTTTGGGGAGTGAGATTCTTTACTCTGCTTTAAGAAGACATCAAATAAAACTTGTCTATAATTCAAAGTAACAAAAAAGAAAGCAATCTTTATTTTGGAAAGAGAAAAGACTAGGAAGGAAATTAAATGCATTTATTAGCCACCTCTCTGAAAAATTTTAAGCACAAAATATTACAAAAAGTAAATAAAACACTTTGGAAGAAAAATGACTATGGAGTCACCTTGTTTGAGAATCTTCATCCTCCCTTATAAGAAGGAACAATGTTAATAACATACCCTCCCAAGCTTGGGACAAACTAAGGTTCATGAATTGCAGTCCTTCAAAAAAAAAAAAAAAAAGGAGGATTAGACTTGATTCCTATGATACCAGAGATGAGAACTACCACCAATGGGTAAAAATGTAAAGGAGGCAGAATAGGTCTAAATATAAGAATTTGTTTTTACAGCATGACTTTCTGGTCTATTCAAAGATGACCGGACAAACTCCTGATATAGCGGGTTGCTATACCGTGCAGTCCTGTTAACTATTAAGCAGATTTACTACAAAGGGAAATCAAGCAAGGATTAGAAAATATATTGGCCTAGATAATCTCTCAAATGCCACCCTACTCTAAGATACCAATTCAGCCTTACCAACCAGTTAGTCAAATCCTTCAGTACAGACACAAAATCCTCATGGGGATGAATATTAATTCTATAATGTCATCATCAGGTTCATATCTCAACTTGGCCAAGTGGTGGTACCTGTTTGTCTGGTTGGGCAAGTGCTGGCCTGTCTGTTGCGACGAGGACATTTCATAGAATTAAATCATGATCATGTCAGATGCATCCACAGCTGATTCCATTTGTAATCAGTCAAAGGGGAATATCTTCTGCAATGAGTAATGCTTAATCTGATCACTAAAAATCTTTTAATAAGGAGGATTCAGAAGAGACAGGCTCTTCCTGCTTTGGCTGGAGAGCCTTTCCTGTGGACTTCATCCAGACCCTCCATCAGAATCATCGGCTTCACAGCCTGCCCTATGGATTTTGGACTCTGTGTTTCTGCAGTCACGTGAGACACTTTTATAAATTTTATATTTGTGTTCCCTGTTGATTCTGTTTCTCTAGAGAATCCTAACTAATACATACAATTTCAGAATACTGACACCTCAGGAATCATCAATCATCCTAAACTGGAATTGGGAACAGAAATACTCATTCTCTGTTAGTGGGAATGTAAAATGGTGCAGCTGCTGTGAAAACCATTTGTCAGTTCCTCAAAAAGTTAAAGCTAAACATAAAATTACTCTAGGACCCAGCAATTCCACTTTGAAGTATATATCTAAAATAATTGAGTACATAGACTTGAACAGATATTTGTGCACCAACGTTCACAGGAGCATTAGTCACAATGGCCAAAAAGTAGAAGGAACCCAAGGATCCATCAAAAGAAGAATAAGCAAAATGTGGCATATACACAAAATGGAGTATTATTTATTGGGAAAAAGGAATGGGGTGCTAATATATGCTAAAACATGGATGAAGATATCATGGTGAGTGAAATAATCCAGACACAGAAGGACAGATATTGTATGATTCCACATATATAAAATTATTAGAATATGCAAATTCACAGAGACAGACTGTAGAGCACAGGTTACCCGGGATGGGATGTGGAGGAATGAGGAGTTACCGCATAAAGGTGTGGGGCTTCTGCTTGGGGTAAAGGGAAAATTTTGATAATAGATGATGGTGATAATTCAACAAAAATGTGATTATAATTAATGTCACCGAATGGTATGCTTGGGAGTGGTTGAGATTAGAAGATTTTATGGTGTTTGTGTGTGTGTGTGTGTGTGTGTGTGTGTGTGTTGCCACAATTTAAAAAGAGAGAATAAATAGGAAATAGAATTAAATGCAATATATGATCCTGGACTGGATCTAATAATAAAATGCCCAAAAAGACATTCTTGGGATCATTGAGAAAATTTGAATATAAACTGTATACTTTATATAAATGTTAAATTTTTTAACATAGCTGTACTTACAGTATCTACACAAGTGTCCCTCTTAGGATATCACATGGAAGTGTTAAGTATAAGAGAAGCATGACTCATGCAACCTACTTTCAAATGTTTAGAGATAGATCAATAGGTAGACAGACAGGCAGATGATCAATGTTACAGAGAAAGCAAGAGTATAATAATACAACAAATGTGGCAAAACGCTAATAGTTGGCAAACCTGGGTCTCTGGATGGGGGATACGTTTGTGTTCTATGTGTTTTTTTGTATTATTTTTTGCAATTTTCTTGTAAGTTTGAAATTATTTCAAAACAAGAAGTTAAAAAAAAAACAGTAAATACCCACTGGGAAGAGAAATAACTTAAGACTCTAGCAGTTTAATTATTTCCCTTCTTTGGACTTCAGTTTCCCTGCTTGTAAAAATAAGTGGTCTTAATCAGATAATCTCTGTGGTTCCCTCTACCTATGAAAATATAGGACTTATCTGGCATCCAGGTCAGGGAATGGGAGCAGTCTATGGCTGCTGAGAAACAGAGGTTGGAGTCATAAGCAGTCCAAAGCTCCAAGCCCTCCAAACCCTAAAGTTATAGGGAAAAGAGTTATGCATGCCTCCAAACCTCATAAGCAATTCACTCCCTGAGAGCTGTTGGACAACCTTTGGCTGATAAAGATTAAACAAATAAATATTAAAAATGGTTCTATCCAGCATCCTGAGAGGCCAATTTGCTGCTAATGGTGGTGTTTAAGCCCTTAAAGAGTATTAACTTACAGAGTAGTAAAGTCTCCAAACACAGCCCAGAACTTTAAAAGATGTACAGGTGCCAAAATTAAGGGCCAAATTACCAATCTGTTTTAAGTGATGATCTGGGAATGCTCAATATGACAGGAAAATGTATGACAAATAATATCTTCAACATAAAGAAAAAGTTGCTTGAATTTATTAGAGGAAATGTACTGCCTCTTGGGACTTCTTTTTGCCCACTCCCCAAAGAAGTGATTTTTCAAAATAGACTTGAAGACACAGTTAATGCAAAATGACCTTTTAAGCGTAAAATAAGCTCATTTGTAATTAAAACAGTTTCTATGTCAGCATTTGTCAAAACCCTTGGGAATTTAGAGATTTCAAAGAAATGCACATTCCATTAGTATCAAAAATAGGTACTTCCATGATATGCTAAATGCCTGTATTTCTCAACATGTGCAAAAGCTTTCGACCAAAGTAAAGCCGGCTGTCTTTCTTTCTACTCACCAAGAAGTTTAAAGAATTGCATAGGCAGACCTGCTGGATGACAGCAGAATGACTTCCTGTCAAGTAACCTCCATCCTCCAAGGTGACAGGAAATGGGTTTAAACAGTGGTAATATCACTAATCAATTTGAGGGAGCACATGTTCTCAGACTGCATTTGTGAAATTTGGTTGCAATGTGCTAGCTGCTTGCTGGGCCATGTGATTCAGCATAATGACAGATGAAAGGAAAGGTCAGATTTACTAAGTGTTGAAGAGGCGTCATCAAGAGTTGCATATTACTTCAAGATGTCCTCTGCATCAGAGGTATCTCACATAAAGAAGTGGATTTCTCCTATAGAATTCTTCAATTCTCCAATAACTCCATGAAGCCCCCAAATTTATATCAACACATGGAAAACAAAACATTCTTATTTCTGATTGAGATGAATAAATTCAAGGTAATGGCCAACCCCTTTTATGATCTTACATTGGTCTTTTAAGATAAATGTATATGTGCATATACTTTCAAGCTTTGCCAAATCTACTCTAAATAGAAAAAGCCAGATTTTTCTCCAAAGTTCTTTCTAGTGCCCCCAATATCTTGATGCTGCTTCAGGGACTGAGGTGGTTCCCCCCCCCCCTCAAAAACAAGGGCACCTGTACTAGTTCTCAAAAGAAGCACTATTCAGCTTTACACTAAGGACAAAAGGAATTATAATTTTCCCTTCATTTATAGAACAGGAAGGGACTTTTAGTGATCCTCTCCCAAAGCCCATTCATATGATAGATTCATTCCTATAGTCACAATTGTACTTTGAGCAGTTACTCTCTTTCAGGTATTGGGCTAGCAGTTATAAAAATGAGTAGAGTCAGATATGGTCCTGCTCTCTTGGAGGCATTCAAGTAAATAATCAAATGCTATATAATTAGTCAAATTAATCATAATTTATAAATTAACTTTGTAATTATTAACTAATTATACAAATGAATGGACAGTTGTTAACTGGGGATAAGTAAAGAAACACAGAAAGGTAAGATGACTCTCTATAGTCCCATAGTAAGTCTTACAGAATACAGGTCTCCTGACTCCTATCCCAGTTCTCTTTTCCTTTATACCCCAGTGCATTTCAGTGTGCTTTCCCTGGCAGTCTCACAGAAGCTTCTCCAAAGCAGGTCTTTAAGTTTTTAGTCCCTACTACAACTATAAAAAGCCTTGCTTTTTATTGTGCTTTGCTGAGGCATACCTGGGGGAAAATCAGAGTGTATGTGTGGGTGTTGGGAGGGGAGATACCTAGAAAATGATCATCATGATGGGATCTTCTAAACTTTTGTGAAGAGCATCCAGGATATGTTAGTGAAAGAAAAAGAGAGCAGTGCCTACTTGGCCATTCAAGATCCGTGCCCCAAGAAAAAGAAATCTAAGGGCAGGTGAAGAGAGGCACTCTAGGTGATTTTCTAGAACAATCAGCTTTTATCTTAAATACCAGCTAAAAATGGTGAGCCATTCCAATTTGCCAACTCACATCTGTGCCCTCAGTTTTCCCTGGCAAAACAGAATGGCCAACTATGACAAAGGAGGCTGCTTCTTGGCCATTAGAGTGAGGCAAGGGACCTCTGAAGCAATTCCTCAAAAGTTAGGGTAGCAGAACCAGGAAGTCCATTTCCTTCTCACTAAATCTTAGAGGATATGAAAGTAAAGAACTTTCAGCTATCTGATCCCCCCCATTAAGAGCTTTACATTTTCTGTTCCCCCATAAATATAACTCTTCCTATAAGCTTAGATTTCTATTTCCACAGGAGAGAAGCAAGCTGTCATCAACTCTATATCTACAAACTATGTGCTTAATCAATATTTGCTGAATACATAAATGTTGACAGTGGAATCAATCTGCATTTGTGAACATTAGTAATAAGAATTTATTGAACACTCAGAATGTGATATATGGGTCAAGGTTGTGCATGCAATACATCATTTAATCCCAATAACCTTGTGAAACAGCTATTATTATTCCCATTTCATAGATAAGAAAAAAGAAAACTTAGAGAGTTTAAATAATTTATACAAGGTTACTCAGCTTATGAAACAGAACAGCTAGAATTTAAAGTTAGGTCTATTTTACTTCAAAGGCCCTGATCCTGATTATCATATTAATTACTTCTTTGAGGATCAAGACAGAGCAAGATGTAGAGGATCTCACTACAGGGTCCTACCCCAAATTAATCAGGGCATTTTTCAATGATAAACAAGAAACAGGAATGTAACAGTAAATAAATTAAAGATCTCAATAAAAAGCCAAAAGTTCTTGAAGTACGGCGATTTTAGGGTTGGTTAATCAGTGGCTCAGTCATATCTCTGTTAATACAAGTCTTTTCTAATTTCTGCTCTGCTGTCTTCAGAGTGACGGCTTCGTCCTCAAACTTGTCCCTTAATTATAGTAAGATGGCTACAGCAGCTGCAGGAGCTGTAGGTATCATTTCCTCACACAATTCTCTAGAGGCAGAAAAAAAGGGCTGTTTTTTCATGTGTCCTTTTTTTCCTTCAATTTTATTGAGATATATTCACAAACCTCCCCAAGTTATTAACTGGGGATGAGTAAAGAAACATAGAAAGGTAAGGTGACTCTCTATGGTCCCATAGGAAGTTTGCTACAGAATACAGGTCTCCTGGCTCCCACTCCAGTTCTCTTTTTCTCTGTACCCCAGTGCATTTCAGTGTGTTTCTGTGGCAGTCTCACAGAAGCTTCCCCAAAGCAGATCTTTGAGTTTTTGGATGGTTTAACCACAAAAACACTTACTGGCTCAAAGTATCATCATATACTGTGTTGTGCACACATTCCCATGATCGATTTTAGAACATGTTCACCACTCCAGAACAGAAATGAGTAAAAAATAAAACCCAAATCCCCCCATATCCCTTTATCCCCCCTATTTTTGACCCATAGTATTGCTGTAGTAATTTGCTACTATTGATGAAAAACTATTAAAATACTACTATTAACTATATTCCATAATCTGTAATAGCTATATTCTTTCCCACATTTGCCTCTAAAATTTTTTTACATTTGTAGTGGTTCATGCAAGAATTTATTTATATACATGACCTTCATCAAGCACTTTCAATCAAATTCACCTACAATATGTTACTATTTCTCATAATCCCAAGAATGAGCTACCATCATCTCTATCCATTCCCAAACACTTAAGTACAATCTCTTCAAAAAGTCTGTACATATTACATAACTATTCCTCCTTCTCTAGGTTCCCTATATTCTACATTTTTCCCATGCATGTCTTTATTTTATTACTCACATTACCATAAACTGGCTAAAGAGGATATCAGTTACAAGGCTTTAACAATCACACTGTTGCATGGTAAAAGCTAAATAGTTATGCAACCATTATCAAAGATCAAGGCCACTGGATTTGCAGTTCAACAATTTCATGTATTTCTTTCTGGCTGTTCAAACACACTAGAAAGTAAAAAGAAATATCTAGTTAATGATTGACTAGTGATGGTCATTTGTTAAATCCTAACTTCTCTATTATAACTTCTCCCACTCATTTGATCAATTTTTCAATCTTCAGGGATATTTGGGCAATGACCATCCTATCTTGTTTATGCTGAAAAGAGCTATTGACATTATGGAGTAGAGGAATGCAACTGGTTAATATACTTGGAGAGACTGGTGCCTCTGGGTTTCAGAGTTTATCTGGCATAGGAACAATCGGGAGGTTCTAAGTTTCTGAAAAAAAATAGCCTTAATAAGTAAAACTTTTATAGAGTCTTAGATAGAGCCTAGGGTATTCTTTAGGGTTTTCAGGAATATTATTGATTGTGGCTTGGCATATCATGGCAATTTGCAATATCTGGCTGAATCTTGCATAAGAATGATCCCCAGAATGACCTCTTGCATATGTTCTTCTATTACAAGTGCAGAAAACTTTCCCAGAAGTCCTAAAGTAAACTTCCACTATTATTTCATTGGCCATTCTCAAACCAAACACTGGTAAGGGGATTAGAATTACTACAATTGACAATCAAGATCTACCTACCTAAGATTAGGAAACAATCAGCCTCTCCTGAAGTATACAGCTACCTGTTGTACTGAACAAAATTAAGACTCTTTTAGAAATGAAGAAGAGCAAGAATGGCTGTTAGGTAGGAAACTAATAGTAACTGTCACATACCCACACCAAATCATAAGTGAAACTAGAAGCTGTATCAGTTGAAGCATTTTCTAATGACTGCCAAATACTAGTTGAAAAATGCTTTCAAACCTAGTTAACTTCAAAGGTAAAGTCATAATCAAATTCTGATCACCTAGTCTTTGGGAATAAGAGGACATTGTAGAAGCAACCATAATAATCTCTTTTCTATGCATCTGATGTCAAAGAAAGAAAATCATAGCCTCTCTCTGAATCTAGAGTTTAGATTCCAGACAAAGAGAAGGAAATATGTAGAATACATTCTTCCAATACCCTCCCCTTGACCACAAAACAAAGGACTGCTTGGTGCATCAACGGCTCAAGATGGGTCCGGAGTAAATACCTATGTTTCAGAATTCCTTCTGTATTAATTCAGATGGAAACCACTGCTGTCAATCGTAGAGGCTGGTTACCATGATTGTCATTTCATGACTCTGAACCTTGGTTTTTCTCGTTAAAAAGTAGTGATTATGATCTCTGCTTTATTAATAGAGTTCTGAAATGATATATGTGAAAATGCTTTGCAAATTTCAATATCCTTTGAAAAAAGAAAAGGCTATTAAAAGTTTCTAACTTAACCAAGGGCATGACTTACATGGTGAGAATCGATTTCCTAAGCCCTAAACTATTTGGCTTTCTGAATAGCTTTGGCAAGATGGTGGCACAGGGAGGTGTGAAATTTAGTTAGTTCTCTAGGGCAGCTAGTAAATAGCCAGGAACCATCTGAAACAACGGTTGGGGTGGGGGTTCTGTGACTGGACACACATTGTACACCAGTCCGAAATGGGTGGAAGGGCTGAGATCACAGTGTAGACATGTAAGTAAAATTTCCTGAACTGTACAGGCTGCCAACCCTGCCCCACTGGAACAACAGGCTGTTTTGGAAATGCTTCCCTGTGGGAAAAAGAAGCAGCCTGTCTTAGGAGCAAGGCAAGGAGAGATCAAGCAAGCTCCAGTTGTGGATTTAATTAACAAATCTGGACTGCTGAATACAATCTCTGAGCACAGATAAACATGGAGCAAGTACAAAAGGAACCCTGAGGTCTCTCCTAGCACAGAAGAGGCTAGGAGGGCTGATGAAAAAGAAAAAAAAAAGAGGTTTTTGGAGTCATCTGAGCTAAGAATACTAGAAAAGGGCTGTGCCCCTAAAAAGGGGGCACCCAATGCTGGGTCCCAACTCGGGCTCTTGACTGGCAAACCCCAGGAGCTGGCACCAGCTCTTAAAAGGATTTTTAAAAACTTTTTAAAACAGTTCATTTAAAAAGTCTCAGACATTTTCAATTGTTAGCACTGACCCAGGCAAGGACAAAGTTAAGCTATGTCTTAGAGACAAAGTAACTAGCCAGGTGAAGGAGATAACTCCTTAAAAGGTACATCTTCCCCCCAAGAAAAGGTGTGGGAGCAGGACCCAGCACAAGTGGCAGTTCTCATTTAGATAATTTAGACCCCAGGAGCTGAAAAACAGAAACAGCTTAAGCTCACCTTCTACCTCAGTCTCTGTCTCAACCATGCCCCTGGCAGGGACAGGGGCTATTGAGAATTAGCACCACACAACTTTATGCCAGAGGGGAGCTGGAGGCTAACAAGCTGGGCAGGATAGGAAAAACACAGATTCAAGAGTCCTCACAGGAAAGACAGGCAGCGTCCTTGGGGAATCCTGATACTGATTATACCCCCACATTCTGAGTCTTGGACCTGTCTTCTCTGGAAAAATCTGATTGAAGTAAAGGAAAAGAAGGCAAAGGACATGAAGGATATAAAGTAGTCACTATGTAACCACACAGAAGAACTCAAAAGCTTGAAGAGTCTTTGCCAGTGTTCTCAAGGCTTGCGGTTGGTAGAGCAGATAATTTTTTCAGAAATTTTTACACACTCACCTCCAACTCCATTGATAAAATGTAATTCCACACCTTTAACTCTGGCTGGGTTGGCCATGTGACTTGCTGGGGCCAACAGAATGAGGCTGAAATGATGGTGAGCCCTTTCTGAATCTAGGCCTTAAGAGGCTTTGCATGTTCCACCTGCTTTCTTATACTCAACCACCACTATAAAAACAAAGACAATTTAGTTCAATGATCCAGGGACAGAAATGCCTGAACCAAGTCCAGCCTAAATTAGCTAACTCCCAGGCAGGTGACCATCAGATTTGTGAGCAATAATGTATATTATTTAAACCAGTGAATTTAAGCTCATTTGTTACATAGCAATAGTAAACGAAGACAGTGCTCAAAGTCTAGCCATATACAGCAGGGAAAGCATGTGAATAAACAACATTCAGACAGTCCCCAGAAACAAAGTCTCCAAATGCTTTGTCCTAATCACTTTCTATTATCAGCAATACCCAAGTAATACAGGTATATTTCCTCTTTAGACCATGAAGCTGGGAGCATATATTCTTTCCTCATAAATTCTCTTAGTATCCCTCATCAAAAATTAGTCATCTGCATTGCATACTCAATTGCTCATTTAAGCAAACATAGGCTTTTTCATATTGTGAACATATCAACATTAACAAAGTTACTTAATGCATTGCCTTACATGTAAAAGATGCACAGTAAATGCAGAATTAAACCCAGATTCTACTTAATTACAGTGTCTGATGATCTAGATATAAATGATTTTCAATGAGGGGATCTTACTACCTAAATCAGCTTGACAAAGATGAATACACTGATGAGATTTTTATAAGCTGCCACTTCCTTTCCTAATTCCACCCTTGCTTCTACCTCCAAACTTAAACCCAAAGAATATGCTACTTCATTTCTTTCATTATTACTTGAGAATAAAGATCTTTTCTCTTCATTCTTCCAAGACTTTTCATATTGTTCAGAACAGGCTGCACTTCAGGCAGTCCAAATGTCCATTCACATGAAATTTTCCTGGGCAAGTCTCTCTATCATGTCCTTTCTGTCTATCTAGATAGAGGTATTCTCTCCCTTCAATTCCAAGTGTTTTCTAACAGATTTTCTGTTTCCAATGTACATAAAGTTTTTCTTCAAACACAACAGTTTATTAATACTAATTTTATTGATTGCTTACTCCACACCAGGACTCATATCATGAAGATGTTGGTAGTATTAAGTAATCTTAATCTGGCAGAAAATTCACTAGGTTAGCACCTACTCAAGTAAGTAGTTTTCTCCTTCATGAAATAAGGATAAACTACCTACATCACTGAGATGTTATAATACTCAGTGAAACTGTGTATGGTAAAATGCTTCTCAAAGTGTACACCATTCACACAACTGTTCTTTTTATTAATATTCCATAACTGATCTAAATCTGAGGAGGAGGGGCCAAGATGGTGGCTTAGCAATGTGCGCATCTTAGTTCGTCCTCCAGAACAACTACCAAATAACCATAAACAGTACAGAACAGCTCCCGGAGCCATGGTAGTGACTGGACACACAGCGTACCCCAGTCTGGACCAGCTGGACCTGCTGCAAGTCTCCCCAGAACCGTGAGTTTCCCAAGCCGCAGCGCCCGGTGCCCCTCCCCCACACGTGGCTTCCCAGAGGGAAAGGAAAGACACTCTAACAGTAGCAGGGACTGAGTCCAACCAAACACCAATTGTGGCATTAATTAACAAATTCTGACTACTAAAAATAAGCTCCCAATCAGGTGAATGTGGTCAAGGCGGAGATCGCTTATTGGGCTAACTGAAAAAGACGAAAGGGGACAAAACGGAGGTTTTTGTGGCTGTCCCTACAGAGGCTTGGCTGCCTCTGGATTCAGCAATGGGAATACTCAGGCCCCAGGCATAGGCAGAAATGGACTGCTTTCAGGGCTGTCTTCTGCCTGTGCTTTGCCCAGGGGAGGGGTGAAGCCCAACTCAGGTGGAATCCCTCTCTTAAGGAATTCAGAACCCAGGGCTTGGCAATTTGAAGCCATTAAAACCAGCCTACAACCTCTCCTCTGACTCCACCATGCCCCCAGCATGGAGAGCCTTCCAAACTTAAAGGAGCCACAACATCTTTTGCTGGTGGGACCCGCAGGCAAACAAGCACCACATACTGGGCAGGATAAGAAAAACAGAGCCCAGAGACTTCACAGGAAAGCCTTTTAACCAGCTGGGTCTCACCCTCAGGGAAAACTGACGCAGGTGACTCCTTCCCCTGATAGGAGTCCAGTTTAGTCGGGGAAAAACTGGATGGAGTCTATAATACCTATGTAGACCCTCCTAAGGGTGGGGAGGGAAAAGGCACCTTACAAGCAGGGCAAGAAACAAGAAAACAAGAACTGAAAAATTATCCTCTCTTAAACAAAACCTAAGCTAGAGGTCCAGAAAAAGCTGAACTGAAGGTCAAAGAACAGATAGACAACAAACTCATCTAGCAAGAAAACCCTAGGTAAGATAAGTGAAAGCAATCACAAGAATAAACTAATTAAAAAGGTAATTAAATGTCTAGACGCCAGCAAAAAATAACAAATCACACCAGGAAAATTGAAGATATGGCCCAGTCAAAGGAACAAACCAATAGTTCAAATGAGATACAGGAGCTGAAACAATTAATTCAGAATATATGAGCAGACATGGAAAACCTCATCAAAAATCATATCAATGAATTGAGGGAGGATATGAAGAAGGCAAGGAATGAACAAAAAGAAGAAATGGAAAGTCTTAAAAAACAAATCACAGAACTTACGGGAATGAAAGGTACAGTAGAAGAGATGAAAAAAACAATGGAAACCTACAGTGGTAGATTTCAAGAGACAGAGGTTAGGATTAGTGAACTGGAAGATGGAACATTTGAAATCCAAAAAGAAACAGATACTATAGGGAAAAGAATGGAAAAATATGAGCAGGGACTCAGGGAATTGAATGATAATATGAAGCACACAAATATACGTGTTGTGGGTGTCCCAGAAGGAGAAGAGAAGGGAAAAGGAGGAGAAAAACTAATGGAAGAAATTATCACTGAAAATTTCCCAACTCTTACGAAAGACCTAAATTTACAGACCCAAGAAGCGCAGCGCACTCCAAAGAGAACAGATCCAAATAGACATTCTCCAAGACACTTACTAGTCAGAATGTCAGAGGTCAAAGAGAAAGAGAGGATCTTGAAAGCAGCAAGAGAAAAGCAATCCATCACATACAAGGGAAACCCAATAAGACTATGTGTAGATTTCTCAGCAGAAACCATGGAGGCGAGAAGACAGTCGGATGATATATTTAAATTACTAACAGAGAAAAGCTGCCAACCAAGAATTCTATACCCAGCAAAACTGTCCTTCAAATTGAGGGAGAAATTAAAACATTTGCAAACAAAAAATCACTGGGAGAATTTGTGACCAAGAGACCAGCTCTGCAAGAAATATTAAAGGGAGCAATAGAGACAGATACAAAAGGACAGAAGAGAGAGGTGTGGAGAAGAGTGGAGAAAGAAGGAAAATTAGATATGACATATAAAATACAAAAGGAAAAATGGTAGAAGAAAGTACTACCCATACAGTAATAACATTAAACATTAATGGATTGAACTCCACAATCAAAAGACATAGACTGGCAGAATGGATTAAAAAACAGGATCCTTCTATATGCTATCTACAGGAAACACATCTTAGACCCAAAGATAAACATAGGTTGAAAGTGAAAGGTTGGGAAAAGACATTTCATGCAAATAACATCCGGAAAAGAGCAGGAGTAGCTATACTAATATCCAAGAAATTAGATTTCAAATGTAAAACAGTTAAAAGAGACAAAGAAGGATACTATCTACTAATAAAAGGAACAATTCAACATGAAGACATAACAATCATAAATATTTATGCACCGAACCAGAATGCCCCAAAATACGTGAGGCAAACATGGCAAATACTGAAAAGGGAAATAGACACATCTACCATAATAGTTGGAGACTTCAATTCCCCACTCTCATCAATGGACAGCACATTTAGACAGAGGATCAATAAAGAAACAGAGAAGTTGAATATTATAATAAATCAGCTAGACTTAACAGACATTACACCCCCAACATCAGGATACATCTTTTTCTCAAGTGCTCATGGATCATTCTCAAAGATAGACCATATGCTGGGTCACAAAACAAGTCTTAACAAATTTTAAAAAGAGTGAAATCATACACAAAACTTTCTCAGATCATAAAGGAATGAAGTCGGAAATCAATAATAGGCAGAGCGCCAGAAAATTCACAAATACATGGAGACTCAACAACACAATCTTAAACAACCAGTGGGTCAAGGAAGAAATTGCAAGAGAAATCAGTAAATATCTCGAGGCAAATGAAAATGAAAACACAACATATCAAAACTTATGGGATGCAGCAAAGGCAGTGCTAAGAGGGAAATTTATTGCCCTAAATGCCTATATCAAAAAAGAAGAAACGGCAAAAATTCAGGAATTAATTGTCCATTTGGAAGAACTGGAGAAAGAACAGCAAACTGACCCCAAAAGCAAGCAAAAAGAAAGAAACCACAAAGATTAGAGCAGAAATAAATGAAATTGAGAACATGAAAACAATTGAGAAAATCAATAAAACCAGAAGTTGATTGCATGAGAAAATCAATAAGATTGATGGGCCCTTAGCAAGATTGAAAAAAAGAAGAAGAGAGAGGGCGCAAATAAATAAGATAAGAAATGGAAGAGGAGACATAACCACTGACCCCACAGAAATAAAGGAGGTAATAACAGGATACTATGAACAACTTTATGCTAATAAATACAACAATGTAGATGAAATGGACAAGTTCCTAGAAAGGCATGAACAACCAACTTTGACTCAAGAAGAAATAGATGACCTCAACAAACCAATCACAAGTAAAGAAATTGAATCAGTCATTCAAAAGCTTCCCAAAAAGAAAAGTCCAGGACCAGACAGCTTCACATGTGAATTCTACCAAACATTCCAGAAAGAATTAGTACCAACCCTGCTCAAACTCTTCAAAAAAATTGAAGTGGAGGGAAAGTTACCTATCATTCTATGAAGCCAACATCAACCTCATACCAAAACCAGGCAAAGATATTACAAAAACAGAAAACTACAGACCAATCTCTCTAATGAATATAGATGCAAAAATCCTCAACAAAATTATAGCAAATTGAATCCAGCAACACATTAAAAGAATTATACATCATGACCAAGTAGGATTCATCCCAGGTATGCAAGGATGGTTCAACATAAGAAAATCAATTAATATAATACACCATATCAACAAATCAGAGCAGAAAAATCACATGAAAATCTCAATTGATGCAGAGAAGGCATTTGACAAAATTCAACATCTTTTCCTGTTGAAAATACTTCAAAGGATAGGAATACAAGGGAACTTCCTTAAAATGATAAAGGGAATATATGAAAAACCCACAGCTAATATCATCCTCAATGGGGAAAAACTAAAACTTTCCCCCTAAGATCAGGAACAAGACAAGGATGTCCACTGTCACCACTGTTATTCAACATTGTGTTGGAAGTTCTAGCCAGAGCAATTAGACAAGAAAAAGAAATAAAAGGCATCAAAATTGGAAAGGAAGAAGTAAAACTATCACTGTTTGCAGATGATATGATACTATATGTCAAAAACCCTGAAAAATCCACAGCAAAACTACTAGAGCGAATAAAGGAATACAGCAAAGTGGCAGGTTACAAGATCAACATTCAAAAATCTGTAGTGTTTCTATACACTAATAATGAAGAATCTGAGGGGGAAATCAAGAAATGAATTCCATTTACAATTGCAACTAAAAAATAAAATACTTAGGGATAAATTTAACTAAAGAGACAAAAGACCTATACAAAGAAAACTACAAGAAACTGTTAAAAGAAATCACAGAAGACCTAAATAGATGGAAGGGCATACCGTGTTCATGGATTGGAAGACTAAATATAGCTAAGATGTCAATTCTACCTAAATTGATTTACAGATTCAACACAATACCAATCAAAATCCCAACAACTTACTTTTCAGAAATAGAAAAACCAATAAGCAAATTTATCTGGAAGGGCAGGGTGCCCCAAATTGCTAAAAGTATCTTGAGGAAAAAAAACAAAGCTGGAGGTCTCACACTGCCTGACTTTAAGGCATATTATGAAGCCACAGTGGTCAAAACAGCATGGTACTGGCATAAAGATAGATATATTGACCAATGGAATTGAATAGAGTGCTCAGATATAGACCCTCTCATCTATGGACATTTGATCTTTGATAAGGCAGTCAAGCCAACTCACCTGGGACAGAACAGTCTCTTCAACAAATGGTGCCTAGAGAATGGGATATCCATATGCAAAAGAATGAAAGAGGGCCTGTATCACACACCCTATACAAAAGTTAACTCAAAATGGATTAAAGATCTAAACATTAGGTCTAAGACCATAAAACAGAGGAAAATGTAGGGAGATATCTTATGAATCTTACAACTGGAGGCGGTTTTATGGACCTTAAACCTAAAGCAAGAGCACTGAAGAAAGAAATTAATAAATGGGAGCTCCTCAAAATTAAACACTTTTGTGCATCAAAGAACTTCATCAAGAAAGTAGAAAGACAGCCTACACAATGGGAGACAATATTTGGAAATGACATATCAGATAAAGGTCTAGTATCCAGAATTTATAAAGAGATTGTTCAACTCAACAACAAAAAGACAGCCAACCCAATTACAAAATGGGAAAAAGACTTGAACAGACACCTCTCAGAAAAGGAAATACAAATGGCCAAAAGGCACATGAAGAGATGCTCAATGTCCCTGGCCATTAGAGAAATGCAAATCAAAACCACAATGAGATATCATCTCACACCCACCAGAATGGCCATTATCAACAAAACAAAAAATGACAAGTGCTGGAGAGGATGCAGAGAAAGAGGCACACTTATCCACTGTTGGTGGGAATGTCAAAGGGTGCAACCACAGTGGAAGGCAGTTTGGCGGTTCCTCAAAAAGCTGAATATAGAATTGCCATACGACCCAGCAGTACCATTGCTGGGAATATACACAAAGGACTTAAGGGCAAAGACACAAACGGACATTTGCACACCAATGTTTATAGCAGCGTTATTTACAATTGCAAAGAGATGGAAACGGCCAAAATCTCCATCAACAGAAGAGTGGCTAAACAAACTGTGGTATATACATACGATGGAATACTATGCAGCTTTAAGACAGGATAAACTTATGAAGCATGTAATAACATGGATAGACCTATAGAACATTATGCTGAGTGAGACTAGCCAAAAACTAAAGGACAAATACTGTATGGTTCCACTGATGTGAACCGACATTAGAGAATAAACTTGGAATATGTCATTGGTAACAGAGACCATCAGGAGTTAGAAACAGGGTAAGATAATGAGTAATTGGAGCTGAAGGGATACAGACTGTGCAACAGGACTAGATACAAAAACTCAAAAATGGACAGCACAATACTACCTAATTGCAATGTAATTATGTTAAAACACTGAATGAAGCTGCATCTGAGCTATAGTTTTTTTGTTTGTTTGTTTGTTCTGTTTTTTTATATATATTTTTTGTATTTTTTATTTTTATGTTTTTCTCTATATTATCATTTTATTTCTTTTTCTGTTATCTTGCTATTTCTTTTTCTAAATCAATGCAAATGTACTAAGAAATGATGATCATACATCTATGCGATGATATTAAGAATTACTGATTGCATATGTAGAACGGAATGATTTCTAAATGTTGTGTTAATTAATTTTTTTTAATTAATAAAAAAAAAAGTTAAACAATCACCTACCACATGACTTAAACATTCCATTCCTAGGTAATATTATATATACATATATATGTATATATATTATATTATATATATATATAACATTTATAGCTTTATGTCTGGCTTATTTCACTCAACCTGATATCTTAAAGGGTCATCCATATTATCACATGTGTCAGAACTTTGTTCCATTTTACAGCTGAATAAAATTTCATTATATGTATATACTGCATTTTGTTTATCCATTCATCTGTTGATGGACATTTGGGTTGCTTCCCTCTTTTGTCAAGTATGAATAATGCTATTGTGAACATCGTGTGCAAATATATATTTGAGTCTATACAACTATTCGATTTTTATATGTTGATCTTGTACTCCACCATACTGCTGAATTCGTTTATTAGCTCTAGTAGTTTTATTGTGGATTTTTCAGGTTTTTCTTTATAAAGGATCATGATATCTGCAAACATGAAAAGTTTTACTTTGTCCTTTCCAATGTGAGTGCCTTTTATTTCTTTTTCTTGCCTAATTGCTCTGACTAGAACTTCCAGTATAATGCTGAATAACAGGGGTGACAATGAACATTTTTGTCTTGTTTCTAATCTTAAAGGAAAAGTTTTCAGTCTTACCATCTGTAACTTTTTCATTTTTGCCCTTTATCATGTTGAGGAAGTTTCCTTCTATTCTTATTTTTCTAAGTGTTTTTATCAAGAAGGGGTGCTGAATTTTGTCAAATGCCTTTTCTGCATCAATTGAGATGATTGTGTGGTTTTATTCCTTCATTCTATTAAAATAAACTATTTTTAGTAGCAAAAACGCTGGAAATAATCCAAATGTTACCCAACAGGAAAAAGGAAAAGAAAATACAGGGAGATGCATACAGTGGAGTGCAACTCAGGAACAAAAGGAATGACATCTTAGTAAATGCAACAACATTTATCTCAAAATAACTATGCTGAGTGACAGAAGTCAGACAAAAAAAAAAGTGTATTTTGCTTCCTTCCAATAGACCACACTTATAAATAACTACTAGTTTCGTGACTTCAAAGATTCAAGATCCTAAAGCAAACAAATTAAAAAGGAAACTTGTCTTTCACACACCCTTTCCCTTCATATGAGGTTCTCTTTCTTCAGCTGGAATGGGAGCGTCACATATTCCAGCACTTCTCTTTGTCCCTTGACTTTCCTTGATGTATGACCAGAAAGGGGTCAACCAAAAGCAAAAGAAGAGATTAAAGTGGTCAAGAACATAAAATTAAAAAAAAAAAAAGTCTTGGTAGGCAAGAAGAATTGGAATGTGGAGAAATATGGAATTTATGAACCAAGATGCGTGTGAAAACTTTGTAGTTTTTTTGCTGTATAACCAGTCTACAATAAACTAGTACATATACAATTTGATAAATTTCCATACTTTCACATTTATTTTTAAATTGTGGTAAAATGTACATAAATTAAAATTGACCATTTTAACCGTCTGCAATTATACAATTCAATAAATACATTCACAATGTTTGGCAGCATCACCATTATCTAGTTGCAGAAATTTTTCATTATTCCAAATGGAAATCCCATAATCAGTAAACAGTTTACCCATTCTCCTCTCTCCACAATACCTGGCAATGAATAATTTACTTTCTGCATCTATGGATTTGCTATTCTGGACATTTCATATAAATGGAATTAACCAGTTGTGACCTTTTGAGTCTAGCTTCTTTCACATAGCAAAATGCTTAAGTTGTATCTATGTTATAGCATATATCAGAGTTTCCTCCCTTTTTATGGCTGAATCATATTCCATTGTGTGTTTATCCATTCATCCATTGATGGACATTTGAGTTGTCTCTACCTTTTGGCTATTGAGAACAGTGCTGCTATGAACATTTGTGTACAAGTGTTTGTTTGAACACTTGTTTTCAATTCTTATGGTAATATACCAAGGAATAGAATTGCTGAGTTCTATGGTAATTCTATGTTCAACTTATTGAGGAACTACCAAGTTGTATTCCACAGCATATGTACATTTTCATTTCACCAACAACGCATGAGGGTTCCAGTTTCTTCACATCCTTGCCGACATTTGTTGTTTTCTATTTTGTCTTTGTAAAATATTTATGGCTATGCTATTCAAGTCCTTTGCTCATTTGTTATTGGGTTGATTGTTTTTTGTTGTTGTTGAGTTGTAAGAGTTCATTATATTTTCTTGATACTAGACCCTTATCAGACATATGGTTTGGAAATATTTCCTCCCATTTTGTAGGTTGTCTTTTCACTCTCAAGTATACTGATATACAAAATTTTTCATTTTTGTTAAGTCCAATTTATCCATTTTTTTTTTGTCGCTTATGCTTTTAGTGTAAAATATAAGAATCCATTGCAAAATCTGAGGTCATGGTTTTTTTCTAGAAGTTGCATAGTGTTAGTTCTTACATTTAGGTCTTTAGCCATTTTGAGTTAATTTTTGCATATGGTCTGAGAGATAAGGGTCTAATATCATTCTTTTGGATATGGATACCCAGTTGATCCAGCACCATTTCTTGTAAAAACTATTCATTCCCACATTGAATGGTCTTAGCACCCTTTAAAAGATCAGTAGACCATTAATAGTGTTTATTTCTGGACCCTCAATTCTATTCCATTTTATACCCATAACACAATGCCTTGATTACTGTTGCTTTGTAGTAAACTTTGAAAGTGGAGTGTGTGAGTCCTCCACATATTTTTTTTTTTTATTATGATTGTTTTAGCTATTCTGGGCCCCTTGCAAGTTGGTAAGAATTTCCAAATGAGTTTCTCAGTTGCTACAAGGAAGAAAGCTGGGATTCCGATAGGGATTGCATTGAACGTGTAGACCAATATTGTTAATGTAAAAATGGCATTTTAACAATATTGTCTTCCAAAGCGTGAACATGGTATGTTTTTCCATTTATTTAAATTTTTCTCAATTTCTTTCAACAATGCTGTGCTGGTTTGAAATGATGTATGTACCCTAAAAAGCCATGTTTTAATCCTAATTCCATTTTGTAAAGGCAGCCGTTTCTTCTAATCTCTATTCAGCTTTGTATGTTTGAAATTATAATTAGATCACCCCCCTGGAGATGTGATTTAATCAAGAGTGGTTGTTAAACTGGATTAGACAGGGTGGAGCCCTGTCTCCACCCATTTGGGTGGGTCTTGATTAGTTTACTGGAATCCTATTAAAGAAGAAACATTTTGGAGAAAGAGATTCAGAGAGCAGAGAATGCTGCAGCACCACGAAGCAGAGAGTCCACTAGCCAGCACTTTGGAGATGAAGAAGAAAAATGCCTCCCAGGGAGCTTCATGAAACAGGAAGCCAGTAGAGAAAGCTAGCAGATGATGCCGTGCTCACCATGTGCCCTTCCAGCCAAGAGAGAAACCTATGTTCACCAGGTACCTTCTCACTTGAGAGAGAGAAACCCTGAGCTTCACTGGCCTTCTTGAACCAAGGAATCTTTCCCTAGATGCCTTTGATTGGACGTTTCTATAGACTTGTTTTAATTGGGACATTTTCTCGGCCTTAGAACTGTAAACTAGCAACTTATTAAATTCCCCTTTTTAAAAGCCATTCCGTTTCTGGAATATTGCATTCTGGCAGTTAGCAAACTAGAACAAATGATTTATAGTTTTCAGAGGATAAATTTTGCATGTAAATTTATTTCTAGTATTTTATTGTTTTGGATGCTATCATTAATAGAATTGTTTTCTTAATTTCACTTTCTGTTCACTGCAAGTCTATAGAAATACAATTTACTTTTTTATTTTGATCTTGTGTTCTGCAACCTTGCTGACCTATTTATTAGCTCTTATATCTAGAGGATTCTTTGGGATTTCATATATACAAGAATCATATCATATGTAAATAAGTTTTACTTCTTCCTTCCCAATTGGATGCTTTTTATTTCTCTAAGGAAAATAAGTAAATAATTTCACCAGCTAGAACCTCTAGTACAATATTGAGTAGAAGCTATAGGAGTGGCCACCCTTGTTTTGCTCCTGATTTTATGTGGAGAGCATCTAGTCTTTCACTATTAAGAATGATATTAGCTGTGAGTTTTTTGTATATGCCTTTTATCCAGTGAGGAAGTTCATCTCTATCTCTAGTTTGCTGAGTATTTCTTATTATGAAGGTGTGTTGGATTTTGTCCAGTGTTTTTCCTGCATCTATCATCTATGAGATTTCATGTGGTTTTGATTTTGACTCTACTAAATTGCATATTACATTATCTGAATTTGTAAAGTGCTCCATTTAAATCTATCTGTTTTTGTTTTGGAGCTTGTTTATATAGTTTTGTAGTTGTTGCAGGAATTACGATATATATATATATATCTATATATATAGATATATATATATATATATACACTTAGCTTTTAACAGTCATCTTAGAATCAAGATTTAATAACTTCAAGTGGAATGCAGAAACCTTACAACCATATAGATCCCTCTACTTTCCCCTCTTTATGATGCATTTGTCTGATATATTGGATCTATATCCACTGAAAATCCCATCAGACTATTAATTTTGCTTTCAACTGCCATGTATATCTTTAAAAAATCAAGAGAAGAGCAGCTTATTATATTTATCCAGGTATTTGCCATTTCTCTTATTCTTCTTTTGTTCCTGATGTTCCAAGTTTCCTTCTGGTATTATTGCCTTCTGTCTAAAGAAGTTCCTTTACCAATTCTATTAGATGATGTATCTGGTAATTAATCATGTTTATTACTCTGAGAATGACATTATTTCACCACCATTCCTGAAGGATATTTTCACCTGATACAGAAATTGCAGTTGATATTTCTTTCTTTTCAGTACTTAAAAATTTGCTCTACTTCCTTCTGATCACCATGGCTTCTGATGAGAAATATGCAATTATTCAAATTGTTGTTCCCTACAAAATGTCATTTGACATTTCTCTTTGACTTCTTCCAAGATTTTTTTTCTTTGCTTTTAGTATTCAACAGCTTGATTTTAATGTATTTAGTGTGCATTTCTTTGTTTTTACTGTTTGGGTTTTTTTTTTTTTTTTGAGATTCTTGAATCTGTAGGCTGTAAGTTTTCAGACATTATTTCTTTAAATATTTTTTCTGCACTACATTTTTTCTCCTCTTCTTTGGGTCTCCAAGGTCATACCTTTTGGTATTGACCTCCAGATCCCTAAGGATCTGTCAGGTTTTTCTTCAATCTTTTAGTCCCTTTTGTTCAGAAATTTATCTTGATCAATTTTCAAATTTACCAACACTTTTGTCTGTCATCTTCACTCTGCTATTAAAATTCTCCAGGATTTTTTTTTTAATTTGTTACTGTATTTTTCAGCTCTAAAATTTCCATTTGCTTCTTTTTTACATTTTCTATCTCTTTCCTGAGATTTTTTATATTTCCATATGTTTTAAGAGTGTTCACCTGTACTTGGTGAATTATTATAAAGTTATCTGAATCTTTGTCAGATAGTTCCAACATCTGCATCATTTACATCTATTGATTATTTTTTCATATGAAAGTTGATATTTTCTTGGTTCTTTGTAGGCCAAGTAACTTAGGATAGTAGTCTCAACATTTTTAATATTATGTTATAAGACTCTGGGTCTTGTTTCAATACTACGGAGAATGTTAATATTTTGTTTTATAGTCAATCTTCCCAAATGAGTTCAGGCCAAAGTTCTAACCAGACTCCCTTGAATTGTGGTTTCAGTGACGGTTTAGTTTCAAACCCTTTGCAGTTATTTGGGTCTGTTCTATGTTTGTACCACCCATTAGCCAATATGAGACAGTAGCACAGTGGTCTATATCCTAGTTCACTTCTCAAAAATTTTAATACAGTATATAGGATCAGATTCATGCATGCCCAGCTCAGGAATGAGCCAACTTTATGAGGTCTCTTTCCCATGCTCCTCCCTCTTGGAATCAATTTCATTCTTTCAAAGCTTGCTTTTTACCTTTATTAAGCAGGGCTAGGGCAACCTTTAGCCTAATGCTAATTTTGCCCACTAAAAAGGGGATATTCTTCTGAGTAATTTACCCAATGTCCCAATAATTATGAGGTTTTCATTCTGGCTGGTGAAAACCCAAACTATTCCAAGACTTGTATAAACCCTGCAGATTGTTCTCTGTGCTTCTTTTGGGTGGATGTTCCCTGGCATCAAGAAGTTTCATTACCCACAAGTGTTGATGAGTACTCAGCTGAGGGCCCAATGGGAGCCCTCTGAAGATCTCTGAATCTCTCTCTCTCTGTGCAGCTGTGAACTCTATCACTTTGGCCTCCCTGCACTCCCAACTCTGTCTCCTCATCTCTGGGAAACCATGAGGCTCAGCCATGAATCCCACTCCCTGCACTGAGAACTAGAAACTCCAAACAGTAAACTAGTACAACTATAGAGTTTATCTTGTTTGTTTTCCCTCCGTCAGAGGTCACTGTCTTGCAGCACTTGATATGTGGTATTGTGACAATCATTATTTTATATATTTCATCTAGCATTGCAGATATTTCAAGTGTGAGAGAAAATCCAGTTCCTATTGCTCCATCTTGGTCAGAAGCAGAAGTCTCCAATCTCTTCTAATGAGCAAGCTTCAAATTCTAACCATAAAGAACAACGATAGGAGATGAAGATAAAAAATGACAAGGACTGAAGTCAGAATGTTAACCCTCCAGACAATATGATTTCTAAAGTGTATTATAATGGCAAAACTAAGGTGAAATCACAAAGAAAGGCCGAAGTAAATCCAATAGGGTAGCTGAGGTAAGCAAAGATTTTGGAAGGATAGGAAGAAAAGAGGGCATGGACTTTCAATGAAAAGGTGAAAGATTAATGATCTAGAAATGGTTCCCATTAGAAATATTACTCTATAAGGATAGGGACTTTGTCTTGACACTGATGTATGGGCTAGACACTGTTCTGGGTGTTCAATAAATATTTGTGCTGGATGAATATTTGTTGAATGAACCCTCAATCTATCTCGCTGAATAAATGGAAATGGGGGTGACAGTCAAATGTAGAAAACCTATTTGTTTGCACTTGAAAGCTAGTTTTTTGTTAATTTGAGCAACTGAATGCAGAAATAAGAATGTGTTCCGTAAGAAGGAATTTTCCCATAATAGAACAAGAAACACTGGAAGAATCTTCATCCTTTACCCTTCTTAGCTTCCCCAAGCTATATGAGAGAATAATAATTTCTGGGGTTTTCTTCAATTATATGATAAGCTCCAGAATTAGCATAGTGAATTTCCCTCTTTTTTATTCTAAGGTGATATTACCAAGGAGACTAGTGCACAATTTTCTTTTAAAGAGTCCAGTTCTTTGAATCATCAAAATGAAATACATAAAGCTAGAATGCTGGAAATAAAACAACACAAATGCAAAATAGAGCACACACAATGAACATTAAAACCAAGGCACCAAAAATTGGTTTTCAATCGTGAAGAATTTTTTGTAGGTGGGGCCCATGTCAATCATCCTTTTTCTACTCCAAAAGTAATCTTATATAACCCTTTGCAATATTTCCTGAGATTCTAAAGTTTATACTAGGTCCTAAAGACATTTTAAAATTTTTCGTAAAATATCTATCTCAGATTTACTGGTTAATACTCAAATTTCTATAATACAAGGCACACTAAATTAACTTCTCTATGAGACAGACATATTCCTTACTATTTAGAGACAATGAAAAGATGTTTCATGTAAAGAGATAGAATTTGAGTTGGAATTTGAAAAATGAGTAGACCCTTTATTAAGCAAAGATAAAAGCAGAATGAGAGAAAATTCTTAGAGGAAGGCATGAAAAGGAAAAAGTACAACTAATCACAAGTACCAGATAACAACACGTTTTGAAAATATTTTTCAAGAGTAATACTGGCAAACAAAGAAGGAAAGCCAGTGAAAGTCCTCAAATACAAAGATAAACAGTTTGTATCTCAATCAGTAGTTCTATCTCTAAGGTAAATATGACATACTGGCAATGATAAAGAAATTCATTCAACACTTATGGCCAGAAGTGCAAATATGGCAAGTTATTAGTCAGTGATTTTTGTTCCTAGGATTTCCACTACCTTATTAAGTATGAAAGTAATCACAACATTCACAAAACATGCAGAGATCAACCTGAGCTTTTAATCTTAGTTTGAATGTTTGCATCAGTTACACCACATATATCTGGCTCAAGAAAAGCACAGTAAACTTAATCTCCACTTGCCACATCATAAATAATACATTTATATTAAAGGTGTTTTTTCCAGATACTGCTGAATGTTTGGAGCACATCAGTAAGAAAGTGGGAGTAGTGGTTGTATCTAGACTCAGGAGATACATATTTGTACTATAGTGACGCTTAGAAAATGTCTTCAACCTGTTCTATAACCTCTTGAGATCATAAGGTTCATCTTCTGGTCATCCATTGCTTCAGTTAAAAAGTGGAGAGTAAAGCACATCAGCACATAAGAAACTATGGTTCCATGAAAGCAAAGAAACACACCAGTATTCAGCCGTTAAAGATCCATAATGTTCAAATTGAGTCCATGGAATTCTAGGATTCCACTGAACTCCCTCAAGATCCCTACATGCACACTCTCATCCCTTTCAACCTTATGCTTTCTATTTTAACATTTATGATATCTCTGCTAAAAATATTTTTTTTTTTTTTATTTTATTTTAAAGGAAAGACAGAGAGAAGGAAGGAAGGATAGAAGGAAGGAAGGAAGGAAGAAAGGGAAACATTTTTTAAACATTTTCTTGTTTTTATTGTATTCTGTTTCTCCGTTTTTGTTACATGGGCTGGGGCCGGGAATCGAACCGAGGTCCTCCGGCATAGCAGGCAAGCACTTTGCCCGCTAAGCCACCGCGGCCCGCCCCTAAAAATATTTTTTAAACCTTATAGTGAATGAACAGTTATTGATGTGAAAGAACTATCTTCACACTTGTATTGGTATTCTATTGCTGCTATTCAACAAACTATCAAACAATGTAAACTTATTATCTTACATTATTGGAAATGAGAGGTTCAAAAAGTCAAGGTGTCAGCAGGATCAGCAGGACTGCAATTCTCTTCTAAAGGCTCTAGAGACAATCTATATCCATGTCCTTTCTAGCTTCCAAAGACTGTCCACATTCCTTGACTCAGAGCCCCTTTGCTCCATCTTCAACGACACAACAGCAAGTCAAGTACTTCTCACATCACATCACATCTCTTCTGCCTTGATCTTCCATTTTTTAAGGGCTTTGGGACTACATTGGGTGTACTGGGATAACCCAAGAAAATTACCCTATCTGAAGGTCAACTGACTAGCAACCTCAATTTCATCTGCAACATGAATTATCTTTTGCTGTGTAAAGTAAGATATGCACAAGTTTCCAGGGATTATGATGTGGACCTTTGGAAGAAGGGCATTGTATTAGTTTGCTAAGCTGCTGGAATGCAATATACCAGAAGTGGAACAGCTTTTAAAAAGGGAATTTAATAAGTTACAAGTTACAGTTTTAATGCCAAGAAAATGTCCAAACTAAGGCACCAACAAGAGGTTACCTTCACTCAAGAAAGGCTGATGCCACCCAGAACACTTCTGTCAGCTTGTTCCTGGATTCCATTGCTTTCAGCCTGTTTCCTGTGGGCATTCCTCACTTGGCAACTGTGGGCCTTCACTTAGCTCCTCTGGGACACAACTCTGAGTTCTGGCTAGCTTAGCATCTCATGGGAGCCACATGGTGATGTCTGCTGGGCCCCACATCTCCAAATTTCTGGGTCTCATGATATCTCTGTAGCAACTGTTCTCCAACAGTCTGCTTTGGCTTTCACCATCAGCACTTCAAGCATCTGAGCTTTCTCCAAGTATTTCCTTTTTCATAGGACTCCAGTAAATTAATCAACACCCACCCTGAATGGGTGGAGTCACATCTCCATCTAACTGAAAGGCCACACCCACATTTGGGCATGCCACATCTTTGTGGATATAATGTCATCAAAAGGGCACACACACATACAACTGGGAGTACTACATCTCCATGAAGATAATCTAATCAACAGGGTTTCCAAAATCCTTGAATCAGGATTAAAGAACATGGTTTTCTGGGGTACAACAACACTTTTGAATCAGCACAGTCACTATTCTAACTACCACAATTCTTAAGTTTCAAAAAAAAAAAACCATGTTACAAAGTAGTCGAGATAGAGTATTACTTGATTTGATTAAATATATATATATTTCATATACATGCATAGGAAAAGCTCTCTAAAAATATGATTATCAAGTGGTGAAATGATTTTTTCAATTTCCCCCGTTATTTACTTACATTTTGGGTTTATCTTTATTTTCTAATTTTTCTTCATTAATTTGTTGCTCCTTTAAAATGAATAAAACCATTATTTCTAATTTAAAATCCAAAGCGTCAACAAACATTTCACCAAAATGATAAGCAGATGGTAAATAAGCATATGACAAGTTGCTTACCATCACTAGTTATTAGGGATATGCAAATTAAAACAATGAGATGTCACTACACACCTATTAGAATAGACTTTAAAAACTGACAATACCAAATGCTGGTGAGGATGCAGAGTAAGTAGAATCCTCATATACTGCTGGTGAGAATGCAAATGTTACAGTCAGTTTGAAAAGCAATTTCTTATAAAGTTAAATACACACTTATCATGTGACCCAGAAATTCCACTCCTAAAAAGTGAATTTTTAAAAATTATGTCCATGCAAAAAAACCTATATGCACACATTTATAGCAGCTTTATTCATAATTGCCAAAGCTAGAAACAATCCTGAAATCCTTCAATACATGAATGGATAAATGAACTGTGTGACATTCATATTCAGTAATTAAAAGAAATAAATTATTGATTCATGCAACAACATTAATGAATCATAAATATATTTTGTTAAGTGATGTATGATTCCATTGGAAAAGGCCAAACTATAGGATAAAAAACAGATCAGTGGTTTAGGGCTGGGGTTGGAATTAACAAATGAAAGTATGGAGGAATTCTGGAGGTGATAGAACCATTCTGTACATTACTATGGTGGTGAACACATAACTATGCATTTGTCAAACCCATAGAACTATACACCACCAAGAGTAAATTTTACTGTTTCCACATTGTAAAAAATTACCGTGGACATCAGCAAACATCTATTAATATGCACAACTTGGATGAATCTCAAGGTCTTTATGCTAACCAAAAAAAATCTCAGAAGGTCACATACTATATGATTCCATTTATATAACATCCGCAAAATGGTAAAATTATAGAAATGGAGAACAGATTAGCAGTTGACAGGAGTTAGGATTCCTTGGGAAGGTGTGACTATGGAGGGGCAACATGAAGGAGATTTTTGAATGCAGTGGCAGCACACAGATCCACATGTGATAAAATGGCATAGAACATACAACTATGCACACACTTCATACCTATGTCAATTTCCTGGTTTTGATATTGTATTATTCTTATGCAAGATGAAACTAATGGGGAAACTGGATAAAGGGTACAATCTGTAGTATCTCTGCAACTACCTGTGTATCTCTAATCATTTCACCAAAAAAATTCTTAAAAAATCAAATCATATTATAAATTCAATACCCTCTATCAGCTGCTTACTTCATTCATTCAATCACTTTTCTGGGTTATAAAAAGAATAAGAGGATGTCAGGGTTGAAAGGAAATCAACTAATCCAGGAGTTGCAAAGTAGAAGCCCATTTGCTGGATTTGGCCAACAGACTTGCTTTACTTGGTCTCAACAGCATTATTATTTTCTTTTTAATTTCAAAGTCTTTTGGGAGCATATGACTCTACTTCATCTGTCTCCACCCCTTCATAATCTTATACTCTGTGCTCTACTTATTTAAATTTCTTGTCTAATCCTTAAAAACACTTGAGTTTACTACCCTGACTAGTCTTTCAAAATAGGGTAAGCAGAGCTCTGAAAGGGTAAAATGAAATGTTCAGAGCCATTAGCTTCTGATTTCCAGCCAGCATTCTGCCTATTCTTTGAATATAATTCACCTCCTATTGAGCATTCTCTAACTCTAGCTGAGTAAATGCCTAGATCTATGTTTCATTCTCTTCTCACCTGTTTTGAATAAGATACCAGCCATGCCAACTGTATTAGTTAGGGTTCTCTAGAAAAACAGAATCAACAGGGAACACTCGCAAATATAAAATTTATTAAAATGTCTCACATGACCATAGGAACACAGAGTCCAAAATCCGCAGGGCAGGCTGTGAAGCCAATGATTCCGATGGAGGGTCTGGACAAACTCCACAGGAGAGGCTCGCCAACCGAAGCAGGAAGAAAGCCTGTTTCTTCTGAATCCTCCTTAAAAGGCTTCCAGTGATTAGATTAAGCATCACTCATTGCAGAAGACACTCCCCTTTGACTGATAAAAATGGAATCAGCTGTGGATACAGCTGATGTGATCATGATCTAATTCTATGAAATGTCCTCATCGCAACAGACAGGCCAGCACTTGCCCAACCAGACAAACAGGTACCACAACTTGGCCAAGTTGACACATGAACCTGACCATGACACCAACCCTCTATCAAAATAGGAATACATACCTTTCCCAATTCACAGAACTAGTGAAATAACCAAGTAAAATAGTGCATGTGAAATCATTGTGTAATGTCCTATACAAATGAAGGGCATTATATATATGTTTTTTGCCCTCTGAAGCAGCAGGTACTCTGGGCTACAATATTGGTTGGCCTTTCCAGGGTGAGTGTAGTGTCAGCAAGAATATTATATTACAATATGTTCTAGAAGGCCCAATCCAAGAATGGTAGCCCAGAGAGAGGCAGCAAATTCAGTGGAAATGAGGTCTGGGAGTCTTCCAATCAAGCGATGACATGGAGAAGTAAAGCAAAGAGAACAAAGAAAGAAAGGAAAGGAACAAAGTTGACTCCACCATCCACTTGTCTCACTAACTGGACTGCTGCCAAACAAAAATAACTAAAGAGTGAGGGTTGCAATTTTTATACTTTAATTATATCTTAAACATATTTACATATCTTCAACTATGCTTCAAAAATGATTTTCAGGTATAAATTTCCACCTCCATCCCTTCAAACCCACAAAGTAGGCCTAACTGCTGTTGACTGTATAATATGTATTCCTTCATAATTCTTCCAATGCTTACACAAGTAGAGTCTAGATCTATATATGTATATATACATAGGTATAAACAGATCTTTCTATATACACTTTTCTTTTTGTAAAAATTTGTCATACTATATAGATAGTTCTTCAAATTACATTTTTCATCTTAAAATATATCATGGGCATCTTTTTGCATCACCACTACAATACCACTGCATTCTTTTTTTAACAGCTGTATGTGTTTTGGCTGAATGAATACACTAAATTTATCTAATTGGTTTTCTATTAATGTTATTTCTAGTAATTTGTCATTTTAAACTATGCCACAAGTAAAATATATATTAATATACCAATGTTTTTATTTCCATAAAGTAGAGTCCTAGATTTAGGTTTACTGAGGATCTGCCTTTTAATTTTTATAGCATTTTATATTTCCATCAAGAGTGTTCATTTTATTGCATTTACCAACTTTTTTTCTTCTATATTTTGTTTCCATTTTCTCTAATCTGTTGATCATCTTTTAACTTTATTTGGTAGTTTACAAAACAGAAGTATAGTTTTTATGTAGTCAAACATGCCACTCATTGCCTTTATTACTTCTTCATTATTTACTATTTTTACTTCTAGTTATGCCCCCCAAATTTTAAATTTTTCTTCCATATTTCTATAAGATTTCTATACTTAGATTTTTAATTAATCTGGAATTATTTTTGTATGTGATATGAAGTAGAAAATAAAATAAAAATTTATTTTCTTAAAGGCACATTTCAACTTTCCACTTCATTTATTGAATCTATCTTTACTCATTGATCTGAAATGTGACAATCTTTTTAATAAATTAAATTCCCATATATTTAACTTATTTCTTTTTCTAGCCTTATTCTTCTATGCCATTGATTGTTTCATCTATTCCAGTGTTGTTAAAACAGTATTATAACATGTTCTTTCCAAAAAATTTCTTGGCTGTTTCATATATCTGATCTTACAAATAAACTTTAAAATCAAGTTGTCAAATTCCATCCCCAAAAAAATTTCTTTAGGTTTCAGATTAGATTGTATTACTAATGGTGGAATAATCAAATGTTATGTGTCACCTAGTACGATGAAGACAAAGTACATTGCACTTGGGGAAAAAATGGCTTTTAATTTGCCTCTCCAGAAATATGGTACATCTATTTATTCAGATGTAGTTTTATGTCTTTCAGTTAAAGCTGTACTGTTTTCTTTATTTATGTTTGTACCTTTCTGGTTAAATCTATTTTTATTTTAGGCCAAATTAATTTTCAAATGCCTATACCTAGGGATATCCACCTTGAAATTGAAACAATAAAGAAAAATCTTTAAAAGTCACTCAATAGAAAAGAAATTATATAAATGAGAAAAGGTAATATTTCTTTTCTGTAATAACATGCAAGACAACCATGAACTACAGAATTTTGAGGGAAAATTACTGTAACCACAAATTTTTATGCCAAGCCAAGTTGTCATTCACATGTGAAGAAAACAGAAATATATTCTCAGGTTTTTATAGATTCATACAGTAATTCACTCAATTAAAAATGCTTATAAACAACATACAGATATATACATACAGATTAAAAGCAAAAAATAAATTCAGTAATGTGCTGGTTTGAAAGGATATATGCCCCCTAAGAAAAGCCATGTTTTGATATAAATCCCATTTCTTAAAGGTAGAATAATCCTTATTCAATACTGTATATTTGAGACTGTAATGAGATCATCTCCCTGGTTGATGTGATTTAGTCAAGAATGGTTGTTAAACTGGATTAGGGGATGACATGTCTCCACCCATTTGAGTGGGTCTTGATTAGTTTCTGAAATCCTATAAAAGAGGAAACATTTTGGAGAATGAGAGATTTGGAGAGAGAAACATTACAAAGCAGAGAGTCCACCAGCCAGCGACCTCTGGAGATAAAGAAGGAAGCCGCCTCCCGGGGAGCTTCACGAAACAGGAAGCCAGGAGAAGACGCTAGCAGATGACGCTGTGTTCACCATGTGCCCTTCCAGCTGAGAGAGAAACCCTGACTGTGTTCGCCATGTGCCTTCTCACTTGAGAGAGAAACCCTGAACTTCATCGGCCTTCTTGAACCAAGGTATCTTTCCCTGGATGCCTTTGATCAGACATTACTATAGACTTGTTTTAATTGGGACATTTTCTCAGCCTTAGAACAGTAAATCAGCAACTCATTAAATTCTCCCTTCTAAAAGCCATTCCATTTCTGGTATATTGCATTCCAGCAGCTAGCAAACTAGAACAAGTAATATGGATCAAGAGTCTTGATCAACTGGGACAGTGAAATTTCCAGCCAAAGTCAAGCGAAGAGACAAGCAAACCTTCTCTCTAAATAAACAGAAAAAATTTTCTAAAAGAACCATTTCAGGATTCTGGAAATTAAACAAAAGTGGAAAAAAAAAACAAATTAGAAGTGACAGTGATGAAAAACTCATAGTTTTGGGTAAGAACAATTAATGTCAGTGGCCTTGCTTAGGGCTGTTTCCATCCCTATCTACCACCTCATTATGAGGTCAGTATTTTTTTCAGAACAGAGATGGCAGTGAAAGCTAGAAGTTTTACTTACAGAGTAGTGGGGCATGATTTGGGACAGAGGACAAGGATGTTCTTATTAAAAGTAATTAACTTAGTAGTAAACAAATGTAAAAATCTCACTGCTCTGCTAGCTCACGTTGCAGTTCCAGTTCGTGCAGGTGACGGAGTAGCCAAAAACTAAATAAAGAGATGCTTGAAATGAAAGAGCCAGAGAAGAGTTAGATAAGCTTGCCACACATCCCTGTCTGGTATGCTACATGGGAGACAGAAAAGAAACTGGAAGAAAATGAAGAAAGATGTGAAATGGCTGAACATCTATTTCAAAAAAAAAAATAGAAGCCTTATGTGCTTGAGGGACTTGAACACTACTTCTCAAATAACTAGTGACCACTAAACTCTAACCTACAGAGATACAGAGCAACCCCTAAAAAGCCAAAATAAAGAATTACAAAACTAAGCAGAAATATCCACAGATAAACACCTCAGGGCAGACAGATTACTCTGTGTAAATTCAGGCAAGTAACTATAAGAATCTAGAGTTGTAATAATACATCATCTAAAATATACAGCTTTCAACCACCACCACCACAACAAAAAGCCTTAAGGGATGTAAAGAAATACTCAGGGGGACACAAAGGCAGACAAACTAACTCTGCATAAACCTAGATGTTAAATTTAGCAAAGCTTCAGAGACCTGTGAGACAACATCAATCTTATCAACACACTTATAAAGGGAAACCCAAAAAGAGAGCAGAGACAAAGGGGACAGAAAACAATATTTGAAGAATATTTTCACTTTGAGAAATCTACTCTATATAAACAAAAACTGAAAATGTCCCCTAAACGATGAAATACATTAATCCAAATATCAAAAAAGCTCAAGAACCACAAGAAGAATAAACACAAAGAGATCTAAACCTTGACATATCATAGTCAAACTGAGAGAAATTTTTGAAAATGGCAAGAAAAAAGTGAGTCATTACATACAGAGGAAGAATAATACCATTATTATTAGAGGCTAACTTCTAGTCAGAAACAATGAAGGATATTAAACAGTGAAATGCTATGTAGAAAGTTCTAGGAAAAAGAAACTTGCTAACTAAAGATCCCAGATCCAGCAAAACTGTACTATAATTGTGAAGGGGAAATAAAGATATAACCAGATAAATAACTGTAAAAGAAAAATTGATTAAAATAATTCCATCAAATAAAACCATTTTCTCTTTAAAAGACACCAGCAAGAAAATAAAAATAAAAGCTATAGATGAGAAGAAAATATCTGCAAATCACTTATCTAATAAAGGACCTGTATTTAGAACCTATTTAAAAATTCTTTGAACTCAAAAATAAGAAGATGAACTACCCGATTTAAAAATGGCTGCTAATAGACATTTCATAAAGAAGATTCACAATGGCTAAAAAGCATAGGAAAAGAGGCACATCATTAATCATTGAGGAAATATAAATTACTACACAGAGACACCACTCCACATCCAATTACAGAAAAGATTGAAAATACCAAGTATTGGTGATGATGTAGAGAAAGTGGGAGCCGTGTTCATTGTTGGTGGGAATGTGAAGTGGTGCAGGAATGAAATATTGATACATGCAACAAGATGGATGACTCTCAAAATGCATTATGCTAAGTAAAAGAAGTCAGACACATGTGACCACTTTATTATGCCACTTATATAACATTCTGGAAAAAGCAAAACAAGTAGGGAAGAGACTGCACGGGAACATGAGAGAGGATTCTAAGGTGACAATAATCTTCTACATATTGATGATGGAGGTGGTGGTTACATGACTATATGTATGTGTGTGTTGCATACATTTGTCAAAATCATTTTTGCCGAATGTATATTTTGCTAATAAACCTCACTTTATAATAAAAACAGATACACTTTTTGATACAACATGCCACTTTGAGAAATCTACTCTATATAAATAAATGCATCCAGGGTACATGGGTAGTTCAGTGGTTAGAATTCCCACCTTCCATGCAGGAGACCCAGGTTCAATTCCTGGACCATGCAACCCCCCTCCAAAAAAAAATTCATCCATAAACAAGGACATAGATACAAGGGTCTTTATTCCAGCATGACTTTTAGTGGTAAATTTAAAATAAAATACAAAATATAATCATTGATAATTTTACTGAAAAAATATTTTTACAATATTTTCAATAGCAAAACCCTCCAAAACTCATCTAGCTACCAACTGGCTATTATTTAAAAATCTATATGACTAGACATCCAGGGATGAAAGTCTCCCTAGTGGTGTGGGAGATGACTCCTAGGGATGAGCCTGGCCCTGGCACCATGGGTTCAACAATGCCATCCTGACAAAAAGACAGAAAAGAAGTGTAACAAGTAAAGGTATCAGTGGCTGAGAGAGTTCAAATAGAGTCAAGAGGCTACACTGGAAGTCACTCTTATATTTGCTTCAGTTAGACATTGCTACCTGCCATAACTTCCTGTGCTGGTTTGAATTTGGGGCCCCCTGAAAAGCCATGTCCTTTAATCCTCATTCAGTATTGTTAGGTGAGAGTTTTTTAATTATTCGTGGATTTGTGACTCACTCAATTGCTGGTGGTAACTTGATTAGATCCATGGAGGTGCGTCTCCACCCTTTCAAGGTGGGGTTGCTTACTGGAGCCCTTTAAGAGGGAACCATTTTGGAAAGTGCTACAGAGCTGGCACAGCCAGAGACCTTTGGAGATGCAGAAGGAAAATGCCCCAGGGGAGCTTCATGAACAGGAATCCTGGAGAGAAAGCAAGCAGATGTCTCCATGTTCACCATGTGCCTTTTCAGTTGAGAGAGAAACTCTGAACATCATTGACCTTTCTTGAGTGAAGGTAACCTCTTGCTCGTGCCTTATTTTGGACATTTCTATAGACTTGCTTTAATTTGGACATTTTCACAGCCTAGAACTGTAAACTAGTAACTTAGTAAATTCCCTCTTTTAAAAGCCATTCCATTTCTGGTATATTGCATCCCGGCAGCTAGCAAACTAGAACACTTGCCAAACCCCACCAAAGCCATTTCTGCCAATCCTAAAGAATACCTACAGGTATTATATAAGATTCTACAAAGGTTCCATGTACTAGGGTAACTCTCCAAAACCTATAATCTCCAGATGGGTTCCTGGACAAGATAAGTCCTGAAATGCTGAAGGGCCAACCTCTCTAGAACATCACTAGTTACATCCCCCTATCCTATATTATCAACAGCCCCTTTCAACATGAAAAAGTTAGAATGGCCATAGCCCACATATCCCTAAAGAGTGGGAAAAAGTTCAAAGATGATGGTGGAGTTATACAGACAAGGTCAGATTTAACAAATGAGTATGAATGCTGAATCATTATACTGATATTTCTTTTAGCTTTCAGTACCTTAAAGCAGCTAGAAATAAAAACCTAAAATTGTGGAGTTATAACCCGTACCAAACTTGAAATCTGTTCTATAGCTAATTGTTGTGATGTACTTTGAAATTTATTGCTTTTTATGTATATATGTTATTTAAAGGGAAGGAGGAATATAACAGAAGATAGGATTCAACAAATGCATATGACTGCAAAATCATTATATTGATATTTCTGTCGGTCTCCAGTCTTGGAGTACCTAGAAGGAAAAACAAAAAACGTGGAACTGTAACCCATACCAAATTTTAAAATCTGTTCTATAACTACTTGTTAAAATATACTTGGAAATTTGTTGCTTTTTTGCATGTATGTTATATTTCACAATTTAAAAAAAAACTCTATATGACTATCCTCACACAAAATTTCATCTCTTCAAAGCCCAAACTTGTTATATAGCTAACATTTTGAGTTAGGCCTCAAAGTGTGTACTTAACCTTTATTGTTCATCTAATCCTCACAACAACATTTTATGGTAGTTACAATTATTATCCCCATTTTACAGATAAGGAAACTAAATTCTAGAGCTCATGTTCTTAAGCATCATACTATTCTCTTATAAATGGATTCCATGCCATAATTGCAGGCATCACTGTTATTTTTTACCCCCACTACCCTTTAAAAATGTATCTAGTGAGTATGTGTTTCCTATGCCCCTGGATGAAAATTTAAGCAGCTACATGGCTTTTATTTTCACCCTCAGGTAATAAAATTTTTTGCAACCACTTTAAGTTTAAAACACAGTTTCAAAATTCACAAAGCATCTAATCCCAGGTTGTAATCACCTTTACATTTCATTCAAAATTATATCTACTCCTTGCTCAAAGGTTTGCACAGGGGGTTCAAGGGTAGTTCGGTAGAATTCTCACCTGCCCTGTAGGAGACCCAGGTTCAATTTTTGACCCATGCACTTCCCAAAAGCAAACAAAAGAAAGAAAAAACAAACAAACAAAAATTCAACAAATGGTGCTGTAATAACAGAATATTCACAAGGAAAAAGAATGAAATGTGCCATATAGCAAACAAAAATGAAAAAGTTTGCACAGGGCCAAGGGAAAAGTAAAGGAAGGAAGAAACTTATTTAATTAGTACTGCTAAAAATTTACATCATGCTCTCTAAGCCTGGTAGAAGCTTAAAATTGCTCTTTCTCTTGTGGGAGTTTTCACAGATTCTTCAAAGTGCCACACACATCCCTAAATGTTAGCAGTCTGTCACCTAAGGTTCCTCTGACATGGAAGAATGCACTCTATTCTGACAGTCCATTTATTCCTTCCTCAGGCTCTAAGGATGCAGCAGGATTCTTTCTGCCCTGCTAGAAATTTCTAATATACTGGATCTAAGATGTCCCCTATTCTGGCTCTTCTTCATATGATCCGCATATCTGTCCCACTAAAAATACTCACAAGATTCTTTTCCCCAAAACAATCTGGGGATGCAGCTCAATGCCTAGGTAGTAGCAATTCTCCTTTGCCCCACCACCAAAGCAGTTCAACAATCTCTTGTTCTCTAGATCACCTGGAGAGAAATCAGTTCACTGTATCTTTCCCTACCCAGTGGTAGGAAGTCCATATCAAGCACTCCAGATAGCCATTTGCTTGATCTGAAGTGAAGAGGAAAGCACTCTCACACCACCCTTGGGAGAGAGGTGTGGAGCAAAAGATTCACAGATCCACTTTCTACAAATAAGGCCTCCTTTTAAAAACAGCTTCCTCAAATCTCTAACAATCCACACTTGCAAAGCCTCCATATACGTAAGAAGTTTTTTAGGTTATATGACTAGTTTCCAGGTCTGTCCATCATCTTAGACAGATACATTGCTTTAATATGTCATATCTACTGCATATTGATTGGTACCTTAGCAGAAACTTCCAATTTAGCATACTATTATAATTTCTTATATTGGAATATAAATGGCATAATCTCCATAATCCCAAGAGTCCCTGGATAGGGCCTCTACTCAACCATTAGAATATGAAGCAGTTAGAAGGAGGAGGCTGAGAACCAGAGTTTCAAGGCACTGGGCTGTTTTGCTCTTTAAGTATCTCCACCTATCCCACAAGAATTTAGTTTACTAGATGCAACTTGATAGTTAACCAAGTCAAGAATGAGGCAGAATTCTAAGGATAGCACTTGGAGGAAATGCTGCCCCAGACCTTTATTATTGACATTCTCTCTTCTCCTACCACTTCAGATGAGATCCTTTCTGAATGCCTAACTCTTTTAGAACTCTTTGCCCTGGCCAAACCTCTGATTTCCCAGAAAATATTCACTGTGTTTAACCCCTGGTATCACAAAACAAAACTTTTGAAACTATAACACTTCAATCACTGAGCATTGGACCAAGATTAAATAGTAATATATTTTCCTCAAATCCTTGAAACAACTGGTTTGAAAATGCTTGGTATTAGTTCGTAAGGATTGGAAATTCATCACAGTGATTCTCCTGAAAATGTCTACTCCTTATTTATTTTTCAAATGGTAATTTTTCCATTTCCTATTTGATGACATTCACATTTCTTTGAGGAATTAAGCAAACACATGCAGCAGCATCCTAAATAATGGGAAGGGCTGCTTCCAAACAGTTACAGCCAATTGTCATAATGAAGGTTCCCCATTTAAAAACAAATAATACTTTTATCTTCTCCACAAATTTTAAAACCTTAAAAACTTCCAGATAAGGTTTATTTTGTCCAGAATGTAAACTTTCTGTAGCATATAATCTAACTCAACCTGTCTGGATAGATCATTTAAAGAATCTAAACACAGGGAACCCAGAGTAAGAATGAGAGCCTTTAATCCTGTATAGATATATCCTAGAGTATATTATGCAGATAATCAAAAATTTTGGCAAAGTCCCTTAAGGGATGGGAGGAAAAATATGGAACTATTAAACTTTAATACCAGGGAAACCCCTGATACTGTGTCAAACATTAGGAACACCCAAATCAATAGGCCAAGCCCTTGATCTTGAGACTTGCTCTTGTGAAGCTTATGTAGCAGAGAAACTTAACCTACCTACAGGTATGCCTAAGAGTTACTTCCAGAGGATGTTTTTTGTTGCTCAGATGTGACCTCACTCTCTCTAAGCCCAACTCTGCAAGTAAAATCATTATCCTTCCCTCTACATGAGATGTGATATCTAGGAGTGCAAGTCTCCCTGGTGGCATGGGAGATGACTCCCAGGGATGCATCTGGTCCTAGAACCATGGGATCAACAATGCCATCCTGACCAAAAGAGGGAAAAGAATTGTAACGAATAAGATATCAATGGCTGAGAGAGCTCAAATAGAATTGAGAGGCTACTCTGGAAGTCACTTTTATACAAGCTTCAGTTAGACATTGTTACCTGTCATAACTTGCCAAACCGCAACCAGAACCATTCCAGCCAATCTTAAAGAACACCTAGGGCATTTTATAGTTGGAACAGTGGTTCCATGCACTAGGATAACTCTCCAGAAACCTACAACCTCCACATGGTTCCCTGGAAAAGATTAGTCCTGAAACCTAGAGGGGCCAATTTCTCCAGAACATCAGCTAGTTCCATTTCCCTATCTCATATTATTGGCAGCCCCTCCCAACATGAAAAAGTTAGAATGGGCATAACCAAATACCCGTAAAGAGTGGGAAAAAGATCAAAGTTGATGGTGGAGTTACACAAAGAACATAGGGTTTAACAAACGAGTACAATTACTGAATTATTATATTGATATTTCTTTTAGTCTCCAGTATCTTAGAGCAGCTAGAAGTAAAAACCTAAAATTTGGAATTGTAACTCATACCGAACTCTGAAATCTGTTCTACAACTAATTGTTGCAATGTGCTTTGAAATTTAGTGCTTTTTTGTATATATGTTATTTTTCACAAAAAAGAAAAAATATATATTTCTTCTAGCCACCAGTGTTTTGGAGCAGCTAAAAGGAAAAATCTGAAATAGTGAAATGGTAGCCCATAAATTCTGAAATATGTTCTATAACTACTTGTTGAAGTGTACTGTGAAAATCATTGCTTTTTCTTTCTTTTCTCTGTATATATGTTATATTTAACAATTTAAAATGTTTAAAAAACTAAAAATAAATAAAATAAAATAAGATCACTAAAAAAATAAACTTCCAGATAGTGGAAAGTCCCAGAGCTCTTTGGAAAGGGTTTTCTCATTCTTTGTATCTACCAAGACAGCTGGTCCCTTGCAGCTATGAGGAGTTGTGCATTTCCATTTGAAAGAATTCAAATAAACTATATTATTTTCAGAGTAAGGGAGATGTCCTGGGTTTCTCAAATGTCTTTTCAGGTTGAATATTTGGAAAAGATTCAAGACATCAATCAATGTGAGGATATGGACAACTATTTAACTTTTTATCAAAAAGCATATAAAATAAGCTCTTCCTCAACTTAATTACTTCAGTTTTATCTAATAACTCAGTTCTGACAAATGCCTCTGGGGTCACTCAAGGGCACATTTTTAAAACTCGAATTAATAGCATTTTTTCAAGAATTCTGCTTTGAAGATTTATAAAGAACACTATTAAAGTCTGATTTGAGAAATGGATGTCAAATGGACCCCAAACATAAAATGTGAAGTTGAATTTATAGTTAAAGAGGAAAACAAAGTGAAGAGAACTTTTTATTCCACAGGGAGGTTGGGAAACCATTTCTAAGACAGAGGGCTCTAGAGGTGATGAGGCTACATCTTCTTTAGGGAGAAGAAGATTAATGCATTTTGAGCTATTCTTCTTAGAATCACTGAAATTTTGAAGGATTTTGAAAAGACTAAGTCATTTTTTGTTCTTCTGGTGTCAGTTACAAGTTTTGCTTTCAGCATCTTCTAACTGGGCAGCTTTCACATTGTTGCTCATTCTTTAGATATCAAGATCTCTTTGAATTAGACTACAAAGTCAGATAATGCATAAACAAAGTGGATATAGACTAAGAGTAACTTGTCAGGAAAGGGGACTGTCACAGCCTGAAACTATAAAAAGCAAAATAGCAGGTATTCTGAATCATTGTTACTTTATTTTAAAGTGTTCCGTATTACTATCTTGCTTCCCAGTTTAATGATGTCTCCCCTGTGACTGAAAACTCTCTGAGGGTAGGTCTATATTTTCCTCATCTTTTGCAAACGTTGTTCTGCCTAGAAGAGTGCTGGACACACAAAGACGCATTTAATGCCATAGGTCATTTAACATAAGAAAATCAATACAACAAGCCACTCTACAGAATGAAGAAAAAATGTGATTACCTCAATAGACACAGTAAAAGCATTTCACAAAATTCAACACCCTTTCATGATAAAAACACTAAGTAAATTGGGAACACAAAATTTCTTTAACATGATAAAGGGTATTTTAAAAAATCCATAGCTAACATCATACTCAATGGTGAAAGTCTGAAAGCTTTCCCCCTAATATCAGGAATAAGACAAGGATACTTGCTTTAACCACTGCTACTCAACATTGTACTTGAATACCTAGCCAGAGAAATTAGGCAAGTAAAAGAAATAAAAGGCATCCAAATTGGAAAGGAATAAGTAAAACTATCTCTATGTGCAGATGGCATGATTCTATACATGGAAACTCCAAAAAAAAATCTACACAAACACACAGTCAAAAAAATCTACTAAAACTAATGAATGAATTCTGAAAAATGGCAGGGCACAAGATCAATGCAGAACAATCAATTCTATTTCTATATATCTGCAATGAACAATCCTTAAAGGAAATAAAGAAGACAATGCCATTTGCAATCGCATCCAAAAGAACAAAATATTCAGGAATAAATTTAATCAAGGAGGGGAAAGACTTGTACATTGAAAACTACCAAACATTGCTGAAAGAAAATTAAAGATCTAACTAAATGGAAAGATTCTATGTTCAAGGGCTGGAAGATTTAAAATTTTTAAGATGGCAATACTCCCCAAAGAAATCCTTATAAAAAATAAAGTAACCATTTTGCACAAATGGAAAAGCCTATCCTCAAATTTATACAGAACTGCAAGGGGTCCCAAATAGTCAAAACAATATTGAAAGAGAAAAACAAAGTTTGAGGACTCACATTTTCTGATTATAAAATTTATTACAAAGCTTCAGTAATCAAAACAGCGTGATATATCTAAGGATAGATATATTGACCAATAGGATAGAATTGAGAGTTCAGAAATTAGTCCAAACATTGATGGCCAACTGATTTTAAGCAAGCTTACCAAGATAAGTCAATGGAGAAAGAATTGTCTCTTCAACAAATTGTGCTTGAATCACTGGATAACCACATGTGAAGGAAGGAAGCTGGATCTTAATCTCATTCCATATACAAAAATCAATACAAAATGAATTAGAGTCCTAAATAAAAGAGTTAAAATTATAAAACTATCAGAAAAAATATATGGGTAACTCTTCCTAAACCTCATAAATGACAATGGGATTCTTCTACTTGATTGGATTCATCAAAATTAAAATATATCATGCAACAAAGGCCATTATCAAGAAAGTAAAAAGCAACCTACAGAATGGGACAAAATATTTGCAAATCATATATATGAAAAGGATTTAGTGTCCAAACTATGAAGAACTCTTACAGTTCAATAACAAAAACAAACAAGCAAATTTAAAATGGGCAAAGGACTTGGCTAGATATTTCTTCAAAGAAGATACATAAATGGTCAACAAACGTAAAAATATGTTCAAAATTATTGATCATTAAGAAAATGGAAATAAAATCACAGTAAGATGTTGCTTCATACCCTTCCAGAATGGCTATAATAATATTTAAAAAATTGAAAATAACAAGTGCTGACAAAGATGGAGAAATTGGAACCCTCATAAATTTCTAGTAGGAATATAAAATGGTCTAGCTACTATGGAATAAAGTCTGGCAGTTCCCTTAAAAGTTAAACATAAAATAATTACCATATGACCCAGTAGTTCTACTCCTAGGTATACATACAAGAAAAATGAAAATCTATGTCCTCACAGAAACTGGTACACCAGAAGGTTAAAACAGCCCAAATGTCCATCAACAAATGAATGAATAAGCAAATTGTGGTATATGCATACATTGAAATATTATTCAGCCATAAAAAGAAACAAATACTCATACATTTATGACATGGATGAACCTCAAAAACATGCTAAGCAAAAGAAGCCATACATAGAAGATCACATATTGCATGATTTCTTTACATGAAGCATCCAAAACAGGAAAAGCGAAAAAGAGAGCAGATTAGTGAGTGCTAGAGAATGAGGGTAAGGGAGAAATGAGGAATGGCTACTTAATAGGTTTGGAGTATTCTTCTGGGGTGTTGAAAAGTTTTGAAACTAGAGAGAGCTTGTGTTTATACAATATTGTGAACATACTAAATGCCACTGAATTGTTTACTTTAAAATGGCTAATTGATGTTATATAAATTTCACCTCAATTTTTTTAAAAGGCTGAGAGGACTCATTTTCAACTGACATATTCCATGCTAAAGGAAGTTCTTATAGCTGAAGGGAAATAATACAATATAGAGAAATAAAGGGGACTAGAAATTGCAAATATGTAGATAATTTTAACAGATAATGTTTTCATTTTTTATTAATTTCTTTAAAAACAACCATTTAATTAAAAAATATAACATTACTGGGCTGAGAGGGAAATCAATTGTCCTAAATGCCTATATTAAAAAACAACAAAGTGGGCGGGCCGCGGTGGCTCAGCGGGCAAAGTGCTTGCCTGCTATGCCGGAGGACCTCGGTTCGATTCCCGGCCCCAGCCCATGTAACAAAAACGGAGAAACAGAATACAATAAAACAAGAAAATGTTCAAAAATGTTTCCCTTTCTTCCTTCCTTCCTTCCTTCTATCCTTCCTTCCTTCTCTCTGTCTTTCCTTTAAAAAAAAAAAAAAAAAAAAACACAACAAAGAGCAAAAATTGAGGACTTAACAGCTCTTAACCTGGAAGAACTTGAAAAAGAACAGCAAACTTACCCCAAAGCAAATATGAGAAGAGAAATAACAAAGATTAATGAAGAGATACATGAATGAGAGAACAGAACAGCAACAGAAAGAATCAATAAAATCAAAAGTTGGTTCTTTGAGAAATCAATAAAATTGACGGGCCACTAGCAAGACTGACAAAGAAAAAAGAGAAAAGATGCAAATAAACAAAATAAGAAAAGAGAAGGGTGCATAACCACGGATCCTGAAGAAATAAAAGAAACCATAAGAGGACACCATGAACAACTATATGCCAACAAACTAGACAACTTAGATGAAATGGAAAAATTCATGGAGACACACAAACAAATACACTGACTCAGAAAGAAACAGAGTTCTCAACAAACCAATCACAAATAAAGACATCCAATCAGTCACCAAAAATCTTCCTACAACGAAAAGTCCATGGCCAGATGGCTTCACAGGGGAATTTTATCAAACATTCCAGAAAGAACTAACACCTGCTCAAACTTTTGCAAAAGTTTGAGGAAAAAGGAATACTACTTAATTCATTTTATGAGGCCAATATCACTTTAATACCAAAACCAGGTAAAGATGCTACAAGAAAGGAAACTACAGGCCTATCTCCATAATGAACACAGATGCAAAAATTCTCAACAAAATATTAGCAAATCAAATCCAACAATACATTAAAAGAATTATACACCATGACCAAATGAGTCCTCTCAGCCTTTTAAAAAAATTGAGGTGAAATTTACATAACATCAGTTAGCCATTTTAAACCAGGAATGCAAGGATGGTTCAACAAAAGAAAATCAATTAATGTAACATAGCACATTAACAAATCAACAGGAAAAAAATCACATGATGTTCTCGATTGATGCTGAAAAACAAACAACAAAATTCAAAATCCTTTTTTGATAAAAACACTCCAAAAGATAGAAATCAAAGGTAACTACCTCAATATGATAAAGGGAATATATGAAAAACCAATAGCCAGCATCATAATCAACAGAGAGAGACTGAAAGCTTTCCCCCTAAGATCAAGAACAAAACAAGGAGGCCCACTGTCACCACTATTATTCAACATTGTGCTAGACGTTTTAGCTAGAGCAATCAGGCAGGACAAAGAAATAAAAGGCATCAAAATTGGAAAGAAAGAAGTAAAACTTTCATTATTTGCACATGACATGATACTATGCTTGGAAGATCCTGAGACATATACAGCAAAGTTACTTGAGCTAATAAACAAATAAGCAAGGTGGTGGGATGTAAAATTCATGTGCAAAAATCAGTAACATTTCTATACATAGTGCCCTGCTACCTGCTGTACAACCATCATGCAAACACAAGGCCTTAGACTACTGAAAGAAATCAATTCCCAAAGTAAATCAATCAAGATATTTACATGCAATGAAGACAGCAGATCACTAAGCATATCACAATGCAGTCAGATATAGCCCTGCCTAATGACCAAATTAAAACACCAGAGGAGACACAGATGTTGGAACAACTTAAACAAAGATGTTCATACAACGCTACTTAATAAAACAAGTGATACAGCAAATGACATAAAAGAGATCAAGAAGACAATAGAAGAGCACAAAGGAGAATTTGAAAGAATAAATAGAAAAATTGTAGAATTCACAGATATTAAAGACTCTGTTGACCAAATAAAAGACATACTAGAGGGACACAACATCAGATTTGAAGAGAAAGAAGAAAGATTAAGTGATGTAGAGGACAGGACAATTGACTTTGAAGACTCAAAACAGCAAATGGCAAAAAAGATGGAAACAATGCAATGGTAACTCAGGGAAATGAGAGACAAAATAAAGAGTGCAAATGTAAGAATCATTGGTGTTCCAGAAGGAGACAAGAGGAATAAAGGGCTAGGAAGACTAGTTGAGGATATAATGGGGGAAAACTTCCCAACCTTCATAAAGGACATAAATATACAAGTCAAAGAAGCCCAAAGAACTCCAAACACAGTAAATCCAAATAGGCCTTCCCCAAGGCACATACTAATCAGACTAGTCAAATGTGGAAGAGAAGCAGAAAATCCTGAAGGCAGCAAGAGGAAAATAATCTACTACATACAAGGGAAATCAAATAAGACTGAGTTCAGACTACTCAACTAGCACCCTGGAGGCAAGAAGGCAGTGGTATGATATATTCAAAATCTTGAAAGAGAAAGACTTCCAGCCAAGAATTCTGTACCCAGCCAAACTGTCCTTAAAAATTGAGGGAGAGATTAAAGTTTTCACTGACAAAGAAGTCCTGAAACATTTTGTCAACAAGAGACCGGCAGTACAAGAAATACTAAAAGGAGTTCTGCCAGCAGGAAAAAAAAAAAACAGGAGAGGGAGGTCTGGAGGAGGGCATAGAATTGAAGAGTACAACTAAGGGTAATTTAAAGGATAAGAAGAGAAAGAGGGTAAAGAATATATAGATCTGACAAATAAAATAAAAAAGATAAGATGGTGGAATCAAGAAATGCCTTTTCAGTAATAACTTTGAGTGTTAACAGACTAAACTTACCAATTAAAAGACATAGATAGGCAGAATGGATTAAGAAACATAATACAGCTATATGCTCTTACAAGAGACTTATCTTAGACACAAGGATATAAATAGATTGAAGGTGAAAGGATGGGAAAAGATTTTCCACACAAGTTGTAACCAAAGAAAGCAAGAGTAGCTATACTAATATTGGACAAAATAGACTTTCAATGTAAAGACATCCTAAGAGACAAAGAAGTGCACTATATACTAATTAAAGGGTCAATTTGCCAAGAAGATATAACAATCATAACTGTTTATGCTCCCAATCAAGGAGCTCCAATGTACATGAGACTGACATTGGCCAAATTGAAGGGAGTGATAGATGTTTCAACAATAATAGTGAGAGACTTCAATACACCACTCTTCTCTATAGATAGAACAACCAGACAGAAGATCAACAAGGAAATAGAGAAGTTAAATAACTTGATAAATTAGACATAACAGACATATATAGGTCATTGCACCCCAGAGCACAAGGTTATATCTTCTTCTTTAGTGCTCATGGAACATTCTCCAGGATAGATCATATGCTGGAACACAAAAAAGGTCTTTATAAATTTAAAAATATTGAAATTAATCAAAGGAGTTTCTCTCATCCCAATAGGATGAAGCTGGATATCAATAACCACCAAAGAACAAGAAAATTCACAAATATATGGAGATTAAATAACACATTTTTAAACAACCAGTTGGTGAAAGAAGAAATTGCTAGAGAAATCAGTAGTTATCTGGAGATGAATGAATATGAGAATACAACTTATCAGAACTTATGGGATGTGGCAAAGGCTGTGTTGAGAGGGAAATATATTATCCTAAATGCCTATATTAAAAAACAACAAAGAGCAAAAATTGAAGACTTGACTGGAAAACATGAGGAACTTGAGAAAGAACAGCAAACTAACCACAAAGCAAATAGGAGAAGAGAAATAACAAAGACTAAAGTAGAGATACATGAATGGGAGAACAAAAGAACAATAGAAAGAATCAATAAAACCTAAAGCTGGTACTTTGAGAAAATCAATAAAATTGATGAGCCACTAGCAAGACTAACAAAGAAAAAAAAAAGAGAGAGGATGAAAAATAAGAAGAAATACAAGAAATCATAAGAGGATACTATGAACAACTATACACCAACAAACTAGACAACTTAGATGAAGTGAACAAATTCCTGGAAACACACAAACAAGTTACACTAACTCAGGAAGAAATAGAAGATGTCAACAAACCAATCACAAGTAAAGAGATTTAATTAGTCATCAAAAAAATCTTCCTACAAAGAAAAGCCCAGGGCCAGATGGCTTCACAAGGGAATTTTATCAAACATTCCAGAAAGAACTAACATCAATCCTGCTCAAATTTTTCCAAAAAATTGATGAAAAAGGAACTCTACCTAACTCATTTTATGAAGCTAATATTATTTTAATACCAAACATAGATGCAGAAATTCTCAATAAAATATTAGCAAATAGAATCCAACAGCACCTTAAAAAAATTATACACCATGACCAAGTGGGGCTTATATGAGGAATGCAAGGATGGTTCAATGCAAGAAAATCAATTAATGTAATAGAGCACATTAACAAATCGAAAGGGAAAAATCATATGATCATCTCAACTGACTCTGAAAAGCCATCCAACAAAATTCAGCATCCTTTTCTGATAAAAACACTTCAAAAGATAGGAATCAAAGGTAACTACCTCATTATGGTAAAGGGAATATATGAAAAACAATAGCCAGCATCATACTCAATGCAGAGACTGAAAGCTTTCCGTCTAAGATCAGGTATAAGACAAGGATGCTCACTGTCATCACTATTATTCAACATTATGCTAGAGTTTTAGCTAGAGCAATCAGGTAGGACAAAGAAATAAAAGGCATCCAACTTGGAAAGGAAAAAGTAAAACTTTCATTATTTGCAGATAATATGATACTATACTTGGAAGATTCTGAGACATCTACAGCAAAGTTACTTGACCTAATAAAAAAATTCAACAAGGTGGTAGGATATAAAATTAATGTGCAAAAATCAGTAACATTTCTATACACAAGCAATGACTCAGCTGAGAAGTTAGTGAAGGAAAAATATCCATTCAAAATAGCAACTAAAAGAAACAAATACTTATGAATGAACTTAACTAGGGATGTAAAGGACTTTAAACAAAAATCTACATAGCATTGCTAAAAGAAATCAAGGGAGATCCAAATAGGGGGAAAGACATTCCCTGCTCATGGATAGGAAAGCTAAATAGAGTTAAGATATCAATGCTCCTCAAATTGATTTTCAGATTCAACATAGTACCAATCGAAATTCCAACACCCTACTTTGAAGATTGGGAAAAGCTAACTACCAAATTCATCTGGAAGGGAAAGAGTCTCCAAATAGCTAAAAGCATCCTTAAAAAGAACAAAGAGGGAGGATTAACATTCCCTGACTTGAAAACCTATTATAAAGCTACAAAAGTCAAAACAGCATGGTACTGGCACAAAGACAGAAGCACTGATCAATGGAATCAACTCAAAAGTGCAGGAATAGACCACCAAATCTATGGTCAACTGATTTTTGACAAGGCCCCCAAATCCTCTGAACTGGGACAAAATAATCTTTTCAATAATTGGGCATGGAAAAACTGGATATCAATAGCCAAGAGAATGAAAGAGGATCCCAATCTTACACCCTACACAAAAATTAACTCAAAGTGCATCAAACATCTAAATATAAGAACTAGCACCATAAAGTTACTAGAAGAAAATGTAGGGAAACATCTTCAGGACCTAGTAATAGGAGGTAGCATCCTAAAGTTTACACCCAAAGCACAAGCAACAGAAGAAAAAATAAATAAATTGGAACTCCTCAAAATCAAATGCTTCTGCACCTCAAAAGACTTTGTCAAAAGGTGAAGAGGCAGCCAGCTCAATGGGGGAAAATATTTGGAAATCACATATTAGAAAAAGGTTTGATTTCCGGTATATACAAAGAAGTCATACAACTCAACAACAAAAGAACAAACAACCCAATTATAAAATGAGCTAAAGATATGAACAGGCATTTTTCTGTAGAGCAAATACAGATGGCTCAAAAGCACATGAAGAGATGCTCATTTTCACTGGCTATAAGGGAAATGCAGATAAAGACTACAATGTGATACCACCTCACACCTATAAGAATGGCTGCTATTAAAAAAAAAGAAACAGGAAACTATAAATGTTGGAGTTGATGAGGAGAAACTGGGACACTTATGCAGTGCTGGTAGGAATGTACAATGGTGCAGTCACTATGGAAGACAGTTTGGCAGTTCCTTAGGAAACTAAAAATCGAGCTGCCCTATAACCCAGCAATAGCACTACTTGGTATATACCCAGAAGAGCTGAAAGAAATGACACAAACAGATATTTACACACTGATATTCACAGCAGCATTGTTCACAATCGCCAAAACATGGAACTAAACCAAATGCCCACCAAAACACAATTCAATCAACAAAATGTGGTGTACACATACTATGGAATATTATGCAGCAATAAGACAAAATGACATCCTGAAACACATGACAAGATGGATGAGCCTTGAAGACATAATTCAGAGTGAAATTAGCCAGACACAAAAAGATACTGTATGATTTCACTTTTATGACCAGCATAAAGGTATAATCAGAGGCTTATAATACAGAATATAGGGACTCAGAGATACATAGAAGCTACAGATGCATAAATCGTTAGCTAATGAGGTTGAACTCCAATATAAGGGAATAAATAGGAGCAAAGGTGATTCCCTAATAGGTCTGGAAGCAATATTACCATATTGAAGGTGAACAAGATTGAAAGGGGTTGTACAGACCTATGTGTTCCACTGACTCACACTAGAAATATGAAGGAATTCTCGTAAGAATTACTTCAAAGATATGATTCTTGTATAAAGAGTGTTTCAGTCCAGGATGCAGGGGAAAATTCTATTGCATTCTATGTGCTATGTTCAAAAGGAAATCATCAGCACTTACCACAGCAACAGCAGAAGTAAATAATTGGGGGAGGGACAAGAGTTAAGAGAAGGTTTAGATTTCCTATTTGGCGAGGGTTTGTTTATTAGTCTTCTTTCTCTTGGGAACAATGAAATTTTCTAAAATTGAGAATGCTGATGGACTGTGGACTTTGGGCCCTCTACCTGATGCCAGATGAATGCAGGTGGCTGAAGGATGCACTGATGAAGAAATAGATTGGCAAACAATGGTGTACACTTATGAATGAAGTTTGTGCTGCTACAAAAAGGAACAATGTCATGAGGCATGCAAAGATATGAATGAACACGTGGGACATTTGGTGAGAAACAAAAAAACAACAATGGTATGGTCACCTTTAGAAAATGCTTATAAGAAAACAGGAGCCTAGAATTTAAGCTTTTAGAGCAGACACATTAAATCTGGAGTGGTGATTATTATTTCTGGATTTTGAGAGGCTGTTTTATATATATAACCTGATATTTAGAGATAAGAATGAAGCTGAACAGGTTGGGGTTAAAGTAATTCAGAACATAGGGGTAAGGATGACAGTGTCCATATTTTAGAACCACACATACTCTTTGAGACCAATGGAATAAAGGTTTATTTGATTTGGAACTGAAATTTTCTGTAGTGCATAATCTAATTCAACCTATCTGTACATCTCATTTGAACAAGTGAAACACAAGAAGCACAGAATAAGAAAGAGGTCCTTTAATCCTGTATAGATTATTGTAATGCCTGGATACATCCTACAGTACATTAAGCAGATAATCAAAAAGTATTGGCAGGTTGGGCCATGGTGACACAGCAGGCAGAGATCTTGCCTGCCATGCTGGAGACCCAGGTTCGATTCCCAGTGCCTGCTCAGGCAAAAAAAAATGTACTGGCAAAGTCCCCTGAGTGAGGGGAGAAAAACTACGGAACCATTAAACCTTACCATCAGAGAATCCCCTGATACTGTGTCAAATTTTAGGGATACCCAAATCAATAGAACATGCCCTCAATCATGAGGCTTACTCTTGTGAAGCTTATGTGGGTAGTGGAGAATCTTATACTACCTATAGGTATGCCTCAGAGTTACTTCTGGATGACTTCTGTTGTTACTCAGATATGGCCTGAGTCTCTCTAAGCCCAACTCTGCAAGTGAAATCATTGCCCTCCCCTACATGGGACATGACATCCAGGGGTGAAAGTCTCCCTGGAGATGTGGGAGAGGACTCCCACGTATGAATTCAGGCCTGGCCCGTGGGATCAACAATTACATTCTGACCAAAATGGGGAGAAGAAGTATAATTAATAAAATATCAGTGGCAGAGGGAGTTCAAGCAGCATCGAGAGGCTACTCTGGAGGTTGCTTTTATGCAAGCTTCAGGTAGACCTTGCTACCTATCATAACCTGCCAACCCCCAACCAGGACCATTCCAGCCAATCCTAAAGAACACCTAGGGCAATATATAAGATTCCACAAGGGTTCCAGGCACTAGAGTAACTTTCCAGAAACCTACACCCTACAGATGGGTCCCTGGTCCATATAAGTCCTGAAACCTAGCCCACACTCTCCAGAACATCAGATAGTTCCATCTCCCTACCCCATATTAGTTACAGACCCATCCAATATCAAAAATTTAGATTGCTATAGCCCAAACAACCCCAAAGAGAGGTATGGAGAGATCAAAGGTGATGATGGATTTATATATAAAAGATAAGACTTAACAAATAAATTTATATCTTTTTTAATCTCCAGTATTTTAAAGCAGCTAGAAGTAAAAACCTAAAATTATGAAATTGCAACCCATGTTAAAGTCTGAAATATGTTCTACCACTAATTGTGGTGCTGTGCTTTGAAATGCATAGTTTTTTTGTATATATGTTATTGTTCACAAAAAAAAGAAGGAAAAAAAGTCAATTGTGATGATAAAGTATTTAAGCCCTCTAGCTTCCTATATTCTGGAGCAGCTAGAAAAAAAAACATGAGAGGATCATATGGTAGCCCATGACAAACTCTGTGATCTGTCCTGTAACCACTTGTTGAACAGTGCTTTGAAAACTATTGCTTTTTTATTTCTTTGCTTTGTATATATGTTATACTATACAATAAAAAGTTAAAAAAAAAAACAGAGAAAAAATGGCTAAATGTCTGAATAGGCATTTTTCTGAAGAGCAAATACAGACGGCTCAAAAGCACATGAAGAAATGCTCATTTTCATTGGCTATAAGAGAAATTCAAATCAAGACTACAATGTGATACCACCTCACATCTATAAGAATGGCTGCTATTAAACAAACAATAAACTATAAATGTTGGAGAGGATATGGAGAAATTGCGAAACTTATGCATTGTTGGTGGGAATATATTATGGTGCAGCCACTTTGGCAGACTATTGGCAGTTCCTTAGGAAACTAAATATATAGTTGCCTTATGACCCCGCAATAGCACTACTTGGTATATGCCCAGAAGAAGTGAAAGCAATGACACAAACAGATATTTGCACAGAGATGTTCATAGCAGCATTATTCACAATCACCAAAAGATGGAAACAAACCAAATGCCCATCAACAGACAAGTGGATCAATAAAATGTGGTATATACATGTGATGGAATATTATGCAGCAGTAAGACAAAATAACATTCTGTAGCGTATGACAAAATGAATAAGCCTTGAGGACATACTTCTGAGTGAAATAATCCAGACATAAAAAGATAGATACTGTATGACTCCACTTTTATGGCCAGCATGAAGGTATAATCAGAGGCTTATAATACTGAATATAGGGGACTTAGAGATACATAGAAGCTTTCTACTCAAATAGGGCCAGGAACTCTGCTTTTATTGTAGCATCGCTTGTCCTCCAATAGTGCTCTTCTACAGTAAATCCTGGTAGGAATGGCTATCTGGTAAATCTTGTGCTGTCTCACTCTGCACATATATAGCCTAGCCCTCAGTTAGGTATTCACAAAAGCCCTCTCACATGGATTCCTAAAGTCCCCTTCTTTGTACAGACAGCTTTTCTCTGATGGCTTGCTTCACAGATTCCTGCTACTTCAACTAACCTGAACCTTAACATTATATTAAGCTATAAACACCAGAACACCTATAAAAGAGTACCTATGAAATTCAGAAACAGGCAATACTAATCTATTTTGACAGAAATCAAAGAGAGGCTTCTGAGGTAGAGAATGATTGAAAAGTGATATGATGGGACTTTCTGGTTGATGAAGATATTCCATATCTTGATTGTGGTGGTGGTTACATGGCTACATACATGTATCAAAAGTAATCAAATTGTACAATTATGGCTATGCATTTTACCAAATATAAATGTTACCTCGTTTTTTTTAAATGTGCAATATAAGAAGGGAAGTTTCAGTTTCTGCCAATTTATGGAATTTTCCACCTAAATGTCAAAGAGTATCAGTTGCCATGTAAGTAAAATAAAACCCAAGTGGTTCATGTAACTTACCTGAATCCACTACAGACTAGAGCATGGCTAAAACGAAAGGTCCAAAATTCACCCATTTAATAGTCTGCAGATCTGGAAAGACATCTTCATGATAGAAAGACACAACAAAGGCAGAAGTCGACAGCATGGGTTTTTTTCTGCCATCTGTTCCTTTCCTTCACCTCCCCATAATGCTCAACTTCCAAGGAAAACCAATCTGAACCCTCTGGAGACCAGAAGATACCTATGACATTTCAGGTCTTGCCACCATGAACTGAGAATAACCCCAGATCACGCTTCTTAGCAAGACAACAGCCAGGACTAATCCTAAAACAATCACATCCTCAGTAATTCCAGCAAGGCCATTCAAGTCAGTGAGAGTGGTTTCCCAACATTAACCAGGATTCTAATCGAGGTGGCATGGAGATGAACTTATTTTTGTTCAGTCAGCTGCAAAAATATCATGCATGAATTCTTTCTTGCTCACCCTGATGCTAGCCTTTCCCCTCTTCCTGTTTCTTTTCTTTTTCATGCATGCATAACAGTCACGTCGTCATACAAGACAAGTGAACACTGAATCTTCTGGGTAAAAAAAACAGATGTTTTCCAATTTTCCTTCACAGAAACCATATTTTATATTGGGTTATTGTATGGATTTATAGCCAATGAAAAGATGTTACTACATGAGCTCATGGAGGGGGATGATAAAAACTGGAAAGAAAGAGTCAGACAAGGCAAAGAGAAACTATCCAGAAGGCTGCAATTGGAGAAGCATGACAAATGGGCAGTACAGTGTTAGAAGGTTCCGGCAGAAAGGCAGATTGCCTGACTGAGAGAGAGTCTCCACAGCTGGAGCATCGCACACACCATCTGGAATTTTTTAAATCTGCTTTCCCCAGGTGATCTGATTCTCAGAGTGTCAGTGGAGATGAGAAAAGGAGGGATTGTATAGTTCAGAACAGCTTCAAATGCTCCCCAAATTAGTTAATGGAATTTTGTTTGAATTGGTTTCAGCTTCTCCTCCAAATCAAGCCTCTATTTTTGTGCTGAAACACCACAAATTGACGATTTGGAGTTTAACCCCTAAAGGTTTTCTATGCAATGGAACAAAACAGAATTCCCAGCACATTGGTCAAAAATGGTGCTCAAACTGTCAGATCTCATCCAAATTTTCTAATACAAGCCAACAAAGCGTTCTTTTTCAATCTCATTTCTCTTAGTGTTAGCACAACTTTTAGCTGTTGCCAAATGGAGTGCCTACATAGTGAGATCCCCAATTTTCTTTTCCAGGTGATACAAACTCCAAATTAAAAGGAAAAAAATCAAAATATAATTTTAAAAAATATAAAGACAACCCCACACCCTCAAAATAATAAAAGACTTTGATTTTCTTTCTTTCCTGAACATGTACATGATTTCTCTCTTTCATGACATGTATATGTATATGAATATGGGGGAGGGGTGCAGTGGGCATGTGTGAAAGAGAAAAAGGATAGAGCTTACTGGGAAATAAATAAAAGCAAGAGAAGAAATAAAAGGGATCAGGAAAGAAATTCTGCCTCTATTCTCATTTTCTCTGCTGTTGTAGTGTAAAAGCATGCATAAATAATATGTATATGAATGAGCATGGCTGTGTTTCAATTTATGGAAACTGAAAGTTGAATGTCATCATGTCACAAAACCTTCTTCTTTTTGATTTTTTTCTTCCACCATTAAAAAATGTAAAAAACACTTAGTTCACACACCTTACAAAAACAGGCAGCAGGCCTTCATTTGCCAACCTCCATTTTATATCAACAGCAACCACTACTCAAGGTTCAGTTCCAAAAATGCAATGGTTGTAGCAAGTGTCACATGAGACTCAGAACAGACTTTTTAAAAATCAAAGTGTCCCATTCAACTATGAGGAAGAATGGCAAACCTTCATTCTCAGGATCAGCAGGTGCCTGGAGATCTAAACAATTATGTATCTGAAATAAATTCCATCTCCACTTTTAAACTTTCAAGAATTTTCTACTTTGACTATTCTTATTTTACTTCTTTCATTCTCACTGACATCAAGAAATGGTAGACTCTTTTATATCACAAACATTTTCTACTAATCTTTTTCTTTGGTAATGATAAAGGCCAGTATGGGTACTAGTACTTTCTTTTCTCCTTTTTCTTTATTTAAATGAAAACATTAACATGGCTGCTAAAATAAATTAACATTTCTATCTTGGTAGGCTCTTTTGCTGGGAACAACAAATTCATATGCTACTTTGAGAGAGGATAAAATAGCTGGATACAAATAAAATAGTTGAGAGCAATTTATAATATATTAAGTTTGACACAGCACTTCTCACAGACTTATCATTGAAGCGAGCATTCTTAGTTGAAAAATACAGGCCAGAAGCTGCTACTACGAATATGTAGTAGAGATGGCCCAACCCTCAAAACAACTTACAGTCTAGTTGTGGGGACATAATGGACACATTAAAAAATAACATAAAACTACAAACATGTCAGGATTTAATATATATGAAAATCTATGGCAATATGGAATAATAAAAACAAAAGCTCAGAGAAACTATATGAGAAAAATCCTGACTCTTGGAAAATTTATTGAAAACTACTTCCTGCATAACAAGAATAGAACTAGAAAAATGCCAGAAAGGCAATAATCAAATGTGAAACTAAATATATATAAATAATAACCAAAAAACAAAACCATGGATAAAAAAGAAAGATTGTTCTCTCCCCACCCCACCCCCAAAAAAGGGAACACTTACCAAGATAGTAAAATATGCTAAATAAATCACAAAAAACATAATGAAAGTACAATATGGGCATAAAAGAATTATCCCTGAGGTACACATTGCAGGGGTATTCTAGTTTGCTAGCTGCTGGAATGCAATATACCAGAAGTGGAGTGACTTTTAAAAGTGGGAAATTATTAAGTTGCAAGTTTACAGTTCTAAGGCCCTGAGAATGTCCAAATTAAAGCAAGTCTATAAAAATGTCCAAATTAAGGAACCAGCAAAAGGTTACCTTCACTCAAGAAAGGCCAATGAAGTTCAGGGTTTCTCTCTCAACTGGAAAGGCTAATGGTGAACATGGCGATGCCTGCTAGCTTTCTCTCCAGGCTATTTGTTTCATGAAGCTCCCCTGGGGACATTCTCCTTCTTCATCTCCGAAGGCCACTTGGTGGTGGACTCTGGCTCTCGTCATTCTGAAGCTTTCTCCAAATGCTTCCTCTTTTAAATGATTCCAGTAAACAAATCAAGACCCACCTGGAATGGGTGGAGTCACAACTCCATCTAATCAAATGTTAATACCCACAATTGGGTGAGTCACATCTCCAAGGAGATAACCTAATAAAGCATCCAACCTACACTACTGAGTAGGGATTAAAAGAAATGATTGCTCCCACGAGACTGGATCAGAATTAAATCATGGCTTTTCTAGGGTGCACAATCCATTCATACCAGCACAAGGGGATATTTTATGTTTAAAGTCAATTGTAAAATGAAAACTTTGAGTTTGCAGTGTTTAAAAGTCTAAAGAAAATTTAAAAATTAGCAACAATAAGGAATTCAAGATACCTAAGTATCTGGTGAGTGGTACAAATGCCAAATAATCCAGGAACTCAGAAAAAGTTGAAGAGTGGGGTAGTAGTTTACAAAACAGCATGGCTCTAGTAGAGAGACCTGCAGAGAAGGGGTCCAGATGGAGAGAGGAAGGGTGGCACCCCAGAGACAGAAAAATGATGGGAGGGAACTTGGGCAAGAAAGAAATCTGCCTGCCTATGGCAAAGGGAGTCCATCAAATTGGAAAATAATCCAAAAAGCATAAAGGCAGATTGGACAGACAGGTAGAAACATACTCCAAGACAATCCAGCATCTCTTTTGAGTAGTCTATCTGTGGCAATAATCAAGAAACAATAGAATCAAAAAGTTCCTTTGAGATAATCTAATCCTATTCATTAATTTTACACATGAGGTATCTTTGGTCCAGAGAGGTGAACTGACTTACACATGGTTATATAACAAGTCGGTGGCAAGTCTAGGACTCCAACCCTAGCGCCATATCAACTAGATGGTCCAGGGCACCACAGTGCCTCCCCAGCAAGTCTTCAAGTGAAGTGATATCCCTGTTAGTCTCTCAGAAATACCCTATATAGCCTTTCTTTATCCGAATTTATAAGTGCAATATATAGGAGACTAAATATAGCTAGGTTTTGTTCTTTATTTTTTATCAGTATAGCAGAATGGTTAATATCATAGGCTCTGTTATAAGATTGATACACATTTAAATTCAAGCACTGCCATTACCAATTATTATGGACTTGAAAGTTACTTTACCTCTCTAAACCTCAGGTTTAACATCTGCAAAATAGAAATAATAATAGTACTTTCCACAAAGGATTGTGGTGAAGATTAAACAGCACTTTTCATGTAAAGCACTTAGTACATTTCCTGGCATATAATAAACACTCAATATATGTCAGCTATAATAAATGTCAGCTATTGTTAAAGAAAACATTCACCGTCTCCCATATTTTTGCCCAAGAAAGGCAGTATAGTAGAGTGGTTAAGGGCATAGATTCTGAGCCCCCTGCTCTGCCACTTACTTGCTGTGTGAGCTTGGGCAAATTATTTAACCTCTTTTGTGTCTCACATTCCCTATCTATAAATAGGTTTGTTGTGAGGATTAATGGCATATTGCAAGTAAGATGCTTTAAGATAGAAGTATTTATTAATAAAATTAAATAATCTTATAAGATAGGAACTTCCATTTATTGAGAAGTATTAAAGAGAAAATTTTGGCTTTCCTCTGTTCAGGAAGGAGGATATATATACACACATATATTCATATATATAGTAATTTAATATGCTTGCAGAAAGTTTATGGGACAGAAGGAAGGATAAATAGGGAAAGAAACTGCCCAAGACTTCTTTCGATTTGCCACCAAAACCCCTATCAAGAAGTTTACTGTACTAATTAGCCAGAATTGGTTTTTACTGCTTAGAAGTGAGAATCATAGCCAATATAACATTTTAGGATAACATTTTCTTTTACAATAATAGGATTATACCATGCACAATGTTCTGCACCTTCCTTCTTTTACTTGACAATACCTTCCATATAAGTTTGACTTTGCTTTTTGATTTTCTAGATTTCTGAAATCTAGAAAGTAGGTGCATGCCTGTTTCTTCTGGTCTCCCTGCTCTTCCCTAGGCAACATAATTATTAAGGAGAATTTACATGACTTCAATCCATACTGAGAGAGTGAACTGCCCATAACTAGTTCTTTCCAGTCAGAAAGAAGAATGAGATGTACTACTTTCCCAATCTCTCCCAACTTCCTCATAGATATTTGTTATCTAGGAGCTGAATCTTTTCATTAAACATTTTGAGGGTATTTTTAAATAAAGTTTTCTTTCTGTTGTACTTCTCCCAACTCTCCATTCTGTTATCCACTCATGCAAAGGCCTAAGAGCACCGTATAGCACCATGGAATTCAACTGCAGCCAAAACCCTAGTACTGGCCCAGTGGCCGTAATCTGAAGTAATCTGTCCACAGCAACAGCCAATGGTCAGAGCCAGAAGTTATGAAGTAAGCAAAGCCAATGTCCAAAATATGAGCCAAGAGCTATAAAACAAATTTGGCAAACAAAGGAGAGGAAGGATAACGGGTGTCAGATCCAAGCCAAGGAAGTTACAGACACCTCATATCACCAGAACTACCTAGAGGCCATTGTGAAACTGTTACTATGCTGTAGGCACAGCCTTCTTGAAAACAGCTGCCCAGTGGCTGAGCCCTGAGAAGCAGTCAGTCTGGAAGGCAATAAGGTGGTACTGAAGCCTTTGTTTATGACTCCTTAGCCTGTTTATCTATTCTCTCTAGTGTCCTTTGTCAACATGTAAATTTCTAGCAGAGTAGGCCTAGATGTCAGTTATTTCCTCCTCGGACAAGTCACTTGGGCTCTGTGAACCTCAGATAGTTCATCCACACAATGCTGGTATTAATTATCTTCACAGATTTGTTTGAAGGATTGTACAAGCATGCATGTAAAAATATTGAAGAGTTGACAAAATCAAAATCAATTTTTTGGAATACTAACACACATAAATTTAAAAGATAAATGTTACATTGAGAGAAAATATTTGTAACAAATACTTAACAAAAATGTTAATGCTCCTAATAACCCAAGAACTTCTATAAATCAATTTGAAAAATACAAACAATATACATGTAGGGAAAAAATAGCAAGAACATACACAGGCAAGTCACATAAGTAATACAAGATTCTCAACCTCACTAGAGATCAGGAAATTACAAACTAAACAGGGAGATACCACTCTTCAACTTGGCAAGAATTAAAAAGATTAATTATATCCATGTTGTCAAGGTTGTCAGAAAAAGGATACACATAGTTGGAGGTAGTAGAAATTGGTACTTTTTAGGTAGGCAATTTACCTGTGACATTTAAAATATGAATAACCTTTTATCCATCAATTCTGCTTCTACTAAACTCTCAATCAGACATACTAACACAAGTTCATAAAAATACACGTACAAGATGTGGATTAAAATAATAAATAAATGAGTGTCTATATATAGGTATTTATTTTCATATATTTGCTACATATGTTATATATATACACAAAAATATATTTACATGTGACAAGCAGAAGTTCTAGAAGTTTTCATGACTGTTAATGGTACCTATTCCTGGGAAGTGGGGTTGGAGAGCATGGAAAGCACTTTATACATTTTTATGTTTGTATATATGTATGCATATACATATAAGTATGTATATATATGTTTGTATATATATATATATATATATATATACACACAGCATATCCTGTAATTTTCTCCATCTAATATGAAATTCTTTCATAATTTTGAAAGAAAAAAATATTTTGCAGATAGTAAAGTAAGGTACAGGTGTTATTATGCTAAATTTATACCTTAGGAACCAAAAGGAATTTAAGATTATATACAAATATGAAGTGAATTACCTGAATTTCTTACTTAAAATTATTTCAGAGTCAAGAAAACTAAAATAAAAATGTTGCAACAAGATTTCATACACATAAATCTGTGTAATTCTAGGTTTGAAGCATAGAATTATAGCGCTCTCTTTAGAAAGAATATGAACAGAGAAAGTTTTCTTGTAATTTTCTTCCTTTTCTACAATTCTCATTCTTAGAGCACATTATAGTATAGATATTACTACTGATCCTAAAACATGAAGAAATACCTGACCTACTTTTCTCCTAAAGCAATTATACTAAATTGAAATTTCCTTCTTTTTATATTACCCACTTTCAGTTTGTCAGCTCATTTAAAATTTGAGCTTATTTCTCTCAAGTACATGATCACCAACACGATTTTGTAAGATCAAAAAATAAAGCATACATACTTTCCACCTAATAATTTAAGGTAATATAAAAATGTTACAAACTTATCAAAAGGCAAGAGTTAGTGAAAATCATGTTATGTTTGGGGCCAAATGGAGCAGCACTATCCAAAACTATAAAGTCTATACTGTTGGCTTTCAGTGTGTCCATTTTCCCTTTAGTGCTGCTTCAAAAGGTACACCTAGCTCCCTCTCAACAAAGCCTGCTTTCAGGAAAGGATCTGGAAAAAAGTTACATTGATGATTAGAAACATACCAAGGAATACAGCTATAACTGCTAAATTTTAGAAATCAGTTATTTTTTTTACTCAGCAAATATTAAGTGAGTATCCAATGCATGCCAGGTACTAAATACCATGGGAGTGAGCCCTCCTTATAGGACATAGAGAAGAGATAAACAAACAAGTTACACTAAGTATAGTAATTGCTAGCTCAGATTAGGCCAGCGTGTTAAGAGAGGGGATGTCTAACCAAGTGCAAGGGGTCAGAAAAGACATTCTAGAGGAAGAAATAACTGAAGATGTGAAAAGTGAGTTGGCATTACCAGACAAGGGTGGGTGGAAAGAAGGAAGTAAGAATACCTTCCTGGCATCTCAGAAATCACATCACTCCCTACATCAAGATATTTATCTGACTCTGGTGAGTAGTAAAATTGGGAAGAAAATTCAGGCCTTTTCTTTCCTCATTTGGAACACTATCTCCCTTACTTACTTCCCGCTCTTCAGCTTCAAATAATCACGGAAAACAACTGAATCAGTAAAATAAGAAGTCACAGAAAATCACAAATACAGAGAAGAAAGTGAATAGGTATAGCGAAACAGCTAGGGAAATGGTTTTATAAGACTTGCTCCAGATGACAAATGTTTGGGACAAAATAGAATTCCTAGCAACAGTCTATATACCCCTAAAGATTGTAACTTTGGCAGGGCAGTAAATATTCAACCCCAATGTCCAAACAGAACAAATATCTGGACAGTCTCTGCCAAACCAAGATTACAAACTACCACTAAATCTTCTGAAGTAGAAATAATCAGCAATAAATTTATCCAAATTCAGTTTAGCAATACTCAGAGGGAAATTTATAGCTTTAAATGCTTCCACTGATTGAAAAAAAAAAAGGCACAAGAGTTAGGCCTCTCAATTCTCAAATTACTTTATAGATTTTGGAAATCCTTAATGGTTTAGGTGATATACTTTTTGCGAAGTTACTAGTGCTAAGGAAAACAAGTGTATTTCCAGTTTAAAAAAAAACACATACTTAAGAGTATGTTGCCAAAAAAAGAACTTTCTCTCCTTCCACCATATGTGCTTATATTTATTATCTATGTAGTGCCAATGCTCTATTTTCTTCACAGTTGTGAGTGATGCTGGCAAGGTATTTAACGATAGCAGCATTAAAATTATAATGATAACCATATCTAATATTTACTGAATACTCAATGTTTTCATGTAGCATCTCATTTAACTCTCACATTGTCTGTGTTTTTTCTCATCTAAAGGGGATTTTGGAGACACAGCAATTATTATAATTGCAGTACCTTCTTATCCGGTAACCTGAAAAAAAATGGAATATTTTGTCCATAATATATTATAGAGAAAGCGGGATAATGGTTGAGAAATAAGAATCTGCACATCTAGGTATTAAGGAGATTTGAGAAAAGTGGAGAGTAAGGTTTTTCTACGCTGTTGTCCAGAGCAATTGAGCAAGATGTCTAAAGACTTTTTCAAAATGCATTAAAACTATAACAATACCAAAAGCATGACCTATAAAAAATTGATAAATTGGACTTCCTCAAAATTAAGAACTTTTGCTCTCTGAAAGACACTGTTTAGAGAATGAAAAACACAAGCCACAGAATGGGAGAGAATATTTGTAAATTATCTAGCTGACAAAGGACTTGTATCTAGAAAATAGGAAGAACTCTCAAAACTCAACAAATAAACAGACAACCCATGTGAACATACACTTCTCCAAAGAAGATATACTGATGGCAAACAAGCCCAGGATATGGTGCTCAACACCATTACTCATTAGTGAAATGCAAATTAAAACCACAATGAGATACCACTCATTTAACCTACTTATTAGAATGGCTAAAATTACAAAGACTGATTATACCATGTGGTGGCAAGGATGTGGAGTAACTGGAACTCTCATATAATGCCAGTGGAATGTAAAATGGTTCCAATTGTTCTGAAAAGCAATTTGGCATCTTAAAAAATTAAACATACACCTGCCAGAGTACCTTCCACTCTATTTACCCAGAGGGAAAAAGCATATGTCCATACAAAGACTTATACACCAATGTTCATGGCAGATTCGTTTTCAATAACCGAAAACAGGAAACCAAGATGTCCATCATTAGATAAATGGATAACCAAATTATAGAAAATTGACACAATAGGCCACTAATTAGCAATAAAAAGGAATCAACTATTGATATGTGTAACAACATGGATGGATATCAAAATAATTATGCTGAGTGCAGCGGAAAGATAAAAAAGTACATATTGTATGATTCCATTTATATGAAATTTTAGAAAGTGAAAACTAACGTATAGTGACAGTACGTCAGTGGTTGCCTGGTAACGGGGGAGCTGAGCTGGTGCTGAAGGGAGGTATTAAAAAGGAGCATGAGGAAATTTTGCGGGACCACAGATAGGCTCATTATTTTGATTGTGGTGGAGATTCCATGAATGTTATATGTGAAAACTTATCAAATTTTATGCTTTAAATATGTGTACTTAATTGTATAACAATTATATATCAACAGAGCAGTTAAAGTTTTTGATGTATGTTATAGAGACTAGAATAGATATCTGAATTACTTTCAATTACATTGTTCTGCTAAAGTGCTCTTTCTTTGAATACGATATTACCCAGAGACTAGTCATGTAGAATCCAAGTAATATTTGGGTTTCAACTGTCATCCTCATTTATAGATAAACTAAAGCCCAGAGTAGAAAAACAATTTGACCAAGCTCACAGAAAGCAATAGAGCCAAGATTAGAATCCAGATCTGCTTGGCTCCAAAGTCCATGTTCTTTACACCATTTATACTCCGTGGAAAAAGAAGAATGCACAACAGTATGGACATGAGCTTGTAAGTACCTAAGAAGGTTAAAAAAAAAAAAAAAGAAGAAGAAAATACTCATCTTAGGCTATTGAGAAAAAGGATAATTTCTTATTCTGAAAAGATTTTGTTTGGATTTTAAGTTGTTAGCCTAACACTGCCTGTGGAACATACCACTTTAATGTACCAGGTTTAAACTACTTTGGCAAAACAACCAAAAATACCAACATAAAATGCTTTGGTTGCATCTTAACTATCTACTAAACAATATAAACCAGGCCTATGTCATGTGGGAAATGATGGCTTTGAAGACAAATAGCATGACACATTTCCTTCTTAAGGCCATAGGTCCTGTCAGGGAGATTATTCTTGGCATTGACTCTGGAGAACCTGGAACCACATATTCTTAGGTATGTGAAAAAGTAATGTTTAGGGTTGATTACACTGTTTGACTTGGCATTACACTGACAGTGCTCAATCATTTTGTAAATCTGAGTGATGACAAGTATACGTTTCTGATTTAGTTCCACTTGGTGAATCAAAGTGCTGCTATATGAGTACTTTTTGAGATTTAAGGAGTGGTATCCTTTGAAAAAAGGAGACTGAGTCAGAAGCCATCACTCTAATGGCAGATGGGTTAAAGATGCTATATACAAACCAGCTCTATCGGTGTACACTGAAGTTCTTGTTCTCATCAAATGCATTTTCTTGGATATACAATGATATTTTTCACATTTATAGGCCAAAATGTGCAGCCACATCTTAGTTCAGTTTATTTGGAATAAGCTTCTATCTCTTTTACATACTGCTGGTACTGAAATATTTGAAGACATATTGCTTAAATTCTAGAATAGTCAAGAATAGATTGTAGAGAAAAGGGCAAATAGATGGGAAATAAACAGGAAGACACAGAAATGTGTTTAAGCATGATCTCTCTTGAAATAGAAGGGCTGCAGGCAGGGGCATGAAGTGATTAGAGAAAACCTATATGTCTGCAGTTTTAAAATATTGCCATGAATTCAGGCAGCTAAATGGGGAGATGACTGCCAATCTGACTCTTTCTGTCTTCCCCTCTCTTAGTTTCTCATCTATTTTTGTTTTTCTCTTCAATTCTTCAATTTTTTTCTCCTATTCAGCAGCAAAAAAAAAAAAAAAAGTGTTGTGCAATGGTAGTAAAAACAGAAGAAGGGGAGACAGAGAGGGAACTAAATGTGAAGTATTTTAGTTTTCTGGGCTGCTCAAGCAAATACCACAAAATGGGTTGGGTTAAACAATAGCAATTTATTTGCTCATGGTTTTTGAGATGAAGAGAGAGCACTAATCCTTCTTTCCTAGTCCTTCAGATGCCCAGAGGCAATAACAGGGTCTGTAATTTTAAAGTCTGTAAACTTGCCCCAGAGCCTCATTCGGTGTCTTTGCAAAGTCTAAATGTTTAGGTAGTCTGTCAGCCACATAAACAGCAACAGAAAAAGCTAGGGAGTAAGAAATTCTTAACTAGAATGTTGGCTCCAGGAGGGCAGGGATTTTGTCACCTTTGTTTAATGCTACATATTTCTAGTGTCTGGCACATAGTAGATACACAATATTTGCTGAATAAATGAAAAACTGAATTCACAGAGTACGCAAATGCCATTAGTTATGCCATTACTTCCACCCCATTTCCCAAGGATCCTTGCAATTTAAATTTTCCCAAGTCCTAAATTAAGTCCAAGACCCTCAACAGGCAGAATAGAAAAAGATCCGAATGTCAAAAACTAAATGTCATCTGGTAGTAAAATAAATGTGATTGGTATATGAAAATATTTTTATGTAAAAGAAGAGAACAGCAGACAGACATAAATTCCTCTTCCAGCACCTTATGCCTTTAGATATCCTTACTTTGATGCTCTACAACTAAAATAAGATTTGAGGAATTGAGAAGCTGTTTGGAATAATAAAGTTTTAGGAAATAGAAACTACATAGAAAATCTAAAGAAACCATATATTTCATCTAAAGAAGCTGAGCCTTCAAGAATTTAAAGGAATATTTTAAGAATAATGGTGAATGGCTATCTATCCTGTTTTTTTCTACTAAGAAGGGACAAAAAAGAACATCCATCCATTACAGCAGGAGGTGTTGATTAAAAATCAGAATTCACATCTTAAGGGATGTGAAACACTAACTAAAGCTGCTCATACAGATATGGACTACAATATAGGTTGCCAGGGAAGACTACGGTTAGAGTACGGTGACATGGTGCTTAATTTGTGCGGAATTTCTATCTAATTTGATTTACAGGTTCAGAAGTGGATGGTAGTAGGGATGGTAGCACATTATTGTGAGTATAACTAACAGTGCTGAATTATACAGATGAATTTGGTTAAAAGGGGAAACTATGTATTACTAGAATAAAAATTAAAAGATAATGCACAGGACTGTGTAACACAGTGAAAACTACTGTAGACAATGGACTATGTTTATAGTACAAGTATATAAGAATGTTATTTTATGAATCATCATAAGAACTGTATAACATGGTTATACAAGTTCCCCATTGTGCTGGTTTGAAAGCATGTATGGACCCTAGAAAAGCCATGTTTTAATCAAAATCCCATTTTGTAAAGGCAGAATAATCCCTATTCAATACTGTATGTTTGAATCCGTAACTAGATCATCTCCCTGGAGATGTAACCCAATAAAGAGTGGTTGCTAAACTGGATTAGGGAAGATGTGTCTCCACCCATTTGGGTGGGTCTTGATTGGTTTACTGGAGTCCTATAAAAGAGGAAATATTTCGGAGAATGAGAGATCTCTGAGAGAGCAGAGAATGGCATAGCCATGAGAAGCAGAGTCCACCAGTCAGCGAACTTTGGAGATAAAGAAGGAAAATGCCTCCTGGGGAGCTTCATGAAACAGGAAGCCAGGAGAGAAAGCTAGCAGATGACGCCATGTTCACCATTTGCCCTTCCACCTGAGAGAGAAACCGTGAACGTCATCGGCCTTCTTGAACCAATGTATCTTTCCCTGGAGCCCTTGATTAGACATTTCTACAGACTTGTTTTAATTGGGACATTTTCTTGGCCTTAGAACTGTAACTAGCAACTCATTAAATTCCCCTTTTAAAAAGCCATTCCATTCCTGGTATATGGCATTCTGGCAGCTAGCAAACTAGAACACCCATCTACCAAATACTATATAATACAAACTGTTAATAATGGTGATATATGGAAAAATATATACCTAACGTAAATTATAGATACTATTTTAATTTTTCATCATTGCACCAAAAGTAACTACTGTTAGAAAAAATCAGTATAATCACAAAAAATGCTATCATCAATTGTAAGAAATGTCTCACACTGATGCAGTGTTAATGGAAATCCTGTATTTTATGCATGATTGGTCTGTAAATACACAACTTCTCTAACGAAAAAATTCAAAGAGGAGAGAGAGAGAGAGATGGATTCTCATACTCTACAGATTTTGATGAAAAGAGCACCCATCTTTCTAACAAATGACGTAATTGGATCTCTGTCCAAAGGAAAGCATGGACTAGATAACCTCAAGGGCATTATTCTACAAGCTTTTTAACCAAAAGTGCCTGTGAAAAATAGGGCATTTTTAAGTACCTAAAATAAATCATGCAATAGGTCTAAGAAGTCTTTTTAAAACTCTCCCTTTCTTTTATATAAGACCTTACGTTTATTCAGCATTTCACAACTTACAGTGGGTTTTCACATATTTTACCTTTTTTATTTTTATTGTTATGTAGTACCTCATTTCCTGCCTAAACTTGAAAGATAAAAAGGCGAATAGGTCAGAAGTTTTGGTTTTAAATAAACCTAAACTCAATAACTCACTAACGCCTTGTACATGATGGACAACATAGAGTTACAAAGAATATGAGAAGCAAAAAGGAAGAAGATAGCAAAGATAACATAGCATAGACCCAGGGAAAGAGGACATTAACCAACAGTAAAGTTCTTCTCCTCAACCCGGACAATAATATTCCTGGGTGCATTGTGGGCAGTGGAAAGTACTTTATGATTTCTCAAATATTTCTTTTCACTTGTTTTTCTTGGGAAGAGATGCTTGTTGAGAGGGAGTCTGAATTTCTTTTCCTCCAACATATATGCTTTTTAGGACAATAATGGAAGAGAAAATGTCTTGAAGAAAAGACAAAACTCAAAGAAGGCAATATAAACTTTACAAGAGGCTAAAAATGCCTATGAGGCAGAAGGCATCGTTATCTGCAAAGTCTGAACTAAAGACCCACAAAGCTGTGTGGGAATATGCAAAAGCCTTTTCGCTGAAGTTAAATAACTGCTCAAGGTTGTCTACCAAGAGTCGTTTCAGCCACGTTTGCTCCATTTTTAATCTGAAATGAAGGTACAGCTATTAGAAAAACGTCTGCCTTTCCACAGCCAGGTCAGAAGTCCAAAGTTTGTTGGCCCTGTGCTTTTTGCACAGAGGACCATAAAACTCAATTCCTCCCCATCCTGAAATAAATACTAGGCAGAGTAATGTTCCTAGAATGTCAACAGAATACCACAGAGAAGCATTTGCTTTTCTTGGTAACTAGTGCATTTAGGGGCAAAGAAGTTCATATTTTCAATTCCAGAGAACTAAGGACAATGATAATGACTTCAAGCTCTTTGTTTCTTCAGAAGGAAAGTGCCAGGGGAAATTAAGATGTAAAGTGTCATTCTTCTATGCAAATGTATGCTGCGTGTTTTCACTAACAAACCAAAGGGTACAAAAAGCTTCCTAGTAAGTCAAAGGTCCTCACCAAATGTTCTCAGGACATGGGTTTTGCCTTATACACAGGGGGTTATTTTTAAGTTAGACACTTCTGCAAACAGTGCCAACTGAGCGCCCTGGGGAACCGTTTTTGCTGGGCAGGTTGTCTCCACTGGTTACAAATGGATGTGAATGAGGCCAATGATTTGAATTTTATCTCAAGGGAGAGACAAAAAATTTTTAAAAAACAACCACAAAAAAAAAAAAACTAGTAAGACCAGAGATAGCACTTCTGTAAATGTTTACCTTTGATTGTCAAGGAAACAAAATGATTGTATGCAAAGAAGTTAAAAACAGTAGAACCTACAAAAAACAAGCCAACGAACCAACCTACCATAATCAACAATAGCCTGGCACATAGAAGTGACATTAAAATGTAACATACTCAGCAGTGAGAAAGATCCACTCTACCTATTTTGTAAATCTCCCTCTCCAGTCTACATCCTTCACACCTCCAGCTCGGGGACAAAGTACAACTTCCATTAGCTACAACCAACTTCCCCCTACTTCTGGCACCTTTCATTCCTATCTCCTCCACCACCCTTCATTTGGCCTGTAGGAGTGAGGCAGGGGGAGGGAGGAAGACAGCTGGCTGCAAGAATCTGTGAGCGCATACAGATGAAGATTAAGCCTCAGGAAGGAAGGACCAGCACTGTACAGTAGCACAATGCAAAATCCCAGAGGGGTCTCGTTAGTGCAGTCATGGCTGCTCAGCGTTCAGTCATGGAGAAGGAAGCAAACCTGAAACTTATTTAAAGCAATTCCTCATTTTCAAAATAAGGAAAATCTATTTTTCCAAGGTATTTCCCAGCACCACACAGTTTGTCAGGCTGGGACTATTTGCATGCCTATGCTGGTGGCTTACATCATCTCCAAGTAAGAGCAAATTCCAATGAGAAGATAGAGGGCTGAAAGATCATTTTCTGTTTCATATGTATCTTTTTTACACCTAAAGATTTTTTACATCTTTTAAATCTTTTTTTATACCTAAAGATTTTCACATCACCCCTTTTTACCTTTACTCCTATGAATAAACAGTATAATATCTACCAAACTAGTTTATAAATCCAATTTATTCAATATTAAAACTTCCCTGAATGAGTAGCGAATCACATTAGCAAATATTAAATTATTGGGAAAAAAATGAAAAATTAAAAACTGGGTTTGAGGCTGGGCCATGGTGGCTCAACAGGCAGAGTTCTTGCCTGCCATGCCGGAAACCTGGGTTCATTTCCCAGTGCCTGCCCATGCAAAAAAATTAAAAACTGGGTTTGAGTACATAGAGATAATATCTGAGACTATTTTCATTTAGAGAAAAGACTGGAATTTTATCCTGGTATGGACAGCCTGGACCAAAAACAATAGGAAATGTAAAATACTTTCAGAGAAAAATCCAAATTCCTCATTTTGGCATTTAAGAGCCAAAGGTTGGTCCCAATGATTTTATCTCCACTTTTATTTTTCAATGCCCCTATATCTATATTCTTTCTGCACAAGACTCCACACTGCTCCCTAACAGCCATATCAAGCACTTATCTAATTCTTTGATCAGGCTTATTATTCCATTTTTTCTCATTAACTACTCATATCTCTGTCACCAATCAAAACCACATTTATCTTTCAAGGCGAATCATCTCCGCTAAATGCTATTACTTAAAGCCTTTCTTCAGCATATCAGGCAAAATTGAGTTCTTCCTTCCCCACTTTGTTCTCTCCCAAAATTTTGTTTGTGTTTCTGTTACAGCACCTCCCATGCTCTATCTTCTGTGCACAGTAGGTATGTCTGCCTTCCCTAACATGTTGGGCAGATGGGGCTAGATTTTCAGTATAGTGCCAGCACTGGGACTGGCCTAAAGGAGTCATATAATAAAGGCTTCTTCAATTCAACTAGAGGATTAGGGAAAAGGGAGCATTATTAATCAGTATTAAACAGACTATATGTGGTAATAAACAGGAATGCTTTCATAGGAAGAGTTTAAATTATGACCTCCCTATATGTTTGCTTGTATTGGATTTCTTATAGAAAACAAATTGCCCTAATTTCATCTCTCATTCAAAGAGAAAATGTGCTTTCCACATTTCCCTTTACTACTGTGCAGATTTCTCTCCTGAGAATTGACAACAGCTCAACCCCCATCCGGCACAAAAATCAGAAGACCATGTGGAAATTTTTTTTTCCCATTGGTTCAGTGCAAAAGATTCCTAGCAATTCTCAAATTCCAAACATATACATCTTGGAAAATGCTCCACCAATAGATGAAATATACCACTAGTTTGGAGAATGTTTTTCTCTGTATTTTTCTAAGTCTAAAATTATGGAAAGAGAATGATTTGGATTGCTAGTGATTATAATTTTCATTTCGGTCTATCTGAAAGCAAACAACAGGTTAAGGATAAAAATGTCACTGAAGCCATTTCATTCATGTTTAAAAAACCATGTGTACACTTGAAAACACATTTGCAGATCATAAATGTTCGTAAACTTAAACAGTAATGGGAAGGGCCCATATTTTGTATCTCTTAGCTATCTTAATCCATCAGTGCTGACATTACCACAGAAAAACTTCCCTTTCATGGTAAGGAGCTTGTCCCTATCAGCAGATCTACTATACTTTCTAGTGTCCAACACAGGCAATTATTTAATTTAATTCCTAAGGGTCAGAGCCTGCCCTTGGATATGTGTGAGCAATAAGTATTGACGTCAATGGAAATTCTGGGTGTGCATCTGAGGGCAGACTATAGTCCTCTGCATATTCCTAACATGACTGCTGAAATTCTCCTTGTTGAAACTGGTTGGATTTGGGTCCCCTTTCTCTTAAATGTGCAAACAATACAGAAGTGAGGAATGATCGTTGTGTTCAGATGAAGAGGTTAGAGGCTGGGTAAGATTCTGTGTGGCCTCCTGTATGGCCCTCTGACCTAAACAAAAACTAGATTTTGAATCCTCTAAATTTCAGGGGTCTGCTCATGTTCTGATGACCACCCAAAGCAACATTTTTTTTTTTTTTTTTTTTTTTTAAAGGAAAGACAGAGAGAAGGAAGGAAGAAAGGGAAACATCTTTTAAACATTTTCTTGTTTTATTGTATTTTGTTTCTCCGTTTTTGTTACATGGGCTGGGGCCGGGAATCGAACCGAGGTCCTCCGGCATAGCAGGCAAGCACTTTGCCCGCTGAGCCACCGCGGCCCGCCCCAAAGCAACATTTTTTATTTCTGGATCCATTCTCCTAGTTGAAAAGAAAACAAAACTGATTCAATTAATGATAATTTAAAAACAGTTAAAAGTATTAGAATGAAAGGTGTGACACTCAATACCAAAACAACTTGTTTCTTTGTTCTTTAGACACTAAACTCTTGTTTTACTTTTTCTGTTTTTTACTGAATTTATTACTGAAATTCTAATAATTCTGAGACACATATATAGTTGCATACAAATGGAGACAAACTCATGGCAATCTGGAACTACCTTGCCCAAGCTAGAAACTGGAGACTAACCTTAGACTCCTTACTCTTCCTCACTTGCCTTATTTCCAGCCTTCTTTTACCCAGTATGCAGCACATGCGCACGCGCACACACACAGAGTTACAAAGATGGCTCAGTTCTATGGCCTTAACATCTCAAGTCTCTCTTTTTCTCTTCACCTCTTTTGCTCTGTTCATTTTTTCCTGGTCTATTGCAATAGTCTCACTGACCTGGTCTCCTATCCCCTATCTTGAATCCTATTCCTTATCCACAGAGGTGATGATCCATTGGCTTCCAATTGTCTTTAGGCAATACCTACAGACCATTATCTGAACAGTCCTAACATGGCAAATTCAGTAAATTTACCTAAATGCCTCTACCCACCCATCCATCAAGTTCAATAAGAATCAGAAAAGCTGGATCAAGTCCTGCTTTTTCTTTTTTTACGCAATTTTTAAAGTCCCAGACTGAACTCGAGTTATAATTAACATCATATTTGGTAGAGCAGGTGCAATGTATAATTAAAAAGTAAAACATACATAATATATTTCGGTTTTAACACATCTTTATTCAAAAGGAATGTTTTTGTGATTAGTTAGACTTGAATTAACTCATTCTGAGGTCCAGGAGTTTCCATTAAGAACTGATCATCAAAACCTGATTGAATTGATTGTATCAAAATCAATCTGAATAATTTGTTCTAAAAATTCTTAATTTAGAGAACACAGTCCCAAATCCCATTTCCAACTATTCATCTCAGAAATGCAGTTCAATAAACATATTTACTAAATGTTTACTCTGCAGGCACTGGATTTTCAAAAAGGAATAAGACATTATCCCTGTCCTTGAAAATTATTTTATCACTTTCATGGTCTTATATGGCAATTCTTAGCTACATTTCTAAAATCAAAGTCAGAATGCTATGATGCTTTCTGGTGATTTCAGGATCGTTACTCTAACTTTAAAAATTACCACGACCAGGGCGGTGCAATGGTGGAGGTGGTGCAATGGTGGAGGTGGTGCAATGGTGGCTCTGTGGCAGATTCTCACCTGTCATGCCGGAGACCCAGATTCAATTCCTGGAGCCTGCCCATGCGAAAAAAAAAAAATTCCCAAGACCATAAAGTACATGTCCCTTCCCATCTGTCACTTCCTCACCCTACCCGCCTTCTCCCTACTACACTCCCCTTGTTCATATCTCTCCAGTCACACTTGAGTTCCTGGATGTCTCTGAAAAACAGCAGACATTCTCATGGCTCAGGGTCTTTGCCCATGATACCCCATCAGCCTATATCACTCTTTCTTTATTATCTGTATGACTTGCTCCCCAATTACTTCAGGTCTTTCTCAAACATCACCTTCTCACTGAATCCTTCCCTCCGTACCCTATTTAAAATTGAACACCGACCCCAGCACTCCCTATCTACCTTTCCTGCATTTACTTTTCTCCATAGCATTCATTACCATCTACTACACTAATTTTAATCATTTCATTTATTTTCTCTTCCCTTCTAGAATGTCTGTTTCTTTATTCCATAACAATTAAAACAGTACCTGGCACAGGCACATAAACATGTGCTCAATAAATATTTTCTGTATGAATGAGAGAACTTGCCCAAGAAGAAACTGGAGCAATTGGAAAATTCTACCTCAATAAGACTTCCCCAAAGAATTTAATCATTATCAGAATATTCTCCTTTCACAAGGATAAATTTAAGTGTCCATCAATGCTAAACAAAATATAAATATACATGCTAAAATTAGAAATACATGAACTGATAAATAGATGAATAGGGTAAGAAAAAATTCTTCAAAGAACTTATCTTAGCATGGTAAGCAAATATGCAAAAATATTGATATTCTCTAAAAAAACATTCTTTTGTCTGTAAAATATTATTATATCAGTTTCCACTATTACTATGATAGCTTTACATAGGTTACAGTTCAATTTTTTAGAAATGCAATCCAAGATCTGTATCAAAAACATAAAGAGGTGCTTATTGTTAAAAATGCCACCCCCTGCCTCCAGTAAAAGGGCTCTGGACCTGTTGCTTAGGAACTTGCATTTTTCTAACAAGTTCCTCAGGTGATTCTTTTCTTATTTAATTCCAACAACTTGCTTTTGTCTCTCAGTCCTTGAAATCCACTATAGCCATCTCTGTCGAAGCTTTTCTCAAACACTTGGATTTTACCTTAACCACAGATGGAAAAATTTTATCTTCTTTGGATGCTAGTAAGCCTTCAGAGATGTTATTTACAGACCAACACATCTCTCAGCAACAAAAATACTCCTTTTAAACTACTAGTCCTTTGCAGCTTCTTGTAATGGTACACTGCTAAAATACAAAAATGAAGTAGAAGTTCTAAAATATTCTTTTGTGTACTCAGAGACACAGTTACAATTAAATTTACTAAACTCCTACAACGTAGCACAGGGAAGCACATCCATTACCTTATTTAACTTGAACTTTATGAAATAAGGGTAAATAATATTATCCAGAGACATTCAGTTAGTACCTAGCAGTGCAAAAACTGAATCTCAGTACATGATTATTTTCAGAAGAGTACTTTAAAGTCACGGCTATGCCTTGCTTGAATGGGGTCCATTTCTCTGTTTCCTTAAAAAGTGAAGTTGTTCTGATTTAAAAAAAAAAAAAAAAAAAAGGCATAATGTCTCCTACATATGTTCCATTTGGTGTGTTGTGCTCCGTTCACTATTGTGATGCTTCTTGATAACTTCTCCAGCATATTCTTAAGCCTCAGATGCTTTGAGTTTACACTTCTCTGGGGGCCGAATATCACCCTGTATTTCAAATGTTCTTGATGTTGTAGTCCTGCCGTATCATAATTTCTTATGGTCCTTTTACCATATTCTCTTTCATTAAAGAGAAATTTGTTCATTTGTTCATTAACTTAGAGCAAAATTCACAACAGGCTTTTAATTCCTATGGCTCTTTCTTTAAAAGATTCTTTAACTCAAAAGACTCTCTCATCTTTATAACATTCATGAGCTCAAATGCTTAGAAATTTGTGGTTCCCAAACAAATCCTTTTAGCTAGTGTTTTTGAAAGTACATTCTTTAGGTCATCACAGTTTCAAGACATGTTGAGAGTCTGGAGAAGAAAAAGGAAGGGTTACTGATCCAATAAGATTAGGAAACCACATTCTATGTCCCTGTCATTGAGATTCACATGCTCCAACACATTAAAGACTCTGATAAATCCTGTAGTAAAAAAAAATTGAATTAAATTCAGTATTTCTGAAAGCTCCTTAACCATGCAAACTTATACATTTTTTTCACTCAACATCTAATAAAATCTCATAGAATTTATTATTTGGTAAACATTAGAAGAAGTAAATGCATAGTGTCTACTAAAATGCCATACATATAATAAGTGCTCAGCAAGTGGTAGCTACCACTGTTATTATCATTAATCATCAGGTTATTAAGTATCAGGATTCAGGTAAGCCATTACTCTAAGGATGTTAAGCTGTGATCCTAATGTGCTCAGTTCAAAGCACCTCCACTGCCATTGGAAATAAAGTCAGTTTACTGTTTAGACTAGAAAATTCATATGGAAAAATATTTAGAAAACCCTCAGTAACCTAAACATCAATAGTTTGGAAATGTTACTACATCAGAATATCTGAAAGCATAATCAACTTTAGTTTAGAGATAGCATGGGCTTAGAGAAAAGAGTCTGACTGAGTTTTGAAGTCAAACATTCAAAACCAGCCTAGTCCCTGAGTCTTTCTGAACCACAGGTTCTTAATACATAAATTTTTATAGATTGTTGTAAGAATGATGTTTTTGTTTGCTAATGCTGCCAGAATGCAATATACCAGAAACAGGTTGGTTTTTATAAAGGGAATTTATTAAATTACAAGTTTACAATTCTAAGGCCATAAAAATGTCCAGAGAAGGGCATCCAGAGAAAAATACCTTGACTCAAGAAAGGCCTGTGGCACCTGAACACATCAGCTGAGAAAGTATATGGCTGGCATCTGCTGGTCCTTTGGCTTCGGGTTTCAAACAGCTTCCCCCTAGGCATTTTCTTTCTGCATCTCCAAACATCTCTGTCTGTGTCAGTTCTGAGCTTTTTCCAAAATGGTTCCCTCTTAAAGGATTCCAGTAAGCAGATTAAGACCCACCTTGAATGGGCAGATACATATCTCCATGGAAATCACCTAATCTAAAGGTCCGACCCACAAATGGGTGGATCATATCTCCTAGGAAACAACTTAATCAAAATGATCCTGTCTAAACAATAAGTCTGTCCCCACAAGACTGGAGTGGGAAATGAACATGGCTTTTCTAGGGTACAAAACAGACTCAAACCAGCCCAAATGACAATATATCTAGTATTACTAAGGCTTCAGAAGATAAATTAACAGCTTTCGTAGTTCCAATAAGACTTGTTGACTTCTGAGAACTGAAAATTATATAAGATAGATTTGGCCATGCAAATTGACCCACTTCATTCTCAAAAATAGGACATTTCTTAGAAAGCGCAGCCCTTCATGAAACCATTTAAGAATTCCTCTCAAAGAAGCAATGCCTTAAAATAAAAGCATTAATGAAATGAAACTATGCAAAGAATAACTTTCCTCTACAACTTATTCTGTACTTGGCCCTCCTCAGTACCAATGTTCTGTGATGACATGCAGATGCTGCACAACAGATTGCAGGAAAGGTGGCAGGAATTATGTCTGTAGGTCACATTATATACTGACTTTAGCAGTGGGTGACAACACAGTGTTTTGTCTTCCACAAGGAAGCATAAAACAAAAGAAAAATTTAATCCATCAATGGAGCAACAAGGTTAAGCTTGCTTCATCTGCCTGGTGTCCTGCAGAACTTTCACAAGAGATTATTATCTGGGAAGTGCCATTTAAAACTAGCAGCAGCACCAGTATCTACAGCCCCCTCCCCCACCCCCTTTTTTTGTAGAGAAGTTTATAAATGCTTTACTGTTCAAGAAATCAGTTTCTAAACCTGACTTGTGGCAGTGTCAAATGTATTTACAAAACCAGGTTAGTCATATTTAGGACAACTAAAGAAAAGCTGGAAAAAAAAAGAAAAGCAAACGAACACTGAAGCAACCTCAAGCATCTCTTTATTTTGATGATATATTTTTATAAGGAAAATATTCGATAGATGATCAGGAATGTATATAACTAAAGGAAAGAAAGAAAAAGAAATAACAGTATGCATTTAAAAAGACAGAATTATGAAATTATCAATGCTTAGAATGGGGCTAAGGGAAGTGCTGAATTGTAGCAAAGCTTAGGAGATAATGTCGACTGTCACCCACTGTATATGTTTGCAAGTGGATAGAATAGTTCTAAAATCAACAGGATCATTACAAGTGATCTCTAGGAATGTCAAAACCTTGACTTGCAGGCTTTGCATTTTGTATATGGGGAAGAAATATCACAATCCTACTTAATTAGACAATAGCACCAAAGCCCTTACATTTCATGCATTTTGTTTTAAAAACAAGACCTTGTTTTTCTGCTTTGTCTGCAGTTCTATTTGAGAACTGATAAATCAGTTTTTACTTGTTTTATTAATAAAACGTAATTTGGATATCTTGAGTTGATGGTTTTGTGATGTAGCTGGGTAAACTTTGTAACAGATAAGTTATTTATAAAAATTGAAAAACTTATATTCTAAAAAAAAAGAAAAAGAATTCCTTTCTCAGATCTATTAACTAGCCATGTACTCATTCAATATTTGGCATGAGAATATTTTTCTGAATATAACTAAGAACATCTATTATAAAATGTCTATTAAATTTTGAATATTTTATTGTCATATAGTTTAAAAAGCAAAATATCATAAAAAGTCCACATAGAGAAAATCTCCCCATAACCTACCTTCTACCATATTTCCCCTTCCTCATCTGTATCTATCCCTAGAAATAACATTTTTATTTACCTCTCATGTTTCCCGCTTTAGTTTTTTATGCAAATACATACTAATATCAATGTGTATGGACATATTTCTTCACTTTTTCAGAACTGATTTTCATTCTCTCTTCACTGAGATCATTATTTAAGGCTTCAATGAACACTTCTTACTTCCCATGAACACTGCTTTAGCTGTATCCTATAGTTTTCTGATAGCTATCTTATTTTCATTATCATTTTTGTGCCGGTTTGAAGCTATCATGTACACAAAAAGCCATGTCCTTTAATCCTCATTCAATATTGCTGGATGGGATCTTTTTTATTATTTCCATGGAAATGTGACCCACTCAATGTGCGTGGTAACTTGTGATTAGTTGGTTTCCATGGCGATGTATCTCTGTGTATTCAAGGTAGGATAGCTGACTGGAGGCCTTTAATAGGGAACCACTTTTTGAAAATGCTTTAGAGCCAGGAGAGCCCACACAGACAGAGACTTTTGGAGATTAAAGAAAATGTCCCTGGGGAAGCCACTGAAGAAGCCAGGGGAGAAAGCTAGCAAACATCGCCATGTACCTTTCCAGCTGACAGAGGTGTTCTGGATCCATCACCCTTTCTTGAATCAAGGTATTTTTTCCTGGATGCCTTAGTTTGAGCATTTTTATGGCTTTAGAACTGTAAATTTTCAACTTAATAAATTCCCCTTTTTAAAAGACATTCTGTTTCTGGTATATTGCATTCCAGCAGCTTTTAAAAACTCAAACAATTGTTTTCTAGAAATTTTATAATTTTAGGCCGATGTATTTTTGTGTTTGGCCAAAGAATTGTTTGAGAGGTTTTAAAATTATTATTGTTTGGTTGGTTGGAGTTTTTAAAATTTCAAAGTTAGGGCAGGGATTTTCCTATTTTTTAGTTGTGTTATTCATATTAAGTTTGGATGCAGGGAAAGATGGTGAATTAGGGAGGTATGAAATTTAGTTAGTCCTCTAGGGCAGTGAGTAAATAGACAGGAACTGTCTAGAACAATGGCTTGGGGGACATCTGTGGCAAGAGACATTGTACACCACTCTGGAACAGCTGGAAAGCCAAGATCACAGCAGAGAACACGTAAAGCTGACAAACTTCAGAGGCTGGTGCCCCTCCCCGCTGGCACAGCATACTGTTGGAGACACTTTCCTGGGAAAAGGAAGCAGTTTAAATTAACAAATTTGGACTGCTGAATACAAGCTCTGAGCACAGATAAACCCAGAGAAAGCAAGAAAGTATTCCTGAGGTTGATCCTAGCAGAGAGGAAAAGGGACTGATGAAGGAAAAAGAAGGTTTTTGGAGTGGTTGAGCTCAGAATCCTGGAAAAGGGTTGTAGCCTCAAGAAAAGGGACACATAGAGCTGGTTACCAACCCTGGATTTTGACTGGCAAATCTATGGGTCTGGGGACTGGCTTTGAAAAGGGTTTTTATTTTTATTTTTTTCCTTTTTTCAAAAAAAGTATTTTAAGCATCTGATTAGAGAAAGCCCCAGGTAATTTTGATTATCAGCACTTACCTAGGCAAGTGCATAATTCGGATAGGTCTGAGAGGCAAAGCAACAAACCAAATGCAGTAGATAATTTCCTAAAGGGAGTATCTTCTCCCAAGTAAGGGGGCAGAGCCCAGCTCAAATGGTGGCCCTTCTTCAGAGAATTCAGACTCCAGGGACTGGGAGCTTAAGCTTGTGCATGCCTTCCCCCTTAGCTTCCATCTCAACCATGCCCCTGGCAGGGACAGGGACTGCTGTGAATTAAAGCCACCACACTACTTTAGACCAGTGGGGAGTTGTGGGGTGACAAGTGCCACCTGCTGGACAGGATAGGAAAAGCACAGCCTAGAGTCTCCAAAGGGAAATCAGACAACCTGCTGGGTCTCATCCTCTGGGAATATTGATGCTGATTACACCCTCTTCCTGAAACCTGGGCCTGCCTTGTCTAGGAAAATCTGATTGGGATTGATCATATCTGCAGAGACCCTCCTCAAAAAAAAAAAAAAAAGGTTCATAGAAACAGGGCAAGAACCAGAAAAACAACAGCTGGAAAATTCTGATCAGTTAAACAGAAGCTATGCTAGAGTCTAGAATAAGTTGAATGGAATGCCAAAGAACAGACAGAGAACAAAAGCAATCATCAAGAAAATCCCAGGTAAAAGAGTGAAAACAACCTCCAGAATAAACTAATCAAGGAAATTAGATGCCTAGACACTAGTAAAAAAATCACAAATCATACTAGGAAACACAAAGACATGGCCCAGGCAAAGGAAAAACCTAACACTTTAAACAAGATATAGGAGTTGAAAGAAAGAAAGAAAGATGTTCAAACAAGGATGCAAAATTAATTTAAAATCACATCAATGATGTGAGGAAAGATATGGCAAAAGAGATGAATTATATAAAGAAGACATTGGGGGACAATAGAGAAGAACTCAAAAGCTTGAAGAAACAAATAGAAGAATTTATGGGAATGAAAAACACAATGGGGACTTAAAACAGAAGATTTGAAGAGGCAGAAGATAGGACTAATGAACTAGAAAACTGGACATCTGGAATCATACACACAAAGGAACAGATAGGGAAAAGAATGGAAAAACATGAGCAGGGTCTCAGGGAACTGAATGACAACATGAAGCACATGAATATACATGTTATGGGTGTCTCAGAAGGAGAAAATAAGGGAAACAGGGCAGAAAGAATAATGGAGGAAATAATCAATGAAAATTTCCCATCTATTATGTGAGAAATAAAATTACAGATTTATGAAATACAGCATACTCCAAACAGAATAGATCAGGATAGACTTTCATCACAACACTTACTAATCAGAGTGTCAAATGTCAAAAACAAAGAGAGAATTCTGAAAGCAAGAAGAGAAAAGAGATCCATCACATACAATGGAAGCTCGATAAGATCATGCGAAGATTTCTCAGCAGAAACCATGGAGGCAAGAAGGCAGTGGTATGATATATTTAAGACACTGAAAGAGAAAAACTGCCAACCAGAAATCCTGTATCCAGAAAAACTATTCTTCAAAAAAGAGAGAGAGTTTCAAATATTTTCAGATAGACACTGAGACAGTTTGTGAATAAGAGACTCAGTCTAAGAAATACTAAAGGGAACAATACAGGCAGATAGGAAAAGACAACAGACAGATGTCTGGAGAAGAGTGTAGAAATGAAGGCTATCAGTAAGGGTAAAAAGAGAGAAAAAAAATAAGGTATGCTATGTTAGAATAAAGTCATAATACCTGCAACAATGTGGATGAACCTTGAGGACATAATGTTGAGTGAAATTAGCCAGAAACAGAAGGAGAAATACTTTATGGTCTCACTCTAATATGAACTAACTTGAATGAGCAAACTTTGAGAGGTAAAGTTGAGAACACAGGTTATCAGGAGATAGAAAGAATGTAGAGATTGGGCATTTGATGCTAAAGGAGTAGAGAATGTTCAACAGGATTAATTGTAAAGATCCAGAAAGGAATAGAACAATAGTATCTGATAGTAGCACAGTGTTGTAAGTACACTGAACAAAGCTGAGTGTGAGTATGGTTGAAAGAGGAAGGCTAGGGGCATGTATGACACCAGAAGGAAAGACAGAAGATAAAGCCTTGGCTATATAACTTAGTGAAACTTGGAGTAGACAATGATGGTGATTAAATGTACAAATATAAGAATGTTTTAGATGACAGCAAAGGAATGAATGTCAACAATGCAAGGTGTTGAAAATGGGATGACACATAGAAAAAATACAATCAATGCAAACTAGGCTCTATAGTTATGAGTAACATTGTAATATGATTCTATTAAATGTAACAAAGACAATATACCAAAGCTAAATGTCAATTAGTGGAAGATATAAGGGAGGAATATAAGATCCTTGGTGTTGTTGCTATTTCTCCTTTTTATTTTAATTCTTTTTTTTTAATTTTTTAATCTTTATTTTTTTCCTCTCCCTTTTGTGCAGAAGAAATGGAAATATCCTCATACAGATTATATTGGTGAGTGCAAAACTATGTGATTAAATCAGAAACCATTGACTGTTTACTTAGGATGGACTGAATGGTGTGTGAATAAAACTACTTAAAAATAAACAGAAAAGATACAAGTGCTGGAGAAAATGTGTAGAGAAAGAGAACCTATTCACTTTTGGTCAGGAAGTAGAATGGTGCAGCCCCTCTGGAGGGCAGTGTGATGGTTCCACAGAAGGCTAAGAATAGGGTTGCCATATGATCCTGCAACCCTGTTATTATATTGAAGAACTGAAAGCAGGAATGCAAATGGACATTTGCACACTGGTGTTTATGGTGGCAATATTCATGATTTGCAATAATGGAGGTGGCCTAAGGGTATATCAATGGATGAACAGAAGGGCAAACTGTGATATATACATACAATGGAATATTGAGAGTTGCAAGAAGGAATGACATTGTGAGGCATGCAACTAGATGAATGAATCTTGAGAATATATTGAGTGAAGTAAGCCAGAAGTGAAAAAGACAGGTATTATAATGAGTCAATAATATGGACTAACTATAATGTGCAAACTGAGAATTGAATTCAAGAGTACAGGTTATCAGGGGAAGGCTTATTGTAAAGGTTCCTATCTTGTAAGCTTAAAAGCAGTCACATCTATTCCTGAGTTGTAACTGCTATTTCTAAATTCTGAGATGCTGAGCTTTTTATGTATAACTTGGCCCTTCCCTGGAACTTCAGGTTATGTGTGTGACAGCTAAGACTCAGAGTTAGAGTTCTGCAGCTATGAAAGTCAGCATTATTCCATACAAAAACAGATCAGGTTTCAATGAGAGATATGAATGAAACTGATCTGGTTAGGACTAAGGTAAATCAGAATACAGAGTAAAGGATGATATTGACTATACGTTAAACTTCAACTTCTGTGTGAGACCAAAGGAACAGATTTTACTTCGTACAAAATTTATGTTTTCTGTAGCACACTATCCAATTTAACTTGTATGGTCAGTTTATTTGAACACTATAATTGCAAGGAAACTTGAATAGGGAACGAGATCTTGTTGGTTTGTACAAGTTAGTCTGATATTCCTTACATCCCAGGGTAATCTGGGCAGAAGATAAAGAAGTATTTGCAAAGTCACCTTGAGGTCCTGGGGAAAAAATATGAGAGTATTAAACTTCCTCATCTGGGGAGGACCTGATATTCTCATGAGCATTGGTGACTACCAATTTTAATAGGCCAACCCCTCGATTTGCCATTATGAAATGTATTACTGCAAAGGAGAAGCATAACTACTTATAATTATTCCTAAGAATCACCCCCAGAGAACCTCATTTGTTGCTCAGATATGGCCTCTCTCTTGAAGCCAACTCTGAAGATGAACTCACTTCCCTTTGCCCCAACACCACATGGGACACGACTCCCAGAGGTGTAAATGTCCCTGGCAACATAGGACCTGAGTCCTGAGGATAAGCCTGGCCCTGGCACTGTGGAACTGAGAAAGATTTTTGACCAAAAAGTGGGAAAGAAATGAAACAAAATAAAGTTTCAGTAGCTGAGCAATTTCAAATAGAGTTGAGAGGTTATTTGGAAGGCTAGTCTTATGCATTATATTCTTTTCAGGTTTTGGTGTATTGGAGCAGCTATAGGGAAATGCCTGAAATTGTTAATCATAATCCAGTAGCCTTGATTCTTGAAGATGAAAGCATAATATAGCTATTAGGGTGTGACTGTGTGATTATGAAAACCTGTGAACTGACACTCCCTTTATCCCATATATGGTCAAATAAGTAAGAAAATGAAGACAAAAAATAAATAAATATTGGGGAGATATGGGTATGGGACATTGTGGGTGTTCTATCTTACTTTCATTTTTCTTTTTATTCTTTTTTTTGTTTTTGGTGCAATGACAACTTTAAAAAATCAATTGTGATGATGAATGCACAACTATATGATGATACTGTGAACCACTGATTGTTTACTTTACATGATTATATGGTTTTGAATATATCTCAGTAAAGTTCTATTAAAAAAAGAAGGAATCCTGAAGCACGTAAAAACGTCAATGAACCTTGAGGACACTACGCTGAGTGAAATAAGTCAGACACAAAAGGACAAATATAGTATGATCTCACAATAGGAACTAACTATAATACATAAACTCATAGAGGTAAAATCTAGAATATAGGTTACCAGGAGATAAAATGAGGCTAGAGAATGGGGAGTGGTTGCTTAATAGTTGCAGAAAGGTTAACTAAGTTGAACATAAATGTTTGGAAATGGATGGAGGTGATGGTAGCGCATTATGGTGAACGTAATTAACAGCACTGAATTATTCATATGAATATGGTTGAAAGAAGTTTAGGTCATGTATGTCACTAGAAGGAAAACTAGAGGATAAAACGTGGCACTGCATAACACAGTGAGCCCTGTGGTGGATGATGACTGTAATTAACAGCACAAATATTAAAAAATTATTTCATGAACTAAAACAAATGTACGTCCCTATTACAAGGAGTTAATAACAGAGTAATATATGGGAAAAATGTACTTATTGCAAACTATGGACTACAGTGAACAGTAATATTTTAATTTTTTTATCAACATTAAAAAATATAACACAGCAATGCTGGGATCAATAATGGGGGGGTTAGGGGTGTGGGATGTTTTTGTTTTCTTCTTTCTAAAGAAAATGTTCTAAAATTTATTGTGGTGATGAATACACAACTATCAGTGATACTGTAAGCCACTGATTGTATACTTTGGGTGAACTGTATGGTGTGAATATATCTCAATAAAACTGCATTTAAAAATTAATTTTTATTGCACTGTATATTATTCATTCCTTAGGGACCAAATTGAGACTTCCTTTGTGAACTTTTTGTAGTCACGTTCAGGAATGTAGGAATGTTCCATGGGTACTTGAAAAGCCGAAGTGTGTGTATGTATTTATATACATAAGCATTTCTATATCCATACATATTTTTGCTGTCTCTTGCTCTATGTTGAACTGAGAGGTAAAGTCTTGACTATTAATGTTTCCGACTATTTTTCCGTTTACCTCTTACATCTCTTTTTCTTAAACCGCCTCAATTTCTGCTTTAGCAAAGTTGTTTTTGGATTATTTAGTACAGATATTCATAATTGTCAAGGTATAGCGTACCTGTTAGTCTTGTCTCATTTAATTGGTTTTTATCCTAAAACTCACTTTTATTGATATTTCTAATGTGAGTACTATACACTTTTTAAAGCCTTCATAAAGTTCATATATTCCTTTTGGAAACAAAATTGAGATTATTCAGGAGATAGTTTTATAAAGGGTGTTTTTTCTCTTAACTTTATGCCATAAACATGCTTCATTTTCATAAAAAATAAGGCCATAAATTTAATAGCTGCTGAAATTAAATAGCATTCTATTGAATAACTATAAAATAGTACATGATTTTAAAATTTTGTTGTTCTTTTATCCAGCATCATACTGGATTTTGTCAACAATAAAAGTACTAATATAACTAACGTGTATTGAGTACTTATCATGTGTCAGGTATTTTTCTAAGTGCTTTATTTATCTAACCCTCACAACAATCCTATGAAGTAAGTATATTTTGTTTTCCATCTTAGTGATGAGAAAACTGAGGCACAATGCTGTTAAATACTTGCCCAAAGTAAAAAACTAAAAATATCCTTAACATAAGATCCCTCTTCTACCTCATTAATTCATCTTTCTATACTTTATATACTTCTCAGGGTTTGTAATCTCTTCTGGGTTGACTGATTAAACTTTTTCTTGAGACATTTTCCAGGAATCATTTTACCTTTCAATTGTGCAAAGTATTTTATATACATAATTTCATTTAATCTTGAAAGTAATACTATAAGCTAATATAAAAAATCTTTAATTTATAAATAAGAAAATGGGTTCACAGGAATTAAGTGACAAGTTCAAGATCAAAGTACCAGTAAATGGAAGAATCAGGACTAAATCCCAGGCCTTTGGCTTTAAAAAATATATACAGGAAAAGTCAATAACTGTCTCATGAAGTTGTCAAGACTCTGAAGTAGCTATTATAGCTATAAATTATTGTTTGAAGTTCTATTCCTCCTGTTGATCCTATCTTTTTAAGACGTCTATCTTTTCCATTTCCATATCTGATCCTTTCTCAGCCCTTTGTCACGAAATTTTGACACAAAATACTGGTGAGTGAACACACACATCTAATATTTTAAGAGTGCCTATGTTTTGCATATGTCATATTTTAGATCCAATTCTTTATCCTTCTTATCACAGAGATTGTATCTCTTACTTTTATTTCCTTAATATATTTTAATAAATGAGTGCTTCTTCATTCCATCTTATTTCCTGAATCCTTAAAAAAATTATATATGTTGTACTTGTATTTAGGTGTATAGAAAACTTTAGTCCTTAAACAGTTCTTAAAATAGACCACAAATCCATTTTACCACATATAGGAAATCAACTGAAATCTCTAAAAGAAAAAATCTTAGAATCAGCTCCACTTATTAAAATCATTCTACTGATGTAGACTTTAACAGAATCTTAGGGAAATTCACATATCAATTTAATAATATTTATCAATATTTTACCTATACCTTTTTAAAACCTACACCAAGGTTTGATTATATAATAGTTATAGTGGCTACCATGTACTTGGGGATTTACTATAAGCTGGATACTGTATAAGCCCCAAACATATATATTATTACTTAATCCTTACACAACAGCCCTATGAGGGAAATACTATTATTATCCCTATTTAATAACTGTGGAATCTTAGACTTAAAGTTACTTTCCCAAAGTACCCTGTTGGTGTGCAAGTAAGCATTCTAATCCTGGTGACCTTTCTGACTCCTAACGTTTTTTTTTTTTGATCATTCTGTTCTACAAATATAATCATAATTCACAATTTCATCACATAGTTGCATATTAGTCATCATGATCATTTCTTGGAACATTTGCTTCTATTCAGAAAAAGAAAGAAAACAAAAACAGAAAAAAAAATCATACATACCATACCCCTTACCCCTCCCTTTCATTGATCACTAGCATTTCAAACTAAATTTATTTTAACATTTGTTCCCCCTATTATTTATTTTTATTCCATATGTTCTACTCGTCTGACTCCTAACTTTTAAGAAATTTCTCCTCTTCAATAGTTTTTCTAGAAAACACTCCATGTATTTTACTCTGAAATTAATCTGATAACAGTCTGGGCATCTTTTAAAACTCAATGTTTAAACTTTCCTTTAAACAGATGTTCTAAAAGGCTACCATACCTTTCAATACCAATCAGTTTCTATTCTGACATTGTATTTTTTTTTTAATTCTGTAGTTAGTTTTCCAACCCTTTGTCATTTCTCAGCAATTTATCTCTGTATTTCCCATATAATACAGGGAACAATTAGTGTCTTCATAGACACTTTTCCCTAAAGAGCCACATCCTCCTCAAGCAACATTAAGCATAAATTATGACAACTTGATTCCATATTTGTCTATTGATTTTGTAATTCTAAATGATATTTTATATTGGCATTTCATTCTTAGATCAATATTTAATACTTTATGTTTAGCTATCCTGGGAATCAAGAATACATAATAAAATCCTCGTTGTCCATGGCACTTAGCACTGTGCCTTATACACATTTGATCTTCAGTTAATAAATGATTGACTGATAAAAGACTACTCAAATACCAACAGCATATTATTAGAATTTTCATGGAAGTTTATGACCTGCTGGATGAACATTCAATGTGTGCCTCCCAGGTTGATGCTCACTTAGGATATTTGGCTTTCTTAGAATGAGGAAGTGGAACAAAGTTAAGAGTATCTCCTGGATTCATCTTTCTAAAACAGCATCCCACTACTTTCTGTAAAGATTAATCCTCCACTGAGAGGTAAGATAGGAGCAAATGTAGGGAGACCTTTTTAGCAGCTTAAATGTTTTACTTTTTCAAACAGGGCATAAAAATATGGATCTAGCGCCTATAAAATAAAGAAGTCTATATTCATCTCTAGAAGAAGGAGTTATAAATAGTAGACTCAAACAATGACACTGCATGCCTCTTCTTTAAGAGATAATTCAGAGCTAACAGAGAGTTAAACGGAGACACTGTCATTTTGAGCTACAAGACAGGAGACAGCTGAGAATAAAGAAAATCAGAGACACAAAACTAGACAGGAAGACGATCAACTTGAGTTGGGAGGATCTGAGTCTGTTGAAGGCTTAGTGTGAATAAAAATACTAACAGGGATTTCCTAACTTCAAACTATCAGTCAGCCATAAACTACAAAGAGAGGCCATACTGAAAACGACCTATGGCAACCCACAGGTGAGAGAAAGAGAAGACAGTATTAAGAGGGGATAAAAAATCACATTTTATTTTAGTAACAAAGTTTCTCCCTCATATTTAGAAATCTGTTTCTTCTAATTTATTTCTATATAATATTTCAGGACTAATTTATATTGTCACCTAGATAAACAATGATAATTTTATTAAAAACACATGCATATGACAGAGGGATATTCTGTTTTTCTCCAACATCCATGCCTAAACTCTAATCCTTACCCTAAATAGAGACCATATTAGCAACTCCTACACAGTTATCAGAAATAAAGATAAAAGATCTAAAAAAGAATTTAAAAGTCCCTCTTAGCCTTACCTGTAACCTTAATCTTTTTTACCCTCTTATAGACTGAAGTGATTTCTTAAGTTGGATGCTCTTAGAAGTGACATGTTTATTACAGGGACTTCAAAGTCTCAGTAGGCCATAAAGGGTTAAGTGCTATGTCACATTTTCGATGAAATAAAACTGTATCCACTCATGTATTTTACAATCCATATTCTACCTTCAAGACTTCATTAAAATGTCTACTTAATAAAGCTTACTCTTATCCCTCCCATTATTAGGCAGACAGAGTTACTCCAGGTCCTGCAACACTTCACCACTGTTGCAGAGAATAGAGCTCCAATTACTATGTTGACCCACTGATCTATCAGTCACATCAATAGGCAGTAGGCTCATCACTGGCTGAAACACTGATATATTCTCCTCCTTACTGCAAGTACCTAGCTCTGCATCTGACAGAGCAGCACCTCAATAAATTTTTTGAGCACATACATGAATTCCCTCTTTAACTGTATAAATCTTTTTTATTTGGACAAAAAGTTATTTCACTTCCAAGAAAGATTTTGCAGTGTAGTAGGAAGAGCGTCAAACTCAAGAATCCAAAGCCTAGATTTTAGTCCCAGTTCTGCAACAAGGTACCTGCATATCCTTAAATAAGTAGCTTCAGTTTATTTACCTATTATGTGGCAGGGTTAGACTTGAGTCATAATAAGGCTTCCAGCTATAAATTTATATTTAATTTGGAAAATTTTTTATCTGGTTAGCTTTTTATGAGTTTCTTGGAATTCTTGCCTAGAGTACTAACTGCTGAAATGATGACTTCAGCCAGGCAAACAAGAGTCATTCCCAGTTGAAACTGGGGCAACTCCAAGAATGGTAATGCTAAACAGGAAGCTCTTGTACTATATGGGGCTGTTTTTTTACTTCCTCTTCTACCCAAGAGAGAAAATGGAACAAAAGTGGCAGCATTCAATACCCACCCCAGCACTCCAGAGTGTGTTCTGGCTGTATAAATAATGTGGGCCCTGTTCCTCGATTCCATTCTACTCATCTACAAAGAGGCTAAAGATGACAAGAAGGAAAACTGTCCATTCACTGGGTTAAATATTGCCAGTACACAAAAGGGAAAAAAAAACAAACAATACATATGAAGCTATTACAGGTGCAACAATTAAGTAGGAACAAATAAAAGTAGTAAACATAATTACTTTGAATACGAGATTGTGTAAAGTCCGGTGAAAATCAGGTTCTTTGAACCTACTCATATGAAGGATCAAAAAATACAAGTCTGGAGTCAATAATGCAGGAAAGGAAAAAGGGATATAAATAAAAACATTTAAGGAAGGCACAACAATTTGTTCTCCAAAAATTATATCCTATCGAGTAAGTTTGCATTATAAGCAAGCATCTTTTCAACATGATAAGCAGAATTACATGGCTCAGAGACAAAAGGATGTTAGTTTAGGAGTTTCTCGGTCTAAGAAAATATGATCTTGAAGATATTTTAAAAGAAAAGGTCATGCTCATTAGCTTAGTTCACTGTACTGTTCCCTGCTTAACAGACTCTTTTTTTGACTAGGCTCCTCTGCAAGACAGCTTGCATTCTTAGCTCCTCAAAGACCCTAAAGAAAATCAGGTTTTCTCTAAAGAGAACGGAGGAGCAACCACAGCACAAATGCGGAAACTGCTCCACAGCTGCATGCCACACTTGACAGGTATACTATGTCTTCCTTGCCCGAGGAGCCTGTGATGGTTTGAAGCTGTTATGTACCCCAGAAAAACATTTTCTTAAACCTAATTCTTGTAGGTATGAATCCACTATAAGTAGGACCTTTTGATGAGGTTATTCAGTCAAGGTATCGCCCACCTCATTCAGGATGAGTCTTCATCCTATTACTGGAGTCCTAAGTGGAGTGAAATTCAGAGAGAGAGAAAGCCACAGGAAGCAAGAAGCTGAACCTCACCGGCACCCAGAAGAGAAAGGAGAGAGCAGAAGATGCTGTTATGTGCCTTGCCATGTGACAAGCTAAGGCTAAGTAAGGGTCTCCAGCAGCCAGCCCCAGAATGCCATAATCTTCAGGAAGAAAGCAACACTTCAATTTGGTCTTTTTCCCAGCCTCAAATCATGAACAAATAAATTCCCACTGTTTAACCCGATCCATTTCAGAGTAGTTGCTTGAGCAGCCCAGAAAACTAAAATAGAGCCCTAATTAGAATAATTAGCATTCTCCTACCTTACAACATGTAGTCTGACTTCAAACATTAGAAGGGGGACTATTTATGGTGGAGTAAAAGATTCATTTATTCAAGGATGTACAAAATCCCATTTTCACAAAATGAGTTGAAAAAACGGTAATCTCGTGAAAATATGTTCAAAGCAAATGGAAATTGGTAAATGAAATTAAGACTTCTGAATAAAATAAGTATTATACTTAAATCCTGATGATAGACAAAAGTGCTATTTTTATTCCATCTCCCCTTTATTAATGGATTAGGAAACACAAAAATTCTATTAAAATTACCCAAAAGGCTTATAAATCACTCATATCTTCATTGTTAGTCATTTTCTCTTTCATAAAACAGAAATTTCTGATAAATCAATAGAGAAATTTCATTTTAAAACTAAACCATTGCATATGTGGAGAAAAATGCAACAAAATTATTTTAAAGTCAAACATAAAATATCATTGTATTTTATTCCAAATTAAGAATGTAGAGAATTCCTGGGAAAAGTTAGTCACCAAAATAAAAGCTAAGTAAAATAGAACTTAAACTTCAAAATTGTATGCTAAATAAAAACTCTATAAAAACCTAAAACTTTCTACTATATTTTAGGAAAAGAGTATATTTTGGGACTTGACGATGGAGAACCATTTAAAGGTACTTTTGGAAGAGTTATAATCTATACACTTAAGATACACAAGTTATGATAACCATAAGGAAATTAGAGCAATGCTTAATATCAAGCTGTAATTCAACATTCAAGTATACGGAAAAATTTAATTATATGTGCACAACAAACTAAAAAAAGTACAAGATGGTCATTTAATTGGAACTAAACTACTTTGCCTTTTGCTAAAGAGGAATATTACAAAGTAGGATAAGCTAAAAGAGAAAATCACCCATGGTCAAAACTAAGTAAGGTCAAATAGAAGAAAGTACACAAGACAGTCTGAAAAAAAAAAAAAGAACCACTTAAAATATGCCACTGCCCTTAATCTACAATGATGAAAAAAATAATGTCAGAAAGATATTAATAATAGCCTTAAAAGAAAGAGGCTTTCCTGACTTTTTCAAATTTAATCATTAGCTTCTTTTTCAGGTTACATAAATGATTTTTGCCTTCCTTTGTGCTCCTGATCCTGAACCAGGGCGGCTTGTGCTATTTTTCCCCATTATAATCTTCCACTTAATAATTCTATTCTGAAAAATGTAATATGTACTGTGTGCCAGGCACTATACTTAGTGTTACACATTATTACATTATCTCTACACTCAGCCCCCGAGGTTCATTCTATTATGAGGAAGAAGGGGAAAAAAATAGAAAAGCTGCATGGATTGGGTGTCAGGGAGAGTTTTGGAGGGAGGTTAGCATTTGGAGTGAGAGTTTTGAGTTGCAGCTGCTGGCCATATGAAGAATATCAAGAGGAGCATCAAGATTTTTAAGATGTTTGCCTCACATATAGGGTACAGTCTCCCTTTGGCATTGTCTCAAGAGAATGAATAAAGATTTAAAGTACTGCAGTAATTTCTAACTTTGTACAATTTCTTTGAATGCAACTCCATATGGGGCCCTGGGATTTGGCATAGTCATGGGAATTTGTATTAGGAGTATGTAGTCTGGACTTAGTGGTCTATACTTATGTATGGTTTACAATCACTTCCGTATGTAGTTAAATTATTGCTACCTCACTGGTATAGGAACAGCTTCCAGGAATACTACTACCACCCACTGTGCCAATTTATATAGTCTTGAGGCGCCAAGGTGAAGGACAAGAGCTCATTCTGCAGAATGAAACTGTCCCACAGCAATCAGTATGTAGGTAAGTACATAATTCCAGTATAGACCCAGAAACTAGTCAGTGGAAAAATTTTCCAAAGCTTATATCTTATATATAAAGCGAACTTCAGGACAGTCTTCCCAATTGATAGTTCTAAACATTTACATGACATTATCAATAAAAAAATGTGAAATTAAAAGGAAAATTCTTTAAACTATCAATAATTATGAAACATTTTTGGTCAGCCATGCTAAAGGAAAGACTAAATTATCTTTTCATTTCCTTATAGCAAGTGATATTACAAAACTACTAACATTGTAAAGATAATCTAAGAGTATGTAGTAAAAAAATGTGGGTAAAAGTATTATAGAAGGATGTGAGAAGTAGATTAATAAAAACATTATGTTATCTTTCTAGATTTTGTGATGTTTGTGGTATTTGTCAGTTTCTTAAAATATATCTGCAATTTGTGATATCTTCTCTAAATTTAAAAAAATATTCACTTTTTAGTATGCAATTCTGAGTTCATAAATCAGTATTCTTTTCATAAGAAATGTCTCTAAAATTCTATAAGCTGCAGACCTCACAGAACCAGGATCTACCCTGTGTGACAGTCAAAGCCAGGAGAGTGGATAAAAATCTGGAGAAAGAAAGGAGAAGGCTGAGGCCTTGATTTATACATGCTTTCATGGACAAAAGTGCAAGAGGAGGAAAAAGAGTAAGAGCGACTAAGTTCCTTCCAACTTGCTCAGCTATTCTAAATCACATCTGAAAGTACATACACATACTACCTCTGATCCTAGAATACAAGAAAGGTATGTTATTTACCTGTAAACTACTTTTAAGAGGCTACCAACAACTTTGAACAAAGTTGTGCTCTTATGCCTATGCCTTTTAGTTTGCCAAACAATCCTTAATTTCCCAAATACCTGGTAACCAGAATTTTAATGCAAGAGGAAACTTAGAGATAATTAGCTGTGCTTCTTTTATGAACACTTGTGATTCCCCCAATCCAACTCAGACTCCTTTATCTCCACAGAACCCTAATCACAGCAAGCAATAATTGCTTGCATGTCTATCTCCTTATTAGACTGTAACTTCAATGAGGGCAGAGAACAAATCTTATCACTACATATATATGCACACACAAATACATATACAGTGGATAGTGCAGTGCTGGCACATTAGATAGCTGCTCAAATACGGGTTGCATGAAAACTGACTAAAGAGAGATACTATGATACCAAATTTATAAATGACGAAGTTGAGGTTTGCCTGAGGATACCAGCTCTGAATACTGAAAATTTCTCCTTAATACAGTAACTATTAATCACTAAAATAATAGTACACTTTATAACATGTCACAGAAAAAAATCAAATGACTATCCAAATGATGAAATTACATTTTTCCCTGCTTCATAGTAAATTTATTTACATTCTACTCTCATTCTAATTCCACTTTCACTAAGATTATTTGTGGAACTTTATCGGCAAATCTGTAAATTTCTTCACACTAAGAAAAGGAACAAGTAAGATGTAAGAGTTTAAAGCTTTACATTTAAAGGAAGCAGACAAAAGCTTGAAGAAACTGTACGATGGTTGCATTTAGACTCTTCAGAACCCTAACAGAGATTAGTGCTGCTCTGGGGAAGAAGTAAGGGAACTGTGTTTATGTCTCTGTGCCCCATTATCCTGATAATAAACTCTGACCAAATGCCTTGTCATGTGGCAGAGGAGCCAAGGATCGTAGGCAGCCAGTTTTTGGGAAGGAAGTAGGACCCTGACGATGCCTTCATGTAAACATTTTCTCAGCCTCAAAACTGTAAGCTAATAAATTCCCATTATTCAAGCCAAGCCATTCCATCATATCTGCTTTGAGCAGTGTACAAAACTAAAACACTCATTTTTGAGGGTTAATTTAAAAATGATAATACAATCCCTAAATCCATTTAACTGGGCACATGTGAACTGCAATATGTTGGAATACATTAAAAATAAACAAAAAATGATGGGAAATTGTCAACTCCTCCCAATTCTGAAAATTACAACTCTATTCTCAGAACAAATTGGAAACACACAGAACTAAAAATCTTCTGACTAATTGTCTGTATAAATATTAGCAAAACTTTCCCAACCAATAGATTGCCTTAAAAATCTGCTGGAGTGCCTAGAAACCCCCCAAACCTGCCCAGCATTGGACAGCATTGATCTAAATACTCTAAAATCCATAGCTGCAGAAGTCTATGTGCATATATGTCATCATCCAAAAAAATTGCCTTTATTCAATTCACTTCTTTTTACTTTTTATTTTGAAATAATTTCAAATTTGTAGGAGAATCACAAAAATAACACAAATCCCATATAAGAGACCTCCAGCATACCCAGATCCACCAATTTTAACATTTTGTCACATTTTCCACATCATTCTATCTGTCCACCTATGTATCTGTCTGTCTGACTGTAAATCTATTTATCAATCTGTTTTTGGAACACTTAGGTGTAGGTTGTATATATCAAGCTCCTTCAACACACACTTAATATTTCATGTATATTTCCTAAGAATGGGGATATTCATGCATGTAGCCCCTTAAAGTACAGATATAAAGTTCAAAATATTTACCATTGATATAAAATTTGCCGTCTATATTTCAATTTTTTCATATGTGCTATTAATATCCCTTTGAGCCTTTTCTCCTCTATTGCTAGATCCTATCCAGGATCATGTATTGCATTTAATTCTCATTGTATCTTTAGTTGTTCTTTCTTTTTTTAATTGTGGGAACATATATACCACATGAACTTTCCCATCTCAACCACTCCAAGCATCCCATTCAGTGGGATTAATCACATTCACAAAAACACAGTACCCTTAACACTATCCTTTACTAGAACTTTCCCTTCACCCCAAACAGAAACTCCACCTTCATTTTACATTAACACCGTGTTGCTCCTTCCCCCAACTCTTGGCAGCCTGTATTCTACTTTCTGTCTCTGTGAGTTTGCATATTCTCTGATTTTGTGTGTGTGTGTGTGGTTACCATGGCGCTTAAATTTAACAGTCTAAGTCTGCAACATTCTTGCTTGCTTAAATACCAATTTAACAATTTCAACAGCCTGCATATATTATGTTCCTATAACCCTCTGACGTCCCTCCTTTATGTAGTTCTTGTGACAAATTACATGTTTATGAGTCCAAAGTCACTGATCTATTGTTACATTTCATGCATTTTTCTTTTAGATCCTGTAAGAAGCAAAAAAATCAATAGTACAAAAAATGAAATAGTACTGGCATTTATATTTACCCATGTCATTACTTACACTCACCAGAGATCTTTATTTCTTCATACAGCTTCAATCTATTGTCTACTGTCCTTTCCTTTCGACCCAAAGAACTTCCTTAGCATCTCTTATAGGGCTGTTCTAGTGATGATGAACTCCCTCAGCTTTCGTTTATGTCCAAAGTTCTAATCTCTCTCTCTCTCTTTTTCATGTGCAGGCACCAGGAATCAAACCCGGGTCTCCAGCATGGCAGACAAGAGCTCTGCCTGCTAAGCCACTGTGGCACACCCATAATCTCTCATTTTTTGAAAGACAGTTTTGCTGGATGTAAAATTATTGGTTGGCAATTGTTTTGCTTTCAGCACTTGAAATATGTCATTCCATTGCCTTCTTAGTTCCATGATTCCTGATAAGAAATTGACAATTTTATTGAGGTTCCCTTCTATGTGATATGTTGCTTCTCTCTTGCGGCTTTCAGAATTCTCTCTATATCTTTGTCATTTGGAAGTTTGATTATAATATGCCATAGTGTGGATCTATTTGGTTTTATCCTTTCTGGAGTTCATTAAGGATCTTGGATGTGTATAGTCATGTCATTCATTAAATTTAGTAAGTTTCTGGCTATTATTTCTTTGGCCTTCAGCTCTTTTTGTTTCCTTTTCATAATTTCCACCTATTGATATTCTCTTTGTGATCATCTATATGTCACAAGAACTACATAAAAGCAGGGGGTCAGAGGCATATAGGAACATAGTCTATGAATGCTATTGAAATTGATAAGTTTGTATCAAAGCAAACAAGATTGTTATGGATTTAGAATGTTAAATTTAAACCCCATGGTAACACAAAGATTTCCTTTAGTTCATTGGCCTGTTTTCCTTAGTTCTTTGAGCATATTTAGGACCATTTTTTAAAAGTCTTTGCCTGTTACATCCCAGATCTAGTCCTCTTCATTTACAGTTTCTCATATTTTAATCTTCTCCTTTGCCTAGGCCATCAATCCAGTTTCTTTGTATGTTTTGTAAACTTTTGTTGAAATTTGCACATTTTGATATTTATCACTGGAATTTAGGCTTTAAGACTTGTGTTCATTAAGCTTATATCTAGTTAGCGATATGACAGACCTTTCCTTGATTGCCTGTAAAAGGAAAAAAAGAAAACACCTTTCCCAGTCTTAGCAGATTTCCTGAGCAAGGGCTCTATTTCAGGACTTATCCATACAATGAGTTTAGTGAATAACTGCAGTTTAAAGAACAGAGACCTCCCTGATCCTTTCTTCACATGCATCTTGTGTTGTGAATACATGTATGCCCTAGGAAATCTCCCATTTACATGGTTCTAAATATCCCTCTTTTCAAGGAAACAGCTTCTTCATGGTCCCAGGAAGTGCACTATATAGCCAGCAATCCCTACCCCAGGCAGAATGACTTGACTTGTCTCCCATAGTGTTCTGTGGGAGAGCTTGGTGAGCTTCCATATGCAGGGCAAATTCTGGGATAGTGAGTCCCCAGGTCACTGCCAGATATATTGAGTCAGACATACATGCCCCCAGTATGTTCACAAGGTCTACTTTGGTCCCTCCAGACTGAGATCAGGGATCTACAAAGGGAGCACAGGCTGCTTCCATGCTGAGCCATTGAGGAGTGGGTGAGGGGCCAGCCACAGTACCACAAGATCCTACCAGTTCTCAATGTGTTTTTCTTGATTCAGCACTTACCCAGTTACTGCAGTCTTTTAACTATTTTCTGGAGCTCTGGGAAAGATATTTCTGCCATATCTTGCTGTTTGTTTCAATTGTGTTTTGATGTGATGTCAATAGCCTAAACAAAGGAACCTATAGAAACTGTTTCTCATACTCTCAAAATGGAAGAATGAAAGTTAAAATAAATTCTATGGGCTCCTTCCTTATTATATTTTAAGGATAAGGGTGAAAAACAAGAAATAAGCATTATCTCTTCAAGTTTCCCAACATAAAGACAAGGAAGTTCATTCAGCAATTCATAAAGACAAAGTTTTCATCAACTCAAAAGAGAAATTAATCAATGTTTCCAAATCCAATTTTGAGAAAAGGAGAACATAAGAACTTTTAAAAATACACCTCCACTTCTGGGAAGATGGCCAAATAGACTAGTTCGTGTTCAGCCCTGCTCCATGGAGAAATTAGATAAGGGATGGGAGGGTGACTGAGATGGTGATTCAAGAGTGCAATTGACCTAGGAGAGCCTTCTGAACCACGTAGGGCAGCCCTTATTGCAGAGGCCAAGGAACTGAGAAGCAGAAAGCTGGAAACTTGCACAGAGGCACAGAGACCACAGGAGTACAGGGACAGGAGCCAGGGACTAGGAAGTTAGCCAGGCCACCTTCCTTGAATGCACTACCCTCACCTGTGCAGCCCTGTGACTGGTGACTCACCCTACATCGCATACACCTGAGCCCCGTCACTTGCTCCCATTCCCTGTGCTCCAAGAGCCCTTGTCCCACCACCCCCAGTGCACATACCCACCCCACAATCCCAAGTGCAGCCCAACCCACCTTTCCTGCACTCCTCCTGAGCACTACTCCCTCTCCCTGTTCCCTGCAAGCTGAGCACATAAAGGCTGCAGGTACTAACCTCCATACCCAGGCACCTCTGCCCCCCACCCATAATTTCGTAGAGACACACCCCACCCTCCCTGAGGTTTGTGCATCTGTTTATGGCACTCCTAGTCCCACACATGCATATGGGTCCCCAGTGATGTTCTTCAGCTCTGGTAACTTCAGTTTAAAACACTCCTAGACCTGACATGTACACAGACCCACAATCACGTCATTCAGATCTGGGAACGTCAGTTTACAGCAATCCAAAGCCAGGCATGTGCACGGCCCTCAGCCACACTTCCCAGCTCAGAGAAAGTGCTAACCTGCGCAGACTGGGTCACATCTGCCCCCCCCAAAAGGAAGACATAACACCGACCAGCTGCCACAGCTCTACGTATGCATACAAAGGGGCCCATGCCCTAAACCACTGCATACCGAGGTTATACTCCCCAGACTGGTGCAACCACACAGCTATATCCTCCCTGGCTGTCAGGTACCCACATTCACAAGCAGCAGTTTAACATCCCCAACCTGCATCTATACCTGCCCTGAAACAAATCATGACACTGTTGTGTCCTGCTTCATACCCTGCCCCCTGCTGCACATCCATCCTGCAAACACAAGGCCTTAGACTACTGAAAGAAATCAACTCCCAAAGTAAATCAATCAAGATATTTATATGCCACAAAAACAAAAGAAAATTACTAAGCATATCATAATGTGAACAGATAAAGCCCTACCTAATGACCAAATTAAAACACCAGAGGAGACACAGACATTGCACAACTAATCAAAGATGATCATACAAATCTACATAATAAAATAAGTGGGATGGCAAAGGACATAAAGGAGATCAAGAAGACAGTAGAAGAGCAAAAAAAGGAATTTGAAAGAATAAACAGAAAATCGCAGATATCACAGAGATTAAAGACTCTGTTGACCAAATAAAAAACATACTACAGGTACACAACACCAGATTTGAAGAGACAGAAGAAAGAATAAGTGATATAGAGGACAGGATAACTGACTTTGAAGACTCAAAACAGCAAATGGCAAAAAAAAAAAATTGAAAAATTTGAATTGGATCTCAGGGAAATGATAGACAAAACAAAGTACCCAAATATAAGAATCATTGGTGTCCCAGAAGGACAATAGGGGAGTAAAGGGCTAGGAAGACTAGTTGAGGATATAATGGGGGAAAAGTTCCCAACCCTCATAAAGGCATAAATATACACGTCAAAGAAGCCCAATAAACTCCAAACACAAAAAATCCTAAAAGGCCTTCCTCAAGACACATACTAATCAGTCTGTCAAAAGTTGAAGAGAATAAGAAAATCCTGAAAGCAGCAAGAGAAAAAGAATCTACTACATACAAAGGAAACCACATAAGACTGAGTTCAAACCACTCAACTAGGACTCTGGAGGCAAGAAGGCAGTGATATGATATATTTAAGATACTGAAAGAGGAAGACTTCCAGTCAGGAATTCTGTACCCAGCCAAACTGTCCTTCAAAACTAAGGGAGCCCAGCATCAAGGGATTGAGAAAACCTTCTGGACCAAAAGGGGGAAGAGTGAAATGAGACAAAGTGTCAATGGCTGAGAGATTCCAAACGGAGTCGAGAGGTTATCCTGGAGGTTATTCTTATGCATTAAGTAGATATCACCTTGTTATCCAAGATGTAATGGAGAGGCTGGAGGGAATGGCCTCCAGCTGTGAAAATGTACAGCTGTGTTCCAGTAGCCATGTTTCTTGATGATGACTGTATAATGATACAGCTTTCACAGTGTGACTGTGTGATTGTGAAGGCCTTGTGTCTGATGCTCCTTTTACCTACCTTGTCAACAGATGAGAGGAACATATGGAATAAAAATAAATAATAGGAGGAACAAATGTTAAAATAGATTTAGTTTGAAATGCTAGTGATCAATGAAAGGGATCAGTAAGGGCAATGGCCGGTAAAATTTTTTTTTTCTGTTTGTTATATTTTTCTGTTGTCTTTTTATCACTTTTTCTGAATTTATGCTAATGTTCTGGGAAATTATCATGATGATGAATATGCAACTATGTGATGATATTGTGAATTGCTGAGTGCATGTGTTGGGAATGTTTGGTTCTTTTAATTTTTTTTAATTAATAAAAAATTAAAAAAAAAAAAAAAACTAAGGGAGGATTAGAGTTTTCACAGACAAAGAAGTCCTGAAAGAATTTGTCAACAAGAGACCAGACCTACAAGAAATACTAAAGGGAGTTCTGCCAGCTGAATAAAAAAGACAGGAGAGAGAGGTCTGGAGAGGGCACAGAATTTAAGAGGACCAGAAAGGACAATTTAAAGGATAAAAAGAGAAAGAGGGAAAAGAATATATAGATCTGACAAAATTAAAAAGATAAGATGGTGAATTCAAGACATGCTTTTACAGTAATAACTTTGAATGTTTATGGGCTAAATTTACCAATTAGAAGATACGGATTGGCAGAATGGATTAGGAAGCATAATCCAGCTATATGCTGCATCTTAAACAAAAGGATGCAAATAGAATAAAAGCAAAAGGATGGAAAAAGATTTTCCACACAAGACATAACCAAAAGAAAGCAAGAGTAACTATACCAATATAGAACAAAATAGACTTTAAATGTAAAGACATCCTAAGAGACGAAGAAGGGCACTATAAACTAATTAAATGGCCAATTCACCAAGAAGATATAACAATCATAAATGTTTATGCTCCCAATCAAGGAGCTCCAAACTACATGAGACAGATAATGGCAAAACTGAAGGGAGTGCTAGAAGTTTCAAAAATAATAGTAGGAGATGTCAATACACTCTCTCCTCTATAAGAGACCAACCAGACAGAAGATCAACAAGGAGATAGAGACGTTAAAATAACTTGATAAATGAATTAGACCTAACAGACATATATAGATCATTGTACCTCAAAACATAAGGATGGATGGTCCGGAGAAGATGGCAGCTTAGTAAGATGCTCAGGTCTTAGTTCCTCCTCCAGAACAGCAACCAAAGAAACAGAAACAATACGAAACAGCTCCCAGAGCCACGACAGAGACCAAAAAGACAGCGTACCCCATTCTGGAATGGCTGAACGGGCAGGGAGAATCCGCTGCGGTGAGATACCCGAGGGGTGCGCGCTTTCCCAGGCCGGGGCGGCTGGCAACCGGGGTCCCTTCCACACACGTGGCTTCTCGGTCCGACTGGGAATGTTGGATAACGGGGCCCTCCCGCCACACTTGGCGTCTCGGGCCAGTTGGGCAATTTGGACCGGCATTCCCCCAAGCTGCGGTGGCCGGTGACCCCTCCTCCACGCGCGGTTTCCCGGGCCGACTGCGAGATTCAGATTGGCAAGTTAAAGGAGCCACAGCATCTTTTACTGGTGGGACCCGCAGACGAGCACCACGAGTGCCATCTACTGGGCAGGAAAAGAAAACAGCCCAGAGATTTCACAGAAAAACCTTTCAACCAGCCAGGTCCCACACCCAGGGAAATCTGATCAAATGCCCAGACACCAGCAGAAAATAATGGATCACACTCAGAAAATTGAAGATATGGCCCAGTCAAAGGAACAAACCAATAGTTCAAATGAGATACAGGAGCTGAGACAACTAATGCTGAATATACAAACAGAAATGGAAAAACTCTTCAAAAACCAAATCAATAAATTGAGGGAGGACATGAAGAAGACATGGGCTGAACAAAAAGAAGAAATAGAAAATCTGAAAAAACAAATCACAGAACTTATGGGAGTGAAGGACAAACTAGAAAAGATGGAAAAAACAATGGATACCTACAATGGTAGATTTAAAGAGACAGAAGCTACAATTAGTGAACTGGAGGATGGAACATCTGAATTCCAAAAAGAAACAGAAACTATAGGGAAAAGAATGGAAAAACTTGATCAGGGGATCAGGGAACTGAATGACAATATGAAGCGCACAAATATACGTGTTGTGGGTATCCAAGAAGGAGAAGAGAAGGGAAAAGGAGGAGAAAAACTAATGGAAGAAATTATCACTGAAAATTTCCCAACTCTTATGAAAGACCTAAAATTACAGATCCAAGAAGTGCAGTGCACCCCAAAGAGAATAGACCCAAATAGGCATTCTCCAAGACACTTACTAGTTAGAATGTCAGAGGTCAAAGAGAAAGAGAGGATCTTGAAAGCAGCAAGAGAAAAACAATCTGTCACATACAAGGGAAACCCAATAAGACTATGTGTAGATTTCTCAACAGAAACCATGGAAGCTAGAAGACAGTGGGATGATATATTTAAATTACTAAAAGAGAAAAACTGCCAACCAAGACTTCTATATCCAGCAAAATTGTCCTTCAAAAGTGAACGAGAAATTAAAACATTTATAGACAAAAAGTCACTGAGAGAATTTGTGACCAAGAGACCAGCTCTGCAAGAAATACTAAAGGGAGCACTAGAGTCAGATACGAAAAGACAGAAGAGAGAGGTATGGAGTAAAGCATAGAAAGAAGGAAAATCAGATATGATATATATAATACAAAAGCCAAAATGGTAGAGGAAAATATTATCCAAACAGTAATAACACTAAAAGTTAATGGACTGAATTCCCCAATCAAAAGATATAGACTGGCAGAATGGATTATGACCCAGCAATACCACTGCTAGGTATCTACTCAAAGGACTTAAGGGCAAAGACACAGATGGACATTTGCACACCAGTGTTTATAGCAGCATTACCTACAATTGCAAAGAGATGGAAACAGCCAAAATGTCCATCAACAGACGAGTGGCTAAACAAACTGTGGTGTATACCTACAATGGAATATTATGCAGCTTTAAGACAGACTAAACTTATGAAGCATGTAATAACATGAATGGACCTAGAGAACATTATTCTGAGTGAGTCTAGCCAAAAACTAAAGGACAAATACTGTATGGTCCCACGGATGTGAACCGACATTCGAGAATCAACTTGGAATATATCATTGGTAACAGAGACCAGCAGGAGTTAGAAACAGGGTAAGATAATGGGTAATTGGAGCTGAAGGGATACAGACCGTGCAACAGGACTAGATACAAAAACTCAAAAATGGACAGCACAATAATACCTAATTGTAATGTAACTATGTTAAAACACTGAATGAAGCTGCAACTGAACTATAGTTTTTTTTGTTTGTTTGTATCTTTTGTTTTTGTTTTTTTTCTTTTTCCTTTTATATATATATATATTTATTATTATTATTATTTTAATTTTCTTCTCTATATTAACATTCTTTATCTTTTTCTGTTGTTTTGCTAGTTCTTTTCCTAAATCGATGCAAATGTACTAAGAAATGATGATCATACATCTATGTGATGATACTAAGAATTACTGAGTGCATATGTAGAATGGAATGATTTCTAAATGTTGTGTTAATTTCTTTTCTTTTTTTTAATTAATAAAAAAAAATTTAAAAAAAAAAGCCCACAAGGATGTACATTCTTCTCTAGTGTTTATGGAACATTCTCCAGGATAGATCATATGTTGGGACATAAAAAGATCTTTGTAAATTTAAAAACATTGAAATTATTCAAAGCCCTTTCTCTGATCACAATGGGATGAAGCTGGATCTCAATAACCACCAAAGAACAAGAACATTCACAAATATATGGAGATTAAATAACACATGCTTAATCATCCAGTGGATCAAAGAAGAAATTGCTAGAGAAATTAGTAGCTATCTGGATACAAATGAAAATGAGAATACAACTTATCAGAACTTATGGGATGTGGCAAAAGCTGTGCTGAGAGGGAAATTTGTTGCCCTAATACCTATATTAAAAACAACAAAGAAAAAAAATCGAGGATTTAACAGCACACCTGAAGAAACTTGAGAAAGAAAAGCAACTAACCCCAAAGCAAATAAGAGAACAGAAATAACAAAGATTAAAGCAGAGATAAATGAATGGGAAAACAAAAGAACAATACAAATAATTGACAAAATCAAAAGTTCATTCCTTGAGAAAATCAATAAAATTGATGGGCCAATAGTAAGACTAACAAAGAAAATAAGAGAGATGATGTGAAAAAAAATCAGAAATGAGACTGGGTATATTACCACAGACCATGAAGAAAGTAGAGAAATCATAAGAGGATACTATGAAAAACTTTATGCCAACAAATGAGACAACTTAGATGATGTGGAAAAATTCCTGAAGACAGACAAACAAGCTACACTGACTCAGGAAGAAATAGAAGCTATCAACAAACCAATTGCAAGTAAAGAGATTTAAGCAATCATCAAAAATCTTCCTAAAAAGTAAAGCCCAGGACCAGATGACTTCACAGGGGAATTTTATCAAACATTCCAGAAAGAACTAACACCAATCCTGCTCAAACTTTTCCCAAAAATTGAGGAAAAAGGAATGTAAGGATGGTTCAATGCAAAAATCAATTAATATAGTACAGCACATTAACAAATCAAAAGGCAAAATCACATGATCATCTCGACTGATGCCGAAAAAGCATTCAACAAAATTCAGCATCCTTTTCTGATAAAAACACTCCAAAAGACAGGAATTAAAGGCAACTACCTCAGTATGAAAGAGGGAATATATGAAAAACCATTGAGCCGCATCATACTCAATGGAGAGACTGAAAGCTGCCTGCTAAGATCAGGTACAAGACAAGGATGCCCACTGTCACCACTATTATTCAAAATTGTGCTAGAAGTTCTAGCTAGAGCAATCAGGCAGGACAAAGAAATAAAAGGCATCCAAATTGCAAGGGAAGAAGTAAAACTCTCGTTATTTGCAGACAATATGATACTATACTTGGAAGATTCTGAGACATCTATAGCAAAGATACTTGAGCTAGTAAACAAATTCAGCAAGGTGGCAGTATATGAAATTAATGTGCAAAAATCAGTAACATTTCTATACACAAGCAATGACCTAGCTGAGAAGTCAGTAAAGGAAAAAAATCCATTCAAAATAACACCTAAAAGAATTAAATATTTGCCAGATGTAATTTCGGCCCGTTCCTCTAGCTCTCAGCCTAGCAACATATTCGAGCTATTCCATTGGACCTTTCTGCTCTCAGCTCACCCAATCCCTCGCTGCCACCCCTTAGCCTCCTCACCAATCACGCAGCGCGCCTCCCCTGGCCCCTCCCTATTCCCGCCTCGCCACTATATAAAGCTCTGTACTTCTGCTAATAAACGTTCTGGTGCGCAGGCCTTGCCAGCTCCTCCAGTTCCCGCGAGTCGTTCTTCATCTCGCACGCCCTCCAGACCTTCGAGCCCCCGGGACCGGTCGGCTACCGAGTTCCCCCGTCTCGCTGCGAGGAAGACCCCAGGCAGGAGCTAGGGAAAGCTCCTGCAGATATTTAGGAATGAACTCAATTAGGGATGTAAAGGACTTGAACACAGAAAACTACATAACATTGCTAAAAGAAATCAAAGTTCTTTTAGTTCAAGACTACAGTGAGATACCACCTCACCCCTACAAGAATGGCTGCTATTAAACAAACAGGAAATATAAATGTTGGAGAGGATGTGAAGGAACTGGGACACTCACGCACTGCTGGTGGGAATGTATAATGGTGCAGCCACTATGGAAGACAGTTTAGTGGTTCCTTAGGAAACTAAATATGGAGCTGCCCTATGACCCAGTAATAACACTACTTGGTATATACCCAGAAGAGCTGAAAGCAATGACACAAACAGATATTTACAAGCTGATATTCATAGCAGCATTATTCACAACTGCCGAAAGATGGAAACAAACCAAATGCCCATCAGCAAATGAGTGGATCAACAAAACATGGTATATACATACAATGAAATATAATACAGCAGTGAAACAAAATAATGTCCTGAAGCACATGACAAGATGGATGAGCCTTGAGGACATAACACTGAGTGAAATTAGCCAGACACAAAAGGATAGATACTGCATGATTCCACTTTTATGACCAGGATAAAGGTATAATCTGAGGTTTATAACACAGAATATAGGGGACGTAGAGATACATAGAGGCTAGAGATGGGTGAACCAATTATCTAATGAGGCTGAACTCCAATGTAAGGGAATAGATAGGAGCAAAGGTGATTTTCTAGTAGGGCTAGAAGCAATATTGCCATATTGAAGATGAACAAGGTTGAAAGGCATTGTATAGACTTATTTGTCCCACTGATTCACATTAGAAATATGAATGAGTTCTCACAAAAACTACTTCAAAGATATGAGCATAAAGAGTGTTTAAGTCCAGCATATAGGGAAAAAATTGCTATTGTATGGCATGAACTATGTTCAAAAGTAGACCATCAGCACTATCACAGCAACAGCAGAGTTAAATATTGGGGTAGGGACAATAATTAAGAGGAGGTTTAGAATTCCTATTTGGCAAGGGTGTGTTTATTGGTTTTCTGTCTCTTGAAGCAATGAAACTATCTAAAATTGAGAATGCTGATGGACTCTGGACCTTGGGCCTTCTACATGATGCCCGATGAATGCAGTGGCTGAAGGATGCATTGATGTAGAAGTAGATTGGTGAATGATGGTGTATACTTATGAGTGAAGGTTGTGCCACTACAGAAAGGAACAATGTCGTGAGGTATGAAACGATGTGAATGAACATGTGGGACATTTGGTGAGACAAAATAAGGCAGAAACAAAAAAAAACAACAATGCTATGGTCACCTTTAGAAAATGCTTATAAGAAAACAAGGGCCTAGATTTTAAACTTTTAGAGCAGACACATTAAGGCTGGAGTGGTGACTATTATTTCTGGATTTTGAGAGGCTGTCATATATATATATATGTATATAAAACATGATATTTAGAGATAAGAATGAAGCTGAATAGGTTGGGGTTAAAGTAATTCAGAACATAGGGGTAAGGAAGACAGTGTCTATATTTTAGAAACACACATATTCTTTGAGACCAATGGAAGAAAGGTTTATTTGGTCTGGAATGGAAATTTTCTGTAGTGCACAGTCTAATTCAAACTATGTGTATAGCTCATTTGAACAACTGAAACACAGGAAGCCCAGAATTAAAAAGAGGTCCTTTAATCCTATATAGATTATTGTAATGCCTGGAAACATCCTAGAGTATATTAAGTAGATAATCAAAAGTATTGGCAAAGTCCCCTGAGGGAGGGAAGAGAAACTATGGAACTATTACCTTACCATCAGGGAATCCCCTGATACTGTGTCAAATGTTAGGGGTATCCAAATCAATAGGTCATGCTCTTGATCATGAGGCTTTCTCTTGTGAAGCTTATGTAGGTAGTGGAAAAGCTTAAACTACCTACAGGCATGCCTAAGAGTTACTTCTGGAGGACTTCTTTTGTTGCTCAGATGTGGCCTCAGTCTTTCTAAGCCCAACTCTGCAAATGAAATCATTGCTGTATTAGTTAGGGTTCTCCAGGTAAACAGAATCAACAGGGAACACTCACAAATATAAAATTTATAATAGTGTCTCATGTGACCGCGGGAACACAGAGTCCAAAATTCGCAAGGCAGGCTGTGAAGCCAATGATTCCGATGGAGAGTCTGGATGAACTCCACAGGAGAGGCTCACCAGCTGAGACAGGAAGAGCCTGTCTCTTCTGAATCCTCCTTAAAAGGCTTCCAGTGATCAGATTAAGCATTACTCATTGGAGAAGACACTTCCCTTTGGCTGATTACAAATGTAATCAGCTGTGGATGTAGCTGACATGAACATGATTTAATTCTATGAAATGTCCTCATCACAACAGATAGGCCAGCACTTGCCCAACCAAACAGGTACCATAACTAACCTAACCATGAACCTAACCATGACAATTGCCCACCACGCTACGTGGGACATGACACCCAGGGGTGAAAATCTCCCTGGTGACGTGGGAGATGACTCCCAGGGATGAATCCAGACCTGGCACCATGGGATCAACAATTCCATCCTGACCAAAAGGGGGAAATGAAGTGTAATTAAAAATATATCAGTAGCAGAGAAAGTTCAAATAGAGTTGAGAGGCTATTCTGTAGGTTGCTCTTATGCAAGCTTCTGTTAGACATTGCTACCTATCATAACCTGCCAACCTCCAACCAGGACAATTCCAGCCAATCCTAAAGAACACCTAAGGAAATATATAAAATTCCACAAGGGTTCCAGGCACTAGAGTAATTTTCCAGAAACCTACAACCTCCAGATGGGTCCCTGGCCCAGATAAGTCCTGAAACTTAGCCCAACCTCTTCAGAACATCAGATAGTTCAATCTCCATACCCCATATTAGTACAGACCCTTCCAGTATCAAAAATTTAGAATTGCCACAGCCCAAATAACCTTAAAGAGAGGTATGAAAGATCAAAGGTGATGGTGGAATTACACATAAAAGATAGGAGTTATACAAATGAATATGAATGCTGAATCATTAAATTAATATCTCTTTTATTCTCCAGTATTTTAGAGCAGATAGAAACAACAACTTAAAATTGCAAAATTGTAACCCATGTCAAAGTCTGAAATATGTTCTACCGCTAATTGTGGTGCTGTACTTTGAAATTTATAGCTTTTTTGTATATATGTTATTGTTCACAAAAAAAAAGAAGGAAAAAAGTCAATTGTGATGATAAAAAAATTTTTAAGCCCTCTAGTCCTCTATATTCTGTAGCAGTTAGAAGGAAAAATATGAGATCATATGGTAGCCTATGTACAAACTCTGATCTGCCCTGTAACCACTGTTGAAGAGTGCTTTGAAAACTATTGCATTTTTTATTTCTTTGCTTTGTATATATGTCATACTACACAGTAAAAAAGAAAGTTAAAAAAAACAGAAAAAGTTTCTGCTCTTCAAAAGAAATACACTGTTAAGAAAATCAAAAGACAAGTTACAGACTGGGGAAAAAATATTTACAATACACCTGTCTAATAAAGAACTTATATTCCTGAATATATAGAGAACTCCTGAAACTCTTAAAAAGAAAGCAAAACTTATTAATTTAAAAATGGACAAAACTTGAACAAATGCTTTACCAAAGAAGATATATGAAGAGCAAATAAGTTCATGAAGTTGCTCAATATCATTAGTGTTAAGGGAAATATAAATTAAAACCACAATGAGCTATCACTACAAGGCCTGTAGAATAACCTAACTTTGAAAGGAACAATGCCAAGTGCTTGGGAGTATGTGGAGACACTAGAACTCTCACACACTGCTTTTGGGAACACAAGATAGTACAGCTGCTTTTGAAAAACTATGTAATTTCTTACAAAGCTAAACACATACTTACCATAAAATCAAGCAATCCCATTCCTAAGTATTTGCCCAAGAGACATGAAAACTTATGTCAAGGTAAAGATATGAAAGCAAATGTTTATAGAGGTTTTATTCATAAATGCTAAAAACTATAAAGAAATCAAATGCCTTTTAGATGAACAAATACAAATTGTGAAACATCCATATACAATAAAAAGGAACTGCTAACATATGGATTATAATATGATGGCCGAATCTCAAAAAACATTATGCTAAGTGAAATAAGCCAGACATCCTATGAATATTTTATTATCCATTGATATGACATTCCGAAAAGAAAAAAATCTTAAAGACAGATATTAGATCAGAGGAATCTAAAGACGGGGTGGGGAAAAGAGACTGAATGCAAAGAGGCACAAGGAAACTTTTTAGGGTGACAGAAATCTTCTAATTTTGATGATGGGAGTGGTTACATAACTATATACTACATATACATTTGCCAAAATTATTTTTGCTGCATATAAATTATACCTTAAAAACCTGACTTTATAAAACTTAAACATACATATACCTTTTAACCCAGGCATTCCACTTTGAGAAATTTTCTCTACATAAATAAGTGCATCAGTAAATGAGGATATATACACAATCATCCTTATTCCAGCATAGTGTACACTGGCAACTGAAAATATACATATATGTACATATATATTCATATATATAAGAAATAATATAAATTTACATTAATAGGGGAATATAACAAAGTATGTTATATTCAAAACTATCAATACTATAGAATATTATGTAAATAAATAAAAAATGAATTCAATCTATGTGATTAATCTAGAGAGATGTCTATAATGTACCATTAAGGGATAGAGGGGGAAAAAAAATCATAAGATAACCTGTAGAAAGAATCCCCTTTTTCTACTAAGAACAAATAACTGCTTAATCTGTATAGGTACATACAAGGCATTTTAAAAAGTTGTGGACATATAAGCATCAAACACTAGCTACCATTTAGGGGTAGAAACAATGGGGACCAGGAAAAGAACATTATTATCTTTTTCCTTATTTATCTCTATATTTTTTAACTAGTAAAACTAAAAATTCATTACTTTTATAATTCTTAAACATATAATTAAGTTTAAAAAGTTAAGATCCAGAAATATGCAGCTTTTCTGTTAATAATTAAAATATTAAAAATTATCCATATATAGAGTAATTCTCATTTTTAGACTGTATATACATACAATTTAAATACACATACTTAAACATATAATTCATATATAATTTAACATGCAATATAAATTATATTATAGATAGACACATGGATTAGATAAAGACAGTGATAGATTAGGTAGATAGATAGACAGATAGATAGATAGATACAGATAATATACCAAAATTTTCTAGATGACTTTTTGTTCCTTTTCCATGTTTTTCAAATTTATAAAATGAACCTATATAACTGTTATTATTTAAAAACAATCATCACGAAATACCAATACTATTAAAAATACATTTAGCATCACCATAAGAAAGATTATGTGGATTTCAGAAACATTTTCAAATAATTTTATCAAGGTAGGGGAGATTCACTATAGAATTTTAATTGGAAAAGAAGGATATAGAACTATATATATCAAAATTTCATTTATGTTTCAAATATATAAAAAACATATATTGGTTATCTCTAGGTTAAGAGAATTTCACAGTTTTCTCTAATGAGCATGTATTACTTCCACGATTGAGAAGAAAACTTAATTTTTTAAAGGAAGCCACTTCCACAGATAAATTCAGTGACATCTGTACTTTGGGTCATTTTTTTCCTGTCATACAGAAAAAGGAGGTAGGAAAATCATCTGTCTTGTGAAATCATATATACCCTCATAAATCTCATGGTTTAATTTCATATTTAGCAGAAAAGGGTTTGGACAACTGAACGCCTTCCAGTTTTCCTTCCTCTTATAGCTCCTACTTATGACAGAAGAAGGTGAGGAAATAAATTGTCAAGCAAGGGAAGAAGCCAGGATACGTGTCAATGGTGCTCAGATCATAACCAATTGGTCTAGACTAAGTCAGCCAGGATTCACAAGTATGCAGACCCACTGGGGCCTGGCATCACGGCAGGAAGGAAATTGGCCTGGGAACTGCATAAAGGAAGTCTGATGATAGGGCACTCCCAAAAGTGATTTAAGTCATGGCAAATGAGAGTGTCACACAGTAAACACTTGGTAAATGCTATTAAGATGTTGAATCAAGGTATGCTGATTAGCAATTCCCCCAACAAGGCAGAAAATGAAAAGCCACAAAACCTCTTCATTACACAAATAAGCTCCTTTACCTGATTCCAAATGAAGAAATCTTTACCCTCCCTAACCTAAGAATCACTGTTCTATATAAAGATCCTGAAAATGTATGTGCATTTAACCAGCTTCAAGATCAGCCGTTTTATTTTTATTCATGAATTCTGAAATTCAGAACAAACATTCAAAAATTAATAGAGTTTGAAAATATGTACACATTGCTTCAAAAGCACCCTCAAAATTCCATCAAAGCATACTTTAATAATATTAGAGTACTTATAAAGAATGGATTGATACAGAGATTTCATTTAGCAGCACTTCTTTTGTCTTTGGAAGGGCTACTCTATAAACTGTTTCTATACTGAAAAGTTTCCCCAGAAAGGTTGGAACCCCTAGTTTAGAAGATATATACATACACAAGACACAATTCCTAGCCTTCTAGAAAAGTATTCTATGATGATATAACCCACATCATCCTATAATATGTTAAACATGCAAATAAATAGCACATGACGCCACATACTTATCACTTTTCAAAGTCATTTTTAAACATTATTTTATTCTAATAAATTTGGAAGTAAATGCAGGAGGAAAAATCTGATATTAAAAACTCGACTGTAAGAGAAGGTATATGGGAATTATGTATAGTCTACATGATTTTTCTGTAAACCTACAACTTCTCTAATAAAACTTTAAAATAAACTCTGCTATCCGGAGGTTTTGGTTCTAAAGTACATCCAGTCATACCCTCCTGGTTCACAATGATAGAAAAATGTACTTCTCTCCCCCTACAAAGCAGAAAGTCTCTGAAGCAGATGTTTCCTTGTCCCATGGGAACATTTTACTGTAAAACAGCTTTAAACATGGTTTTGAATGAGCAAAAAGAGAACTTGGCAAATGGGAGGCTTATCCAAGCATCTGGGGTAAAGTGGAAGAAAACGTGGAGTGTTTAATGAAACAGTTTATGCAAATAAGCTTGTAGCAAATTCACTTAATTAGAAGGAAAGGGGAATGAGTAAAAAGGGAGACAGGTGGATCTCACAGGATCTCAAAAGCCATGGTGAACGGACTTACTCTATTGAGAAGCTATAGGAAATATTTTGAGAATAGAAGTGATTTATCCAAACCACTAATAAGGAGAGTTGATTTTGAAAGAGTTTTAATCAACAGGTATTGGCAAAACTCACTTTAAATTTCCACCAAATTGCAAAATTAATGGCACTGACAGTTGTTAAATTATAGTGAAAACCAAAGAAAAGATCACTTTAGGTTGGATGATCAAGAAAAGTTTCTGTAGAATGAAGAATTAAGGACTAAAATAGTGTTTTGCATTTGGTTGGCTACTGTAGCTTATACTCATCTAGAAATAGATCCCCAAGTATTATAGTTTGGGGGAACTAAAAGAAATAGTTCTCACCCCAATGATACGTGCCTTTTTGCCCAATTTAAATTGGGAGAATGGGCCATAACAGAAAAGTACAAGGTTCTTTGCTCAATCCATTTGCCAAAGTAACACAGTAAAGTTGATCCGCAAGAATCTCAGTCTAATTTGGAGCTTTAAATAACTTTTAATAACTGAATAAAGCTTTTAATAACTGAATTTTGTGACCACCACAAAAGTGGTGGTCAATAATATGACAAGAGTCCTCTTGAATAATGCCATCCATCCACAGGGACAATAGTTCAAGCTGCCTGATTACAGAGAGTTGACTAGATGACTTCACAGCACAAATACATTTTTTTTTTAAAGTTAACCTCATTTCAGGATCATTCACTATGCTCTAAATAATTCCAGAATGCTGCAGAATTCCTTGCCCTCCACAAGTTTTTGTTCTACACAAATCTTAGAAAATAGATGGACTTTTAAGGCTGATTTTTAATTTTTACTTTTTCATTTGATTATAGTACAGGGATCCTCAAAAGTATAATTTATACCTAAAAAAAAAAAGGCAACAAATAACTGAAACCAAACCTGTATAAGTTGTTTAAGTCCCCCTTAATAAGTAGGCTTGAAGTGAATTCATGCATTATATACAGAGAAGAATATTTTCAAAAAATTTATAGAACATTAGTACAGTAGAATCATAGGAGCACAAAGAAGTATAAGACATGATCCTGCTCTTTCTTAAAGGACCTTATCCAACTCCCTTCTCACTTCACTCTTTGAGAACAACATATTATCTGGCATGCACAGTAATTAACAAGAAGCTTTAAGACAAACATACATGAACATTTCTGTGAGTCAGTGTGAAGAGTACAATATAAGACTCATCAGTATTTTCAATAGTTCAATCACAGATACTGTACAGGAATTACTCTATCACCTTCCCTTAACCTTACAGTTTACTGTGAAATCCTCTAGGCTAGGTGAGGCTAACATTATTTTCAGTACCATATAAATCATTCACATGAAAATACTAAGACAAGTTTTAAACTGGGCAAAAATACATGAAAACAACCCATTTTTGTAAAAATATGATGCAACAAGGAATGCTTCAATGAGATATATGCACTAAATAATTGGATTAGTTTCTATTAATTAGGCCAGCTCTTGTTCTCTTTTATTAAGTGGTTAAAAGACCCTTAAACTAGAATATCATTTGCCCTTCATCGGAGAGATGGCTGTTCTACACAGATCATCAGCCAGAATACAAAGTGAAAAGGCACGCCTCTCACCTCAACAGTCACATCAGCTAACGGCAAAACACCTCAGAATAAGGACTTGTTTGTGAGGTAAACAATATCATTTTTAACATATTGTTAACCATCTGACATTTCAATCACTTTCTTAAATTTTTTACTATACTGTGATCTTAGTTCTTGCATTTTTAAAATAAAGAACAAACCACTAACTGACCAGGAAATAGTTATGAAACACTGCTGCACATTTACATGAAATTCTATAAATAACTGGGAGAAGGGGTGGAGTTGTGAAAAATTGATCTCTTGCTGAGATTTTGGAGGCCGAATTTACTTATCCTATTTCCACATAAATACTTTCATTGCTGATATTTCAAACACTATGCCAGAGTTATACAAAAGAAACGGAACATCACCAAACAGAAATCCTAGAGTAGTGTTCCAAATTATTGGTAAAGAAAGTCACTTCATTTAAGAGGTCTCTGGCCCTTCAACCTTACCCTCCTTACCAATATACATTCATCACTGAAAAGGGAAATATTTACAAAAGTTAGTTTAGCTATGTTTAAATATTATGTTTAGCTGTCTGGAGACCATGTTCTCAAGATTTATATAAGAAATCAAGGATTAAACTTCATAACAATTAGAAAACCACATTGTGTAAAATTAAAGACTTAAAGGACATTAAAATAGTTTTAGTATTGATACTAAACTGAAATGATTCCACCTCTTCCCAACACCTGGAGCAAAAACCTTTTGAACTTTCATGTAAACAAACTAGGGCACACCAAATACTTGGTCTGCAGCAAGGTACCACCTCTGTACAGGCATTTGGGTGAAAAATGTGGAAAATGTCTGAGGACTCTTTGAAGCAGCTTGAGAGAAGTGAGAGCAGGAAAGAGGCTCTTCTCTAGGGTAAGTTTGTTTAGCGGAAAGTAAGCAAGTTGTCAGGGTAAAAGTTGACAATGTTGATTCCAACAGTTTGAATTGAGAATAAACATCCAAAGGGATTATGTTACTGAGAATTAAAAAAGATTCCACTGAACTCAATGGAACACTTGTGTTTTCAAAGATAATATGTCTTGAAGCTATGCTCTGAATCCACAGTTTAGGTTATAATTACACTATGTGTAATTATAATGTGGCCTTTCTATGCCACATTAGAGAACACAGGGTCTGATCCCTCAAATATGTGCCTAGAAAATATTATCAGGAAGAAATATATTTTATTTCCAATAACTGAATTGGAAAATACTGAATATATGTGCATGTGTACATGTGAGGCAAACTGAAGAAACTTGGAGAAAAATGTATATTCTATCTAAACATCTAAACTTAAACTCATGTCCACTAATCAATTTTGGGAAATAAATGTATTGACCTTAACTCACTTCAAAGTTTTCCCTCCTTAATGACTTGTGAAAGAGCAAAAAATGGGGCCTATACTTAAGAAATCCATAATCCTCTTCTCTTCTCATCAAAGCCATTTATAGCTGGCTTTCATCTTATGCTGTTGTTTTTTTCACCAGGTACAAGATTAAGATGGAACCATAGTCTTGTGCTTTTTAGAAATCAAAACTTTGGTTGCCACTCAGCAATCCCTGGTGAAATGCCAGGAACCCTGTAAAAAAAAAAGGTTAAAAATTTCCTAACTTGGAGTTTAGAAGAAAATAAGTGCAAGTTGTTCATAGCTTCTCAGACATTCCTTCTTTTTATTTTTAAAAATGTTCATGAAGAAGGGAAAGCACACATAATTTGTTAAAGTTTATTTGGATCAATATAGTACAGTCTGCCTTACATGCCCTTAAGAACACACAGTTAACTCGAATTGCTCTTATTAGTTCATCTAAAACCCTAATGATTCTCACATTAGAGTCTGCTATTACAATCTTTTTCAAAGCCTGAGAAAGGCATGCAACTCACATGCTCTTTACCAGAAAAGTTTGCAGGCAGCTCTGCTAAAAGTTGTTTCTCCTCAGCGCTCTGACAAATATTCACTTTCTTCCTAGAACCAAGGATGTAAGGGAGTATGGCTCAGTCTCACAGCCTTTTGCTCTTAAAAAGAAAATCAAATTCCCCAGATATTTTCAACCCCCATGAGGAACAGAACATTCTCAGCTCTGCCTGTGGAATATTATCTCTTTTACATTTCATCTTTATATTCACTGGGTTCATAGAAAGTGCATACACAGAAAGAGGGAAATAGCTGCTTCTTAAAAGACACCAAATTTAGTAATCTGACAAATCTACTGGCACACATCTCAAAATTAATATTTTTATAAAGCTTCCTTAGGATTTCATTGGTTCTATCTTTTGAGAACATACATACTAAATCACCTGTAACTACAAGGCAAAACACATCTGCAAACTACAAGAAACATTTGTTACATAAAGACAAAAGTCATCACAATTAAATAACAGGATATACTGGGTGAAGACAGATAGGTGTGGTCTCATCTGGATCCCACTCTACTGTCTTGCAAGCATCAAGAAGCTAACTGATAAAAGTCATAACTCTATGGAGCTCTAAGATTTCGGCTGACTCCAGTAACCTTACCTGTTAATATGAGGTTACTGTAAGTATTGGAGAATTGCTCTTTTAGAAGAACCAGATGCATCTGAGCTGCCTTTTCCCTTTGGAGCTCCAGCATAACATCAGGATGTTGGGCAATCTTGCAGCCTTTCTGTTTATCCAAAGCAACATCACTTCGAACAATGTCTACAAAAGGAAAGAAAAAAAGGCAGGTAGTAAAACTAAAAAACAAAAACATACAAACATTAAAGTCTTGTTGAAGCCAAAATAGTGTCAGAAGTTATAAATGAAACTACCAGCATTTTCTTTAGACTGAAGAGATTTAGAAGTAATAAACCTGAAGGGTTTCCAACTCCATGATGTATCCTGCAAGCTGTTCTGATCATTTCCCAATTCTGTGGAGATTTCTGTTTCTTAGGTCCTTCTGACTTCATTAAAGATTCCCACTCCTCCAATCTACTTCTCAGCTCACCTCCAGGACTTATTTATCTCTTTGGATCTTTCTTTAACACCTTTTACCATTCTCCATTGGGAAAATAATACAAGTTTATCTGACTCTAAAGGTACTTTTCTCTAACTTATGACATAGGATCAGGTGATAGTTCCAGCATGTGTCCAGGACACTTGGCCTATTTACAAATTCACCTCCCAGCCAGCCCACTCAGCTCAATTTAAAGTTGCCTTTAGCTATGGGATTCTCCTGCTATTTTTTACACACCTCTGAGAAAATAGCTTCATTCCAATTCAGTAATAACTCTTTCAACACAAAAAAGTATTTTGTGGCTCACTAACGAGAGCAAGAGGAGGTATATCACTTTGTATATATACCTCTTTCCCCATTATTTTCCCTTTAGTAATAGACTTTTATACTTCAGTATGATTTTCACTAAAAGCTGAAGTACTCTCCAAAAAACTTCCTTTCTCAAAAAGAACCATTCATCTAGAATACTTCCCAACTAGCAAGGAGCTTTCATGCCCAAAGTTATCTATTTTCACAAGTTAAAACCCAATGCAAAAAAAAAACAAAACAATGCAGCTGATTCTCATGGGGACAAACAATACCATAAGTAGCAATCTGAATGGCAATTCTAGAAACCTTCCATTTCTGGGCACAAACCGAAGAATTTTAGGAGAAAGAACTTAAAAAAACAGTTCTGGCATTCTGACACCAATGGTTTTGGAAGAGGAAAAAAACAAACGACCATGTTGATGGCACCAAAATGATATGTTAGCTCATTAAGCAACTCAAACACACCTAAGAGAAAATAGGGCTTGTGGCATGAAGGGTGGAATAATGTGCTAAACAAGATATCTTAAGGCCCATCAACAGAACCTTAAAAATGAAGCCCAGGTTGAAATACAATCCACTGATTAGGAGGTTTGGGATGATAATGTAGAGTGTGGCACAGAAAAATTGGCCAGATGTGGGAATGGTTCTCACTAATTCTTAGATGAAAACAAAGAGCTATTTGGAAATCATGCGGTATTTATGCATGGTAGAAATTCTAGATTGTGGGCAATAAACTTAAGTCATTTAACATAAGTAACTAATCTTTTAGGTTTTCTGAAGCTTGAACACAAAATTAGAATAAACCAACTCAAAGATATTCTTGTGTTCAGAACCATTTCCGAAAAGGCAAGAAGACTAACTAATAAAGTTTACACTTACTTAAATTACAAGCTGTCAAACTTTTTACTCACATTATCTCACTGAATCCTAACAACAATCCTTTCAAAGTAGGTGGCTGACCCAACTCTACCCACAACCCATCTCCTTTGTGTTCCTTTACTGTAGAGACTAAAATGCCAAAATATACAATCTCCAAACTTTTCTTGAAGAAGGAGTCACCAAATAACAGGGTAGTGGCCAATGAGCTGCAGACAAACATCCCTAAGGGACACTTCCCTTGCCAAATTAAAAGATAAAACCTCATTAAGAAAAAACTAGTTCTACCCTTTAGCCTTTTGGTCACTCCTATTCTTCAGGTCTAAAGCATAGACATGAGAGCTATAGTAGTCATTTTGTGACCATGAGGACAAAGGATTACACACAAAGGATGGTGGAACAGAAAGATGGACGAAGTCTAAGTCCCTAATGTCTGTTGCACTAGACGTCCCATTTCTTGATTTCTTGTTATGTGAGACAAATGCACTCTTTATATAAGCCAATGATAGTTAGGCTGCCTGTTTTTACTATGCTAAATGATAAAGAATAAATATTATTGTCCTTATTTTATATATGAGGAAGGTGAGGTCCATAAAGCTTAAGTGATTTGCTCAAGTTCACATAACATGACCAGTCCCCAAATCCAGGAATTTTCACAGTCAAGTACGGTGCTCTTTCCACAAATTCCAGAAGTTACTCCAATATAGAAACTCATGTGCTTAATAGTAGAGGGAAAGTAAACAATAAAAGTGGGAAACTAAAAAGAAAAAAACAAATTACACTATTATAGTAGAATGTCATAGATTGTCTAACTAGACATATGAAAAATGCCTTCCCAGAAAACACTATACAATTTGTATTAAAATATACTATAAAGAATGAAGTGGTGTTTCAATTATCCCAATATCTTCTGAAAGAAATCTAATTCATAAAGTAGAATACCTCCTAAACTCTCCATTTCCTATTCAATAAATTCATTGCTCAAAGGCCATAGGAAGCAACAGTGATTAATCAACATTATTCTAAGAAGAAGCTTTAAATAAAATGTCCACATATTCTTAATATCAATAAAAATATGAAAAGAAAACCATGGACATGGCTAAACACACGACCTAGACTTCAGAAAAGTACATTTCAAAAATGTTTGGGGACTAGATATTTATGTACAGATTTTCTTTTCAATTGTATCAATGATTAAGATTAAAAGAAAGCAAGATACTTATCAAAGATGTAATGCTCATAGGAAGAGTTAATACCATAAATGATAGAGTCAAACTTCAAAATTATCTTGGCAACTCAGAAACTTGGGCTGAATTCCCAAAGATGGAAGGATGTAGACATGAACACAAATTCCTGCTTGTATACTGAAAATTAATTATGTAAGACAGAAGCTCAAATACTTAAAATCTCATTATAATTTTTAGGTTTTAGTTAAATACAAGATTAATATAACTCAATTTATGATATTGCTGCCAAAAAAATTAATGCAATCTAAGACTAAATTAATAGAAGCAGAACATCCAGAATACAGGATAGAACATAGCTGTATGCATTCCATGCCACTCAAAGGTGGCATAGTAAGAGTTTGGAATCAAGCAGACTTTGATTCAAATTCTGATACAGTTGTTAGCTGTAGAAGTGACAGATAAAACATATCTCTGAGTCTCAAATTCTTCACCCACTGCTATTGTAAAAATATGTGAATCATTTGCCACTATACTTGCCACATTGTAAGAAGTCAATAAATAATAGCTATTATTACTATTGCCATTAGTATCCTATTTGTGGTATTGTATATATTTTCAGATATAACAGTCTGAGAAGGAAACTGGTGATGTAGCATGCATCGAAGTAGCAAGATGGGAAGTAATTCTCATTTTTTTAAATTAGAGTTGAAAACAACAGTATTTTGAGCCTGGCAGATCAAAAACTAGAGAAGACTTGCTTTCATAGAGAAGAGATAGTTGACTTATTCTATGCAAATCCAGAAAGCCAAATATTAAAGGAATAACCAAAAGACAAATATACTTTTCAGCTGCATATGAGAAAATGTTCTAATAACGTAAACTGTCAAATATGGAAAAGGGCTACTTGAGGATGGAGTGAGTTTCCCATTCTTAGAGATATTCAAGTAGAGACTGACACAGGCACAACAGAATAATTCTAGCATAAGGATTAAAACCTGCCAGGCACAGGGTTATGTACTTTCACCTACATTATATAAAGCAATATAACAGGATGGTTAAAGGCACAGGTTATGAATTCAAATATATTCAAGTTCGGATCCCAGCTCTACTACTTACTATCTGAGAGTTCTTAGACAAATCACTAAATCTCTCAATGTCTTTGTGTATTTTTAAAAATAATAATACTAATATACTTTTAATGAGCTTATCACTGGCATCAGGATTTATTAGACACTCAGACAAGTATTAGCTCTTTTAGCAGTTGCTAAATAATAATATCAGATAATAATATCAGAAAGCTAATACTGGAGCATATTATTATTCCCTTAGATCATTTTCAACTTAAAGATTCTATGGATTTAGAAAAACTTGTGCTTTTCTTGTCTTTTTTGTTAGAGATAATGGAAAAAATAAAGATTCAAAGCCAGAAGACGTAGGCATGAATTTCAACTAATTTACCAAATCACCATGAAACCAAAAACTAATAACTTAACACTTTTGTGCTTCAGTTTCTTTTCTGACCTAGAAAATTGGAAAGTTAATGAACTGGATGATCTCTTGACTCTCTGCTTTCCCACTGGTAGCGGGAAAGTATCTCTTGCTGATACTCTTTATTTTTAAAGCGTGACCCAAGTACTTACAAATTTTGCTCCAAAAACATAGCTGTTCCTACATACTCTCCCCATCTCCCAAACGGATATACTGGAGTTGAAAGTATTATAATGAAAATGATAAAAATACACTAGATGGGCTTAACAGCAGATTTGAAGTGTCAGGAGAAAGATCAGAGTACTTAAAGATAGATGAATAGAAATGACATAATCTGAAAAACACAGAGAGAAAAGATGAAAGAAAAATAAGCAGAGCCTCTGAGCACTGTGGAAAAAATGAAGCAATCTAACATATGCATAATAGCAGTCCCAGATGGAGAAGAGAGAATAAGAGGAGGAAAATTATTTAAGAAATAATGACTGAAATATCCCAAATTTAATGAAAATCACTAATCCACAGAATCTCAAAAAAACCAAGTGGAATCAATAAAAAGAAATTCAAATATAGACACATTATAGGAAAATGGCTGAAAGTCCAAAACAAAAAAGAAATTTTAAAAGCAGGGTAGGAAAAAAATATATCTTATAAAGGGTACCAGCACTATAATCAATGGTTGGCTTCTAATCATAAACAATGTAAGTCAGAAAGAAGTGGAATAACATATATAAAGTGGTAAAAAAGAAAATTTCTGAAACCAAGAATTCTATACCCAAATTCTATATCCAGAATTCTATATCCAGCAAAACTATCCTTCCAAAATGAAAACAAAACAAAGATATTGCCATATTTTAAAAAAAAAAAGATAATAGAATTTGTTGCTAACAGATCTGCAATACAAGAAATATTAAAGGCAGCCCTATGATACCAGATAATAACTCAAATACAGAAAGAAATAAAATGGTAAATATGTGGCTAAAAAAAAATACCATACCTCTTTTATACTCTAAGTTTCTTTAAAACACAAAAGACTATATAAAGAAAAAGCATGTATATTTATAACAGATATAGATACAATACATAGAATAAAATTGCACAATAAAGTGGGTAGATAAAGGCGTTATGTTGGAGCAAAGTTGTTATAATTAAGTTGGTATTAACCCAAATTAGATTGTGATATGTTAGGATGCATAGTGTAATCCCAGGAGCAACTACTAAGAAAAAAAAATCTCAAAATAATATACCGGAAAAATCAAATGAGTACACTAAGAAAAATTGTTTAATACAAAGAAGACAACAAAACAACAAAAGGAATATAAGAAATACCTGAAATAAATAGCAAAATAGCAGACATAAATTCAACCATCTCAATAATCGCAGTAAATGTGAATACACTAAAAACTCCTATTAAAAAACACATAATACTGAGTTTTAAAAAGCAAGATGCACATATATGCTGTTGACTAGATTCTTTAAATTCAAAGACACAAAGAGATTTAAAGTAAGAGGATAAAAAAAGATATACTATGCAAACAGTAATCATAAGAACTGACACAATTATTTTAAAATGAGACAAAATTGTCTTAAAGACAAGAAATATTAATAGAGGCAAACATGAATATTTCATACAAATGATCAATACATCAGGAAAATAGAGCATACATAAACGTATGTGCACCTACATGAGAGTTTCAAAATACATGAGGCAAAATCTGACAGAACTGATAGGAGAATTCAACTTAAACTTGGAGATTTCAATACCCCACTCTCATTAATTAATATTACTAGACAGGAAATCAGAAAGGGAATTGAAGTTTGTGAAAAATACTATCTACCAACTTGATCTAACAAGTGTTTATAGAACATACCAAACAACAGCAGTGCATACATGCTTTTAAAGTGTCAGTGGTACATTATCCAGGTCAGACCATATGGTTGGCCATAAAATAAGTCTCATACTTTCAAAAGGATTCAAGTCATACAAAGTAGTTCTCTGGTGACATGACAATTAAATTAGAAATCAATAAGAGAAAGATACCTAGAAAACCCATACAATTAGGAAACAAAAAACAAAACATCTCTAATTAATCTATAAGTCAAAAAAGAAATCACAAGGGAAATAAGAAAAATTCTTAACTAAATGAGAATGAAAGCACAACATCTAAAAAATTATGGGCATACCCTTTCCAACATGAAAAAGTTAGAATAGCCATAGCCTAAATACCCCTAAAGAATGGGATAGAAAGATCAAACCTGATGGTGGAGTTATACCATCATCATATACCAGAGAAGACAGGGTTTAACAAACGAAGATGATCGCTGAATCACTAAACTGATATTTCTTTTAGTCTCCAGTATATTAGAGTAGCTAGAACTAAAAACCTAAAACTGTGGAATGGTAACCCATACCAAACTCTGAAATCTCTTCTACAACTAATTATTGTGCTGTGCTTTGAAATTTATTGCTTTCTTTTATATGTTATTTTTCCGAAAAAAGAAATTTAAAATGTTGATTGTGATGATAAAAAAAAAGTATTCCTTCTAGCCTCCTATATTCGGGAGCAAGAAAAATCTGAGATGATGATTTGGCAGTGCATGACAAACTCTGGGATCTGTCCTGTAACTGCTTGTTGAAGAGTGCTTTGAAAACAATTGCTTTGTATATATGTTATATTGTACAATAAAAATAGTTTTAAAAAAAGAAAAAAAATAGAAGTGTTCCTATGTCCACAGTTTATCAGTTTTACAAATCTCAGAATGTAACATTTGGTGAGTAGAGAAAAGAAGCCAAATCAGTGAAAGCAGGATCCCCCTTGTATATGACATATCTAGATTTACCACATCTGGGAGTATTCAGTTAGGGTTTTCAAAGAGCCCAGCAGATTTTTACCTACTTTCATAACCACACCATCTTCTCAGGCTCTGTATGTTTATTTTGGGTAATAAAGCAAAACACTGAAGCTTTCCTCAGTTTGATAGAGTCTATAAAAAGTCTTGATATGGCAAGAATAATTTGGACTGAATCAACATATTTAGAGAAAGTTGGAATATTTGCACCTGGAAACGAGTAAGAGGGAAAATGAAGGCCAGATATCCAATAATGTCATAACATAATTTTAATAGACATTTAGCACCCAAAAGAGTTCATTCCAGGCAAAACACATTAAGAAATATACTATCTGAGACTCCTTGATATATTGCAGAACATTATTTAAAACAATTTATATAAATAAACTCTTCTAAATTTTTTTGTTTCAGTAATAATTTATACTCAAAGTACTTATGGAAAATTCTAAATAATTAATAATTATGTATATCTATTGACAATTACCATACTGGGAATTAAAACAGTATAGTTGTAAATATTTATTTACTAAAAGTAATAAATTCTTTATATTTTAATAAAAAAAAAATTTATGGGAAGAGCTAAGAGAGACATTTATAGTCCCACATAGCAATATTAGAAAAGACATATTAAATCAATAACTTAACTTTTCACCCCAAAACTACAAAGCCAAGAAAAAACTAAACACAAAGGAAGCAGAATAAAGGAAATAATAAAAATGAAAATGGATATCAATGAAAGAGAAACAATATAGAAAACCAACAAAATAAAGAATCACTTCTCTAAAAAGATGAACAAAATTGGACTCCTGGGAAGATGGAAGAATAAGATAGGTCGAGTTCACCCCTGCTCTAAAGAACAGCTAGAGAAGGGATGAAAAAAAGACCAGGAAAGTGATTCCAAGGTTTAAGTGACCTGGGAGGGTCTTCCTCACCACACAGGGAGGCCTGGGTTGAAAAAGCAGAAGAATTGAGATGCAGAGAACTGGTGACCGGCTAGGCAGTGCAAATAGCATAGTGTGACTATTTCAAGACAGAGGCCTGAAGCCATCAGGAGTGCACGGACAGGAGATGGGGAGAAGGAAGCACCAGCGTAGAGTCCCCGATGCATGCACATACCTGCAACTGCAACCTGTCACCAGATGGTTCTGTCCCTCCCCATGCCCAGCATCTTGCTCCATACCTCTCTGGCAAATACAAACCTTTAGACAACTGAAGGAAATCAACTTCCAGAGTAACCCTATCAAGATATTTACATGTCATGAAGACAACAGGATTAACTAACCATATGAAGAAGCAGACAGATACAGTCCAGTTTAATGACCAAATTAAAACACCAGAGGAGACACAGACTTTGGAACAACTATTCAACGGTGTTCATATAACTTTACCAAATAAAATCAGTGGGATGGCTAATGACATTAAAGAGATCAAGAAGACACTAGAACAGCATAAAGAGGACTCTAAAAGAATAAATAGAAAAATAGCAGATATCACAGTATTGAAGATGCTGTAGACCAAATCAGAAATATACTAGAGACACACAACAGCAGATTTAAAGAGGAAGAAGAAAGGATACGTGAACTAGAGGACAAGACAACTGATTTTAAACACACAAAAGAACAAATGACAAAAAAGATGAAAAACTTTCATTGGACCTCGGGGAAATGATGGGCAAAACAAAGGGCACAAATATAAAAATCGTCTGTGTTCCAGAAGAAAAGAGTAAAGGGCTAGGAAGATAAGTGGAGGATATAATTAGGGCTAGAAAGATCAGTGGAGGATATAATTAGGGAAAACTTCCCAACCTTTATAAAAGACCTATATCTACTACATACACAGGAAACCACATTAGACTGAGTTTGGACTACTCAACTAACACTATGGAGGCGAGAAGACTGTGGTATGGTGTATTTAAGATCCTGAAAGACAAAGATTTCCAGCCAACAACACTGTACCCAGCCAAACTGTCCTTCAAAACTGAGGAAGAGATTAAAATTTTCACTGACAAAGGCTGAGAGAATATGTCAACAAGAAATCAGCTCTACAACAAATACTAACAAAAGTTCTGCCAGCTGAAAAAAAAAGTCGGGAGAGGGAGGTCTCGAGGAGGACACAGAATTGAAGAGTACCAATAAGAGTAACCTATAGGGTAAAAAAGAGAAAGATGGAAAAGAACATATAGATCTGAGAGTAAAATCCCAAGGATAAGATGGTGGACTCAAAAAATGCCTCTAATAACTTTGAATGTTAATAGACAAAACCTACCAATTAAAAGATACAGACTGGCAGAATGAATTACGAAATATAATCTATCTATGTGCTGCTTACAGCAATCATCTTAGATAAAAAGATAAAAATAGATCGAAAGTAAAAGGATGGAAAAACATGTTCCATGCAAGCTGAAACCCAAAGAAAACAAAAGTAGCTATACTAATATTAGACAAAATAGACTTTAAATGTAAGGACATCCCAAGAGACAAAGAAGGACACTATGTTAGCAAAAGGGATAATTAACCAAGAAGAAATAAGAATCATAAATGTCTATACTCCCAATCAAGGAGCTCCAAAGTACATAAGACAGACTTGGCAAAACTGAAGGGAGTGATAGATGTTTCAATAATAATAGTAGACTTCAATACACCACTCTCCTCTATAGACAGAACAAACAGACAGAGGATCAACAAGGAAATAGAGAAGTTAAATAACTTGATATATGAATTAGATCTAACACACATATATAGGTCATTATACCCCAAAATACCAGGATATACATTCTTCTCTAGTGCTCATGGAACATTCCCCCAGGATAGACAACATGCTGGGGCACAAAATGGTTCTATATAATTTTTTAAACATTAAAATTATTCAAAGCACTTTCTTTGATCACAGTGGAGTAAAGTGGAAATCAATAACCACCAAAGAACAAGAACTTTCACAAATATATGGAGATTAAATAACACACTCTTAAACAATGAGTGGGTCTAAGAAGAAATTGCTAGAGAAATCAGTAGCTATCTGGAGATGAATGAAAATGAGAATACAACATATCAGAACTCATGGGATGTGGCAAAGGCTGGGCTGAGAGGGAAATTTATTGTCCTAAATACCTATATTAAAAAACAAGAAAGAGCAGAAATTGAGGCTTAATAGAAAACCTGGAGGAACTTGAGAAAGAACAGCAAATGAACCCCAAAGCAAACAGAAGAAGAGAAATAACAAAGATTAAACCAGAGATAAATAAATGGAAGAACAAAAGAACAACAGAATCAATAAAAACCAAAAGATGTTTCTTCGAGAAAATCAGTAAAATCGATGGGCCACTAGAAAGTCTGACAAAGAAAAAAAGAAAGATGATGCAAATAAACAAAATCAGAAATGAGAGAGGGGTCATTACCACAGACCCTGAAGAAATAATAAAAAAAAAAATCATAAGAGGATACTATGAACAACCATATGCTAACAAACTAGACAGCTTAGATGAAATGGACAGATTCTTGGAAACACACAAATAAGCTACAATGACTCAAGAAGAAATAGATCTCAACAAATCAATCATAAGAGATTCAATCAGTCATCAAAAAATCGTCCTACAAAGAAAAGCCCAGGGCCAGATGGCTTCACAGGGGAATTTTATCAAATATTCTGAAAAGAACACCAATCCTGCTCAAACTTTTCCAAAAATTTGAGGAAATAGGGATACAACCTAACTCATTTTAGGAGGCTAACATCATTTTAATACCAAAACCGGGTAAAGATGCTACAAGAAAGGAAAACTACAGGCCAACCTCCCTAATGAACATAGATGTAAAAATTCTCAACAAAATACTAGCAAATCAAATCCAACAGCACATTAAAAGAATTATACACTATGAGGAAGTGGGGTTTATACCAGGAATGCAAGGACAGTTCAACACAAAGGAATCAGTTAATGTAATACAGCACATTAACAAATCAAAAGGGAAAAAATCATATCATCTCAATTGATGCTGCAAAAGCATTTGACAAAAATTCAACATTCTTTTCTGATTAAAAAAATACACTTCAAAAGGAAGAATCAAAGATAACTTACTCAACATGTTAAAGGCATATATGAAAAATCCATAGCCAGACATGACCAGTACTCAATGATCAGAGGCTGAAAGCTTCCCCCCTAAGATTGGGAATGAGACAAGGATGCCCTTTGTCACTATTATTCAACAATGTACTAGAAGTTCTAGCAAGAGCAATCAGGCAGGACAAAGAAATAAAAGACATTCAAATTGGAAAGGAGGAAGTAAAACTTTCATTATTTGCAGATGACATACTACACTTGGAAAGCACTAAGAAATTTACAACAAAGTTACTTGACCTAAAAAACAAATTCAGAAAGGTGGCAGATTATAAAATTATTGTGCAAAAATCAGTAACGTTACTATACACAAGCAACGACCTAACTGGGGAGTCGATTAAAGGAAAAAATCCATTTAAAATAGCAACTAAAAGAATCAAATACTTAGGGATGAACTTCACTAGAGACGTAAAGGACTTGTACACAAAAAACTACATGGCATTGTTAAAAGAAATCAAAGAAGACCTAAATAGGTGGAAAGACATTTCATGCTCATGAATAGGAAAGCTAAATATAGTTAAGATGTCAATTCTTCCCAAATTGATCTATAGATCCTATCACAGTGTCAATCAAAATTCCATCCACCTACTATGAAGGCTTGTAAAAGTTAGTTACCAAATTCATCTCGAAGGGAAAGAGACCCCAAATGGCTAAAAGCATCTTTAAAAAGAATGAAGTGGGAGGATTAACACTCCCCAATTTTAAAACTTATTATAAAGCCACACTGATCAAAGCAGCATGGTACTGGCACAAAGATAAAAGTATTTACCAGTGGAATTGAATCGAGAGCACAGAAATAGACCACCAAATCTATGGTAAATTGATCTTTGACAAGGCCTACAAATCCACTGAATTGGGACAAAATAGTCTTTTCTATAACTGGGCATGGGAGAATTGGATATCAATAGCCAGAAGAATGAAAGAGGACCTTTACCTTATACCCTATACAAAAATTAACTTAAATTGGATCAAATATCTAAACATAAGAACCAGAACCATAAAGCTTCTAGAAGAAAACGTAAGGAAACATCTTCAAGACCTAGTAATAGGACAGCTTCCTAAACTTTACACCCAAAGCACAAACAACAAAAGAAAAAATGGATAAATGGGAACTCCTCAAAACCAATGCTTTTGTGCTTCAAAAGATTTTGTCAAAAAGGTGAAGAAGCAGCCAACTCAAGGGGATAAAATATTTGGAAATCACACATCAGTTTGATGTCCTGTATACATAAAGAAATCAAATAACAACAGTAAAAGAACAAGCAACCCAATTATAAAATGGACTAAAGATATGAACAGACATTTTTCTGAAGAGCAAATATAGATGGCTAAAAAGCACATGAAGAGATGTTCATTTTCATTAGCTATAAGGGAAATGCAGATCAAGACTACAATGAGATATCACTTCACACCTATAAGAATAGCTGCTATTAAACAAACAGGAAACTACAAATGTTGGAGAGACCGTGGAGAAAATTGGGACACTTTTGCACTGCTGGTGGGAAAGTATAATAGTACAGCCACTATAGAAGACAGTTTGGCATTTCTGCAGGAAACTAAATATCAAGTTGTCCTATGACCCAGCAATACCACTACTGCTGAAAGCAATGACACAAACAGAGATTTGTACACTGATGTTATAGCAGCACTATTTACATTCACTAAGAGATGGAAACGATCCAAGTGCCCACCAAAAGACAAGTATATTAACAAAATGTGGCATATAAATATGATGGAATATTATGCAACAGTAAGATGAAATGAGGTCCTTGAGGATGAGCCTTGAGGAAATAATGCTGAGTGAAATAAAGCCAGATACAAAAGGACAGATACTGCATGACTCCACTTCTAGGACCGTGGTAAAAGTAAAATCAGAGGCTTATAGTACAGAATATAGGGGATCTAAGGATACACAGAAGCTTGAGATGGGGGAACAGTTTGTTAATGAGGTTGAACTTAATGGTAAGGGAATAAAGAGAAATGAAGGTTATTCATTAGTGGGTCAATAAGTAATATTACCATATTGAAGGTGAACATGATTGAAAGGGGTTGTATAGGCTCCTGTGTCCCACCAATTAACACTACAAATATAAATAAGTTCTTGCATGAACTACTGCAAAGGTATGAATCTTGTACAAAGAGTGTATAATTTCAGGGTATGGGGGGAATGATATTGCATGCTCTGGGCTATGTTTAACAGGAAAAAATCAACGGTAGCACAGTAATACTAGGGGTAAATAATGGGGGGAGGGACAGGGTTGGGGGAGGTTTGGATTTTCTATTTGGTGAGAGTGTGTTTATTGGCTATCTTTCTCTTGGGAACAATGAAATTATCTAAAATTGAGAGTGTTGATGGACTGTTGACTTTGACATTATACATAAGGCCCAGTAGATAGAGATGGCTGAAAGGTGCACTGACTGAGAAGTAGATTGGCGGATGAAGGTGTAAATCTATAATCAAACACGGTGCTGCTGCAAAAAGGAACGAAGTTGCAAAGCATACAATGATATGAACGATTCAGCGGGACATTTGATAAGGCAAAATAAGCCAGAAACAAAAGAGCAATTATGGTATGATCTCATTTAGAAAATACGTATAAGAAAATTGGGACCTAGATTATAAACTCTTATAATAGTCACATGTAGTCCAGACTGGTAATTTTGAGGGGCTGTTTTATATATGTATAACCTGGTATTTAGAGATAAGAATGAAGCCAATCAAGTAAGGATTAAGGTAATTGAGAATGTAGGGGTAAGGAAGACATTGCCTGTATTTTAAAACTTCACCTACTCTTTGAGACCAAAGGAAGAAAGTTTTATTATGTCCAGAGTCTAGGTTTTCTGTAGCATATAGCCTAACTCAACCTGTCTGGATAATTGTTTATCTACTTAAACAATCCAAACACAGGGAGCCCAGAATAAGAATGAGTGCCTTTAATTCTATTCAGCTTAATGTAATGCCTGGATACACCCCAGAGTACGTTAAGCAGATAATCAAACAGTATAGTCAAAGTATTGAAGGATGAGAAAAACATTTTGGAATTTTTAAACTTTACCACCAGGGAAACCCTGGATACCGTGCCAAACATTAGGGACACCCAAATCAATAGACCAAGCCCTTGATCTTGAGGCTTGCTCCTGTGAAGCTTATGCAGTAGTGGAGAAGCCTAGCCTAAGAGTACCTCCAGAGGACCTTTTTTGTTGCTCAGATGTGGTCTTTCTCTCTCTAAGCCCAACTATGTAAGTGAAACCATTGCCCTCCCCGCTATGGGGAGCATGACATTCAGGGATGAAAGTCTTCCTGATGGTGCGGGAGATAACCCCCAAGGATGAGCCTGGCTCCAGCACTATGGAATCAACAGTGCCATCCTGACCAAAAGGGGGGAAAGAATTGTAACAAATAAGGTTATCAGTGGCTGAGAGGCTTCAAATAGAGTCGAGAGGCTATATTGGAGGTCACTCTTACACATGCTTCAGTTAGACATCGCTACCTGTCATAACTTGCCAAACACCAATTGAAACCATTTCAGCCAATCCTAAAGATCACCTAGGGCAATATATAAGATTACATCAAAGTTCCATGCACTAGGTTAACTTTCCAGAAACCTACAATCTCCAAATGGGTTCCTGGACAAGATAAAGTCCTGAAATGCAGAGAGGCCAGCCCTTCCATAATCTCAACTAATTCCATTCCCCATCCCATATTATCAACAGCCTCTTCCAACATGAAAAAGTTAGCATGGCCATAGCCCAAATACCCCTAAAGAATGGGAGAAAGATCAAAGGTGATGTTGGAGTTTTACAGAGAAGGTAGAGTTTAACAAATGAGTATGAGTGTTGAATCATTATACTGATATTTCTTTTAGCCTCCAGTACCTTACAGCAGCTAGTAATAAAAACTAAAGTTGTGGAATTATAACCCATTCCAAACTCTGAAATCTGTTCTACAACTAATTGTGGCAATGTACTTTGAAATTTATTGCTTTTATGTATATATGCTATGTAAACAGAAGGAGTATAACAGAGAAGATAGGATTTAACAAATGAGTATGACTGTTGATCATTGTATTGATACTTCTGTTGGTCTCCAGTGTCTTGGAGCAGCTAGAAGAAAAAGCAAAACATTGTGGAACAGTAACCCATACCAAACTTTAAAATCTATTCTATAACTACTTGTTAAAACATACTTGGAAATTTATTGCTTTACTGTATATATGTTATATTTCACAATTTTTTTTAAAGTCAAAAAAATACATATATATGAACTAGCAGACTTCCAGGAAGATGGCTGAATAGAGAAGCTCAAGATTAGCCCTACTCCATGGAAAAGTTAAAGGGACAGGATGGCGAATGAGGTGGAGATTCAGGATTGTGGCTGACCTGGGAGAGCCTTCTGCACCACATAGGGCAACCCTACTTGTAGAGGCAAAAGAACTGAGAGGCAGAAAGCTGGAGCCTGAGGTGGTGGTGTGGAACCTGCAGGAATGCACGTACGGGAGCCAGAGACTAGGAAGTAAGCCAGGCCATGTTCCTTGGGCACACTACCTTCACCAGCACAGCCCACTGAGCAATGACTCATCCCACACCCCATGCACCCAAACTCCATAGCACGCTCCCATTCCCCACATCCCAGGTACCACTAACCTACAAGCCTCCAGTGCACATATCTGCCCAACACCTCCACCCAAAGTACAGCCCAACCCCCCTCTCTCGCACCCCTCCCGAGCACTACCTCCACCTCCCTGTTCCTGCAAGCTGTTGCAAGCACATAAAGACTGAAGGCACTAACCTCCATACCCAGGCTATCCCTGCCCCCCATCCATATGTTACACAGCCTCACTCCACCCACCCTGAGCTCTGTGCATCAGTTTATGGCACTCCTCAGCCCACACATGTGCACAGGACTCAATTATGTCATTCAGCTCTGGGACCCTCAGATTACAGAAGTCTTAGAACTGTGCATTTGCACAGTCCTCGGCCACACTTCCCAGCTCTGAAAAAGTGTTGGCTTGCGCAGCCAGGTCACATCTGCCCCCAACAAAGGAAAGCATAACGTTGACCTGCTGCCACAGCTCTACACATGGGCACAAAAGGCCCCAAGCTTTAGACCAGCGCACACCAGGGCTATGCCCCCCAGACCGGTGCACCCATAAAGCTTCATCCTCCCTGGCCACTGGGCACCCACATTCACAAGTATCAGCATAACATCCTCAACCTGCACATATACCTTCCCTGAAACAAATCACCACACTGAGTGCCCCACCCTGTACTCTGCTCCCTGCTGTACAACCACCCCACAAACACAAGGCCTTAGACTACTGAAAGAAATCAATTCCCAAAGTAAATCAATCAAAATATTTACATGCCACAAAGACAGCAGAAAATCATTAAGCATATCACAATGTAGACAGACACAGCCCTGCCTAATAATCAAATTAAAACACCAGAGGAGACACAGACATTGGAATAACTAATCAAAGATGTTCATACAACTCTACTTAATAAAATAAGTAGGATAGTAAATGACATAAAGGAGATCAAGAAGACATTAGAAGAGCACAAAGAGGAACTTGAAAGAATAAATGGAAAAACAGCAGAAATCATAGAGGTTAAAGACTCTGTTGACCAAATAAAAAACATACTAGAGGCACACAACACCAGATTTGAAGAGACAGAGGAAAGAAGAAGTGATACATAGAACAGGATAACTGACTTTGAAGACTCAAAAAAGCAAATGGCAAAAAAAGATGGAAAAATGTGCGTTGGATCTTAGAGATCCTTTTGTCTTTTGCTTAGACAAAACAAAGCACCCAAATATAAGGATCATTGGTGTCCCAGAAGAAGAGAGGAGTAAAGAGCTAGGAAGATTAGTTGAGGATATAATAGGGGAAAACTTCTCAATGCTCATAAAGGCATAAATATACAAGTCAAAGAAGCCCAACAAACGCCAAACAGAATAAACCCAAATAGGCCTTTCCCAAGGTACATATTAATCAGTCTGTCAAATGTTGAAGAGAAGAAGAAAATCCTGAAAGTGGCCCAAAACAAAAAAGTCTACTATATACAAGGGAAACCAAATAAGACTGAGTTCAAACTACTCAAATAGCACCCTAGAGGCAAGAAGGCAGTGGTATGATATATTTAAGATCCTGAAAAAAAAAGACTTCCAGCCAAGAATACTGTACTCAGCCAAATCATCCCTCAAAACTGATGGAGAGATTAAAGTTTTCACAGACAAAGAAGTCCTGAAAGAATCTGTCAAAAGAGACCAGTCCTACAAGAAATACTAAAAGGAATTTTACTGACTGAAACAAAAAGACAGGAATGGGAGATCTGGAGGAGGGCACAGAATTGAAGAGTACCACATAAGGATAATTTAAAGAATACAAATAGAAAGAGGTAAAAGAATATATAGACATGACAAATAAAATAAAAAAGATAAGATGGTGGATTCAAGAAATGTCTTTTCAGTAATAACTCTGAATGATAACAGACTAAATTTACCAATTAAAAGATATGGATTGGCAGAATGGATTAAGAAACATAACCTAGCTATATGCTGCTTAAAAGAGACTCATCTTAGACATAAGGAAACAAACAGATTGAAAGTGAAAGGATGGAAAAAGATTTTCCATGCAAGTTGTAACCAAAAGAAAGCAGGAGCAACTATACTAATATCAGACAAAATAGACTTTAAATGTAAAGACATCATAAGAGACAAAGAAGGACACTATATACTAATTGGAGGGTCATTTCATGAGGATATAACAATCATAAATGTTTATGCTCCTAATCAAGGAGCTCCAATACATGAGACAGATCATTGGCAAAACTGCAGGGCATGATAGATGTTTTGACAATAATAGTAGGGGACTTCAATACACCACTCTCCTCTATAGATAGGACAACCAGAAAGAAGATCAACAAGGAAATAGGGAAGTTAAAATAACTTGATAAATGAATTAGACCTAACAGACATATACAGGTCATTGCACCCCAAAGCATATGGATATACTCATGGTATATCTAGTGTTCATGAAACATTCTCCAGGAGAGATCAGATGCTGGGACACAAAACAGGTCTTTATAAATTTAAAAACACTGAAATTATTCAAAGCACTTTCTCTGATAACAATGGGATGAAACTGGATCTCAATAACCACCAAAGAACAAACACATGGAGATTAAATAACACACTCTTAAATAACCAGTGAGTCAAAAAAAGAAATTACTAGAGAAATCAGTAGCTATCTGGAGATGAATGAAAATGAGAATACAACTTATCAGAACTTATGGGATATGGCAAAGGCTGTGCCGAGAGGGAAAGTCATTGCCCTAAATGCCTATATTAAAACACAAGAAAGAGTAAAAATCAAGGAATTAACAGTAAACCTGGTGGAACTTGAGAAAGAACAGTAAACTAACCCCAAAGCAAATTGAGGAAGAGAAACAACAAGGATTAAAGCAGAGATAAATGAATGGGAGAACAAAAGAGCAATGGAAAGAATCAATAAAACCAAAAGTTGGTTCTTTGAGAAAATCAATAAAATTGATGGGCCACTAGTAAGACTGACAAAGAAAAAAAGAGAAAGGATGCAAATAAACAAAATAAGAAATGAGAAGGAGTGCATTACCACAGATCCTGAAGAAATAAAAGAAATCATAAGAGAATACTATGAACAACTATATGCCAACAAACCAAACAACTTAGATGAAATGGACAAATTTCTGGAAACAAGCAATTAAGTTACACTAGCTCAGGATGAAATAGAAGACCTCAACAAACCAATCACAAGTAAAGAGATTCAAACAGTCATTAAAAATCTTCCTACACAGAAAAGCCCAGGGCAAGATGGCTTTACAGGGGAATTTTATCAAGCATTCCAGAAAGAACTAGCACCAATCCTGCTCAAACTTTTCCAAAAAATTGAGGAAAAAGGAACTGTACCTAACTCATTTTATGAAGCTAATATCATTTTAATACCAAAACCAGGTAAAGATGCTAAAAGAAAGCAAAGCTACAGGCCAATCTCGCTAATGAACACAGATGCAAAAATTCCCAATAAAATATTAGCAAATCAAATCCAACAGCACATTAAAAGAATTATACACCATGACCGAGTGGGGCTTATATGAGGAATGCAAGGATTGTTCAACAAGAAAATTCATTAATGTAATACAGCATGTTAACAAAATGAAAGGGAAAAATCACATGATCATCTCGTTGATGCTGAAAAGCCATTCAACAAAATTCAGCATCCTTTTCTTATAAAAACACTCCAAAAGATAGGAATTAAAAGCAACTACCTCAACAGATTAAGGGAATATACAAAAAATGATAGTCAGCATTACACTCAATGGAGAGAGACTGAAAGCTTTCCCCCTAAGATCAGGTACAAGACAAGGTGGCCCACTACCACCACTAATATTCAACATTGTGCTAGAAGTTTTAGCTAGAGCAATCAGGTAGGACAAAGAAATAAAAGGCATCCAACCTGGAAAGGAAAAAGTAAAACTTTCATTATTTGCAGATGATACAATACTATACTTGGAGGATCCTGAGAAATTTACAGCAAAGTTACTTGACCTAATGAACAAATTCAGCAAGGTGGCAGTATATAAAATTAATGTGCAAAAATAAGTAACATTTCTATACACAAGCAATGACCTAGCTGAGAAGTCAGTTAAGGAAAAAAATTCCATTCAAAAAAGCAACTAAAAGAATCAATTACTTAGGGGTGAACTTAACTAGGGACATAAAGAACTTTACACAGAAAACTATATAACATTGTTAAAAGAAATCAAAGGAGATCCAAATAAGTGGAAAGACATACCCTGCTCATGAACAGGAAAGCTAAATATAGTTAAGATGTCAATTCTCAAACTGATCTACAGATTCAACATAGCATCAATCAAAATTCCAACAACATACTTTAAAGATTTGGAAAAGTTAACTACCAAATTCATCTGGAAGGGAAAGAGATCCCAAATAGTAAAAACCATGCTAAAAAAGAAGAAGGAAGTGGGAGGATTAACACTCCCTGACTTTAAAACCTTTTATAAAGCCATAGTAGTCAAAACAGCATCGTACTGGCACAAAGACAGAAGCATTGACCAATGGAATCAAATCGAAAGTTCGGAAATAGACCACCAATCTATGGTCAACTGATTTTTTACAAGGCCCCCAAATCCTCTGAACTGGGACAAAATAGGCTTTTCAATAATTGGGCATGGAAGAACTGGATATCAATAACCAAGAAAATGAAAGTGGACCCCGATCTTACACCCTACACAAAAATTACCTCAAAGTGCATCAAACATCTAAATATAAGAACTAGCACCATAAAGCTTCTAGAAGAAAATGTAGGGAAACATCTTCAGGAGCTAGTAATAGGAAGTAGCTTCCTAAACTTTATACCCAAAGCACTAGTAATAAAAGAAAAAATAGATAAATGGGAACTCCTCAAAATCAAATGCTTCTGCACCTCAAAAGACTTTGTCAAAAAGGTGAAGAGCCACCAGATCAATGGGAGAAAATATTTGGAAATCGCATATCAGACAAACGTTTGATTTCCTGTATATACATAGAAATCATACAACTCAAAACAAAAGAACAAACAATCCAATTATAAAATGGGCTAAAGATGAATAGGCATTTTTCTGAAGAGCAGATACAGATGGCTCAAAAGTACATGAAGATATATTCATTTTCACTGGCTATAAGGGAAATGCAAATAAAGACTACAATGAGATACCACCTCACATCTATAAGAATGGCTATTATTAAACAAACAGGAAATATAAATGTTGGAGAGGATGTGGAGAAACTGGGACACTTATGCACTGCTGGTGGGAATGTATAACGGTGCAGCCACTATGGAAGACTGTACTGCAATTTCTTAGGAAACTAAATATCAAGTTGCCCTATGACCCAGCAATAGCACTAATTGGTATATACCCAGAAGAGCAAAAAACAATGACACAAACAAACATTTGCATGCCGATGTTCATAGCAGCATTATTCAAAAATGCCAAAAGATGTAAACAAACTAAATGTCCATCAACAGATGACTGGATCAACAAAATTTGGCATACACATATGATGGAATATTATGCAGCAGTAAGACAAAATGACATCCTGAAGCACATGACAAGATGGATGAGCCTTGAGGACATGATGCTGAGTGAAATTAGCCAGACACAGAAGGATAGATACTGTATGATTCCACTTTTATGACCAGCATAAAGGTATAATCACAGGCTTATAATATGGAATATAGGGGACTTAGAGATACATAGAAGTTAGAGATGGGTGAACCGTTAGCTAATGAGGTTGAACTCCAATGTAAGGGAATAGATAGGAGTGAAGGTGGTTCTCTAGTGGGTCTGTAAGTAATATTACCATATTGAAGATGAACAAGATTTAAACGGGTTGCATAGACCTACATGTCCCACTGATTTACACTAGAAATATGAATTAGACTTGCAAGAATTACTTCTAAGATATGATTCGTGTACAAAGAGTGTTTAAGTCCAGGGTACAGGGGGAAAACTGCTATTGTATGCTATGAGCTATGTTCAAAAAGAAACCATCAGCACTACCACAGCACAGCAGAGGTAAATAATGGGGGGGGGAGGGTGACAAAAGTTAATTTCTTATTTGGTGAGGGTGTGTTTATTGGTTTTCTTTCTCTTGAGAACAATGAAATTATCTAAAATTGATAATGTTGATTAACTGTGGACTTTGGGCCCTTTACATGATGACTGATGAATGCAGGTGGCTATAGGATGCACTGACAAAGTAGATTGGTAAGCGATGGTGTATACTTATGAAGGAAGGTTGTGCTGTTAAAAAAAAAGGAACAAAGTTGTGAGGCATGCAACAATGTGAATGAACATGTGGGACATTTGGTGAGACAAAATAAGCCAGAAACAAAAGAACAAGAATACTATGGTCACCTTTACTAATGCTTATAAGCAAACAAGGGCCTAGATTTTAAGCTTTTAGAGCAGACACATTAAGTCCAGAGTTGTGATTAACATTTCTGGATTTTGAGAAGCTGTTTTATATGTACAACCTGATATTTAGAGATAAGAATGAAGCTGAACAGGTTGGGGTTAAAGTAATTCAGAACACAGGGGTAAGGAAGACAGTGTCTATATTTTAGAACCAAACATACTCTTTGAGACCAATGGAAGAAAGGTTTATTTGGTCTGGAATTGAAATTTTCTGGAGTTCATAATCTAATTCAACCTATCTGTATAGCTCATTTGAACAACTGAAACACAGGGAGCACAGAATAAGAAAGAGATCCTTTAATCCTGTATAGATTATTATAATGCCTGGATACATCCTAGAGTATAATAAGTAGATAATCAAAAAATATTGGCAAAGTCCCCTGCAGGATGGGAGAAAAATATGGAACTATTAACTCTTACCATCTGGGAATCCCCTGATTCTGTGTCAAACTTTAGGGACACCCAAATCAATAGGCCATGCCCTCAATCAGGGGCTTACTACTGTGAAGCTTATGTAGGTAGCATAGAAGCTTAGACTACCTATAGGTATGCCTAAAAATTACTTCTAGAGGACCTCTTTTGTTGCTCAGAGGTGGCCTCAATCTCTCTAAGCCCAATTCTGCAAGTGCCCTCCCCCCATGTGGGACATGACCTCCAGGGGTAAAAGTTTCCCTGGTGACATGGGAGATGACTCCCAGGGGTGAATCCAGACCTAGCACTGTGGGATCAATAATTCCATCCTGACCAAAAGGGGGAAAGAAGTGTAATAAAGTTTCAGTGGCAGAGAGAGTTCAAACAGAGTCGAGAGGCGACTCTGGAGATTACTCTTAAGCAAGATTCTGTTAAACCTTTCTACCTATCATAACCTACCAACCTCCAACCAGGACATTTCCAGCCAATCCTAAAGAACATCTAGGGAAATATATAAGATTCTACAAGGGTACCATGCACTAGAGTAACTTTCCAGAAACCTACAACCTCCAGATGGGTCCCTGGACCAGATAAGTACTGAAACCTAGCCCAGCTTCTCCAGAACATCAAATAGTTCCATCTCCCTACTCCATATTAGTGACAGACCCTTCAAATATGAAAAATTTAGAATCGCCATAGCCCAAACACCCCTAAAGAGAGGGACAGAAAGATCAAAGGTGATGTTGGAAAATAGGAGTTAACAAATGAATATGAATGCTGAATCATTAAATTGATATCTCTTTTAGTCTTCAGTATTTCAAAGCATCTAGAAGTAAAAACCTAAAATTGTGGGATTGTAACCCATGTCAAAGTTTGAAATATGTTCTACAACTAATGTGCTGTGCTTTGAAATTTTTAGCTTTTTTTTATATATGTTCTTTTTCACAAAAGAAAAGAGGGGAAAAAGTCAATTGTGATGATAAGAAAATATTTAAGCCCCCAGCCTCCTATATTGTGGAGCAGCTAGAAAGAAAAGTGAGAGAGGATCGTCTGGTAGCCCATGACAAACTCTGGGGTCTGCCTTGTAACTACTTGTTGAAGGGTACTTTGAAAACTAATGCTTTTTATTTCTTTGCTTTGTATATATGCTATGCTATACAATAAAAAAAAGTTTTAAAAAACGGAAACAAAAAAACATCAATTCACAATATCTGTGTGGTTCAATTTCTGGGTGGTCTATATTGTTCCACTGCTCTATATGTTTAGCCATTTGACAATATCACTTGATGATTACTGTAGCTTTATACTAAATCTTGAAATCAGGTAATGTGATTCCTCCAACTTTGTTGTTTTTTTCATAATTCTTTTACTTATTCAAACTGCTTTGCTTCTCCATATTTATGTATATACACACATACATATATTTACAAAACTTCTTGTGACTTTTTCATGCAACGCAATTTTATTGAGATATATTAACACGCCATGTAATCATCCAAGGTATACAATCAATGGCTTACGTTATCATCAAATAGTAGTGCATTCATCACCACAATAAATTTTAGAACATTTTCATTACTCCAAGAAATTAAAATTAAAACAAAAAAAAACCAAAAACATCCCATATCCCCCAATTATTCATTTATTTTTGTATTTATTTTCTTACTCATATATCCATACACTGGATAACGGAGTGTCAGTCACCAGGTTTTCACAATCACATGGTGACACCATAAAAGCCACATAGTTATACACTATGCATCAAGAATCAAGGCAAATGGATTACATTTCAAAAGTTTCAAGTATTTCCTTCTAGCTATTCTAATACACTAAAAACTAAAAAGGAATATCTGTGTAATGCTTAAGAATAACCTCCAGAATGACCTCTTGACTCTAACTGAAATCTCTTAGCCACCGAAATTGTATTTTGTTTCATTCCTTTTCCACTTTTCATCAAGAAGGCTTTCTCAATCTCATACTGCTAGGGCCAGGTTCATGGCTGGGAGTCATGTCCCAAGTTGCCAGGGAGATTTACTCCCCTGGAGATCATGTCCTGGAGGTGGTGAGTTTATTTGCATATTGGCTTAGAGAGAGGCCACATCTGAGCAACAAACAGGCACTCTGGGGGTGACTCTTAGGCATAATTACAAGTAGCTATTCTTCTCCTTTGCAGTAATACCTTCATAAGAGCAAGCCCAAGATTGAGTGGCTTATTAAATTGGGTCTCCCTAATGCTTATGAAAATATTATGAATTCCCCAGTTTAATAATCCCATATTTTTCCCAGTTCCTCAAGGAACTGCCAGATTACTCTGTGATGTATCCAGGGCATTACATTAGTCTATACAAAATAACAAGTTCCCATTCCCTATTCTGTTTTCATGTAATTATGGTTTGAATAAACTGACCATAAAGGTTAAATTAGATGGTGTGCTATAGAAAATACAATTTTTAAACAATTAAACACCTCTTTCTTTGGTCACACACAGAAGTTGAAGTTTTAAAATAGTCACTATAATGCTTCACTGTGTATTCTGATTTATCTTAGTCCTAACCAAATTAGCTTCATTAATATCCCTAATTGAAATCTGATCTCTTTTTCAACTTCTTTAACAATTGCTGTATGGGGTAATGCTGACGTTTATAGCTGCAGAATTCTAACTCTGAGTCTCAGGTGTCACAAAGATCCCCAAAGTTCCAGGGAATAACCAGGTTATATACAAAGAGCTCAACATCTTTGAATTTAAAAATAGCAGTTAAAACTCAGGAATATACGTGACTGCTGTAAGAGTTTACAATCTAGGAACCTTTACAATAAGTCTTATTGAACATTCTGAAGTCCTTAATCATCAAATGCCCAATCTCTGCCTACATTCTATCACCTGATAACCTATGCTCTTGAATTCAATTCCCAAATTTTGCACATTATATTTAATTCATATCAGTAAGGCCTTAAAATGTTTTCGTTTCTGGCTTATTTTACTCAGCATAATGTCTTCAAGGTTCATTTACTTAGTTGCAAGCCTCACAATTTCGTTCCTTCTTGAAGCCGTTCAATAGTCCATTATATGTATATACCACAGTTCATCCTTCCATTCATCAACTGATGCACCCTCAGGCCACCTCCATCCATTGCAAATCATGAGTACTGCCACCGTAAACACCAGTGTACAAATGTCCATTTGTGTCCCAGCTTTCAGTCCCTCCAAGCATATACCAAATAACAGGGTTGCAGGATCACTGACCACCCTATACTTAGCCTCCTGTGGAACCACCACACTGCCCTCCAGAGTGGGTGCACCATTCTACTTTTCTACCAGCAATGAATAGGTACATCCTCTCTCCACATTTTCTCCAGCACGTGTATCTTTCTGTTTATTTCTTACAGTTTTATTCAAACACCATTCAATCCATCTTAAGTAAACAATCAATGATTCCTGGTATAATCACATAGTTATGCATTCACCACCATGATCTATATGAGAACATTTCCATTTCTTCACAAAGAAAAAGAAGAAAAATGAAGGATAAAAAAATAAGAAGGAGAAACAACAACTACAACACAAGACCTCATAACCCTCCCTTATATCCCCTTCTTTTTGACATTTAGCTTTGGAATATATATTTGACATTTAGCCTTTGTTACAACTAATGGAAGCATATTACAATGTAACTGTTAACTATAGACACTAATTTGCACTGACAATACTTTTTCCATTTCCATCCCATTTTCAATATCTTGCAATGTTGACATTCCTTTGTTTTCCTTCCTGTAAAAACTTTCTTATATTTGTAGATTTAATCACCACCACTATCTATTATAGATTTTGCTAAGTTATACAGTCCCAGTTTTGATCTTCTATCTCTCCTTCTGGTGTCATACTTGTCCCTAGACTCTTCTTTCAGTTATACTCACACTCAGCTTTGTTCAGTGTACTTAAAATATTGTGCTACCATCAGATAGTATCGTGCTCTCCATTTCTGGATCTTTACAATCAATCCTGTTGAACATTCCATACTCCTTCAGCATCAAATACCAAGTCTCTACTCCATCTCCTGATAACTATCATATTAATGACAGTTCACATTAGTAAGACCGTACAGTATTTCTCCTTCTGTTTCTGGCTAATTCACTCAACAATGTTCTCAAGGTTCATCCACATTGTTGCAGATGTCATAACTTTATTCTGATACATCTTATTTTCTTTCTTTTTACCCTTACTGATAGCCTTCATCTCTACACTCTTCTCCAGACCTCTCTCTCTCTTGTCTTTTCCTATCTACCTGTAGTGCACCCTTTAGTATTTCTTGTAGAGCAGGTCTCTTGCTCACAAACTGTCAGTCAGTGTCTGTTTGTCTGAAAATATTTTAAACTCTCCCTATTTTTTTTTTTTTTGGTGGCAATGGGGGATGGTGCATGGTCTGGTAATTGAACCCAGATCTCGAGCATCAAAGGCAATCATTCTACCACCGAACCACCCATCTCCCTTGCTTTTGAAGGATAGTTTTGCCAGAAATAGAATTCCTGGTTGGTAGTTTTTTCTTTCAGTGTCTTAAATATAATATACACTGCCTTCTCACTTCCATGGTTTCTACTGAGAAGTCTGAACATTGTCTTACTGCGCTTCCCTTTTATGTGATGGATTATTTTTCTCTTGCTGCACTCATAATTCTCTCTTTGTGTCTGATAGTTGACAAACTGATTAAGTGTCTTGGAGCAAGAGTAGGTCTATTTGTTTGGGGCATGCTGCACTTCTTGGATCTGTAATTTTTTGTCTTTCATAAGAGATGGGAAATTTTCATTGATTGTTTCCTCATTCATTCTTTCTCCCCTTTTCCCTTATCTAGGACACCCATAATACATACATTCACACATTTCATGTTGTCATTCAATTCCTGGAGACCCTGCTCATATTTTTCCATTATTTCCACATTTGTTCTTTTTTGTGTATGACTTAAGATGTACTGCCCTCTAATTCATTTATCCTTTCTTCTCCCTCTACAAATCTGCTGATGTAGGTCCCCATTGTGTTTTTCATTTTTTCTACCATGACTTTCATTCTCATAAGTTCTGTCATTTGTATTGTCAAGCTTTTGAGTTCTTCTATATCATTGCCCAATATCTTCTTTATATCCATCTCTTCTACCATACCTTCCTTCAACTCATTGATTTAAGTTTTATTTGATTTAGAAGATTTGTCTAAACATCTTTAATTAGGTATTTCAACTCCTGTATCTCACTTGAAGTGTTAGTTTGTTCCTTTGACTGGGCCATATCTTCATTCATCCTAGTATGAGTCATGATTTTTTGCTGGTGTGTAGGCATCTGATTTCCTTGATTAGTTTATTCTGGAATTAGTTTTCTCTCTTTTACCTAGGGTTTTCTTCTTGTTTGGCTTTGTCTCTATCTGTTCTTTGACATTTAGTTCAATTTATTCTAGACCTCAAGCATAGCTTCTGTGTAACTGCTTGAAATTTTTCAGTTCTTGTTTATCTAGTTCTTGCCTTGCCAGATAGGATCAATCCCAATCAAATTTTCCCAGACAAGACAGGCCCAGGACTCAGGATGAGGATGTAATCAGTATCAAGTTTCCCTGATAAAGAGACGCCACAGGCTGCCAGTCTTTCCTGTGAGGCCTCTTGACTCTGTGTGTTCCTATCCTTGCCAACAGGTGGCACTTGTAAGCCCACAGGTCCCCACTGGTGTAAGGTGGTGCAGTGCCTTTAATTCTCAGCAGTCCCTGTCCCTGCCAGGAATGACTGAGACAGAGGCTGAGGCAGAAGGCAAGCCTAAACTGTTTCTGTTTTCTAGCCCCTGCAGTCTGAATTCTCTAAATAAAAGCTGCCACTTGTGGTGGGCCCTGCCCCATAATCTTTTCTTGGGGAAGATGTGCCCTGTAGGTAATTATCTCCTTCACCAGACTAGTTACTCTGTCTCTCAGACATATCTTAACTCCATGTTAGGCTGGGGCAGTGCTGAAACCTGAGAATGCCTACAGCTTTATTTAATGGGCAGGGAAAATGTTAAAAAAAAAATCTTTTCAGAGCCAGACCCTAACCTCCTGGGTTTGCCAATCAAGAGTAAGAGTTGGTACCCAGCTCTATGTGCCGCTTTTCTTGAGGCACAACCCTGTTCCAGTATTCTGAGCTCAGCTAACTCCAAAAGCCACTGTTTTTTGTTTTTTGTATGTTTGCTTGTTGTGTGTGTATGTGTATGTGTGTATTTGTCAGCCCTGCCTCCTCTCTGCCAGGGAGAAACCTCCAGATTCCTTTCTTACTTGTTCCAGGTTTATCTGTGCTTGGAGCTTGTATTCAGCAGTCTGAATTTGTTAATTAATTCTGTAATTGAAGTTTGGTTGAGCTAATTTCTCTTGCTCATAGCAAAGACTGCTTCTTTTTCCTATGGGGAAGTAACTTCAAAACAGCCAAACTTGCTGGTGTGGGAGGGGCACCAGCCTCCATAGCTTAGGAGATTTACAATTCTGCACTGTGATTTTGGGCCTTTCATCTATTTCAGACTGGGGTTTGTTGTGCATCTGGTCACAGGAGTCTACCAAGGAGTTGTTCTAGATAGTTCCTGGCTATTTACTAGCTGTCCCAGAGGACAAACTGATTTATAAACCTCTCTACGCCACCATCCACTACTTGCAAATTTTATTTAGATTGAGTTGAATCTAGAGATCACATTAGGGAGAACTGATGTTTAAACATTTTAATCTTCTAATCTATAAACATTTCTCTCTCTCTCTCTCTCTCTCTCTCTCTCTCTCTCTCTCCCCCCCCGCTCTCTCCCTCTCTCCCTCCCTCCCTCCCTCCCTCCCTGCATGTGTTTGATTTCTTTCACCACTGTTTCAATAGTTATTTCTCAACATAAGTATTCTATACACATTTTGTTAGATTTTTACCAAGTATTTCATTTTTTGGTGCTGCTATGAATGGTGTTTTTATTTCAAACTCCAGTATTCTGGGCAGGCCACAGTGGCTCAGCAGGCAGAATTCTTGACTGCCATGCTGGAGACCTGGGTTCAATTCCTGGTGCCTGCCCATGAAAATATAAAATAAAATAAAATAAAATTTTAAAATTCCAATATTCCTTGTAAGTACACATATAGAAAAATGACTCACTTTTGTATATTGACACTTCATCCTACAGCCTTGATGAACCCATATAGTTCTAAAAGTATATTATTTTATAGATTCTTTGGGATTTTCTATAGATTATCATGCCATCTACAAATAGAGATAATATCTACCTTTCCAACTCATATGACTTTTGTTTATTTTTTCTTATTGCTCTTTTTTTGTTATTTTATTTCATTGCTAGGACTTCAAGTACAATGTTGAATAGTAAGGGAAAGAGTGGACATCCTTGCCTTCTTCCCAATCTTAAGTGGATAGTTTCTACTCTTTCATCAAGAATGATGTTTCTGTAAGACTTTTTAATCAAATTAAAGAAGTTTCTTTTTTTTCTTAGTTTTCTGAGAATTTTTATCATGAATGGATGTTTAATTTTATCTATGCTCTCTTGCAGCTATTAAGATGATCAATCTGTAAAGTTACACACACACACACACATACATATACAGAGTTTGTAAGAGTTTGAACTTCAATGCATTTATAAACTAATTTGGAGACAATTTAAATATATGAATTCTTCCCAACCATGACTTGATACAGCTCCATGTAGGACTTCTTCTATGTTTTTCAATAAAGTTTTACAATTTTCTCATTTAAAATTTGGTACATAATATTTTAGATTTATTCATAATTACTTTGGCTTTTGTTGTTTTTATAAATAATATCATTTTTATAAAATGCTCTAAGTTTTTGTTCCTAGTTCATAAAATGCAGCTAGTTTGGAATATAAAGTTTGAATCCAGCAATCATGGAAAACTCTCCTATTATTTCTGATCATTGTGTCTAAATGTTCTTGAATTCACTATGTAAGTGATCATATCATCAGCAAATGATGAAAGGTTTGTTTCTTCCTTTCAAATTCTTATGTATTTTATTTCTTTTGCTTTCCCTGTTTGTTGGGAGACAAAAGACTCCTGCATTTCAACATGCCTTACAATCAGAGACACTGACTGCCTTTACTCAAGATTATCTTTTCAAAGATGTTTATATAGTGAACAGCATTGAAAGACAGAGATAGTATCTCTCTCCAGAGCAAAGGGCGGGCATACTTATTGTCCAACATAATAAGCATATTTACCTTTAGAATAAAGGGCAGGTATGTTTATTAACAATTAAAAAAAAATTCAAGTTCCCTCAGATCAGGGTTCCTCTCTTGTAATACAACCCATTGCATGTGAAGGTATTACCTAAATCCTTTTCCTGTCACCCTATGGAAATTAAAATTCAAGAAATCAGAGCCAAAAGAATTACTGACACTCTGACTACTGCTATTGCTGTGGGTAATGAAGTCCTTTGTCTTTGGCAGAGGAGTCTCATATCTTCTGCCTTCTTCCATTAAACTTTGGCAGGCTCTAAATTGTTAGCTTAAAAGTTGGGTAAAATCTCAGACCCTTCATAGTTCTTGATATTATTGTGCTGACTAGAACTTGAGTATAAAGGTGACGTGTAGGCAACTGTGGCTTCTTTCTGATTTTAAAGGAAATTCTTCATTTTGTTTCAATAAAATAATTTATTTAGGTTCTTGGTAAATGACCTTTTCAGGCTAAGGCAAGTGGTTAAAACAATTTCCTAATCCATACAACATGGAAAACTGTTGCTTTAGTGGCCTAAAAGAGATGATGCAGCTTTCAAAAGTGGCTCTCCTTGGAACCAAAAAGATGGAAAGACTCCTTAAGAGGGATATAGTGGAATTTCTGGAAAGGCAATTTTTCATTATGTCCTGCTCTCCAGGCTATTTGACATTCTTCACTCCTACCCACCAAATACTATATCATCCCTAGCCTCAGTGAGTGAAAAACAGTCAATTTTTCCTAAATGTCCTCTAGAGCAGAAATTGGCAGACTTTTTCTATGAAAAGCCAGACAGTAAATATTTTAGATTTTGCAGGCTATACTGTTTCTGCTGCTGCCACTGAACTCTAGGACATAATCAGCCACAGACAACACATAAATGAATGGACATGGCTGTGTTCCAATAAAACTTTAAAAAAGCAGGCAAGGGTGGGATTTGATCTGCAGGTTATACTTTTCTGAGGGATGTGTAGATAGACAAACCCCCCTAAAATTTCACAGATAAGAAACTGAGGACAGGGATGAAGTGCTTTGCCTAAGGTTACCCAGGCATTTTGTACAAATGTTTTGTTTTGTACATTTTGTACAAAAACTAGAACTCAGGTTTCTTAATTGCTGGTGCTCTTTCCACTACAACACAGCAGAATAAATGACATGCTGGCAGAATCTGTCTCAGCAAGTATTTTTATCTACTTCTACTAAATGTAAGCAAATACATATATGGATACCTGGCAGATGTCGAGTCTCTGCTACAGCTCCCTTCTCTGTGACCTATAGTATTTCTCCAGTTTGCATCATTTCCAGATGAAGACACCAGTGTTCCACCTCAAGAATGTTCATGAAAACATGCCATACACTTGGACTACAGACTGAACCCAAGACCAGAGCTTTCCCACAACTGATCATAAGTCATTTATCTGCTAGTTATTTCTAAAGCTTTCCTCACACAATTGACCCTAATTTTTTATCTATCTACCAGAACTTATATCCAATCAACTCGAAGTCTATTTTCAAGTGAGAGTTCTTGCAGAATACGATACAATACCAATCTATATAAAGTATCAGAATGTCACACCTACTTCATTTCTTTCATCTGCAATTGCTAAGACTCCATCCACAAAGACATTTTGTCTGGGCTGATTGTTTCTTCAACAAAGTACTAAATAAACTGCCTCAATGGAAGGAAGGCATAATCATGAATAGCTGTCAGCAATGATACATACAACTCCAAGCAAAGCATTAGTTCTTAGAAGAGGACTGATTCAGACAAGAGCAGACATTATCAGTCAAGGCCAAAAACAAAGATGTGCTGGTTCACTTAATGTCTTTGGGGTCATTTTAACCCAGACTTGGAATTCACTCATTGAGTATAAGACTGGACTATGTGCACTAAAGTTCCTCCAACTCTAAAACTTAGTGAGTCTGAATTCAGATGAAAGACTGTTACAGCATGGAGAAGTCAGAAAAACCTTCACAGAATATGAACTCAGCCATGAAGGGCAGACAGAATTTACAAGAGGGAAGAGAAGACAGCAGTGCATAAAGAGATCATTATAGCTCTGCACCATAGGGCTTCTCTCATCTTTCTCACAGCAAAAGTCACTCAGAAGCTACAGCGGTTCCCAATATCAAGAAGCCCCTAAAGAGATGAGCTTCTAAGAAATGGCTTAGAACTGACCACATCAAAGCAGTAGTCATAAATGCTGATAAGAGCCACTGGCTTGACATATATGGTTGCAGGGAAAAAATAATCCTAGATGGTAATTTCTATTAGAGTCTTGTTTATGCAAATCATTTGGAAGGTAAATGAATGAAAAGCAAGGAAAGGGACCAACAATCACGCTTCATAAATGCTTTTTGAGGAAGAAAGGAAGAAATAGTGAGACACTGAATTAAATGGGTTCCATAGTCCTTGCCTTTATTCTGTGCCTGGAAACACTAACTTAACCTTTTTGGGAGTTGACTTCTTCCCCTGATATGGGTACACTGGCCAAGAGTAGAATGTTTATATACCTGGCTTAGCATCATTTAGGTGTATTATAAGTTCTCCAAAAGGCAATAAATATGTAACCCAAAGCTGCTAAGTGGTGCCAAATGTCAAAGTCAACAAGAAAACAAAATAGAATTCCAAAAAAATTAAAACAAAGGTCTGGACATCAGAACTTTTGATAAGAATTTGACAAACATCATCGGTTCCTAGCCTAACTTGGAGGTAAACCAAATTTCTTCATGCAGATGGCTTTGGAGCCTCCTAGTGGCAGCCTCAAGGGACCTACAGTGTTAAGAGTCCTGGAAAGGACCAGGCTTTCAAGAGAGGGCATTAGTCATGTATGTTGGTGATCAATTCAAATAATTTACCTCCGGGCAGGCATCCTTGCCTGCCATGCCAGAGGACCCAGGTTCGATTCCCGGTGCCTGCCCATGTAAAAAATAAAAAAATAATAAAATAAAATAAAAAAATATTTCACTTCCCACGATATGCTCAACACACTATATGGGGCATTAGGAATGCAATTTTGAAGAAATGTTGGTTCCTGTCCTCATGGAGCTCACAATCACAATATGGAAACAAACAAGAACAGAGATAATTCTGACACAATGTAGTAAGTACTTGTAATTCGTATAACACAGAAAGAGAATGAGGTCAGGAAATGGGGAATAAAAGGAGCAATTAACATCTAAGCAAGGCCTTAAAGGATAAGTCTATCTGATGAAGAACCCAAATATATTATATACTTTCATGCTTTAGCTAATTCTGCTCCCCAGTTTTGAATACTCCTTTTTTGACTTGCTATCATATGTAGAATACTAAAACTAGAGTATAGTACGGTAGGAAGATAGCTGGAGAAACAGACTAGCAACAAATTTATAAATAACTTTGTGATTTGAGTTTTATCCTTCAGGCTCTGAAGAGATGTCAGAGGCTCTGGATCAGAGAAGTGACCTACTAAAGGCTATTCAATAGAAGACTAATCTGATAGCAGTTGTTCTAGTTTGCTAGCTGCCGGAATGCAACACACCAGAGATGGATTGGCTTTTAATAAAAGGGGATTTATTTTTGTTGGTTCTTCAGAGGAAAGGCAGCTAACTTTCCACTGAGGTTCTTTCTTATGTGGAAGGCACAAGATGGTCTCTGCTGGTCTTCTCTCCAGGCCCCTGGGTTCCAACAACTTTCCCCGGGGTGACTTCTTTCTGCATCTCCAAAGGCCTGGGCTGAGCCCGGAGTGCTGAGATGAGGAATGCCGAGCTGCTTAGGCTGTGCTACATTGCGCTCTCTCATTTAAGCACCAGCCAATTAAGTCAAACGTCACTCATTGCAGCAACACGCCTCCTAGCTGACTGCAGATGTAACTGGCAACAGATGAGGTTCACGTACCATTGGCTTATGTCTGCAGCAACAAGACTAGGTATGCTCACCTGGCCAAGCTGACAACTGAATCTAACTAACACAGCAGTATAAAGAATATATGGGGGGAGATGAGAGCCAAAAAGAAATACACACTCAAAAAAATTGAAAGAATATATTGGGTGAAGCTGGGGACAAAGAGACCCATAAAGCTGTCCAGGAAAAAGGAAAAGAGGGCCAGCAGCACAACAGTGGCAGGAGTAAGGATTCCTGAGGTTAAGAACAGCTATATCTGGTGACAAAATGAATATGGAAGACAACTCAGGAAACAGTCAAAAGTGATTCAAAGTGTTTACTTAAGAGACAAAGCAGACAGTGATGCCATAATGTGAGGCAGAGAACAGAGAAGTTGAGGGGATGAGAGATAAGGAGGAACTTAAGTAAATTTTATTTGGGTTACAAATTAGAAATCTGGGATTTTGTTTAATAGACTTAGAAAGGGTCTAAAGAACTCATAACTCTAATTCATATTGTAACTATCTTAAAATAACTATGAGTTATAACCATTACTAAAATATTAATTGTTGTCATCCTTTATGATATGGCAAAAGAAACAATTTGGGGCTCACAAATACCCTGAAATTGATCCAGTCTCAGAACACTACAATCTCATTAGATGAAATGCTCCTAATAAAGATGAACATTTTATTCTCTTTACTTTGGTCTTTTTCGGCTTTCCAAAATTACCCATCCTTTAGGGACCACCTTCAGTTCCATTTTTGTCCCAAAGCTTTGTTATTCTTCAGATCTTGTTCACTTTAACATACCTGAACTTTCATAACACTTAGCATAGACAATATTTTTTTACATCATTACTTACAATATGCTGGAATTTAGTTATGTTTCTCCAACTATTTTTAAGCTGCTTAAAGAGTAAGTCACAGCCTACTTCTACAGCTCCTGACAGAGCGAGACATATAGGAGATGTGCAGTGAATTCTGGTCATACTATGGGACAAGACTCCCTGCTTTGATGATGAGCCCTATCAGGTGCCCTACCCTGCAAACTTAACAAATGTACTTAGGATCAACTACTTCCAATCCTAGATTGGTAATATTTCTAAATCAAGTCACAGAAGTCCCACCCATGTAGTCAGTAACTGGATACCTATTAATGCTTATAAAAGCACTAGCTTTAAGGATAACTTTGAAAGATGCCTCTTTAGTTCTTCCCTTTAGTGATCTTCCCCAACTCACTCAGGGCCTTTAATTCCAGACATCTACACTTTGACTGATTTGCATAGGGTTTTGTTAGCCAGAGGCCAATGAATCGCTTATTCTAGCTCTCATTTGTAAAATAAGGGGGTTAGATTTTAACCTACCATTCACCTATACCTCATTATAATCCTAAAAATCATTCCCATGATCACATTAAGGCCACCATTTTCTTACATACATTCTGTGACTAAACATGTAATCGATCTGTGCATGTGCAATAACTATATCACCTCTAATTACATCACCTGGGGGCACTTTATCGCTAATAAAACTATCAGAATTACTGTATTGCAGGAAGACAGATTTTGGGCCAATAGGCCATCTGCTCTCCTGCTATGTGCCTAAAAGTAATAAACTTTTATCTCTTTGAAACTCCAGTGTCTCAGGAATTGGTCATTTGAGCACATCAGACAAAAGAATCCACTGCCTTTGTCCAGTAAAAACAGTCCCCTCACATCTTTGTATAATTAATTGCCCATACATGTATGTGAGAAAACTACAGAAGCAAGGAAAAGAATTACCAAAACAGAACAAGAGGAATAATCATGACAGTTCATAAAGGGCCAGGAATAGTTTGTATTCTGGCCAATCAGACTAAGAAGACCTCATAAAAATTCAGCATCAGCTACAAGGGTATTGCCTCAGAAAGGTACTGTCTCAGTAGAGAAGCTAAATTAGCCACAGACTAAAGACTATTTTTGATCATCTTAAAAGACTAAAAGAAAGCTTTGAAAAAAATTAAACTTTCATTCCAAAAAAAAGACCAAAAATATGTAAAGGAATACCAAAAAATTGAGCATATTATAAAATTCAAACTGTTTAGCAACCTATTAGAAATTACCAAGCATAGGAAGGAGCAGGAAAACATGACAGATGAACCAGCGAAAAATAAGAAATATCAACAGATGCAGAAATGGCAGAGATGGTACAAGTCATAAACTAGTATATTTTTAAAAGCAATTTAATATTGCAGTTAAATAAGACAGTGGCATAATGAAGGTTGCCATCCTCCACAGAGTCTTTGAACAACTAGAAAAAAAATGATAAAGCCACCTTCCCCAAAAATCCAGAAAAAAACATTAAAGCATTTTAGTGACTGGGTCAGTGCCTAATAAATAAAATGCAACTTTCAAAACATTAGGAACTGGTGCCCTTCCTAGCCCCTCCTCCACCACTCCCAACCATGGAGTGGAGTCATCCTATGCTCCCATATGGGTCCCTGGCCCTGTTCCAGAGGGAGAAAAGTAAATAAACCCTATCCACATACTGGAGTGCCTGTACATCCATGCCAATCTATTGGCTGACAGTCTGAAAGACCGAATCAGGAAATCATCTCTGGATCAAACTCTGAGGACTTGCTCTGGAGGCAAAATCAGCTTATAGATAGTCAAAGCAGCATAAGAAACAACTGAGTCCAAGTATACTAGGGCAAAGGATTCTTTAAGTCATACAATAAAACACCCAAGAGGCAGAAAAAGTTTATTTCACAGGGAATAGAAGACGCATTTGAATTCCTATAAGCAGAGTATTTTAATTTGTTAATGCTGCCAGAAATGCAATACACCAGAAATGGGTTGACTTTTATAAAGGGAATTTACTAAGTTACAAGTTTACAGTTCTAAGGCCATAAGAATGTTCAAACTAGGGCATCCAGATAAAACACCTTGACTCAAGAAAGGGTCAATGACTATTCAGGGTTTCTCTGTCAGCTGGGAAGACACATGGTGACTTCTGCTAGCTTTCTCTCCAGGCTTCTCATTTCAAACAGCTTCCCTGGGGCAATTTTCTTTCTGCATCTCTAAATACCTCTATCTGAGTCAGCTCTGAAGCTTTTTCCAAAATGGTTCCCTCTTAAAGGATTCCAGTAAGCAACCCACCTTGAATGGGTGGAGATACATCTCCATGGAAACCAGCTAATCAAAAGATCTCACTCTCAATTGGGTGGGTCACATTTCCATGGCAACAACTTAATCAAAAAGATCTCATGCAACAATATTGAATCAGAATTAAAGAACATGGCTTTTTTGGGTAACACAACAGATTCAAATTAGCACACAAAGGAATTCCTAAGGTCACTGAGTCAGCAAAAGTCCAGGATGAGAGATAGGGTCAAAAAAGACTGAGAAGATCCTGCAGTTAACATGTGCCTTGGGCTGATCTTCTTGATAGGAGGGCAAAAATCTGAAACAGAGCACCTCAATGCAGAACCAATTTGCAAAGATAGTAAAAGGTGTTTTTTGCATTGGTTCATGTCATGGTCAGGTTCATGTGTCAACTTGGCCAAGTGGTGGTACCTGTTTTTCTGGTTGGGCAAGTGCTGGCCTGCCTGTTGCAACAAAGACATTTCATAGAATTAAATCATGATCATGTCAGCTGCATCCACAGCTGATTCCATTTGTAATCAGCCAAGGGGAGTGTCTTCTGCAATGAGTGATGTTTAATTTAATCACTGGAAGTCTTTTAAGGAGGATTCAGAAGAGACAGGCTCTCTTCCTGCTTCGGCTGGTGAGCCTCTCCTATGGAGCTCATCCAGATCCTCCATCAGAATCATCGGCTTCACAGCCTGCCCTGCAGATTTTGGATTCCGCATTCCCACAGTTATGTGAGACACTTTTATAAATTTTTATATTTGTGAGTAATCCCTGTTGATTCTGTTTCTCTTGAGAACCCTAACTAATACAGTTGATTTATTTGTGTTAGCTCCTGACACTCAAAAAACTCTGTCATGACACTAGTTAGATATAAACTTAAGGCACAGACAACTCAGGGACTAAATTGAAGAGTCAACATTTAAAAATATTAAAGTACACAAAGGGCAACCAAAGGTAAAAGGCAAACAAGGAAACAGGAAATGGTGGCCCATCCAAGAGAACAAGATAAAAATCCAGAAAGCATCAATGAGGAATAACAGACTTTGGACACATCAAAAAAAGACTGCAAAAAAATGCTCTTCAATATGCTCAAGGAGATAAAGGAAACAAAGAGAAAGAACTAAAGAATATTAGGAAAATTATGCATGATAAACATGAGAATATCAATAGAAAGAAAGTTTAAATTTTCCTCAATAAAAAGGAAACAAACAGAAATATTGGAATTGAAGACCAAAATATTTGAAATGAAAAATTCCCCAGAGAGTTTCAACAGCAGACTGAAGCTAGCATAAGAAAGAATAAGTGAACTCAAAGACAAGAAACTTTAAATGATTCAGACTGAAGATTAGAAAAAAAACAGTGAACAGAGCCTGTGACACCCATGGAACACAATCAAGTTTACCAGTATAAACACTATGGAAGTCCCATAAGGAGAAGAAAGAAAGAAACAGGCAGAAGGAATATGCAAAGGAATAATGGTGGAAAACTTCCCAAATTTAACAAAAGACATAAATAGGCCCATTCAAGAAGCATAAAAAACACCAAACAGGGCCACAGTGACTCAGCAGGCAGAGTTCTCACCTACCATGCTGGAGACCTGGGTTCGTTTCCCAGTGCCTACCCATGCAAAAAAAAAAAAAAAAAAAAAGAGTTTTAAATAAAAATAAAAAAAAAAAACAAAAAACCACCAAACAGAATAAACTCAAAGAGAACCACATCCAAATACATAGCAGTTAAATTGTCAAATGTGAAGGACATGGTGAATGTTCTAAAAGCTGAAAGAGAAAAGCAACATGTTATGTACAAAAGTGTCCCAATAAAATTAAGTGCCAATTGCTCACCAGAAACCACAGGAGGCAAGAAGGCTATGGGACAAATATTTAAAGTGCTGGAAGAAAATGATTTCTAACCAAGAATTTTACATTCAACAAGACTGTATTTCAAATATGAAGGAGAGGGCAGACAACAGTGGCTCAGTGACAAAGTTCTCACCTGCCATGCTGGAGACCTGGGTTTGTTTCCTGGAGCCTGCTCATGAAAAAAAAATAATAATAACAAATATATATATATATATATATATATGAGGGAGAGACTGATACATTCATAGGTAAACAAAAGCTGACCTGCAGACAAGCAATACTCCAGAGAGCTCTTCACACTGAAAGGAAAGTGCACTAGACAGTGAACCAAACATCATAAAGAATTAAAGCCTCCAATAAAAATAACCATATGGGTCATTATAAATGCCATTAGTTCTGGATTGTATTTTGGGGTATGTAACTAACTTTTTACTTCATACACATTCTAAAATGCAAATTAATTAAAAGTAATGATAAATATATGGTTTGGGGCAAAAAATATTAAAGATATAGTTTGTAAGAAGTATAACAAAAGAAGGGTATAGAAACAGAGTATGTGTATGCTATTGTAGTAAACTGATATTAAGTCCAATGTAATTGATATAGATTTAGTAGGTTCAATTTTGGCAGCCTGTTAACCATAAAGCAAATATGAAAGATATATATGGAAAAAAATTACTCAAAATTATACAATACCAAAAGAAAAAATATATATAAAAGTGGCATTAACAGAAGAAATGAAAGACAAAAAAAAATGTTATAAGAACTTACGAATACCAAATAGCAAAATGGCAAAAGAAAGTCCTTCATTATCAGTACTTACTCTAAATGTAAATGTATTAAGCCCTCTAGTCAAAGGGCAGAGATCAGCTGTGTGGTAGTTAGGTTCAGGCATCAACTTGTCCAGTGAGGTTGCCTAGTTCTGTTTCTGTGGACATGAGCCAATGGCATGTGAAGCTCATCTGTCACTGATTACATCTGCAGCCAGCTAGGGGGAAGTGCCTGCTGCAATGAATGATATTTGATTTAATTGGCTGGATGCTTAAATGAGAAAGGTTAAAGCAGCACAGCCCAAGCAGCTCAGCATACCTCATCTCAGCACTCACAGCTCAGCCCAGGCCTTTGGTGATGCAGAAAGAAATCACCCTGGGGAAATATGTTGGAAATCAGAAGCCTGGAGAGAAGGCTACCAGAGATTGTCTTGTGCCTTCCCATATAAGAGAGAACTTCAGATGAAAGTCAGCTGCCTTTCCTCTGAAGAACTATAGGTTTTTAACTAAACAAATTTTCTTTTATTAAAAGCCAATCCATCTCTGGTGTGTTGCATTCTGGCAACTTTGGCAGACTAAAATAGGCTGAATGGATAAAAAAACAAGTATGACCTAACTACTGGTTGCTTACAAGAGATTCAAAGACACAAGTAGGTTGAAAGTAAAAATATAAAGAAAATATTCCATGCAAATATTAACCAAAAGAGAGCTGGAGTAGCAATAGTAATGTCAGATAAAATAGACTTTGAGTCAACAACAGTTTCAAGGGGACAAAGAAGGTCATTATATACTAATAAAGGGGTCAATTCAACAAGAAGACATAACAATTATAAATACATATGTATCCAACAGCATAGCCCCAAAATATCTGAGGCAAATATTGATAGGTTTAAAACAAAAAATAAACAGTTCTACATTAAGAGTAGGAGACTTCAATATACCACTTTCAATAATGGATAAGAAAATGTAGACAAAAGATTAATAATAAAACAGAGGACTTGAATGATACAATAAATCAACCAGACCTAACATATATAGAACAGGTTACCAACAACCGCAGAATACACATTCTTTCCAGTGCACGTTGATTATTTCCAGTGCACTGTCCTTAAGGACAGACCATATATTAAGCCACAAAACATGTCTTAATGAACTAAAAATTTTGAGATCATACATTGTATATCCTCTAACTACAATGGAATGAAGCCAGAAATCAATAACACAGGGAGAACTAGAAAATCCACAAATATATGGAAAGTAAACAATGGATTCAAACAGCCAGTGGATCAAAGAAGAAATCATAACAGAAATCAAGAAATATCTGAGGAAAATCAAAATGAAAATACAACATACCAAAACTTATGGGACACAGCAAAAGCAGTAATGAGAGGACAATTTATAGCTCTAAACACTTACATTAAAAATGAAGAAAATACTCAAATCAAATACCAAACTTCACAATTAGTAGAACTAGAAAAAGAAGAGCAAATAAACTGAAAGTGAGTAGAAGGAAGGAGATAATAAAGATTAAAACAGAGATAAACAAAATAGGAAAAAAAATGAAAGAATCAATTAAATCAAAAGTTAGTTCTTGGAATGGAGCAACAAAATTGAGAAATCTTTAGTTATACTGACCAAAAAAAGAGAGAGGATGAAAACAATAAAAATAAGAAAAGAAAGGGGAGGCATTACTATCAATACCACATAAATAAACAAGATTATAAAAGGATATTATGAACAATTCTATACAAAAAATAACAGATAACCTAGATAAAATGGGGAAATTCCTAGAGACATACAAACTGCCTCTATCGACTGAAGAAAAAAAATGGATTTCAACAAACCAATAAAAAGTAAGGACACTGAATCAATAATTAAACCTTCCAAACAAAGAAATGTCCAGAACCACATGGCTTCAATGAGGAATTTTACCAAACATTCCAAAAAGAATTAAAACCAATCCTGCTGAAACTATCCCAAAAGTGAAGACCAGGAAAAACTTCCTAACTCATTCTATGAGACCAACATCGCCCTAATATGAAAGCAAAAAAGAAAATACTACAAGAAAAGAAAATTACAGACCAATATCCAGTATGAATACAGATGCAAAAATATTACAAACCAAAAACAGCAGCATATTAAAGGAACTATACACCATAATTAAGAGGGATTTATCAAAGGAATGCAAGGGTGGTTCAATGTAAGACAATCAATTAATGCAATGTACCGCATTAATAGAATGAAGTGAAAAAAAGACATGATCATTTGAATTGACATAGAAGAAGCAATTAACAAAATCCAGCACCCTTCTTGATAAAAACACTAAAGAAACTAGGAATAGGAGGAAGCTTCTTCAACCTGATAAAGGGCTCATTTGAAAAGCCACAGCTAACATCATACCAACAACTGAAAGACTGAAACCTTTCCCTCTATGATCAAGAACAAGATAATGAGGCTTACTATCACTACTGTAATCCAGAATTATACTGGAAGTTCTAACCAGAGAAATTAGTCAAGAAAAAGAAAAAAAAAAGGCAACCAAACTGGAAAGAAAGTAAAACCTTTCCTATTTGCAGATGACATGACCCTCCATATAGAAATCCTGAAAATTCCACAACAAAGTTACTAGAGCTAATAAACAAATTCAGCAATGGGGCAGAGTACAAGATCAATAGGTATAAATCATTAATGTTTCTATCACTAGTACTGAACATTCCAAAGAGAAAATGAATAAAACAATTCTATTTACAACAAAAAGTTAAAAAATCAAGTATATAAGAAAAATTTAACCAAGAATGTAAAGGACTTTGAATGCAGAAAACTACAAATCATTGCTAAAAGAAATCAACAGAGACCAAAATAAATGGAAGGATATACCAAATTTATGGATTGGAAGACTAAATATTGTTAAGACATCAAATGTACCCAAAGCAATTTATGGGCTCAATGCAATTCCAATAGAAGCTTTGCAGAAATGGAAAGCCAATCATCATATTTAAATGATAAGGTAAGGAGCCACAAATATCTAAAACCATCTGGAAAAGAAATAGCAAGGATATGTACTTCCTGATTTTAAAGCTTATCTCAAAGCTACAGCAATCAATACAGTATGATACTGGCACAAGAACAGAAATATAGGTCAATGTAATTAAATTCTGAGTCCAGAAATAAGCCCTCAACATCTATGGCCAATTCACTTTTGACAAGGGTGTCAAGACTACTCATTTGGGAAAGAATGATGCTGGAAAAACTGGATATCCATATGCAAAAGAATGAAAGTGGACTCCTACTTCACAACAAAAATCAACTCAGAGTAGATCAATGACCTAAATTAAAGAACCAAAATTTAAAAACTCCTTAAAGAAAACACAGGGAAGCATTTCAAGACTTCATGTTAGGCAATGTTTTCTTAAACTTCATACCAAAAATGCAAGCAACCAATGAAAAAGTAGATAAATGGGATTTCATCAAAATTAAAAACTTGTGTGCATCAAAGGACCTCACCATGAAAATACAAAGACAACTTACTGAACGGGTGAAGCTATTTGAAAATCACATATCTGAGAAATGTTTAATATCAAGAACATATATATAAAGAAATTCTACCACCTCGACAACAAAAAGACAAGCAACTCAATTTAAAAATGGGCAAAAATGCTTAAATAGACATTTCTCCAAAGAGGATAAACAAATGGCCAAAAAGCATATGAAGATGCTCAACATCATTCATTAGCCATTAGGAAAAGGAAAATCAAAACCACAATAAGATGCCATTCTACTCTCACTAAAATGGAAAATAAAACAATAAGTGGAAAATAACAAGTGTTGGAGAGGATGTGGAGAAATAGGAACACTTTATCCATTGTTGGTGTAAAATGGTGCAGGCTCTGAGGAGAACAGTTTGTGGTTCCTCATACAGTTACGTTTAAAATTACCATATGACCTAGCAATTCCACTCCTATGTATATACCCAAAAGAATTGAAAGCAAGGACTTGAACAAATATTTACACACCACTGTTCATAGTGGCATTATTCACAATTGCAAAAAGATGGAAACAACCCAAGTGTCCCTCAACAGATGAATGGATAAACAAAATGTAGTATTTACATACAATGGAAAATCAGTCAGCCATAAAAAAGAATGAAGTTCTTACACACACAACATGGATGAACCTAGAAGACATCATATTGAATGAAATAAGCCAGAAACAAAGGACAAATACTGTATGATCTCACTGCTATGAAATAACTAGAATAAACAAGACTAGAATACAGGTTACCAGGGGGTAGGGTGGGGCTAGGGAATGGGGTGTTAATGGTTAACTGGTTAAGAGTTTCTGTTTGTGATGATGGGAAAGCTTTGGTAATGGATGGTGGTAGGGTAGCACAACATTGTAAATGTAATTAACACCACTGAATTATACAATTGGATGTGATTTAAAAGAAAAATTTTAGGATGTGTATATGCCACAAGAATAAAAATTTTTAGGAAAAACATGGGACTATATATAACACAAACAGGGAACCCTGACATAAAAAAGACACAGTTAATAATATAATTATAATAACATTAGTTCATCAATTGTAACACAGGTGTCACATTAATGCAAAATATTAAAAATAGGGAAAACTATGTGTGTAATAGGAGCAGAGGAATGTATATGGTACTGTATTTTCTGTATGATTTTTTTGTAAACATACAACTCCTCTAATTAAAATAAATTTTAAAAAGCTATTTAAAATATATTCCATATATTCAAGAAGAGAGAAAAGCATAAGGGTGATGAAGAGAATATAAAAGATACATACATAAAATTGAATTTCTAGAAATAATAATATAATATCTGGAATGCAAAATATATTAGATAGGATTAATAATTACTCAGAAACTGCAGGAAAACAGATTAATGTAAACATAGCAATAGAAACTATCCAAAATGACATATAGAGAGTAAAAATACTGAAAAAAATTAAGAGACATCAGTTAGCTGTAGGACAATTTTAAGCAACCTAGCATATCAGTAATTGGTGACCTCAAAAAAGGTGGAAGGGGGTGTTGTGATGGTGGCTCAGTAGCAGAGTTCTCACCTGCCACGCTGGAGACCTGGGTTTGGTTCCTGGTGCCTGCCCATGCAGAAAAAAAAAAAAAAAAAAAAAAAAAAATGGGGAAGGTGAGTGGAAAAATGATTTAAAAAAAAAAGATAAAATTTATTAATTGGATGAAAAATCTAACTCCAGAGAACCATAAGCAGAAGAACAGGAAGAAAACAACAAGAATGACAGATTTTTTTTTGTCAGAAACAATGAAAGCAAGAGAAGATAGTGGAACAATATCTTTAAAGTACTGAAAGAAAAAACCTATCAGCCTTGAATTCTATATTCAAAGAAAACATCTTTCACAAATGAGGGAGAAATAAAAACTTTTTCTGGCATATAAACATTGAGAGAAGACATCATTAGCAAAGCTCTTCAAGAAATGTTAAAAGAAGGAAAATTATATCAGATAGGAATTTGGATTGACACAGAAAAATGAGGAGCAGCAGTAGTAAATATGTGGGTAAATATAAGACATTTATTTTTAAAACTTTTAAAAAGATGATTAACTGTTTCTTTAAACTAAGAAAGATTCTGGGTTTATAAAATATATAGAAGTAAAATGTATGACAACAGCACAAAGAGGTAAATGGAAGTAAAGTTTTACAAGGTTATTATAAAGTATATGATATGGAGGGTGCACAGGTGGTACAAAAGGAATGCTCACTTTCCATGAGGAAGACCTGGGTTCGATTCCCAGACCATGAACCCCCCCAAAATTTTTTAATTACAATTATAATATACACGACATGGTACACTATTGTTTAAAGGTAAACTGAAATAAGTTACTACAAAATTTTAAAAGTATAGCTAACAAGCCAATAAATAAAATAAAACAGAATTCTACCTCCCCCACAAAAAAATTTAATTATGCAAAAGAAGCCAGCAAAAAAAGAGAAAAAAGGAACAAAAATCACATGGGACAAAATGAAAACACATAGCAAGATGATAGATACATACAAAACAATCAATCATCACATTAAACGCAAATGCTCTAAATCTGTACTGTCTAATACAGTAGCCAGTAGCCATATGCCATTAACGAGCACTTGAAATGCGGCCAGTCCAAACTCAGATGTCTGACAAGTGAAAATATCCATAGGATTTAAAGACTCAGTACAGAAAATAAAAAATGTAAAATATATCATTAATGTTTTTAATATTGAGTATGTTACACTGATAATATTTTAAAAATTTGGAAAAAACCAAATATATCATGAAAATTTATTTCACTGATTACTTTTTTTTTTTTAATATGGAGCTCTTCACAAATTTGTATGTCATCCTTGTGCAGGGGCCATGAAAATCTTCTCTCTATTGTTTCCAATTTTAGTACATGTGTCGCCGAAGCAAGAACACACTGGTATCTCATAACTTTTTATATGTAAATACTAGAAACATTTTAATTGCATATGTGGTTCACATTATACTTCTATGGGAAAGCACTGGCCCAAACATTTCAATTATAAGGCAGAAATTGTCAGATTGAGTTAAAAAATAAGACCCAATTATATACTGTCTACAAGAAACCTACTTTAGGTACAAAGAGACAAAAACCATGCAAACACTAATGAAAAGAAAGTTGAAGTAACTATATTAACATAATACAAAGTAGATTTCAGAGCAAAGAATTACCCAAGATAAAGTTCATTTATGATGAGAAAGATCAATTCATCAAAAGAACAAAATAATCTTAAAGGTTTATATACCTATTTAAAGAGCTTTAAAATATGTGAAGCAAAAATGATAAATGAAGAGAAAATCTGACTAATCCAAAATTATAGTTGGAGATTTAAATATCTATTTCTCAGTAATTAATAAACAAGTAAAAAGAAATTCAATAAAAAAATACTGAAAGACATGAACAATAGCACAAAACAGTTTGATCTGTTATTTATAGAACACTCCAACTGACAATAGCATGTATATTGTCTTCAAGGAAGCTTTACCAAGATAGATCATATTCTGGGCCATAAAACAAGCCTGGAAGAAATTTTAAAGGAATGAAATATGTTGTCTGTTTACGACAGAATTAAATTAGAAATAACCAAAAGATATCTAGGAAATAGATAAGAGCAGAAATCAGAAAATTTTAAAAACAGGAAAAAAAGAGAAAATTAATAAAACCAAAAGCTTATTCTTTGAAATGATGAATAAAATTAATTAATCTCTAGCCAAGAAAAAAAAAGAGAAGACAAAAATTACCATTATCATTACTGATCTCATAGACATTAATTAAATAGAAAGTTACTTGAAAGAGAAAATTATCCATACTCAACACAAGAAGAAACAAATAACCTGAACAGCCCTGTATCAATTTTTTTTTAATGATTTTGCAGTTAAAAACTTTCTAAATGGGTGGTGCACTGGTGGCTCAGTGGCGGAATTCTCACCTGCTATGCCAGAGACCCAGGTTCAATTCCCGGAGGCTGTCGGTGCAAAAAATTAAAATTAAAAAAATTTTAAACAAAACTTATGTTAGGTCAGGGGTATAAGGGAGGGCTCTATGGCTGGACTCATGAAGTTACTTCAGAACGGGAGGTGAACCGTTACAGTCAAGGTCTTTACCACCCACTGCTCAACCCACTAGCATAATAACCCTTTGTTTAATGTGCCGCCCCTTCCATGCCATCACCTAACCCCTGCCCTTAAAAACTGCACTCGCCAAAGCCCATGCGCAGACTCACCTCACTCCACCTTGGGTTCGGTGAGCTCTGCCCGGGAGTGCAGGCAATAAAGCACACTCACTTAAAATCATTTCATCTACTTCCCTTTCTCTCAAATACCTCATATCTTAAAACCTTTCAACTTCTAAACAAGAAAACTTCAGGCCCAGATGGTTTCACTGGCCAATTCTACTAAGAATTAGTAATTTCAATTTTAAGAAAGAAAAAAGACTGATTTTAAGTTTTTTGGGCAATAGAAAAGAGGAAATACTCCAACTCATTTTATGAAGCCAGTATTACCTAATGTCAGAACTAGACAAAGGCATTACAAGAAAAGAAAACTACACACCAGTATTTAATGAAGATCATGAACAAAAATCCCAGGACACTTTTATATAGAAATTGACAAGCTGATCCTTCAATTGACATGGAATTACTAAGGAGCTGGAATAGCCAAAACAATTTGAAAGAGAAATACAGAGGAGGAGAATTTATATTACCTGACTTCAAGAGTTACTGTAGAGCTATAGTAATCAAGACAGTGAGATATTGATGTGAAGATAAACAAATAGGTCAAAAGAAGGGGAAAAATAATCCATAAACAGACACAAACGTATATGGCCAATCAGTTTTAGACAGAGATTCTAAGGTTATTAAATGTGGAAACAATAGTCTTTCCCACAAATAGTGCTCGAAAAATTAGATCTCCATACGAAAAAATCCTGGACTCTTAACTCACACTGTATAGAAAGTTTGTGTAAGAGCTAAAACCATATATCTGTAGAAGAAAACATATGGAAAAATCTTAGTGACCTTGGATTCAGCAAAGATTTTTTAATAGGACATAAAAAGACAAAAGTATTACAAAATATTGATAAATTGGATTTCATCAAAATTTAAAACTTTTGTAATGGTAGCACATGTTGTAAATGTAACTAATGTCTTTGAATTGTATGGTAAAAATGGCAATTTTATGTTACATATATTAATTTTTTTTAAGTTTAATCTTTACTCTTCAAAAAACACTTTAAAGAAAATGAAAAGGCACACTAGAAACAGGTATAAAATATTTGCAAACCAAATATCCAACAAAGGACTTGATCAGAATACATAAAAATTATAACAAGTCAATAATAAGGCAAACAAACAAATTTAAAGATAAAGAAAAGATCTAAACAAATTTTACCAAACAAAATATACAGATAGCAAATAAGCACATGAAACGATGCTCAATATCATTAGTCATAGGGAAATGAAAAGAAAACACTGAGATATCACTGCACACCCCCTAGAATAGCTAAAATTAAAAAGACTGAGCACAGCAAGCTTTGTCGAAGATGTGAAGCAACTAAAACTTTCATACATTGCTAGCAGGAACACAAAACGGCTGGAAAAAAGTGCATCAATTTCTTAAAAAGTTAAAAATACACTCTCTACACAATCCAACAATTTCACTTCTAGGTATTTACTCCAAAGAAATGAAAAATATGTCCTTGCCAAGACTCATATACAAATGTTCATATCAGCCTTATTTGTAGTAGCCCAAAACTGGAAAGAACCCAAATTTCCATCAGGTGATAAATGGATAAACAAATTGTGGTATGTCCATTCAATACAATAGTATTCAGCAACAAAAAGGAATGAACTACTGATGCATGTAATAACATTGATGAATCTCAAAAGCATTATACTAAGTAAAAGATGTCCAGCACAAAAGGCCATGCATTGTATGATTTTATTTAAATAAAATTCTAGAAAATGTAAAACTATAGTGAAAGAAAGCAAATCAGTAGTTCCTAGGGATGGGGCTTGAGGGGTGGGGGTGAGAAGGGAATTGACTATAAAGGGATTAGAAGGAACTTTTTGAGGAATACAGATGTTTTATATCAATTTCGGTAGTGGCTAACAACTGAATACATTTATCAAAGCTCATCAAGTTGTACACTTAAAAACTGGTAAGTTTTATCTAAATCTTGTTGGTAATACAAAGAGGATATGGAGGAGGAGGTAGAGAAGGGAATGTTTTTAAAAATTAATTGAAAAGGCTTTCACATTCTACCCACTTGCAAGGTGATTCCTCACCTAAATCTGAGACCTACTAAACACACTTGAAACTCCAGAAAATAACACAACACACTGGAATATGGCATGATTATTATATCCTACAGCCTTAGAAGTTCAGACAAGAGGAGGCTCAATAAAATCACTGTGATGAGAGAAGGTTTGGGAGTAACAGTAGAACTCAAGGGCGTAGAAGGCAGGGTAAATCTGAGATAGAAAAAGAACTTTTGCACAAGAGGAACAGTTTGTTTAAATAATTTTAGTACACTGAAATGGAAATTCATTTACAGAGATGAGAAGCTATCCTTGGAAAAAGCTCCCAAGTTCCTCATGGATCCATATGGACCAGTCTGTGCATTCATGCCTCTGAGTCCAGAGGAGTACTGGCAATTCCACTATTTGCAAGAGTATTGTTTCCCCACATGACTCTTATCCCTTTTAACACAAGAAACATCTAATTAACTTTTCTGCCACACACAGCTGGCACCACAGCAAACCATGCTAGGGGAAGGCTGACCCAGAATTACTGATGAATGTTCAAAGTAAACAAGCTTTCGGCCAATCTGGAATGGTATATTCTAAAAGGACATAGAGCTCTTAAAATTAATTAACTCATCCGGACAAACTGTCCATCCAATGGAAGTTTTTCAGTAATGAATATCAGACTACAGATCTCCCTGCAGCTGAGCTTGTTTATCATTCACAGAGGCTGCTTCTGCACATCTCATGGATAGCTTCATGATTTTTATTTTCACAGGCTTCTGGCTTCTTATATTTATATAAACACACCGAGAAAGCAAAACACACAGGAGAGCAAGTTTAAATGGAAGATCCTATATTCTCCCCAAAAGGCAGAAACACCTACCTTTCTCTCCTTTCCCACACGTCAGAGTAGATAATTTGAAGAGAAAAAGACCCTGTGTTTGGGAGGAGAGGAAAGGACCTCATTAAAAAGCATATACTTGCTTAAGTGGTTTTGTCATTGTGTGGAAATTCTAATAAAGTGCTCTCTGCTGCAAAATTTGATGACTGCCCAGTGGGAGCTGTATATGAAATGACATCAGACCCACATGAAGACTGAAACTTAACCCTAAATTAGAAAGTGCCTAAGTTAGTGTCCTGAAAGAACTTGTTTTACTTCATGGTACAGATAATTCCATGTCAAACAAGGTTCTTCTGTTGTTTTCTTTGCCTGTTTATTTATTTTTGTTTGTGTAGAACATAATCTTCTGAATGGATTCTGACCATAGATCTAAGGGAAAAGTACATTTCATGTAGGTCCATCTGGGTATAAAGAGAAACCCCTGAAAGATCTGAGAATTTCAGATCTTCCTCTTCTTGCCTGGTGGGAGTTCTTGTTGTTCCCTTGGTCAAGGGGACGCAAAAGCACACTCTGGCCAGATTTGGGACCAGAGCTAGCATCTCTAACCCTCTGAGAAGAAGCTTAAGTAGGTATGCCTGCCACCCTACATGACATTCCCCCACACTTGCCTTCCAGTGGAGTTTTTCTAACTTCAATCACTATAGGCTATTTTATGGGACAAAAACATAGTGACTCATGTAAAAGAACAAAAATAGCTACCATTTGTTGAGTACCTACCATGCATGAGGCACTGTGCTAAAACTCCACGAATACAATAGAATGTCATCATACTACAACACAATGTAGCAGTATAGAGTAATAAGAGCACAGACTCTAGACAGAGACTGTCTGAGTTGGATATTTTTACTTCACCACTCACAAGCTGTGTGACCCTGGAAAAGTTATATAATCTCTGTTTCTTGGTTTCCACATGTATAAAATAGAAATAATGACAGAATCTATTTCACATACTTTCTGTGAAGATTAAATGAAGTGCTCAATAACTGTTAGTCATTTATTATTATTATTTCTGCTTTATAAATGTAAAAACTAAAACTTAGTAAGATTAAGTGATTTGTCCAAGATTGCATAGCTAATAAATGGTGAAGGCTAGAGGTCACATATAGGTCTGTCTGACCCTAAGGCAAATGTCTTTAACTGCTATACCACATCGTTTTCAAGAAAATTCTCAAACCCAAGGTTCCTCAAAGCATGTTCTGTGGAACACCAGTCCCATGAAATATATATTTTATATTTCACCTGGAGATTTACACTTCATATTAGTATATTAAAAGCTCATTCAAGAAACCCATTTAACTTGGTTTAATCCAATGTTTCACAAACGTATTTCACAATTAAACTATAGTTCATGGATATTCAGGATCATGGGAACATCCTTTGCTAAAAAATCCAAGTAGTTAACTCATCATGATGGAAACTGGAAGGTGTTAACAAGAATTATGTTGAAATATCCTAACTCCTACAATTAGTATTACACAAGTCATTACTTATAACCCTAGACTAAGTGTTATAAGAAAGAAAAAAGTTATAAAACGTCTTTATCAGGAAAAACAGCCCATGAATTCAAATTTTAAGAAAAAAGAAATTACTTGGCCAAGGCAACAGAACCAGGAACACAAGGGAGTCTTCTAAATTTTAGTATAATACTTAGTCTTTTGCACCATTGGTCTCAAAAGTGAGTTAGATGTTCACAAGAGGTTGTAGGGAGAAAATAATGTAACATCTGTTCATATATTCTAATCTCTGTAATAATTTTTGTGCATGTTATATTAATATAACATCTACATTAATATGATAGTGCAAGTGTATAATTTAAATAAACAAAATTTGTAGGTATGCTCAAAAAGATTTTACTGATGGAAGAACACTATCAAAAAAGTTGGGTGTCTCACTATTCCAATCTCTGAGCACAGAGACCACCATATTGCTGTGACAGAGAACAGCAGAGGACAGAGTAGAACAGAAAGTTTATGATGTTCCATCCCAGTGTCTTTCAAACATAAGATATAGACCCCCATTTTAAAGACAAAAGGAGAAAAAGCAATTCTAACCGATCACTCCTAAAATTGAAATTATTATTTATTTTATTATTATTTTTGGCATGGCAGGCTCCGAGAATCAACCCAGGTCTCCAGCACAGCAGGTGAAAATTTTGGCACTGAGCCACCATTGCACTGCCCTGAAATTAATTCTTTCTGTCATGTTACTCAAATTTTTAAAACATAAAAACTAGTCTTTACCCATAGTTCTTAAACTGTTAAAAAAAAAATTTACAAACTAAATAGAAACAAATGCAAAAAATTCAATTTAAATTACAATCAATTTAATGTGATGGATTGGTCTAATTTTATTGAAATACTAAATCATCACTCGCAACCTAACTACAGCTAAGACTTAAGGCACAAGCTGTGCCTCACTTTTTCTTTCATATAGAAAATGAAGAAACAAAAATGTTCAACTCATCAGCTTAATACCCTAGAAATGAACAGAACAGTATCTGGCAAACAGCAAACACTCAATAAATGTCAACTGTGATCATATCAGTGTTGTCAAAATTATCATCATCATCTTAAATCTGGCATGGGCCTTATATGGATCACTCAATTCTCTCACCACTTTGCTCTACAGGAACTACTTCTAGACTTTTGTTCCTATAGCCTTCTTTGACACATTTTTGCCATCAATTGGCCTAATCATATCATTTATGTTTTAAGATTGCTTTTCCCATAATCTGAGATAAAGTAGTACGACTGAGCACCAAGACAAGTTTTTAAACAATCATCCAAAGTATATAAGCAATAGTTCACAGCGTCATCATGTAGTTGTAAATTCATCATCACAATGTATTTTTGAACATTTTCATTACTCCAAAAATAATAAGAAAACAATGAAAAGAAAAGTAAAAAAGAAAGCCAAAAACTTCCCATATCCCCTATACTCCCTACAATTTTTTTTTGTCTTTATTTTCTTACTCATCTGTCCATACACAGGATAAAGTCATTCACAAGGTCATTCACAAGGTTTTCACAATCACAGAGTCACACCATAAAAGATATATAGTTATACAATCATCTTCAAGAAGCAAGGCTCCAGGGAATGACCAGGTTATACAGAAAGAGCTCAGCATCTTTGAATTTAAAAATAGCAGTTACAACTCAGGAATAGATGTGTCTGCCGTTAGAGCTTACAATATAGGAACTTTTATAGTAAACCTTCCCCTGATAACCTATGCTCCTAAATTCAATTCTAAGACTTTGCACATTATAGTTATTCCATATTAGTGAGGCATTATTATATCTGGCTTATTCACTCAACATAGTGTCCTCAAGGTTCATTCACCTAGTTGTATGCCTCACAACTTCATTCCTTCTTGCAGCCACTCAATAATCCATTTTATGTAGACACTACAGTTCACCCTTCCTTTTATCTGTTGATGTGCCCTTAGGCCACCTCCATCTATTGCAAATCATGAATACTGCCACTATAAACACCAATGTGCAAATGTTCATTCATGTTCCTGCTTTTAGTTCTTCCAAGTGTATACTTGATAACAGCATTGCAGAATATGGCAACCTTATACTTAGCCCCCACTGTAGGACCACCACAATGCTCTCCAGATGGGTTGTACCATTCTACTTCCCTACCAACAGTGAATAGATACGTCTCTCTTTCCACATTTTCTCCAACACTTTTACCTTTCTATTTATTTTTAAGCAGTTTTATTCACACATCATGCAATCCATCCTATGTAAACAATCAATAGTTTCCAGTATAATCACATATGTATGCATTCACTATCACAATCTATAAGAAGACATTTCCATTTCTCCAGTAAAGAAAGAAAAGGAGGGGAAAAAATATAAAAAAATAAAAAGTACAAACAACAACACCAAGAATCCCATACCCCTCCCTTATATTCCCTGCTTATTGACATCTAGCTTTGGTATATTGCTTTTGTTATATTAATGGAAGCCTATTACAATGTTTCTGATCATTATAAACACTAGTTTGCATTGACTGTATTTCTTCCATATACCATCTGTTCCAAATTGAAACTATTCTGTATCCCAGAAAAGTCATGTTCTTTCATTCTGATTCAATATTGATGGTGGGTTCTGCTGATTAGATGGTTTCCATGTAGATGTGTCTCACCCATTCAAGGTGAATCGCTTCTGGAGTCCTTTAACAGGGAATCATTTTGGAAAAAGCTTCAGAGCTGACACAGAGATATTTGGAGATGCAGAAAGAAAATGCCCCTGGGGAAGTTGTTTGAACTAGAAGCCAAAGGACCAGCAGACACCAGCACTAACAAAGTCAAGTATCAACAAACTAAAACAGATTCTGGTAGCAGAGAAGTAGGGTGCTGCAGTTTGCAAATATAAAATGTGTTGGAATGGCTTTTTAAATGGCTAATGGGAATATTCAGGAAGAACTGTGAAGAAATTGATAGAGAAAGCCTATAATGCTTTGAAGAGACTGTTTGCTAGAGATGTAGACTCTAAAGATAGTTCTGATAAGGACTTAAACAGAAATAATGCATGTGTTATTGCAAACTGGAAAGAAGGTGATCCATGTTTTAAACTGGCAGAGAATTTGGCAAAATTGACTACTAGTGTTGGACGGAAGGCAGAATTTAAAAGTGGTGAACTGAAATATTCAGCTGTAGATTTCCAAAATAATGTGGGAAATGCAACTTGGTTCTCCTTGCAGTTTATATTAAAACACCACAGGAAAGAGATAAGCTGAGAACTGAACTCTTGGGTACAAAGAAACCAGAAACTGATGGTCTGGGAAATTCCAGGCTTCCAGAAAGGAAGACCCCAGAGAACAGTGCCCCATATGAGGATTTATCCAAACATAGAACCAGTCAGCCATTATAGGACAAGCCAGGTTTGGAGATGGAGTTTTCCAGAAAGGATTTGTGGGAGGTCCTATTGTCTGATAGGTATGATCCTTATATACTGCATAGAAAGCCAACAAGAGTTTTGTAGGATCTGTATAAACAGATACCAGTCTGGATTAAAAGGGACAAACTGAAGGAAAAATAACTTCAAAGATAGAACCACAGAAGCTAAGGTTTGAGGCCAAGAAACCTTGGGCCAGGAGAGTGGACCCACCCACGCATTTGGAGATGGTGTGTTTGCCCTGACAGCAGAGGGCAGGCCTTCTGCCTCGATTTTCAGGAAAAGTTTTGGTTCCCCAGGCCTCAGTGAGGGTGGAGAACATTTCTTAGGGATTAGGGAGGGCCTTGCTTCCACCCCATTTTCCTTCTTCTTTCTCTTTTGTCACAGCAAAAAATATACATTTATAAGGACAGTCAGGAGAAATAGGTTATTTACAACATTACACAATTTGTTTGCTGGTGCCTCCAAAAAATAAGTTTCATAAGTCAACAAAAAATTAGAAGAAAACTTCTCCACCTACGGAACACAATTCCAGCAGATTTTTCTAAGGGTGGTTGAGGCTGACCCCACACATTTTAACAAAGATGATGTCTTGTTGATGTTACTTTCATGCACGTACTCTGAGAAACAGCTTAATCCCCTCCATTGGTAAATTATGGTTTCTTGGGTCTGCAAAAACTCAGGCTGCACTTGTGCCACTATCTGGAATTCTTTAGTGTGGGTCTTAGAGCACTATATCTCACATCAGCTGATGGGTACCGTCTGGACATGTGATTCACTCTGAGCCACCACCACTCCTAGCTCATGTTTAGCAGTGGACAGTGGACAGCAGGTAGTTGAACTGTGTGTCACCTAGGGATATCACTTTGGCCAAGACAATGCCACCTGGGCAGAAACTCTTGTAAATTTCAACCTTGTCTTTTTCAGTAGCTCATACATCTTCCTTGTGGATAGTTCCTCAAAAGGAATTCTTAAGTGGTGTGGACCTCACTTATAGGGTATGTACTTTGGCAAAGCATGAATTGATGCTAAAGATGTTACAGGTTACACTAGCCCACATCTGGCAGTAATTGAGACTCTGTCTCTCTCATTACAGACACCACAAGAAGTGCACCATTTTCCCTACTCTTATCAGATATTCGGCAAGTGATGAGAAGATAAAACCGTTCAGGATGTAGGTACCACTGCCCAGGCTGCCCTCCTCCAAACTGCAAAAGACATTCGCTGGGGATGCCATGCCTAATGGGTAGTGCCATGATTAATTCCCTCTAAAAACCCATCCCATTGTTCTGAAGGGGTTGAGTGTGTATCCCAGAGATGACAGCCTAGGTGCTGCCACATGCTTGGAGAGAGTGGAGCCAAGGGAAAGGTGATCTCCCAAAGTTCTCCAAGGCTCAACCCTAACCCCACCATTTGGAAAGAACAGGGCCACTGCAGAGAGCCTTGGAAAGGGTGGGACTCCTACTTTCTAAAGCCCTGAGGATTAATGACTCTGAGACTTGGAAATCTAATGGAATTTGCCCTGCAGGTTTTCAAAAGTATTTGGGTTTGGTGACCCCTGTTTTCCTTCCAATCTCCCCCATGACAATGGGATCATCTATCTTATGACTGTTCTTCCTTTGTATACTGGCAGCAGATAACTTGTTCTGAGTTTTACAGGTCCAGAGTCAGAGGAGAATTTTGCCTTGGGACAGACCCTGGTTATAACTGACTTGGATAATATTTTGTCCTGGTTTTGACTTTGTATAGTATTTGTATTGTTACTGAAATGGTTTAAGGCTTTGTGATATTGTAACAGAAAGAATGTATTTTGTATATGGAAAGAACATGTCTTTAAGGGGTCCAGAGGTTGGAATGTGTCAGTTTGAAACTGCTGCATACCCCAAAAAGAGCCATTTTCTTTATTCCTAATTCAATATTATTGAGTAGGATCTTTTTGATTAAGCTATTTCCATAGTGATGTGACCCACCCAGTTGTGGGTGGGACTTTTTGATTTGGTCGCTTCCATGGAAATGTATCTCACTCATTCAAGTTGGGTCACTTACTGGAGTCCTTTAAGAGGAAATCATCTTGGAAAAAGCTTCAGAGCTGACACAGAGATATTTGGACATGCAGAAAGAAAATATCCCTGGGGAAGCTGTTTGAAACCAGGAGCCAAAGGATAACCAGAAGCAAGTCATGTGCCTTCCAAGATCAGCCTTTCTAGAGTCAAGGTATCATTCTCTGAATGCTTTAGTTTGGATATTTTAATGGACTTAGAACTGTAAACTTGTAGCTTAATAAATTCCCTCTTTAAAAGATAACTCATTTCTGATATATCGCATTTCATCAGAATCAAAAAACTAAAACACCATCCCATTTTCAACACCTTGTACTTTGACATTCATTCATTCTTCCTCATGTAAAACCATTCTCATATTTATACATTTAATCACCATCATTGTCTACTCTAGGTTGGCTAAGTTATACAGTCCCAACCATACTCACACTCAGCTTTGTTCAATATATTTATAATATTGTGCTACCCTTAGATTATATTGTATTATCCATTTCTGGATCATTACAATCAATTCTTTTGAAGATTCCATACTGTTTTGGCATCCAATGCCCAATCTCTACACTCTTTCTATCTCTGATAACCTGTGTTCTCAGCTTTAACTATCAAAGTTCACTCATTAATGTTAGTTCATATTAGTGAAACCATATCGTACTTGCCCTTTGTTTCTGGCTAATTTCACTCAATATAATGTCCTCAAGGTTCATCCATGTTGTTGCATGTGTCATGACTTTATTCTGATATAACATATCCTATCTTTTCTCTCTGCTTATCCTTACTGATAGCCTTCATTTCTACACTCTTCTCCAGACCCTCTCTCCTGTCTTCTCCGATCTGCCTGTAGTGCTCCCTTTAGTATTTCTTGTAGAGCAGGTATCTTGTTCACAAATTCTCTCAGTGACTGTCTGAAAATAATTTAAACTCCCTAATTTTTGCAGGACAGTTTTGCCAGATATAGAATTCTTGATTGGCAGTTTTTCTCTTTATATTTAAGATACGTCTTAAATATATCATACTATTGCTTTTCATCTCCATGGTTTCTGCTGAGAAATCCACACGTGGTTTTATCAAACATTCCTTGTATGTGATGAATTGCTCTTCTCTTGCTTCTTTCAGAATTCTCTCTTTTTTGACATTTGAAAATTTGATTAGTAAGTGTTGTGGCATTGGTCTATTTGGAACTATTTCTGTTTGGGGTACACTAGTGCCTCTTGCATCTGTAATTTTATGTCTTTCATGAGAGTTGAGAATTTTTCAGTGTTAATTTCCTCCATTATTCTTTCTGCTTCTCTTCTCCTTCTGGGACACCCATAATACATATATTCATGTGCTTCATGCTATCATCCAATTCCCTGATATCCTGCTCATATTTTCCCATTCTTTTCCCTATCTTTTCTTCTGTGTGTATGATTTCAGATGTTCTGTCCTCCAGTTCACTAATCTTTTCTTTTGCCTCTTCAAATCCTCTGTTGTTGGTCTCCATTGTGTTCTTCATCTCTTCTATTGTGCCTTTCATTCCCATAAATTCTGACATTTTTCAAGCTTTCAAGTTCTTCATGTTCACCCAATATTTTCTTTTTATCATTCATATCTTTTGCAATATCTTCCCTCATCTCATTGATCTGATTTTTTAATTGACTTAGCATGTTTGTCTGAACATTAATTGATTGCTTCAACTCTGGTAACTCCTATAAAGTGCTAGTGTGTTCCTTTGACTGGGCCTACCTTCATTTTTCTAGTATGACTTGTAATATTTTGTTGGTATCTAGGATTTGATTTCCCTGATTAGTTTATTCTGGAGGTCATTGTCACTCTTTACCTAGGGTTTTCTGGTTGGTTGGCTTTGCTCTCTATCTGTCCTTTGGCATTCAGTTCAATTTATTCTAGACATCTAACATAGTTTCTAGTTAACTAGTCAGAACTTTTCAGCTCTCAACAACAAAAAGACAAACAACTCAATAAAAAATGGGCAAAAAACGTGGATAGAAACTTTCCAGAAAAGGAAATACAAATGTCTTAAAAACATATGAAAAGACACTCAACTTCATTAGTTATTAGGGAAATGCAAATAAAAACCACAGACAGGACTTATGGGAAGATGGATTAGGATAGGTCGAATTCACTCCTGCCCTAAGGAACAGCTAACAAAGTTAGACAGAAAAATGATCAGGACAAGGGTTCCAGGACACAAATGACCTGAGAAGATCTTCTACACTACATAGGGAGATCCTGGATGAAAAAGCTAAGGAATTGAGATGCAGAGAAACAGCAATTATATAGCTAGTGCAAAGAACTTAAACCACCCCTTTCCAAATGGAGGCCAGGAGCACTCAGGAGGGCACAGACAGGGAAGTGGGGATGAAGACATAAGCCAAGCAAGGCTCCTTAATTGTGACACACCCACATGTCCATGCACACTTCCCACATTGTGTCCTGTGCCTCACTGCCCTGTAAACCACACACCATGGTGTCACCCACCACCTGTGCCCTAAGTACCACCACACCGCCCCCACAACCCACAACCCAACCACTTGCACCACACACACCTAAGCCCCACCACCCGCTGCCACAAACATTCCCACATACCCACCCACAACCCACAACTCCATGACCTGCTCCCTGAACACATGCAAAAATGCTCATCCATGCTCTAACCCCACCGCACCCATACCCATACCCTGGCCACACACATCCATGCCCCACACAGCTGCATACCCATGCCTCACTCCTCCCATGCCCCACACAACTCCACAGCCCCCACGATCTGCCTCCTATCATGCCCCATCTCTGGGATCCCTGTGCTGTGCCCTGCCCCTGCACACTGAATCCTGCCCAAGCTGCAACCACACTCCCCTACACTACACTCCCGCAACCCCATGCCCCACACCACATGCTCCCAGGCAGTGGCAGAGCACCCCAGCCCCATGCATAACCCTGGGCCACACCCCACCACGCCCAACTGTAGCCCGCCCCATGCCCTGCACCCAACCCCACAACCATACAATAATACAAAACCTTAGACAACTGAGGAAAACCAACTTCCAAAGTAACCCTATGAAGATAATTAAATGAATTGAAGTGAACAGAAAATCACAAAGCACATGAAGATGCAGACAGATCTAACCCAACCGAATGAACAAATTAAAACCCTGGAGTAAACACAGACTTTAAAACAACTAATCAAAGATGTTCATACAACTCTCCTAAATAAATTCAATGGGTTAGCTAATGACATAAAAAGATCAAGAAGATATCAGAAGAGTACAAAGAAGAATTTGAAAGAATAAATAGAAAAATAGCAACTATCACAGGGCTGAAAGATACTGTCAACTAATAAAAAATATACTAGAGATGCACAGCAGCAGATTTGAAGAGGCAGAAGAAAGAATGAGCAAACTACAGGACAGGACAATTTATTTCAAGTGCACAAAAGAACAAATGGCAAAAAAAGATGGAATAATTTTAATTGGCTCTCAGGGAAATGATGGATATTATGAAGCAAAGAAATAAAAGGATCATTGGTGTCCCAGAAGGAACATTAGTTAGGAAGATTAGTTGAGATAATGGGGAAAATTTTCCAATCCTTATACAAGATATAAATATGCAAATCAAAGAAGTGAAATGAACCCCAAAAAGAATAAATCCAAATAGGCCTATTCCAAGGTATATACTGATCAGTCTGTCAAATGTTGAAGAGAACCAGAAAATCCTGAAATCAGCAAGAGTAAAGTGATCTACTACATACAAGGGAAATTATATAAGACTAAGTTTGGACTACTCAATAAGCACAATGGAAGCTAGTAGTCAGTAGTATGGATATATTTATGATCCTGAAAGACAAAGACTCCCAGCCACTAATCCTGTAACCAGTTAAACTGTCCTTCAAATATGAGGGAGAGATTAAAATTTTCACAGACAAAGGCTGAGCAAATTTGTCAACAAGAGATCAGCCCTACAAGAAATACTAAAGTGAGTTCTGTTGGCTGAAAAAAAAAGATGCCAGAGGGAAGTCTGGAGAAGGGCACAGAATTGAAGAGTACCAGTAAGGTTAACTCAAAGAATAAAAAGAGAAAGAGGGAAAAGAATATATAGATCTGACAAATAAAATCCAAAGAATAAGATGGTAGATTCAAGAAATGCCTTTACAGTAATAATTTTGAATGTTAATGGAATAATTTCACCAATTAAAAGATACAGATTGGCAGAATGGATTTAAAAATATGATCCACCTATATGTTGCTTGCAAGAGACTTATTTGAGACCCAAGGATACAAATAGATTGAAAGTGAAAGGATGGAAAAAGATGTTTCATGCAAGCTGTATATTAAAAAAAAAAAAAAAAACAGGAGTAGCTAGACTAATATCAAACAAAATAGATGTTAAATGTAAAGAAGTCATAAGAGACAAAGAAGGACACTATATATTAACAAAAGGGACAATTCATCAAGAAGAAATAACTATCAAAAATGTTCATGCTCTCAATCAAGGAGCTCCAGCGTACATGAGGCAAACATTGGCAAAACTGAAGGGAGCAACAGATGTTTCAACAATAACAGCGGGAGACTTCAATACATCTCTCTCCTCTATAGACAGAACAACCAGACAGAGGATCAACAAGGAAATAGAGAACTTAAACAATCTGATAAATGAATTAGACCCAACAGACATATACAGATCCTTACACCCCAAAACACCAGGATATGCATTCTTCTCTAGTGCTCATGGAATATTTTCCAGAATAGACCATATGCTGGGTTACAAAACAGGTCTTTATAAAATTTAAAAGTTTGAAATTATTCAAAGCACTTTCTGTGATCACAATGGAATGAAGCTGGAAAACAATAACCATCAAAGAACCAGAACTTTCACAAGTATATAGAGATTAAATAACATGCCCTTAAACAACCAGAAGGTCAAGGAAGAAGTTGCTAGAGAAACTGATAACTATCTGGAAACAAATGAAAAATGAGAATATAATATATCAGATTCCAACAACCTAGTTTGAAGACTTGGAAAAGTTAGTTATTCATTTCAAAGGGAATGAGACGTCAAAGAGCTAAAAATATTCTAAAAAAGAAAAGCAAAGTAGGACATTAACATTTCCTTATTTTAAAGCTTATTATTAACAACAATGGTCAAAACAGCATGGTACCAGCAAAAAGTGTACTTAAAATTAGGCCTAATTAAAAAAAAGAAGAAAAGAGAAAAAAAAATAAGAAGAGTTGTTGACCAACAGTATTGAATTGAAAGTGTGGAAATAGACCACCAAATCCACAGGCAACTGATCTTCAACAAGGTCCCCACATCCACTGAACTGGGGCAGAATAGTCTTTTCAGTAAATGGGCATGGGAGAACTGGATATCAATAGCCAAAAGAATGAAAGAGGACCCTTACATTATACCCTATAAAAAAATTAACTCAAAGTGCATCAAACACCAAATATAAGAACCAGTACCATAAAGCTCCTAGAAGAAAAATAGGGAAACATCTTCAAGACCTAGTAATAGTAGGTAGCATCCTAAACATTATACCCAAAGCACAAGCAACAAAAGAAAAAATAGATAAACAGGAACTCCTCAAAATCAAATGCTTTTGTGCCTCAAAAGACTTTGCCAAAAAGGTGAAGAGGCAGCCAACTCAAGTGGAGAAAATATTTGGAAGTAACACATCAGATAAAGGTTTGATATCCTGTATACATAAAGAAGTCATACAACTTAACAACAAAAGAACAAACAATCCAATTATAAAATATGAATTGGCTAAAGATATGAATAGATATTTTTCCAAAGAGCAAATACAGATGGCTACAAAGGACATGAAGAGATGCTCATTTTCATTAGCTAAAAGGGAAATATAGATCAAGACCACAATGAGATACCACCACACACCTACAAGAATGGCTGCTATTAAACAAACAGGAAACTACAAATTTTGGACAGAATGTGGGGAAACTGGGACACTTATGCACTGCTGGTGAGAATATATAATGGTACAACCGCTACAGAAGTCAGTTTGGTGGTTCCTCAGAAAACTAAATGTCAAGTTGCCCTACAATCTGGCAATATTACTTACTCATTATATACCCAAAAGAGCTGAAAGCAGTGAAACATGCATTTGCACACCAGTGTTCATAGCAGCATTGTTCATAATCGCCAAAAGATGGAACAATCCAAGTGCCCATCAACAGATGAGTGGATTAACAAAATGTGTTCTATACATATGATGGAATATTATGCAGCAATAAGACAAAATGAGGTCCTGAAGCATATGACAAAATGGATGAGCCTTGAGAACACAATGCTGAGTGAAATAAGCCAAACACAAAAGGACAGACACCATATGATTCCACTTTTATAACCATGGTAAAAGTAAACTCAGAGACTTATATTACAGAATATAGGGAACCTAGAGATATACAGGAGCTAGAGATGGGTGAACGGTTAGATAATGAGATTGAACTCAAATGTAAGGAAGTAGATAGAAGTGAAGGTGGTTCGCTAGTGGGTCTATAAGTAATATTACCATATTGAAAGTGAACATGATTGAAAGGGGTTGGTTAGACCCATGTGCCCCACCAATTAACACTACAAAATAAATATGTTCTTGCATAAATTATTTTGAAGGTATGAATTGTATACAAAGAGTGTATAAGTTTGGGTTATAGTGGGAAAACTGCTATTACATGGTATGAAATATGTTTAACAGGAAAACTTCAACAGTACCACTGCAATTCCAGGGGTAAATAATGGAGGTAGGGATAAAAGTTAAGGGGAAGTTGAGATTTTCTATTTGGTGAGGGTGTGTTTCTTGGTTATCTTTCCCTTAGGAACAATGAATTTATCTAAAATTGAGAGTATTGATGGACTGTTGACTTTGGACATTATACCTGATGCCCAATGAATGAAGTCGGCTAAGGAAGCACTGCCCGAGAAGGAGATTGGTGAACAACGGTATATACGTATGATCGAATATTGTGCTGCTACAAAAAGGAACGAAGTTCTGAGGCATACAACACTGTGAATGAATCTGGGACGTTTAGTGAGGCAAAATAAGCCAGAAACAAACAAGTAATTATTGTATGATCTCATTTAGAAAATACTTATAAGAAAACAAGGGCCTAGATTATAAGCATTTATAGCAGTCACATTTAATCTGGAGTGGTAATCGTTGTTTCTGGATTTTAAAAGGCTGTTTTATAAACGTATAACCTGGTATTTAGAGATAAGAATGAAACCAGTCAAGTCACAATTAAGATAATTCAAAATACAGGGGTAAAGAAGTCACTGTCCATATTTTAGAACCTCATCTGCTCTTTGAGACCAAAGGAAAAAGGTTTGTTTTGTCAAGAACCTAAATTTTCTGTAGCACATAATCTAACACAACCCGTCTGGATATATCATTTAAACAATCTAAAACACAGGGAGCCCAGAATAAGAATGAGTACCTTTAATCCTATATCACTTAATGTAATGCCTGGATACATTCCAGAGTATAGTAAGCAGATAATCAAAAAGTATTGGCAAAGACCCTTGAGGGATGGGAGAAAAATTATGAAACTATTAAACTTTACCACCAGGGAAACTCCTGAAACTGTGTCAAACATTAGGGACACCTAAATCAACAGGCTAAACCCTTGATTTTGAGGCTTGCTCTCGTGAAGATTATGTATGTAGTGGAGCAACTTAGCCTACCTAAGGGTATGCCTAAAAGTTACTTCCGGATGACCTCTTTTGTTGCTCAGATGTGGCCTCTTTCGCTTTAAGCCCAACTCAGCAATTAAAATCATTGTCCTCCCCCAAAATGGGACATGCGTGGGAGATGACTCCCAGGGATGAGTCTGGCCCTAGCACCGTAGGATAAACAATGCTATCCTGAACAAAAGGGGAAAATAAATGTAACAAGTAAGATATCAATGGCTGGGAGAGTTCAAATAGAGTTAAGAGGTTACTCTGGAGGTCACTCTTATGCTAGCATCAGTTAGACATTGCTACCTACCATAACTTGCCAAACTCCAACCAAAGCCATTCCTGTCAATCCTAAAGAATACCTAGGGTGATATATAATATTCTGCAAAGGTTCCATACACTAGTGTAACTTTTCAGAAACCTACAATCTCCAGATGAGTCCCTGGACCAGATGAATCCTCAAAGGCAGAGGGTCCAGACTCTCCAGAACATCAACTAATCCCATTCCTCTATCCCATGTTATTGACAACCCCTTCCAACATGAGAAAGTTAGAATTACCATAGCCCAAATACCCCTAAAGAGTGGGAGAAAGATCAAAGGTGATGGTGGAGTTATACAGAGAAAGTAGGGTTTAACAAGCAAATATGACTGCTGATTCATTACATCGGTATTTCTTTTAGTCTCCAATATCTTAGAGTAGTTAGAAGGAAAAACCTAAAATTGTAAAACTGTAGCTCATACCAAACTCTGAAATCCGTTCTACACCTAATCATTGCGATGTGCTTTGAAATTTATTGCTTTTTTGTATATATGTTATTTTTCACAAAAAAAAAAGGGAAAAAAATATTTCTTCTAGCCTCCAGTGTTTTGAAGCAGCTAGAAGGAAAAATCTGAAATAGTGGAATGGTAACCCATAACAAACTCTGAAATCTGTTCTGTAACTATTTGTTGAAGTGTACTTTGAAAATCATTGCTTTTTCTTTCTTCTCTTTGTATAGATGGTATATTTAAGAATTAAAAAACATTAAAAATAAATCAATGGGCATGAGAGAACTTGATATAAACAACCCTATACAAAAAAATTACTCAAAGTGGATCAAAGAACTAAACATAAGAGCCAATACCATAAAACTCCTAGAAGAAAATATAAGGAAACATTTCAAGACTTAGTAATAAGAGGGAGCTTCCTAAACTTTGCACCCAAAGCACAAGCAATGAAAAAAAAAAAACAGATAAATGAGAACGCCTCAAATTCAAATGCTTTTATGCCTCAAAAGATTTTGCTTAAAAGGTAAAGAGGCAGTCAACTTAATGGGAGAAAATATTTGGAAATCATGTATCAGATAAATGTTTGATATCTTGTATACAAAAAAAAACCATATAATTCAACAACAAAAGAACAAACAACCCAATTATAAAATGGGCTAAAGATATAAATAGACATTTTTCTGAAGAGGAAATGCAGATGGCCAAAAAGCACATGAAGATATGCTCATTTTCATTAGCCATAAGAGAAATGCAAATCAAGACTACAATGAGATAGCACCTCACATTTATAAGAATGTCTGCTATTAAATAAACAGGAAACCACAAATGTTGGAGAGGATGTGGAGAAATTAGGATACTTATGCATTGCTGCTAGGAATGTATAATGGTACAGCCACTATGGAAGACTGTCTGGCATTTCCTCATAAAACTAAATTTCGAGTTGCCCTATGACCTGGTAAACCACTACTTGGGATATACCCAGAAGAGCTGAAAGCAGTGACATAAACAGACATTTACGTACCTATGTTCATAGCAGCATTATTCATAATTGCCAAATGGTGGAAACAACTCAAATGCCTGTCAACAGACAAGTGGATAAACAAAATGTGGTATATACATACGATTGAATATTATGCAGCAGTGAGACTAAATGACGCCCTGAAGCATATGATAACATGGATGAACCTTGAGGACATAATGATGAATGAAATAAGCCAGACACAAATAGATACTATATCATACTACATGATTTCGCTTTTATGACCTGGTAAAGGTAAACTCAGAGGTTTATAATATAGAATGTAGAGGACCTACAGATACATGGAAGGGGAGGTTTGGATTTTCTGCTTGGAAAGGGTGTGTTTATTGGTTAATTTTTTCTTGGGAACAATGAAAATTGTCGAAAATTGAGAGTGTTGATGAATGTACAACTAAGAGAGGATAATGTGAGGCATGGATTATTGTCTTCGGACATTACACATGATGACCAATGTATGGAGGTTGCTGAAGGATATACTAACTGAGATGTAGAATGGCAACATGGTGTATACAAATGATCAAATAGTGTGCAGTTATAGAAAGGATGAAGTCGTGAGGCATGAAATGAGATGAATGAACTTGGGGGGCATTATGTCATGCAAAATAAGCCAGGAACAAAGAGAAAATATTGTATGGTCTGTCTTAGAAAATACTCATAAGAAAATTGGGGCCTAAATTGTAAACTCTTATAGCAGTCACATTTAGTTTGGAGCTGTAATTGTTATTTTAGATTTTGAGAGGCTATGCTATATATGTATAACTTGGTATCTCCCTGCAATTTGGGGTAACTGTATGACACCTAAGTCTCAGAGTAGGAGTTCCACAGGTTTGAAAGTCAGCACTGTCACATGTAACAACTGTCAAAGAAATGGAAAAGAGATCAGACTTCAGTTAGAGATAAAAACGAAGCCTATTGGATGGGGACTAAGGTAAATCAGAATCCAGGTGTAAGGATGACTTTGTCTGTATTTTAGGACTTCTCCTACTGTATGAAGCCAAAGGAAGAGAGATTTATTTTATCCAATACCTAAATTTTCTGTGGTATATAATCTAACTAACCTGTCTGGATAGATCATTTCAGCAACCCAAACACAGGTAGCCCAGAATGGGAATGAGGGCCTGTAATTCTGTAATGTAATGCTCGGATACATCCCAGAGCATGTCAAGCAGATAATTAAAAAGTACTGGCAGAGTCCCTTGAGGGATGGGAGAGAAAATATGGAACTGTTAAGCTTTACCATTAGGGAACCCGTGATAATGTTCAAATATTAGGGATTCCCAAGTCAATAGGCCAAGCCCTTGATCTTGAGGCTTCCTCTTATAAGTTTTTTTTTGTTTTGTTTTGTTTTTTTACATGGGCAAGCACTGGGAATTCAACCTGGGTCTCTGGCATGGAAGGCAAGAACTCTGCCCCTGAGCCACCATTGCCTGCCCTATAAAGCTTATTTATGTAGCAGAGAAGCTAAGCCTACCTCTAGTTATGCCTAAGAGTTACTTCCAGAGGACCTCTTTTGTTGCTCAGATATGGCCTCTCTCTCTCTAAGTCCAACTCTGCAAGTAAAATTATTACTCTCCCCCAATGTAGGACATGACATCCAGGGATGAAAGTCTCCCTGGCATAGGGGGATATGACTCCCAGGGATGAATGACCCTGACCCTGGCACCATAGGATCAACAATGCCTTCCTGGCCAAAAAGGGGGAAAGAATTATAACAAAATAAGAAAATAAGGTTTCAGTGGCTGAGAAAGTTCAAATAGAGGTGAGAAGCTATTCTGGAGGCTACTCTTATACAAGCTTTAGCTAAATATTGCTATTTACTATGGTTTGCTAAACCCCAACTGAAACCATTCCTGCCAACCCTAAAGAACACCTAGGGCTCTATCTGAGATTATATAAAGATTCCATGCACTATAATTACTTTCCAAAAGCCTACAACCTCCAGATGGGTTCCTAGGCCAGTTAAGTACTGAAACCAGAGGGTCCGGCCTCTCCAAGAACATCAACTAGTTCCATCCCCATATCCCATATTATCAATAGGTCTTTCCAATGTGAAAAAGGTATAGTCACATAGCCCAAATACTCTTAAAGACTGGGAGAAAGATCAAAGGAGAAGGAGGAGTTATGACAGAGAAGATAGGATTTAACAAATGGGTATGACTGCTGAATCATTATATTGATATTTCTTTTAGTCTCCAGTGTCCTGGAGCAGTTAGCAGGAAAAACCTAAAATTGTGAAACTGCAACCCATACCATCAAACTCTGGAATCTATTCTATAACTAATTGTTGCAGTGTGCTTTGAAATTTATTGCTTCTTTGTATATGTGTTATTTTTCACAATTAAAAAAACACAATGAAATATCATTTCACACCTACTAAAATGACCTTCATACAAAAAAAGAAACCAGAAAGTTACAATGCTGGAGAGGATGTGGAGAAACAGGCACACTCATTCAACTTTGGTAGGAATGGAGAACAGTACAACTGCTCTGGAAGACAGTTTGGTGGTTCCTCAGGAAGCTAAGTATGGACTTGCCGTATGATCCAACCATCCCATTACTAGATATATATTCAGAGGAACTGAAGACAGGGACTAAAACAGACATTTGTACACTGATGTTAACAGCAGCATTATTAATGCTTGTTAAGATATGAAAATAGCCCAAATGTCCATCAACAGACAAGTGGATAAATGAACTGTGGTATACACATATGATGGAATATTATGCAGCTACAAGACAGAATAAAGCCATGATGCCTGTAATGTGGATGAACATTGAGGACATTATGTTGAGCAACATTATCCAGAAACAAAAGGAAAGTACTACATGGTCTCACTAATATGAACTAACTATAATGAAAAAACTCTGAGGGTTAAAATTAAGAACACAGGTTATCAGAAGATAGAAAGAGGGTAGAGATTGGGCATTTGATACTAAAGAAGTAGAGAATGTTCAACAGCATTGATTATAAAGACCCAGAAAAGGGTAGCATAATACTATCTGATGGTAGCACAATACTGTAAGTATAATGAACAAAGCAAAGTGTGAATATGGTTGAAAGAGGAAGTCTAGGGGCATGTATGACACCAGAAGAAAAAATAGAGGATAAAAACTGGGACTGCGTAACTTACCAAAACCTAGAGTTGACGATGATCAAGATTAAATGTACAGACATACGAAAGTTTTTATATGAGGGAGAGCAAGTGAACGTCACCATTGCAAGGTGTTGAAAATGGGATGGTATATGGAAAAAATGCAATCAATGCAAACTAGAGTCTATAGTTAACAGTAACATTGTAATATGCTTCCACTATGTAACAAAGGCAATATTTCCAAGCTAAATGTCAATAAGAGGGGGATAAAGGGAGGGGTATGGGATTCTTGGTGTTGTTATTGTAGTGCCTCCTTTTTATTGTTTCATTGTTTTTTTTACTTATTTTTCCCCTTCTTTCTTTGCAGAAGAAATGGAAATGTTTTCATAAAGACTGTGGTGGTGAGGGCATAAGTATGTGAGTATATGGGGAACCATTGATTGTTTACTTAGTATGGATTGTATGGTGTATGCATAAAACTGTTTAAAGAATGAAAAAGAATGATATAAGTGCTGGAGAAGATGTGGAAAGAGAGATATACCTATTCACTGTTGATTGTGAAATAGATCATGGCAGCCCATCTGAAGGGCAGTGTGGTGGCTTCATAGGAGGCTAGGTATAGGGTTGCCACATATAATCCTGTGCCCCTTTATTTGGTATATACATGGAAGAACTGAAGTCAGGGACATGAATAGACATTTAAACACTGGCATTTATAGTGGAAGTATTCATGCTTCGCATAGATGGAGGTGGCCCAAGGGTATATCAACTGATGTATGAAAGGGCAAACTGTGGTGTATACATGCAAGGGAATACTGAGCAGCTGCAAGAAAGAATGAAGTTGCGAGGCATGCAACTAGGTGAATGAATCTTGAGGACATTATGTGGAGTGAAATAGGCCAGAAATGAAAAGACAAATATTGTAAGCCCGCACTAATATAAACTAACTATAATAAACAAACACTGAGAACTGAATTTGATAGCATAGGTTAGCAGAGGATAGAACATGGGCAGAGATTGGGCAATCAACAATTAAGGAGTGCAGAGATGTTCAGTAAGCTTTATTGTAAAAGTTTGTAAATTTTAAGTTCTTATAACAGTCACATGTATTCCTGAGTTTTAACTGTTATTTCTAAATTATGAGATACAAAGCTTTTTGTGTATAACCTGGTAGTTCTCTGGAACTTTGGGTATCTGTGTGACACCTGAGACTCAAAGTTAGAGTTCTGCATCTCTGAAAGCCTGCATTACTCCATATAGAAGCTGTTAAAGAAATTGAACAACAGATCAAACTTCAATTAGGGATATGAATGAAACGGACTTGGTTAGGACAAAAGTAAATCAGAATACAAGGTAATAGATGATAAGGACTACAGTTTACTTCAACTTCTGTATGAGACCAAAGGAAGAGACATTTATTTGGTACAAAATTTACATTTTCTGTAGCATACTATCTAATTTAACCTGTGTGATCAGTTTATTTAAATAACATAATTACATGGAACCCAGAATAAGGAATGAGATCTTATTATCCTGTGCAGGTTAGTGTGATATCCTGACACACCCAGAGTATTTGGGATAGAAAATAGAGAAGTATTTGCAAAGTCCCATTGAGGGGAAGAAATGTGGAAATATTAAATTTCCCCACCCAGGGAATTCATGATATTCTCATAAGCATTAGGGACTCCCAATTTAATAAGTCAACTTGATCTTGGGGTCTTCCCTTATGAAACTTATTCCTGCAAACGAGAAGCTAAGACTACTTATAATTATGCCTGAGTGTCTCCCAAGAACCACTTTGTTGCTCAAATGGGGCCTCTCTCTCTAAGCCAATATGCAAATAAACTCACTACCTTCCTCCCTTTGTGGGACATGACTCCCAGGGGTGTAAGTCTCCCTGGCAACATGGGCCTGGCCCTGAAATCATGCAATTGAAAATGCCTTCTTGGCTAAAAGGGGGAAATAAATGGAGCAAAATAAAGTTTCTGTGGCTAAGAGATTTCAAATAGAGTTGAGAGGTCATTTTGGAGGTTATTCTTATACATTATACACATATTCCTTTTTGGTTTCTGGTGTATTGCAATAACTAGAAGGATATACCTGAATCCAATAGACTAGATTCTTGATGATGACTGCAGAACTATATAGCTTTTACCTTGTGATTGTGAAAACCCTGTGACTGACGTTCCCTTTATACAGTGTATGGGTAGATGAGTAAGAAAATAAAGACAAAAATAAATAAATGATAGGGGGGCAAGGGGTATGGGATGTTTTGGGTGTTCTTTTTTATTTTTACTTTCTTTTTTTCTTGACTTAACAAAAATGTTCTAAAATTGATTGTGGTGATGGATGCATAACTATATGATGATATTGTCAGCCACTGATTGTATACTTTGGATGGATCATTTGGTGTGTGAATATATCTCAATAAAATTGATTTTTAAAAATTCCATGGCAGAAGTGGTCATCCAAATGATTTCAAATATACCCAGATCCACATATATATTAGATTTCATTAAAATGAAATATAAATTGTTGAAATTCTAGAAAAGAATTCCTGAATACCTAAGAAGACACTCATAGACACACATAATCCTCTGGAGTCCTCAGATTCCAGATATAGTCATATTGTCCCATAGATGTATAAGGGGAGTTGAAAATTTGTATTCCAGCTAAAGATAACTTAGTTCTTCTAGTTTCCTTACTAACGCCAGACTTTGTTCATGTCTCCAGGTTAACACTGACATTCTAGTTCAGATGTATTATTTGCAAGAGGAGCTCCTTAAAAGCAAACTTGGTTTTATTCATCTCTGAATTGCTAACATAAGCAAATTGCCTTTCCTCCAACTTCTGAGAGATCACCCTACCAATATTAACAAGTTATAGTAGGAAGAGTACTAAAAATGGAGCTAAATGTTCCAAGTTCACGTCTAGCTCTGATATATTTATAACTGTGATCTTGGGCAAACTACACAATTTCTAAGCTTGTTTCTTTGTCATTGAATTAAGATTAGAGTAGCCACCCAAAAGGGTTGTTTGAATATTAACTGACAATTATGCAAAGTGTAAATAGTAATATACCATGTAAATGTAATCGAGAATTATTAATGTGAAACATAAGTCTGACAAAGGTGAAGAATATATAGAGGACATATCCTTTTAATAGACTCAAAACTACATGGGCAGTTGGTGACTCATCACTATTAGTCTCTAATTAACCAAGATGTGTTCAGTATATAGCAAATGCTAGATTACGCATCTAGAAACGTGATGTCAAACATTTTGTAAATTATCCCTTGCCCCTCAAACTAGATTTCTCCTTAGGAGTAGTATATAACAATATTATGTAGTGCTTTTTAGTTTTAAAAGTGATGCTGAGGGGGTGGGCCACGTGGCTCAGCAGGCAGAATTCTTGCCTGCCATGCCAGAGACCCGGGTTCGATTCTTGGTGCCTGCCCATGCCAATAAAAAAAAGGGATGCTGTGGGGGCGAGTCACAGTGGCTCAGCAGGCAGAGTTCTTGCCCGCCACTCCAGAGACCCAGGTTTGATTCCCGGTGCCTGCCCATGTAAAAAAAAAAAAAAAAAAGTGATGCTATCAACATGTCTGCTTGAGATATACTTGGAAGTGTTTTACCAGATATAATGGAACTCTGGAATCAAATTAATCTGGGTTTCTGATCTAGCTCTGCCACTTACTAGCTGTATAACCTTGAACGAGTTATTTAACCTCTATAAACCTAAACTTCCTCTTCTGTGCAATAAAATTAAAATGGTAGCTATCCCATAGGATGATTGTGAGAACTAAATAAAACAATAGGTATAATGTAGGGATAATGCCTGGCTCATAGTAATGTTTATTAGAAGTCACTAATAATTAAAATAGTCAAATGATGATAATAGTGACAATTAACTGGGATTTCCACTTACTTATTTAGTCCCTATTTATGAGCAGGAACACATAACTACAGGACAACATGGCTGGCTTAAAAGTGCAGGATTAGCTACAGTAACGATTTTTCCCCTATATGTTAAGTAGCTTTATGCAGATCTGTCACACAGACATGTCCTACACATCTCTGTATAAGGGGAAGTCAGAAATACAAAAGTGTTTTCTGCCCTTGTACTGACATGTGGAAAATATTTTTTAACCCCATTCTCAACTACCCGATTTTCTGGCTGTATTTTGCCTTTTGGGAGAAGGCTCAAGGGAAAAGGGGGGTGGGGAAGAAAAAGGATAGTTTCCAGTTAAAACTGATATAAACTGACAGAGCCAAAATCCTGCTCTGTACTTACTGAGTTAAAAAAAAAATTTAAGTTTGATTCATGCCCATGCTATTAATACCTCAGATTAATTAAGGATTATTTGATCCTGGTAAATTCTCAAAGAAAAAAGTTACTAATGTCCCTCTTTCATGTTACAACTGTAGCACAAATTAAGCACAAAGGATACTACCCATATCAAATCAATTACCCATGTTCTGTCAACTTTCCCTTCAGAATGACTCCCAAACTATCCCCTTTTTTGCCTACTGCTGCTTCACTAATGTAATCCATCATCTCATTTCTAGGTATTTTTCCTAGCCTCTTCTCTATCCCTCTCCAGTTAAGTACCTACCACTGTTCTATTCTGTCCTGTGAAGCAAGATAAGATAAATCTTTCCAAATATGTCATATATTTTCTTAGTCACGATCCTTCCTTAACTCCTTATTGCCTAAAGGATAAAATTCAAACCCCTTAACTCTCAAGGTCCTATGCAATCTCATCCCATACTCCAATCCAACTTCATCTATCAAGGAAAGCCTTATACAACTTGTTCTTGAAAAAGACTTCATAGATTAGAATTGGGAGGGATATGATCATTACTTTTAGCCCATCAATTTCTAAACATTAAGCATTTTGTAAAACAAATAAAAAGAATAAAAGAAAAGCAAGCTTTCCTTTTCAAATATTCCTGACTATGACTCAAAACCTCAGAAAAGGGATCAAAGGTCAATATGCATAAATCAGAAATCCACCCTCATTTCCAAGAAAATTTTACTTTTCGGCCTAGGATCCCAGCTATTTCCAGAGTGCCTTCAACTTCTAATACACGAAGACTGTCAAAAGATGAGCATGACTCTGGCCTTGAAGGTGGTAGTTCATTGGCCCACAAGTACCATCAGGGTCTCCCATGCTCACTTCCATACACTAACCACAATTCTCCTATTTGAGAAAAGAAAGTAACACTACTGGGAGAGCAAGCCAGGTGGCAGAATATCAGAGTGAATTAGCTGCCAGGCTGGGAACAGAATCCAGGAATTCTACTCCTACCTCAGATTCAATTATTAAAAGTTGTCCACCTAGCTTTTGTCTGATTTTAGTTTTTTCCCCCACATTTTTCCCTTTTAATAAATAAGTTCTAAGACAGAAAGACTCTCAAGATCGGAGGGCTCCTTCCCATGCAAGCTGTGGCTCCCCAAGACCTCTACTTACTGCATGAGAATATTCTATTACATTAGAGTAATAGATGCTCTGCGGGCTCAGGGGCTTGCAGGCTGATGGTGATTGCAGACAGACATTCAGAAACAACCACTGGAAGGACAACTACCCTCAAGGTGAGTGAATTAAAGACCTTGGTTTTCAATTTTGACAGATTCCAGACCACCAGAACCTACTCACTCATTATTCTTTTAATAAATATTTACAGAGCACCTACTATGTGCTATGCACAGGGCATATAACGATTTTTAAAACACTACCACACACTCAAGAGCAGAAATAATATGAAAAAGAAGTCTACTACAGCAATTGTGGAGTAAGTCCTTAGGCATCAATATTTTCTGTCTTTTAAATGTTGTAAGGGTGTGGTAAGATAAGAATTCAGTACCATTATTGTTGACCACCCTTCTATACTCATCACCAAACTAGATATGATGAGACTCCAAAATGGACTGAGAACAATCACGTATTGTTAGAAAAAATAAACAAAATTTTAGAATCATCAGCTCTAACTCTGCCAATTCCTAGTTGTAAAACTGGGACGAGTTACTTAATCCTCCCCCACACACCCCCACCCTGAACTCGTTTCCTCATCTTTAAAATGGTGTTATTTGCAATGCCAATCTAGTAGAGTTGTTTCAAGGATTAAATGAGATAAAAATGTGAAATGCCTTGCAGAGGGGTAGGTGCTCAATAAATGTTTATTCCCTTCCTTCCAAAGAATTGAGGACCACTGACACCAAGTAGGAGGTTACCACTGTAGTAGAAGGCTTAGAACAGCAACGGTAAGACCAAAGGAAAATGAGAAATAACAAAGGCAGTTAAACAGCAGGAAAGAGAGCTGGCAATGCATCAAAAAGGCTTCATTATATTCACGAACTAAAAGAAATGTTGTTGTAAGGGAAAGGTTGCATCTCAAAAGGAAGGTGGATTTTATTCTATCTTATGAAAAATGAGACTTCTAGGGAAAGTCCAAAAAGCAGAGAAGAAAAGACATACTTACAGTAAAATACTTTTGGTCATTACATTTCAATAACAGAAAGAAAAAAAAATTGTCTAAACAGGTCACCAGCAATGAATTCTTTCATAAACAATTTCTGATAAAGAATCATATAATTATTAACTAAACCACCTCTAGTCAAGGACTCCATCTCTCTGCTACCCAAGTGTTTGATGTTCATGGAGCTTGATGTCCATGACCAAAGTAGAGATTCTGGCAAAGAAAAAAGTCTATTTCCTTCCAGGCACCTCACCACAACCAACATAAACACAAAAACACACATAAAACAACAACTTCAGTTTCAGAGAAATAAGTCACACAATGTCACTATCAATAGCCAGAGCCAATACAAGAGGCCTAGGAGGTTTATGTTCTCCCTTGAGCATATGCTCTTAGAAAAAGTCATCTGAAAGAGGCATTAGGAAACAAGTACTGGAGACAGATAGTAAATCCTATCTCTGCTATCTTGAGCAAGAAATTGAACCTCTCGAGCCTCAATTTCCTGTTTTATAAAATGGGACTAATAATAAAATCTACCCTACAGGGACACCATGAGGTTTAAATAAGACATAAAAACCAAAAATGTTTCTGTTTCAAAGGACACAATCAAGAAAGTGAAAAGACAATCCCCAAAATGGGAGAAAATTTTTGCAAATCAAATATCTTATAAGTACTTGAATCTAGAATATTTAAACAACTATTACAACTCAATAATAAAAAGAAAAATTACTCAGGCCACTTTTCAAGCAGTGAAACTATATGTCACTGCAATGATAGATGCATGACATAAGGCATTTATCAAAACCCATTGAACTGTCGAACTGTATACACAAGGAGTGAACCCTCAAGTAAACTAGGACTTTAGTTACTAAAGATGTACCAGTATTGGTTCATCTATTGTAACAAAAGTATCATACTAAGGTAACATGTTAATAACAGTGCAAACTATTGGGGATGGGGGACAAGTATATAATTATATGAGAACTCTCTGTACTTTCTGTACAATTTTCCTATAAACCTAAAACTGCTCTAATATCAAGTTATTATTTAAAGAAAAAAAAAACTTGTAAAGACCTAAATATACATCTCTCCAAAGAAGATGTACAAGTGGTCAATTAGTACATGAAAAGATGTTCAATATCATTAGCTATCATGAAAACTGTGCTGGTTCGAATCTGTGATATACCCCAAAAAAGCCATTTTCTTTTAATCCATTCTTGTGAGGGCAGACCTATTGTTAGATGGGACCTTTTGATTAGGTTGTTGACACAGAGATGTGACCCAGTCCATTCAAGATGGGTTTTAATCCCCTTGTTAGACTCTTTTATAAGAGGATAAAGGACAGAGACATTTTGGAGAGAGCGTCAGGAAAGCTAAGACAAAAACACCCAGAGACATTTGGGGGAGAAGGACCAGTAGGCATCACCATGTGCCTTCCCATGTGACAGAGGAATCCCAGATGCCAGTAGCCTTGCCTGAGAGAAGGTATCTTCCTTTTGACGCCTTAATTTGGACATCTACATGGCCTTAGAACTGTAAATTTATAACCTAAAAAAATCTTCTTTGATAAAGCCAACCCATTTCTGGCAGCTTTAGCAAACCAAAACAGAAATGTAAACCAAAACCACAATGAGATACCATTTCACATCCACTAGGGTGGTTACAATAAAAAAATTTTAAAAAAAGACAAACAATAACAAGTGTTGACAAGGATGTGTAGAAATTGGAATCCTCATACATGGCTGGTGGGAATGTAAAATGGTGCAGCAACTGTGAGAAATAGTTTGAGTATCCCTAAAAAGTTAAACATGAAGTTATCATTTGATCCAGCAAGTTTACTACCAGACACCCAAGAGAAATGAAAACATATGCCCACATAAAAACTTATATACAAATGTTCATAGCAGCATTACTCACAATAATCAAAAAGTAAAAATCCAACTGTCCATAAAACAGATGGGCAGATAAAAAAAATGGGCATATCTATTCAATGGAATATTATTCAGTCATGAAAAGGAACAAAATAGCAATACATGCTACAACATGGATAAATCTTGAAAACATTACACTAGGTAAAAGAAGTCAATCACAAAGTACTACACAGTCTATGGTTTCATTCATATGAATTATCCAGAATAGACAAACCCATAGCGACAGAAATTATTAATGGTTGCTTAGGGTTGGGAAACCTGGGAAGTTGGGGCACTAACAAAGGGATGGGGAGGTTTCTTTAGGGGATTATGAAAATGTTCTAAAATGTATTGTAGTGATGGTGCCCAACTCTGTAAACTAAAAGCCAATGAATTATATACTTTAAGTGGTGTGGGAATTGTATGGAATGTCAATTATAACTTAGAGCTGTTGAAAAAAATATTAAATGAGATAATGCTTGTAAAATGCTTACCACAGAGCCTAGCACGTTGGAAATGCTCAGTGTAGACTTGATACCACTGTTTCCAGAAGAAAATACATTTATTCTAAAAAATTTTTCACGCATGTAATCAATAAGAATCACTTGGACCCTTTATCGCAAAGTTAAAAAATATAAATATTCTGAAATACAATGCAAACTTTAAGGAATCTCAGCAAGAGGTAATAACCGAAACTCTTACAAACATTTTTAACAATCAGAAATGATAACAACAATAAATTTGCCTAGTGACACCTGGTAACTCTTTCTCATATTTTCAGGTAAAGTTTACTGCTTTTTTCTGCATAATTTGTCACTTTACATTTCTACCATATCATTATCTATTCTATCTGTCATTTTTCCCACTAAAGTGTGAGACTATCATGGCAAGAATTGTGTGTCATTCATCTTGGTATCCTACAGGCAGAGCATATTCCAATGCTGGTACATAGTAGGTGCTTAATGTTTATTGGATGAATATTTAATTTGAAAATTCAGTGCATTTCTCATAGTTCTCATCTATCTGAACTCCTGTTCCAGTCCTCTTTTAAGAAAATGGAGGAAAGAATTTTGAAAGCTGGTCAGTTTAAGCAATTATAACCCATACCTCTACATGACATATGAGAACGCCTCCACAGGTGAAGTTATAATAGTTGCACCACACGCTTAAAATTCTAAGGGTTCTCAGGAATAGGGAAGCCTTGACAGGTTACTTAGCCCTAGGAAAGTGTTGAATGGCCCTATGAAAACACTGGGAAATTTACATAATCAGCCTGATTCCCTCCCATCATCACTAAAGTAAAATGGATAAGAAGCCATCTCCAGATTCCCATCTTGCTGCTACCTCTTGTTGAACATTATCCCCTTCCAGCCACCATGAGTACTAATATTAGTATCCAGTAGTAAAGCTTTGCTTTTCAAAGTATGGTCCCCATACCAGAAGTTTGGGGGCATCACCTAGGTGCTCATTAGAAATGTAGAATCTCATTTTTAACTAGATGTCCAGGTGATTAATAAGCACAATAAAGTTTAGGCATCACTGCAGTAGACCTGGTTCTATGGTTAAGCTCTAGAATAAAACTGCCTAGATTTGAATTCCACTACTGACCAACTAGGGCAAATTCCACTTTACCCAGAAGTTCTCACCCTGGTATGTACTTTAAAATCACCTGGGGATATTTCTTTACATCACAAGGTCATTTCATTGGCCTAGGAACTAATAGGATTTAAAGTTCCCCTAGGTAATTCTACTGTGCAGCCTGATTTGAGAACCACCAACTATTCTCTTCAAGCTTCCATCAAATGGGACAATTAAAAGTACCTACCTCATGGGGTTGAGACCTGAATCTGATCACCTTGGTAAAACTCCTGGCAGTACATGGGATGTGTAAGCGCTCAATAAATGACAGCAATTATCATATCTGGAACCTGGAAATAAACACTCCTACATCAGAAATTTAAAAGAACAGGCTCAAATGTACTGGTCTGGCTCTGTCTTACAGGTAGGTATCTGCCACACTCATATGGCCACAAAAGAAAGAACACAATCAAAGGGCATATCCCCAAGGATGAGTATTTCCTATAAGCAAACTGTTAACTGCACCTTTAAGGAAACTACAGCATGACAGGTAAAAGGCAAACTACTTCTGCAATGTGTCAGAAAGGCCAGCACCTTCATTTGGAATTTATCAATGGAGGGTGGGGAAGCACTATTTCAGCAGTTCTGTAACACAGGAAATCCCCCTTACCACACCTTCCTGATTTACACCGATTCTTGATACACACCACATGTCTCTTTAACTCTCTTTCCCCCTCCCCCAAAGTTTTCAATCGTTCTGTTCCACATTTAGGTGACGAAAACTTAAAAACTGATGTAATAATTTCTTTGATAAATTTCATTTTGAAAGCTTGCTAGATTTCAACTTTATTGCCATGAGGAAAACAGAAGAAACAAAAGACTTCAGTCATCCACTAGCACAAAAACCCCTAGTGAAGACATTTAATAAGTATAACTTTTCTGGTATAAGTTGTTGAAAATCCTGACCTTTGGACTGAGATGTCATTCATTTGCTTCTACAATGTTCTGTGAAACAATAGCATTTATTTTTCTAATAGTTCTGGGTTACACGTTTAGTTTCACTATGGATTTTAACTTGACTAAGATTGACCTGCAGTTCCTTTTAAATTTGCATCTCCCTAGATTTAACCTGAGTCTACTCTACCACGGGAATTTATAATGACCAGGCAAATGAGTCCATGATCTCGTTTACCGTCAATTACCAAAAGGAAATAAACACCCAGATGAGAATAGCATACCTATCAAACCATTGCAAAATATACAAAGATTTATCTTAATGATGATTACATGCATTTTTTTAAAGTTTGCATGATTTAGTGACTGTGTCATCAAAAAGCTTAAGTTCTATTTTCAGCTTTAATGCTTGCTTACTTACTATGTACAGCCTCATGGGTACATGAAAGAAACAGACTTCTCTGTCTCGCATCCCACAAAATGCTCTCAGGGGCCCCATTCTCTGGGCTAGTTCTAACCTCAACCCTGGGTTTGAGGTCCAGAATAAAGGGAGTCTGGGATTCAGGTCTTAGATCTCCAAGAACGGTATTCTGCAGTATATTTATGAGTTTGTCAATAAAGAACAGTTTAAAAAGTGCAGGAATCAAAGACTAAACAGGGATCCCAGCACACCTACAAACACACAAGGCTTTTGACAAACACTGTAGACCTATTCTAGTCTCCCAGATAACCAAATTCAATCTGGCCCAGCCCCTTGAGAGCACCAGTAGAGCGAAGGAGTATCCTTAGCTTTAATACTTCCTTTAAGAGTGGCAGGCCTTGTAGAGCTGTGTTTCAGCAGCCACATTTCTTGAAGATGATCGTATAATGATACAGCTTTTGCAACGTGACTGCGTGATTGTGAAAATCTTGTGTCTGATGCTCCTTTTATCTATGGTATGGACAGATAAGCAAAACATATGGATTAAAAATAAATAAATAATAGGAGGAACAAACGTTAAAATAAATTGAGTAGATTGAAATACCAGTGATCAATGAAAGGGAGTGGTAAGGGGTATAGGAAAAAAAATAGGGGGAACAAAGGTTAAAATATATTGGGTAGATGGGAATATTAATAGTCAATGAGAGGGAGGTGTAAGGGGTATGGTTTGTATGAGTTTTTTCTTTTTCTTTTTTTATTTCTTTTTCTACAGTGATGCAAATGTTCTAAGAAATGATCAAAGTGATGAATAAACGACTATGTGATGATATCGTGAGTCATTAATTATATACCCAGAATGGAATGTTCATATGTTAAGAATGTTTATGTTTATATGTTGTTATGTTTCAGCAATAAATATATACAAAAATAAAACAAAATAAAAAGAGCAGCAGGCTTGATCATGTTGGGACTAAGGTAAATCAGAATACAGAAGTAAGAAAGATACTGTATTTTAGAACTTTACCTACTCTATGAGACTAAAGGAAGGGAGATTTATTCTAGCCAAAACCTAAATTTTCTGTAGCACATAATCTAACTCAACCTGACTGGATAAATCATTTAAACAACCCAAACACAGGAATATCAGAATGGGAATGAGGACCTGTAATTCTGTATAGCTTAATGTAATGTCTGGATAAATTCCAGAGTATGGTGGGCACTTAATTAAAAAGTACTGGCAAAGTCCCTTGAGGGATGGGAGAAAACACATGGGACTATTAAGCTTTACCAGTGGAGAAACCCATGATACTGTCTCAAATATTAGGGACTCCCATGTCAATAGGCCAAGCCCTTGATCTTGAGGCTTGCTCTTGTGAAGCTTATTTATGTAGCAGAGAAGCTAAGCCTACCTCTAGTTATGCCTAAGAGTTACTGCCAGAAAAGCTCTTTTGTTGCTCAGGTATGGCCTCTTTCTCTCTCTAAGCCCAACTCAGCAGTTAAAATCATTCTCACCCCCCTACATGAAATATGATATCCAGGGGAGAAAGTCTCCCTCACAACGTGGAATATGGCCCCCAGGGATGACCCTGACCCTGGCACTGTGGGATGGACAATGCCTTCCTGACCAAAAGCAGGAAAAGAATCGTAACAAAATAAGGTATCAGTGGCTGAGAGATTTTCAAATAGAGTCAAGAGGTTACTTGGAGGCTCCTTTTACGCAAGCTTCAGTATCATAGTTTGCCAAACCCCAATCAAAGCCATTCCTGTCAAACCTGAAGAACACCTAGGGCTCTAACTGAGATTCTAAAGTAATCATGCACTATGATTACTTTCCTGAAACCTACAACCTCCAGATGAGTTCTTAGGCCAGATAAGTTCTTAAACCCAGAGGGGCCAGCCTCTCTAGAACATTAACTAGTTCCATCCCCCATCCCATACTACTGACAGCCCTTTTCTACATGAAGAAGTTGGAATGGGCATGGCCCAAATATCCCTAAAGATTGGGAGAAAGATCAAATTAGAAGGTGGATTTGTAACAGGAAAGATGGAATGTAACAAATGAGTATGATTGCTGAATCATTATATGCATATTTCTTTTAATCTTCAGCTAGAAGTAAACACATAAAATTGTGGAGTTGTAACCCATACCAAACTCTGAAATCTGTTCTACAACTAACTGTTGCAGTGTGCTTTGAAATTTATTGCTTTTTTTGTATATATGTTATTGTCCACAATTTTAAAAACGAAAAAAAAAAGAGCAGCAGTCTTGAAGGCAGAGATACTGAGTTCTAATCCCAGCTCTGCACTTAAAAGCCACATCACTTTGAGCAACTGCTTTGAATTTGCTTTTTTCATATGTAAATCGGCAAAGCCAATTTAAAATAAGACTTACTGTACAAAAGTCCTTAGGATCAGAGGAGTTTTCTAATCTTTAAAGAACATTAAAAATGTAAAGTGTGATTATTTGTGTCTGCAAACAATTGATTAGAGAATGATTCAAAACTGGCAGTGGCAGAATTCTCGCCTGTCATGCCAGAGACCCGGGTTTGATTCCCAGAACCTGCCTATGCCAAAAAAATAAATAAATAAATAATTTAAAAAGGCTAAAAGACTACCTCTGCTCTCCTAGTCTGTTTCTAACTAAACATCTGCCAAGTCTTTATAAATCTCTCCTTTTCAGCTGAATTCACAGAGCAGCTTTAATGAAATGAACAACTTTCAAAGAGAATCAAGAAATCCTCAGCCAGGATTTCTTTCAAGGCATGTGCTGATATACTATTTGAACAAAAAGTCAAAATATTTTTAGTGTCACTTTCCATCTGTATGCAAAACTTTACAAAGCACTCGTTTTACTAAAGGAAATCATACTTTGATGCATAGGGTTGGTTTTTGTTCTGGCCGTTTTCTTGACATTTCCTCAAAGAATGTATTATAGCTAAAAGGATTAAGATGGATAAGGGTGTTTAAAAAGACGTTAGGGGAAAATAAATAATTTAGATCAAGTTCCAATATGGAGAGAGAAATATGATACTACAGCACTGCTTTGTTAGGAACTATAGACAAATAGCAAACAGAGAACTTTAAAAAGACCAATGAAAGAGAGAATATAGAGTTCATCCACATATGGCTATTAGAAAACCATAATTACTGACTAAATGGTTATCTAGATAAGCAACTTTTACAACAAGCTGATCCCATTTATATATTTAAAAATTTATGTATGTCTAGATGCATTACAAAAAAAAGGTCTGAAAAAGTACATGCTACTGTTAAAAGTGGTTATATCTATGGAGTGGGCATGGGGAGAGGACATGAAAAAGACTTCCACTTTTTATGTTATATACAAATTGTTGAATTTTTATTAATGAGCATGTATTACATTAGTAATTAATAATCTGAATAAAAAGCACAAATCTTTAAAAACAAAAAAAATCACAGTCTATGAACTTAAGAAAAAAGGAAGAACAACAAAAAAGAAGAGAGGTTATTTCCTTTAGCAGTTAAGCCATCAAAGAAATGGCAAATAACCAGCCAACAAGTATTTACTGAAGAGCTACTATGCAAAAGGCACTATAAGAGACGCTATATAATCACTCCTCTTTCAGTGGCCTATAATCTAGAGGTAGAGTTACACAAAAAGATACCTGAGAATATGAGGCAGACTGTGAAAATAGCCACAGGAGTGATTTTTAGACAGTAAAAGTGCTTTAGAAATTAAGGCTCAGTAAGTATTTCATGAATTAATTAATTAATCAAATCACTTTGTCCTGAGATAGTGAAAAGTTCACAGAGGACGAACTTGAGCAGAGCTTTGAAAGGTAAGCCAAATTCAGAAATAGATATGACATGGGCAGACGGATGATAGGGTAGGGGATTCAGAAGTTTAGAAATTAGAGAATGGCAAGGAGAACAGGAGTTCTGCTCTATAACAGGAAGCCAAATGTCTACTTAAACTCAGTTTCCTTTGGGGAGGAGAGAGGGAAACTGGACAAGGAGGGTGGGCTGACTGTAGAGGCCTTGAAAAACTGAAGTGAGGAAGGTTTGAGTTAGCAGACAAGGGATGTTCCTGAAGGTTTCGACCTGGGCAGTGACAGGAGGAAAGTAGAACTTCAAAAAGATTAAGCAGATAGTAGAATAGAACAGAAACCCAGTTGAGAAGACTACAGAATAGGTATGAGGTGATGAGCACCCTGCCCAGACAGAAGTAGCCACAAGGGGAACAATAAAAATTATCATTTAGCCTTATCCTCAAACAAATTTCAAATCAGACTCAAGCAAATATAAACCCCTAGAAGGAAGGCCTTTTAAAGCTGTCCTGTGAGGAATGAGGAACATCACGCTGTTACATTCTAATGATGTGGGGATAAAGGGGTGAAAATCACCAATCCTGTTAGAGTTAAAGGGACTTGGATTCAACCACAGCTCTGCCACTTACTACTACAGGTTCTTAAATAACCCCTAAGATTTAGGGTAGAATATATAACCTTTTTAGTTCTTGGTTTCTTCATTGTAAGAGGCTTTTTATAAAAGCATTCTCTACCTGGATTTAATGAAATCTCAGTTCAAGGAGGAAAATAAGGGATGAAGAAGGGTTTCTTTAAACCTCACCCTTCATCAATCCCCCTTCCCAAGGCTTCACCAGGCTTAGAACTCGAAGGAAGAATAAGGCAGTATATGATACCACTTCATGAACAAAAAAAAATAAATTCTAGAATTGCCTAAAAATTTGATGATAATATCCCAACAACTTTTTCAAATATTCATATTTCTCTGCTTTTTTTACCTGCCATTCCCTTATATGGATCACCCTATTGATCCATTTCTAGTATTCTATTCAATGCAACTGCTTCTGAAACATACATCCTTTCTAGAAGAACTTATTAATAAGCCCTATCCCACACTGAATCAGTTTTTCTTCTACTCCTTCAATATGTCCTAAAATGTTAAAATCTTCTCTTTCAATTGTTCATGTGTCTCACTGTAATTATTCTTTTGTTGTTTTACCTAACAACTACTTGTGTCCTGAGCCACAAGACCTTTGAATATCTTCAGGGAAGGCCAATGGCCAAAATGCTCAGTGTAGAGCTTTCAGGGGCCAAATAAGCAGATGAATAAATGAAACAATGGATGAATGAAAAACTGGATCCCTCTCTAATCTAAGCATGGTAAAGAGAATATAGGACTGAGTTCTAAAGTTGGCTCTACCAACCACTCAATTGTATGACCTTGGGCAAGTCTTTTCTGAGTCTCAGCTTCATCATCCACTAAAAAAAAAAAAAAAAGGAAAAAACCTTGTAATAGGGTTGATTTAATAATTAAATGAGATAACTTATGTAAAACACACTAAGAGTTCAACAAACAGTAGCAGCTATTATTAGCATCATCATTATTTACCCTTAAAGCCAGGTCAAGATCCCTCCTTCAATGTGCCTCTCCTGACTACTCTAGTTGTCACTTAAACCTTCTCTGAACTCCTAGAGCCCTTACAGCTTGTTCTATATCCCTTAACCTTTGAATATCATTCTTGTTGCTATTATTTCCCATGTATTAACCTTGTGTCTCTTAGGAGACTTTTGAACTCACAGAATCCTAGAATTAGATGCTTCATGTAGACTATGTTGTCAATTTTTTTCATCTTAAAGACAAGGAAGGGTTACAGCCCAATGGCACACAGGTGGTGGAAGAACTCAGATTAGCATGGAAGACTACTTGGGAAGCTCATAGCAGAGACTCCATATAAGTCTGGAGGTTTAAGATATTGGGTATCTGATCCACAGCGCATTAGATGGGTAGCTTTGGCAAGTTACCTAATGGTTCTATGCCTCAATTTCCCCCATTTTTTAAATGGGACAGTTACTGAAAGATTAAATGTATTAGTGCATGTAAACTGTTTAGGCCACTACATGGTAAAATAATAAGCATTCAATAATATTAGGTTATATTATTTTTATTTTTATTACTATTATTAGACTGCAAAGAAACATCCATTCTTCCATATTATTTCAGTGACAATGCCTCAGATCTGGGCAATTTACTTTTCCCCAGCTTTCCAACCTCACCCCCTGCCTTCCATCCTCCAAAGTACTTTTGTCTTTTCAGAGTGAGTGAAAACATGGTACTAGTTAAACCCCCAACGTCTCTCAACACAAACATATAGATACACACACACATCCCATTTTCCTAAACATCTAGCTTACACTTTTACTCTTCATTCCCTACCACACAAAAAGAAAACACACATTAAAATTTGTAAATAACATAAATTCTTTGACTTAATGCATATGTCTGTTCCACACAGTGTGATGATGGTTATGTCTATATGTTTTTTCGAATGTGTCTGTCAATGCCACTGTGTTTTGATTATAAATTCCTAGAGACAAAAATGGTGTCTGCTTAAGTCAATCAAACAAAATATGAGGCATTTAGACTAAGTTATACTGGATATTCAGAGAGCTTCAGAAAAGTTCAGAGAAAGAGGGTGAGATTAATGAAGACTGGATTAGTGGAAGAATTTAATGAAAGAGGGAACTTGAGCAGAGCTTTGAAGGACACAGAAGATTTTGAATTTGGGGAAGGGAGATAAATGTTCAAGGTGGAGGGCATAGTATAAGCCAAGTACAGAGGCAGAGGTAGTGAGCAAAGGTTAACCTGACTAAAGGAGAGAGATGATACTAGAGACCACTGGGAAATTATACTGAATATATAATACCATAACACTCTGAGAGTTCAGTTCATGTTTTATTCTTCTTGTACTAAGAAGCACCAAAGTTAAGATTCTTAACACCTAATCCACTTTGATGAGGGATTCTAAATTCAGGAACTGAGACCATGTGGCTAACAGGCTAAACAAACCTGGAAATTTTGAAAGAAACATCTTTTCTTCCATGAGGTCCTCATCTCACCAGGAGAGCTTGGGAGAGTAGAACAGGAACTTAAATGAACTCGGCAGGAGAAATAATGATATTTGGTATTGGCTACAGTGGCCTATTTGTGCTATACAGGAAATCTAATGGTTTACCTTTGACCCCAATGACCAGGTGATAAATTACACAAATGTGATTGCCATTGAAAGGTTTATTAACCAGCTTTCTTATTCACTGAAATGAATTAAGTCATCTCCATAAGCAATAAGCCAATGTTTCTTGATCTCTACCACTTCTAGTACTACAGAGATTCTATATCTAAAATATAGGTTACCATGGTCTGGGTTGGGGGTACAGATGGAGAGTTACTACCCAATTAGTACAGAATTTCTATTTAGATTGATTGTAAAGTTTTGAATATGGATAGTAGTGATGGTAGCACATTATTGCGAGTGTAATTAATAGCACTGTATTATTTAAATGTGAATGTGGTTAAAAGAGGAAATTTTAGATCATATATATATATAAATATCAATAGAACAAAAATTAAGGGATAAAAGATGGGACTGTTTAACACAGTGAACCCTATAGTAAACAATGGATTATAGTTAATAGTACATGTATAAAAATGTTCTTTCATGAATTATAACAAATGTACCACACTAATATAAGGCATTAATAATAGGGTGGTATATGGGGGAAAATGCACCTAATATAAACTATGGACTAAAGTTAATAGTACAATTTTAATAGTTTGCCATCTTGTAACAAAGGAACCACACTAATGCAAAATGTCAACAGTAGGGGGTATCTGTGAAAGCTGTGATTTTTACTTGATTTTTTCTGTAAAGGTACACTTCTTCAATTAAAATTTTTTTAATAATTTTATATGGTTTTAGAAATATGAACTAAAATAATTACTAACATGTACTTTTGGGGACTGTGGTCACCTTACTGCTCAAGCATATACTTAGGCTTTGCCTCATGCTCTTTCCCTTGCACTAAATAAATGTTTTCTCTTCTTGTCTCTACATTCCCAAAGTCAACTTATTTTTAAAGGCCCAATTTAACTCCCACCTATGTTTGACCAGCATTCATCTCTGTTTCTTGTTATACCTTGGAAGCTAACATGTTCTGCTCAGCTCTTTATTCTCTACTGTGTGTGTCACTCTTCAACTTTATCAGTATAAGTATTATTACACTGTGTCAAATTGAAACTGCTGTGTACCCCGGAAAAGTCATGTTTTCTAATCCTCATTCAATGTTGCTAGATGGGATTTTTTTATTGTTTCTATGGAGATGTGACCCACCCAATTGTGGGTGATAACTTTTGATTAGGCAGTTCCCCTGGAGATGTGTCTCCACCCATTCAAGGTAGGGTTGCTTACTGGAGCCCTTTAAGAGGGAACCATTTTGGAAAAAGCTTAAGTGCTGGTACCCAGAGACCTTTAGAGATGAAGAAAAAAAACACTCCCAAGGGAGCCTCATGAAAAAAGAAGCCAGGAGAGAAAACTAACAGATGCTGCTATATGCCTTCCCAGCTGTCAGAAGTGTTCCAGATGGCATCAGCCTTTCTTGAGCAAAGGTACCTTTTGTTGGTGCCTTAATTTGGACATTTTCATGGCCTTGGAACTGTAAACTTTCAACTTTTAAAAGTCATTCCATTTCTGGTTGCATTCTAGCAGCTTAACAAACTAAAACACCTACCAACCAGGCTCTAGTTTCATTGACAGTAGGGACAATGTCTTTTGAAGAACACTGCTCAGGTATTTTGTAGAATGTCTTTCAATTAGGGTTTATGTCATGTTTTCTGATGATGAAACTGGAATCATGGATTTGGGAGAAGAACACCACTGAGAAGTACCCTTCTCATTGCATCAGATCAGAAAATACATGATATCAGTATGGCTTATTATTTCTCTTAACCTTGATCTTATTATGACCGTGATTTCTGCCAGGTTTCTCCACTGTAAAGTCATTATTTTCCCCTTTCCAGATTCTCTTTTCTTGAGAAAGCAAGTCATTAAATCCAGCTCATATTCAAACAGAGGGGTTTAAGCTCCACCCTCTAGAGGAAGTATCAAAGAATTTGTGAACATATTAAAACCAGCACAGTAATTAGTAAATATTATAGGGAGGCACTATGAGGTCATCCAAATATTTCATTTCACCTTAAAGTTTTGCTTACCAATTTTAGCATTGATCAGTGAATCTTGCCCACAGCAATTATTACTGTGGTAGTCTAACATGATTTGGGACACTGTCTTTTACTGATTTTATATTCTACCATCCTTTGTTCTGAATGGAAGGACAAAGTTTAGTCTGAAACTAAACACAGAGTAGGAAATCAGTAAGTACTTATTAAATGACATTGAATTTTAAGAAACATTTATGTGAAATAAAATGAGATAGTGAAAGATGGATAAGTTCAAGACAAATATGTATGTTGGTAGTTGTGCTATTATGTGTCTTGACTGATGGAATGGGAATAAAAAGAAAAAATTAACTATGTTACCTCTCCTAAAACTGGGAAAACTTCCTGGAGGAAAGAGAATGATAATAATAGTAATTATATAGTAACTTAGAATTTATAAAGTGTACTCTGAAGAGCTCTCTGAAGAGAAAATTTTTAGGAAATAGGAATAAAATGCATTTGAAAATCTTATGACAAGGCACTATTAAATCAGGAATTAGAAAATCAGGCATAAAAACTACAAAAAGCTCACAAGGAAAAGCGAGAAAAAGGCAAAGAAAGATAAAATAAAATTGGGGGGGAAAAACAAAAACCAGTGTATGTTAGTGCATGGCCTTAATACGAGAGGTAAAGTTAGTTTACATGTAACATAAAACCAAGAAAATTTAGACTACAAAAGATAAAGAGTCTATGGTTAAAATAATAAAAAATGTCATTTAAATAAGTATTAAGAATGGACCACATGGGAATATTCAGTGAAGGTGGAAAATGGATAGAATCTTCATGTACATAGTCATTCATTTCTTCATCATTTGTCTCCATTTCTTCAGTGCCTTTAAAGTGCCCTTAACATATTATATATCTAAAGATATTTGCTGAAAGTTTCCTGTGCACGGCACATAGTATATATGGTGGGATATACAATATAGAATTAGATGTAGTCTTTTCTTATAGAGAACTTGCATTCTAGTTAGAAAGGTAAAGCAAATAAAAACACATGTGAAAAGTTCAATAACGAGACAAGGCAGAGGTAGCCAAAAGAAGAGCATAGTGAATAAAAGTTACAACAGTTCAGAGAAAGAAGAGATAGATCACTGTGGCATGACCTGTTCAAGAAAAGTTTCATAAATGAAGAAGCATTTGTAAGGTGCCTTCAAGAATTGGGTGGGGTGGAGGTAGACAAAAGATTTGAACAGAACCAAGAAAAGGGCATTCAAGGCTGAGATATACTGGCTAAATAAAGGTAAGGGGTTGAGATAGTGAAGGTGCTTTAATGAGACAATGAAGAATCAATTTATGTCTACAAAAAAAAAGCAAATTGTTGCTTTTTTGCATATATTTCACAATTTAAAAATATTTTTAAAAGCTAAATAGAAACATAGGGTAAAAAAGTAAGCTGAGCTTGAAAGTCAAAGGCTCTGAATGCCAAGTTGAGGAGTTTGAACATTTTCTTAAGTAATCCAAAAATAATGTTTTTCAGCAAAAGAATACTAAGATAAATAGGATATTTTAGAAATATTGCATTGGCTTTTGATGTTCACAATAAATGGTGTACATCTTGACTACAGATATGGTTATGGTAGTAAAGAGATATGCGTACAAATAGAGCACACTGAATACGTAACAAAGAGAGGCAGACAGGAGCAAAATAAACTTAAGAACAAAAGATTAACCCAAGATTTCTTTGTTGGGAGCAAGTAAAGCATCACACAGAACAGAGAGGAAGTCAGACAAAGGGTAAGATTCTTAGGGTATGAAGAACAATCTTATTTTTATTTCCTCCGTCATCCCTATGTTTGTACAGAATTCAGGTTGTCTAAGCACAGAATGGAATAGATCATTGTATTAAGGAGTAACCAGAGAAAGCTCTCAAAGTAATAACTAAACAGTGGCTTTGCAAAGTTAGAAGAGACTCAGTTACATTGATATGCTCAAAAAGTATTTGGAAACTAGAAGTCACATGACTTGTTAATTGTATTATTACTGCTATAATTCAAGGGGAAACAGCAACAACAAAATCACATGAGGGTAGTAATATGAATGACTTAGCCAGAAAAAATACATATTTTGCCCAAGCTGACCATCAGTTCATTTAAAAATGTTAGCATATAACAAAATAAAAGATTAGTCTCTTCTCTCATAACAAAAAAAAAAAAATCTTACCTACTTCACCTCTATTCCTTAAAGATAATTTCCCCTACATTCTCTTAATCCTCTCAAACAATTTCTTAAATCTGTCTCCTTCCTTCTGTATAAACTTTGGTCTCACCTAATCTTATACATTCTTTAATTGCACTTCAACATTTTAGACACATGTTATACATTTTATGAAGTTGCCTTTAATAAAAATAAGAATCCTTAGCCTCATAGAGTGTTTTTGCAGTGACAAAATATTTTACACACATTACTTCTTAAAAACCCTTACAGAAGCAATGTGAAGTAGATACTATCAATATCCATATGTTACAGAGAAACAGCAAGTGCAGACCCACATATTCATAAGTGATAGTACCAGGCCTACAGTGCAGGCTAAGTTCAAATGGCATGCTGTTTTCTTTATATCATTCAGTTTCCTACTGAGCCACTAGGTATATCTTATTCAAAATATATGCTGTTATTCTGTTTTACAAATAAATATATCTTTCTTTTTAAAGGAACTTTTACTAAAAGTGCCTATTACAGGGCTATTTACTGAGAAGACCTAATTATTTTGTGATGTCCATGATAGTAACAATTATCACTGAATGAAAAGCAGCAATCAAAGTACAATATTTGCAAAATTGCTGAGGCCATACCAAAAACATTTTTACCTTGAATTCTGCAATGCAACGTGCAGCAACAAAGACATTGGGTGATTTAAGGATATGTAAGCATCAAAGGGCAGAAATAGGGCATTCCTACTCTCTCTAACTCTCCTAAGGCCTCAAATACTGATATAGTTCAGAGCATCTTATTACCAGGGGGACATAAATCAAAAGGAGTTCAGCTAGGAGCAATAAAAGAGATTAGTCTGGAAGGACTGACTTAAAAGAAAGTTTTAAAAGAATTAAATCCAGGTAGTCTAGATAAAAAACAGCTATGAGGAAACTTTTTTTTTTTAAGCTGACACACCAAAGACAGAACTTATTTTGAAGGTAGATGTCTTAAGAACAGAAAGAGGAACTGTTATAAATATTTGGCCAATATTTATAATGGGAAAATTCAACAGAAAATTGCTAGCAAAAATCTATGGGACACAAGAACTTTCCCCAAGAGAGGTAAAAACTACATTCCCAGAGCTTGGACAAAACAAGAAAAAGACTCCATATGGAATGATCTTGCCCTGGCCTCTGAAGTGATAGGAGGACTGAAGATGACCTCTTAGATGTTTTCTACTTCTGATTTTTTTTAATTCCATGAAGTTTTACGGGGCACGAGCTGCTGCCAATTTCCTTTCTCCCCATGATGTCCACTTTCTCCTTTTGTTCAAAGGGAAACAAATTGTATCCCTCATTTTAAGAGGTTCTCATTGTTCTCAATGAATAGGTAATACAATCCCAGATACAAGTTTGGAAGAAAAAGGCCAATTCCTAAAGTTACAATGGTCCTTTTTCCCCCAATGAACTCTGGAACTCTTACAACTTTTTTCTGCAAACTAAAGAAGAAGTAGTCCAAATGGATTCGAAGAAGAGCTGTTTCATCAGGAAAACCATTAATAATCTCCCTTCTTCAGGGGGATCACAAAGCTGACAGTGACCCTGGGAGCTATAAGGCTCTGGGTCAAATTACCATCAGAGCTGCTGTTTAGGATTATCTTTTACCTTTCTGTTTTTTATGCTGAGTGACAGCAAAACCTACTTGCAATCCATATTTTTATGGCAATGACTTTTGAAAAGATGTAACCTTAAACACCTAGACACTGATTTCATGGCTTTCGCAAATCCTATAAAAGAATAAATCCTTTTCATGCTTCAAACTCAAGAAACCTCAGCTATCCTCCTTTTCCTCATTCTGGCACTTTAAAACAATGTTTTCCAGCTTCCCTTGAAATAGATCCTAAAACCTCTCCTAAAGTCCTATTCAGTGAGTGCCCCAGAAAATACAAGGGCATTTCCTCGTTCTGTTGACTTACAAGGACAAGATGTAACGAAATCAAGGATGCTTTGAAGGCGTGGACCTAGGCCCTTTAAAAATAAAACTGTAGCTCCCTTATGAGAAGAGTCAGCAGGTAGAGATAACCCGCCAATAATGGACATGAATGCCTCTTCCATCCAATCTAAACATCTTCATTGGCTAAAGACCCACCAATTCCCACAATGTCTATTTGAAAAAAAAAAAAAAAAAAGTGTGTCCCTTTACCCAATATAAAGTTCATAGGTACTAACATCAAATCCTCTAAACAAAGTTTTTTAAATATCGTTTTCATTTTTACCCCTGGTTAAAAAAAAAAAAAAAAATGAGACTGTTCAAACCTAAAAATATTGGCCACTCACATTGGAAGAGTACTTGCAGTTTTCAAAGTCCTTCCAACACTTAACTCATCTGATTCTGGCAGGAAAAAAGGCTGCCCTTTATGGTGCCATTTTTCAAAGACAAAAATATATATATATATGATTCTGAGATTTGGCAGTGTGAAAGAGAATTCACTCTGCAAATTTAAAAATCTTCCTCAACCAGTGACCAATCTAAAGGTATTATCCCAGAAAACCTTTGAGTGAGTTTCAAAAACGGCTGGATCCCTCTGAATCCTCATCCCAGGAAAGCAAAAAACAAAAAATATTAAAAGATAAAACACTCTTTCCTAGAATTTTAGGAATGAAACTTGATGCTGATCATTTAGTAACTTATGAGCCTGGCTGAATTTTCTCCAGAAACCCACTGAGCCTTCTCCCCACAGAGCCAGACTGCCATAAGTCTAGTCCGTGCGGGCTACCAGTTCACGGCTTCGGAAACTCAGCTGCCCAGCGAAAGGCAGACTGCTGGGAAAATGACAACCTGGCAGTGCTCTTTGCGTAATCACGTCAGGAGTCCCAAACTCCGGGATCCCTTCACTAGCAGCTACCAGTTTTTCTGGGGAGCTTCAACCAGGCTGTCCTCCAACTCTACCCCCTCCCAACACATTTATCGCTTCCGCGCCCCAAACTTTCGCCCACCCATCCACCCCGGAAGAATGGGATTCAAATTTCTCACCATCCTCGTAGTTTTTGAGATAATAATCCGGGCCGGGGCCACCGCGGCTTTTCGCTGGGTTCCTCAGGTTCTGGAACTGCAGAAAGTCAGTCCTTTTGCCCCCGAAGCGCAGAAAAGCGGGCGAAAGTCCCCGGGCCAGAGTCACCAGACGCTTGGAGCTGCAGAGGTTGAGAAAGAGAGAGGAAAGGGTCCGGGGGAAAGGCGAGAGCACGCGGAGAAGGGAACAAGGCCTTCTTCCCACTCCCCGCAGACGACCTGGCTAGGGCTGAGGGTTCTGTGCCTTCCCCAGCCCGCGGTCTGCGCGAGACCCCGGCAACTCTGCAGCGACTCGCGTGCGTTTTCGTCCTCCACAGCCGGCTCCCCCAGCTACGACTACAGTGTCCTGCGGACCGCAGCGGCCCCCTTCCCTCGGGCAACCCGAGGCTGCTCACCAAAGGTACTGATTTTCAAAGGTTAGTTTTGTGTTTAACAGTGGGCGGAGGCGGGATAAGGGGGCACTTATGCTATGAACACGAAGCTCAGCTTCTGCCACAGCCCAGAAAGCGCTCCTGCCAGAGACGCGCAGCGAGCGCACCCACTGCAGGGCTTCGACTTCTGCCAAACTTCTACGCAAAGAGCCAGAATCTGCCTCCTCTGCCAGTAGGGCACCGCAACCTCTGTACTGAAGGCTAAACCTGCCTTTTTTCTCACAGGCCCCGCGCCTAAAGTCAAGTTGATTCGACTTTGTTTTTAAAGCCAAAATTGATTTTCCTTTTCCACTACCTTGAAACAATCTCATCCATTTCCCAAATTCCCGACGGGAGAGTTTGCCGGGGTAAATCTTTGCTTTTCCGAGTAACAGAATTCCTCCCCCTCCCCCCCCACCCCACCACCACCACCCACCACCATGATAAATGCGGTATCTCTTTGGTCCCTGGAAAAATTCAGCCTGATCTCAAGAAAGTAACATTCTCCCCTCACCCCCCAAGTTAGGCTCCATCTTTTCTCCTCCTCACTTGGGGACCTTTACAAGCACCGGGGAAAAGTTAAGTTTGCAGAAAGGTGTAACCTGCGCGTCGAGGAAATTCCAAAGCGCCGGAACAATGGCATTTACATATATTTAAAGCCTAGGATTTCCATAAAGTAGGTTAAGGGGGAAAAAAAGTTAAACGCTGCTATAGCACTTCGGGAAGGGGTGGAAAAGGAGCAATGCAAATGATATTAATGCTAAGGGATCAGCTGTTGAGTTTCAATCTGTAAGTTATTTTTAACGCTTTTACTCCTTCAGGTTCTGAAAATCCAGATCCAAATAGAGAAGCTGAAGAGTTTCAAAGGAGGTGGAAACCAGAGGGAAAAAAACAAGACTCTTCTATCGGAGAGTTTCTGAGAAGAAACGCGGCCACCCGGAGAAGTCCGGTAGCGGGATAGGTCTTTAGAAGGAAGATTCCAGGACGGTGTTCCAGCGCGGGCACTGTCAGGTCGCCGCTTGGGCAGCTGCAGGCAGAAAAGCTGGGCTCTGCGGAAGTGGCATCCGCGCAAGTCCAGCCCTGGCAAACAGCTTTTCCAACAACCGTCCATTTGGTTGCCATTACAAATACGCCCCGCGAAGTCTTCTTCCCCTAAAAGCCACGTTCGAAAATAATTTCTGGGCAACCATTTAGCCCCATCAGAACGGTTAAAGTGACAGAGAGAGAAAGTTAACTCGGAGGAGTCTGCACAGCTTGAGAAGAGCAATCAAGTGGACCTGCAACTGGGAAAGTCCCTCTCACACCCCACATCCGGACGCGCTCAGAGACAAGCTTTGCTGCACCAAGGAGTTTTAAAGGAGGAAACTGGACCGCGCGGAGCTGTTCCCACCCTCCCGGCGGAGGCACCCGCAGGAACCGAAATGGCCTGGGCGGCCACGGCGACTAAACCCTTAGGCTATGCTCTGTACACGTGGAAGGAGCGCTCCACGTGGCGCCTCCCGCTATCTGCCGCGTCCCCAGACCTACCCGAGGCCAGAGATAGACCCAGATAGCTGAGAGGCGGGTGCATCCCGAGAACCAAAACCCCAGTTTCGCAATGAGTCAAAAATACTCACGAAAGACACTCGGCGGGCTCGGCCTTGGGCAGAGGAGTGGGGTTAAGCGCGCGCAGGGCTCTTCGGGGGAGGCCACGACTGAGGCTCCAATTTGGAGGGAATTTTTAAAAACAACACTTGGATTCGACATTGCAGATTATTTATTTATTTATTTACACCGCAACTCTGCCCCTTTTGGGCAAAGATCGCGGTTACCTAACTGCTAGACAGAAACAACGCGGGGGTAGGGTAAACCCAGTTAGATTCAAAACCCTAGAGCAAAGGAGAATCCACGAGCACAAAACTCCCGGTTTGTTAATCCGCGGGTTCTGGGTTCAGACCTCCGAAACACGCCCCCCACCCCCACCCCGCCCCGAGTATTTCTAGGACCCTTTCCATTCCCCCTGTATATGCTATGACCGGTGGGAGAATTTTTTTTTCTTTAAAGAAAAACTAAAGTATGCAGTTACCGCAGGAGATTAGAGGAGGAGGGACTGGGGGTCATTCCGTCTATAAAAAATCACCCTACAAAATCCTGAAACCTGGAGACGACAGCGGAAGATATAAAATAAAAATTTTTAAATTCAGTCCATCTTGTCTACCGCTCAAGCCTCTACTTAAATTCGTTTCCTGTCCGGGAGTGGGAGAACTGACGAAACGATCTCTGCGTGGAAAATTCCACTTTTGAGCGAACCCCAATTGAACACTCATAGATACACACGCAGACTCGCTTACACACACACATACCCACTCCTCTCGGGTCTTTGTTGTTCCAGACCCTTTCTTCGCTTTTTTAACTATCCTGAACCTCTTGTTTCTTTCTCAGGAGGAGACGGGGAGGCTAATTGTGGATATATGTAAGCACGGCATTTTTTCAGTCATAACTGATAAGTTTCTGAAATGCCTTCTGCATTGCAAACATGTGCATCTTAATAGAAAACATTGCTTTTCTCAATCACCAGTTACAGCCTCACAGCAAATATTCCACGAGAAGGAAAAACTCCTTTCTTCCCTCTAAGAGATCCGCTTGGCTTAATTGTTTCTTCTTCCTCCTCCTCCTCCTTCCCTCCTCCTCCTTCTTCTTCTTCTTCTTCTTCTTCTTCTTCTTCTTCTTCTTCTTCTTCTTGTTCTTCTTCTTCTCCTCCTCCTCCTCCTCCTCCTCCTCCTCCTTCTCCTCCTTCTTCTTCTTCATCTTCATCATCTTCTTATCCTTTAGGAATAAGGGGTTGGGGGAGGATAGAAAGAGGTGGGGGTTGTTACTAAAAAAAAAAGAAAAATCCATCGAAGCCCCTGCCTTACCTTAAGAAATCGAGCCAGCCATCATGAATGATGGACGGATCCAGCTGCAGAGAGAGGAAGTTCTCATTGACTGTCCTGACTGGGTTCTTGGTGCTCACATCAAGCAGAATCAGGGTCTTTTCCTTCAAACCTGGAGCCCTGTCTACGGGCATGGGTCTCCTATCTCCTGCTTGGGAGGAAAGGGAAAGATGGAGCAACAGAGCCAAGAAGAGAGCCACCGGGGCTAGGCACGCGGGGGGGCGGGAGTTGCTGGAGGGCATGGCTGCAGGGAAGGCACAGAGTACCCTCATTAAATCCCTCTGACTTAAACCTCTACAGGGTCTCACTGGTGACTAATTGTCCTTATCTAAAGTGTGTGTCTGTCTGCCCCCCCTTTTTTCCTTTCCTTTTTTCCCCCTTCTCGCTTTTTTTTTTTTTTTTTCCAGTGTTTTGGTGCTGGTGGAGCGAACTCACGCCCCTAGCCAGCCTTCTCAGCGACTCGTGCCAAGAGTACTCGTTCACCAGCACCGCCCCTTTAAGAGATTTCGACTGCAGACATTTTTTAACGTTTTAAAGGTAAGGGGTGGGGAGGCGGGAAGTGGGAGGAAGGGATGGCGTTGTACCCTCCTGATTTAACCCTGTAAGGTCAGGAAGCGGAGAGAGGGATCGAAACAGTACTACCGTTAAGTTTCGGGTACCGGGCGAGGCGACTTGTTTTTACTTCCCTCCCTGCCATGCTCTGAGGAGGGCGTTTCAGGTTCCAACCCCGACGCAAGAGCCCCATCTCCAACCCGGGGCGCGCTAGGTAAACCCTCCGCGCTCTCTGCGCGACTGTTTGTCCTGACAGCTTCTGGCATTTTGTTTGTTCCGGGCCTTTTTCTTTGGGTTGAAGTTGTAGTAACAAGTGTGGTTAAGTTGCGACGGGTCCTGCAGCGGCGACTATGATTCTTGCCAAAGCTTAGAGAGCCAAGGGAGACTCCGTGGACACGAGCCCGGACCTTCGCGACGCGCTAGGCAGCCGCACAGAAGCATCCTCGGAGCTTGATAGGGCAGAGGGTGGCGAGAAGAAAAACAAGTGTGACCGGGTTAGAGGGCTTCTCCGTCCGCAGAGCAGAAGGACCCAGTCCGCGCTGTAGCTCTGCTCTGTCTGCAGCCGGGGCGATAAGGTCTTGAGGGTTTCAATATGCGCTGGCTTTAGCCAAGTCAAAGCGACCCGGGCTGTGCTTGACAAGTCAGGGCGGCGCTACGCCCATTAACCCACTGCTTGGCCACTCGACGCTACTGCACGCACAGATGCCTCTCCAACCACTCTTCAAGGTCAGTCTCCTTCTGCGTAGTTCTGTGATGCCAGAGAGGAAGCGTGATACCGTCTGGGGTTTTCAAACTCAGTTCCGAATCAAAGCTAAAGTTAGCCCGCACCGTAGCTCCTGGATACAGAAGAGCCCCTGAACTGCGCAGCGCACCTCCCAGGCTCATCGATCCCCACACGCAGCAGCTTGTAGTCTAAGCACTGGGACCCGCCCTAAAAAGGCCCGGCATGGTATGCTGCAGTCACACCGTTGGGCCCCTCTTTCGCCTTCTTCCTAGAACAAAATGGGCCTTATACTTGGCAGATGGAGAACACTACTTTATAACACTGTAGGTACATATGAACTTATCGTGGCTTCCTAGGTTTCAAGCAAGCAAAACTCTAAAATGCTGAGCAAAGGTTTTCCCCAGAGGTGGACACGAAAGGAACAGTCTCAGAGCCCAGCAAACACTATAATGGCAACCTGTCTTCCCCCTCCTTCCCCAAATGGGATTAATGAATCTAAAAAGGGCTGGACTGAATGACCTCCAGCTGAGGTTCCTCAAAGAGCCTCTTTCTACCAACCTAAGCAACTAGGAAAAACAGTGGTTGAGTTGCGCTGGAGTGGGAAGTGCCATGAAGATCTTCTAGAAGTAGGACTGCATAAAATGAAACCAGAGGAGACAGAAAAGCTAAGTCATATCATTCGAAGATCATTAAAAACAAAACACAAGATATTATATACTGAAATATTAGATGTAGGCTTCAGCTCCAAGGCCCTCTTCCTTCAGTTCATGAAAATTTCTAACACTCCTTGAGCCTTTAAAATGTGTGTGGGGCGGGGTGGGGGGGTGTTGGGGGAGAGCACAAGATGTAAGTCCCAACAGAAATTATTATAATTATATGTGTATTGGTACCTCCTAGAGACGGTGACAGCCTGGTGAACAAAGATATTTATCTTTGTATCCCCAGACACAGGCACGTGGTAGGAACTCAATAAATGTCTATGAAATAAATTTATGGTAAATCAGATCATGCACAACACACTGAAATCATATTTTGCTTTCAAGAAGAATGTGGGCGGAAAAACCAACAAATATTTCTATCCAGGTAACTTTTATTTTGTTTAGAGGCTTTGTTCAGTAATTTGTCTTCCCAGTTAATCACATTCTCCTAGTCATCTCCTTCAGGAAATACTTACATTGCAAATTCAGAAGCCACTACTTCATTTGCTATATTCAAAATCAAAACAGTTTTCTAACTGTTTGGAAACATTCCTTGACTTACAAGCAAATGCATTTTTAGAAGCCACATTAATTGGAACCAATGGAAGACCACTTTTAATTTGAAAAAATCAAATGAAGCTATCACTTACCCTCTAGATATCTATAAAATTGAAGTACCTTTCAAAAATACCTACTCTTATGACAACTTGAGTGTTTGAGAATTACTTAATTATGAATTTCATACACAATTTTTGTTTACCGACCTATTTTGTAATAGTTTGGTGGCCTAGTTACTTTTACCAGGGTTTAATGCTTTCATCAGTACCTGCATGTGGTATAAAACTCAAAACCAACAAAACAAAGCACTTGTTTTCTTAATGTCAAATGAAAAATCATCTCTCTAGTCTAATTATTGAAATTCTGTAATCGTGTTTAGGAATAGATCTCAAGAGCTATTCTTTCCAACCTTCTCCCTCTCCCCCATCTAGATAGACTTTTGGCTCCCTAAATTAAATCTAATCCTAAATTATATGCGGCAAGAGGCTCATTATTAATCTGTATATTAGTTTGATGTTTCTATCCAATTTAAATGTGCTGGGTAGCAACAGTATGCATCTCTGTTCTATCTTAGATTGTCATTTCCTAGGGGATAAGAATTGGGCATCTGTATAAAATATGAACTATTAGAAACTGGATGCATTGAAGTCTCCTTGGAAATATTCTCCTTGGCATCTGTTGAATGGTCCTTACAGGTAAATTACTTTTATATCTAGGAGCCCAGATTCCCAGGACCATGAGGAAACAAAGATTGGCTTGTTCAGTGATTTCTAGACTTTGGGATTATACCACAACTATCAATTCGTGGGAAGGAGCTGACATGTATATGCCAACTTTTCTTTGTGTCCAGTAAGTACCTTAAAAATCTATCAACTACTTATCACTATTAATTCTCAAAATAAAAGAACATTTTAAAATCCAAAAAAAAGTTGAAATATGTCAAAATAAAGAGTAAGTATTTCAACCAAATACATTTGGCTTTATGAAAAATCACTATAGTATCATTTTTATCATTTCATCTTAGATCAGTGAAAACATGTCAGTAACTGACACTGATCCTAGCACTATGGCTGGGACTACTGTGTTTATAGCCACATTCTATTGTGTGGCACACAGTGTTCCTGCAAAATATGTGTTCATTTTAATATTGGTGGTTTCAACTACAGTGATTTCCTTTGACTCTTCTTATACCTTTTTCTCACTTTCAGTCTATCACAAACTCATATATATAGTCATCACAAACCCACCTTTCTTCCTTTCTATTAAACATTTAAAGCCACAGTTATCTCCAAGCCCATTTTCCCCTTCTGATAGAACTATATCTAGCTGACTAAAAACAAAAGAAAAATTCTTTCTACCATAAGTGGTTCTGGGAAGTATGAAGATGAGAGCAGCCAGTCCGTTGTTTCATCACTACTTGTGTACTTGCTCCTGATGACTTCTGTTTATTGAGATGTTATGCTCTAGGCACAGTGCTCAGGGTTATGTAGATGTTATCTTATTAATCTTCTCAAATAACTCTGAAATATATGTAAGAAAATTTAGACGCAGATGATAGCAACTCTCTCATGGTATACAGCTAATAAGTGGCAGAATAGGATTGAAACTCAGTACAGCCTGACTCCAAAACCTGTGTTTGTATTCTTAACCAGCACACTCTACTGCAAGAGCCTGAAATATTTCAAACCCCTCTTAACTTTTCCATGTATAGTGGAAAGAACCATGGACTATAAGGTAGAAGTCCTGGGTCTGAGTCTTGAGTTTGCCATGCTAGTTTGCAACCTTGGGTAAAAAATTTTTCACTGCTCTAAGCCTCAGCTGCCTATTCTGTAAAATTAATATAATTTCCAAGAGTAGTATAAGAATGAAATAAGGTTATATACAGAGAAAGTGCTTTATAATTCTAAACTGTTGTACAATTGTGCTATTTATTGTTCATTCCCTCTTTCCCACAATTGTGACAAATCCCCTAGTTGATGACTGGGTTGAGAATTAAGTTTATATATTAATGACTTAGTGGTATACTTGAGCATATCTAATGTAATGTTAATAAATGATAGTAATCAAATGATTCCATACTACATATGTTAACCATGCGAGTTTTTCTGCCTGTTATTAGCATCTAAAAAAGAAAGAAAAGTTCTGTAAGTTTTACATGTTTACTTCAATTTTCCACTAGGAGAGTGGAGATAGGAGCAAGCAAAGGATAGTGCTGAGACACGCTGGTTACAAAGTATATTATTAGATCATCAGAGTCTATCTCTGAACTGCCTAGAGAAGCTAAGGAGGAGCATATGGAGAGATAAGAGGGAAAGGAATTTATAACTCTATGATTTCCCACCTCATCATTTAAGGAAACTATGACTGGATAGTCTTTGCCCCACTGCTACCAATAAGCAGTGAACTTATGAGGGAAAGATCATAACCATAATAAATTCAGTTGACTTTAATGAATTTAGCATGTTTAGGGGTAGGGGTGACAGTTATTTGATGGATTCCTATAGGTGGAAAACCAAGTAATAAAAAATGGATTAAAAGTATTCATGTTTTGTTCACACCCATTGAAGAGTCCATTTTAACTATCCCAGTCCATTTTGCACATTCAATTAAGTCCTGAAAAACATCATATTGTACTAGAAAAACCATGGGATTTGCACTCCAATAGATCTCTTTTTTTTTTTTTTTGCATGGGCAGGCACCAGGAATCAAACCCAGGTCTCTGGTATGGCAGGGGAGAACTCTGCCTGGTGAGCCACCATGGCCCGCCCTCCAATAGACTTTTTTTTTACACGGGGAGGCACCAGGAAATGAACCTAGGACCTCTGGCATCACAGGCAAGCATTTTTGCCTGCTGAGCCACCATGGCCCTCTCCAATAGACTTTTATTAAAATTCAGTTTACAATCTACTATCTGCTAATGTGACCTTTGTTAGACAAGTTATTTACCCTTGCTGAGTTCAAATTTCTGCATCTATAATGTAGGCTTAAGTATCTGTTCCTCAACATGTTGTGAGAATTAAACAAGATAATGTGTCTTCAGTATATAGCACATAATTGCTACTGAATAAAAGTCAGTTTCCTTCTTATCTAGTTCGGTTTCATTGTGGAAATACATGTATAAGTTTGCACAGATAGGACAGGAAGTAATTATTCACTAGAAATCTGAGGTTTCTAAATACTATGCTAATAACTTACATGTATATATTCCATTTTAGGCTGACAGGATGGATAGGACAGGCTTTATCCTCATAATTCAGGTAATAAAACTGTGAGTCAAAAATGTCAAAATGCTGTCTCTTAAATAACCTGCAACTAAAGCCAGCTGTACTGACTGATAACTAGACTATGTTTGTTACTGAAAATCCAAACACAGGTTTTATATTAACATCAAGATTCTTAATTCTTTGGAGTAATTTTGTCCTCCGATTAGTGGATCCAAATCCTTCCTGGCCCAATGTCAGTTATACTTAATCTTACCAGCTTTTAACTCTCATCAAAATTTTTCTACTTCTTCTAGTCCTTTTGGTCACCAAGAAGCATTGATGTGCTAATGACACTTAGGAAATGTGTTTAATTTCTGACAGACAATTAAATTTTAAAATCATCTTGATTTTCTAAAGCCTAGCTAGCACAATAAAATCATATTTCCTGTGTTTAAATACCTAAAAATAATGGTTATTTTTCCCTTTCAGGTAGAAATGAAAATAATTTGAGGGTTAAAGTCAATCCATTCTTAGCCCTGGTTGTACATTAAAATCTCATGAGCAGTTTTTTAAATACTGATGCCTGGACCTCCCACCCAGATATTCTGAAAATTGATTTGGAGTGGTGCCTGGGCATATCCTGGATCCCTCACTATCCAACTCCATTTGGTTTCTAGGTTCAAAGGGCTAATTTAGAAGACAAGGGATACCACATTATTTGAATCTATTTGATTCCTAGATTTCAGGTACTAGGGATATCTCAAAAAAAAAAATTACTGGAATCTATTCAGTTCCCAAATTTAGACAGTGAAAGTTCGCATAATGAAGGAACTTCCTCAAAGGGGAAAAATTATGTAAGTAAGTACCATACATCCTTTAATGGATACTCAACTGATCATTCTTTCATTCATTAAATGTGTTCACTTTATGCCATCTGATTGACAAAATTTGAAATATTGGATAACATTAATCATGGATTAAGGAGACAGGACTCTTTCTGCATACTGGTGAGAGTATTAACTGATAGAGACATTCTGGATGGTGATCTGGCAATATTTAGTGAAATTATATATGGGCCTCCGTAAAACCCAGCAATCCCATCACTAGGCCTAAATCCCCAAGTAACTCACAATAGACTCATAAAGGGACTTAAATGAGGATGGTCGGTAAAACATTTATTTTAATGGTGAGGAACGGGAGGCACCTAGGTATCTGTCATAAGGGAAATAAGTAGGTAAAATGAGGAGGGCAACAGTCAGAATTAGTGAACTAGACATACATAACAGCAAGGACAGGTTTTAAATATAATGATATGTCACAAAAACAATGAGACCTATAGCACAATAACATTAGTGCAAATTAAGTACACACATGAAACTATATTTTACAAAAATACAAAAATATCAAAGGACATATATCAAACACCTGGGAATTGATGTCTATAAGGTCACTGATGAAAGGAAAAAATAAAAGTTGAACCAATCTTCATAAACATTCTCCTAAATTAAAAGTAATATTTATTCCTTCTTTCTTGGGAAAGAGAGGTAGAAACCTTTACTGATACTGACTATGGACTAGGCATTGTGTCCCCCCACCCACCCTTGCTATCCAAATAAGAACATCCTTGTCCTTGAAAACCTCACAGTCTAGACAGGAAATACAAATGCAGAAATTCATTTGATACGTGTGGAAGAAAGTGCTGTAAGGGATTATGAGTTTATACTAATTTGTTAAATAGGGGTCTATTACTTGATGTAATTTTCCAACACAATAACAACTGAAATATATCATATTTTGATTACACTTTTTTCCCTTTTTATGTGTTTTTGCCTAGTTTTTAAGGGACTAGCCAAGGGTTGCATGCTGTAGAAATGCTGGAGTGCCATCTGCTGGTGGAAAAATTTAAAATCCTTACCTATTACACAATCAGTTTTTAAAAACAGAAAAACATCACATACATCATAGAATATTTGGGCTTGAAAGGATCTTAGACATCATCTAGGTCACAAGCTTGGTGTTATAGAAGAAGAAATATCTTCTTACAAGATTTTATCTCATCTAAGAAAAGTATACATACACACACACAAACACACACACGTACCTCCTTTCAACTCCACTCTAAGCATCACAGAAATCTATACAGTAAAGAGTTACAAACTAACCTATCTAAATTTTTCAATATACAGAACCATATACATTCTTTTAAAAGGATGCCATAAGACATTTTTGAAGCTTCATATAAAACCCATTTCGGAGGAAAGCAATCTTAGGAAGGCAGCTTACTGCAGTGGAAAGAGAATGAGCTTTGAGATCAGACCTTAGTTCATCCATTCATCACCAATTTACTATTTCTTATGTAGCCTTAAAGGACATTAACTTCTCTGAACCTCAATTTCTTTATCTGTAAATTAGGAACAATAATCTAATTTATAGGGTTTTTGTAATAATTTATTGGGATATATGTAATAACAAAATTCCTAGCAATATCAAAAAAATCAATGGGTAAACTAAATCACTAATACTAACTTAAATAAACTTCCTATTCCATTCTCAGTGAAACTAAAAATTGGAAATTAGAGGTCTTCCTGTTAATTATGTTTGATATTTATATTTAATATAATTTGCCAGCTCTAAGATATTTCAAACAACTAGCTCCTATAAGAAAATATAAATAAAAGGAAAATGTTTTCTGAAAGTTCACTATATGTCTGATGCAGAATCTCAGGCCCCACCTCAGACCTACCAATTATATCCTATGGTTTAACAAGTATCCCAGATGATTCATTTTCACATTTAAAGACTGAGATGTATTACTTTAGAACACAGCAAATAAAACCTAAGCACCATTATTTTAGAAGGGTTTTTTAGAACTTGCTCTGTTCCTCTTGACTAAGTTTATATAAGTTTTAGTAATTAACTATTGGCACTCTTAGTTCCTTAAAATTATACTAAACTCTTGAGATACTGTGCTATATATATATATATATATATATATATATATATATATATATATATATATATACATATATAACCTGGTATCTCCCTTCAACTTTGGGTACCTGTGTGACACCTAAGACTCAGAGTAGGATTTCTGCAAGTCTGAAGGTCAGCATTGCCACATACAACAACTGTTAAAGAAATGGAAAAAGAGATCAGGCTACAGTTAGAAATAAAAACAAAGCCGATCAGGTCAGGATTAAGGTAAATCAGAATACAGGGGTAAGGAGAACATTGTCTGTATTTTAGAATTTCACCTACTGTATGAGACCAAAGGAAGAGAGATTTATTCTATCTAAAACCTAAATTTGCTGTAGCACATAATCTAACTCAACCTGTCTGGATAGTTCATTTAAATAACCCAAACACATGGAGCCCAGAATGGGAATGAGGGCATGTAATTCTGTATAGCTTAAGGTAATACCCAGATACATCCCAGAGTATGGTGGGCACTTAATTAAAGAGTATTGGCAAGATCCCTTGAGGGATGGGAGAAAAATATGGAACTATTAAGTTTTACCACTGGAGAAACCCATGATACTGTCTCAAACATTAGGGACTCCCAAGTCAATAAACCAAGCCCTTGATCTTGAGGCTTGCTCTTGTGAAGCTTATTTATGTAGTGAAGAAGCTAAGCCTATCTCTAGTTATGCCTAAGAGGTACTTCTAGAGGAACTCTTTTGTTGCTCAGATGTGGACTCTCTCTAAGCCTAACTCTGCAAGTAAAATCATTACCCTCCCCTCTACATGGACTATGACATCAAGAGATAAAAGTCTTCCTGAAAATGTGGGACATGACTCCCAGGAATAAGCCTAGGAATCAAAAATGACTTCCTGACCAAAAGAGGGTCCTAAAATAAATGTAACAAATAAGGTATCAGTGGCTAAGAGAGTTCAAATAGAGTCTAGAGGCTCTTCTGGAGGCTACTCTTACACTAGCTTCATCTAGATTTACTAATTACCGTGGTTTGCCAAATCCCAACCAAAACCATTCCTGTTAACCCTAAAGAACATCTAGGGCTCTATTTGAGATTCTACAAAAGTTTCATGTACTAAGATTACTTTCCAGAGAACTACAACCTCCGGTTAAGTCCTGAAAACCAGAGGGGCCAACCGCTCCAAGAACTTCAACTAGTTCAATTCCCCTATCCTATATTATTGACAACCCTTTCCAACATGAAAAAGTTAGAATGGGCAGAGCTCAAATACACTTAAATATTGGGAGAAGGATCAAAGGAGAAGGAGGAGTTATAACAAAGAAGATATGATTTAACAAATGAGTTTGACTGCTAAATCACTATATTGATATTTCTTTTAGTCTCCAGTATCTCAGAGCAGCTAGAAGGAAAAACCTGAAATTGTGGAACAGTAAGCCATACCAAACTCTGAAATCTGTTGTATAACTACTTGTTACAATGTACTTTGAAATTTATTGCTTTTATATACATATATATATATATATATATATATACATTTTTTATGTAACTTATATATGTATATAGGTTTTTTAATGTTTTTTTAAAAATTATACTAAATTCATCTTTGCATTATGCATAGCGCTTATCACATAGTACATGGAGGTAGGAAAGGAAGGGAAGAAAATGCAATACTACTACATCACTATCAAAATGATGTACTCCAGAGCCAAAGAAGATATAAAATTGACTGGCTAAATACCACAAGGATAAATAACCCCAGGATTTCTGCTACTGATGGCAATGAAAGCAATCATAAAATATGGAATAAATCAGTCAGAAATATCATGAAAATTAATGCCCACAGGTGTGCCTCTGCATCTTTGTGAGAGTTAATGGTAAGGCAAAGCAGCAATCTCAAATCTAACAGCAGCCAGCAGCTCCTAAAAAAAATAATACCTAGTTGCTGGGAAGTCTGAAAATTCAGGAAGTGAAAAAGTATGAACATCTTGGAGACAAAATTGGGCCCCTCTGAGCCTTACCCAAATTATCTAAAATGTGTAATGTGCTACTTATATTCTGTGAAGATAAAAACAACCAGCAAATATTTAATACTTAACATGAGCATAGCATGATGTAATCAAAACCAAGTTATATCATGAAAGAAAAAGCACAGACACAAGACTATGCAGGCATGAAACAAGCAAAAACTCAGAGGAAGACACAAAATGAAAATAAAGCCAATATCATGATAAGCCCTAACTCATCAACTCAGTTATGAAATCTGTCTACCCATCTATACATACAAAGAATAATATTCACAGTAGCCAAGTTTCTTGAGCATTTTTAAGTAACAAGCATTGTAAAAAGCATTTTAATGCATTACCTCATTTAATCTTTACAATAAGTCTAATAATCAGGTTCTAATAGCCTCATTTTTTTAACTTTTTATTTTGAAATAATTTCAAACTTACAAAAAAGTAAGTATAGCAAAATAATACAAAACCTATACAAAGAACTCCAATATACCCCCTACCCAGATACCCAGATTCACCAGCTTTGAGCATTTTGACACATTTGTTATATCATTCTGTCTATCTATCTACCTACCTAGCTATGTATTTTCTAAACATTTGAGAGTAAGGTGCATATATCATGCTCCTTTACCATTTAGTATATCTATTTCCTAAGACAAGGATATTCACTTATGTAATCACACTAAGTACAGTGATCAAATTAAGAAATTTCACACTGATATAAATAACAGCCTCATTTTAAAGAAGAAAAAACTAAGGTTTGGAGAGATTGTCTGAAGTCATATAGCTAGTAAGCAGTAGCTTGCAGATTCAAATCTAGGTCTGTTATTCCAGAGGGTAAGCGTTTAATCACTTGGATATTCTGAACTGGTCTATATAACATATGAGTGGATTCATATTAATAAACATGTAAATAAGTGTAGCATGTCTTTTAACATTTCCAATAGCTTTCTTTCATCAATTTATATGGCATTCCCTTCTGTAAAACAGAGCATATATTTTGCACAAATTTTATTTTCATTTTGAGCAATGTTGGTAATTTTCTTTTCTCCATAGATTTTGAATTTTATATACAACATTTACTAATATATAAAGACCAAGTCTGTAGCCAAGATTATGTTCACTTTCATTGAGCTTACTATGACAGAGAGTAAGTCCCCTAGAAACCCACCCAGAAATTCCCTAACACATGTGTGTGTGCATTCCTGAGTTCATTTTTATTCTCTTTTTCTCTCAAACATGTACTCACTAGAAAAAGCAGCAGGCATACTTGAGAATAGCAACAGAAACTGGGAAGGTTTTGGATACTTCGCTTTATGGGTGGGCTCAGAGACCCGATAAAAAGTCTGAAGAGGCTGAAGCAGTCTGGACTCTATGAACTCAAAAAACCAACCAGTTTAAAGCTCTCTTCTACAAACATAACCCCAAATGAGGAGAAACTAGGGGGACTAGGATCCATTTTGAACAGTACATAGACAATTGAGGCAAAGGGAACAGAAAGCTCAGATAAAGCTGTAAAAACGAAAGCCAGGAGATCTCAGAAAGCAATAAACCATATTTTTAATGCTACAGAGAGAAAGAGAGAGGGGGCGGGGATCTCTAGAGTAATGGGACTAGAGAAGCTCTTCTAACCTTTACCTCCTTTATAAAAGTTCAAGAAAATTAATTTTGCATAAAAATAGGCAGCAAAAAAAGAATCATAATCAACCATATGCAAAAATATTGCAAGGAAAAGAGAATAAGAAGCTAAATAATCTCTCTAGAAATAATAAAAGACAGGCCCATAAAAACTATAACCTAGTATTCAATACACAGTAAAGGAAATTAAGAAAATGATAGAAGATATGAAAGAAAAACATAAATTAAAATTAGAAAACTTTTAAGTGAGGTGATAAAACTCAGGAAAGAATTACAAATAAAAGAAAAATATCATTTCTGAAAAAAAGATTGAAATAACCAATGGAGTGAATAAACATAAAGGATACTGCCTTAAAAGAAACAGATCAAAAAGAGAAAAAGATTTTAAAACAAGAAAGAAAAGAATAAAAAGATTTAAAAAAAAAAGAATTTGAAAGAAAATGACAAATGCAGAACATAGGTAAAGAAGATCTAATACATGTATAATAGGAATTCCCTATTATAACCAAGGACATGGCACAGACTATAAAAAACTATACTTAACAAGTGTGAACTTAACTGAAAAACTTAAATGAAAAATACTTAAAACCAAATGAAAGAATGAAATGAAATGAAAGAACACTGCATCACAGAATAATTAATATCTAGATATATTCTAGTAAAATAGTGGATAAAGAGAGAAAGAAAATATCCTTTGGGCATAGGCAAAAAGGCCAAGTTACTTAAAGGAAAACCTGATTATCATCAGTTCTCAACAGCAACATTTTAATGCCAGAAGACAATAAACAATATATTTAAAATACTGAAGGATAGAAAACATGAGCAAGGATTTATATCCAGCCAAAATGACCTTCAAGTGTAAAGGCCACAAAAAAACTGTTATGGACACATAAGAACTCAATGAACATTGCCCCCATGAGCCCTTCCAGAGAAATCTATAGGGAATAAACTTCAGGCAACCCAAATGACTGGAGAGACATGTAAGAATTGGTGGTGAGCATTATCTATATACTTACTAAGACAAGGTAATAGTTATAAGGAGAAAATAAAGTATGTAATGGCTATATGTTCTAACAATGTAGATCCAGTACAACTATCAAAAAATGGGAGAAGATGAAAAAAGGAGAATAAACTTGCTGATTGACTCATGGTCATTAACTTGGAGTAAAGATGCTGGGGGTGGGTGGAAATCTGGTGGGCAGGGAGTAAAAATGGAAGAAGAGATTATCTGGTTAATTTCAATATTGTTCACATTAAGCAATACCTAAAGAACAAATGGACCAAGATATCACATAGAGATATTAAACTTAAAATATAGTTTTGTTTTACTGATTTGACTTGAGAACCATGTAAATAATTTACTTAATACAACAAAATTATTTTTTCTAAAAGAGCAGTTCCTAAAAGTTGAAAATAATATTAAATGAAGCACCCTAAAAGTAGATTCAGGTGGGAATATAATTGCACACTGAGGAACTATTTTAAATGACTTTAAAGCACTGTAATTTACATGTCTCTAATTACATAAATAACAATCATATTGTTAGCAATAGTATTGTATTGTTATTCTTATACCAGTATGCATATAATTTGGCATACAGCAAATAAATATTTATGTAATATTCTCTTCTATTGTATCCAGTGTTCAGGAGAATCAGGGCCCTGCTTTGAAGAAATTCTGATTCTCAGAATTAAAAAAAGAAAATTGGATAATATATAATATTGAAAAACAAATAAACAAAATGACAAGGTTAAGTAAATATCCTATAGTCCTAAATTAGAATTGGCAATATTAGTAGGGATTCAGGGTGTATTTTAACTTTTAAAAGAAATCGTATTTCCTAGTTCCAACCACTGAAATAGCCTAGAAATAATGAAAAACTCAGTAGCAATCAGCATCCTTAATGCCCAGATTACCCTACCAAAAGGATCAATGGATCCTTGGTAAAATAACATTGTAAAAAGAAAGACACCAGACATGATGTGCCTCCTGGTAGAAGACCCTGACATTATCTATAGAAAAAATTGTTTAAAAACAAAGAAAAAAGACCTTAATCTGATTATACCTAAAATTCAACTGCCAATTTACAGGAAATTATAGGGAAATATGTTAAACACCAAGGAGATGCAAACAGTAAAATAACAATAAAAAACAGAATAGCATAATATTAGAAAGAGAATACATCACAGAAATCATCCAAGTCTCCCTCCCTTTGCAGTTGTCATAACTGAGGCCCAGAAAGGGAAATAAATTTGTCCAGTTACATGACTACTGAGTGTTAGAGACAGAAGAAAATCTCATATATCTCAATTCTCAGTGCCTTTCTAGTCTTTCATTCTTGTGTTAGAAGGAAGTGATGAAGGAGTTTAAAATAAAAAAGCTAGCAAGCGTTTTGACCTGAAAAGGCTTAGAAGTTCAGAACCAAAGTATATCGCAGCAAAAACTCAGAAGAACATCTAGTAATCTATCAAATTGAGGACATTAGGCTCCAGACTTCTAGATTTTTCTATCAATGAATTTTCAAAACAAAATTTGGGTTCAGAAACAGAATTGCTGTTTGAGTTTTTTTTTGGGGGGGGGTGTTGTTTCTTGTCATGATAAGAGAAATTAAGGGAGAAAAAGCTACCATGTACAATCACCATCATTTCATAAAATAAAGAACATTTTTTTAAACCATAAAAGCAGAAAGGATATAATCTCAGAATAACTTTAGCTTCAATTCAGTTCTACCAATAAAAATGTCCTCAAGCTCTGACCAATGCTGGGGAGCCCTAGAAGAAAGAGCAGCTTCTTAAAGAGTGAGATTAAATAATAACTGTTACATGGTGATATCAGAGGTACCAGTTGGGTTTGAATTATCTGATCACAAGGATCTAATTTAACAACCACTCTGACCTTCACTGCTAGGCTCCCATGCCCTGATAGTATGTTTCCCAGCTTCCCCTTGATTCCTTATATTCTTCCCATAATGAAAGTTCCCTCAAAACAAAAACTATGTCAACAAAGATGGAACAAAACTCAGGTCATGGTGGTCATGTTAAAAAAAAAAAGTCCTCATGAGGTAGAGATGCATACTAAAGTATTACAAGTGAAATTACATGATAGGATGTGCTTTAAAATATTCTAGGAAACAGAGAAGTGGAAGGGAAGATAGTTTGAGGAGAACTGTCAAAATGCTGTAACTTTAGAATCTGGGGATAAACATGAGGGTTCATGATGCAATTTTATTTTTAGGTTCTTTTAAAAAGTCTCCGTAATAAAAGGGTTTTTTAAATGTAAATACATACATGACCTGAGAATTTCCTTCTCCCTCTGCCTTTAGCCCAAATGCAATGCTTATAAAGTAGGTTAAAGGTGAATGCTTAATAAATAATAGACAAGGAAAATGGGATCTAAGAAAATAGGAGTCTGATTCTGGAAAATCAGGTCCAAGACATTAAGCCTCCCAACAGGAATAGGGCTAGTTTCCAAGAAAAACAAAGGAGACAAGTCTTTCTCCTGGAGTTACTTGCCACAGATCTTTAGGCAGGGCACATATAAAATGGATGGATGGATGGATGAGCAGACGGATGAACAGATGGATGAACGGATAGATGAATGGATGGATGGATGGATGGACTGACAGCTCAACAATCCAGCACTGAGATAACCCTCTAAAAGTAAGTATTACAAGAGGGAGGGAATGGCATTTAACTACAATGAAGACAAAAAAGAAGCCATGATGCTATGGCCAGTGAGGATATGTGCAATACCTCTACTGTCAGATGATTTCTAAGATCCAATGGGGGAGTAAACCCTTCTGTAAGAAAAAGGCAAACAGCTAATTAGCCAATCTAGGGTCATATAACTTCTCTAGTAACATTTATATGAATAAAGAATATCTAGATACCTATTAACGGTATGAGGGGAAAAAGTCTGGGGGGGGTGGGGACAGAGACAGAAACTAAGGACTCAGTTTGGGGCTCCTGAGATGTAATTATCAATCAATAGAAACTAAAACAAAAAGGGAGATTCCAGCTCCAGTTTCAAAATTGTCTTGGCAAGAGATAACCCTGGGGGCAGTTGAATGCTTTCAGAGCTTCCAATTCTGCCTGAGACCTCTTCTTAGAAAGCTAAAGGTAGGTAATGAAAATTCTCTAATAAGGATTTCATTACAGCCCTCTCAAAAACAAGTTTTGCTCAATTCCCACAGAACAATCTGGAACAAGTCTTTATAGAGTATAAAGTCAAACCACACAACACTGAGCTGGGAAAACCTACTTCACCAACCGCAGATTTAGCTATTTAACTCACATTAGTACAACTTTTTAAAACTAGAACAAAATTCTACAAGGGTGCTTTTTTCCAGTCCACTTCTCCTGAAAATGTAATCATTTAATAGCAGTAATGTAAGGAACTTAAGAAATCATTTAATTCAGTCTTTCACTTTACAGATGTGGAAACTTACCCTCTTGGTGGGCTAGAGAGGAAAAGTCCTATAACAAGTTAGTGACTGGGTTAAATCTAGAATCCAATTCTTCTAAAACTCGGTATTAGTTTCTTAAAAAAATTTAATCCTGACTGATTTTATTGTATCCTTCTGCTCCAAGGTCCATCCCAGAGATATATTAAAGCCCTCTCTTTTTGAAACCCCCCTCTCCAGCTGCAGCATCCTTCCAGGGTCTTCTCCAACTTTCTTCAACAAGATGCTTGTGGTGTTGCCCATAAGTACCAGACCAGCCTAGGATCCCTCAGGCCAGAACAACTAGGACATGGAGCTAGAAGAGAATCCTTTTACTGGGAGTAAAGGAAAGAGATTGTTATAGGAGGGCATGTGTGTGTGTGTGTGTGTGTGTGTGTGTGTGTGTGTGTGTGTGTGTGTTCGTGTAATGATGAAAAGCACGTGGTATCACTTATAAGAAATAACTAGAATATACACAGAGAGAGAAAGTAGAGTACAAGTTACCAGGGGCAGTGGGAGGGGGGAATGGGAAGTTAATCCATAATGGGAAAAGGGCTTCTGTTTGGGGTGATGAAAAAGATTGGTGATGAAGGTAGCACAACATTGTGAACATAATTAACATACTGAATTACATATTTGAATGTGGTTAAAAGAGGACATTTAAGATTTTATACATTGCTAGAATAAAAAGGTAAAAAAAAAAACAGGAATATACAATTCAAACAGTGAACTCTATTGTAAACGATAAGCTAGAGATAATAGTAGAATTATAAAAATGCTCTTTCATGAATTGTAGCAAAATACCACATTAATGAAAGATTCAGTAATAGGGTGGTATTTTCTGCATGCTTTTTTATAAACCTACATCTTCTCTAGTAAAAAAAAAAAAACTGCTGACTGCAACCATTAATATTGATTATTGTAAGATCATGCTGGCAATAGAAATATTAAGTTATGGTGTTATATTACCCCAAGTCATAATCTTTACATTACCATGTCAATTCTGAAAGAATGAGACAGAGAGAAGAAAATGGATAATGACTGCCATCTTGTGGGTTTTTATCTAATTACAGGAAAAATATTTAAAGCAAATATACTGGAAAACTACTGAGTTAATGTATCCCCCATTCAAACCAAGACACCCTGAGGGGATAGAAGTGGAGCAGAAGTAACATAAAAACAATCAGCTTTATCTTTTTTTGTGACTTAAAGCCCAAACAAGTGCAGTCACAGGCACACACGTGCAAGACAGCATAGCAACTTGAGTATTAAAAAGGAGAATGCATTTTGACAGAGGGGAAAACAATTTTGCTAGGATCCTGGAAGAAACTATATCCTATCTGTATAACAGTAACATATTTCTATACTTCTCTCCAAAGAATCTGCTGATCTGCATTTTTAAATCATGGCTGCACTGACCCAAAGCTGTAAATATTAAGCTTATTTTTCCTTATTCCAGTAGAAACGAAATCTACTTCTATGGGATTCTTTACTTAAATTTTCCCTTTATTTGTTGTTAGCCCCAAAACTAAAATCGAGGAAGCAAACAGCGAACACTTAATATTCAGAAGAAATAATATGCAGAATAGGAGACATTCAGTGTGAAATGAGCTAATTACAAAGAACTATAACTTTAAAATCAAAGAAACTGAAAATAAAATGTTGAAATTTCATTTGCTTCTATCCAATTAGAAAATAGTAAAATAAAATATTAATGCCCAGTGATATAACTAATTTTGCCAAGGATATAATGCTTTGGGTACTCGCATATACTTCTAGTAGAGGAACAAAGTGATACACTCTTTCCAGGGAAAATTTGGCAATATTTATCAAAGGTCCTAAAATATTCATTTCTATTACTAACAGAAAAATTCCAATTTTAGGATGTTATCCTAAGGAAATAAGGTGATGCACAAGAATGCACATATAAATATGAGCACAGAGCATTATTTATAAAATGAAAAGAACCTAATTGTCTAACAGTAAAAGGATGGTTAAATAATTTATGGTATGCCTGGGAGACTTCTCAACTGGACAAAGGACTAGAAAAGAAAAGTTTCAGATATCAAAAGGACCATCACATAGAAGTATGGTCTCCCAACTTTTCTGATATCTTAACAGGCCAAACAGACTTATTTTTATGAATTATACAGATTTACTACTTCTTCACCAGGTGAGAGCTCTAACTACGAGCCTTTCCACCCATGAGGATACTTTAGACACCACCCCCACCCTCCATGTTAGAAGGCGTTTAGTAACAGACATACTCAGTATTTGTGCATCCTGATGGATTTTAGAACAATTAGTCAATCCTTGATGGTATAAATGTCTTATGTACAACATAATGAAATATAAATTCTCAAATTCCTAAGAAGAGTAATCCACCTCTTCCACCAGCTCCCCCATTGCCTCTCTGGCCTGTGGAGGGGAAGAGGCCCGCCTTCTTCTGTCCATCATTCGTCATTGCCATTAATTAAAGAAAACTCCTTCGTTCTGCTGTAACTCATGCCAACTCTGACCTCTTTCCCTCTTCCTCAGTTTCTCAGTGCCTTTGAATGTAGCTGACTTAGGCCATAAAAAAATTTTAATAAGAAGTGATATTTGTTATGCTTTATACTTGTCTTTGTTTCCATAATGTTGTATAATAAACACATATCACTTATACATCAGAAAAATATTTACAAAATAAAATTTAAACTATAAATTCAAAGGAGAAAAATTAGGAACTTCCAAAATGCAAATTTTACTCTGAGTATTATCATAATTACTTTTTATAAGTTCAGTTAAAAAGAGTTCTGACAGAGATAATGTTTCTAATGCAAATAATAACGATGTAAAATAGATAGATAACTTAGTATTATTATGTTTTTGTATTTATTATATAACTTGTTCCAATATATCAAAATTTGGGGGGGGGAAGATCAGAGGGCATTATATTAAAAAGGAAAGAGATCTTACCAAAGACTACTCCATGAGATTACTTCAAATGCTTAAGGATGCAGGCTCTGGAGTCTGACATATCTGACTTCAAGTCCTAGATCTGCCATGTACCACCTGCTGAGAATGGGAAAATTACTTAAACACTCTGATCTCGAGTTTCCTTGCCTGTGAAATCACAATGATAATGCTGCTGATGATGATGATGATACCTATATCCACAGGATTATTTTAAGAATTAATGAAATAATGCATGCAAAATGCTCCACCACCACCACCACCACCAATAAAAGGGAACTGCCTCTGTATCCTAGTGTATATAATAGGATTTAACTTGCAAAACTTTAGTCTACTGCCTATCATAAATACATCTATTGCAAGCAAGACATACTGTAAATATACTTTATAATGGTTTTATTTTTTTTAACATGGGCAGGCACCGGGAATCGAACCCGGGTCCTCTGGCATGGCAGGCAAGCATTCCTGCTTGCTGAGCCACCATGGCCCGCCCATAAATATACTTTATAGAATTCATTTTCAACAGAGAATTTCTTGTGGCCATGAGGCCACCAGTTATTCTCAAATATGCATATGAATCACCTGGAAATCTTGTTTAAATATGGACTCAATCAATAGTTCTGTGATAGTGGCTGAGATACTAAAGCACTTACAAACTTCCAGGTGATGCTGATGCAGCTGGCCCACCCACCACACTTTGAGTAAGAAACTAGATTATATAGAACTTTAAGTTAGTCACTCAGCTATTCTAAAAATGGCAAGTAAACCAGCAATACTGGTCTAGGGTAGGAAATGTACAATGGTTCCTGAAGTTTGTTTTAACTAGTAACTGCATTCATCTGCTTGTTATATAAATCTGACAAATGGGTGGTATTTTTCTCTCTTCTCTCTCTCATTAACAGAAGTCTGCAGGTAGGTAGTTCATGGCTGTTATGGTAGCATCACATTCTCACCAGGGTCTCAGACGCCTATTTTTCTACTTCATTAATCTTAGAATTAGCATGCAGCCTCCACATTGAAGATCCCCACCCCCCACCCCAACCCTTGGTCACAGGATAGCTGCTGGAACTCCAGTCATCACATCTGATTTCCAGACAGGAATGAAGATGAGATAAAACGCAAAAACAACTCCCAGCTGAGTCATTACTGGAAGTCCCATCCACCAATTTCCATTTATATCTCAAGGTTATCTTAGCTGAAAAGGAAGGTGATAAATGCAGTCTTTTGCTGTCTCAAATAAAAATTGGTGCTTTGCTTATAAGAAAAAGAAAGGGGAGCATGAATATTTGGTGGGCAACAGGCATTTACAAACACAGAAATCAACAAATTTGGGTTTAAATCTCAGCTCCACTATGTTAACTATGTAAGCTCAGGCAAATTGCTTGATCCTTCTGACCTTCTATTTTTTCATCAGTAAAAATCGGTACAAAAATAACCACTTCAGGGTGGGCCATAGTGGCTCAGTGGCAGAGTTCTTGCCTGCCATGCCGGAGACCCAGGTTCGATTTCGGGTGCCTGCCCATGCTAAAAAAATAAATTAAATAACCACTTCACAAAGTTGTGAAGGGGATTAAATGAGTTAAAGTGTGTAAAAGTAGCTATCAACACAGGAGGTGTTCAATAAATGAAAGGCTCAAATCTTTCCTTTACTGAAAATATTTAGAGGTTATTCTGCAATGAGGGAAAGTAATGGTGAAATATTTGAGACAATATTCCTGGCACATTTTTCCACTTGATTCTAGATTTCAAAACAGAAAGGTAACTGATTAAATCATCAAAATCACAACTTACATAATAAACTAATACTTCTAGTCATTAAACTCATTTAAATTCCCTGCATCTTCATTTATCATCAGAAAAAAAAACTCATTTCAACAGAATTGCAATTGTAGTTCTTTTTCATAGATGACTGTACCAATTAGAAAGGAGGAAGTAAACAGTTTCTTTTCATGAAAAGGTTGCATTGTTCTTTACTGATACCATAGAAGGTGATGGCACATAAATGAGCTATCTCAGAGAAATGCTACAAACAAATTACACACAGAAAAGCAGGATGATGCTGGATTTTTGGACCAAGAACAGTCGTTCTGATGAAAAACATGCCAGCACTGGAAAAACAGGTGAAAGAGTTAAGAGTCTTTAATAAAAATCAAGGCTTTTATTCTTTACCTAAGGGAGTACATTTAGGTAAGAGAGATTCCTAAATTGTAAATAAAAAACACAGGCCGCAATTTCTTATGCTAAAACTAAAAGACTAGCTTTCCTTTTTCAAATACTGTGGTGTATCAGTATACCCAAGAAACCAATTTTTGAGTGGTTGTTTCTGGCAAGTTCTAAATGCAATACATGGAGGAACTTCATAAGTAAATTTGAATGCCCAAGGTATATAAGACAGAAGCATTTAATAATCTCCAGCTTTGTCCCATATGGGGCTACCCAGGGCTCTTTTCATTATGGGAAATCAAGCTATGACAAACAAATCCCATGGGAAACACAAAATGTATTCCTCCCCCCTCGGAGACTGGCAAGTCACCAGGGGAGGCAGACTAAATAAATTCTATATTTGCATATTGCTGTCATGGACTACACTGAATAAATAAAACAGACGTGACTTTCTTGAAAAATCCCATACTCTGTATATGAAAATTCACACTGGCACATATTTTAAAGTTGATGTCAGAGGAGACCCTGAGGCCCTCTCAGCATATCCTTTAGAGACTGCTCCTAGCAACCCATAAGTGAGGCAAAATGGTGTTTTGCACAGAGCCTGTGACTACAAGTCCAGGAGCTTCTTGACTGGCTCTGCCATTAACTTTTTTGTGTGACATTGGGCAAGTCTCTGTGGCTCTCTGGGCCTCAATTTCATCTGTAAAAATCAAGGACTAGACTAGAAATTCTTCAAAATCCCTTCCAACTTCCGGATTATGAGTTTGTGAAAATCCAAGATTCATCACCAGAGAGATTACAGGCTTCATTAGGCAAGAACTCAGAGAAGGCAGAGAGGCCTTTTAAAGAAACAGTGATTAAACCAGACTGTCTAAGGAAGGATTCTATTTGGGTAATAATGGGAGAAAAGGTCAAAAAGGGAAATCTGGCCAGACCGTAAAAAGGGCTTTAAATATCACTGCATATTTTGAAGCATACCTGTATTTATTTAGTATCTGGAGTATATTATAGTATAAAATATAGTATAGTATTGTAGTTTATTATAAAATCCCTGGTTATAGTAAAAAGAAATCATATATATTCTCCAGATCTCAATAACTAATAATTACTCAACTCTCTTTCACACCTTTCATCACTTCGGTTAAACAATGACAAATTTCCCTTTCTATTTCCCAGGCTCTTGAGGACAGTGAAACAGTCATGATTGACAATGCCTTCCTGACCAAAAGGGGGAAAAGAATTGTAACAAAATAAGGCATCAGCATCTGAGAGAGTTCAGAGTTGAGAGGCTATTCTGGAGGCCACTCATATGCACACTTCAGCTAGGTATTGCTCTTTACCATGGTTGCCAAACCCCAACCAAAACCATTCCTGTCAACCCTAAATAATATTTAGGACTGAGATTCTGTAAAGTTTCATGCACCAAGATTACTTTCCAGAAACCTGCAACCTCCATCCAGATGGTTCCCAGGTCAGATAAGTCCTAAAACCCAAAGGGGCCAGCCTCTCCCAGAACTAGCTCAATCCCCCTATCCCATATTATCAACAGCCCTTGCTAACATGAAAAAGTTAGAATTGGCATAGCCCAAATACCCCTAAAGGTTTGGGAAATATCAAAGGAAAAGGAGTTGTTATAACAGAAAAGATAGGATTTAACAAATGAGTATGACCACTGAATCATTATATTGATATTTCTTTTAGTCTCCAGTGTCTTGGAGCACGTAGAAGGAAAAACCTAATATTGTGGAACTGTAACCCATACCAAACTCTAAAATCTGTTCTATAACTACTTGTTACAGTGTACTCTGAGATTTATTGCATTTTTTTGTATATTTGTTATTTTTATAACAATAAAAAAGTTTTTAAAAATGAACACAAACAAATTTATCTTTTTCAAGAATGTTCTACTTCACCTGAAGAATATTTAACATTTTATAACTTATATAATGTATATGTATTCAAAAATGCATTAATAAGTATTAAAATCATGATTCTTTCATTCCCTCCACAATGCTATGCACAGAACTGGATACTGTGGAGGGAATAAAAGAAATGATGTCTCTGCCCTCAAAGATTTGTTTGGGAAGTATGGCTACTAATCACTCATTAACCAGATTAACGGCAACCAAAAACAATAAAAGTACAAAACAATAGACAAGAAGACTATATAGGAATTCCATGGAAAAGAAATCATGTGTACTGGAGTAGTCTAAGACAGTTTTATGGAGGAGTTGGCACTTAAGCCGGACCTTGAAGGTTTATACTAGTGGAGGCAGATGGAATGAAGCCAATCTGAATAAGAGTATAATAAGCAGAGGAGTATACTATGTGTAAGGAAAAGTGAATAAACCAAACTGACACAAGAGGAAGACTTGAAATGTTGAAATATGATTTAAAAAGGTAAGATGAAACAAAACTCTGAAAGCTTCCAAAGTTCAATCTCAAAATAATTACTAAAGTTCACACAGAATATCTTTTTTATATATAATTAGATAAATGAAATAGCATAGACTTTTCCTCTAATTACAACTTGCTATGAGGTTATAATCATTAAATCAATGTTATTTTCACATAGCAATAACAGATTCTACTCCTAGGTATATGCCCAAGAGAGTTTAAAACATATGTGTATAAAAGTTGTATATAGACTTCCGGAGAAGAGGGTGGCTTAGTAAGACGCGCGGGTCTTAGTTCCTCCTCCAGAACAGCTACTAGGGAAGTAGAAACGGTACAGAACAGCTCCCGGAGCCACGACAGAGACCAAGAAGACAGTGTACCCCATTCTGGAACGGCTGACTGGCTGGGAGAACCTGCTGCGGTGAGATCACTGAGGGGCGCGCACTTCCCCGGGCCGGGGCGGCAGGCGGCCAGAATCCCTCCCTCCCTCCTTCCCGGGCCGGCTGGGAGAATTGGACAGGTGATTCCCTCAAGCCGCGGCGGCTGGCGCCACCCCCCCCCGACACAGCCCCCCGGATCAGCTGGGAGAATTGGATTGGAGATCCCCCAAGCCATGGAGACCAGCGACTGGGGTCCTTTCCAAACACGTGGCTTCCCGGTCCGGCTGAGAACGGTGGATAGGCAGTCCCCCAAGCCGCGGCGGCTGGAGCCCCACCACCATGCTTGGCGCCCCGGGCCGGCTGGGAAATTTGGACAGGCGCTCCCCCAAGCCGCGGAGGCCGGCGACCCTCCCCACGCGCAGATTCCCGGGCCCGCTGAGAGATTCGGATGTGCACTCCCCCAAGCTGCTTCGGTTGGCAACCCTCCCCTACAGCAATTAAAGGAGCCACAGCATCTTTTACTGGTGGGACCCGCAGACAGACAAGCACCACGAGCACCACCTACTGGGCAGGATAAGAAAAACAGAGCCCAGAGATTTCACAGAAAAATCTATCAACCTGCTGGGTCCCACACCCAGGGAAATCTGATTAAATGCCCAGATGCCAGCAGAAGATAACGGATCACGCTCGGAAAATTGAAGATATGGCCCAGTCAAAGGAACAAACCAATAGTTCAAATGACATACAGGAGCTGAGACAACTAATGCTGAATATACGAACAGAAATGGAAAACCTCTTCAAAAACCAAATCAATAAATTGAGGGAGGACATGAAGAAGACATGGGCTGAACAAAAAGAAGAAATAGAAAAACTGAAAAAACAAATCACAGAACTTATGGGAGTGAAAGACAAAGTAGAAAAGATGGAAAAAACAATGGATACCTACAATGGTAGATTTAAAGAGACAGAAGACAGAATTAGTGAATTGGAGGATGGAACATCTGAATTCCAAAAAGAAACAGAAACTATAGGGAAAAGAATGGAAAAATTTGAACAGGGGATCAGGGAACTCAAGGACAATATGAAGCGCACAAATATACGTGTTGTGGGTGTCCCAGAAAGAGAAGAGAAGGGAAAAGGAGGAGAAAAATTAATGGAAGAAATTATCACTGAAAATTTCCCAACTCTTATGAAAGACCTAAAATTACAGATCCAAGAAGTGCAGCGCACCCCAAAGAGAATAGACCCAAATAGGCATTCTCCAAGACACTTACTAGTTAGAATGTCAGAGGTCAAAGAGAAAGAGAGGATCTTGAAAGCAGCAAGAGAAAAACAATCCATCATATACAAGGGAAACCCAATAAGACTATGTGTAGATTTCTCAGCAGAAACCATGGAAGCTAGAAGACAATGCGATGATATATTTAAATTACTAAAAGAGAAAAACTGCCAACCAAGACTCCTATATCCAGCAAAAAATATCCTTCAAAAATGAGGGAGAAATTAAAACATTCTCAGACAAAAAGTCACTGAGAGAATTTGAGACCAAGAGACCAGCTCTGCAAGAAATACTAAAGGGAGCACTAGAGTCAGATACAAAAAGACAGAAGAGAGAGGTATGGAGAAGAGTGTAGAAAGAAGGAAAATCAGATATGATATATATAATACAAAAGGCAAAATGATAGAGGAAAATATTATCCAAACAGTAATAACACTAAATGTTAATGGACTGAATTCCCCAATCAAAAGGCATAGACTGGCAGAATGGATTAAAAAACAGGATCCTTCTATATGCTGTCTACAGGAAACACATCTTAGACCCAAAGATAAACATAGGTTGAAAGTGAAAGGTTGGGAAAAGATATTTCATGCAAATAACAACCAGAAAAGAGCAGGAGTAGCTATACTAATATCCAACAAATTAGACTTCAAATGTAAAACAGTTAAAAGAGACAAAGAAGGACACTATATACTAATAAAAGGAACAATTAAACAAGAAGACATAACAATCATAAATATTTATGCACCGAACCAGAATGCCCCAAAATATGTGAGGAATACACTGCAAACACTGAAAAGGACACATATACCATAATAGTTGGAGACTTCAATTCACCACTCTCATCAATGGACAGAACATCTAGACAGAGGATCAATAAAGAAATAGAGAATTTGAATATTACTATAAATGAGCTAGACTTAACAGACATTTATAGGACATTACATCCCACAACCGCAGGATGCACCTTTTTCTCAAGTGCTCATGAATCATTCTCAAAGATAGACCATATGCTGGGTCACAAAGCAAGTCTTAACAAATTTAAAAAGATTGAAATCATACACAACACTTTCTCGGATCATAAAGGAATGAAGTTGGAAATCAATAATAGGCGGAGTGCCAGAAAATTCACAAATACATGGAGGCTCAACAACACACTCTTTTTTTTTTTTTTTTTTTTTTAAAGGAAAGACAGAGAGAAGGAAGGAAGGATAGAAGGAAGGAAGAGAGGAAGAAAGGGAAACATCTTTTAAACATTTTCTTGTTTTATTGTATTTTGTTTCTCCGTTTTCGTTACATGGGCTGGGGCCGGGAATCGAACCGAGGTCCTCCGGCATAGCAGGCAAGCACTTTGCCCGCTGAGCCACCGCGGCCCGCCCCTCAACAACACACTCTTAAACAACGAGTGGGTCAAGTAAGAAATTGCAAGAGAAATTAGTAAATATCTCGAGGCAAATGAAAATGAAAGCACAACATATCAAAACCTATGGGATGCAGCAAAGGCAGTGCTAAGAGGGAAATTTATTGCCCTAAATGCCTATATCAGAAAAGAAGAAAAGGCAAAACTGCAGGAATTAACTGTCCACTTGGAAGAACTGGAGAAAGAACAGCAAACTAACCCCGAAGCAAGCAAAAGGAAAGAAATAACAAAGATTAGAGCAGAAATAAATGAAATTGAAAACATGAAAACAATAGAGAAAATCAATAAGACCAGAAGTTGGTTCTATGAGAAAATCAATAAGATTGATGGGCCCTTAGCAAGATTGACAAACAGAAGAAGAGAGAGGATGCAAATAAATAAGATAAGAAATGGAAGAGGAGACATAACTACTGACCTCACAGAAATAAAGGAGGTAATAACAGGATACTATGAACAACGTTATACTAATAAATACAGCAATTTAGATGAAATGGACGGGTTCCTGGAAAGACATGGACAACCAACTTTGACTCAAGAAAAAATAGATGACCTCAACAAACCAATCACAAGTAAAGAAATTGAATCAGTCATTCAAAAGCTCCCTAAAAAGAAAAGTCCAGGACCAGACGGCTTCACATGTGAATTCTACCAAACATTCCAGAAAGAATTGGTACCAACTCTCCTCAAACTCTTCAAAAAAATTGAAGTGGAGGGAAAGCTACTTAATTCATTCTATGAAGCCAACATCACCCTCATACCAAAACCAGGTAAAGATATTACAAAAAAAGAAAACTACAGACCAATCTCTCTAATGAATATAGATGCAAAATTCCTCAACAAAATTCTAGCAAATCGAATCCAGCAACACATTAAAAGAATTATACATCATGACCAAGTAGGATTCATTCCAGGTATGCAAGGATGGTTCAACATAAGAAAATCAATTAATGTAATACACCATATCAACAAATCAAAGCAGAAAAATCACATGATCATCTCAATTGATGCAGAGAAGGCATTTGACAAGATTCAACATCCTTTCCTGTTGAAAACACTTCAAAAGATAGGAATACAAGGGAACTTCCTCAAAATGATAGAGGGAATATATGAAAAACCCACAGCTAATATCATCCTCAATGGGGAAAAATTGAAAACTTTCCCCCTAAGATCAGGAACAAGACAAGGATGTCCATTATCACCACTATTATTCAACATTGTGTTGGTTCTAGCCAGAGTAATTAGACAAGAAAAAGAAATACAAGGCATCAAAATTGGAAAGGAAGAAGTAAAACTATCACTGTTTGCAGACGATATGATATTATACGTCGAAAACCCGGAAAAATCCACAACAAAACTACTAGAGCTAATAAATGAGTACAGCAAAGTAGCAGGTTACAAGATCAACATTCAAAAATCTGTAGCATTTCTATACACTAGCAATGAACAAGCTGAGGGGGAAATCAAGAAACGAATCCCATTTACAATTGCAACTAAAAGAATAAAATACCTAGGAATAAATTTAACTAAAGAGACAAAAAACCTATACAAAGAAAACTACAAAAAAACTGTTAAAAGAAATCACAGAAGACCTAAATAGATGGAAGGGCATACCGTGTTCATGGATTGGAAGACTAAATATAGTTAAGATGTCAATCCTACCTAAACTGATTTACAGATTCAATGCAATACCAATCAAAATCCCAACAACTTATTTTTCAGAAATAGAAAAACCAATAAGCAAATTTATCTGGAAGGGCAGGTTGCCCCGAATTGCTAAAAGTATCTTGAGGAAAAAAAATGAAGCTGGAGGTCTTACGCTGCCGGACTTTAAGGCATATTATGAAGCCACAGTGGTCAAAACAGCATGGTATTGGCATAAAGATAGATATATCGACCAATGGAATCGAATAGAGTGCTCAGATATAGACCCTCTCATCTATGGACATTTGATCTTTGATAAGGCAGTCAAGCCAACTCACCTGGGACAGAACAGTCTCTTCAATAAATGGTGCCAAGAGAACTGGATATCCATATGCAAAAGAATGAAAGAGGACCCGTATCTCACACCCTATACAAAAGTTAACTCAAAATGGATCAAAGATCTAAACATTAGGTCTAAGACCATAAAACAGTTAGAGGAAAATGTAGGGAGATATCTTATGAAACTTACAATTGGAGGCGGTTTTATGGACCTTTAACCTAAAGCAAAAGCACTGAAGAAAGAAAGAAATAAATGGGAGCTCCTCAAAATTAAACACTTTTGTGCATCAAAGAACTTCATCAAGAAAGTAGAAAGACAGCCTACACAATGGGAGACAATAATTGGAAATGACATATCAGATAAAGGTCTAGTATCCAGAATTTATAAAGAGATTGTTCAACTCAACAACAAAAAGACAGCCAACCCAATTACAAAATGGGAAAAAGACTTGAACAGACACCTCTCAGAGGAGGAAATACAAATGGCCAAAAGACACATGAAGAGATGCTCAATGTCCCTGGCCATTAGAGAAATGCAAATCAAAACCACAATGAGATATCATCTCACACCCACCAGAATGGCCATTATCAACAAAACAGAAAATGACAAATGCTGGAGAGGATGCGGAGAAAGAGGCACACTTATCCACTGTTGGTGGGAATGTCAAATGGTGCAACCACTATGGAAGGCAGTTTGGCGGTTCCTCAAAAAACTGAATATAGAATTGCCATACGATCCAGCAATACCATTGCTAGGTATCTACTCAAAGGACTTAAGGGCAAAGACACAAATGGACATTTGCACACCAATGTTTATAGCAGCATTATTTGCAATTGCAAAGAGATGGAAACAGCCAAAATGTCCATCAGCAGACGAGTGGCTAAACAAACTGTGGTATATACATACGATGGAATATTATGCAGCTTTAAGACAGGATAAACTTATGAAGCATGTAATAACATGGATGGACCTAGAGAACATTATGCTGAGTGAGTCTAGCCAAAAACTAAAGGACAAATACTGTATGGTCCCACTGATATGAACCGACATTCAAGAATAAACTTGGAATATGTCATTGGTAACAGAGACCAGCAGGAGTTAGAAACAGGGTAAGATAATGGGTAATTGGAGCTGAAGGGATACAGACTGTGCAACAGGACTAGATACAAAAACTCAAAAATGGACAGCAGTATAATACCTAATTGTAATGTAATTATGTTAAAACACTGAATGAAGCTGCATCTGAGCTATAGTTTTTTTTGTTTGTTTGTTTGTTTGTGTCTTTTGTTTTTTTTCTTTTTCCTTTTCTTTTTTTATTATTATTATTTTTATTTTTTTCTCTATATTAACATTCTATATCTTTTTCTGTTGTTTTGCTAGTTCTTTTCCTAAATCGATGCAAATGTACTAAGAAATAATGATCATGCATCTATGTGATGATGTTAAGAATTACTGATTGCATATGTAGAATGGAATGATTTCTAAATGTTGTGTTAATTTCTTTTTTTTCTTTAATTAATAAAAAAAGTTGTATACAAGAACTTAGACATGAGTGCTTATAGCAGCATTATTCATAATCCAACAAAATATTATTCAGCCATAAAAAAAGAAATGAAGTACTGATACATGCTACATTATAGATGAACCTTGAAAACATTATCATAAGTGAAATAAAGACCATATATTGTGTGGTTCTATTTATATAAAGTGTCCAAAATATGCAAACTGGTAGAGACAGAAGTAGATTAGTGGTTGCCAGGTGATGAAAAGGAGAGGGTAATTCAGAATGACTGCTAATAGGTATAGGGATTATTTTGGGGGTGATTGAAATGTTCTGGAATTAGATATGATTGTACAACATAGTGAATATTCTTAAAACTGCTGAATTGTACATTTTAAATGATCAATTTTATGTTATGTGAATTTTATCTCAATAAACAAATACAAAAAATTAAAAATAGAAAAATGATAACCCAGAAAGATATCTGAATTTATGTAGGAATTTAATATATGAAACAAGATCCATCATGAAATAAAAACTTAATGAACTGAGAGAAAAGAAATGGATGAATTCACATTAGTATTGGGGATTTCAATGCTCCTCTCTCAACAATTGACAGAATACAAAGAAAAAAAATCTGTAAAAATAGATTTGAACAACACTACCAATCAACTGGACCTAATTGACATTTATGGAACACTCCACCTAACAACAGCAGAATACACATTCTTTTCAAGTACAGTCAATTCTTCTATTCACTGAATTGAATATGTCATATAAAGTCACCATGAACACTGAATTAACAAATATTGCTCCTAAGGGAAATACAGGGTTAGGTTCCTGTAAGCCACTGGTCACAATATTTTTATCAATAAATCATTATATAACCTTATTTAATATGTTTTTCTGTTCAAAGGCACCTTATTTAATATATATTGTTTATTCATTAACACTGAACTCATGGCCAATGGCACTATACCTCATGTCTGAACAAAGCTTCTCTAACACATGTACTTTCCCCATATGGCACAAAATAGCCTTATTGCACATCTAATACTAGACAGCACCTCATCACTATGCTTGGGGGCCATTTAAACATTGAAATCTCCAGCAAAAAGCAGGAAAATGTGAAAAATGTGGCATTTACTTTGAGAAGGATACTTGTTTACAGTGTGAGAACTACATCAAGAATATCTCCGTGTTTGACCATAGTTAGAAACAATCATGTGCATGGGACAATTCAAATTTTTGCCACTCTACACATGTCCTCAAATGACTGTGAAAGCACCACCAAGTATTGATTTTGGGGTTACAAATCAGTTTCAGTCAGTATCCAAGTTCACAAATACATAAACTACAAATAATGAGGATCAATTGTAACACAGGATAACTGTTCTTTGCACATGAAGAACAGTCACAATATAGACAATATATTAGGTCCAAGACTAAGGCTCAATAAATTTTAAAATGTTTAAATCATATAGACCATGTTCTCTGATCACAACGAAATTAAATTAGAAATCAATAACAAAAATATATCTAGGAAATTCCCACGTATTTGGAAAATAAACAACACATTGCTGAATGACTTATAGGTCAAAGAAGAAATCAAATCACAAAGGAAACTAGAAAATATTCTGACATGAGTGAAAATGAAAACAAGACATTAATTTGGGAGGAAGGCAGCTAAAGCAGTGCCGAGCGGGAAATTTATAGTTTTAAATGATTACATTAGAAAAGAGATGCATCAATTTGAACACTCAATAAGCAGATACCAAGAGGGAATTACACACACAAGAGTCATATTGGGGGAAATCCCTGTGAAAGATAAATGAAGAGGGAGCAGAAATAGGCAGAGAGCGCCCTCAGACAATCATGCAATTCTGACACCTGCAACAGAGGTAAAGGGAGAAAAAAAATGTGATGGGAAGAGCCAGACAACAATGTACTTCAGATAACTTTTCAGCCTAGCCACAGGGGCATCCCTGAGGCAAAACTGCCTGCTAGAAGAATCCTATGTTAGACAGGAATGGTCTGGGTCTAGTATACCCAGTGTACTTGATCATAAACTGGGAGTAGTGTAAAGTAACTGCAGCCTCACATGAAGGCCAAGGTAGATTCAAAGGTACGGGAACTGCATGCTATCCTGTGGCTATGCTCCCCACAGCAAACTGAAGGATACTAGAGCAGGACACCTCCATGGTTACCATAAAAAGGAAGGTCTAAAATCAATGACTTAATAATTATCTGAATAAGATAGAAAAAAATAAATTTCAACCTAAGTAAGTAGAAGTAATAAAATAATAAAGAGCAGAAATCAATGAAGTAAAAGTGAAAAAAAATTGATGGAAACCTAAAGCTGGTTTTCTGAAAAAATAATGCGTAAAATTGATAGGCCTCCAGCTAGACCAGCTGTGCTGATTCGAAGCCTTTATGTACCCCCAAAAAAGGCCATGTTCTTTTTTTTTAATGCATGAGAGAAAAGTTCTTTATTTCAGACCATGTTCTTTTAATCCTTTTAATCCATTCCTGTGGGTGTAGACCTATTATAGATGGAAACTTTGGATTAGGTTGTTTCGATTGAGATGTGACCCACCCAATTCAAGGTGGGTCTTGATCCTTGACTGGAGTCCTTTATGAGAATAAAAGAGAGTAGTCTGGAGAGAGCTCAGAGAGAAAAACCTGGAGAGAGAACTTACAAAGAGAGAAACACCTCAGGAGTAGCTGAGAGAGCCAATGAAATCAGAACCGAGGAGAAAAGGACCAGCAGATGTTGCCATATGTCTTCCCATGTGACAGAGGTGTCCCAGATGCCAGCAGCTTGTCTTCATACTCCAGGTATCATCTCGTAGATGCTTTAATTGGGATATTTCCATGTCCTTAGAAGTGTAAATTTTAAATTTAATAAATCTCCATTGTAAAAGTCAACCCATTTCTGGTATTTCATATTCCAGCAGCACTAGCAAACTGAAACACCAATCAAGATAAAAAGAGAGAAAAGAAAAATTACCAATATCAGAAATGAAAGACATATGCAAAAACATTTTTGACAGTACTCAATACCTATTTATGATTACAAACTCTCAGCAAAACTGGACTTCTGATCAATGTAGATGGCAGTAAAAGGCACTCCAGTGTCCTGTTCCCCCATAGAATATTTGAACAACTTAACAACAAAGAAATATTTCATGGAACAATCAGTGTGACAGCTAAGATGATATAGACAAATCCTTGAAAAACACAAATTACCAATATTGATTCAAGAAGTAATATCAATCTGAAGAACCCTGTTTCTATTTCTTTAATTGCATTAATAATTTAAAACTTTCCCAAAAAGAAAAATCTAGGCCCAAGAAGTTTCAATGATGACTTCTATCAAACACTGAAAGAATAAATAACAATCCTACACAAACTCTTTCTGAAGAGAGAGGAGAGGAAATTCTTCCAAACTCATTTTATGATTCCAGCATTATCCTTATGCCAAATCCAAACAAAGGCATTATAAAACTGCAAACCATGAACATAGGTGCAAAAATCCTTAACAAAATATTAGCAAATCAAGTTCATCAATAAATAAAAAGGATAATCTATCATAACCAAGTGTGGTTTATTTCAGAAATGCAAGATTGGTTTCATATCTGAAAATCAATGCAATTCACCATATTAAAAGAAGGAAAACTAAACAATCATCTCAACATATGCAAAAACATTTTTGACAGTACTCAATACCTATTTATGATTACAAACTCTCAGCAAAACAGGACTTCAGATCAACCTAGATGGCAGTAAAAGGCACTCCAGGGTCCTGTTCTGCCATAGAATATTTGAACAACTAACAAAACTGGCAGAGACATCTTTCTCAAAACTTCATTTAAAAAGTTAAAGGGTTAAAGTAACTGCACAAGTACTGAATCAAGAAAGCACAACTTTAAAAAAAAGGTGAAACTTAGCAGCAGCTTTACTGGCCTCTTCTCCCATCCCCTCCTTGGTGGTGTAGAGCTGGCTTGCATGCCAGTGTGGGTCCCTGGTCCTATTCTGGAGGGTGCTGAGTAACTCCTAGTTCATACTGGAGTTCCTGTATGTTGGGTGCCAATCTACCAATGGCAGCTTAAAAATCTGAGTCAGGACACTTGTTTCTGGCTCACCTTCCAGATCTTGCCCTGCAGACAGAGTAGGCTGCAGACAACTAAAACAGCATAAGAAAGCATAAGCCAAAAGCTTGGAAAAAGGATTGCCAGCTTTAAGACATAAAATACAGCACCTAGATTAAGGGAGCATGAGATTAGATTCCTCCAGAAACTGTAGCTAAAGTTTAAGTCACATCATATATTTCAAATTTCATGGATGGAACTGACATAATAATTTGTGTTAGAAGGATCTAAGAATGGTGTCATCAGTAAGTTAAGAAACATGGAGAAAGTGAGGGTTAAGGAAAGACTCCAGACAAGTCGTTTCTCAGTGCTTTGGTTTACCCATCCTTAAAATCAAAGGTGTGGATGAGATTACATAGTACTCTTCAAACTGTTGCAGGAAGCTCTGAGCTGGAGAACCTAGAGCAGGATGTCAGGTTGCTATGGGCTCTAGGTTGCCCATCTCTTCTTCAATCAGGGTAGTTTTGCTTTTATCTTCTACATGTGATTTTATGTTGCAATATTTAATATACAAAATTCAAAGGAATTCCCCCACTAAAATACATGTTTGAAAAGAGCTAAGTTTCTAGAAGACCTAAACTTTTAGAATTTCATGATCCTGAAATGCAGGGGAGGTTTTAAATGAATAAAGGGAAGTGAAACAAAAAAATATAATGTAAGACAAATAATGAATGAAAATTTATTTCCTTTCCACCAAAATGAGAGAGTAAACCCAGGGGGGAAGAGAACATGGGTCGGGGAATCAAGGAATTCAACACAGGAGAAAGGCAGTGGGAACTCAAGATAATGGGGAAGGGAGACCTTAGGAGGCAGTTGTGCAGCGTCCTGGAGAACAACTAGTCTAAGTCAAAAAGGAAAGATAAAGGACTATGGGAAGGATAAAAAGATTCAAATAAAAATAAGAAACTAGTAGATTACCTTATATGTTTGAAAGAATTGCGGGAGCACAGGTGTGAGCCTGGGATGAAATGGAAAGTTCATAAAAAATTAGGCAGGTAATTCTTAACACCAAGGAAAACAAAATTTGTGTAGGAAAGAAAATGTAAGGACAGCTTAGCTGTGAATATTTTCAAAGTATTACTAAAGTAAACATTAAATACTGCCTAATAACGTGGGACAGAAATCCCAGAATGAGCTGAGATTCAGCATCAAGGGATTGAGAAAAACCTAGAATGAGCTGAGACCCAGCATCAAGGAATTGAGCAAACCTTCTGGACCAAAAGGGGGAAGAGTGAAATGAGACAAAGTGTCAATGGCTGAGAGATTCCAAACGGAGTCAAGAGGTTATCCTGGAGGTTATTCTTAAGCATTAAGTAGATATCACCTTGTTATCCAAGATGTAATGGAGAGGCTGGAGGGAACTGCCTGAAAATGTACAGCTGTGTTCCAGTAGCCATGTTTCTTGATGATGATTGTATAATAACACAGCTTTCACAATGTGACTGTGTGATTGTGAAAACCTTGTGTCTGATGCTCCTTTTATCTACCTTGTCAACAGACGAGTAGAACATATGGAATAAAAATAAATAATAGGGGGAACAAATGTTAAAATAAATTCAGTTTGAAATGCTAGTGATCAATGAAAGGCAGGGGTAAGGGGTATGGTATGTAAAATTTTTTTTTCTGTTTTCATTTTATTTTTCTGTTGTCTTTTTATTTCTTTTTCTGAATTGATGCAAATGTTCTAAGAAATGATCATGATGATGAATATGCAACTATGTGATGATATTATTAATTACTGATTATATATATAGAACAGAATGAGCATTATTAAGAATGTTTGTGTTTCTTTCTTGTAATTTTTTTTAATTAATAAAAAAAATTTTTTTAAATAAAAAATAAAATAAATACTGCCTAAAAGAAAATTATATTGTAACTGTATTGGAAGACAAGGGGAAGAGATAGAGGAAAGGGAAGTATTAAAAAACTAAATCCTTGTCTTCCATAGAAGGAAGTCAATATCTAACATGCATAAATCAAGAAAAGAATTAAAACCGGTTGCCTTTGAAGAAGGAGAATTTGGGTGGGCTAGGATGGAGCCAAGAGAAGTTTTTTTCTTTAATAGCTTCTGTAGAATTGTTTCTTAATTATTATGAATATATTTATGAAAAAATTAATTTGTTTCTAAATTTTATGTCCTTATAAAATGATATCATATGTAATAAAACCATTCTATTGTCACTTTTTTTTTAAAGTAGGGGGCAGAGAAAGAGAGTTAACCATGACCATATTAAAGTCATGGTTGCTTTCTGTGCTGGTCTGAATCTGTGGTGGACCCCAGAAAAGCCATGCCCTTTGATCCTCATTCAATATTGCTGGGTGGGAGCATTTTGATTGTTTCCATGAAGATGTGACCCACGCAATTGTGGGTGGTAACTTCTGATTAGATGATTTCCATGGAGGTGTGTTTCCACCCACTGAAGGTAGAGTTGCTTGCTGGAATCCTTTAAAAGAGGAAACATTTTGGACAAAGTCCCTTTTGATAGAGCCACGTGAAAGCCAGCAGACACCGCTATGTTCACCATGTGCCCTTCCAGCTGAGAGAGAAATGTGGAACGGGGTCAGCCTTCTTGAACGAAGGTATCTTTCCCTGGATGCCTTAGATTGGACATTTCTATAGACTTGTAATTGGGACATTTTCTTGGCCTTAGAGTTGTAAACTAGCAACTTATTTAATTCCCCTTTTTAAAGGCCATTCCATTTCTGGTATATTGCATTCCAGCAACTAGCAAACTAGAACACTTTCATCTCAGTTCAATGCAATTACAATGGTGAAGTGACCTAAATCCTAGAGTACAGAAGCATCTAAGCTTCTAAAGTGAAGAGCCCTGAGTATCTCATTCAGCTCTGTGTCACTAGGGCCCAGAACAATGCCCTGCACCTTCTAAGAGATCTAAAAGAATTACTGAATAAGCTTGGGAAAGGCCCCCTAATGGTGCCATTAGGTATATTTTCCCACATTCCTTCCCAAAGAACAGAGAGGGCCACTGAAGCTCAAATGCCAATTCAGCAACTCAGTTTTGCTAGATCCTTCTTTTCTCTGGAGAGATGATCTCATGTGATAACCTAAGAAACAGCTGTCAGTGAAGCAACCATGCTGAATATCCCCGGTAATTCCTGTGTTTCATCCTGCTCTATTTCTGGGTATAACACAGAATTGTAAGGAAAAGAACAGCTGTTTTCTAGTTATGAATCTCCCATGAACTAGTTGGGTTGGGGGGAAAGCAATGTCTCTGAGTCTCAGATTGCATAACTGCCAAAGAAGATGATCTCTTCCAAATAATCTCAAAGGCCCCAATGTTAACATTCTATGACCCTGGATGATCCATACTATACTGCTGGAATGCGAAGCACATGCCCTGTTGCCCTAGAACTTTCTCAAGCTGTTGGATCTACACACCTGAAGATTGCTGAGAATAGATGAAGGTTTATTCAGCATTTCCAATCAAGAAAATGAAGTCTTGAGTTACTTACTGATTATCAGCCATCACCCCAAAATAATCTTTAGCCTGATTTAAAAGCAAAGGCTAAAAACAATGGTTGAAGTGACTGAAAATCTCACCTCAGAGATTCAATGAAGAACAGGGCAATTTTCACTTGTTCAGAACTGTGGAGGAAAGCAAAGACTGGAGAAGGATTCCACAAATGCTGAATCAAAGAAAGAGAAAAATATCAGGTACAAACTCCTATCCCAGACTAGTCAGTCCCCTCCCCTCCCCTTTACTTGGTCCTGCCCCCCCCACCCCCCACAGCTCCAGAAGTGCCCTGAGGAAGCAGCCAGGATCCCTCCCAACTTCATCACGGACACAGACTATAAAATCTCTCACATCAGTGAGATAGATCCCACTATATCCAGACATAGAGACCGAAGGCCAGAGGGACCCATAGTAGGACTCGAATGGCTGGGGAGACCAGAATACAAAAGGGAAGCAAGGAAGAGTTTCCAAACAGAGAATCAGGGGGGAACCACAAAATATTTCCCGAAAGCAGCAAATAACTAAGCAGAAACTGTCTAAATTGACTGTTTGGGGAACCAGGGGAAAGGGGAGGACATTTCAAGGCCCAGGTCAGTTAAGAGATGAAGAGTCTGAGAAAATGTGGACAGACACTAATTCTAGCTGTGAGTCCTGGTGACCATCCCTTGATGGAAACATCAGTGGTTGGCCCTGTCCTTGACTGGCGGATGGCTGCAGGCTGCAGGCAGGAGACCTCCACCACAAGTACAGAGGGGACACAGCCCACACTGAACATGAACATGGCCAGTGAAGCGAGTACACTGGAAACCTGCAGTTTCAGCCCCGCCTGGTCAGAGTAAGATATCCAGTTGATAATGTTTTTCTCTACACTGCCAGGCCTGTTAGTGATAATAAATCTCTCAGCCATCTACCCCTTATCCCCCCAGCCCCCACCAGTAAACAAAACCAATAAAAACAAAACCAAACCAATATACTATGTGATGAGAAGAAATGTAAAAATGTTGGCTTAGTCTTCTAGTTGGGATGAGTGATTTTCTGAGGTCACATGGTGATAATTGATAATTTTATTCTAGGATCTTTATTTTTGGTCTAATATAGGAAAACTAAAGAAAGCTTTTCTATAAAAATTAGAAAACTGTACTTGAAACTAAAACCTTAGAAGAGGGAGGATCTTAAAGATAAGTTATTATTAACAAGTGAGAAAATGACTAATTCAGGAAAGAACACTAGCATTTAATTTATTGAGTGCCCAAGATGCCAATTTCCATATATAGATTTTTATTTATTTATTTATACACATATACATTATGCACAATACACATATGTGTGTGTTTAACAGTTATTTTTTAATTTTTGAGATAATTTTAGGCTTATAGAAGAGTTATAAAAATTATAATTCCAGTTTACCCTTCACCCAACTTCTCCTTATATAATCATAGAACATGTATCAAAATTATGACATCAACCTTTATATACTATAAACCAAAATACAGAATTTTAAAATATTTTATTAGTCTTTTTTACTCATGTCCTTTACTCTTCCAGGATCCAATCCATGACTTCGTATTTAGTTGTCATATCTGTGCAGTGTCCTCTAGTCTGTGATAGTACATCTTATCGCAGGAACATGATATCGTAATATATTTCTGGTGTCGTTAAACTTGATCACTAACCTAAAGTACTGTCTACTAGGATTTTGTACTGTAAAGTTATTATGTTTCCCTTTGTAATTGCTAAAGATTTGAGGGGAAATCCTTTGAGACAAATCCTTTTTTTGTCCTGTTTCTGCTTAAACTTTAGCCCACTCACCTTATATTTACTGGGAAATTTTGCTCGTGGCAATTACTACTGTTGTGTAACTAATGGTGATTTTTTTAATTTTTTCATTTTGCTTCTGGCAGTTACTACTGTTGTGAAACTAATGGCGATTTTTTCACTTCTTTCATTCCTTCTATATTTGTTAGTTGGAATTCTTCTGTAAGGAAGAGTTGTCTCTTCTGCATCTATATTTTCAATTATATTATTTAGGATAAGTACAAACTTAGAACTTAAAGGTGTCAACCATGCTAAATTGATTCCAACTACCAATATGAAAGCAAGAGAAGCTGAGTTAGTAACCTGTCTCAGAAAATACAATGAATTTAAAGAGGGAATAGTATTTATGATTTGTAGAATTGGTTAAGTTTTTAACTTAATATTTATTCCAGACTGAATTCAAAATTTACTTGAAATTTAATATGTGGCTTTTCAAAAAACTATATTACTTTGGAGATCATTTTTGTCAAAATCTTGAATAAAGTCACCTAGACTGGCATGTTAAAAAAAAAGACTTAGAGATTAGGAAACACGAATTTTCCATCAAAATACGGTAATCATGAAACTGTAAAGGCAAAGGCTCTCTAAGTCAAAAAAGAACTAAGGGGTCTTCAGGCCACTTATTAAGTTCAGGGAATTACTCTTAATTTCTAGCCTTAATCTCACAATTTATGAATAGCCTTAAAGAACATGCATTCACACAGGATTATAACATCTATATTTTATTCTCTTGAGATTGTTGGAAAATAGCTTCAAACTGAGTATGAGAGGCAATTTATCCTCCCACAGTTTCTCAAAATCTCATATTTCCTGTTTCATTATTAAATACTATAATGTATTCATTTGATTAAAGAAAGTAAGCTTTCAACTTTTTTTTAACTCTAATAATGATTCCCCCAAAACCCCTAAGAACTCAACTCCTTTCTCCAGCTTTCCATTTTCATCTTCTTCTGTCCATACTCTGAAGTACCAGATTTATACACTCCTGGTCTTCTTCTAAAATAGACATGCAAAATTCCTTATTCTGATTTCTGAAGTGTACAACTCAGGTAATTACGGCAATAACCATACATTAGTCATACATTCCTGGTCTTCTTCTAAAATAAACCAATTCAAAACTGATTTCTAAAGGGTAAAACTCAGGTAAATATGGCCAATATTAGTGATTGGGCTACTGAGGGCTTACACTCAGCCATTGGAAGAGAGCGGAGTTACATTTGAGATGAGAAGCAAGGTGTAGTGGAAGGGAAGGTGTTTGGTTGCAATTAATCTTTCTTTGACAACATCTTTTTGAGTTCTACAAATACAGAAAGGAAAAAGGTTTTATTAGAATTTAAAGTTCATTGTTATCAAGATAGGTGCTTGTTCTATTTGGGTCACAAGGATACATTCTTGATGGTAAAGAAAGATCATGCAGGTTTACTTAGCTTAGAATAGGGATCCTAACCTCATCTCTCTGCTTTAGAATAATTAGAAAAGGTTTTTAAAATGTGAGCCCCCAGGGTGCACGGGTGGTTCAGTGGTACAATGCTCGCCTTCCATGCAGGAGACTCAGGTTCAATTCCCGGACCATGCACCACCACCCTAAAAAAAGTGAGCCCCCAGAACTTATCCAGATCTTGGATAAGGAGAAACTTATTTTATAAACCTGTGGTGAGGTCAAGATTGAAAACACTTGGCTTAGATTATAAGCCTGGGAAAAACAAAAATGGTTAAGAAATATTTAACTTTACATATAATGCATATAACAATGGGAAATGAGTAAATTTATTCTGAAAGAAATATGTAACAGAAATGATTCTTCTGGAAATACTTGTATGAGGATATAGTATGAAACAATTTTCAAAGTAAGGAAAGAAAAATAGGAAAAAATTATTTAAAATTAGCAGAGAAGAACAGTTATTTGGAGAAGGAGAAAGAAAACGGATATTCTATATGTATATTACACATTCTATAATACATTCTATAGATACAGAGAACTATTACTAGAATTATATATACTTTCTCAAACTCAGCACTACTGACATTTTAATCATATAATTCTTTATTTTGCAGGACTGTTCTATGTATTATGGGAAGTTTAGTACTAGATGTCAGTAACAAACAAAAATATCTTCATACATTTCAAAATACACCTGTGGAAATAAAACCTATGGGAGGGGTGGATAAGAATGGGAAGTTAAGGTTTAAAATGTACATGGTTTCTATTTGGAACAATGGAAATGATTTGGTAATGGATGATGGTGATTAATACAATCAACAGTCCAGAAATCTAAATTTGATTAGATCAGGAAATGTTAGAATGTATATGAGGTAACAGAAAAAATATTGAAAAATCCACCAACTACACTACACAAACAGTGAACCCTAAGTTAAGCCAAGGACTTTAATTAGTAGTAGAATTACAAAAATGTGCTATCATAAATTGTAACAATTGTTCCATATCAGTGCAAGGTGTTTGTGATAGAATGGTATGTGGGAATCCTACAGTTTATGCATGATTGTTCTGTAATCCCACAAATTCATATTTTAAAAAATAGCAGGGGCAGGTGGTGGGAGTGAGCCTCTTTGGACTTTCTGACATGCAGAAAAGGAAAGAAAAGAAAAATTCACAGCTGAAAAGAGCTTCAATAACTCCCTTCTGATACTTAAGGTAAATCCACTAGAGAGAAGGTATAAACTCCTCAGCTATTCTGAATATAAAGAGGCCCCTTAATATGACTGAATGTTTTAAATCTAGAATTAACATTACATTTGTGGAGCTTTGTAACTAATGCTGTGATCATGCATTTCACTTGCTTGGAAAAATAAAATATGTAAAAGAACAAAAAAAAGTCATAGAGGGGACATCCAGGAAGATGACAGAATAGGATAGGCTGAGTTCATCCCTGCTCCATGGAACAATGACAGAAGTGACAGAAAAGTGGTTGGGACTGCAGTTTCAAGGTGTGAGTGACCAGAGAGGGCCTTCTATACTATACAGGGAGATTCTGGATGAAAAAGTAGAGAAACTGGGATGGAGAGAATGGGATGAGTGTGCTCAACTGTGATCCCATCAGGGATAAGCAATGGTGTGCAAGAAAGCACAGGACGGGGCCAAGATGGCGGCTTAGTAAGGTACGTGCATCTTAGTTTCTCCTCCAAAGCAACTACTAGGTGAACTGAAACAGTGCAGAACAGCTCCCGGGGCTACGGCAGGGAATGGACACACAGCGTACCCCAGTCTGGACTGGCTAGTCTGACTGCGAGACTCGGCTGCGGTGAGATCCCCGAGCGGCGAGCGATTTCCCGAGCAGCGGCAACTGTGGCGGCCGGAGCTCCTCCCTCCCTCCTTCCCGGGCCAGCTGAGAGTCTCGGAGAGGCAAGTTTCCCAAGCCGAGGTGGCCGGCGCCCCTCTTTTGCGGGCGGCTTCCTGGTTCGGCTACGAGTCTTGGATCAGAGGGCTACCCAAGCCGCGGTGGCCCTCCCCCGCGGGCAGCTTCCTGGTCCGGTGGCGAATTCCCCGGGCCCGCTGCGGCCAGTGACCAGCCATAGGGTCCCCTCAAGCTGCGGCAGCTGATGCCCCCACCACGCGCGGCCCCCCAAACCAACAGAGAGAATTGGATCGGAAATCCCCAGGCCGCGGAGATCGGTGACTGGGGGGATCCCTTCCAAACACGTGAGACAAACGTGTGCCACGAGCGCCACCTACTGGGCAGGATAAGAAAAACAGAACCCAGAGATTTCACAGAAAAATCTTACAACCTTGTTGGGTCCGACACCCAGGGAAATCCGACTAAATGCCCAGACGCCAGCAGCAGAAGATAACGGTCCATGCTCAGAAGATTGAGAATATGGCCCAGTCAAAGGAACAAACCAATAGTTCAAATGAGATACAAGAGCTGAGACAACTAATGCTGAATATACGAACAGAAATGGAAAACCTCTTCAAAAATGAAATCGATAAATTGAGGGAGGACATGAAGAAGACATGGGCTGAACAAAAAGAAGAAATAGAAAAACTGAAAAAACAAATCACAGAACTTATAGAAGTGAAGGATAAAGTAGAAAAGATGGGGAAAAATGGATACCTACAATGATAGATTTAAAGAGACAGAAGATAGAATTAGTGATTTGGAGGATGGAACATCTGAATTCCAAAAAGAAACAGAAACTATCAGGAAAATAGTGGAAAAATTTGAACAGAGTATCAGGGAACTCAAGGACAATATGAACCGCACAAATATACGTGTTGTGAGTGTCCCAGAAGGAGAAGAGAAGGGAAAAGGAAGAGAAAAACTAATGGAAGAAATTATCACTGAAAATTTACCAACTCTTATGAAAGACCTAAAATTACAGATCCAAGAAGTGCAGTGCACCCCAAAGATATTAGACCCAAATAGGCATTCTCCAAGACACTTACTAGTTAGAATGTCAGAGGTCAAAGAGAAAGAGAGGATCTTGACAGCAGCAAGAGAAAAACAATCCATCACATACAAGGGAAACCCAATAAGACTATGTGTAGATTTCTCAGCAGAAACCATGGAAGCTAGAAGACAATGCGATGATATATTTAAATTACTAAAAGAGAAAAACTGCCAACCAAGACTCCTATATCCAGCAAAAATATCCTTCAAAAATGAGGGAGAAATTAAAACATTCTCAGACAAAAAGTCACTGAGAGAATTTGTGGCCAAGAGACCAGCTCTGCAAGAAATACTAAACGGAGCACTAGAGTCAGATACAAAAAGACAGAAGAGAGAGGTGTGGAGAAGAGTGTAGAAAGAAGGAAAATCAGATATGATATATATAATACAAAAGGCAAAATGATAGAGGAAAATATTATCCAATCAGTAATAACACTAAATGTTAATGGACTGAATTCCCCAATCAAAAGACATAGATTGGCAGAATGGATTAAAAAACAGGATCCTTCTATATGCTGTCTACAGGAAACACATCTTAGACCCAAAGATAAACATAGGTTGAAAGTGAAAGGTTGGGAAAAGATATTTCATGCAAATAACAACCAGAAAAGAGCAGGAGTAGCTATACTAATATCCAACAAATTAGACTTCAAATGTAAAACAGTTAAAAGAGACAAAGAAGGACACTATATACTAATAAAAGGAACAATTAAACAAGAAGACATAACAATCATAAATATTTATGCACCGAACCAGAATGCCCCAAAATATGTGAGGAATACACTGCAAACACTGAAAAGGGAAATAGACACATATACCATAATAGTTGGAGACTTCAATTCACCACTCTCATCAATGGAAAGAACATCTAGACAGAGGATCAATAAAGAAAGAGAGAATCTGAATATTACTATAAATGAGCTAGACTTAACAGACATTTATAGGACATTACATACCACAACAGCAGGATACACCTTTTTCTCAAGTGCTCATGGATCATTCTCAAAGATAGACCATATGCTGGGTCACAAAGCAAGTCTTAACAAATATAAAAAGATTGAAATCATACACAACACTTTCTCGGATCATAAAGGAATGAAGTTGGAAATCAATAATAGGCGGAGTGCCAGAAAACACACAAATACGTGGAGGCTCAACAACACACTCCTAAACAACGAGTGGGTCAAAGAAGAAATTGCTAGAGAAATTAGCAAATACCTTGAGGCGAATGAAAATGAAAACACAACATATCAAAATTTATGGGACGCAGCAAAGGCAGTGCTAAGAGGGAAATTTATTGCCCTAAATGCCTATATCAGAAAAGAAGAAAAGGCAAAAATGCAGGAATTAACTGTCCACTTGGAAGAACTGGAGAAAGAACAGCAAACTAATCCCAAAGCAAGCAAAAGGAAAGAAATAACAAAGATTAGAGCAGAAATAAATGAAATTGAAAACATGAAAACAATACAGAAAATCAATAAGGCCAGAAGTTGGTTCTATGAGAAAATCAATAAGATTGATGGGCCCTTAGCAAGATTGACAAAAAGAAGAAGAGAGAGGATGCAAATAAATAAGATCAGAAATGGAAGAGGAGACATAACTACTGACCTCACAGAAATAAAGGAGGTAATAACAGGATACTATGAACAACTTTACGCTAATAAATACAACAATTTAGAGGAAATGGACGGGTTCCTGGAAAGACATGAACAACCAATTTTGACTCAAGAAGACATAGATGACCTCAACAAACCAATCACAAGTAAAGATTTGAATTAGTCATTCAAAAGCTTCCTAAAAAGAAAAGTCCAGGACCAGACGGCTTCACATCTGAATTCTATCAAACATTCCAGAAAGAATTAGTACCAACTCTCCTCAAACTCTTCAAAAAAATCGAAGCGGAGGGAAAGCTACATAATTCATTCTATGAAGCCAACATCACCCTCATGCCAAAACCAGGCAAAGATATTACAAAAAAAGAAAGGTACAGGCCAATCTCTCTAATGAATATAGATGCAAAAATCCTCAATAAAATTCTAGCAAATCGTATCCAACAACACATTAAAAGAATTATACATCATGACCAAGTAGGATTCATCCCAGGTATGCAAGGATGGTTCAACATAAGAAAATCAATTAATGTAATACACCATATCAACAAATCAGAGCAGAAAGATCACATGATCATCTCAATTGATGCAGAGAAGGCATTTGACAAGATTCAACATCCTTTCCTGTTGAAAACACTTCAAAGGATAGGAATACAAGGGAACTTCCTTAAAATGATAGAGGGAATATATGAAAAACCCACAGCTAATATCATCCTCAATGGGGAAAAATTGAAAACTTTCCCCCTAAGATCAGGAACAAGACAAGGATGTCCACTATCACCACTATTATTCAACATTGTGTTGGAGGTTCTAGCCAGAGCAATTAGACAAGGAAAAGAAATACAAGGCATCAAAATTGGAAAGGAAGAAGTAAAACTATCACTATTTGCAGACGATATGATACTATACATCGAAAACCCAGAAAAATCCACAACAAAACTACTAGAGCTAATAAATGAGTACAGCAAAGTAGCAGGTTACAAGATCAACATTCAAAAATCTGTAGCATTTCTATACATTAGCAATGAACAAGCGGAGGGGGAAATCAAGAAACGAATCCCATTTACAATTGCAACTAAAAGAATAAAATACCTAGGAATAAATTTAACTAAAGAGACAAAAAACCTATACAAAGAAAACTACAAAAAACTGCTAAAAGAAATCACAGAAGACCTAAATAGATGGAAGGTCATACCGTGTTCATGGATTGGAAGACTAAATATAGTTAAGATGTCAATCCTACCTAAATTGATTTACAGATTCAATGCAATACCAATCAAAATCCCAACAACTTATTTTTCAGAAATAGAAAAACCAATAAGCAAATTTATCTGGAAGGGCAGGGTGCCCCGAATTGCTAAAAACATCTTGAGGAAAAAAAACGAAGCTGGAGGTCTCGCGCTGCCTGACTTTAAGGCATATTATGAAGCCACAGTGGTCAAAACAGCATGGTATTGGCATAAAGATAGATATATTGACCAATGGAATCGAATAGAGTGCTCAGATATAGACCCTCTCATCTATGGACATTTGATCTTTGATAAGGCAGTCAAGCCAACTCACCTGGGACAGAACAGTCTCTTCAATAAATGGTGCCTAGAGAACTGGATATCCATATGCAAAAGAATGAAAGAAGACCCATATCTCACACCCTACACAAAAGTTAACTCAAAATGGATCAAAGATCTAAACATTAGGTCTAAGACCATAAAACAGTTAGAGGAAAATGTAGGGAGATATCTTATGAATCTTACAATTGGAGGCAGTTTTACGGACCTTAAACCTAAAGCAAGAGCACTGAAGAAGGAAATAAATAAATGGGAACTCCTCAAAATTAAACACTTTTGTGCATCAAAGAACTTCATCAAGAAAGTAGAAAGACAGCCTACACAATGGGAGACAATATTTGGAAATGACATATCAGATAAAGGTCTAGTATCCAGAATTTATAAAGAGATTGTTCAACTCAACAACAAAAAGACAGCCAACCCAATTACAAAATGGGAAAAAGACTTGAACAGACACCTACCAGAAGAGGAAATGCAAATGGCCAAAAGGCACATGAAGAGATGCTCAATGTCCCTGGCCATTAGAGAAATGCAAATCAAAATCACAATGAGATATCATCTCACACCCACCAGAATGGCCATTATCAACAAAACAGAAAATGACAAGTGCTGGAGAGGATGCGGTGAAAGAGGCACACTTATCCACTGTTGGTGGGAATGTCAAATGGTGCAACCACTATGGAAGGCAGTTTGGCGGTTCCTCAAAAAACTGAATATAGAATTGCCATATGACCCAGCAATACCATTGCTGGGAATCTACTCAAAGGACTTAAGGGCAAAGACACAAACGGACATTTGCACACCAATGTTTATAGCAGCGTTATTTACAATTGCAAAGAGATGGAAACAGCCGAAATCTCCATCAACAGAAGAGTGGCTAAACAAACTGTGGTATATACATACGATGGAATATTATGCAGCTTTAAGACAGGATAAAATTATGAAGCATGTAATAACATGGATGGACCTAGAGAACATTATGCTGAGTGAGTCTAGCCAAAAACTAAAAGACAAATACGGTATGGTCCCAATGATGTGAATCGACATTCGAGAATAAACTTGGAACATGTCATTGGTAACAGAGTTCAGCAGGAGTTAGAAACAGGTTAAGATAATGGGTAATTGGAGCTGATGGGATACAGACTGTGCAACAGGACTAGATACAAAAACTCAAAAATGGACAGCACAATAATACCTAATTGTAAAGTAATCATGTTAAAACACTGAATGAAGCTGCATCCGAGTATAAAAAAAAAAAAAAAAGAAAGCACAGGACCTGAAGGAGTGGAGCACCTCTACCCCACCCCACCCCCAAGTAGGTTGGGAGATCTTCCCTCACAGCTCTGCAGCTGGGAGCTCCCATGGGGAATCTGGAAACAAGCAGACTTGCTTTCCCTGTGCACAAAGTCTATTCAGAAAGTGTACTATGCTTACTCTAGACCCCTGAGAACAGGCCACAGTGGGTGCCAGGTTTTGTGGCAATCTGAGAGGCCTTCCCCCTGGGAGAAGCAGCAGATGCAGAGTGGAGCTGGTCTGGCAATTAGCAGTGAAAGAGATTCACTGGGTCCTGATACCACTTATCTTTCCCCACAGAAGCTGGGAGACCATAGGCATACACAGAAAGAGACACAGGGAAGAGGAAGCATGCCAAGTCTCAAGCCACATGTCACGTGCTGAGCCATGAGCTGCCAAGCATTTGAGGTTGACTGTGGGCAGGGGCGGCTGAAATATTCAGTTCCACTGGCCAAAATCACTCTAAGCACTACCCTAAGGGCCACAAGGCCCACTGGGCCCACAAGGTACAAACTGACCCTCTTCCAACCCCAGGGTTGGCAGCTTTCAGCATGCACTGAGACCAGCAACCCTGGCTGGAATTGCAGTGGGTCTCTATCCAGCTCAGTTGGCTGCCACAATTGGGGAAAGTTGCGCTTGAGGGAAAGAGGTGGCCCAAGAGTGCTATCTGCTATGAAGAAGCAGAAAGTGTAATCTGGCAAACCACCTGTCTGCCTAGCTTTTAACAGATCCTCAAGTAGAGCTACATCCCCCTGCATAAGGTCTGGGCCTTGGTTTGGCAGGGAATTACTGACAAACCAAGTACAAAAGGAAACCTTCAAAATAAATTCAAGCAAATACACAATCTTAGACAAGTGAAGGAAATAAACTTTCAAAATAACCTTATCAAGATAATTAAATGCCTTGATGGAAACAGAAAATCACAAAGCATGTGAAGATATAAGCAGAGACAATCCAGCCAAGTGACCAAATTAAAACACTGGAGAAGACACAGAATTTGGAGCAACTAATCAAAGATGTTCATACAACTCTCCTAAATAAATTCAGTGGGATGGCTGATGACAAAAGGATATCGGGAAGGCATTAAAAAAGCATAAGGAAGAATATGAAGAACAAATTGAAAATAGCAGATTTCACAGAGATGAAAGATATGTAGACAAAATTAAAAATATACCAGAGACACATAACAGCAGATTTGAAGAGGCAGAATAAATAATAAGTGAACTAGAGGACAGGACCATTGAATTTGAGTGCAGAAAAAGAACAATGGCTAGAAAGATGGGAAAACTGGATTTGGATCTCAAGGAAATCATGGACAACTCAAAACACACAGATATAAGATTCACTGGCATCCCACAAAGTGAAGAGAAGAAGATTAGTTGAAGAGATAATGGAAGCAAACTTCCAAACCCTTATAAAAGACATAAATAGGCAAATCAAAGAAGCCCAATGAACCCCAAATAGAATAAATTCAAATAGGCCTACTCCAAGATACATACTAATCACACTATCAAATATTGGAGAGAAGCAAAAAGTCCTGAAAGCAGCCAGAGAAAATCAATTCATGACATACAAGGGAAACCACATGTAATTGTTTGCTAAATGCTGCCAGAATGAAGAAATGGAATGGCTTTTATAAAGGGAATTTACTATGTTACAAGTTTACCACCAACAAGAGGTTACCTTCACTCAAGAAATGCTGATACTATCTAGAACATGTCTGTAAGTTGGGAAGGTACATGGCTGGTGTCCCTTGATCCTTGTTCCCAGTTTCATTGCTTCCAGCTTCTGCTAACAGTGGTTTCCTGTCTAAGCATCTGTGAGCATTTACTTAGCTGGTCCATGACAAATCTCTGGGTTTCATCTCTTAGCTTAGCATCTGCTGGGGCTGGGGATTTCTTCTCTTCAGATTCTAGCTATTTCTGTGAGTCCTTGGTTAACACCTAGGCTACAATGGTCTCCAACTATCTACAACAGCTCTGTTCTGGGCTCTCTTCAAAAATGTTTCCTCTTTGAAAGGACTCCAGTAAACTAATCAAGATCCACCTAGAATGGGTGGAGTCACATCTCCATTTAATCAAAGATCAACACATAACTGGGCATGTCACATCTCCAGGGAAATAACCTAAACAAAAGTTTCCTCCCTACAATATTGGATCAGGATTAAAAGAAAGAGCTGCTCCCACAAGATTGGATCAGGATTAAAACATGGCTTTTCTAGGGTACATAATATCTTCAAACTGGCACACCACATAAGACTAAATTTGGACCACACAATACGCACCATGAAGGTGAGAACACAGTGGTATGATGTATTTAAGATCCTGAAACAAAAATACTTCCAGTCAAGAATTATTTATCCAGCTAAATTGTCCAAAAATGAGGGAGAGGTTAAAGTTTTCACAGATAAACAAAGGCTGAGAGAATGTGTCAACAAGAGACTTGTCCTACAAGAAATACTAAAGGGAGTCCTGTCTACTAAAAAAAAAAAAAGGACAGGAGATGGAGGTCTGGAGGAGAACACAGAATTGAAGTATATCAGTAAATTTAGCTTAAAGGATGAGAATACATAGATCTGACAAATAAAAACTAAAGGAAGAGATGTTAGTTTCAAGACTTGCCTTTACAGTAATTAACTTTGAATGCTGTTCTAGTTGGTATACAGTAATTAACTTTGAATGCTGTTCTAGTTGGTAGCTGCCAGATACAACATACCTGTAATGACTTTAAAAATGGGGGAATGTAATAATTTGGAAGTTCACAGTCTAAAAGGCCATGAAAATGTCCAAATTAAAGCAAGTCTATAGAAATGTCCAATCTAAGGCATCAGGGAAAGACACCTTGGTTCAAGAACACTGATGAAGTTCAGGGTTTCTCTCTCAACTGGAAAGGCTCATGGTGAACATGGCGACATCTTCTAGCCTTCTATTCAGGCTTCTTGTTTCATGAAACTCCCCCAGGGGCATTTTACTTCTTCATCTCCAAAAGTCTCTGGCTGCATTCTTGTGGTTCTTGTGGCTCTGTTGCTCTCTCCAAAATGCTTCCTCTTTTAAAAGATTCCAGTAAACTAATCAAGACCCACTTGGAATGGGTAGAGTCACATCTCCCTCTAATCAAAGGTCAGTATCCACAGTTGGGTGTGCCACATCTCTGGAGATCATATAGTCAAGCTTCCAAACTTGGAAGCTTGATTAATTAAGTAATGAATAGGGATTAAAAGAAATGGTTGCCTCCACAAGATGGATCAGGATTAAAACATGGCTTTTCTAGGGTACATAATCCTTTCAAACCAGCACAAATATTAACAGACTAAACTCACCAATTAAAAGATACAGAATGGTAGAATGGATTTTTAAATATGATCTTTCTATTTGCTGCTTACAAGAGACTCATCTCAAACCCAAGGAAACAAATAGATTGAAAATGAAAAGATGGAAAAAAGAAGTTCCATACAAGATGCAACCAAAAGAAAGCAGAAGTAGCTATACTGATATCAGACAAAATAGACTTTAAATGTGAAGATGTTGTATTAGTTAGGGTTCTCTAGAGAAACAGAATCAACAGGGAACACTTGCAAATATAAAATTTATGAAAGTGTCTCACGTGACCGTAGGAATGCAGAGTCCGAAATCCACAGGGCAGGCTGCGAAGCCAATGACTCCAATGGATGGCCTGGATGAACTCCACAGGAGAGGCTCACCAGCCAAAGCAGGAATGGAACCTGTCTCATCTGAGTCCTCCTTAAAAGGCTTCCCATGATTGGATTTAGCATCACTAATTGCAGAAGACACTCCCCTTTGACTGATTACAAATGGAATCAGCTGTGGATGTAGCTGACGTGATCATGACCTAATCCTATGAAATGTCCTCATTGCAACAGACAGGCTAGCGCTTGCCCAATCAGATGAACAGGTACCACAACTTGGCCAAGTTGACATCTGTCCCTAACCATGACAGATGTCATAAGAGGCAAGGAAGGACACTACATATTAAAAAGGGACAGAGTGGGCAACAGTGGCTCAGTGGCAGAGTTCGTGCCTGCCATGTCGGAGACCCAGATTCAATTCTCAGTGCCTGCCCATGAAACAAAAAAAGTGAATGGAGGTTGCCAAGGTAATGGCATGTTCCAGGTGACTCAGGGTCTTTCCGCCTTCTCTGGGTGGGCCACAGTGGCTCAGCAGGCAGAGTTCTTGCCTGTTACGATGGAGACCCAGGTTCGATTCCCAGTGCCTGCCCATGTAAAAGAAAAAAAAGAAGGGACAATTTATCAAGAAGAAATAAAAATCACAAATTTTAAGGCCTTCAATCAAGGAGCTCTAAATCAGGCAAACATTGGCAAAACTGAAGGGAGCAATAGACATTTCAACATTAAAAGTGGGAGACACCAATACACCACTCTCCTCTATAGATAGAACAACCAGAGAGGATCAACAGGAAATAGAGAACTTAAACAATGTGATACATGAATTATACCTAAAAGACTAAACAGAACGTTATACCCCCAAAACACCAGGATATACATTTTTCTCTAGTGTTCATGGAAAATTCTCCAGAACAGATTACATGCGGGGGAACAAAACATGTCTTGATAAAGTTAAAAAGACTGAAATTATTCAAAGCACTTTCTCTGACCACACGGAATGAAGCTAGAAACCAACAACTACTAAACAACCAGAACTTTCACAAATATATGGAGATTAAATAACACACTCTTAAACAATCAGTGGGTCAAACAATAAATTGATAAATATCTGGCAACAAATGAAAATGAGAATACAACATTGGGGGACCTGGAAACATTACTGTGCTGGTTTGAAATGATGTATGCACCCTAGAAAAGCCATGTTTTAAACCTAATCCCATTTTGTAAAGGCAGCTGTTTCTTCTAATCCCTATTCAGTATTATATATGTTTGAAACTGTAATTAGATTACCTCCCTGGAGATGTGATTTGATCAAGAGCGGCTGTTAAACTGGATTAGGTAGAGGCGTGTCTCCACCCATTTGGGTGGGTCTGGATTAGTTTCTGAAGTCCTATAAAAGAGGAAACATTTTGGAGAATGAGAGATTCAGAGAAAGCAGAGCAAAAAGACATAGCCATGAGAACCAGAGTCTGCCAGCCAGTGGTCTTTGGAGATGAGGAAGGAAAATGCCTCCCAGAGAGCTTCATGAAACAGGAAGCCAGGAGAGGAAGCCAGCAGATGACACCATGTTCACCATGTGCCCTTCCAGATGAGAAAGAAACTTTGACTTTGTGTTCACCATGTGCCCTCCCACTTGAGAGAGAAACCCTGAACTTCATTGGCCTTCTTGAACCAAGGTATCTTTCCCTGGATGCCTTTGACTGGACATTTTCTATAGACTTGTTTTAGTTGGGACATCTTCTAGGCCTTAGAACTATAAACTAGCAACTTATTAACTTCCCCTTTTTAAAAGGCATTCCATTTCTGGCATACTGCATTCCAGCAGCTAGCAAACTAGAAAAATTACTCATTGTTAACAGCCTGCTAAGATGGCCTTCATAAATTCCAGGGGAATATGATACAGCATAGCTTGTGTAACGGTGATGTAATATACATGTTTCTAATCATGTACCCGAAGAGTGAAGTCACTTTGATGTAATATGAATGTATCTAATCATGTATCCCACCAATGAAGTCACTTTGATGTAATATGCATGTAGTTAATCATGTATCCCACAAGTGAAGTCACTTGTTGGAAAAATGCCACTTTTGTGTAATTAGTATATAAGGGACTACTACTTTGTAAGCATCAGAGCAAAGCAGAGGGGAATGATTAAAGATGACCACTCTACCAGCAGCTCTTCAAGCTTTCTTTCAATTTGCTACCAGACCAGAGCAACTGCTCCTTAAGCTAGAACCTGACAAACATATCAAAACTCATGGGATGCAGCAACTGAGAGGGAAATTTATTGCCCTAAATGCCTATATTAAAAGAGAAGAACAAGCAAAAATCGTGGACTTAACTGCTCACCTGGAGGAACTAGAGAAAGAACATCAAATTAAACCCAAAGCAAATAGAAGAAAGTAACAAAGATTAAAGCAGAAATAAATTAATAAGAGAACAACAACAATAACAACAAAATAATAGGAAAAAAATCAATAAAACCAAAAGTTGGTTCTTTGAGAAAATGGCATGCAATGAGGTGAATGAATGTTGGGAACATCATGTGGCACAAAATAAGCAGAAACAGAAGAACAAATATTGTATGATCTCTTTTAGAAAATATTTATAAGAAAATTAGGGCCTAGATTATAAACTCTTATAGCAATCACATTTAACCCGAGCTATAAGTGTTATTTCTGGATTCTAAGATGCTTTGCTATACCTGTATAACCTAGTATTTCCCTGCAACTTTGGCTACCTGTGTGACATCTAAAACTAAGAGTTGGAGTTCTGCAGCTCTGAAGGTCAGTAGTGCTACATACAATAACTGTTAAAGAAACAGAAAAGGGGATTAGGCTTCAGATAGAGTTAAGAACAAAGCTGACCTGGTTGGGACTAAGGTAAATCAGAATACAGGGTAAAGGATGATATTATCTGTATTTTAAAACTTCACCTACTGTATGAAACCAAAAGAAGAGAGGTTTATTTTGTTCAAAACCTAAATTTGCTGCAGCATACAATCTAATTCAACTTGCCTGGACAGCTCATTTAAACAACCCAAATACATCGAGCCCAGAATGAGAACCAGGGCAAGTAATTCTGTATAGCTTAATATAATACCCCAATATATCCCAGAGTATGTTGGACAGTGTGATGGTTAGGTTTTAGGTGTCAACCTGGTGAAGTGATTATGCCCAGTTGTCTGGTCAGGCAAGCACTGGCCTGACAACCGCTGTAAGGATATTTCGTGGCTGGGTGATAAACCTAAAGGCTAGTGTATTAAATCATGTCAGTTGATTGCATCTGTGGCTGATTACATCTGTGATCAACTAAGGTATGTCTCCCAAAGTGAGATAATCCAATCAGTTGAAGGCTTTTAAGGAAAAAGAGAAATTCTTTCCCTGATTTTTCAGCCAGTGAGCCTCTCCTGTGGAGTTCATCCAGACACTTCATCGGAGCTGCTAGCTTTACAGCCTGCCCTACATATTTTGGACTCTTCCATTCCCACGGTTGCATGAGACACCTTTATAAATCTCATATTTACAGATCTCTCTTGTTGGTTCAGTTTCTCTAGAGAACCCTGACTAACACAGACAGATAATTAAAAAGTATTGGCAAAGTCTCTTGAGGGACTGGAGAAAAAATATGGAACTATTAAACTTTCCCATCGGGGAACCCCAATTGTCTCTCAAACATTTTGGATTGCCAAGCCCTTGATCTTGAGGATGGCTCTTCCGAAACTTATTTCTATAGTGGAGAACCTAAGCGACCTATAGTTATGCCTGAGAGTTACTTCTGGAAAACCTCTTTTGTTGCTCAGATGCAGCCTCTGTCTAAGCCAACTTGGCAGGTGAACTCACTGCTACCCGCCCTATGTGAGACATGACTCCCAAGGTATAAATCTCCCTGGTAACATGGGACACGATACCCAGGGATGAGCTGGGACCCAGCATCATGGGAATGAGAAAGGCTTCTTAACCAAAAGGGGTAAGAGAGAAATAAAATCTCAGTGGCTGAGAGATTTCAAACAGAGTTAAGAGGTTATCCTGGAGGTTATTCTTACACATTATATAGATATCTCTTTTTAGTTTATGATATATTGAAGTGGCTAGAGGCAAGTACCTGAAACTACTGAACTGTGTTCCAGTAGCCTTGATTCTTGAAGACTGTATAAATATATGTAGCTTTTACAATGTGACTACGTGATTGTGAAAACCTTGTGTCCGATGCTCCTTTTATCCAGGGTATGTACAGATGAGTAAAAAAAAGGATAAAAATAAATAAATAATACGGTGAGATAAAGGGTAAAAATTGAGTAGATTGAAATACTATGGGCCAATAAAAGGGAGGGGTAAGGGATAATGGAATGTATGAGTTCTTTTTCCTTCTTTTCTTTTTTTGGAGCTATGTAAATGTTCTAAAAATTATCATGGTGAAGACTACACAACTATGTGATGATATTATGAGCCATTTATTGTATAATATAGTTGGATTGTATGTGTGTGAGTATTTCTCAATAAAATATTTTTTAAAAATCGAATGGAGTTTTCTCCGCTGGTCTTTGGAGCCTTTTGCATCTAATGACCCCTATTTTCCTTCCAGTTTCACCCAATGGAAATGGGAATGTTTATCCTATGACTGTCCCTCCTTTGTATATTGGCAGCAGTTAACTTGTTCTAAGTTTTATAGGTCCACAGCCAGAGGAGAATTTTGCCACAGGACAAACTATGCGTAATTGACTTTGATGAGATTTTGTACTGTTTCTGATTTTGCATCATATTTATATTGTTTCTAAAAAGGGTTTACGGCTTTTGTGATATGGAATGAGTGTATTTTCTATTTGAAAAGGACATGTCTTTTTGGGGTTCAGAGGGTGCAATGTGTTGGTTTGAAACTGTTATGGATCCCAGAAAAGCCATGTTCTTTTAATCCTAATCTAATCTTTGGGGGGGGGGGGGGCAGATCTATTGTTTGGATGGGACCTTTTGATTAGGTTGAACTATGACCCTGTCCATTCTAGGTGGGTCTTAATCTTTTTACTGGGATCCTGTATGAAAGGCAAACCCAACACAGAGAGCAGATGTCTAGAGAGGCTTACAAACATATACAGAAGCTCAAATAGGTGTTTAAGTTTCTTCCAAAATGCAATATACCAGAAATGGATTGGCTTTTATAAAGGGAATTTATTGAATTACAAGTTTACAATTCTAAGGCCATAAAAATGTCCAAACTAAGTCATCAAAAGAAAGCTACCTTGACTCAAGAAAGGCCAATGGGTCCAGAACACCTCTGTTAACTGGAAAGCCACATAGCGATGTCTGCTAGCTTTCTCTCCGAATTTTTCATTTCAAATGGTTTCCCCAGGGGTGTTTTCTTTCTGCATCTCCAAAGGTCTCTCTGTGTGTTGTGTCTGAAGCTTGTTCCAAAATGGTTCCCTCTTAAAAGGACTCCACTAAGTGACCCACCTTGAATGGGTAAAGACATCTCCATGGAAACCACCTAATCAAAAGGTCCTGTCTACAATTGGTGGGTCACATCTCCATGGAAACAATTTAATCAAAAAAATTAGACCCAGCAATAATGATCAGGATTAAAGAACATGGCTTTTCTGGGGTACACAACAGTATCAAACTGGTACAGGAGGCCACTGGAACCAGGAGATGAAAGCAACGAAATTCGGGAGTGAAGGGCAGGCAGATATCACCATATGCCTTTGCATGTGAACAGAGAAACCCTAGACAGGATCAGCCTTTTTTGAGTGAAGGCACACTCCTGTTGATGCCTTCATTTGGACATTTTTATGGCCTCAGAACTGTAAACTTGTAAGTTAATAAATCCCCTTTGTAGATGCCAGTCCATTTCTGTTATATTGCATTCTGGCAGCTACAGCAAACTAAAGCAAATGCTAAGCGATAGAAGCCAAACACAAAGGGTCACACACTATATGATTTCATTTACATTAAATGTCCAGAATTGGCCAAATCCAGAGTCAGAAAAAAATTACAAAAAAGTGTACCTAAGTAGTCAACATATGAAAAGTTCTACTCAACTTCATTAGTCATCAGGAAAATGTGATTTACAAACATAATGAGATACTACTATGCATCAGGTAGAAAAGCAAAAATGTAAAAGACAGAAAATATCAAATGTTGGTGAGGATATACATCAGAAGTCATCAAACTAAAGTGCACCACTACTCTTCTAAATAAAGGGTTATTGGAATACAGCCATACTCATTCATTTTTGCATAGTCTATGGCTTCTTTTGTGCTACATGGCAGAGCTGAGTATCTGCCCCAAGATTATATGGCCTATAAATTAAAAATATTTACTCTGGCTGTTTAATAACTGACCCCCAACCCCTAATATAAAGTGACCAGAACTCTCAACATTGCTACTAGAAGTCTAAATTGTTACAAACACTCTGAATAATTATTTGGCAATATTTATTAAAGCTACACATTTGCATACTCCATATACTCTATTTATTAGTCTTCTGTGGCTGCTGTACAATTACTACAAACCTTAGTGGCTTAAAGCAACAGAAATTTATTCTCTTACAGTTCTGGGCCAGAAGTCCAAAAACAAAATGTTGGCAAGATTGCACTCCCAAGAGAGGCTCTAGGAGGGAAACTGTTCCTTGCTACTTCCAAGTTCTCATGGCTTGTCAGCATTTCTTGGCTTGTGGCTGCATTTTTCCAATTTCTGCCTCCATTTTCACAATGCCTTTTCTGCATGTATTAATCACCTACTACCTCTCCTTTATAAGGAATTTTGTGATGATATTTAGTGCCCACCTGGACAATCCAGGATAATCTCCACATCTCAAGAGCCTTATCTTATTTACATCTACAAAGACCCTTTTCCCAAATAAGGTAATATTCACAGGTTTCTGGGATTAGGACTTTGTATTAGTTTCCTGGGGGTGCCAAAACAAACTACCATAAACTTGGTGGCTTAAAATAAAAGAAGTTTATTCTCTCATAGATCTGGAGGCTAGAAATCTAAAATCAAGGTGTCGCAAAGGCCATACTCCCTCATAAGTCTCTAGAAGAGAATACATCCTTGTCTCGTTTGGCTTCTGGTGGTCGCTGGCAATCTTTGGCATTCCTTGGTTTGTGGCAGAATAACTCCAATCTCTACCTCTGTCCTCACAAGGCCATCTTCTCTCCATGTATGTTTGTGTCCAAATTTCTCTCTTCTTGTACAGAGACCAGTCACTGGAGTAGGACCCAGCCTATTGCAATCTGACCTCATTTTAACTTGATTACATCTGCAAAGAACCTATTTCCCAATAAAGTCACATTCACAGCTTCCAGGTAGACATGAATTTTAGGGGGGCACTATTCAAACTAATAAAGGCAGCAGAATGGAAGCCATTATCAGCCTAACACACCCTAAAACCCAATAATTCTACTCCCAGGTAAATATAGTCACAAAAAAACATACAAAAACCATGGAGCTATAAACTTATAATATACATGCTTTTTCTGCATGTGTATTATACAGTTCAATGAAAAGTTCTTCAGAAACCTATGTTCAATTAGTGAATAAACTTGGAGAATTTCATTGGTAACAGATGCCATCAGGAGATAGAAATAGGGTAAAATATTGGGTAATTGGAGTTGAAGGGATACAGACTGTGCAACAGTACTGAATGTAAAAACTCAGAAATGGACAGCGAAACACTACCTAACTGTAATACAATTATGTTAAAACTCTGAATGAAGCTGAATGTGAGAATGATAGAGGGAGGAGGGCTGGAAGCATAAATAAGTTGAGACTCAATATCAAGGAATTGAGAAAAAACATAGAATGAGCTGAGACTCAGCATCAAGGGATTGAGAAAACCTTCTCGACCAAAGGGAGAAGAGTGAAATGAGACAAAGTGGCAATGGCTGAGATTCCAAACAGAGTTGAAGGTTATCCTGGAGGTTATTCTTATGCATTAAGTAGTATCATCTTGTTAGTCAAGATGTAATGGAGAGGCTGGAGGGAACTGCCTGAATATGTAGAGCTATGTTCCAGTAGCCATGTTTCTTGAAGATGATTGTATAATGATATAGCTTTCACAATGTGACTGTGTGATTGTGAAAACCTTGTGTCTGATGCTCCTTTTATCTACCTTGTCAACAGACAAGTAGAACATATGGAATAAAAATCAATAATAGGGGGAACAAATGTTAAAATAAATTTAGTTTGAAATGCTAGTGATCAATGAAAGGGAGGGGTAAGGGGTATGGTATGTATAAATTTTTTTTCTGTTTTCGCTTTATTTTGTTTTCTGAATAGATGCAAATGTTCCAAGAAAAGATCATGATAATGAATATGCAACTATGTGATGATATCGTGAATTACTTATTATACATGTAGAATGGAATGATCAAAATAGGAATGTTTGCATTTGGTGTTTTTTGGTATTAAAAAAATAAAATGGGGCGGGCCGCGGTGGCTCAGCGGGCAAAGTGCTTGCCTGCTATGCCGGAGGACCTCGGTTCGATTCCCGGCCCCAGCCCATGTAACAAAAAACGGAGAAACAAAATACAATAAAACAAGAAAATGTTTAAAAGATGTTTCCCTTTCTTCCTCCTTTCCTTCCTTCTATCCTTCCTTCCTTCTCTCTGTCTTTCCTTTAAAAAAAAAAAAAAAAAAAAAAAAAATGAATTAAAAAAACAAAACAAAAAAAATCTATGTTCATCTTTGCACACTGTCAACACCTAAAATTGTTCATCATAAGTGTACTTAAAAAGCATGTGTGGAACATCTGCAGCCGCCGCTGCAGTTTGTACTTCTAAAATGGCGCCACTAGACTTGGACAAGTATGTGGAAATAGCGCGGCTATGCAAGTACCTGCCAGAGAACGACCTAAAGCGGTTATGTGACTATCTTTGTGACCTCCTCTTAGAAGAGTCAAATGTTCAGCCAGTATCAACGCCAGTAACAGTGTGTGGAGACATACATGGACAGTTTTATGATCTTTGTGAACTATTCAGAACTGGAGGTCAGGTTCCTGACACAAACTACATATTTATGGGTGATTTTGTAGACAGAGGTTACTATAGTTTGGAGACTTTCATTTACCTTCTTGCACTAAAGGCTAAGTGGCCTGATCGTATTACACTATTGCGAGGAAATCATGAGAGTAGACAGATAACACAGGTATATGGATTTTATGATGAGTGCCAAACCAAATATGGAAATGCTAATGCCTGAAGATATTGTACCAAAGTTTTTGACATGCTCACAGTAGCAGCTTTAATAGATGAACAGATTTTGTGTGTTCATGGTGGCTTATCTCCTGATATCAAAACACTGGATCAAATTCGAACTATTGAACGGAATCAGGAAATTCCTCATAAAGGAGCATTTTGTGGCCTGGTTTGGTCAGATTCTGAAGATGTGGCTACTTGGGCAATCAGTCCTCAAGGAGCAGGTTGGCTTTTTGGAGCAAAGGTCACAAATGAGTTTGTTCATATCAACAACTTGAAACTCATCTGCAGAGCACACCAACTAGTGCATGAAGGCTATAAATTTATGTTTGATGAGAAGCTGGTAACAGTATGGTCTGCTCCTAACTACTGCTATCGTTGTGGAAATATTGCCTCGATTATGGTCTTCAAAGATGTAAATATAAGGGAACCAAAGTTATTTCGGGCAGTTCCAGATTCAGAACGTGTTATTCCTCCCAGAACGACGACGCCGTATTTTCTTTGAGGCCTTCGCCCATCCTGCTGACCCATTTTCCTGTCCTCTTCTTACCCCAACTTTCTTGTACTACCCTCAACAATATACTTTTTATTGAGCACTTTGCTGCTGAAATGCTGCCTCTTGCCTTTTTTATTTTAAATTATCTAAATTTATTGTTTGTTATGGTGTCTATAGCAATGTTTTTCTATCCGTTTTCTCCCCCATCCCTTCCCTAACTTGGACTCATTTGAGAAGACTTGAGAAATGTCTTAATATTCACACTGCTGCATGTAGCTCTTACTTATTTACTGGTCTGGGGGAAACAGGATGTGTTTGGTTTTTTTAAAAGCCAATTAGAACAGACTACACCAAAATACTCCTCTTTTTGTATCATTCAGCCTTTTGTTTTAGTTTGTTGAGTTTTAAGAAATTTCAGCAGCAAAGTTGTTATTCAGTGGGCACAATGGACTGCAACTGTCTCGATTATGTATACCTGTCCCAGCTGTAAACTTCATTGTCCTTTGTTGGATATTTTAAATGGATATAAAATAAATTGGTCTAAAGGGAAAAAAAAAAAAAGCATGTGTGGTGGTTCAAAGCTATATATGCCTCCACAAAAACATATTCTTAAACATAAATCATTTTCGTGGGGGGGTGAGCCCATAATAAATAAAACTTTTTGATGAGGTTTCTTCGGTTAAGGTATGGCCCATCTCAATTAGGAAAAAGTGGAATGCAACTCAGACAGACAAAGCCATGGGAAGCAAGAAACTGAAGTTTAAGGAAGGCTAAAAGAGAACTAAGAGGATAAAAGAGTTTGCCACGTGCACTTACAAGTGGTAGAGGAGCCAAGGACCAAGGGTCACCAGCAGCCAGCCCCAAACACCAGTCTTCAGGAAGGAAGTATAATTTGATAATGCCTTGATTTGGACTTTCTCTTAGCCTCAAAACTGTGAGCTAATAAATTCCAATTGTTTAAACCAACCCACTGCAAGGTATTTGCTTCAGCAGCCAAAGAAACTAAAATAAGATGTAATTTTCAGCATAATATTTTAAAACTTTGTGCTGGTTTGAAAGGATGTATGTACCTAGAAAAGCCATGTTTTAATCGTAATCACACTTTGTAAAGGCAGTCATCTCTTCTACTCCCTATTTAGTACTGTTTGTTGGAAGCTTTAATTAGATTATCTTCATGGAAATGTGACTCACTCAAGAGTGAATGTTAAATTGGATTAGGTGCAGACAGGTTTCCACCCATTCCAGGTGGGGTTTGATTACTTTACTAGAAACCTATAAAAGTGGAAACATCTTGGAGAAAGTTGGAGATTCGGAGAGAGCAGGGCAGAACAACATAGCCACAAGAAGCAGAGCGCCCACCAGCCAGCGACCTTTGGAGTTGAAGAGGGAAAATGCCTCCCGGGGAGCTTCATGAAACAGGAAGCCAGGAGAGAAAGCTAGGATATGACACTGTGTTCCCTAAGTGCCTTTCCAGATGGGAGAGAAACCCTGTGTTTGCCATGTGCCTTCTTACTTAAGAGAGAAACCCTGAACTTCATCCGCCTTCTTGAACCAAGGTTTCTCTCCCTGGATGCCTTAGATTGGACATTTCTATAGACTTCCTTTAATTGGGACATTTTCTCAGCCTTAGAACTATAAACTAGCAACTTATTAAATTCCCCTTTTTAGAAGCCATTTTGTTTCTGGTATATTGCATTCTGTCAGCTAGCAAACTGGAACACTGTTATATATATAACACTTTCAAATCTATCAGATGGAATCTAAATATTTTAATGATTTGATATCCATGCACATTTGTTTTAAAAATAGAAAAATAAGTTCTTTAGAAATTCACATTGGCTTTATTTCTACTTCAATTTTCTTCTTCATTCCATTTCCTACACTGAATTTACTTTGAATGTATTAAACATTTTTGTTTGAAGGTCTATCATAATTCTCTTAAACAAAAATATAATAAATTTAATATTTTTAACTTTCCGTGACCATAAGGCTCAGTGATTTAAAATTTTCTTCTGCCATTGATTGTACTCCATACACAGAATGTTTGTATGTTACAAATGTTCATATTTGTATGTTGTTTTGGTTTGATAATACAAAATAAATTTTTTAAAATTTTTTCTTCTAAATTAAAGTATCATTACAAATATTATTAATACAAAATTAATCAAAACAGCATAAAAATAAAATTTATATAAAGATAAAAAGAAAATTTTTACTAGCAATAATCTCTTAATGAGACAGATGTGGCTTTTATTTTACAAATCTATGCTCTAATGATAGGATGAGTCAATGTACAAAATCAGTCTTTTTCCTTTTATTTTTAAATATAAGCTCTGAGAAAGCTTGTTTAAATGAACAGGAAAAGTAACCATTTTGTTATGATAAAGTCTATAATTTTTTTATCTCTTCCAAAGTTATATGCCAAAAATCCCACAGTGATTGTCATGGTCAGGTTCACGTGTCAACATGGCCAAGTTGTGGTACCTGTTGTTTGTTTGGGCAAGTGGTGGCCTGTCTGTTGCAATGAGGACATTTCATAGAATAAGATCATGGTCTGCTGCATCCACAGTTGATTCCATTTGTAATCAGCCAAAGGGGAATGTCTTCTGCAATGAGTGATGCTTAATTTAATCGCTGGAAGCCTTTTAAGGAGGATTCAGAAGAGACAGGCTCTCTTCCTACTTCAGCTGGTGAACCTCTCCTGTGGAGTTCATCCAGGCCCTCCATCGGAATCGTCCGCTTCACAACCTGCCCAACAGATTTTGGGTTCTGTATTCCCACGGTCACATGAGACACATATATTTGCGAGTATTCCCTGTTGATTCTGTTTCTCTAGAGAACACTAACTAATACAGTGATCTATTACTAAAATCATTTTTAATTAACCATCATAAACAACTGCATTAGATCTGCTTCCATTTTGTTGAAAGAACTGGAAACCACCTAAATTGGAAAAGGATTTGTGGTCCCATGATTGGGGTCATTCCCTTGCTCAAAACCAGCACCAATAGTCTGAATTGTCTATTCATGTACCATAGTAAGATTAGGAATGAATAAAAAATATGCAGAGGAAACCAATTATATTGAGCTACAGAAATAAAAATGTTTTAAATTAGTGATATATTAAATATGTTCCTATCTTAATACATGAAGTGAAAAATCTAGTGGCTGATCAAAAAGGTCTTAATTTCACACCAGGGAGTGAAAATGAAAATATTTCTAAATGTCTGTATCAATCATAATGTAATAAGACAATACTTATGATTTTTCTGGCTACAAAAATACTGTTAATACTACTGAGATTTCTATCAGTGACATAATCACAAGTGCTGCTTATAATACTGTGGTCAGTGTCTACTTTCATCATTGATGAAAATGCCAAAATGTATTTAGACGTTGGAGAAGATAAAGGTATGACTTTCTTGGCATCCAAACTAAGATCCCCACAATTCTTGGGTCAAGAACTCCTGGTTTAATGGAAGAAAGGAGCGAGTGACGCAAGAGGAGGGGAGCTGAGAAAAGGAGGGGAAGAAGGGAGGAGTGGAACGAGGGCAAGCAAGAAATAAATATGCCTAAATACCTGAAATCAGGCCAAGCCAATACACCTGAAGATTCATTGCCAGTGCTGTGGTTATTTCTACGGCGACTTCATATGAATACGTTTAATATCTAGGTTCTTCAATTGCGTCCTCCCCCACTAATCTCTTCCATAAAGGGTCACTGGTTCGCAGGAATTCAAAGTCCGAATACAACCAATATTTTCTGTGGTCTTAACTGAATGGCGAACGTCAGTCTGATCCCGTCACAGCCATTCTTCAGCAGGAAGTCCACATTTTCTCGGAATAAACCCTCCCAACCAGGCCCTGTAGGAGTCCTCAGAGGACGGGGCTCCCCTATTTGTGAGGCGCCACCTGCGGCTGCCCACCGACCTCTCAGCCCGCTGTCCTCAGCCCCGCTCAGGGCCTCGCTGCCCCGCGCTGCCGGCACGTCTGTGTACCGACGCGGGGCTCTTCCCCTCGGCACACCCAGGACCGAGGCCCATCTCCCTTGGACGCGGAGCTCCCCGGCCCTTCCCGAGCTGGGTTTTCTTTTGTCAAACGGCCTCTGCTCCTCAGAGTGCGCAGGCTCCACTTGGCCTGGGATCGCTGCGTCCCCGGCTTCCCGGCGGGCCTCAGGCCGGCTCGCTCTTCTTAACTCGCAGGAGATTCCCTTCTTCACTTGACGAGTTTTTCCCTCAGGAGCTTCGGCTCTTCCTCCTATCAGGCAACCACTTTTTCCATCGGTTCAACTCCGATGTTCGGGGCCCTACACGGAAAGTCAAGGGCAGGGGCGAAAACCCGTGTGTGAGGGCTCCACGACCTTTGAGAAGTTCTGAACTTTCAGCGACCTCTAGAAGCTTGCGAACTGTGACGTCGCGGAGGGGGCGAGAGGCCCCGGCGGTGATGAGGCCCTGGAACCCGTCGCCGCGCCTGGCCCAGAGCGCTGCCTTCCCACAGGGCTCGCGCACGCCCCCTGGGGGCCGTGTGACCGTACCCTCCGAGCTCACACTCTCAGTCCCCACCCTGCCCAACTACGGATACAACAGTATAGAAGGACCAGTTGAGGCGGGGATAAGAATATCACTGTCTCTGAAATCACAGAATCCAAATTCTTGTCAAGGAGGTAGATAAGAAAACTGACAGAATATGATGGTTAAGTTATAAACTGTGAGAAAGAACAATGATCTATAAGAACATATGGCAATGGTTTCTGACCCAGACTTGGAGCAACTGAGCTAAAACATGAAGGATAAATACAGATGGGTTTGCCAAGCCAAGAGAACGGTCAGAAAATATTTCAGGCAGACACAACAGTAGGTAGCAAAGCATGAAGACGAGAAATCATGACTCATGGGAGAAACAGAAGGAAATTCAATATGTCCGGAACGCTGGGACAATGCAATGACGCAAAGAATTCTGGCTATGAAGGTAGGGTGTCTAGGCTCAAATCCGAGCTCTGCCACTTACCACCTTGAAGAACAGAATGATGAAGGAAATGGCTGAAGAAAGCATTTCCTGAAGGACTTTGATAGCCATACTAACGGGTTTGTACTTCATCTTAAGAGGAATAAAGAGCCATTAGAAGGTTTTAAGCAGGATATCAATGAAATCAGATTTATATTTTGGAAATATCACTCACTTCATTATGAAGAAGGGAGAAGACATAAAACAAGACTGAAATTAGGGAAAATAGGGCTGAAGAGGCCAAAGTGAAAATGAGTGAACCAATAAAATCTCGTAGTGATATGTTTTCACTCCTGCTATTAAAATAGTAAAGGCAATTAATGTTAGCATACACCTAAATGAATAGCAGTGGTGTTTCCAAATAATTTCAATTTATCGTCCCTTGCAGGCTATTCGTCCCTCCCCCATTCCCTGCCCCCCACCTACTGACAAGAAGACTGTAAATTTGTTTTGCTTGGTTGCAGATAATCTGCAAACTAAGATGTCTTCCCTGTTGGCTCCTCCGTCCAAATGTGCCTTTCTGATTTTAAAATACAGGGAGGGGGCAGGCCACGTTGGCTCAGCAGGCAAGAATGCTTGCCTACCATGCCAGAGGACCCAGGTTCGATTTCCGGTGCCTACCCATGTAAAAAAAAAAAAAAAAAAATACAGGAGGGGTGGCACTAAGTCCCACATCCTTGATACCACATGTTCACAAAGACAGTCACTTATGCTCAAAATAGAAAGGCTTTGAACATACTTTATTTAGTCTGTTTAGTCTAACTGAACAGGTATTTCTCAATTTGACCTCTAAAACATGGGGTTATAGGCCTTGTTTGGGCCCATGCTGAGTTCATACCAGGGCACATGTCCTCAACTTCTCTTATGCCACCCAATTCCCTGCCTCCTAACAGATCAGAATATAAGTCCTTGCTTTACTTGCTCTTAGCTTCCTTTACCTCTCCCAAGATTGTACTGCAAAAAGCTCAAATCCTGTTCTGCCATATGTTTTACCTCCTGTTTTTGTTCCTGTCATCCCCCCAAAATTGGCTCTTTTTCTTACTATCCCCAAAAGTAATGACTCAAAATCACATTCTCAAATATGAAGGCAAATCTTCATTTACTAGAATTTCTCATGGGAGAAAAATAACAGTACACTACCCAAGAAATTAATTCATTGTCTTGTTCTCCAGACAAGATGAGCACTAGGCAACCAAAAGCCCTAGATGCTAACTTTGGCTCTTCCATTAACTTCTCAGACCCCGGGTAAGTCTCATTGTGGAGAGTCAAATCCTGGCTATAACACTTACTTGCCGTGTAATCCTGAGTTTATACTTAATCTCTTTATGCTTCCATTTCCCCAGCTGTAAGGTGGGGGTAATAATAGTCCTATTATATAGGGTTGCTATGAAGATTAAATGAGTTGATACATGTAAAACATTGCACAGGGTCAGGACATAATAAGAACTCAGTATGTGTTTGCTGTTACTAGGTGCAGGGCACTGGAAAAATTGGAAAGAGTGAGATAGAAAATGTCCTTGCCCTCCTGGACTTTACATTCTTCAAGGGTAAAAAGATAAACAAGTAAATAAATAAAGATAACTACAGACTGTGATAATGTTATAGAGACATTAATGAGGTGGGAATAGACATTAGATAAGATGATCATGAGAGGAAGAAAGATGAGCAGGAATCAATAGTGCAAAGATCTGGAGTAATAAACAGCAAATGCAAAGACCCTGAGGCTTGAAAAAGCTTGGAGAATTCTGGGAACAGCAAAGAGACCAATGTCTCTTGAAGCTTGGAAAACTCATGGGAGAGTGTTAGAAGTTGAAGCTAAGATTTAGGCAAAGACCAGATTCAGCAGAACCATGAGGGTGGGCCCTGTTAAAAGGCTGGATTTATTCTAAGTACAGTGGGGAGTCACTGGAAGGTTGTAAGCATGGGAATGATATCAGCTTTATAGATTTTGTTTTGTTTTGTTTTACTTTTTAAAAATAGACTTTATTTTTTAGAGCAATTTTAGGCTTACAGAAAAACTGGGCAGAAAGTACAGAGACCCCCCTCTCCCCTGCCACCCTATTATTAACATCTTGCATTTGTATGGTACATTTGTCACAATTGTATTGATGTTTCAATATATATTAGTAACTAAAATCCATAATTTATAATAAGGTTCCCTCTTTGTCCAGCTTAATGTTTTAAGACAAACCTTTCTATGTCTCTGAGGAATGTATTAGTCGAAGATCAGCCTGCCCAGATAATGAAATTTTAACACTGCTCAGAAACTTAAAGATCATCAAAATTCATATCCAAAGCTCCTGCCAGCTCCAAGTATCAGTGGTTCTATGCAGAAATTGAAATGAAGAGACTTTCACAAATGAGTATGTACCTCCTTTGATTTCTCAACCACACAATCTTTTTTTTTTAATAGTCACATAGCCATATTGTACTACTTTATTGACAGCCTCTTTCAACATGAAAAAGGTAGAATGGGCATAGCCCAAATACCACTAAAGGGTGGGATAGAAAGATCAAAGGTGATGGTGGAGCTACACAGAGAAGGTAGGGTTTAACAAATGAACATAATTACTGAATCATCAAATCGATACCTTCCCCCAGTCTCCAGCATCTCAGAGCAGCCAGAAGCAAAAAATCCAAAACTATGGAATTACAACTCGTACCAAAGAAATTTACTGCTTTTCTGCACACATGCTATTCTTTGCAAAAAAGAGGGGAAAAAAGTTGATTGTGATGATACAAAAAATATTCATTCCCTCCAGCCTCCTATATTCTGGAGCAGCCAGAAAGAAAAATCTGAGATGACAACACGGTAGCCCATGACAAACTCTGGGGTCCATCCCACAACCACTTGCTGAAAGAAAAGTTGAAAACCATTGCTTTCTTCTTTCCCTGCTTTGATATATGTTATATTATACAATTCAAAAAGTCAAAAAAACATGCATCACACAATCCAACCTTAAGTAAAAAATCAGTGGTTCCTGGTATAGTCACATAGCCATGCTGTATCAGTTTGCTAAAGCTCAGAATTCAATATACCAGCGATGGAACAGCTTTTAAAAAGGGAATTTATTAAGTTACAAGTTCCTAGTTCCATGGCCATAAAAATGTCCAAACCAAGGCATCCAAGGAAAGATACCTTGAATCAAGAAATGCTGATATCTACCACATAGCTGGTATCTGCTGGTCCTTGTTACAGGTTCTGCTGCTTCCAGCTTCTGATACCAGTGGCTTCCTCTCTAAGCATCTATGGGCCTTTCCTTAGTTCCTCTGGGATACAATTCTGGGTTCTGGCTTGCTTAGCACCTCACGGAAAGGCATGTGACAATGTCTGCTGCCTTTTAAAAAGCCACACAATTTTAATACAGAGCTTTATTATTATTCTTTCCCTCTGTGTCATTGGGCTGAAAGGTTGAATCATGTCAGATAAGTACTCTTAATTGTTCTTATTTCTTGCCTCCAAATTCTCAAATGCTTATTAACAATTTTCCACTAATGAAGTGTCCAAAATTAAAAACAGCATTTCAAGTGCTATATCACTAGGACCAAACAGAAAGAGCCATTATCTATCTGCTTTGTGACAAGAGGCCAATATCATATTTTTCTTGCAATATTACATAGCAAATGTGTATCTAATTTGATGTTTAGTATCACCCTTGGCCTCTTACACCATTACATTTTCCATGTGTTGCCCTCACCATGTAAATTTTTGTTTCCAATTACTTTTCCCCAGATATGTTCATTTGAAAATTTTCAAAGTTGAACAGTATTCTCTTTGTCATATTTCTAATGTTTTATATAATTTCTTTGGCTTTCCTGGCATTTTGCAGCATGCCCTCTTTTAGGGTCATCTGCAAATTTCATTAGCATGTGTGTGGACAGGATGTAGCTGGAAGGGAGTTACTGAAGGACCCACCTACTGTTCCTTTATTAATTAGGTACTGGTTCTAGAGCTAGAGAAGGAACCCCTTCATCAAAAGTAGAATTTGCCTCTGCTCTTTTAAACACACACACACATTTAAAATTGCTCTCAATTTTCTGAATATCTCTCACTAAAAATAAAATCCCATCTCATTAATAGCCATGAATAAAACCTCTATACCAGAGATTCCTAATTTGAGAACCACAGAACATGATGTCCTTGAGATCCATGAATGTCCTGCAACTGTGTTCCCAATATATTCACATTGTTATAACCTTGAGTAGATGTGCAGTTTTCTAAAGAAAAGGCCCGTAGCTTTCATTAGAATTTTGTGGGAGGTCATGAACCCAAAACAGGTTAGAACCACTGTTTTTTATCATTGTTCCTCAAAGAGTGAGCCAAGAATCAGTTGTATTGGAATTACAAAAGATGCTTGTTAAAATGCAGATTCTTCATGGTGATGAATACACAACTATGTGATGATATTGTGAGCCACTGACAGTACACCATGTATGGACTGTATGTGTGTGAAGATTTATCAATAAAAATATTTTTTTAAAAAAGGCAGATTCTTGAGTCCTATTCCTTACCTATGGAATCAAAATGGAAGTAGGATTTTTTAATTAAATGTTAATTATTTTTAATAGGAAAAGTAAATGTACAAAAATTTAAAAGGTCAAAAAGGTAAACTCTACTATCTTGTCCATCAATTCTAGAATTTTAATTCAGAAAGGCAACCACTATTCCAAGTTTCCAGCATGTTATTCAAAAATCCAGAGAACTTCCTGGAAGATGGCAGCTTAGTAAGACACGCAGATCTTAGTTTCTTATCCAGGACAGCTACTAGGGGAGTAGAAACGATACAGAAAGCGCCCAAAGCCACAACAGAGATAAAAAAGACAGCGTACCCCATCCTGGAACGGCTGGCTGGCTGAGAGAAGCAGCTCGGGTGAGATTGCCGAGGCGCGCGGGCCTCACCGGGCGGGGCGGCAAGCGACCGGAGTAACTCCCTTCCCCCTTCCCGGGCCGGCTGGGAGAATTGGAGAGGCGGTCCCCTGAAACCAAGGCGGCTGGCGCCCACACCACGCGCAGCCCCCGAACCAACTGAGAGAATTGGATCGGAAATCCCCAGGCCGCGGAGAACGGTGACGGGTGGGGGAGGCCCCTTCCAAACCCGTGACTCCCGGGGAACGTGCACTCTCCCGGGCGGGCCGCTGCCGCTGGCGCCCTCCCGCCACGCTTGTCGCCCAGGGCCGACTAGGAAATTCGGACAGGCTCTTTCCCAGGCTGCGGCGACCAGCAACCCTCCCTGCGTTCGGACCCCGGGCCGGCTCAAGCCGCTTCGGCTAGCGAACCCCCCGGACGGCGAGAGTTTTCCAAAGTTTAAGGTCCCACAGCACCTTTTACTGGTGGGACCCGCAGACAAACGTGTGCCACGAGCGCCACCTACTGGGCAGGATAAGAAAGACAGAACCCAGAGATTTCACAGAAAAATCTTCCAAACTTTTGGATCCAATACCCAGGGAAATCGGTCTAAATGCGCAGACGCCAACAGAAGATAACGGATCACGCTCAAATAATTGAAAATATGGCCCAGTCAAAGGAACAAACCAATAATTCAAATGAGATACAGGAGCTGAGACAACTAATGCTAAATATACGAACAGAAATGGAAAACCTCTTCAAAAACGAAATCGATAAATTGAGGGAGGACATGAAGAAGACATGGGCTGAACATAAAGAAGAAATAGAAAAACTGAAAAAACAAATCACAGAACTTATGGAAGTGAAGAACAAAGTAGGAAAGATGGAAAAAACAATGGATACCTACAATGATAGATTCAAAGAGACAGAAGATAGAATTAGTGATTTGGAAGATGGAACATCTGAATTCCAAAAACAAACAGAAATTATCGGGAAAAGAATGGAAAAATTTGAACAGGGTATCAGGGAACTCAAGGACAATATGAACCACACAAATATACGTGTTGTAGGTGTCCCAGAAGGAGAAGAGAAGGGAAAAGGAGGAGAAAAACTAATGGAAGAAATTTTCACTGAAAATTTCCCAACTCTTATGAAAGACCTAAAATTACAGATCCAAGAAGTGCAGTGCACCCCAAAGAGATTAGACCCAAATAGGCGTTCTCCAAGACACTTACTAGTTAGAATGTCAGAGGTCAAAGAGAAAGAGAGGATCTTGAAAGCAGCAAGAGAAAAACAATCCATCACATACAAGGGAAACCCAATAAGACTATGTGTAGATTTCTCAGCAGAAACCATGGAGGCTAGAAGACAGTGGGATGATATATTGAAATTACTAAAAGAGAAAAACTGCCAACCAAGACTCCTATATCCAGCAAAATTGTCCTTCAAAAATGAGGGAGAAATTAAAACATTCTCAGACAAAAAGTCACCGAGAGAATTTGTGACAAAGAGACCAGCTCTGCAAGAAATACTAAAGGGAGCACTAGAGTCAGAACCGAAAAGACAGAAGAGAGAGCTATGGAGAAGAGTGTAGAAAGAAGGAAAGTCAGATATGATATATATAATACAAACGCAAAATGGCAGAGGAAAATATTATCCAAACAGTAATAACACTAAATGTTAATGGACTGAATTCCCCAATCAAAAGACATAGATTGGCAGAATGGATTAAAAAACAGGATCCTTCTATATGCTGTCTACAGGAAACACATCTTAGACCCAAAGATAAACATAGGTTGAAAGTGAAAGGTTGGGAAAAGATATTTCATGCAAATAACAACCAGAAAATAGCAGGAGTGGCTATACTAATATCCAACAAGTTAGACTTCAAATGTAAAACAGTTAAAAGAGACAAAGAAGGACACTATATACTAATAAAAGGAACAATTAAGCAAGAAGACATAACAATCATAAATATTTATGCACCGAACCGGAATGCCCCAAAATACGTGAGGAATACACTGCAAACACTGAAAAGGGAAATAGACACAAATACCATAATAGTTGGAGACTTCAATTCTCCACTCTCATCAATGGACAGAACATCTAGACAGAGGATCAATAAAGAAATAGAGAATCTGAATATTACTATAAAGGAGCTAGACTTAACAGACATTTATAGGACATTACATCCCACAACAGCAGGATACACCTTTTTCTCAAGTGCTCATGGATCATTCTCAAAGATAGACCATATGCTGGGTCACAAAGCAAGTCTTAACAAATTTAAAAAGATTGAAATCATACACAACACTTTCTCGGATCATAAAGGAATGAAGTTGGAAATCAATAATAGGCAGAATGCCAGAAAATTCACAAATACGTGGAGGCTCAACAACACACTCTTAAACAACGAGTGGGTCAAAGAAGAAATTGCAAGAGAAATTAGTAAATACCTCGAGGCAAATGAAAATGAAAACACAACATATCAAAACTTATGGGATGCAGCAAAGGCAGTGCTAAGAGGGAAATTTATTGCCCTAAATGCCTATATCAGAAAAGAAGAAAAGGCAAAAATGCAGGAATTAACTGTTCAATTGGAAGAACTGGAGAAAGAACAGCAAACTAATCCCAAAGCAAGCAAAAGGAAAGAAATAACAAAGATCAGAGCAGAAATAAATGAAATTGAAAATATGAAAACAGTAGAGAAAATCAATAAGACCAGAAGTTGGTTCTATGAGAAAATCAATAAGATTGATGGGCCCCTATCAAGATTGACAAAAAGAAGAAGAGAGAGGATGCAAATAAATAAGATCAGAAATGGAAGAGGAGACATAACTACTGACATCACAGAAATAAAGGAGGTAATAACAGGATACTATGAACAACTTTACACTAATAAATACAACAATTTAGATGAAGTGGACGGGTTCCTGGAAAGACATGAACAACCAACTTTGACTCAAGAAGACATAAATGACCTCAACAAACCAATCACAAGTAAAGAAATTGAATTAGTCATTCAAAAGCTTCCTAAAAAGAAAAGTCCAGGACCAGATGGCTTCACATGTGAATTCTACCAAACGTTCCAGAAAGAATTAGTACCAATTCTCCTCAAACTCTTCAAAAAAATCGAAGTGGAGGGAAAACTGCCTAATTCATTCTATGAAGCCAACATCACCTTCATACCAAAACCAGGCAAAGATATTACAAAAAAAGAAAACTACAGACCAATCTCTCTAATGAATACAGATGCAAAAATCCTCAATAAAATTCTAGCAAATCGTATCCAACAACACATTAAAAGAATTATACATCATGACCAAGTAGGATTCATCCCAGGTATGCAAGGATGGTTCAACATAAGAAAATCAATTAATGTAATACACCATATCAACAAATCAAAGCAGAAAAATCACATGATCATCTCAATTGATGCAGAGAAGGCATTCAACAAGATTCAACATCCTTTCCTGTTGAAAACACTTCAAAAGATAGGAATACAAGGGAACTTCCTTAAAATGATAGAGGGAATATATGAAAAACCCACAGCTAATATCATCCTCAATGGGGAAAAATCGAAAACTTTCCCCCTAAGATCAGGAACAAGACAAGGATGTCCACTATCACCACTATTATTCAACATTGTGTTGGAGGTTCTAGCCAGAGCAATTAGACAAGAAAAAGAAATACAAGGCATCAAAATTGGAAAGGAAGAAGTAAAACTATCACTATTTGCAGACGATATGATACTATACGTCGAAAATCCGGAAAAATCCACAACAAAACTACTAGAGCTAATAAATGAGTACAGCAAAGTAGCAGGTTACAAGATCAACATTCAAAAATCTGTAGCACTTCTATACACTAGTAATGAACAAGCGGAGGGGGAAATCAAGAAACGAATCCCATTTACAATTGCAACTAAAAGAATAAAATACCTAGGAATAAATTTAACTAAAGAGACAAAAAACCTATATAAAGAAAACTACAAAAAACTGCTAAAAGAAATCACAGAAGACCTAAATAGATGGAAGGGCATACCGTGTTCATGGATTGGAAGGCTAAATATAGTTAAGATGTCAATCCTACCTAAATTGATTTACAGATTCAATGCAATACCAATCAAAATCCCAACAACTTATTTTTCAGAAATAGAAAAACCAATAAGCAAATTTATCTGGAAGGGCAGGGTGCCCCGAATTGCTAAAAACATCTTGAGGAAAAAAAAACGAAGCTGGAGGTCTCGCGCTGCCTGACTTTAAGGCATATTATGAAGCCACAGTGGTCAAAACAGCATGGTATTGGCATAAAGATAGATATATCGACCAATGGAATCGAATAGAGTGCTCAGATATAGACCCTCTCATCTATGGACATTTGATCTTTGATAAGGCAGTCAAGCCAACTCACCTGGGACAGAACAGTCTCTTCAATAAATGGTGCCTAGAGAACTGGATATCCATATGCAAAAGAATGAAAGAAGACCCATCTCTCACACCCTATACAAAAGTTAACTCAAAATGGATCAAAGATCTAAACATTAGGTCTAAGACCATAAAACAGATAGAGGAAAATGTTGGGAGATATCTTATGGATCTTACAACTGGAGGCGGTTTTATGGACCTCAAACCTAAAGCAAGAGCACTGAAGAAGGAAATAAATAAATGGGAACTCCTCAAAATTAAACACTTTTGTGCATCAAAGAACTTCATCAAGAAAGTAGAAAGACAGCCTTCACAATGGGAGACAATATTTGGAAATGATATATCAGATAAAGGTCTAGTATCCAGAATTTATAAAGAGATTGTTCATCTCAACAACAAAAAGACAGCCAACCCAATTACAAAATGGGAAAAAGACTTGAACAGACACCTATCAAAAGAGGAAATAGAAATGGCCAAAAGGCACATGAAGAGATGCTCAATGTCCCTGGCCATTACAGAAATGCAAATCAAAACCACAATGAGATATCATCTCACACCCACCAGAATGGCCATTATCAACAAAACAGAAAATGACAAGTGCTGGAGAGGATGTGGAGAAAGAGGCACACTTATCCACTGTTGGTGGGAATGTCAAATGGTGCAACCACTGTGGAAGGCAGTTTGGCGATTCCTCAAAAAGCTGAATATAGAATTGCCATACGACCCAGCAATACCATTGCTGGGAATATACTCAAAGGACTTAAGGGCAAGGACACAAACGGACATTTGCACACCAATGTTTATAGCAGCGTTATTTACAATTGCAAAGAGATGGAAACAGCCGAAATCTCCATCAACAGAAGAGTGGCTAAACAAACTGTGGTATATACATACGATGGAATACTATGCAGCTTTAAGACAGGATAAACTTATGAAGCATGTAATAACATGGATGGACCTAGAGAACATTATGCTGAGTGAGTCTAGCCAAAAACTAAAGGACAAATACTGTATGGTCCCACTGATGTGAACAGACATCCGAGAATAAATTTGGAATATGTCCTTGATAACAGAGTCCAGCAGGAGGTAGAAACAGGGTAAGATAATGGCCAATTGGAGTTGAAGGGATACAGACGGTGTAACAGGACTAGATACAAAAACTCAAAAATGGACAGCACAATAATACCTAATCGTAAAGTAATCATGTTAAAACACTGAATGAAGCTGCATCTGAGCTATAGGTTTTTGTTTTGTTTTGTTTTGTTTTGATTTTACTATTATTACTTTTATTTTTTTCTCTATATAAACATTCTATATCTTTTTCGGTTATGTTGCTAGTTCTTCTAAACCAATGCATATGTACTAAAAAATGATGATCATGCATCTATGTGATGATGTTAAGAATTAATGATTGCATATGTAGAATGGTATGATCTCTAAATGTTGGGTTAATTTCTTTTTTTCCGTTAATTAAAAAAAAAAGAGAGAAGGGATAATTGGAGCTGAAGGGATACAGACTGTACAACGGGAATGGATATAAAAACTCAGAAATGGACAGCACAATACCACCCAATTGTAATGCAATTATGTTAAAACACTGAATGAAGCTGCATGTGAGGTATAGGTTTTTTGTTTTTGTTTTTTTTGTTTTTTTCTTTCTATTATTGTTTTAATTCTTATTCTGTTGTCTTTTTATTTCTTTTTCTAAATCGATGCAAATGTACTAAGAAATGATGAATATGCAACTATGTGATGTTATTAAGAATTACTGATTGTACATGTAGATTGGAATGATTTCTAATTGTTTTGTTAATTCTTTTTTTAATTAATAAAAAAATAATAATACATGTAAAAAAAAATCCACTTAAAACAAAACAACAACAAAAGTTCCCTGGGTGATTGTCATACACAACAAAATTTGAGAATCACTGCTCTAGAAAGAAAGGGAATCAATATTTACCTTCATTCAAGACTAGCTCAACCAGGCTGACTTCTCTCCTCTGCCCATCTGTGGGGATCCAGGGCCCGGGATTTCCCTCCATATTGAGAGCAGGTCATTGCATGTAGCCGCCTACATGACCAGGACAGATATTAAAGTAATTACGTCTCCTCAGGGAGGAAAGAACATGATGACATTGAAACAAGGCATTGAAACTCACCTAATCACTGCTGGTAACAAACCTCCAAACCACTGTGTCATCAGACCCAGCTGAAACTCTGTTATTACATCCTATGAAACTTCTTTGTCCTAAACCCTTATAAGCCCTTGCACTCCCCTAGCCCCTTCATTTTCCGTGGCCAGTCACCACTGTGGCAGATCTCCTGTCCGTAAGTCCTAATAAAATCATATCTAACTCTATGCCTGAAAGTGTCCTATACCATTGTCCCAAATTGCTGAATTTGACAGCAGTATTATCTCTCACAATAATGTGTAATTTCTGTTCAAGATGTTAGACTTGCTGAACTCCGGGGGGTTGATCTTGTGATGCTTTCCATTTCTGTTGTGTTGTGGGACACAACTTTTGGGGCTCTTATCCTCCTCTGCCTCCCATGAGGCAAGCCAGCCAGGAGACCAGGGAACCACCAGCTGTAATGGACATGAGCTCTGGGAAGGGAGAATCTGAGGGGGAAGTCCCAAATGGGCCTCTATCATCCATACAGGGAGGGGTAACTGCCCTCCTGGACAAATGGACATGGCAAGAGTATGAGAACACTCTGAAAATTCTGGCAGGAGATGGCAAGACAGCTAAATGTGGGTTAAAAAAAAAGGGACCACCAAATAGCAGCAACCATAGCATGGCTCCTGTCAGGAGCCACCGCAAAACACAACAAAAGTCACTGTGCACAGTTTAGAGGAGGAAGTAAAATTAGAAAGAAATATGCACTTTGCCCAGGGGGAAATGAAAGACTCTCCAACTCAGCCCTTGCATCAAGTGGACAGTCAGTTAGAGACTGGCATGCAGATATGCCAGAGTCAGAGGCCATAAATTGCTTCAGGCTCAAATATGGAGTATTTTAGCTACTCTGGGACAGGACCCCAAAGCATCGGATTCCACAGACTCCTCCTTGAAAGAAGAGGAGGAATGGGAAATGGAAGAGGATGAAGAGCCCCAAAAGGTGCACCCCATAATACAACAGAAATGAAAGGTGTCACAAGATCAACCCCCTAGGGTTCAGCAAGTCCAACCTCCTAAACAGAAATTGCACATTACTATGAGAGATTATACCGCTGTCAAATTGAGCAATTTGGGGCGGTAGTATAGACAGAAACAGCAACAACAGGGAGTCCCTACCAATTGTTTTCCAAGGTTTTGGAATACAGAAGCAGAGAGGGTAGTGCTTTCTGGAGTGGAGATGAGTAAATCGGTATATATCACAACCCAGCCCTCACCGTGACAATGCTGTTAGCATTGTAGATTAGTGATTGCCAGGGCTTAAGGAAGGGAATGAGAATTGACAAAAATGAATATGGTGCTTCTTCTGGGGTTGGGATGAAAATGTTCTGGAATTAGTGGTGATGATTGTACAACTTCATGAACATACTAAAAATCACTGAATCATACACTTTAAAAGGGTGAGTTTTATGGTATATGAATCATACCTCAATAAAAGAAAAAGCAAACACACACAAACCACTACTATATATTTTGAAAGGATGCGTACATATTTAAGGGCATATATCAAAAATATTAGAGTGGGTGCCTGAAAGGAGAAAGTAATGGGACTGGGGATTAGGATGAGGGGTGTGTGGGGAATTCACACAGCCCATGATGATACTATACCATCAACATCAACTGAGGCAGATGATTAAATCAGGCATCTGTGCCTTTGGTAAAACAAACAACAATAACAACTGAGGGTGGGGCAGGGAAGGAAAAAAGAAAAGAAAAACATGTTTATAAATGGTTTTAACAATAGGGAAAATACTTACAATGCTCAATGAAAGAAACAGAATAGATACTACCATTATAGGAACATTTTAAGTGCGACTATATAAAATTATGCATGTATATAGACAAAAAGCACAACAGGTAGCTATAGCCTGGTAGTGCAGTGCAAAAAGATAGTGTACACTCCACTGTTGAATAATCTTGGCCACCAAATTGTTTAATTTTTCTGTAGCTTAGTTTCCTCATGAAAGTGGGGATGATAAAGATAATGAAAATACCTATTTCCAAAGGTGCTTATGAGAATTAGATGCGTTAATTTAGGATTGACACATAGCAAGCCTTATGTAAACATTACCTAGTATTATCACTTTCCTAACTTTTAAATCGTGGGCTACGGTGTCAGACGGTATATCCAATTGGGCTTCACTACTCATTAACCACGTGGCCTTCACAAAGTTACCCCATGAGAGCCTCAGTTTTCTCATCTATTGTGAGGGTTAATAGGGAGAAGAGATAAATGTCAGTGGACTGTATTATTCAGAATATTATTTACACAGTACCATAGTTTAAAAACCAGTACAGAAAAGGAATAGACTACCCGCATTTCAAACACTTATTATGAAAAAAAATGTAAAATATCACATAGTATTTTTATATTGATTTCATAGTGTAAACAATGTATTGGGATAAATATTAGGCTATGTAAAATATATCATTTTATATTGGGTTATACTGGGTTAAATAAAATCTATTGGGTTAAATAAAATATATTATTACAATTTAAAGGGATTAGAAGACATGAAACAAAATTTTTTCATGGTCTTCCTAAAGTATAAATTCTTCATTAGTTTAATTTTAGGGTGATAGTCTTTCCAGACCCTCCACTCTAGAAGGAGCTACAAGTTTTACACTCTCATGGCACTTTGAACCTCTTATTCATAGGCGTAATTAATTAATTAATTAGGTAAGATACAATTTTTTGTTTAATGTCCGTGGTCCTCAGTAGAATCTAAGCTCCATAATGTTAAGGAGCTGTTGTCTGTGCCTAATATCTAGCACAGGACCTAGCACTTCACTGTGATTGACAAATATTTATTGAATGAATGAACATGTAGTGAAATAAACAAAAACATTTTAACATGTACATCCTGAAATTGTACAGTCATGAGATTGGAGCCAATCCGTCTGAGAACTGAGGGACCTTACCTATTTTATAAACTAAGAAGACAGTGAACTTTCAGATTCTGGGGAGCTATTTTTGGCAGCTTTTCTTTACTGGAATCACACTGCCTGAACCTGTCCCCAGGAATCCTTTCAATTACTGCAGAGCTCTGGAAACCGAGTATTTTTCCAGAACCCCCCGGCCAGTAAAAGGGAAAGTAGTCTTCTAGATTTCCTTCACGCAGGATGTATTAGCCCTTACTGACTCACGAAAAGTATAGGATCCTTAAAACTGTCCTTCATTTCACAGATGAGGAAATGGGCCCAGGGAAATGAATTGCTTTTCCTAAGCCTAACACAGTTTAATCATAGAGCTGATACAACTGGGAATAGGATCATTCTTACAGTTCTCTCTCACTACATATATATCTATAATTCAAATTATGGAGTAGTATTATTTCTTTAAAATTATGTTTATGAAAGAATTTTCCTTATCTCTGAGAAAAGGTTCTTGATATGATGTTAAGTAACAAAAACAGACTAGAATTGTATGCATAATGTATACTCGATTATATAATATATAGATATATGGAGAGCATATATGTATGTATATGTGTATATATTTCTCAATTATCTATGTAGAAAAGTAAAAAGGGTGTACCGAAATTTTAAGTGTTTATCTCTTATTGGTGGGGTTCTAAGTAAGTTTAATTTTATTTACTTTCTGATTAAAAACATTTTTTCCATGAACATGTAATGCATTATAATCTGATCTGACATTTTTGAATGGCTTTATTTTGGTATTGATCAACTCTGAGGTGAGGGGAGTATCAAATCAGAGCCCAAAAAAGTTCTACCTGTCATTTAACCCAATCTGTAAAATGGGTGTATCTATTTCACAGGGATATATTGTATGTATGAAATAATGAATATGACATTCCTCTGTAATTCTTAAGCTTGATAAAACTGGTAGGTGGTAGTATAATGATGTTAAAGTCCAGAGACCTAAAAGAGATGAGAGAGGCCACAGGATAACAGACAACTTTGTGCCAAGGACTTTGGATTGGGAGAGGAGAGAAATCTTTCAGAAGTGAGAGCTTTTTTGCCAAGGCTTAAGAGAAACAATCACACGCCTGACCCCACTTCTTTTTTCTACAGTTCCCATAAATGCTTCAATATTCCCTCTTCAGCTTAACCTTCCCTTCTATCTCTTAAGTAGCCCCTGCAAACGATAGCTTAGAGTGGACAAGATCTATGTCCTGTCTACTTCACAAGCTGTTGTGTGGATGAAATAACACGAAATAGTATGTATGCCATATTTGTTTTGCTTTCCCCACAGCATGTGAAACGCAACCTAAGTAGGAGTGTGACCAACAGTCTTCCGAGGCCTACCTAGTCCCTAACAAGGAAGGGGCTATTTTCACTCTGGGTTAGAAGATTTAGGCATGAAAAAGAATAACTTTTAGCTGAAACCATTTGTACTGGGCCTGATCCATTAACAAGCCTTTCTCAACTACCATCTTTTTTTGCATATATTTGTATAGGGTCTTAAAAATTCCATGGAAAATAAGATTTCACACGCATAAATGATTTTTTAAATTAGGCAGAGGTGCCAAAGGTGGTATGTGAAATTACTATTACTTATATATTTTTTATAATTACCTAAGAGGAATGGAAACTATATTTACACAAAAACCTGCATGTGAATGTTTATAGCCACTTTATTCATAACTGACAAAAACAGAAAAACTCAAATAGGTGAATGGATAAACAAACTGTGTACATCCATATAATGGAATACCCTCAACCATAAAAAGGAGTGAACTACTAATACACAGCAACATGGATGGATCTCAAATGCATTATGCTAAGTTAAGGAAGTCAGATCCCAAAAGCTACATACTGCATTATTCCATTTATATGACATTCTGGAAAAAGCAAAACTAAAGGGGAGAAACAGATTAGTAATTACCAGAGGATGGGAGTGGGGGGTAGGCATAATTACAATGGGGCAGTAAGAAGGAATTCTGGCAGGTGATGGAACTATTCTTGATTATGATGGTAGCAAATATGCAGTTGGAAAAACTCACAGAACAGTACAACAAAACTGAATTTTACTGTGTAAATTTTAAAATAAAGTGATAAGGACCATGGTAAATCATATAGTGCAAAGAATTCAGTAAACCTGTAACGATGGTATAATTCTGTATTTTGATAAAGTGGAGGTTACACAAATATACACGTGATGAAATAACATAGAACTATACACACATATTACTCCATTGTCACTTTCCTGGGTTTGCTATTGTACTATAGTTAAGTAAGACGTAACCATTGTCGGGGGGAAGGGCACTGGATAAAGGTTGTAAGTGACCTTTCTGAACTATCTTTGCTTCTCCTGGGACTCAATTTATTTTTTAAGTCTCTCTGAAATCAAACTGTCAAACTCTAGTTTGTCTAGAGACATCCATTATTGCAAGTTTTTTGTATATCCTATTCATATTAAATCTAATACGTGTGAAATGTGTATATATATATATTTGCATATATAAATTAAGACAAATACTTTTAATACAAAAAGTAGCATATTACACTGTTCTGCATCTTGCTATTTTTCAACTATTGTTTTGGAGATTTTTCCAAGTCACACACACATAGATCCACCCCATTATTTTTCCTACTACATAGTATTACATCGCACAGAAGTATCATAATTTATTTCAACAGCTCTTATTGACGGACATTCGGATCCTCATAAGGAATTGAACTTAATTTAGAAACTTTTACAATATGAAAGGTCAGCTGTAGTCGAGACCAAACACTAAAAGTTTTCACAGATTCAAAGCTTGTTCCCACAATCTTTTTCACCAGAAGGGGGGAACGCAAGTGGTAAGAAAACATATTCCTAACCGAGGCGAAACGCTGGGAAATTTACCCGGTCAAAGGGTAAGCGGTAGGGCTGAGAGGGTATCACTGCCGGGTAGGAGTTCGCTGAGGGACGCCTCACTGCTAGAGGCTGAGGCTGTGCTTCAAGCCAAACCCTCGCCAGGCTGCAGCGCAGATACAGCAAAGTGTGTCGCGGCTATGCTCGGTTCCTTGATGCGTGGCCATCTCCAACCTTCTTCGGGGACTACCTGTCCAGGCGGGGTCTGAGTCCCCACCGCCTCTGGCTCACGCGCGCAGCGAACGTACACGTGGTGGCCTGCCTGGGGCCGGGTTCCCATCTCCGGCTCCTCCTTCCTCCAGCTCTCTCGGCTTTCTGCAGTATCACGTGCAGCCGCGCCGGGTGCAGGATGGCGGCGGCAGCAGCCGCGGTGGGTGTCAGGATCCGGGACTGCTGCAGCCGGGGCGCCGTGCTTCTGCTCTTCTTCTCTCTGTCCCCTCGACCCCCTGCCGCCGCCGCCTGGCTGCTGGGACTGCGGCCCGAGGATACCGCCGGAGGCCGCGTGTCCCTGGAGGGGGGCACCCTGCGCGCGGCCGAAGGCACCAGCTTCCTCCTGCGTGTCTATTTCCAGCCCGGGCCCGCGGCGCCAGCTGTGCCCGCGGCGCGGGTGCCCGCACCCACCCTTTACCCGGGGGAGAATGGCACAGAAGACTGGGCCCCGCGGCTTGTGTTTATCGAGGAGCCCCCGGGCGGGAGCGGCGTGGCGCCCAACGCTGTCCCCACGCGCCCACCCGGGCCGCAGCGTTGCCGCGAGCAGAGCGGCTGGGCGTCGGATGTGGAGGTCCTGGGCCCCCTGCGCCCCGGGGGCGTGGCGGGGTCGGCCCTGGTCCAGGTGCGGGTGCGCGAGCTGCGCAAGGGTGAGGCGGAGCAAGGCGCGGACGGTGGCGGGAAGCTCTTCTCGTTGTGCGCCTGGGACGGGCGCGCTTGGCACCACCACGGCGCCGCGGGTGGCTTCCTGCTGCGCGTCCGGCCGCGACTCTATGGCCCGGGAGACGTCCTGCTGCCTCCTGCGTGGCTGCGGGCGTTCGGGGCTCTCCTGCTGCTCGCCCTGTCCGCCCTTTTCAGCGGCCTGCGCCTCAGTCTCCTCTCGCTGGACCCGGTGGAATTACGGGTGCTGAGGAACAGCGGCTCGGCCGCGGAGCAGGAGCAGGCGCGCCGCGTGCAGGCCGTGCGCGGCAGGGGGACCCATCTGCTCTGCACTCTACTCTTGGGCCAAGCCGGAGCCAACGCGGCCCTGGCTGGCTGGCTGTATGCCTCGCTGCCGCCGGGCGTCGGGGACAGCGGGGAAGAGTACAGCGAGGCGGGGATTCACTTCCCGTGGCTGCCGGCGCTCGTGTGCACCGGCGCGGTGTTCCTGGGCTCGGAAATCTGCCCCTACTCGGTGTGTTCGCGACACGGGCTGGCCATAGCTTCGCACAGCGTGTGCCTGACCCGGCTCCTGATGGCGGCTGCCTTTCCTGTGTGCTACCCGCTGAGCCGCCTGCTGGACTGGGCGCTGCGCCAGGAGATTAGCACCTTCTACACGCGGGAGAAGCTGCTGGAGACGCTGAGAGCCGCAGACCCTTACAATGACCTGGTGAAGGAGGAACTTAACATCATTCAGGGCGCCCTGGAGTTGCGTACGAAGGTGGTGGAGGAGGTGTTGACCCCCCTGGGGGACTGCTTCATGCTACGCTCCGACGCTGTTCTGGATTTCGCCACCGTCTCGGAGATCCTGCGCAGCGGCTACACACGCATCCCGGTTTACGAGGGCGACCAGCGGCACAACATTGTGGACATACTGTTTGTCAAGGATTTGGCCTTCGTGGACCCCGACGACTGCACGCCACTCCTCACCGTCACCCGTTTCTACAACCGGCCCCTGCACTGCGTCTTCAATGATACCCGGCTGGACACCGTGCTGGAGGAGTTTAAGAAGGGTGAGCAGTGCTCTGTCTTCTCTCCCGACTCCTACCCCTTGCCGGAGTATTACCCTTTCATAACTATTTGAGGCTTCAGGTACCCAGAGCAACTTCTCTCCTGTGGTACCAAAAACTCAAGGTAGGCCCCATCATGGCTCTCCAGGCTAGTCCTATCTCTGGTCCCACATTCCCTGAAACTGACTGAGGACCTCTTCCTCTCTACTTGGCTTGCAGATGCATCATATTACTCATTCGTTCCATTCCACCAGAATTTTTGCAGGACCTACCAACTGCCAGGTATTGTGCAAGTTACACTACTCCAGGGATAGCTTTTGGAGATCATTGCACGGCGCCCGCTGGTTACAGGAGGCCCCTCTATAGGTTCACATAACAAACAGCTTTGCTTTTAATTTCCAGGGCAAACTAACTCTATTGCTGGACAGCTCCAACTGCTGACAAAATCTTCCTTAACCTGGAGCAGAGGTAGATACATGTCTCCAGAGCCTTGATTCTGGGTCCTAGTTCTGCCCTTTGAATCACATAGAGTAAATTCCAGACAGCTCAGACATTTTTCTCCAAAATGTAACTTCCCATCCGCTATTCATTTGACACACATCAAACAACCAGTTTGGGGATTAAAAGTTAGCTAAGGCAGTGGGGTCCTTGTCTTCTGGGAAGTGTAGTCCCATGAGAGTAAGGTAGACTGGACCTGTGGAGATATTCTGGGAAGAGGGGACCACTAGAAGAAGTGCATCGCCTAAGGAGTGGAATTTCTGCCTGTTCCTTTCCCATCCCCTTAACTTCAGACTTAATGCCATGCTTATAACATGCTTACCACATGTCTGGGGTTTGTCTTTCAAAACTGTCTTCTGGCACTGAGTGTAATTCACTTAAAAAAAAAAAAAAAAGACTAGCCTGGTTACTTTAGAGTCAATTCTTTTGACATTACACAGTTTAACTGGCCCCCCAAATCTGAACCACATTTGGCCCAGGAGAGCTCTCGGTTGTTTTTGAAAATCAAACTCCCTTCAAGAGTCACCACTGAGAGCATTCAGAGGACTTTCCCACAGACCTTGAAAACAATTCCAGAAATTGGAAACAGTGACATGCTTAGAATAAGTGTAGAAACTTCCAGAATGATAACTATTTTGAGGGAGGTACTCTTCTGTACGTATGAGTTGGCATGTTTATTAAAAAAAAAAAAAAAAAATTCCATCTCCTGATTTTAGAATCAGGCCTCAAATGTGGCCTTCTTGTAGCTAGCAAAACTCTCATTTCAATGTGTGGTTTTGATAGCTCTCTTTGTCAAAAATTCAATTCCATTACTTTGTCATCACAAATACTCTTTAGAACTTTGCATACAGAGAAAAAGAAATCTGAGGTTTTCCTTCTGCCACAGTATTCTCACACAAATGAACATGTGTGAAATATCAAAGGGTAGCCCGGGAAAGAGGAAAAAGGTCTAAAAGCTACTTTAAGTCTCATTTGGGTGAGAAAAGGCCTGGACTTTGCATTGATGACAAGAGGAGGGAAACATTTGTATGCAACTGTTTTATCTGTTTCACCCTCCTCTGTTTGTGTTCCCACCGCACTCTAAGATTCATCCATCCACTCTTGGCGTTATTCTTACATTTTGTGTATCATCCACAGAGGAGCCTTGGATCTGGGCATAAAAGCCACGAAATAATAATATCTTGCATGTGATAGTTAAGATAGAGTGCAGTTAAGATGTCTCATTTTCATGTCCTGCTGGAAAACATTTTTAATGAAACTCTTGTGAACTCATTCAGTCATTCGGTGGTCACTAAGCTTCAATATAGTGTTATGCAATGGGAAGACGAGAAGACAAGACTGCCTCAGAAAGTGAGCAGTCTAGAAGGATGTAGTGTTAGAATAAGGACAGAACTTAGAAGCTGAAATTGTGTCTTAATCACCTTTGTATCCCCAGCACCTTGCACATAGTAGACTGTTCACAAAAATCAATATTGATCTGAAATAAGTCCCTGTTGCAAAATTTCTAAATCTTAACAGAAGAAAGCTTGTTAGTGAAATAGATCACTAAAGAAAAGCAGGCTAAGTTAAATCCCATTACAGTTAATACCATGCCAATGAAAATTTGTAATAACAAAGATATTTCCATGTCTTTTCAGAGCCTTGGTACTTATTCAAAATGTGGTCCACAAACCAGCAATATTGGCATCACCTGGGAGCTTATTAGAAATGTAGAATTTCAGGCCTTACTCTAAGTCCACTGAATGAAAATCTGCATTCTTACAAGACCCCAGGTGATTTGTATGCGCATTAAAGTTTGAGAAGCATTGTCTTCACAGAACCTTATTGCAGGTCTACTTAGGATAGAATAAATATGAGGAATAACTGTCCAGGTTGGTGTTCTCAGGCGCCAAGCCATGTAATATGATGGTCATCTTCCGTAAGACGTATTTGCACCATAGGCTAGGAGAGGAAAGCTGAGTTAACTACTTTTTTTATCTTTAAAAATAACTATTTAAGTAAGTCATAATAGCCCTTCCATTTCCCACATTTCCCTGCACCTCAGGCAACTTAACCTCCTAAACAAATCCCCTTGGAGGTAGGAGAGGAAAACTATAATATTTATAGGAACAACAGCTACCATTATTGAGTGACAACTGTTCCAGGCACCACTCCAAGCCCTTTATGTACTCAGAATAACCCTCCTGGGTAAGTATTATTAACTCCATTTTACAGATGTAGAAACTAAAGCTCAAACTGATTACGTGACTTGCTCAACTTTCCATAGCTAATAATTGCTTAAATTGTGATTTGAACTAGGTCTGCAGAACCCCAAAGCTTGTTCTTTTTCTGCTACACAGGTCTTATTTCATGCTCCATCTCCAGACCCCTGTCACCCACAGGGTTCAAAGCTGGCCTTTCACCTCTGACTGACTGCCCATAGCCAATTCATCTCCAGTTTCTGCAGCTTAAAAAATGTAGCTTTTATAATTACAATATTGCCAACATGCAGCATACTCTTGACAAAACATTGCATTCTCTTATCTGATCCTTAAAACAACCCTGCAGCGTTACAAGTGAGGATCCTGAGATCCAAAAGAGTTACTTGGTCTGCCCGAGATCATCACACAGCTAGTACATTCCAAAGCCAAGATGCAAACCCAGTTCATGGTTTGAATCAGGTTGAAACAAGGTCACTCTTGTCCATATGGAATTTTTTCTCTGTACTTTTTATAAATAGCTTGTCTTTAGAAGTAGGAAAAAGGAAAATGGTCTTTCCAGCTAGCATGCGAACTTTACAGAAGACCAGCCAGCATGCTAACTTTACAAAAGAAAACCCTATTTTCTCCCACTGGACTGTGAGTTCCTTCAGGGCACAGAATGAATCTGTTTACCTTTGTGTTCCCAGGGCAGCACTGTGACCACTGTGGCTAGGTGAAGAATGAACATTTATTGAATTAACAAATTGTGTTATCGGTATTTGTTTATAAGTACACCCCACCCATATAATGAGCATCTGGAGGACAAAGACGGTGTCTTATCTATCTTTATAGCTCCAGTACTTAACAATAGATATGACATATAGTTTACGTTTAAAATAAATGTTTGTTAAATGACTGAATGAAGGACTGAAGGAGTTAACCTTTAATATAATGTAAGGGTTCTGCAATGCTCTTATAAATAGAATCATTTATTAACTCTAACCCAGTGACTTTAGACCATACCCAAGAACAAAGTCAAACTTTAAGTGTTAGAAGAAAATTGTTGTGTATATTGTTTCTCTTTTTCCTTGGGTGTATCTATTTATTTCAAAATTATTTAGCCCTTTCCACGTTCAAAGCTCTGTGCCTAAAGATTGGGCATCTGAGATACAACCTCTACTCCCAAATAGCCTAATTCTGGTGTCCCCTTTTGTAAATATAGGAGGCAGACTGGAGTCCCCTTTCCCCATCCACTTTCCAATGGCATTGCAATGTACAAGTCGTGTTTTGGTACGTAAATATATGGGTAAAAGGGACCTGTACATAAGCCATTGAAACAAAACTGCTGTAATAGAATATAAAAATGCAATGGGAACATCAAGTAACTGTATTAGGTGGCAAATTTTGCTTTTTATAAATTTTTTACAGAAGTTTATGTTTCTATACTGCATATTCATTCTAGAAAATTGTAAAATGCAGAACCATAGGAAAAGAAACTCAAAATTACCTGAAGATAATCATCCCATTACCCTGAGATAATAACTCTTAATATTTTATCATATTAAAAAATATTACAAAAAAATTGCATGTATAACAATTTTACCAATTTTTGAAAAAGTGAATAAAGGAAAAAACCCTACCATCAATCCCTACCATCTTCCACAAATTGAATAGCTCATTCTAATTCCAAGAGTGATTTTCTTATATGATGATATTATTTTTACTATAGTCTCCTCAGGGTTGAGTTCTGTAATTTGGGAATACTAATTTAATGGATATAAAATGGAGCCTTAGAAATTTCTTGTATTTAATTTCTCAGAATTTCTGCTCTATTTATTCGATTGTTTTTAGGAGAAAACCAACCCTCTAGAAACAACATGGGAAGGAATAAAGTTTTACTCTGAAATCAAAGACCTCTGAGCAAAACAGCTGGAGTATTTAAACTCAGTCACCTTAGCCCTGCTGGATGAGCAGCATCTTCCTAAACAAAAGACAGCACAGGCTGCATACTCCCAGGTTACTCTACCTGGAGCATCATGGCTGTAAAATGGCCCATTGCAGTTTTCATTGCCAGTCTTGGCTCATTCGCTCATTCATTCAGGAAATATTTATTGAACTCCGTCTTTGGGCCAGTTACGGTGTCGGGTCCTAGAAATACAACAGTGAACAAGTCCGACATTTACCAGCCATTTGGAGCTTTGGTCCTACTGCACATGGCATATGCCTAAAGTATGTCCAACCAGCTAGTAAGTGGTCCTGGTACAGACACCATCTTTTCACTGAGGAATCATCTGGTTGAAAACATCAGCATTTTACTATATCATTCCAAGTTCTGTGAGCTGTTTTAGCAGGTAGAATAACAATTCCAGTGCTTGATTCTCTAAAAACCTGCCAAAACATGAGTGCTACATTCTTTATCTTTTGTGAAAGAAAATAAAAAGTTATATTCACTCAGTTGGCATAATTAAATATAATGTGGTTAAAAATGTGTTAAACTTTGCTAAATAATAATTAGGTTATTTTTCTCTTTCCTCTATTTTGTTTTAAACTTTTTTGTGAGATAAAATATATATACAAAGAAAAGAAAGAAAAAGCAATAATTTTCAAAATACACTTTAACAAGTAGTTACAAAACAGATTTCAAAGTTTGTTATGGATTACCTTTCCACTATTTCAGATTTTTCTTTCTAGCTGTTCCAAAACACTGGAGGCTAGAAGAAATATCAACATAATGACTCAACAACCATACTCATTTGTTAAAAACGATTTTCTCTGTTATAATTCCTCCTTCTCCTTTGATCCTTCTCCCAATCTGTAAGGATCTTTAGGCAATGCCTGTTCTGACTTTTTTGTGTTGAAAAGGGGTATCTAAAGGATAGAGGGATGTAATTAGTTGATAATCTTGGAGAGGCTGGTCCCTCTGGGTTTCAGGATTTATCTGGCCTAGGAACCCTCTGGAGAATATAGGTCCCAGGAAAGCAAACAGTACATGAAACTTTAGTCTCAGTTCGAGCCCTAGGTGTTCTTAAGAATTAACAGGAGTTATTGGTTGGGGCTTAGCAAACCATGGCAATTAGCACTTCTAACTGATAAATAATAATTAGTAACTTTTAAGAGAGATGTTTGCTTTCTAAACGGTAAGTTAGAGCTAACAGTAAATAAATCATAGTCCATCATGTGCAGAAACAAAGAACAAAAGGAAACAAAGAAAAGTGAGAACAATGATTATACGAGATTAAAATGTGGATTTCTTTTTCTTTTTTTTTAAATTTTCATTATGATTGTTGTTATACAATAACTACATTTTTCAGCCTGCTCCCCACCCCCCAAAAAATGCTAAGTAGCAATAGAATCTGAGCTGTAAAAGGACACTGAAAAACCTGAAGGTAATCTAATTCTTTTTTTTTTTTTTTTCTGGTAGATATAGTTATCCTTTCCAGAGCATAACAGCTTCATTGTCAGACTATCTTTTTATCTACTTGAAATCCTACAGGCTGTAATTAAATTCTATTTCCTCTCTCTTTGAGCATCCTTTGCTGGTTCTCTTTTATTTGTAGAATATTATAGCTCACCTCAATTCCATTTTTTTGTTTGTTTGTTACTAAAAGCAGTTTTATTTAAATAAGAATTTAAATACATTATATAACATAAAAACTGAAGAGGGGAAACAAAACATAGTTTTACTCAACATGGAATTGGGCAGCTGTTAATAAAATGCAAGCTTTCCAGCTAGCTACATGAACAATACATCAATTTGAAATTTGTTCCCTTGTCAAAACTTTAACTCTGATAGAAGTTTGGCCTCACATTCTGGTGGCTGTTCATTTGGACAACTCTTAGCTAGCATGTTATGTCTTATCAAAAAGAACAAAGAGATGCTTGCCCATGCAAAAAAAAAAAAAAAAGAAGAGGACCTTGGTGGCAAGCCAGATGTCCTGTCACCTCACTAGATGGAAGGCAGCCTCTCTAAACTCTGCCCGCCTGGTCAGCTTGGAGACACCAGATCTTTCTTTCACTCCAAAGGTTCCCTTCTCATGATGCCGCTGTTATGTCTGTCTTACCCCTCCTTTTTCAGCTCCACCAAGAGCTGATCTGGGGGTTACATAATCTAAGGGTAGGGAATTCTGCAGAGGGAGGGCCAAGGAGCTTCTGGCCAAAAATAGCTGTCTGTGATCTAGCGGTTCTAGGCTTGGCTGAAACATCACCTTATTGCTTTGTTTTAGGCTGGACACTGCCAGGTGTCTACTGCTTGACCTCCGTTTAAATGAGGGGCTTGAAGGCTAGACAGCATGGCTCTTCAGTTGATTGCATGAAAGAGTGTACTAGTCCAAGTTAAAAGCAGACCCCAAATGGTTACATTATACAAACTGTGAGGTTTTTAAATTTGTGACAAGGGACAGAAGGGAAATTTTCTGCTCATTGCAAGGAAAGCCTCACTTAAGCTTCACTGAGCCACAAGCACTTAAAACCCATGAACTTCAGCTGGTTGTCCCTAGCCAGTCCAGCCTCTATAAGGAACTGGCATATGTTCTTGCATTGGTCACCCTGTAGCTGAATCACTTCTCCATATTCTGGATGCTCAATTACAGTACCATTGCAGGCAAATTTCTTCTAAAACGCCTTCTCTAGTTTCTTTTTATTGTAATCATCAGCCATCAGTGCTAAGGGTCTTAGTGCTGTTTCTCTGTCGAATTCTTATATGAATATAATCCTCAGTCCCAGCAAGAAGCAGGTCATAACTCTACTTGCATCAGCAAAGGAGTCGGAAGAGTGGAGGTTCTGGATAGCGGACACACTATACGATTCCTTTTCCTCCCTCTTCCTCAGTGGAAATGGCCTGCAGAAGACGGCGGTGGGAGAAGGCAGACAGAAGGGGACAGAGCATCATGGAGCGGTGGGGGCTCACAGGGGAGGCTGCTGAGCCCTTGGCAGCAGCTCAGTGACAGGGGCCCAATTCCATTTTATAATAACCAGATACATTTTGTTGTGTTTCTAGCCCCTTTAAATCATTTGAGTGTCTCAGAGGAGAGGTCTATGGTCTTCCCGGTACTCTCATGAGCAGATTTACCTCTAGGTCCATGTTTTGGGACTCCAGACCTTCTATAACTCTGTTTTATTTCCTGCTGTCTGTTCCAAATTAAGGTTCATTCCTTTCTTTGACACATTCAATGAACATCATTCTCTGTCAGGCCTGAGCTAGTCACTGGAGGTAAAGTGTGAACAAGCACCATGCTTGCCTTCCCAGTGCTTGCCGTCTAGTAGGAGATAGTAACTAACCAACAAGTATTTACAAATGGTGATGGGTGATTTGAAGAAAAAGCAAGACAGCCATGAGAGCGTGTAACCTGGGCCCTGAACTGGGCTTGTGGGCAGGATAGACCCGCCTCTCCCCAAGCTTCGAGCTAAGCCCTGAATGTTGGTAAGAAGGGACTTCCTTACCAGAGGAAGATAAGGAAGAGCTTTCTAGGAGCAGGAAGCAGACGTGCAAGGTCTCTGAGGAAGGAGGGCCAGTGTGGGGACCATGGTCCCTCAGGTGCTATAGCACCCATTCGGGAAAGCCCTGTCCCAGCCAAACCCACCCTACCTCAATCCCCAGTGACTGCCTGGACAATTTGGTTCTGTAACATTCACTGACTGCTGCAGCATCAGGGTACATTCTGAAGTGTTTCTTTGTTAACTTGTTTTTTATTTTTCTCTGTCCTCTGGCAGTCAGCTCTTCTCTTTGGGTCCATCTCTAGTAAATCTTTGCCCCCACCGCACTCTTCGCAAAACCACATTTTCCACATCTATCTCACTTGCAGCTTCTACTTATCTGAGAAAGGAAGTAAATACCCATGTTGAGAATGGTGTGTCTGGTATTAATCATTTATTTCACCAAATAAATGATTAATTAGGCTTTGACAGAGAGCCTAGTACATGAGGTGGGTGGAGGATTGGGGCGGTTACTTCTGGGACCAGATTCAAAGCTGTGCAATGTCAGCCCTCCAGATAATGGGTCATTACTCTGCTATTTTTGCAGTGTTGCTTAGCAAGCCAAACTGCTAACCACCGTATAGTCTAGTGACTAACAACTATTTTCTCCTTCGCTGGTGATGTTGGTTACCATGGCAGCCTGGCTTTTTTCTAATTGCCTTCTAGTGGCCGAAGAAATTTCTTTGTGATAAATGTGTCGATTGTTATATTTCTGATGAAATGGAACAGAACAGTTACTACAAAGTGCAGTTTTATTTTTTTTGAGACAGGGACACTAGAGAAAGGGCCAGTCTAGTTTTTCTTAAGGTGGCTGCTTCAGGATTTGTAGGATGACAGTTTTGAATTTCTCTTCCTGATGATTCATTAAAGAATGATTTGATGTTGATTGTATAGAAAAAAATCATTCGGCATATGTCAAAGTAGCTTTCTCTCATCCCATTCCACTGGTGTTTTCAATATTAAGATACAAGCATTAGGAATTTACAGCCCTTTGCAAACACAAAAAGCTGTAACTATTGACATTGGTAAAATTCTGATGTATCATATAACTTCACAAAGAAGCATCCTCTAAAGCTAGAGTGTCTTCATAGCTCAGAACAATTTAGACTTATAAAAGCATAGAATCTTCAAGCCAGAAAAAGAACATTGGAAATCACCTGGTCTCATCCTTTAATTTTTTTTTCATCCTTTAATTTTAAAGTTGAAAAAACTAGGCCCAGGAGGGATAAATAATAAAAAAAGGCAGTGAGCATTCCTTACAAAGCAATTGCATGTACAAAGATCTTCACAAAACAATGACTTATGTTGTGCTCACAATTTATACTAGGCCAGTGTTATTTATCCCCATTCTGCATATGAGGCATCTGGGATCTGGAGCCATGAAGCATCCTGTTGAATGTTAGTGACAGAGGTGGAACCAGAACTCATGTCTGTGATTTGCCACCTCAGGCCACAGAGCCTTGGGCATAGGCAAGGAGCCCAGGAGGCCTGGGCCCAGTACAGTTTATCAGCTGCTGTGTGATCAGGGCAGGTCACTATATCACTCTCAGGCTTGGCTTCCTTCTTCTTAAAATGAGGATAATGAGACTACATTGTAAGTTTACTGCAAAGACTAAAGATAATGTATATGAAGCTCTTAAGATACTCTACCATTTGCCTCTTACTTCTCTGATCTAGTTAAATGAATTGTATGTAGCTAGTCATTTTGTATAACAAGTCTTTTCTCTGATCCAGCCCATGTGAAAGTCACTGTATATAATAAGAAAACAAAATTTATAGCTGTTTACTTAGGATAGGGCTGAGGAGACGGGAGTTGAGCTATGGCAGGTTCCTTATATTTATTTTGTTCTGTCATTGGTAGCTTGGTTTCCTCACTCTGCCCTTCCTCAGATACCCCAAGCAAATAGAAAAACATGACCATGTAAACAAGTATCACAGCCCTATAAACAAAAGCTCTCAAAGCTACACACACTCCACTAAAACAAAATGTCAGGCTGAACAGTGGAAGAGTTGGGCCAGAAGCAGAACGATGAGGGGAAAGTGGGATTGTGAGTCCTCTTTTCCCCTTCCCAGCTCAAAGCCCTTCTCCCTGCTGACTCACTAGTGAGGTGCTGGGCCTCAGCTCTGCAAACTTTCTTGCAAGCTCTGGGCATTTACAAAGTAAGTTCCTTTGCTTTTACCACATTGGAGACATCAGACCAGAGATTTGGCCTGAAATGTGGCGTCTGTGAGGTGTGTTAGAAAGATCGCACCTAGGTTTGATGCCTGGCTCGACCACATACTAACTGTTGTCCTTCAGCAAGTCGCTTTATTTTTCTGGGTCTCAGTTTCCTCATCTACATATTAGGAATAATGAATGCCCATTTTTCAGAGTTATTATGAAGACCAGAGGTACCTTATGCACCCAATGAACAGTAGGTACTGTATTCACCACTATGGCAAGAAATGGAAAATGGGCTGAGTGTTGACCCATGCTATATACTCAGAGTCAGCTTGGTTGAGATCATAGACCTTGAAGTAGTTGTAGGCTGTCTTCACCCCGAGTAGAGAAACTTCAAAAGGGTGGGTTTAAGGTAAACCAGACATATCTGGCATACTTTAAATGCAGCCCTGAGAACCATTCTCTGTCTTCTCCCAGGAACTAGCCTAGTTTGACCATAATCCCTGAACTGGCTGAGAACTAAGGCAAGGCCCTATGTTAGGAAGATCTCTTAGGATCCGTGAGGAAGATCTGGCAATTATCTGAGTGAAAATGACTGACTGGTGGCTTGACAATGGTAACAAATGGACGTGGGGAAATGTAGTCAAATTCTTTAAATTTATTTTGAAAGCAGAACTTACAGGAGGCACCAGATGCGGGGGGTAGGGAGAGAGGTTTTGGCCTGAACAACGAGAAGAACAGAACTGTAATTTGCCAAATCGAGGAAGGCTATGGGAGCAGTAGGTTTGGAAGAGGGAGAAGGATCTCAGTTTTGCACAGGTTTAAGTTTGAAATGCCTTTCAGACTTCCAAGTGGAGATGTCAAGGGGCAGTTGGGAATGTAAGTCTGGAATTTGGATTGATGATATTATAGGAAGAATGAATGAGTTAAACAAAGGAATGAGAATAGATAGAAAAGTGAAGAGATTCATTTACTGAGCCCTGGGACATGCTAATATTTACGGGTACATGCCAACATTCAGAGGTCATGGGAATTCAACACTCAGGCATCAAACATTTGAGGGTCTATGATGGGTCAGGCACTGTTGCAGGGGCTGAGGGTACATCAGTAAATATGATGTAGGAAGAACCAGTAAGGGAAACCAAGAAGAAGCATCGAGAAAGTTAACAAAGTCTCAGAGATATTTACCCCTTCTAATCACAAGAGTATAATCCATAATTTCCGTACCCTAATCCCATCCTGGACAACTGCACTAATATCCTAACCAATCCTCCTTTTTATCTTTCCCACTTTAAGACATCCTATCCATTAAAACCAGGTTAATTCTACCTGAACACTGAATTTACCAGATATTTACCATCCCAACAACATGTACTAATTTCCAGGGAGGATTATCTCTTAACTCTTCATCCCATCATTAAAGGCTGGGATATATACCTTGCCCTCTTTTCCTGTGCTCTATCAAATATATTGTATTTATTCCCTATTCAGAAAATAACTGGCCCAAGGATACTCTGCTAATTAATGATGGGGCCAAAATTTGAAGGGAATTGAATAGGATTCCTTCCTATTCCTTCATTAGGATCTGTGGACATTATCAAAACCCATCTAAATAAGACTTGATACTTTTAACCTCAGGTTTCCTGGAGACAGAACTGGTTTTGCAGGCTGCCCATGGGCCAGCTGACTTTCTCCATGTTCGGAGTAAGCATATCCAGTATCTCTTGCTTAAAAATCACCATGCTGGCCAAAAGTGAGTTCGTTAAGTCTTGGGAGGTGTCATCCTCAGGCCAAAAGTGATTTATCTAAGTCTTGAAGAAGCATCCTCAGCTCATGAATCAACCTCAGATAAAGGAAGTTGAATGGAAAGACGCACAGGGCCTTGCCTTAGTTCTCGGCCAGTCCAGGGATTATGGTCAAACTAGGCTAGTTCCTGGGAGAAGACAGAGAATGGTTCTCAGGGCTGCATTTAAAGTATGCCAGATATGTCTGGTTTACCTTAAACCCACCCTTTTGAAGTTTCTCTACTCGGGGTGAAGACAGCCTACAACTACTTCAAGGTCTATGATCTCAACCAAGCTGACTCTGAGTATATAGCATGGGTCAACACTCAGCCCATTTTCCATTTCTTGCCATAGTGGTGAATACAGTACCTACTGTTCATTGGGTGCATAAGGTACCTCTGGTCTTCATAATAACTCTGAAAAATGGGCATTCATTATTCCTAATATGTAGATGAGGAAACTGAGACCCAGAAAAATAAAGCGACTTGCTGAAGGACAACAGTTAGTATGTGGTCGAGCCAGGCATCAAACCTAGGTGCGATCTTTCTAACACACCTCACAGACGCCACATTTCAGGCCAAATCTCTGGTCTGATGTCTCCAATGTGGTAAAAGCAAAGGAACTTACTTTGTAAATGCCCAGAGCTTGCAAGAAAGTTTGCAGAGCTGAGGCCCAGCACCTCACTAGTGAGTCAGCAGGGAGAAGGGCTTTGAGCTGGGAAGGGAAAAGAGGACTCACTACTTCCACTTCTGCCCACTTTTGGTCTAATCTTAACACAGCAGCTGGCTAGAGAGAGCCTTTTAATACCTAAGTTCGTCCTTGGCTTCCCTATCTAAAATTGTAACACCAGCTCACTTATTCACACTCTCATATCCCCCTTCCCTTTTTTGCTTTTCTATGCAAATATAATACTATGCTATATATTTTACATATTTTTCTGATTATCTCTCATCCCCACTTACTAGGATTTAAACTACAGGATGAAAATTATTTTTTCCATTGTGTTCATTGCTTCATCTTTAGTGCCTAGAACAGTGCCTGGCATGTAATAGACATTCCAAAAATATTTGTTGAAAGAATGAAGGAAGGAAAGAGGAATTGGAAGATTGTGGGGATATTATCTTAATAGGAGCAAATGAAGAGAAAGTACAAAATGACTCCTGGGTTTTGACTTTGAATAACTGGAAGACTGATGGTGCCATTTAGTGTGGCAAAGAGGGAGGAAGAGCTGGCATACTGGTCTTGAAGATTGTGAGTTCCTATTTGGATAAGTGATTCTGACAAGACAAGATGACACAGGGAAAATGTCTAAAACAAGATGAGGGCTGTTCTAGTTTGCTAACTGCTGGAATGCAATATACCAGAAATGGGATGGCTTTTAAAAAGGGGGATTTAATAAGTTGCTACTTTACAGTTCTAAGGCCATGAAAATGTTGCAATTAAGGCAAGTCTATAGAAATGTCCAATCTAAGGCATCTAAAGAAAGATACCTTGATTCAAGAAGGTCAATGAGATTTGGGAGGGAGGAGCCAAGATGGCAGCTTAGTGAGGTATGGGATATAGTTCATCCTCCAGAGCAGCTAATAAATAGCCAGGAACCATACAGAACAACTGCTGGGGCCACATCAATGACCGGGCGCACAGCGTACACCAGTCTGGACAAGCTGGACTAGCTGCTATCCCACCCAGAACCTTCAGTTCCTCAAGCTGCAGCAGCCAGCATCCTTCCTCCACAGGCTGCTTCCCAGAGGGGAAAGGAAAGAGACTTTACTAGCAGCAAGGGGCACAGCAACCAAGCTCAAATTTATGGAATTAATTAACAAATTCTTACTACTAAAAATAGGCCTCCAGCTCAGCTGAACCTCGAGTAAAAGCTGAGGTTGCTGGGTTTTGTCCCCACACAGAGGGGCAAGATTGATGGAAAAAGAAAAAGAAAAAGAAAAAAAAAACAACAGGTTTTTTTTTTTGAATCGGACAGCACAAAATATTTGAAAGGGTCTAGGCCCTGAAGGAAAGGAGGGAGCGCATAGGATCTGGAGATACACAGAGCAACATACCAACTTAAACTCCTAATTGGCAAACCCAAAGAATGGGGTCCTGCTCTGAAAAGGAGGATTTTTTTTTCCTTTTCTTTTTTGTGGCTCTGTTTCTACAGATTGACTGCTCTTTGGATACAGCTGAAAGGTTTCTCAGGCTCCACCTGCCCCAGGCAGGGGTGGAATTAAGCTTGTCTGAGAGCTTGTCTGGAGGCTATCAAAGAACAGATAGACAACAAAGTCATCCCCCAAGAAAATCCTTCCCCAGGAGAGGGGTGGGGCCCAGCTCAGGTGGAATCCCTCCCTCAAGGAATTCAGACCCCAGGGTCTGGAAAACTGAAGCCATTAAAGCCAGCCTACAACCTCTCCTCTGACTCAACCTCATCCCCAGCAGTGAGAGTCTGCTGAAGCTAAAGGTACCACATCACCTTATGCTGGTGGGACCCACAGGCAGACAAGTGCCACATACTGGGCAGGATAGGAAAAACACAGAGTCTAGCGGTCATAGAAAAGTCTTTCAACCTGCTGGGTCTCACCCTCAGGGGAAACTGATGCCAGTGACTCTTTCCTCCTAAGAAGAGGCAAGTTTGGTCTGGAAAAATCTGACTGGGGTCTCTAATACCTAAGTAGACCCCCCTAAGGGGGAAAAAAGGCACCATACAGGCAAGACAAGAAACAAGAAAACAAGAACTGAAAAATTCTGATCTATTAAACAAAACCTGAGCTAGAGGTCTAGAATAAGCTGAACTGAATGTCAACGAACAGACAGACAACAAAATCATCCAGCAAGAAAATCCTAGGTTAAAAAAAAAGTGAAAACAATCTCCAGAATAAACTAATTAAGAAAATTAATACCTAGACACCAGCAAAAAATAATAAATCATACTAGGAAAATTGAAGATATGGCCCAGCTAAAGGATCAAACCAACAATTCAAATGAGATACAGGAGTTGAAACAATTAATTCAGAATGTTTGAACATACATGGAAAACCTCATCAAAAATCAAATCAGTGAATTGAGGGAGGATATAAAGAAGGCAAGGAATGACCAAAAAGAAGAAATCGGAAGTCTGAATAAACAAATCACAGAACTTATGGGAATGAAAGGCACAGTAGAAGAGATGAAAAAAAAAAAAACAATGGAAACCTACAATGTTAGATTTCAAGAGGCAGAAGACACGATTAGTGAGCTGGAGGATGGGACATCTGAAATCCAATGAGCAAAAGAAAATATAGGGAAAAGAATGGAAAAATATGAGCAGGGACTCAGGGAATTGAATGACAACATTAAGCACATGAATATACATGTTGTGGATGTCCCAGAAAGAGAAGAAAAGGGAAAAGGAGGAGAAAAACTAATGGAGGAAATTATCACAGAAAATTCCTAACTTCTGTGAAAGACTTAAAATTACAGATCCAAGAAGTATAGCATACTCCAAACAGAATAGATCCAAATAGATGTACTCCAAGACACTTACTAATCAGAATGTCAGATGTCAAAGAAAGAGAGAATTTTGAAAGCAACAAGAGAAAAACAATACATCACATACAAAGGTGGCCCAATATGACTATGCATAGATTTTTCAGCAGAAACCATGGAGGTGAGAAGATAGTGGTATGATATATTTAAGATACTAAAAGAGAAAAACTGCCAACCAAGAATTCTATATCCAGCAAAATTGTCCTTTAAAAATGAGGGGGAAATTAAACATTTTCAGTCAAAAAATCACTGAGAGAATTTGTGACCAAGAGACCAGCTTTGCAAGAAATGCTAAAGGGTGCACTAGAGACAGATAGGAAATGACAGGAGAGAGAGGTGTGAAGAAGAGTGTAGAAATGAAGACTATCAGTAAAGGTAAAAAGAAGAAAAATTAGATATGACATATAAAATCCAAAAGGGAAAATGGTGGAAGAAAGTGCTGACTGCACTTACAATAATAACACTAAATGTTAATGGGTTAAACTCCCCAATCAAAAGACATAGACTGGCAGAATGGATTAAAAAACAGGACCCGTCTATATGCTGTCTACAGGAGACACATTTTAGACCCAAGGATAAACATAGTTTGAAAGTAAAACATTGGGGAAGAGATATTTTGTGCAAACAACACTCAGAAAAGAGGAGGAGTAGCTACACTAATATCCAACAAATTAGACTTCAAATGTAAAGCAATTAAAAGAGACAAACAAGGACACTATGTATTAATAAAAGGAACCGTTTAACAAGAATACATAACAATTATAAATATTTATGCACCAAGCCAGAGTCCTCCAAAATATATGAGGCAAACACTGAAAAGAGAAATAGAGACATCTACCAGAATAGTTGGAGATTTCAGTTCCCCACTCTCATCAACAGACAGAACATCTTCATAGAGGGTCAGTAAAGAAACAGAGAATTTGAATAATACAATAAACGAACTAGACTTTACAGACATTTATAGAACATTACACCCCACGACAGCAGGATACACCTTTTTCCTCAAGTGCTCATGGATCATTCTCAAGGACAGACCATATGCTGGGTCACAAAGCAAGCCTCAATAAATTTTAAAAGATTGAAATCATACAAAACACATCCTTATTCATCATAAAGGAATGAAATTGGAAATCAATAATAGGCAAAGGGCCAGAAAATTCACAAATATGTGGAGGCTCAACAACACACTCTTAAACAACCAGTGGGTCAAGGAAGAAGTTACAAGCAAAATCAGTAAATATTTCGAGGCAAATGAAAATGAAAATACAACGTATCAAAATTTATGGGATGTGGCAAAGGCAGTGCTAAGAGGAAAATTTATTGCCTATATCAAAAAAGAAGAGCAAAAATCGAGGAATTCACTTGGAAGAACTAGAGAAAGAACAGCAAACTAACCCCCAAAGCAAACAAAAGGAAAGAAATAACAATGATTAGAGCAGAAATAAATGAAATTGAGATCATGAAAACAATCGAGAAAATCAACAAAACCAGAAGTTGGTTCTATGAGAAAATCAATAAGATTGATGGGCCCTTAGTGAGGTTGACAAAAAGAAGAAGAGAGAGGATGCAAATAAATAAAATCAGAAATGGAAGGGGAGATATAACCACTGACCCTGCAGAAATAAAGGAGATAATGAGATGATACTATGAACAACTTTATACTAATAAACTAGACAATGTAGATGAAATGGACAGCTTACTAGAAAGGCATGAACAACCAACATTGGCCCAAGAAAAAATAGATAGCCTCAATAAACCAATCACAAGTAAAGAAAGTGAATTAGTCATTAGGAAGCTCCCAAAAAAGAAAAGTCCAGGACCAGATGGCTTCACATGTGAATTTTGCCAAGCATTCAAGTAAGAATTAGTACCAATCCTGCTCAAACTCTTCAAAAAATCGAAGAGGAGGGAAGACTACCCAACTCATTCTGTGAAGGCAACATCCCCTTCATACCAAAGCCAGACAAAGATACTACAAGGAAAGTAAATTACAGACCAATCTCTCTAATGAATATAGATACAAAAATCCTCAACAAAATCCTTGCAAATCGAATCCAGCAGCACATTAAAAGAAGTATACACCATGGCCAAGTAGAATTCATTCCAGGTATGCAAGGATGGCTCAATATAAGAAAAGCAATAATGTAATACACCATATCAAGAAATCAAAGCAGAAAAACACATAATCATCTTGATTGATGCAGAAAAGGCATTTGACAAAACTCAACAGGAAAGACCAACCTTTCCTGTTGAAAACACTTCAAAGGATAGGAATAGAAGGGAACTTCCTCAACATGATAAAGGGAATATATGAAAAACCCACAGCTAGCATCATCCTCAATGGGGAAAAACTGAAAACTTTCCCCCTAAGATCAGGAACAAGACAAGGATGTCCACTATCACCACTGTTATTCAACATTGTGTTGGAAGTTCTAGCCAGAGCAATTAGACAAGAAAAAGAAATACAAGGCATCAGAATTAGAAAGGAAGAAGTAAAATTCTCACTGTTTGCAGATGATATGATACTATATGTCAAAAGCCCCAAAAAATCCACAGCAAAACTACTAGAGCTAATAAATGAGTACAGCAAAGTGACAGGTTACAAGATCAACACTCAGAAATCTGTAGTGTTTCTATACACTACTAATGAACAATCTGAGGGGGAAATCAAGAAAAAAATTCCATTTACAATTGCAACCAAAAGAATAAAATATTTAGGAATAAATTTAACTAAGGATAAAAAGACCTATACAAAGAAAACTACAAGAAATTGCTAAAAGAAATCACAGAAGACCTAATTAAATGGAAGGGCACACCATGTTCATGGACTGGAAGACTAAATACAGTTAAGATGTCAATTCTACCTAAATTGATTTATAGATTGAATGCAATATCAATTAAAATCCCCAAAACTTACTTTTCAGAAATAGAAAACCCAATAACCAAATTTATCTGGAAGGTCAGTGTGCCCCAAGTAGCTAAAAATATCCTGAGAAAGAAAAAGTGAGGTCAGAGGTCTCAAACTACCTGACTTTAAGGTGTATTTACGAAGCTACAGTGGTCAAAACAGCATGGTACTGACGTAAAGATAGATATATTGACAATGGAATCAAATAAAGTGTTCAGGTATAGACCCTGCCATCTATGGACAATTGATCTTTGTTAAGGCAGTCAAACCAACTCCCCTGGGACAGAACAGTCACTTCAATAAATGGTATCTAAAGAACTGGATATCCACATGTAAAAGAATGAAAGAGGATCCATATTTCATATCCTATACAAAAATTAACTCAAAATGGATCAAAGACTAAGCATTAGATCTAAGATGATAAAATTTTTAGAAGAAAATGCAGGCAAATATCTTATAAATCTTGTAATAAGAGGTGGTTTCCTAGATCTTACACCCAAAGCACAAGCATTGAAGAAAGAAAGGAAGGAAGAAGAGAGAGAGGGAGGGAGGGAGGGAGGAAGGAAGGAAGGAAGGAAGGAAGGAAGGAAGGAAGGAAGGAAGGAAGAAAGAAAGAAATGGAAACTCTTCAAAATTATACACTTTTGTGCATCAGAGAACTTTGTCAAGAAAGCAAAAAGACAGCCTACACAATGGGAGACAATATTTGGAAATGATGTATTAGATAAAGGTCTAGTATCTAGATATAAAAAGAGATTGTTTAACTCAACAACAAAAAGACAAACAACCCAATTACAAAATGGACAAAAGACATAGACACTTCTCAGTGAGAAGAGGAAATACAAATGGGCAAAAGGCACATGAAAAGATGCTCAACTTCCCTGGCTCTTAGGGAAATGCAAATCAAAACCACAATGAGATATCATCTCATGCCCACCAGAATGACCGTTATCAATAAAACAGAAAATGACACATGCTGGAGAGGCATGCTTATCCACTGTTGGTGGGAATGTCAAATGGTACAACTGCTGTGGAAGGCAGTTTGGTGGTTCCTCAGGAATTTAAGTATAGAATTGCCATATGATCCGGCAATACCATTGCTAGGTATCTACTTAGAGGACACGAGGGCAAGGACACAAACGGACATTTGCACACCAATGTTTATTTACAATTGCCAACAGATGGAAACAGCCCAACTGTCCATCAACAGACAAGTGGCTAAACAAGCTGTCGTATACAAATACGATGGAATATTATGCAGCTGTAAGACAAAATAAAGTTATGAAGTATGTAATAACATGGATGGACCTTGAGGACATTATGCTGTTTGAGATTATCCAGAAACAAGAGGACAAATACTGTATGGTCTCACTGATATGAACTAACATTAATGAATGAACTTGGAGAATTTCATTTAAGAACAGAGACCATCAAGAGATAGAAATAGGGTAGATATTGGATAATTGGAGCTGAAGGGATACAGATTGTGCAACAGGACTGATTGTAAAAATTCAAAAATGGATAGCACAATACCACCTAACTGTAGTACAATAATGTTAGTACACTGAATGAAGCTGAATGTGAGAATGATAGAGGGAGGAGGGCTGGGAGCACAAATGAAATCAGAAGGAAAGATAGACGATAAAGTCTGAGATGGTATAATCTAGGAATGCCTAGAGTGTACAATGATAGTGACCAAATGTGCAAACTAAAAAATGTTTTTTGCATGAGGAAGAACAAAGGAATGTCAGTATTGCAGGGTATGGAAAACAGATAGTAATACATACTTTAAAACTTTACTTATGCATGAGACTAAACCAAAAAAATGTTTATTTGATACAAATAAGTTCCATAAGTGCATGGAACCTTGAGTAGGACAGGAGATTTTGTAGGTTTGTCCAGAGTGATGCCCCGATAAATTCCAGAGTGATTTGAACAGTGAATGAAAAAGTATTTACAAAGTCCCCTTGGAGGAATGGTGAGAAAGGGGGGAAATTCAACTTCCCCATTTTGGAGAAGGCCTGACATTCTCACAAGCAGTGAGTTCAATAAAATCAATAGGCCAAACCCTCAATCTTGGGATTTGTTCATATGAAAATTATCCCTGCAAAGGATAGGCTAAGCCTACCTAAAATCAGGCCTAAGAGTCACCCCCAGAGAACCTCTTTTGTTGCTCAGATGTGGCCTGTCTCTCAGCCAACAAGGCAAGCAAACTCACTGCCTTCCCCCTCTCTACGTGGGACATGACTCCCAGGAGTATAAACCTACCTGGTAACGTGGGACAGAAATCCTAGCCTGAGCTGGGACTCAGCATCAAGGGACTGAGAAAACCTCGACTCAAACAGGGAAGAGAGAAATGAGACAAAATAAAGTGTCAGTGGCTGAAAGATTTCAAAAGGAGTTGAGAGGTTATCCTGGAGGTTATTCTTACACATTATACAGATCACCCCTTTTTAGTTTAAGGTGTATTAGAAAGGCTAGAGGGAAGTGCCTGAAACTGTAAAGCTGTGTTCAAGTAGCCATGTTTCTTTAAGATGATTGTGTAATGGTAAAGCTTTCGCAAAGTGACTGTGTGACTGTGAAAACCTTGATCTGTGCTCCTTTCATCTATGGTATGGACAGATGAGTAAAAAATATGGATTAAAAATAAGTATATAATAGAGGGAACAAATGTTAAAATAAATTAGGTAGAGGGAAATACTAGTGGTCAATGAGAGGGATAAGAGGTATGATATGTATGAGTTTTTTCTTTTTTCTTTTTATTTCTCTTTCTGGAGTGATGTAAATATTCTGAGAAATGATCATGGTGATGAATATACAGCTATGTGATGATATTGTGAGCCATTGATTGCACACCAAGTATGGAATGTTCGTATGTTAAGAATGTTTGTGTTGGGCCACGGTGGCTCAGCAGGCAAGAATGCTTGCCTGTGATGCCAGAGGACCTGGGTTCGATTCCCAGTGCCTGCCCATGTTAAAAAAAAACCATGAAAAAGAATGCTTGTGTTGTAAGTTGATTGGTTTTATTAATAGATGTTTAAAAAAAAAAAAAGGCTGATGAAGTTCAGGATTTCTCTCTCTAGTGGAAAGGCACATGGTGAACATGGCATCTGCTAACTTCCCCTCCAGGCCTTTGCTTCATGAAGCTCCCCAGGAGGCATTTTCCTTCTTCACCTCTAAAGGTCGCTAGCTGGTGGACTCTGTTGTTCTCTCATCCTTCTGTCGCGGTTCTATAGCTCTCTCCTCATTCTCAAAAGGGAACTATCTCCGAAATGTCTCCTCTATTGTAGGATTCCAGTAAACTAATCAAGACCCACATAGAATGGGTGGAGACACATCTCCATCTAATCAAGTTTAATACCCACAATTGATTGAGTCGTATCTCCATGGAGATGAGCTAATCAAGTTTCCAACCTTTAGTATTTAATAGGGATTAGAAGAAACCGTTGCTCTCCTGAGATTGATTAGGATTAACACATGGCTTTTCTACAGTACATAAATCCTTTCCAACTGACACAGGGGCTCAGAACAGACAGTGATGTTAAAAGAATAGATCTACCTATCAGTAAGAAAGGGGTGATGGTGATGTTTAAAGTGGTGGACTCTGTTGAGATCTTGATTTGAGAGGAGAGACAGAGAAGAGCAGAGGCTCGAGGGCTGGAGCAGAGGTTCTTAACTGCAACTTCACATTAAAATCACCTTAATAAGCTTTAAACAGCTCAATGCCCAGACTATACACCAGAACAAACTTCTGTTAGTGAGACAGAGGCATCAAGAATAGTTGAGGTTCCTTAGGTGTTTCCAGTATGCAGCCAATGCTCTAGAGCATTTACTGTATGCTTATTTTTAGGTGAGAATAAAATAGATGAATCCACAACAGAAGCAGAAAACTATATACGTGGAAGAAAACCAAGGTAGTCTTAACCGGTTTTTTCATATGCTTTAATATGCTTAAAAGTCACCAGGAGATCTTGGTGAAATGCAAATGCAAATTTTGATTCAGGGAGCTGGGGTGGGGCAATCCTAAATTCTTCATCTTTCACAAGCTCCCAGGTGATGACAATGTTTCTCTCCCAAGGAACACACTTTGAGTAGTAAGTGTCTAGAGCAGGCCTTCTCAACTTTAGTGTGCATAGGAATCACCTACTTGAGACCTTATAGCATGGCTTTCTGAGCCCCACCCCAGAGATCCTGATTCCTTAAGTGAGGGCTGGGGCCTAAGAATTTACATTTTGTACAAGTTCCCAAGTGAGGTTCATGCTGCTGCTCCAAGGAACACCCTTTGGATGGTCCTGAGCGTCACCAAGGCTAAGATGAGAAAGAGGAGATACTCAGTACTCTCTACCCAGTGAAGAAAAGATGCTGCGGGAACACCCAGGAGAAGATGAATGTAGCAAAAGCCACTGTACCTTACACGGTGAAGGTCATAAATGAGATAGAAACCATAAAATGATTTCTGTTTTCTTTAGTTCTCAATTTCCAAGAAAGATGCTTTCGTCCTTGCATCTGCGTTTTATCTTGGGAATGCTTGCCCTACCAAAGTGTTGGAGCTATTTTTGAAAGGGAGAGAGAACAAATCAATTTTTTGCTTTTATTTCAAAGCATAGAAGATATGCTTAAAAGGATCCTGGAGAGCTCTTTTCTGTGAACAGGACTAAACCACCTAAAGACCCTTGGAAAGTATTTCAACTTCTTCAAATACCTATTAAAGTTTTGATGCTGCTGCTACTACCTTTCTATCTCTTTAGGCAGAATTTCCAATCTCAACACTATTGACATTTGAGGCTGCATAATTCCTTGTCGTGGTGTACTGTTTTGTGCATTGTGGGATTTTAGCAGCATTCCTGACCAGCAGCACACCCCTCCTCCACCATTGTGACAACCAAAAATGTCTCCAAAACTTTGTCACCAGTGGGCCAAAATCACTCACAGTTGAGAATGACTTTTTAAAAGGCAATGTCTGAAAACCTAGTCACCTTTCTAATAAATCTGATTTGCGGCTTGGGTATGTTGATAGCAGGTAGTGATGTGATAGAACTTTATGCAAAGTATTACTGGTAACCTGGAGCAAAGGCAAACATTAGTTTGGCTTTCAGCAGTGGGAAGTTTTATGGACCTTGGACATATCAAGAGCATAAAAGTGTGGTATCTCAAGCCTGTCTCAGAGATGATTGCCGTAAGAACCACAAGAAGCCTTTTCCCAAACTCAGCATTAAAAGTCAATACTGCTTTCTGCATCATGTCAGCAAAACACCGTAACCACCTACATCTATCTGTGAAAGCATTGATCAGCTTGTCACTACAATTATCCTTTGTTACAGGAGGTTCTTTTCTATCTTTTCGTGAGTTCGAAGCATTTTGTGACCCTCAAACCATGTACACTGAAGAGTCCAGGAGTTATTAGATATCTCATCCCTCTTATCAGACAGTTCACCCCAGAATGGCATGGAGCCTACCTATAAAACAGTAGTTCTCAAACTTAAGCCAGCAGCAGAACTACCTAAAGAGTTTGTTAAAACAAATTGCTGGTGCCCATATCCAGGGATTCTGATTTGCTCAGACTGGTGTGGGGCATGAAACTGCATTTCTAACTAGTGCCCAGGGGATGTTGATGCTTCTGGTCCAGGGACCACACTTGCAGAACCATTGCCCATAAACCAAGATAATAATTCTCAGTGCTGACAGAACATTAGAATTACCTGGGGATATTTTTAACTGTTAATGCCAAGGTCCCACGCCAAATCAATGAAATGAGAATCTCTAGGTATGGGATCCAGCCCTTGGGAGTTATTTAAAGCTTCTCAGGTGATTCAAATGCACCAGGATTGTGACCCACTGGATTAGGTGAAAGGCATTACAAAATATTGGAGCGGATCTTCTCACCAAGCAGCTCTAGTTAGTAAAGGAAAGATGAGGAGTGCAATACGACTTGATCCTAGAGAGGTATGATGCTTCATTGAGGAACCCAGATTATTCCATCAGTTCCAATCATTAATTCACCTAAACTGTGGTCCAAATGAGCCTTCAGCCACAGGTGCGTATTCTCTTACTCCCTGTCTCATCAGGCTCTGGACAGCCTTGGGGCTAGAGGTGGTAAATCGAGGCTGGGAGGAAGTAGTTAAGGCTTAAGGGAAGCAAACCTAGGTTTGAGGAGCCCACAGCTGCTGGAAGGCAGGAAAAGAAAGTGTCAGCAAGCCAAATCATCAAGATATGGGCTGGGGAGGGGGCTTCTGCTGAGGCTGGACACCAGCCACACATCAGGGATTCAAGCCAGAGAATCTGTACTTCCTAGTTCAGAAGTAGGACACCAGCGAACACAGAATAAAATATGCTCTTTACAACTCAAGATAGATGTAGCCTTTATTTTTAGAAAGCACATCAGCCTAAAACCCACCTTTCAACTCAGCTCAGACATTTTCCATCTGTTGGTATTCAGTGCCTCAGTAGTATGCTCAAGGGACATGTAAAAATATCTCAGAAAGTAGTAGCTTTCACAAGTTTTCTATGTAAAGGATTACCTTTTGCATCTGTTATATATTAATGAGATACAAGATCCTTGGAATTAGCAAGCTTAATGTTTGTCACTTTAACTATTTTTAGCAACGGGGAGAATGATTTTGCCAGGGCCCAAATTGATTTGGACGTGCCCCAGGGCAGAGAGTATGCCAAGCAGATCACTTAACTTAATCTACCCATCAGTGTCCGCTCTTCTCCACCTGTCATCTTATTTGCAGTGATAAGCCTCAGAAAATACAGTCATCTTACCCCTACCCCCACCCCTCAAGGAATATGGCCACCAAATGAGAGAGAATTGTTTAATGGAAGATGAAAAGGAGGTTAAATTGTTTAAGAATATGCCTAAGACACATGTTTCTCAATAGATTCTGGAGAAAGCTGAGGCCTTGTACAAACATTTCTGATTCACACAATGGGGAATTTGTGAAGTTCTCAAGAACATCTTCTCACAAACTCTAAGTCTCTGCTGTTATCTGGCTAAAAGCTCTTCATGAATTGTGACGTTCTGCATAAATGTTAATAACCATCATTATTACTTCAAATCATTTCTGAAAAGCTGTCCTGCTTTCCTAGAGCATTGAAGGGAAACGGAAATTAATGGATTAACAGCTGTGAGAAGGCATTTGAAAATTTATGCTGGTCTGTAGAGACAGGACAGCTCAACAGAAAAGACCACAGTTCCCATTCATAGGTGCAAGAAGAGGTCCTCAGACTCTCACAGGAGGGCAGAAGAGGAGAAGAACCCAAATGTCAGCCACTCTCTCGGGTTACACCATTGCAAAGTGCACAGAACACTTACCCATGGAAGGAGAAATAATGTATCTTAGAAACCGTCATTTGCTCAGAAGAAAAGATGGAAGCACTTGGGAAATCTGAGCCCTCGTTCCTCCAATTTGCCTCAGTTTATAAAGTTTAAATTCTTAAGTCGTCCCTGAGAGTTGATGAGGTCTCTAATAAGGATGGGAACCAGCTATGCTCCAGGCCCACAGCAGGTAGTTCTCAGATTCTCCCCCTCCCGTCCCTGTTCACTGTTTCCAGCTGCCACAGAAAATCAAATGATGTTGCCCTCTCCCCCATTTCTCATCTCCTGTGCCCTTGCCTATGTCCATGTTTTGGTTTCTGCCACAGCCTTCAGCACAGTATGACATCATATGCTCTAAGCTAACATTTCACCAGGATTTCTACTCCAACCACTGCTGCCCTTTCATTTCAACCTATTTCCTCTTCATGAAGCAGTGCCTACTGCTTTCACCCGTGTGTGGGTTAGTTTTCACCCCACCAATTTCCCGTTCATTCAAGCAGTTTTTTTGAAATTGGCTTTTTTCTGACAGCTTTATTGAGATACATAATATTCACCCTTTTAAAGTGTACATTTAATTGTTTTGGGTATTTACTATATTCACAAAGTTTTGCCATAATCACCACTATCTAACTCTAGAACGTTTTCATCACACACACACTCCCAAATGAAACCCACACTCATTAGTGGTCATTCCGCATTCTTCCCCTCCACCAGCTCCTAGCAACCCCTAATCTACATTCTGTCTCTATAGATTTGCCTATTCTGGGCATTTCATATGAATGGAATCATGCAATATGTGGCCTTTTGTATTTGACTTCTTTTACTTAGCATAATGTTTTCAAAGTTCATGCATGTTGTGGCACATATCAGTATTTCATTCCTTTTTATGGCTGCATGCTTTTCCATTTTATGTATGTACCCCATTTGTCAACTGTTCATCAGGTGATGGATATTTGGGCTGTTTCTCTTTTTCCCTGCTGAATAATGTTACCGTGAACATTTCTATTAAGTGTTTCTGTGCACATATGTTTTCAATTCTTTGGGTATATATCTAGGGGTAGAATTTCTGGATCATATGGTAACTCTGTGTTTAACTCTTTAAGGAACCACCAAACTGTTTCCCGTAGTGGCTGCACCATTTTATGTTCCTACCAGCAATGTATGAGGGTCCCAGTTTCTCCACCTCTTTGCCAATACTGGCTATAATCTGTCTTTTATTATAGCCTTCTAGTGGGTGTATAATGCTATCTCTTTGTGATTTTTATTTGCATTTCCCTAATAGCTATTAATGTACATCTTTTCATGTGCTTATTGGCTATTTGTATATTGTTTAGGTTTGCTAAGGTTGCCGGAATACAATATTCCAGAAATGGACTGATTTTTAACAATAGGAACTTACTAGCTTACAAGTTAACAGCTGTAAGGCCATGAAAATGTCCAAATTAAGGCATCAACTGGAGATACCTTCTCCCTGAAGAAAGGCTGCAGGCGATCTGGGGCTCCTCTGTCACATTGCCAGTTTCTGCTGGTCCTTCTCTCCCAGGTTTCGTTGCTTCCAGCTTCTGGCTGCGTGCTTCTCTCTTTTAGCTTCTGTCTCTCTTAGCTTCTCTAGTGCTTCCTTGTCTCTCAGCTTTCTCTGTGTGCTTCTCTGGATTTTCTGTGCGTCCTTTATCCTCTGATAAAGGATTCCAGTAAGAGGATTAACACCTACCTTGAATTAGGAGGATGGCCTCTCAATTGAAATAACCTAACTAAAAGGTCCCACCCAGAATAGGTGTACACCCACAGAATGGATTACAAAGAATATGATCTTTGCTGGGGTACACAGTAGCTTCAAACCAGCATGTGTCTATTTTAGAGAAATGTCTTTTGCCGATTTTTTCATTGGATGTTTGTCTTTTTGTTGATGAGTTATAGGATTTCTTTATATATTTTGGATACCAGTCACTGATATATATTCAGATATATCATTTGCGTTTAATACCATCAATTGTATCAACTGTGGATTTTTATCCAGTCTTGGTTTAATTTGAATCATCAGGCATCTCTTGGCTGTCTGTTATACAAAGGGAAACTTGTATGATTTCCCTTTGCATAAAAGGGGAAGAGCTTATGATCTGGGGAAGAAACATTGTATAGTTGAAAACACACACGTTACTAGTTACAAGAAGTAGCAAATTGTGATAAATGCTCTTAGTGGAATTGTCAAAGGCTTACGGGCACAGGGCCAGGAGAAGTTGGTTCAGATTCTGAATAAGGCAGATCCAGGAAGGATTTCTTGAGCTGGCGCCCTAGCTGGAAGTTGAAGGGCTCACAGAGATGGATTGAAAGAAGCACATGGTGTGGAGCAAAGGCAAGGTAGAAATGGAGGAATTTGAAGAAATGAAGGTGACCTGGTGTACCTGTAGTACAGGATGATGAGGGGATATAACAGGACATACAGTTAGAAAGACAGGAAGAGCCACATTGTGCAGTCTTGATAATACCAAACTAACGAGTCTGGACTTAATTCTGTGAGCACTAGGGAGCCACGGAGGGTTTTTGAGCAGAACAGTGGCATGATCAGATCAGTGTGGGGGTAGGTTGAAGGACAGACTGAAGATGGAGAAGAAATTAGAGATTAATTAGGAAGCCACTTTTGGTGATATAAATGCCACCTTTCTAATTTCTTTTCAGTTAAAAATCTCAAGGATTAGCTATCTTGTAACTTAAGGTAGTTGATGCAGACGCTCATGTGTTTAATATTTAATGGTTAATTATGCCTCCAGCAAACTGACTACTCCTCTCAACTGATATTTTTAGCGATGGCCAAGCAAGAGCTTATAAAGGGTATCACTGTCAAAGCACAAACTTCCTTCTTTTTCTTTTAACAAATAACATTTGTTATTTTCATATTTTCTCCTGAATGTCTCTTAACCAAAGAAAGGAACCACCCAGATTTGCAGTTTGCAAATAGAACCGGGAAATATATGTATGTAACGAAAGGAAACAAACCAAAGTGAAGCAGGACAGATAAGATTTCATTCCTATATTAGCCTGAACTCAGTTACCTAGATTACCTAGATTTGCAGTTCAGCTAGGGCACTCACAGGCTGTGTAACTTTAGGCAAGTTACTTAACCATCTGTGCCTCAGTTCTTTCACTATTCGTATGAATAATAATAGTAATACATGTAAGTACCTGGCACATAGTCATAGCTCACTAAATGTTAACTGTTATTATTGTGTTTGGGGGTAATAGAAATAAAATAACTGCCTATGACACATTTAGAGCTTCACAATCACCTTATGGGTACTGGTTATTCCAATTACTATTGTTGCTAACAAATTACCCCAAAACTTAGAGAGTAAAGCAACAACCATTTTATCATGTTCACAGATACTGTGAATCAGGAATTTGGACAAGGCAGAGTGAGGATGCCTTATTCCTGCTTCACAGTGTCTGAAGCCTCCGTCAGAAATGACTTGAATGCCTAGAGAGGACTCGAAAGGCTGGGGCTGGATCCACTGAGATTGGCAGATTCACTTCCAAGATAGCATCTTCGCTAATCTGTCCGGCACTTTGATTGGATGGCCGGAAAGCTGGGTTCATCTGAGACTGTCACCTAAGCACCGACTTCTTACAGTGTTTCTGCAGCAGAAGCTGCAGACCTTTTGTGATCTGGCCGCAGAGCTCACATGGCAGATATTGCTCCATTCTCTATTGATTGAAGCATCACAGCCCCACCCAGATTCGAGGGAAAGGGATACAGACCACAGCTTTCCATGGAAGGAGTCTCAGAGAATCTTGTGGCTGTGTTCTAAGATCACAACGCTGGCATAATTGCCTAACTGTAGATGAGAAAACTGAGACTCAATAGAGGTTAAATGATTTCTCCAGGATCAGTTACACAGATAATAACTGTGATGGGGTTGGGGTGGGTGAGGGGACAGAGAAAGGAGAATGGCTTCTAACTTAAATCTTCTGGCTCCAGATCATTGCCTTTTCAATTAGATTATCCAGCTTCTTTCAACTAAGATATACTTGCTAGTAGGTCAGTGTTCAAGGAAAAAAAAATAACTGACTTTTGACCTATTGGATAACTTTCTTAAAAAGAGAGCTTTAAAAGTATGTTTTGCATTTAAAAGGGCTTGCACACAAACTTTATATTTTGAAGAGGTCCTGAGATGAGTTCTGTTTAAAAAAAAGAAAAAGCTTGGGCGATGGCTGGTCAGACAGTGACTTGGTATAATTCTCTCAAAGGGAAAGATCTGTGAAAATGTCCCAGATGCTTGAGTGATTTCATTTGTTCCCTAGGAAAATCTCATCTGGCCATTGTACAGCGAGTGAATAACGAGGGGGAAGGGGACCCCTTCTATGAGGTGATGGGCATCGTCACGCTGGAGGACATCATAGAGGAAATCATCAAGTCAGAGATCCTGGATGAAACTGATCTGTACAGTAAGTGCACGGCTTTTGCTGGTATCTGCAAGTCATCTTGCTTTCCCCCTGAGACGCTCAGAGACAGCTGAGTATGATATACAGTGTGAAAGGATGTCAGGGCAAGCCCCGTGCACTCGCTGTCATCCACCCCTCATGCCAGATGCTGGCAAGCCAAGGTACCCTGGTTTATATCACCCCTTAAGTCACCGAGAACATGCTAGCTAAATGTTTATCCTAAGGGCACCTTCAGGAACTGAGCCAGGACAACAAAAAAGCGACCTCCTGACCTTCAGATGGAGAAAGGACTAAAGGAAATAAATTGCACCTGGCATGGCTACCCCAAGCCTCTCTGCCTTTGTGTCTCTTCCCTCCTGCTGTTCCTGTTCTGTCTCTTTGGGCCCCTAGACATAAACCCCAGCACCACCTGGGGTCCCACTCAAGTCTCCTCACCCCAAATATCTGTAGGCAACGCACATTGCCATGAAGATCACCCACCACACATCCTAAGCCGCATACTTCAATGTCCCTGCTTAGATGCTGCTCCTCTCCCTTTTACCTTTGCAGCTCCAGCACCCTGGGTTTCATGTCTCTGTCTCCCACTCCCCCCAAGGACCTGCCTGGCTCCTGTCCCTGCTGTGTACCTGCCCCCTACTTGCTATTCTCCTTGTCCTACCCACCTGCCCTCAGGAACAACACGAGCTCCTCTGTGTACGTCATGACTGCTTTGGGTTACTGAGGCTCATCAGAGCTTTGCTTGCAGACATTACAAAGGCATTCTTTGTCTCCAGGTGGGAGTGCTCTTTAAATCTGTGGAAGACGCTAGGCCAGGAAGTGTTTCTTCCTCAGAATGTCTTCTAATGGAACACCTGTCTCTTTCCTGCCCTCAGATAACTCATTTCAGACTGCTGTCCTAAGTTTGTTAGAAGTAGCCTCTCAGAAACCGCCTCCTGGTAGAAAAAGCTTTGATACTGTAAGGCAGTGAACTGTGCCACAAAAGTGACTTCCTGTTACTGGACAAAGGTAGTAGATTATTTTGCTCCTTGCCCTCAAATGACCAATTCCTGAGCAACTAGTATTTCATAGAGATGAAAAGTTTATTGCTAGGCATGAAGCAGGGGATCAGATGCCTATAGGTCCAAAAATCTGTCTCCCCAAACTGCAGTAATTCTAATAGTTTTCTAGCATTAAAAGATGGGCAGGTTTTAGGATAATTTGCACAGTGGCTCCAGATGATGTGATTAAAGGTGATTTGATTATTGAGCATGCACAGATTGACTAAATGCCTAGTCGCAGAATGTATATAAGAAAATGGCGGCCTTAATATGATGATGGACATGATTTTTAGTATTATAATGAGGTATAGATGACTTTAGAGGTTAGAGACTAAGCTACTGCGCATGTCAGGCAGACCCATTTTGGTTAGATCCAGCTTGGTTATCAAGATGACTTTGGATTTGGGGTGGGTTAGTTCTGGACTGACCCAAGATTCTTCATTAATAAACATTAGGGCTGTCTTTAGTCATTGCAAGACTCGAAAAACTGGATAAATGGGTACAAGTGAAGGTTGGTCATGAGGTTTTTGCAATCACAGGGTACAACATAAAGGCTATACAATCATTATCAGAGATTAAGGCAGCTAGATTACAGTTCAAAGATTTCAGATTATTTCCATCTGTCTACTGTAATATATAAGAAAGTAAAAAGGAATATCTATATAATGATTCAGTAATCATAATTATCCCTTAAATCCTAACTTCTCAGTTATATCCCCTTTGGACTAAGAGATCAAAGCTAAAAGTTGGGCCAGGCCTTGACAAAAAATAACTGAGTGTCACAGAATCCCTTCCAGGCACCTGCTCTTGCTGCATTGCCCCCCCCACCAGGACTGTCCTCTTGGAAGGGGAATTGAGCTCAGAAATTTCCTCTCCCTCCCCTTCCATTCTCCCTTCTCCATTCTGCCTACCACTCTCGATTTAGAATTCTGCCCTCAGCCAAGTATCTCAGCAGATATGTTGAAGAAATTCACACTAAGGTGTTAATGGCTGATATTCATCTAAATGAGTAATGTGCTCCCGGCATTTGTTTCAACAACCTCTGTGCTCCGAATACCCACTCCTAGAGCCAAAAGGAGTGAAGAGGAGGGATCAGAGGAAGACTCCAGAAAGATGAAATGTCGTTTAGCATTCTGATGGAGAAGGGAGAGGGAATATTTAGGCAAATAAGTCATCCAAATCAGAAGGTTACTCACTATGAAAGCAAAATGACTGGATCCTATACTTAAATTTGCTACCATCTTGCTCTGCGATCTTCTTCTTAAAGGAGAAGGTGAGGGCATTTCTGATCTTATAAGTTTCTGGCATGATTCTTCCAGAGCTGTGAGAAGGCTGGGGAGCCAGGAATGCTGTGGTTCCTCCCACATGAATCTGACCCACAGGATGCCTGGTCTGGATTTGGCCACTGTTTCTGTGTGGCCAGTGGCACCAGAAGGGCTGTGAGGCCTGTGACCCGAGCAAAAGGAGTGTTAAAGCAGGGACCAGATCAGAGGGCCCCAGCAGCAAGGGCAGACCCACAGAAAAGCAGAGCAGGTGGAATGCCATTTTTTCCCCTCTCTAGGAGGAAACCCAAAGTGTCTGGCAGAAGTGAGCTCTGAAAGAAGAGGGGTAAAGGAGCCAGATTCTGGGACACTGTTTCCCTGTCCCTAGAGTTCCCTGTCTTTAATTTCCATTGTATCTGCTCAGCCTGCACTAGAAGTCCCCTGAAACCCTATTTTTTTTCAAGGCCAAGTTTGGAGAAAAACTAAATCCCTTTCCCTGTTCCCCCTTCGTACAGGTGAGATAGGTTGAAAGTTTCAAAATTAAGGGAAAGCAAAAGAGAAATGACGGAAGAAAACACCCCCACAAAAAAATTTAAGGCGAGCTTAAAAAAGAATTGTGTGAAAAAATGAAATTGGGAAAAGCACATTTTCTCACCCCATACCTAGTTATCATGAGCCCCATACCTAGGCTTTCTGGGATTTCATGCCCAGTCTGTGGCCCCCAGGAACCCCTGCTTTATAGCTCATAGGCTGTTCCTATTGCTTCTCCTCTCTTCCCCCCTTTGTTCCTCCCAATTTTCTCCCAGTGGAGTGGCTGGAGAGTTGTAGGTGGAAAGAGGAGGTGACCAGCCACTTCCCTTGCCTCAAGCTAACCCTCAGAGCAGACTTTAAATCAGCAGGAAGAGACCAGGAGTCCCGAGCTCTGGTAGAAAGAGAGAGGCAGAAGGCCCTGGGCCCTGACAACCTCTTTGATGCCGAGAACACAAGTGTTTGCATGACTTTTGTAAGCACTTTCACAGATAGTTTCTGCTTGGCGTCCCCTAATAACTGTACAAGTGGGGTAGAAGAGCTATTATTAAGTATTATTAGCCTAGATTAAAACAAAACAGAGAAAAAACTTAACTTAAAGGGGTTGCAGAGTTGTAAGTATGCGAGCCAGCCCCAGAACCCTGGACTTGGTGCCTCGGGCCAGCTTTTCCGTTTTTCCGTTCCACACCTCCTAAGTGTAAGTGACATGGAGACCATTATAGCCATCTCCCACCTTCTATTCCTTATCAACATCATTCTACTCCCCTGAATAGAGATGTTGTGATGTCACCTATAGTTGACACTTTGCAGAAATCCATGTGGTCCCAAAGGATCTCTCTGTCCTGGGGGATTCGGGGAAACCTCCGGAGACCAACAGTGATTCTGAGATAGCTGCAATCTGTCCCTTGTGATCCTGCAGCCGACAATCGGAAAAAGCAGAGGGTCCCGCACCGGGAGAGGAAGCGGCATGACTTCTCTTTGTTTAAGCTTTCCGACTCGGAAATGAGGGTGAAGATCTCTCCACAACTTCTACTGGCCACACACCGCTTTATGGCCACAGGTATGAGTCTGCCCCCACCGCGAGTCTGCCAGCAGGGCAGGTTTGGGTTTGATTTCCAGTTTCTCAACACTGGATGTTCATGAGAATCACTAAAAAGGCTTTTTAAGAGGGCCCATGCCCAGGCACCACCCCAGATCAATTAAATAAGAATCACTAGGGATAATGATTTTTAACACCTCCCGACCTGATTCCACTTTGCAGCAGGGATGAGAACCACTGTCCTAGGAGAGGTTGTTGCCTCGGATAAGGCAACAGATGTCATATGCTATCCTGCTGAGTCCCAGACCAGATCTTCTAGGAGAGGAAGGAAAACATGTCAGCTCTGCTTTTCCCTCTCTGCTTGAGGAAAGAGCAAGAGTAACTATTGCTGCACTTTCCCTTTTCCCACTTGGCCCCTGGGGAGGGTTGCCTGGACTAACCTCCTATCCTGCTGGAGGTGGGATGCCCTGGAGTAGCTGAGGAGCAGGGAAAGGTGCTGTTCTACCCAGGAGAAAGACCCTGGGGCCCTGTACCCAACAGGACCAAATATGCCTACAAACTACGGGTTTTTAAAATATGCAGGTGTATTGTGAATCTTGGAATCTTTAGGAAGAAGAAAGGATGAAAGGATCCAAAGATAAATTTCTCCTTCTTGTAAAGAAAGTAACATTTCTCTTTGAACCCTCTCACTTTCTCATCCATGTCTAATTAATGTGCTAACCTAGAACAATCAGCACATTTACCGAGCATATAATAAGTGCTAGCACTGTTCCAGGTGCTGAAAAGTGGAAAAATTTATATTGGAGCTTCTTTGCAATAGAATGCTCACATGCTGTCTCCAATTCTGAACAAAGGTTTTTTTAACTACTGGCTCATTTCCACTAGCACAGCAGTTGTATCTGTTAAAATCTATGATATAATAATAGAATACAGTACAATATAATGTGCTGCAATACATATAATTTTATGTTATCTCTTCATATGTAATAATATCTATCAGTAGGTAAATATGTTGTACTGATGCTTCACATTATTGACAACTTGCCAGTTAAATAATTAACTGTCTCTATTAACTTGAGATTTCATTTCATTCAACAGACATATGTCATACGGATAAGTCAGATTAAATTCTTTGTAAATTTCACTTGATTACAGCATTAAAGTCTTTGTTGTTCACAGGGTTTTGTCATCCATGCCCCACTTTAAATGAAATAAAAGAGAAAAATTCATGATGAAACTGACATTTCCTTCATGAGGGCCTGATTCTCCGAAGGTGCCGGTGCAGGAACATACCCCCAGGGTCACGGGGAAAGGCCCTCCGAAGCACCCTGGGGATAGGCTCCCCCACCCTGAGCGATCTCAGAAGCCCTGGCTGCATTTGTTCTGACTCCTCCCAGCCGCCTCTGCTGGCATCGAGGGTGGAGGCTCAGGGCAGGTGCTGAGTTCTCTCTGCCTTCCCTCTCCCCTAGAAGTGGAACCCTTTAAGTCTCTCTACCTTTCGGAGAAGATCCTGCTCCGGCTGCTGAAACATCCCAACGTGATCCAGGAGTTGAAGTTTGATGAGCGAAACAAGAAGGCGCCGGAACACTACCTCTACCAGCGCAACCGCCCCGTGGACTACTTCATGCTGCTTCTGCAGGTGAGCAGGAAAGCCAGGAGAACTCTCAGAGCAAGGTGAGGGCACCTCCTGGTGGGGCAGGAATAGTCGTGCCTCCCACGATGCCGGGGTCCAGGGCTTGGCTGGCTGCCTCGGGAATGAGGTCAGTTGGAGTGGGCATTTTTGCATGACCCACATGGAAGGCTGGGTTCCTGGGAGTGCTGGGAACCACCACTCAGAGTGGCTTGGCATGGGATGGGGTGGGAATTCTCCAGCAGAGGAGTTCTGCTGCTAAACTTCTGAAACTGTCACTCTAAAGAATCTCTAATTCCTCCTTGTCTCTGCTCGAGCATTGCCAGAATTGGAACTGCCCACTGTTCCCTGTGTTTTAGACAGCTCCTGTTTAAACCCATCCCTCAGTCAAGCAGAAATCGCACCATCTCTGCCTTCTACCCACCGGTCCTTGCTCTGTTCTCTGGAGGCACACGCCATTCTCTTGGCCACATTTTAGCCCTTGCAGTCCTAAGTCTTCTCCCCCTTAAGAGGACCAGAAAGGTAATAAAATGAATGAAAGAGGTGTAGCGTTTTCCCAGTACTCACATAAGTTTGATCACCCTCCATCACTGGTGCCTGGATAGGTCTGTCTTAAGTGAACATCAGGCATGGTTCCAGCTGGTAACACTGCCAGTGCCTGTCCTCGCTCCACCGTCAGCTCCGGCACTGATTCCCTGTCTCTTCCTAACACCATCTTATGAACCCTAAACACACCGAGTGTTTTAAAATCTCAACTAAACTCAGAATAATTTAGGAATTGCCTAAGAGCTAGCCTAAGAGCCTAAGATGAGAAACAGCTCGTCTCCAACCTGTCTGCCCTCTGACCCTGTAGTTTGCCTTATATACATCCTTCCAAATAGCCTCAATAAAATGACCTCTACTCTCCAAAACTGGAGTCACGTCCTTCACTGTTACAATGCACCAGGTCCTGCTACGTTGTTTACATTATATATCACACACATACGATCTGCTATCTTTATGCTTCATGTAAACTTAACAGTTTTCAGATAAAACTTGGAGGGCAAATGTAGTGGCAAGAGTATAGGTCCAGAAGCTGGAGAAATCAGGCTTTGAAATTCCAATGTTACCACTTCCTAACTAACTTTGATCACATTATTTTCATCTCTCAGAACCTCACAGTTGACGTGTCTGTAAACTGGGGATAAAGGTGGTATAGACCTCAGGGAGGGTGGTTCTGACTGAATGAGAATCCATGCAGCGCCTTAGCACAGGACCGGGCCCAGAGACACATCCCATTCACATTAACTGGCATTGTTATTGGTGACAAATTAAACAAGCTTCACACAGAATTAACTTTTATCTCAACCAGACTCCGACATCAGGTAAAGCAGACCATCAGGTAGAGTCCATTAGAGCCTAATCTCAGTCTAAACCAGTCTATACCGGGTTTAGCTGGTGCCTGGACCTGCACGGGGGTCAGGGCACTCCAGCATACAAGGAACTCTTGAGTATTCATGACTGGACGATGCTTTATGAACTAAGCAATTAATTTCCAGAGGTGCTACTTCTGCAAGTCAATCTGGACGGAATTAATGTTCCCTTGTGATAAGAATGTAAGTCCACCTGCTATCCAGGCAGAAGTGCTGGGGGCTCTAGTCAGTCACAGAACTGGAAGTGCTCGTACATGCCTTTAGTACACTTCCTTCTTTCTCCAGGGTAAAGTAGAGGTGGAGGTTGGTAAGGAGGGCCTTCGCTTCGAGAACGGAGCCTTCACCTACTACGGGGTCCCAGCCATCATGACTACTGCTTGCTCAGGTATTCTAACTCCAAAGCCATCGCTTATCGGGGAAGCAATGGGATTTTGTAGAAAATCTGGGTTCAAGTCTCAGCTCCTCTTTTATGTTGTTTTGGACCCTGGACAAGCCATTGAACATTGAACTTCTTGGGCTTTAGTTTCCTCTGCTGCAAAATGGCACAGAATCACATTTTATTCACAGAGTGTGTTTGTGGAAGTACGTGGTTGACTGTTAATATTATTAAGTGATAGGAATGCATAGTGGTACTTTTCAGTGTGAAGGGACAAGTTTATTTTACTTTTTATATTTGCCCCCCACCCTTCCATTTGGCTGCCTGGTTTTTACAGGGTTACTTGGTGTTGGGGGTGGGGTGAACAAGGGGGGTTCCCATAAGAAGGTGTGTTTTCTGAGTTCCCTCTGAAGCACACTGCATCCTTCTGTCCTTAGATAACGACGTGCGGAAAGTTGGAAGTCTGGCTGGATCCTCTGTCTTTCGTATGTATCTCTCACACCCCTTCCTCATCCTCCCCATCATAGTCCTGCCTCAACCCACTTGGACCCAGCACCTTGAGCCAGGGCTGGGGGATAACAAACGCTAGCGCCTCTTTGTAATGCTCTGCCAGGAACACTCCTTCCTGCCAGGTACTCAAGGCCACGGGGCCTTAGTTCTGTGTGTCTGGAATGTCTTCTGCTGCTTCTCTGCTCACACGCAAGTGATCAACAGTGGGGAGATAGGGGCACCAGTTACTGCCACCTGCCAGGCAGGTGATTTGTGTCTATGTGCTATGATCACGGTTCAGCCTTTCCTTCCCTGCTATGATAAGTCACCACTGGTCTTTACTTGAAAATCACCATATGCTGTTATTGTGACTGTGAGGTTTGTCCTTACCTTAGTAAGAAATGACTACAGGATCTTGGGGTGTTAATCCCAAGCTGGTGCGATATGTTGCTTATTGGCTTCTCCTTCCTTGTTCATCACCTCTCAGACCATGGAGAGGTGTCTGCCACCTGGCTGTGCATGCTGATGGTGGGGGCTGCACAGGGCTGATGGCTGGTTTGCTTTGCCCTTTTTGTGCTGTATCTTCTCACTGCTTCCTGTGCTGAGTTCTTGTACTTGTGTTTAGGGGCATGACGTTTAATGTGATAAGAGTGATTCAGAAATAATTATTTCTCTAGATTTCTTTCTCATTCTTGGTCTGGATTTTGCACTCTTTCAGCTTTAGTGTTTATGCTGGCCATTTTAATACCAAATGGGGTGTTTCATTATTAAAAAAAAAAGTAGCTTATATTGGCCTTTATCAGAGGGTCCCAGAGCTTATTATCACAGTCCCTGGAACATGAGCACAGAGAAACTAATGGTACAATTCATTCAGCAAGTTGGTGACTTACCTAGATGTACTGCACACTGCCCAAAGAAATACAGACTCTAGATCCGTCATATTCAGGAATGTAATTTATCTGTAGGAATATTGGAACAATTGGCGGTGTAATTACACATTCCAACCCAGAAGAGGGCCAGAATGAAGTCCAAGCACGAGCCCACACTGAAGGCGAGGCAGAACTGGAGTTGGAGATCTGTAAAATAAAACACCCCAATGCATTACTACATGTATATAGGCCAACAAATCTCAGTCAGAGTTGAAGAGAGGTTTAGATGAAAGAGTTGTCAGTGTTCAGTATAAGAACTCTGCATGGGTGAGGGTTGGGTGGCCAGACTGGATAAACCTTGGTTCCCTAAAGGAGATTTTCACCACCCATCACATTCAGTATTTCTGAAGGATTTTCAGGGATATTTTTCAGAACTCAGGGACACCTAAAAGTAGGGTAACTACTGAAATACTAATATGTTGCCTAGAAATGTTAGCTTTCTTCTGGCTCTTCCAGAAGACAAAAAGAGCTAGGGAACTCTCAGAAACAAGAGCTAGCTGACCCCAATTTAGATTAAATTATTTCATTAAAAAAAGAAATAACTGTCTCTAGTTCTTTTTGTCAGAATCTTTCCATTCTATCATTGAGGAATAAATTTGCAAAACCCATCTCTCCTTCAAAACTGATGAACTAGAAGGAAGTGTTAAACTCTCTTTCCCACCCCATGCTTCTGAGCATCTTTATAAATCTTCAGGAAGAATAAGAAATCTAATTAGCCAGTAGAGGTGAAGAGAGAACTTCACTCTCACCCCAAGCCCTTCCTGCCTAATGGAGTGAAGTATGAAACAACTGCAGAGGCTGGCCACGCTCCACGGTTGTACAAGACTGACCTTCAGCCCCGGGTCTAGACATCCAAAGCCTTTCACCAAGAACCTGGGGCTGTAGGTCAAGGGAGAGCTTAAGATTGAGCCACCAAGCACTGAATGTGTGTGGGTTTTGGCCTAGTGAGCCACTCCTGTCCTTGAAGCCAGGCTGCAGCTTTCTCAGCCTTTGAGGGTAAAAACTGAAATGACAAGTTTGCCTGAACACTTGCCCTCTGACTTATGCCTCAAAGTTGGACTTGAGGCTACAAATAAGTCACTCTGGTTTTTCTGTGAAGGGAAAAGGGAATAGTCAGTTCTACATCCTTTAACTTGATTCTGGTTGCCAGGGAACTCAGGAGGACCGTGGTGAACCTAGCATTCTGGAAGAACAGATGTACACAGGGTGTGGGGTATGCAGACAGGGAGAGAACGAGTCTCCTATCCATTTAGCTGTGTATACATTTAATTCTGCAGCCTAGAAAGAACTGTGATGCGTCTTGAAACTATGAGGTTTCTTACTCCAGTGTGTTTTGCAATGTTAAGCGTTCATTCAAATATTTGTTAATATCTCATGTCAAAGTAAATTGTTTTCAGGAAGGTGTGAACCTCTCCCCTCCATCCTCTGCATGTGTGGATAACTTCAAGATAAAAGCATTTGGCATAGCAAAGAAAACTGCAAAAGGTGCCAACTACAGAAGCTGCTGTCACCAGCAGGCTTAGCTTCATTTAGCTCCTGGAAAGGAACTCTGGGGGTGATCAGATCAGAGAAAGGAGGACAAATTCCTGTCCAGAAAACCACTTGATCAGGGTCAAGATGGGGGAAAGGACTGGAGTGATTGTACATATTTCATTCTACCCAGGTCCCACCTGGGTAGCTAGGCAGAGAGGTGCTTTGGAGCGCTTGAATGTGCTAAGAAGTGACTCTGATTTAATTCTTCAAGTTGACTCACCTTAAAATTGCTAGAAGTGCTTTTTCTTCCCTTGTCCGAAGCCTCTAACACTGTGACCCTGAGGTAGCTCCTGGGAGTCTGAGGTGGGATCAGCTGCCCAAAGACGTCCCTCGCTGGAACATGCACTCAGCATTTGTATTGGGACTCAGAGTCTTCCCACGTGCGAGCAAGACATGCATGGCAGCTGGGAGAGCCTGGTGGGAATGCAGTATTGAGCTACTGGCATGTTTGCTGGCTCAGATCAGGCCCCTCAGAGAGAATGCTGCCCACCCACTCCCCACTGGGCTGTGCCTGTTCTTATTCTTGGCATCTTGGATACTCTCTAAGATTATTGTGCATCTTTTCAGAAGACCTTCAGTAAAGTTCATTTTATTTTCCTGTCTCTATGGATAGTGATTTTGCAAGACGATGTGATTTCTGTTTATAGAGGCCAGGTTCCTTGAAACAGAAAAATGTGCTGCTGTGAAGATCAAGGAAGAGACTGTCTTACCTACTTTCCTCTTTGTCTTTCTCCTTTTCTTTTTTATCTTCCCCTTCGCACCTCACAAACGCTTGGCCTCTGACTCTTTAGTGCCTGTCTCTGTGTCTCGTACCTTCGCCTTCAGCAGAGGGGACTCTCTGGCAGGCTCCCCAGGTAATCATGCATGGGTATCTTGGGTCTCTGTAAAGGCAGTGGGGTTTGCAAGAGCCCCTTGGTTTCTGTCACTTGCCTGCAGGAGGACCAGTCTTTCCCAATAGCTCTCCCATGACCAAGGCACAGCACTTTGTACAAACAACATTGATTAGTACCCACAGCCCGGGCATTGCTGGCGTGTGAAATTGCTTCCAGGGATGTATCTGTGTGTACATGGAGAAATGATGGGGGGAAGGGATGTTATGAGTTCCTTCTCAACATATATCTGGCTGCACGGAGGAAGGATGCTGAGTGCAGCAGGAGACACATAGGAGGAAGCAGTGAACACCAGGCTTTGTTCCTACCTATATCTCTTCCACTTTTCCTCCTATCTGGTCTCTGCCTTCAGCTAACCACTAACCCATCCTCATCTTCCTAGTCATATTCTGTATGACTGTCTTATTCTCTGTGAGCTCTGCTCATACAAGGGATGTCAAAATTTCAGACCAACTTTTCATTGGGCTTAATTTCTCTTGTTAAGTAAAGTTACTGGGTTTCTTTTTAATTGGGTAAAGCAGCTCCTGATAGAGCTACGCAGAAACTCAATGATCGGGTAGTATGTAATAAATCTGAAAATCAATCAATTATTTATATAGTTTTCATCTATAGAGGTTGATCCCTTAGGCTCATGAGGCAAGTAATGCACAAACCAGGGATTTATTTTTAAAATTGCCCTGCAGTCAGGGCACAGACCAATGTCCTATATTCTCTGTATCTTTATCCCTTACCCCAAAGCTAAGGTAATGATTCTGGGGCTCTGCCATATCTGTAGTCATCAAGAATCCAGTTGAGGTTTCCCCTTCTGTACAGTAGACTCTCAACATTCAATAGGGCTGTATCCCGAGACTTCAAACCCCAACGTTTGCAAACTCAGAAGTATTTATATGCTGGCTCCTATTTTTCCCCAGATCACAAGACAAGTTAACTACCTTCTCACCGGTCACCAGAATTTGATCTCTTAGTGATGGTGATTTTTACAAGAAATAAACATTTTACAAGAAACAAAATAATTTTCTCACCCTGTGAGCACTCATGCTTTCATTGTGGCCACAGAGCAGTGCAGGAAATGAGAGGTGCCAATCTGGTGCCCTTGCCAGCTAGATGGTCTGTTCACAGTGCCAGCGGGGTCAGGAATGGTCACATCAGAGACCTTCAGGAGCCTTCACGTGTGGGTGAGTCTTGGCGAATGCCAAGAGTGTACGAAAAAGGTTGGGCAGGCAGGGAAGGTGCACAATTTTAAAAAGATTTTCAACCAAAAGCTGGCGTCTATTTTCCTTTTTAATTAACCTTCAGTTCTCCAGACAACCTAGTTAATTGTAACATCCAATTAAAGGAAGGCTAATTCTGGTTCATCAGTATATATTATGAAAAACTTCATGGTAGCTGCTATGCATTCACCCCAGGAGGTGCTGAGAGTTCTGATCCAATGCTGCCTGGCCCAGATGCCCCTGTGTGCTCTCTTTTCTTTTTTAAAAATTTTATCCTAGAAAAAAATATATTAAACTTAACGTTTGTCATTTTAACCATTTTTAGGGGCATGGTTCAGTAGCATTAAATTACATTCACAGTGTTATGCAGCCATCACCGCTATCTGTTTCCAAAATGTTTCTATCACCCCAAACAGAAACTCTGTCTCATTAGGCACATAACTCCTATTCCCTCCTCCCTCTCCCTGCAGCCCCTGATAATCTCTAATCAACTTTCTATCTCTAGGAATTTGCCTATCCTGTGTATTTCATATTAGTGAAATCATATAATATTTTTCCTTTTGTGCCTGGATCATTTCACTTAGCATAGTGTCCCTGGATGCTCTTTGAACCTTCCCCACATTTTCTTCATTCTTCCACCAGGGGTATTCAACCCAACAGGAAATAGGTAAGCGACAATGAGGTGAGTGCAAGCCTGGCTTGGTTTAGCTCTGTGGGGTGGAGGTATGGCAGGCCCAGCAGGAGAGAATGAGAGATGGGGAGAGCCTTGATCCTCTGCCCTTTCCTCCTTCCCTGTTTCCCCCTGGTCTCTGTGGCCAGCCACCAAGCCTTCCCAGCCAACAGGCAATCCGTGGGGCCAATACCACGGTGCTACCACTGGCACGCTTGCTTCTGTCCCCTGTCACCAGAAGAAGCAGGCACAGAGTCATGGGGTTTTGTAGAAAGAAATCCTAGGCACCTTCCAGCCCCGTACTTCATTTATGATCCAGATACATTAATTTATGTATATATTTATGCCTTTAAGTTTAAAAAGAACTCTGTCATTGTTTTACTTGACCCCCACAACCATCTTGTGAGATAGGCAGGGATTATTGTTGGAAAACGATGATAAGGAAACGGGCTCTGAAGAAATTAAGCCATGGGGTCAGGGTCATAGTGTAGTAAGTAGGTAGAGGGATGAGGCCTGGAATCTGAATCTCATAAGTCCCCCTCAGAGCCCTCCTAGAGGGCTATGATTTATTTGCATTTTGAATGCAACCATTCTAATGAATATGATGCTCACGCTGGATTGAGGCCAGCAGTTCCTGCCCCACATATTGTCGTCATTGTCTATTAGGAACTTTCCTTCTATTTGAGCCTAAGTTTGAAATAAGGACAGCAGAGGAGTTTAGGGATTACCTCCAGAGGGCAGTGTAATAAACCAGCATTGCTGGTGCTTCCATTTAAATCAAACTCTTACTAAAAGTACATAGCCCCATTGCAGTTATCACAGCCCCTCTCCCCAGATTTATTCCTTCTTTCCTCTCCTGGCAGTGGAGATAATTTTGAGTGTCCCATCAACAATCTTTATGAATCCACAAAAACACCGAGATAAGAGAAGCTACAGAACCAAATGTTCTTTATATCAATGCTGGATTGTCCATCTGTAATGATGGACAATGATGATAGCGTTTTCTCCCAGAATATACAGGGACTCCCTAAAATAATCTTTCTACGTTGCGAAATGTGGTGAGTGGAAATATTCCGACGAGTTAGCTCTTGTGTAGTAAACATTTGGGACCCATTAAATCTCCATGTAACATGAGCAGGTTCATCTGGGATCCTAACTTGGGCCCACTTGCAGGCTTCACATTGTAGCTTGAACAAAGCTTTGACAGAGTTTTCGGCATTTGATTGTCTGATGTTGACTATGACTCCAGAATGATGAATTTTAATAATTCAAATTTGTTCAAGCCTCTGTAACTAAATTCTCCATCCAGTTTGAAGAACACAGATGGTCCACGGCAAGTGACTATGACCAAAGTGGCATGTTCTCCCCTCAGCCCTCATGATGCCTCTAAAGATGTATGCAGTCATTGAACCCCACTTTACCCTCAATACCCCATACCAAAAAAGGGAGTGGAGTGATCTATTTTTGTATCTTGGGTCGTGTTCCCAAGATAGAGTTGTGAAGGATACCCAAATACAGGTTTGACGTATGAAACAGGAGTTCCCATGGCTGTGTGTAGGTTTTCAGGGTCTCTGCCTCTTGGTACTGAGTGAGAGAAGATTCTATCCATCCCAAAATGAAGTGTAAATTCCTCTTCTATGCCCTTCCCTGCCCCACCCCCACCCCCAGTTTGACCCTGTGTCTTCTCCATTTCAACCTTAGTAACTCCAAGTTGCCATTGAGGACCAGGATCCCTTGCAGGTTGACCATGCAGGGGCTGCAGGGGTGATGCCCCCCACCCTTCTCCATTACCCTTGGGGATTCCAAGCAAAACAATCCTGCTGCCCTCACTCAGTTTTACCAGAGTATGAGGGCATGATGGGAGAGCAGGAGAGGCTGAGGGGTACGGTGGCCGCTTGGCCTAGCCCTGTTAGCAGATACTGTGGTCATTCTAACACCTCACTGTTTTATCTGTGTCCTATTCAGATGTTCTTGTACTATCCATATGATTTTCCTCCTTACACCTCTCCCCAACTGTGCCTCTGTATTCTTAGGAAATGCCAAGGGGAGTTAAACAACTTGAACTAGTTTGCCATGCTGCTGTGACACGCGTATGTTACTGATTTCTCCTCTTTTTTTATTCAAAGCATTTCTGTTTTCCTTGCTCAGAAACCTCTGAGTGTATGTGCACAATTACCAAAATGCCGAGTCATCAGCATCCTACCTATTGAGGAATGTCAGGCTCTGGGAAATGAAAACATTGGTTTTGCATAACCTTCAGATGTGCTGAGACTTTCTTTGTCACAAAATGAGAGGTTTCTTTTCTTTTAAAAATTGCTTTTCTAGACCTGACCTTTGTGAGACAGTTGTATATTTTTTGGTGTTGGGAATCCTTTGGGATATTTTAAATAAACCTTCAATAGCATTGTTTTTACTTCAAAAAAAAAAAAATAAAAAAGAAGATGTATTTCTCCTCTCAGCATAACAGTGATATAGCTGTGCTTGACCTACGAGCCAAGCGGCAGTGAGTGGCCACAGCATACCGTACCTGCCCTATGTCCCACTGAGAAGATGAAAGCTTTTGGGGGGATGGAAATGCAGTTGTTGCCTCTGTTCCCAGAAGGGAGTGAAAGTGAGTTAGGCAGAAGCTTCTGTGAATAGATGGAGTTTTGTAGATAACATTGGGCTCTGTTTCCTTGTCATCCTCTCTGAATGTACCTTGAATTGTGACATAAGGGGACGAGGATGTGGAACAGCAGGTCTCGGGTGTGAAGCACAAACCTGACCAAGCCCAGTGGGGAATTATCATGGAGCTACAGTGATTGCTCGGGGAAACTGAAGCCACTTCCCCCCACACTATCATCTTGATTATGCTCCCCCAAATGAGTTGGGGTCCAAACCTAGCAGGATTCCATTCACATGCCAAAGAAGCAGCTCTCCTGCAGGACTAACTGCCCCCACCTCTTTTTCCACAACAGCTAGCCCAGTGGGCCACCACCTAGCTAGCCACCACTCTAGAGCAGCCACAGATGGTTCTAGTCAAGCCAGAACTCATCAGTTTGTTTTCAAGGGCATAAGGACTAGAAATGAAAAGCCCATTACCGCTGCCATTTGCAATCACCCTGGTGTTTGGCTCGCTTTCCCCTGCCACCATCACTGCCCCTCTTAGTCCTTAGTCACTCTGGAGGAGGGTCTGGTCTTCCATCACCCAGCAGTTAAGTAGGCCCCTGGCACCTGACTCCAAGGGTCCCTCCTTCAAGTGCTCTTATTAAGTAAACAAGCAAGCAGACAGTCCTGATGCTTCCTTCCTGTGGCCTCTTTCTCAAGTTGCTGGCCCAAGGCTGAGGCTTCTTGGTATCTTGGATTCTGATTGCACACAATTGAAGTCTACCCAGCTGCTTTTTGGAGTATCCTGCCACTCACTCATAGCTTCTTGCAGAAGTCAGCTTCCCCAAAGGACCCTTAAATGCTAATTCATTTGTTCTTTACATTTTTACTGAGCACTTGCTCTCCCAGGCCCTGTGCTAGGTACTGAGGGATGGGAATGGCGTGCAGGTATCTGCTGAAGAGGGAAAAGTGTTCATGATGGAGGATCCCGAGGAGATCAGTGGGCTAGAGCAAAGGGGGTGAGGGGAATGAGGGGTCCAAGGTGAGACCAGGCAGGAAGGCAACGGGACAGGCTATGTAGGGCTTTAGAAGCCACAACACTGAGTTTGGATTTTATTAAAATACAATAGGAAGCTGATTTGTGTTTTTTAAATATGATTCTGGCACCTGAAGTGAGGAAAAAATTATAAAGGGCAAACATGGGAGTGGAGAGAGCAGACATGCTGTAGTCCAGGCAAAGGTGATGGCAGCTCAGACTTGAGTAGAGACAGAGGTAGAAGCAGATGGATTTTTATGTGGCAGTGATAACAGTTTATGATCTGGGGCTAAGGGAACCAACAGCAGGAACCAAGGACAACTCCCAGGTTTGTGGCTTAAATAACAAGGTGTATGCAAACAGCATTACTGAGAAAGAGAAGATTGGAAGTGGAATTCTTAATTCTTTAATCATATCAAGGTAGTGATTATTATGGCTCTAGAGAGAAAATGGTCTAAGCTATTGTTATTCTGATCTTTCTGCGGCATGGTTTGCCAGACAACAATAAAGCTTGGCAGCTAAACAGATTGTCAGTTCTCAGAGTCTCCTTGCTCAAAATAGAAGCTAATCAAATACTTTGACAGATGGCAGCATTACCTCAAGAGACAGATTTAAATTCTGAAGGTTCCACCTTGAAGGAACAAAGCCTGGAATCGATGAAGAATCAGTTCTTTATTTGAGTCACTCGCACTAAATCTGTGTTATGATGGACCCACGACATCCTGTTGCCCTTTTAGGAAGAAATGCAAGGTGGGATCAGTCGGGAAGCAGAGAGATGGGTGAGGCTTTGCAGTCTCACCTTGGATTAGCCCGTGGTTGAGATATGTTAGGGTCTCCTTCAAAACTCTCTCTTCCATTGGTCCTGGAAAGGTAGTTCACACAGTCCACTTGCAATCAAGTGACATGGTCTTAACTGAACTTTATGTAAAGGACTTTTTATGTAAAGTAAGGCCTTACAAATGTGAATAAAAACCTGACTCTGAACATTTAGGAAGCCTGGAGCCAAAGGTTTCTCTACTTCCCATCCCTGCTTAGGCCTAAGCTAGAGGGAGCCCTACCTGGGTACACACTTCAATGCTCCCCGCTTTAGCCCTTTCCATGGGTCATGAGGAATCTGAGGGGCCAAGGGGATGTGCTCACCCAGAGGCTGTGTCCTTCTTTCTAGACCATATATCAGATACCTGGAATCCCAGGATTCCCACCCAAACCTGCTGGTGGGGCAAAGGAAGACCCTGGGGCAGGCACTGGCTCTCCCCATGCTGCCACATTTTCTGGCACAAAACCCTAAGGAGTCTGAGTTGGGCCTGGCCTTCCAGGTTGTTATGACTATATATTTGTCACGGATGATGATAGAACATATTTTAACAGTTTATTAATGTGGCTTATATCTTGAAAACATTCATCTGTGTGGTTTGTGGGCCTCCGTTTGCACTCTCGCCCCAGCCTCTGCAAATGTTGGGGCAGCATGGGCTAACCCCATGGAAATGCATGGCCATGGTCAGGACAGGTTGTCTGTGCTGTGACTGGTGGTTTTGAGGGCACACCCGAGTGCTCAGCCTTTCTAAAATAAAGTTCATGAACAGAATTTTTATAGAACCACTTACCATGGTAGAGGGTCCTGTGGGCTGGGGTCACAAAGCACACCTGCAAGCCGTCTTCATCTTGTTTGGGTGTCCTCCTGCACCTACGCTGAAGACAAGAAGGTGGAAGACAACCGCTCTGGGGGAAACACGCCCTGCTTCTCAGTGGGGGAGAGCGTGGGGAACCTGAAAAAGGGCAGTCAGCGGTCCCCCGCGGAAGTACTCGCTCCTTGTAGGAATAAGGTTCAACAAAACCCACTCGACTCCTTCCTGGGCTGGAAAGATGCAGGGTCTGTTTCCACTGCCCAGCGTTGCCACGGCCTTAATGTCCAGCGGGACCTCCATGAACGACGTCTCTTTCTTTCTTTCTCTCCCTCTTTCCATTCCCACCCCCTGCCCACTCCTCCTTGTCTTCCCCCCTCTCCTCGTCTTCTGCTCCTCCCTCCCCATCTGCAGTCAACAGGTCTCCTTCTCGCTGCAGCGGGTTGAATCGCTCAGAGTCTCCCAACCGCGAGCGCAGTGACTTCGGGGGTAGCAACACCCAGCTGTGCAGCAGCAGCAACAACCTCTACATGCCCGACTACTCAGTCCACATCCTCAGTGACGTGCAGTTTGTGAAGGTAAACTGAACCCCTCTCTCCCGGTGGGAACAGTTGGCTAGCGGAGCAGGGAGAGGAGACCCCACCCCTAGGTATGATGTGCTCCTTATTCTCCATGTTCCAAGATAAGGCTGGGTGATATCTCCCTGTTTCCACTAAGTACTGTTCATCACTTGTCACGCTTTTAAGAGATCTGCCTGACCCTCATTTTTTGGGCAGGGAAACTGAGGCACAAAGCAATGGGAAACTAGCTTGCCAGAGACAAATTAGCTGGCAGAACTGTGTCCTTGAATCCCTCACCATTAGCACCAGGTTGATTCTATTCAGACTTTTCAAGATAAATTTTCAGATGATTAATAAACCAGGTGGATAGAAGAAACCATGCTATGATTTTATTTATCATAGTTTATTTTTACACCTTAATACTGAAAGTCTAAAACGCAGTTTGGCCTGTATGTTAACTATGTAATAACCATCAATACCCCATAATGTCACTGAGCTATTTGAAGAGAACTTCGATATCTATTACCAAAATTAATTTCACGTGTTTCTTTTCACATATTTTAAATGCATGTAACTTTAAATTGCCTATGTGGCTCCGTCAGTGTCGTAGGGGGCCCAATGATGTTCACTGCCTTATGATCAGAGAGGAGGGGAGATGTTTCCTTGTACTCTTCGTTGGCATTGGCATGGCACGGAGACCTTTTACTTTTTCCTTCCTCTTGCTTTGATAGGTTTTGCTTTGCTTTGTTTCCTAGCATTCCGCAAACCATTCCAAACTCTGGCCTGAGGTCTGAGCTAGGCCCCTTTATTCCAGGCTTAACTGCTGTCCCAGCTGCATGCTGGGTCATAAGATGTATGTTGAAATCAGAAAAGTGGGAGAAGGTCTTTCTTCTGTCCAGAAAGCACACCCTGGTATTGCTGACTAGCTTTGTGGGTTTCAGAATTCTGAGGACACCCTGGGCTAAAACTGACAGCAGCTGATAAAAGTAACTGTGAGAAAAAAGTTCTTATAAGTTACCAGATGGAGAGGCAGAGCCTAGGGAGATGGGATAGGATGATTACAGTTTGTGGTTTCACTCTGTGTAAGGCACATGTACCTTTTTATGAGTGAAGAAGGCAACGCTTGAGCAGTGAAAGGCGCTTACCCGAGGTCACAGGACGAGTAAGTGGCCAAGCCAAGATCCAAAGCTGGGTCTCACTGTTTCCAGTTTCCACACCCTAGAATCAGAGAGTTGTAGGAAATTTGGAGCCTAAGGAGCCAGAGAGAAGAGACTTTAGAAACCGACCAAGCACTATTCACCGTGTGTGTGACTCTGGTTATTTAACAAGTATAATGTGACAATGAGGTTAAACTTCAGAAAGCCACTGCCATGACTCTCCCCCTTTTTATTTCCAACTTCTGAGCCCCTTCATTGCTACTGCAGACCTCCCTTGGAAGTGGAGGTAGGAAACACAGGAGATGAGACACTCTAATATGCAAATCTTTTCTTAGTTTGGAATGCAGGTCACATGGTTTGTGGGAAAAGAAATCAGGTGTTGTCATATAAGTCATTAAACAAATATTTATGGAACGTCTTTCTGCACGTGGCAGTGTCTTCTTTCCTGCCTCTCTGGAGCTTCCATGCTAATAGGAGGAGAAGAAGAATAAACAAGTAATCACATAAGTAACATAGGTCATTTCAGCTATTGAGACTATGAAGGAAATCAGCAGGGTAGTGGCATAAACAGTGATTGGACAGGGAACAAGGAGGCTGCTTTAGCAAGGGTAATCGGGCTAAAAGGGCATTTTTGCTGATACCTGAAAGGGGAGGTGGGGAAGTATGCAATATAGAAACCAGCTTGGCAGGAAGGGGCTTGGTGGCAGTGCAAGGATCTGAGTGCCAGCACATGATGTGCTAGGTGGAAGTTGGTTCCAGATGAGAATGGACTTCCATCGTGGCTATTTCACCTGGGACCCTTAGGCCTAAGTAAGGCATTTGGATGCTATCTTGAGTATATTAGGATTTTTGTTACATTTGTTTGTCAGATTTTTCCATTTATATCACAAGTTCAGGAAACTAATATGGAGGATTTGACTTGCTGATCTGGAGAGAAAAGTGAATGAAATTTTCAAGAGTTACTTTAAATGAGCAACTTGTGAACCCAGAACTTGCTGAAACATTGCTTGGTTCACACAGTTTGGAGAGTACTTCAGGGAAATGGATTTGACAACTTTTCAGACAGGAATTGTTAAAATGGATAGCTAGCATTACTTTCTAACAGCTTTCTCCCATCTCCACCCCTACAACAAAAGGAAAGGGAACATCTACAAATAACAGGGAAGTCTCTTTCCTGACCTGTTGAGAACCCCAAACCCGAGTTCTCAGATGCAGGTGTCTATCTCCTTTGTCAGACCTAAGGGTCTTGAATACATCTACTGAGAATACATCCCTTTTCTCCACCTCAAAAATGTGAAATAGGGAAGACTGAACTTCAAAAGTAGCATATGACGGGAAGACAGATTCAGTGAAAGCATTTTTATAAACTTCTTTAAAGCTATGACTTCAGTCTCTTCAAAACTTTGGGAAATTTGTGAGTTCAAGCTCTTGTTTTAACAAAAGTATTTTTTATAATATTAGTTAAGATTATGCATTAGACTAAAGTTGAAAATTGCTCCCTCCTGATTTAATACAATTTGTTGCGACCATCTGCTTTTTTATGCACCGTACACCAATTCCCTTTCCCCACCCCCTCTTTGTTAACATGAGAGTTTTTGAGAAAGCTAAAGAGAGGTGCAAGACGAATACGAAGTCCCCGGGGCCTGCTGCCAGAAGATTTTGCAAAGACTTTTCATGTCCAACAGACTGAAGCTAGAGAATTGTTTAAGTCCAGGGCTAATTTAACAGCAAAATAAGTCACAAAATGAGATAGAAACACACATATAATGATTATCTGGTGATTAAATGGAGCTATGATTAGTAATAGTTAAAAATAAGTTATGAAGATAACCAAAGAATTTGTTATATATATATTTTTTGAAAACATGTTCTGTGCCATTCTTAGAGTCTGGATTATATAACCTTGACCAAATCCTCCATCCCCATCTGGTGGCAGAATCCCTGAATTGCATGATTGTGTTTTGAAGGATGAATAAACCACCTGAAAGTTGAAAGTGTAAATTCATAAAATGACATCACCTTGGTCTAGAGACTAACTTCTGGACACCTCGGTTGCTAAGTCAAACGTGCAAAAGAATACCCTTACTTTTTTTTGGTTTCAAGATAAACAGACCTCCTTTCCCTTTGTAGTTTAAAGGATGCTTGAGTTTTAAACTGGCCAAAATATAAAAGACTATTTTAACTCAGTTTTTTGTGAATAAATAGCTATATCTTATGGAAAGGGGATAGAAACATGTTTTTGGGACAAAGATTTGGTCCCCTCGATTAACCAATCATTATGAACTTATTGAGCATTAACAGTATATCTGGGTACTAGGAGATATACTAAAGAAATAGAAACCATATCCTCTGCTTTAAGTAGATTAAAACCCAGTTAGGGAAAGTTAACATAAGTTAAATAACAGTCACTAATACAGGATAGTATCTAATTGATTACGAAATTGTGTGGCACTTATTTAAAGCACTCTATTAGCTCTATTACTGTGCCTTTAAGAACTGGGGACCAATAAGGCAAGTTAAAGGAATGCCATGCTGGAGAACCCATAAACACCTAAAATGGTGCATTTAAGGAACCATGACTAGAGAACCTGGGCTGGAACAGTGGCTCTGTGCTGGCAAATAGTGTGAACTCTGTTGGCCAGCAAAAGCTAAATTATGAAAACTGGGCAGAGCAGTTTAGATTAATCTGCTAACCCTGCACTGCCCAGTAGAATAGCCGCTACCCACCTGGGCCTGTGGAGCATAAGTGGGTAGTGCAAATGGACAGGCTGTGAATGTAAAACACACTCCAGATTTCAAAGACTTAGTAAAAAAGAATGTAAAATCCCTTATTAATAATTTTATATTGGTTCCATGTTGAAATGAAATTCTTCTGGATATGTTGGGTGAAATGATAGCTATTACCAAAATTAATTTCACATGTTTCTTTTCACATATTTTTTAAATGTATGTAACTTTAAATCGCCTGTGTGGCTCACCTTATATTGCTATTGAATAGTACTGTTCGAGGTAGAGAGAAATCGTCATAAGTTGCTGAACAAGGGGAGGGAAGTGATTCTTGAGCAGGGCAGAGGCTCATTTCCTGAATACATTTTCGAGAGTAGTGCCCTGTCAACAATTTCTTTTAAGGCAACATGGTGCTGCAGCAGTAGCTTATGATTTTTTTTTTTTTAATTAAGAGGAAGCAGTATGAAAGCAAGGCTGTGAGATTCATAAAGAAGGTCATCAATGGGTGGTGCCTTTCCGTTTATACAACCAGACACCAATAGTGCACAGCCTCCCCACCTCTGTCCCTGTCCCTGCACCTAGGCCAGTGTTCTGGTTTGCTAGCTGCCAGAATGCAAAATACCAGAAACAGAATGGCATTTAAAAAGGGAAATTTAATAAATTGCTAGTTTACAGTTCTAAGGCCGAGAAAATATCCAATTAAAACAAGTCTATAGAGATGTCCAGTGAAAGGCATCCAGGGAAAGATACCTTGGTTCAGGAAGGCCGATGAAGTTCAGGGTTTCTCTCTCAGCTGAGAAGGCACATGGCGAACACAGTCAGGGTTTGTCTCTCAGCTGGAAGGGCACATGGCGAACACGGCATCATCTGTTAGCTTTCTCTCCTGGCTTCCTGTTTCATGAAGCATCCCGGGAGGCGTTTTCCTTCTTCATATTCAATGGTTGCTGGCTGGTGGACTCTGCTTCTTGTGGCTAAGTCGTTCTGCTCTGCTCTCTCTGAATCTCCTTCATTCTCCAAAATGTTTCCTCTTTTATAGGACTCCAATAAACCAATCAAGACCCACCCAAATGGGTGGAGACATGTCGTCACCTAATCCAGTTTAATAGCCACTCTTGACTAAATGACATCATCCAGGGAGATGATCTGATTATAGTTTCAAACATACAGTATTGAGTAGGGACTACTTCACCTTTATGAAATGGGATTTTGATTAAAAACATGGCTTTTCTAGGGGGCATACTTCATTTCAAACCAACACAGCCAGCCACCCCCAGCCACGCACACACACACACACACACGTACACATATGCACACTACACATGCTGTCTTACTTCTTCCCACTAAGGTTAGATCCTGGATGCATCTATCTGAATCTTCTCTTTAGTGCCACAGACAAGTGATTGTTTAACTTCTGTGTAAATGCCTCCAGTGAAAGGGAACTCAGTACCTTTGAAGGGACCTATTTCCTTTACTTGGTATTGTTTACAGACTAAACGTGTGATTCCCAGCTCATCCTTTCCTCCGTAACAATGGTGAAAGAGAGGGTTAAAGTTCCTAGATCCTTGATTCCAGATAACTGAAGGGGCATAGCACCGTGTTACCACTCACAACCCAGAGAGAACCGTTTCAGAAATTAATTAGTTAAGATACAGAATTTTTCAATAGCAGTCACCTCCCCACCCCACCCCACCCCACCCCCAAGAGATACTAGCTTGGAGGTGTACAACCTACCAATTGACAGGAACCCTAGGCTGGTCCTTCCATGACAAAGTCAGACCCACCTCTGTCTTCCTCCTCTTTCTATCACTGTCTGTTTTCTTCTCCATTGTCCCTACATTGCCCCTCCTTTCCCCTGCTTCCCCTCTTTCCTTTATTTTCTTGGCTAAGGAATTACTTTCCCAAAGCCCAGTTTGACCATCACAGCACCTCCAGCCACATTTGTTCTGGGGGCAGAGGGGACACTGCACCTGCCCCCAACCCCACCTCACGGTGTGCCAAGAACAGTTCAGTCATAATCAGATGGCAAGTTTGACCCTTTTCTTTGAAAATTATGTCCCCTATTAAATTAAATTGTGAGATATGGGAGTGGACATGTTTTTCAATAATATTCCTAGCAGTTGTATAGCAAATTTACTCACCTTATCTCATTATTTTCTGAGTCTTTTTACAGGCTCAGGGAAGTTAATGACTTAACCAAAGTTACCCAGTTTGAAAATGGCAAAACTGGGACTTTGACATTTGTCTCAAATTAGCCAATGTGTTTTCCACCATGTTTTCTAAGGGGTTTGGTCTTATTTGACTAGACCCTCAGCCAAACCTAAACAGATGAGTTAAAAGAACCCGGACAGAAAAATATCAAATGCTGTATTGAGCTCCTCGAGTATCATTTAGGAAATTTTCCTGTCCTTTAAGCCGAAAGAACCCAAATGACCTAAGGAATGTTTCAATTTCAGAAAACCTGTGGGTACGTTAGAAAACTGGGTTTTGATGATGACTTTGGTTCAGACCATGTACCAGCTTCTTTTCAGTCTTGTAGCTGCCGAGACTACCCAACTCTCCAAGCATATTTTAGGTCACTGAGACTGCTGATGTCTCAGCCCCACCCTGAGATTGGGGTATAATTGCTTACGGGTGGGACCAGGGCACGGGGATTGTTTAAAGTTCCCCAAGTGATGGTAATGTGCTGCCACGGTTGAGAACCATTGTCCCTGGAAGAATGAGTAATTAGCATGTCACTTTGACCCTTTATCTGAGCATTAAATGCCCCTGGTCCATCAGCATAGGTGATGTCACAGTCTACTGGTGGTTGAAATCCCTAACACATGTTTGAGATTCTGTGTGATTGACCAAAATAAGGTTCCAGAGTTGACATCTCCTGGGGAGATTTTGGAACCTGATTTTTCTTCTCATTCAGATGAAAAGTCAACTCACTTCCTGACCGAGGTGGCTACAGAAATTGGGTTTTCTCAGCAAAAACACTGAACCTATTGAAGGCCTTGGACTAATGCTAAGCTGAGCCCTTACAGTTCTGTGCCACAGAGCGTAGACGAGATATAATTTTGATCTGAAAAATATCAAAGCAAGTTGTTACCACTGGTCTGCTGTACCCCTTAAAGTCCTTGAAAGGGATTAAAAAAAACAAATGCAAGAACCTGAGTTAAACCTAGGTCTGATTTTAATTAGGTTGAAGTCAGCGATTCTCAAAGTGTGGTCCCTGGACCAGCAACATTAGTATCATGTGGGAGCTTGTTAGAAATACAAACTGCCAGGCCCCGTCCCAGACCTAGTGAACCAGAAACTCGGGGAGTATGATGCAGCAGTATGTCTTTTTAAAAGCCTTACCCCCCCATGGAAGCAGCCAAAATGTCCATCAACAGACGAGTGGCTAAACAAACTGTGGTATATACATACGATGGAATATTAAGCTTTAAGGCAGGATAAACTTATGAAGCATGTAATAACATGGATGGACCTAGAGAACATTATGCTGAGTGAGTCTAGCCAAAAACTAAAAGACAAATACTGTATGGTCCCAATGATGTGAATCGACACTCGAGAATAAACTTGGAATATGTCATTGGTAACAGAGTTCAGCAGGAGTTAGAAACAGGGTAAGATAATGGGTAATTGGAGCTGATGAGATACAGACTGTGCAATAGGACTAGATACAAAAACTCAAAAATGGACAGCACAATAATACCTAATTGTAAAGTAATCATGTTAAAACACTGAATGAAGCTGCATCCGAGCTATAGGTTTTTGTTTTGTGTTGTTTTGTTTTGTTTTGTTCTTACTATTATTACTTTTATTTTTTTTCTCTATATTAACATTCTATATCTTTTTCGGTTATATTGCTAGTTCTTCTAAACCGATGCAAATGTACTAAGAAACGATGATCATGCATCTATGTGATGATGTTAAGAATTACTGATTGCATATGTAGAATGGTATGATTTCTAAAAAAAAAATGGACAGCACAATACTACCTAATTGTAATGTAATTATGTTAAAACACTGAATGAAGCTGCATCTGAGCTATAGTTTTTTTCTTATATATTTTTGTATTTTTTATTTTTAGTTTTATTTTTTCTCTATATTATCATTTTATTTCTTTTTCTGTTGTCTTGCTATTTCTTTTTCTAAATCGATGCATATGTACTAAGAAATGATGATCATACATCTATGTGATGATATTAAGAATTACTGATTGCATATGTAGAATGGAATGATTTCTAAATGTTGTGTTAGTTAATTTTTTTAATTAATAAAAAAAATAAATAAATGCCATTTTACCAGATGGCTTACATTAAAAAAAAAAAAAAGCCTCCCCCCAAAGGATTCTGATGCACTCCAAGGTTTGAGAACCACTGATATAAGCCACCAAGAGAACTATACTTGCCCACTTAAATTGGGGCAGCAGCATGATAATTAGAAGCCTGGTATCTCTGCATGTGTGTAACCCATAAGTGTTGTAAAAAGATATACATTCATTTTTAAATTTGCTTTTTGTTACCGAAGCTGTAGTTTGCAGAAAATTCATGTAGAAAATAGACTCCCCAAACACCCCCCATCCCCACATAACACAGTTTTTCCTATTTTTAACATTTGGCATTAGTGTGGTAGCTTTGTTACAGTTGACCAAACATTATGGTTATAATTAAGCTAATAACTTTAGTCCATAGTTGACATTAGGATTCACTGTTTGTGTTGTACAGTCCTGTGGTTTTTGTGAAATTATTGTTCTGGCAACCTATATAAAACCACAAATTGTCCCCACATTCAAATATATAATTGAGTGGTGTTAATGACATTCACAATGTTGTGTTACCAACACCACCACCCATTACCAAAGCTTCCATCACCCCAAACAGAAATTCTGTACCAGTTAGGCACTAACTCCCCATTCCCCACCACCCACCCCAGCCCCTGGGAATCTGTATTCTAGTTTCTGACTCTATGACTTTACTTATTCTAATTTTTCCATATTAGTGGATGATCCAGTATGTATCCTTTTGTGTCTGATTTATCTCACTCAACATGATGTCTTCAAGGTTCATCCATGTAGTAGCATGTGTCAGAACTACATTCCGTTTTACAGATAAATAATATTCCATGGTGTGTATATACCACATTTTGTTTATCCATTCATCTATTGGGATAGGCACTGGGAGTGCTTCCACTTTTTGGCAATTGTGAAAAATACCTCTGTGAAATCAGCGTACAATTATCTGTTCAAGTCCCTGCTTTCAATTCTTTGGGTAGGTACCTTGAAGTGGGATTGCTGGGTCATATGGTAATTCTGCACTTAACTCTCTGAGAAACCACCACTGTCTTCCACAGCAGCTGTGCCATTTTACATTCCCACCAGCAATGAACAAGTGTTCTTGTTTCTGTACATCCTCTTCAGCACTTATAGTTTTCTGCTTTTTTTTTAATAGCAGCTATTCTAGTGGGTGTGAAGTGGTATTTCATAGTTGTTTTGATTTGCTTTTCCCTAATGGCCGATGATATTGAGTATCTTTTCATGGGCTTTTTGGCCATTTGTGTATCTTCTCTGGAGAAATGTCTATTCGAGTCCTTGCCCCTTTTTTAAACTGGGTTGTTTCTTTGTTGTTTAGTTGTAGGAATTCTTTATATATTTTGGGTTTTAAGCCCTTATCACATATGTGATTTCCAAATATTTTCTCCCATTCTGTAGGTTATCTTTTTAGTTTCTTGATAATTCCTTTAGTGCACAAAAGTTTTTAATTTTGATGACTTCAGACTTATCTTTTTTTCTTATGTTGCTAATAGTTTCCTGTTATAAAGAGGAAACTGCCTGAGTGGTTGTTGTGGTTAAATATTTAGATTGTGACGCAATAATTGCGGTGAGTGTGAAATAATTCTTAAGTCGGGAGGTTATGTCAAGAAGCTTTGGTGATTTTAAGACATTTTGGTCTGATTGGGGGACTGAAGACTCTATAAAATATAGGGAAAACATCATAGAATAATAAAGCTGGAAAAAAAAAAAAAAACCCTATACTCCTCCATTCAAGAAAAAAGACCAGAATGGGCACTTACACAGAAGGGAAAGGAGGCCAGCATGGTGGATGGGGAGGCAGATGTGGGATGAGCCAGAGGTGATGGAGAGTCAACTTAGAGGTTGTAACATGCAGTCTTACCCAACACCAAGGCCTTGGGTGTCACCATCACCTGCAAGTCCCAGGGAGACCAGGTGTGGAATACACCCAAGCCAGAGGGAAAAGGAGGGTCTGGAAAGCAGGTGCTGAGGATTCAACAGTTAAGAAGTAGCTACTGTTTGAAGCTGTAACTAGATACCAAGCCAATTTCAAGCCCACTCTCTGTTTCAAAGTGTAAATCTTAACCATCAATTCTCTTATTTCCAGCCAGATATCTCCACTGTTCCCATATGTAATACCAATCCTGTCTCTGAAGGAAAGAGAAGGGAGAATGAGCAGAATTTGTAGTCTTGCCAGTTCTCTAGCCTAATGCACATGAAGAGGGGATGAAAATACCTTAGGGATTTCTAGGACTTGGGAGGCACATGTGCCATTTTCATTTTTACCCCAATGCCATTCATTCATCAACAGTATCACTTCCTAAAGTGGGTGATTTAAAAGCTAGCCTGTTTTCACTGCCGACAGAGATTCACAGCACCAGTCTGTGGCATACACCCTGTCCCAGCCTACAGGGGCCTTTCCAGCAAGAGAGCAGAGAGAGCACTAGGCACGGACAGGGACATGATTATTTATTATAGGAATTTACTTACAGGAGTGAGAGAAGGCAGTCAATCAAGGAATCAAACTGCTCTGACAGCAGCTGATGCAGAGCTCAGTGGCAATTAGGGGGGAATCAACAGGGCCAGTTATAGGGACCCAAGACAAAGACAGATTATAGGTTAACAGTAAACATGATTCCCAGAAGAGGGATTAGGGTATAGATTAACATCTTTACACATAGAAGGGTCTGGTTTCTTGAGTACCTTAATCATCCGTGCATTTTTCCTTTGTCAAGAGGTTAGCTTAAACACTGACCCAGGTCATGCAAGTGCTTTAGAGTTTCACAAAGACTCAGAGAATAGCTCAGCCCCTGGGTTCCCACACACCCAGAGAACAGGGTGACAGATAAATCTTCCCATTTTCCAGAAGAAACAGTTGATCTGTATTTTTCCTGCTTGTAAATGTGGAAGTTTCTTTCTGGTCTGGCTGAGGCCCACCTCTTCTCTGGATCTGCGGTGCCAGATGCCATCCCTTGGGGTGGGGGAGGTTTGGTACATCAGGAAAGTCACTGGGGGGCCTCCCATGATCCAAGGAGACAGTTGGGACATAGCTCCACGATGGACCTTTCCAGCACAGGAACATGATCCCACTTCCAGTGATGGGCAAGTCCAAATCAGAAATGCTTATGCTCTCTCCAGCCTCAGCCTCCAACTTCCCGATAGTAAGATCTAGGACTAGAGATCTTCTCTTGCCAGGGTCCTGCCTTATTCTTGGCAAGTCATCACTGGCTGACCCTTTAGGAAGACAGTGCTTGGCAAAAATGCAAACATGGATTTTCAGCTTCTCTGTGGGCAACCACCCTGTTAACAAGAGATGCCCTCTGTCCTCTCCAAAGTCTCAGAAGAAGGAGGTTTGATGGCTCTTCCAGGGCACAGCAAGTGTCCAGAGCCAGTAAAAATGAACACCAGGAACTAGCATTGTCCCTCATTTCCCTCAACTTTTGGGCTGATGCAGCTTGGCTACAGCCTCAGTTCATGGGTCTTGGGTCACAGAAGACCCGAGGTTCCAAAGCACCTCAGTGGGGCTGTTTCTGGGCTCGGGGAAAACTGACCACATCCAGGGAGGGGTGTGCCCAGCACTTCCTGAGCTCCCACTCCCTCTCTGCCTGCTTCCTTCCAGATCACCCGACAGCAGTACCAGAATGCGCTCACAGCCTGCCACATGGACAGCTCACCCCAGTCCCCTGACATGGAGGCCTTCACTGACGGAGACTCCACCAAGACCCCGATGACCCGGGCCACACCCCAGACCCCCAAGGATGACCCTTGCATCACCCTCCTGAACGACAGGAACAGCCTTCCCTGTAAGTCAGCCAGGTGGGTGGCTGGGCTTCTGCGGGGTGGGGGAACGCCCTGCCTTCCTCTCTCAGCCATCTTGTTCCTCACTTAGCCCCAGGTCGTCTCCAAAGCAGAGAGGTGATGGCCTCACTGTCCTCCCCGGGCAGCCGGTCAGATGTGCTGAGAAGCCCGGGTGAAGTGGTGTACCTGAGGATGGAGGAGATAGCCTTCACCCCAGAGGAACTGGCCGACTTTGAGGAGCACAGTGCAAAGCAGCTCTCGCTGTCTCCTGCAGCTCTTCCCTCCAGAGCAGGTCAGTTCAGGCCAGCAGGGCCCAGAGGGGCGAAGGAGATCATCCCCCTTGGGCCGAGGGTGGCCAAAGTAGAGCCAGGTGATGGGACCTCTGGGACCCCAGCTTCCGTGTAAAACTTCCCACCTCCTATGCAGCTGTGGAAGGGAGACTGACATTTGCAGAACACCTATCTGAGTTCATTCACCCAGGAAGGCAGGCAGGGTAGGGCCATGGGAGGAGTTAGGTTTCTGCCTGGATTCAGATCCTGCTCTTTCATTTAGGAGCTCTGTAAGTTACTTAACCTAAGACTCAACTTCCTCATCTTCATAGATAAGTTTCCTTATGTGAATAATAGTCACGGCACCTATCTCATCAGGTAGTTCTAGGTATAAATGAACTAGCATTATATAGAGACACATCACAGTGCTTGACAGTAGTCATCGTTAGACCTATTTGATAGATAGGGAAACTGAAGCGGTCATCACAGCTTACCATGGGGCTCTGTCCTGGGTTCTCTGCTCATATCACCTCTGTCTGAGACTCTGAATACTTCTATCTTGACAGCGTTGTTGCTCCAAGCTCCCAGTGTCCCACCAGTCCCCAAATCCTTCTGGGCTTGCCTCACTAAGATATGCTTTTTCAAACTTTCAGCAGCCCCTATTCTCAGCCCCAGGCCAGCAGTTACCCTGTCTGACCTTCCAGACTTACCCCAGTCTATAGGATGGGACCCTTCAAGTCCAGAGCAACTGCTTGCGTATTTTTTAGATCAGTGAGACGGTGTGTTTAAACTTGTGGCTGACCCAGAAAATCTGGACACTTAATCCTTATTGAGCCCTGCAACTTTAGTTCATTTTGTGACACTAAAATGGCTGGTGCTGATTAATTAAAGCCAGGCCTTCCTCGGCACCCCTTCCCCCTACAGCCGCACTGCCTCAGCTCTTGTCTGCAACTTCCATCTGCTGAAGAACACCAGCCAGAATCACCCGCTTTGATTCCTGTATGTGTGGGTCGAAAAGACTTAAGTTATCTCTTCCTTCCTTTCCCCCAGCATCAGATAGTCAATGTTGTAACATCAGCCTGGACACAGAGACCAGTGACTTGGAGGAAACTGTGGGCAAGAAGTTGCTGAGAACCTTGAGTGAGTAGTCCTTCATCCAGATGAAATCCGCCCACCAGCTCATTCGTAGGAAAAGCACATTAGGCTCTTCCCCTGGAGAAGAAACCCTTGGCTCCTAAGAAGGCCCAATCATGGGAAAGCGTGCTGCACCTCAGTGGGCTTGAGGATCTGAACCATTCAGTTGGTGGTTATCTAGGGGTTGATAAACCAAAACCCAAGGGCCAAATTCCATCCTGTTTTTATAAATATGTAGTTTTTGGATTACAGGCATGCCCGATTGCTTGCATATTATCTGTGGTGACTTTCACGCTGCAAAGGCAGAATTCAGTAGTTGCAACAGAGACTTTAAAGCCCACAAAGTCTGTGGAATTTCCTATCCCTTTAAAGTTCGCTGATTCCTGGTTAGGAGACTCAAAAGAAAGGAAAATAGTCACTGCCAAAGAGAACAAGGTGTAATATACCCCCTTCCTAAAGACAACAGAGCTGGGTGTGGATTGCTTTTCTATCCTTGAGGACAGTTATCTAATTGCCCCCACCTTCCACAATGAAGAAGAAGGCTGCCATTCAAGCTAGAGAATGTAGGTCCCAGGGAATGGCTCCCAGCTATACCTACCACCTCAGGCCCATGGACATCAGAAGCTATGAGACCAATCCTCTCAAAGAGCATCTGGTAATCCTTAGGGCTGGGGCCTTCAGGGGATAGGGAAGGCAGGATCCTGAGGCATTATAAGGACTTCACACAATCCTTTCTGGGAAATCCTAATTCCACTCACATTGGTATGGGTTTGTGGCTTTTTAGAGATGTCTTCTTAGGCGGAATGTGTGTCCTAATAATTAAAAATGTACACATGCCTGTATCAGCACCAGGATATGATGAAGATTTATTCCAGCCAAACTGTCAAGGGTTCTGCCTCCATTTCTGCTCCTATTTTAGAAAGAGACTGGACCACTGAGAGAGTATGAATCAAATCCCAGTCCTACAAATTGAAACTTACAAACTGTTTTTCAGGTGGTCGAAAAAGGAAGAAGTCAGATGGGGAGAGAAACTCTGAGAATTCCAACTTAACGCCTCTGATCACATGATGGGACAAAGACAGCATTCACTAGGCGTGTGAGATTCCAGAGCTTTGGAGGAGAACCCACCCTCCCATCCTCTGCTTCACCCAAGGCCTCCCGCAGGTGACAGGGCATTCCACTCTCCTTCCCACCCATAGCTGTCAGTTTGGCAGATTTTCCTTCTTTGCTTCCAATTTGACTCAGAGCCTTGCTGTGGCCATAACAAAAGGAGATACCTCACATGGAACACGCTAGAAATGGTATTGTCTATAGCACAGTCTGGGATTGGAGAAGAAATGACCCTAAGCTGAAAATGCCACTCTGGGACCCCTGATGCCCCTCTTTGTTCTTTGAGACCCCATGATGCCATAGGATACCTGTGTCCTGGAACTCATCATTCCTTCCTCCAGAATAAAATGATAACTTTCGACCATTTACCATGCTTGGGTCAACTCAAAAGGTGCCACTGGCAGACAGGCGGGCACACAGGAGGCTGGAGAAGCAGGTGTGAGGACTGGTTCAGGGAATGAATCACGAAGGCCTCCAAGACTTCAGAGCAGTGGGACTCAGCCATGTTAGATTATGATAGATGCTACAGCACAGAAAACCATCAGGGACTGGTTTCCTGTTAAATAAGGATTCCAGCAGCCTGGGGAAGTACATCTCAGCTGGAATGGAAAGAATGTGAGATGGAGCCTTATGTCACTGTTTTTCCCAGGGACACATCTGTTTTGGCTCCCAGTCAACATCCTTGGAATCAATAAATTTGCTCTGGAAAAGGAGGAGCATGGAGTAGAGAGACCCAATTGGGAGCCAGAGATGAAAATTCACGTTAAGTACAAATCAAAGAAAAAGAACCAAAACTTAGCAGGAAAAATTATAAGCTGTTAAAGCAAGTTTAGCCATAACAAACCAAAGAGCGCCCAGGTCTGCCAAGAAAGATGCAAGCTGTCATGGGATTGCACACAAGGATGTTGAAGAGTCACTTTTCTTTTTCATCCAATCCCCTAACCCCTTACTTTACTCTAGCAGGTCAACTAAAGTGTACTTTATTCCAAGACTTTATTTGGATTTCTGGTTTTTCACCTGAATGTTACAGAAGACACAATTTCAAGAATAAGCACTAGATGGCAGACTGACCACACCTAACTTCTTCCAAGAATAAAGTTAGTTCTCTTCAGGAACCACAGCCAGCCTTAGGGAGTATTGGAAGTGGTGTGTCTTTGGGACACTAGTCTCCCTTTCTGACCTGTCTCCCATCCCTTCGTGCCTCTGTCAGGTATCCAGGTATCCAGTGATCCGACGCTGCCTGCTGAATCTCCAAACCACTCCCAAACTTTTCCTGATGGTGTACCATGCAGGCTGCCCTCCCCTTCCCCCAAAACCATTAATCCCACTCCACTCCCTCATCCATTCAGCCAGTAATGGGGGATGGGGGGATGGATCATTCCTCTGGGTTATTTGTATCTCAAAAGAAAACGCTTACTAACTCAAAGGAACTTTTAACTCAGGGGTTCTTAACTTGGGGTCCTTCACCCCAAGGGGTCATAGTTGGACCTCACAGGGTCCACGAAGCCCCTGAAATTGTATCCCAAATTTAGCATGTGTTCTTATGCGTGTTTTCCAGGGCTAAAGCTTTTATAAGATTCTTCAAGGTCTGAGGGTGAAAAACTACTATTTTAACTAGTAGAAATCTCAGCCCAGAGTTTTTACAGTGCAGAGGAAAGTGAATCGTAAGTAGTAGGGGGACTGATTTTTTAGTTAAAAGTCGTGTCAGCCAACAAATCAACGAGGAATGCTGGCACCCACCAAAAAGTGGAAGTCCTGAGAAAGCCTTGGAACAACCTACGAGCCACAGAACTTCGTCCCTCCTTCCCCACCAACCCAGAGCAGATGTTCCAGGCAGGAGGGCCACAGCATGTGGAAGTAAAAGACTTTCCAGCTGGGGATGTTGCTTCCCGAAATGTATTATTCACTAGAGCACACCCTATGCCCGGGCTGGCCAGAGGCCCAGCAATGCATGATTTCTCGTAGATAACTCCACAGTCACCCCCTCCTGACTCCTGCTGTTGCCTGGTAGGAATAAGTGAAGTGTCAGCTCTCAGTGCTGTGTGGCTCAGGCCCAAAACAGCCAACAGTGAATTTCGAACAAGACCTGCCTCATACAGTCTTCTTGCCCAAGTGGCCACTGGCCCATGGGGGCCTGCCTGTAGCCTTCTTCCTTTCATGACCCCTTAGGCCTCTGGGCTCAGGCCACTGTTGCATTACATCCATCCCTTGGCAAAATCCCTAAGGAGGGCCTGTCACCACTCCCCTTTCTATCCCCACCCCCAAAGTTTTTCTTCAGGGTAAAAAAAGGGTTTTAAAAAAGAGGGAGAATTTTGAAATAAAGCATTTGTGAAAGCTCAATAAATTGTAAATAGTTTTTTAATAAAATGAAAATGCCTTTCCCGGAATGTGGCTATTTTTCCCTGCCCCAGAATCTCAGAGTTCTGAGGCAGTTGCACTTGAGAGGCAGGTTGGTGGGAACACACGTGTAATTGTGTCACCTGAGGCCCACCTGCCTGGAGGCACGCCTCTCAAGGCCAGGTGTGAGCTGTGAAACTGCAGGAAGACTGTAAGAAAGGCCAGCACTTATTGCACTCACCTGATGTACCGGACACTGCGATGGGTGCCTTCCAAGTTCAAGGCTATGGGCCGGGCGGAACCCCTGAGACAGTGAGCTGCCCGCGTTCACTCACTTTTGTAGACCCTCTGAAAGGAGTCAAAGGGGCACGACTCCAGAGAGTCCAACCCAAGGCTGGGGAAGAGGAACAGGAAAAGTCAGGCTTACTGTTTTAAGGCAGTGCAGGAGGGAACAGCCAGGCAGGTGGGAAGGCTTGGGTATTTGGTATCTTTATAGAAGGTTGGAATCTGACACCTACTACTTATGCTAAGTTCTCATACCCACAAACAGGATTAGAGGCCAAAAGCAGGATGTTTACGATCCTTCACAGGATCCTTCTTAGGGGCTATTAACATCCCTAATAGTAGTAATAAATGATAGTAACAACTATTTTGTTGAGAGCTTTATGTGCCAAGTACTGTGCTAAATGTTAGCTCATTTATTTATTTTTATAGATTACAAAGCAGGCTCTGAAAAGTTAGGTGATTTGCTCAAGGTTATATAGTCAGAAAGTGGCAGAGCCTTGAGGTCTGAGTGTCCTCCTGAAGAGGCAAATTTTTTGTGTGTGTGAAACAGTGCTACCTCTGGAATTCAGTGTACATCCACACATTAGAAGCCCTGAGAAGTCCTGCAGTCAAGAAACCTTGATACCACAATTTATATTTTGACTAGTGCATTTCCTAATATAACTTATGTAGATAGCTTGATTGAACACCGTAAGTACTTGGAACCTTGGGTAGGACATAAGATTTTGTTGGTTTGTCCAGAGTGATGCCCGGATAAATCCCAGAGTGATTTGATCAGTGAGTGGAAAAGTATTTGCAAAGTCCCCTTCAGGGAATGGTGAGAACAGGAAGAAATTCAACTTCCCCAAGTTGAATTCTTGATATTCTCACAAGCAGTGTGGACAACCAAAGCTATAGGCTGAACCCCCAGTCTTGGGGTTTGTTCATATGAAACTTAACCCCACAAAGGATAGGTCAAGCCTACTTAAAATTAGGCCTGAGTCACCCCCAAGAGAGCCTCTTTTGTTGCTCAGATGTGGCCTCTCTCTCCAGCCAACACAACAAGCAAACTCATCACCCTCCCCCTGTCTACATGGGACATGACTCCCAGGGGTGCAGACCTTCCTGGCAATTTAGGACAGAAATCCTAGAACGAGTTGAGACTCAGCATCAAGGGATTGACAAAAACTCTAGAATGAGTTGAGACTCAGCATCAAGGGATTAAGAAAACCTTCTCGACCAAAAGGGGGAAGAGTGAAATGAGACAAAGTGTCAATGGCTGAGAGATTCCAAACAGAGTCGAGAGGTTATCCTGGAGGTTATTCTTATGCATTAAATAGATATCACCTTGTTATTCAAGATGTGATGGAGAGACTGGAGGGAACTGCCTGAAAATGTGGAGCTGTGTTCCAGTAGCCATGTTTCTTGAAGATGATTGTATAATGATATAGCTTTCATAATGTGACTGTGTGATTGTGAAAACCTTGTGTCTGATGCTCCTTTTATCTACCTTGTCAACAAAGGAGTAGAACATATGGAATAAAAATAAATAATAGGGAGAACAAATGTTAAAATAAATTTAGTTTGAAATGCTAGTGGTAAATGAAAGCAAGGGGTAAGGGGTATGGTATGTATAAATTATTTTGTTTTCATTTTATTTATTTTTCTGAATAGGTGCAAATGTTCCAAGAAATGATTATGATGATGAATATGCAACTATATGATGATATTGTGAATTACTGATTATATATGCAGAACAGAATGATCAAAATAGGAATGTTGGCATTTGCTTTGTGTTTTTTGGTATTTAAAAAAATAAAATTAGAAAATATTAAAAAAAAAAAAAAGAAACCTTGATACCAGACAAGTATCAGTGAGCAATGTACTCAAATGAGCAATTCCTGAGACACCTGGGTTTCAGAGTTTATAGCTAGGTGGGAAGCAGGAGATCTGATGACCTGTTGACCTAAATATCTGCCTCCCCGAACTGCAGTAATTCTAGTAGTTTTATAGTATCAAAAGATGGGCAGGTTTTAGGATACTGAGCAGTGGCCCCAGATCTCATTATCGAACTAGAGGTGATCTAATTATCGAGCATGTGCAGACGGCTGAGATGCTCAGTCATAGAACGTAAGAAAATGGCAGCCTTAATATGATGATGGGTGTGACTTTTAGTATTATAATAAGGTATAGATGACTTAGAGGTTAAAGTCTAAGCTACTGTGCATGGCAGGCAGGCCCATTTAGGTTAGAGCCAGCTTCAGTTTTCAAGATAACATTGGAATTCGGGTGGGCTAGTTCTTGGGTTGACCCAAGGCTCCTGATTAATAAACATTAGGGCTGTCTTTAGTGATCATAAGACTCTGAAGTAGGAAAACCAGATAAAATGGGTACAAGTTGTCACAAGGTTTTTACAATCACAAGGGCACAAGATAACAATCATTATCTGAGATCAAGGCAGCTGAATTACAATTCAAAGATTTCAGGTATTTTCTTCTGTCTACTTGAATATGCCAGAGAGTAAAGAAAAGATTATCTATATGATTCAGTAATCATAATTATCCCTGAAATCCTAACTTCTCGGTTACCATCTATTCTAACTCATTAAACCCAGCTATTACCAAATTACAGAGCCCTTTTTTCACATTAACACACACAGGAAACTATAACATTTTGAGAAATATTGACCAAGATATACGTAAGAATAGAATTAAGAAGGCCAAGTTCCCATTGAGAATGGGGCTTTTTTTTTTTCTTATTGGCAGGTGTTTTTTTAAAATTTTTTATTGACGAATCTTCACACAAACATTCCATACATGGTGTACAATCAATGGCTCATAATAGCATCAAAGTTGTATATTCATCACCATGATCATTTTTTAGAACATCACTCCAGAAAAAGAAACAGAAAAAACTTACACATACCATACCCCTTACCCCTCCTTCTCATTGACCACTAGGATTTCTAGCTGCCCAATTTATTTTACCCCTTATCCCCCCTATTATTTATTTTTATCCCTAGTTTTTTACTCATCTGTCCATACCCTGGATAAAAGCAGCACCAGATACAAGGTTTTCACAATCACACAGTCACATTGGAAAAATTCTATCTTTAAACAATTGTCTTCAAGAATCAAGTCTACTGGAGTACAGATCAACAGTTTCAGGTACTTCCCTCCAGCCACTCCAGTACGCTATAAACTTAAAAGGGGTCTCTATATAATGCATAAGAATAATCTCTAGGATAACCTTTCGGCTCAGCTTGAAGTCTCTCAGCCACTGAAACTTTATCTCATTTTTCTCTTCCCCCTTTTGGTCAAGACTTTCTCAATTCTTTTATACCGGGTCCTGGCTCATCCCAGGAGTTCTGTCCCACGTTGCCAGGGAGATTTACACCCCTGGGAGTCATGTCCCACATGTGGGGGGCAGGGCAGTGAGTTCACCTGCTGAGTTGGCTTAGAGAGACAGACCATATCTAAGCAATAAAAGAGGTTCCCTGGGAGTGACTTTTAGGCCTAATTTTAAGTAGGCTTAGGAAGGGGGCTTCTTTTCAAATGCTAAAAACATTTTGGCACTTTGGTATAAACGTGTTTCTAAACCTTTTTTTCATTAACATTCTCTAAGGAGAAAAATTAAATTTAAATTCTTCCTAACAAACTCCCAAGACCAAGCTCTGGATCTTGAGACTTGCTCTTGTGAAGCTCATTTATGTAATGGAGAAACTTAGACTACTTGTAGTTAAATTCCTAAGAGTTACTTCCAGAAGACCCATTCTGTTGCTCAGAAGTGGCCTCTCACTCTCTAAGCCAACTTTGCAAGTGAAATCATTGTCCTCTCCCCCGCTATGTGGGGCAGATACCCTAGGGTGAAAGTGTCCCTGGAAACGTGAGATATGATTACCAGGGATGAGCCTGACCCTGGCACCATGGGCACGACAACACCTTCCTGTCCCAAAGAGGGAAAAGAATTGTAGCAAATAAGGCATCAGTGGCTGAGAGAGTTCAAATAGTCAAGAGGCTACTCTAGAGGCTACTCTTTCGCAAGTTCAGCTAGACATTGTTACTTATCATGGTTTGCCAACCCCCAACCAAAACTTTTCCTGCCATCCCTAAAGAACATCTTGGGCTTTATCTGAGATTCTACAGAGGTTCCACACACTATTACTTTCCAGAAACCTACAACCTCCAGTTGGGGTCCTAGGCTAGATAAGTCCTGAAACCGAGAGGCCAGCCTCACCCAAACATCAACTAATTCCATCCACCTATCCCATATTATCAACAGTCCTTTCCCACATGAAAAAGTTAGACTGAGCATAGCCCAAATACCTGTAAAGATCGGGAGAAAGATTAGAGGAGAAGGTTGAGTTATGAGAGGAAATAGGATTTAACAAATGAATGATTGCTGAAATCATTATATTGATATTTCTTTTAGTCTTCAGTGCCTTAGAGCCGCTAGAAGTAACAACCTAAAATTGTGGAATTGTAACTCATACCAAACTGGAATCTGTTCTACAGCTAACTGTTGTGGTGCTTTGAAATTTTTTTGTTTTTTTGTTTTTTTTGTACATGTTATTTTTCAGAAAAAAAGAATTTCTTCCTAACAAGAGAAGTTAAATGCTATAGGAATAAAATTCTGTCAGGTAGGGTTGAGTTTTAGAAGGCCATAAACTATTTTAAAATCTAAGGCTTTCTTCCCCCAAGAACCAGTTTTCGTCCCTAGAGTTAACATCACCCCTATTGAGAATGCATGGCTTAAAGCTATGTTTGGGGAGAATGGTAGAAAATTGACAGAAGGTAGAATTACTTGTCCCAGTTTGCTTTTGTCTTTCCTTATGGAAGGACAAACATATTTAAATTGGAAGCAAAACAAATATTAGGAAGGAAATTAGAATGGAAGGTGAAGAAAAAATTAGTACAAGGTCATGTAGTCACTTCGAATCTGTTCATAGCAAGCAGGCCCCATCACGTATCAGGTATAGGGCACACTGAATGAGGCTCTCAGAAGGAATGCCAGGGATCCAGCCAGGAAGGGAAGGACCTGGAAACTATATTCTGTGTGGAAACACTGAAGCATGAAGGTAGGGTTCAAATGGAAAAGCAAAAACTCCATGGACTCTCTGGGAAATGTGATATATATTTAAGTGGCTATAATTGCTTCAATAGACTGGGAGGGAAGATCTGATGGTCTGGAATCACGGAGTGATATAATCCTCCTTATAAGTCCATGAAGTCCAGTTTCTTAAGTAACGTAAGAAGACAACTGGCCACTAAACCATAAGCCCACAAAACTGAAGTAGTCATAGTCCAATGAGTTTGCTAAAGTGAGGTACAAGAATATGTTTTAATTTTTGCTTTAACCACTAGTAAATCTCCCCTAAAGCACTCATGTTAAACCACAGGTTACAGACTAACAATGGATCACAAAATCGATTCCATGGATCTTGATCAGCATTTTCATTTTATTTTTTCATGAATTAGAACACAATAGAATGGACTAGAAAATATCAGAATACACCACACATAGTAAGGTAGGTAAATTGTTTTTGAAAATTTTGCTTCCATTAAATGTGTGTATGCATGTGTATTGACGTGATCTAAATATATTTATTACCGTGATCATCCTGAAAAACTAAAGCGTAGCATTGGGGACACAACCATGCAGAAAGAGCAGGAAGACTGACACTCTGGATTGAGGTGACAAGTTTTAATGACACAGCCAACAACCACAATCACACTTGGTTCCTTCAGACAACCCGATATGTGAGACTAGACTTTATACAGAATCAAACAACATGCGGAAGCACATGAGCCTCACGGGTGACGCTCCTGCTTCTACTGAGAGGGGCAAGATCTCCACAGCTCATAATCAAACTACTGTTTTATTTTTCTTAAATAAAAATCTTAATTTGCTCTGGGCTCCACAAAAGCTCTAATCACCGGGCCCCATTTCTTTTCAAGAGATGTTTTCTCTTCTGGTGAGGCTAGCTAAAAACAGGCAGCCTCACCAGCTCAGCCAATCCAGTCCTTCAGTAGTCTCTAATACACGATATACATATATATATACACAGCTAGATTTGTGCAGGCAGGGAACACTTGTGATGTAGAACCGCTTTGGTGGTGCTGGTTTGGAGGATGCTTCTTCACTGGATTTTGGTGACTGCTTCATGGATGGAATTGGCCACATAATCTAGATTTTTGGTAGTTAAGCCACACATGTTGATTCGACCACTTGGCAGCAGATAGATGTGTTTTTCATTGACCATATACTCAACCTGCTTAGCTGTTGAAAATCAAAAGAAGATATAGTCAGAGAAGTAGGAATCCTTTAAGCAGTAGAAGTTCAGTGACTATATGTCAATTACAATTCTTCTTTCTCCCTAACGGGAAGCAAAACAAAGGAACCATTTTATCCAAATGACAAACAACAAAATAAGCTAACTAGATTCTAGAAAGTATCTCTTATTAATTAACTATCTAATCCTCCAGAAAGCTCAATATGGCTCCAGAAGTCACGCCTCCTTCTGATAGGAATTTTACTCTGGGACTACCATCTTCCAACCAAATTTTATGTATTACATTCACTAGGATGCCCCTATCAAGTAAAGGTACCCATCAGTCTTAAGAAAATATTCCATTGTTATGAAAAATTGGTTATGAATGCTTCATTTCCTCTCTATTGTTTGCTTTTATCCCACCCTTCAGAAATCCACCAAGATGCTTGACAGGGTCAATAGTTGTACATGGTGGTTGGGGAAAAAAAAAACAAACAGCATCTTCCCTACCACTCTTCCCCTTTATGCTACAGAAATGAATCCATGCCACCCTTCCTTCTAACACACACCTTCCATTTTCCCACTGCTACTAATTCAGTTAATTCTACCTCTAGTAATATTTTTCACCAACACACACAATTCTCAAGTTTACTTTCTCCCACTTACTTCTAACTCTGACTCAGTTATCTCTACCACTTGTTATTTTTGGTAATTAATAATAAACAACTTAGTTGGAAAAGTCTAGGAATAATGCTAGTGATGTTTCTAGAGACAAAGGAAAAAGGAAAGCCCTAAGTTCCAAGGCGAAATCTCTAAAAGCTCCAGAAGTCCTTTAAACATGACCAAAGGTGGCCTTCAACTTGTACAAATTTAAGTGATTAAATTTCACTATCTTTCTTGTTTTGTTACTAGAATTACAACCTTGTTTTCCACTAGTTTTTTCTGACAATATACAGAATTTAGTTACAGGCACCATTTGTAGCCATGGGTTTAGGTAAGGGTATGTTTCTATTTTCAAATGATTGAGGTATAGAAGAGCTGGGGAGGTGTAATCCATTGTAAAACAGGAGCAACGTCTCTCCCACTAGGACTGGAATAGAGAATGGCTAGCTCTGTCTATCCTAGGTTTTGCAGAGGGCAACACAAAACCTCTTACACACTTGAGGATCCTACTGAACGCTGAGGAGCAACCTGCCTTTGATATTTCATTTTTACAGGACACTATTCAGTGCCCCATGATAAGTACCATGAGAATGAACCAATAGATTGGAAAACTAAAAAGACTCTGACCTGGCACCAGCAGCCTTCATTCATTTCTCAGCTCACTTGCTCAGACAGATGCAGGAAGTCTTTCCCACGTGTTTGCAGAAATGCATCATATATGAAATAGGAACAGAAGCCTGTATTTCCTTTATGCTACAATCCCTATAGCCTTGCTCTAGGTTGCAAATCCACAATAGGATTTTAGCTTATTTTCACCTAAGTAATTAGCATCCTTAAGAAACAACCAATTTGACAGAATGGAATAATAAAATCATAATAATCAGAGGGACAAACACTACATGCCAGGCACTGTCATTGTCCTAAGCACTTTGTTAATTCAACTGTTGACAGTAACTTTATCATCTCCATTTTATGAGAAAGGGCAAAAAGAAGTTAAATAAATTTTCCAAGGTCACACAGCTAGTAAGTGGCGGCTCTGGGATTTTAATGCAATGTGGCTCCCAAGTCTGGGCTTTAAACCAGGATACTAAGCTGCCTTTCTGTGGAAGCAGAAAACCTGGACTCTACCAGCTTCCTGTGTGCACCCCCTTCAAAGAAACAAAGCAAGCAAGTTTCAGAAGAAGCTGTGACTGGCCTTCATTGTGTAAATTAAAGTCATTCAAGGAAATAAAGCTTAATCTCATATACCAGCAGCACCTCACAATTCAGTAAAAGCCAATGCTGAGTGGGCTAGATCTAGTAATAGGGGAAAAAAGGCCCAAAAGGATATTTGGGGGATATATGAAAAAATTAGAATATAGACTGTAAGCTTTATATAAATGTTAAAGCTCTTGAACTTGATAACTGAACATATCTGCGGTTACATAAATGAAATATCCTTGTTCTTCCGAAATTTACATGAAAATATGTGTTCAAGGAGCATGAAGATTATATTCATTCTCAAAATGTTTACAAAATTAATTGATGGATTGACAAGTGGACAGATAACATGATACAGCAAATGTGGTAAATGTTAAAACTGATAGATCTGGGTGTTGAGGAAGGGGTGATAATACTGAAGTTCTATGTATCAGTTTTTTATTATTTTTACTCATGATAAAAAGTTTAAGGGTAAAAAAAAAAAGCCCATGCCCAGGAAGCAGTAGTTTCAGTAACAGAACCACCTACCCTGTTTGATATAAATGAAACTTCTCTACTTTCGGGGGGCCAAGGAAATTATCACAGTTAAAGAAGCCAGTAAAATGTATGGGTACTTTCACTACAAAAAATCCGAGATACACATACATAATTTTTTAAATATAATTTTCAGGGCTTCACAGATCCCCTAAGGTACATCCATGGATTTCTGGTTAAAAGCCCCTGTTGGGATGGACAGATGGAAGAATGAAATAAAGGAGGTATTATAAAAATGACAATTGTAGAAATTAGGTGGTAGGTATATAGGTATTCGCTATACAACTCCAACAACCTTTCTGTATGTTTAAAATTTTTCATAAAATGTTGGAATTAAAAAAAAATTTTTTAAAAAGAGTAAAAGGCACTAAGTGCTAAAAATATTAACTTTTGCAATATTCTCGTCATTTTTCCATTCATAATAAAACTAAATTTCTACTTTGGACAGTGGGGGTATATGGATCTTTATAGGAAGACATCCCCAACTTGCGAGTTTTTAGAATATTACTACAAAAGACCATTTTTATTATACACAGTATTATAATTTTGTAAGGATGATTTTATTTTTTAAGTGAACCAACTCCCTCTTCCATAAGTGTAGGACATCTACAGCTAACTGAGATGCTCCTTTACATTCTTGGGTTGCCTTATTTTACTGCAAAGTATTTCAAGGGCCCTACAGTAAAATTTCTACCACCTTTCTTGTTTATATTTAACTCCTAAACTTTTCTGAGCCCAATTCAAAGCAGTACTCTTGACAGCTCTGGCTTTAGTACCTCCTGGTGCCCCTGATTTCTCACCATTACTCAAGCTAGGCACACAACCCTTCCTAGAGCCACTAGGACCACAGGCTCCATATGCAGGTAAGTGGCCACATCTGTACCATGCATCCAGAGGCATAGCCAGTAGATGTTCTGGAGTTACTTACTAACTGAATGCATCTCTGACATCAGAAGGGACAGCCAATTGCTGATATGCCCTACTAGACCTACAAGACCATGCATAGCTACCTATTAGATTTTTAATCAGCTTTTAATTCCAATTACCAACCTAAGTTCCTATTTATTATGAAATGGAGAGAACTTAGAAACCTTTCTTTTCTTTCCCTGCCTCTGTACTGCACTGTACTTCATCATGACTGGTCCATGGGGGGCTGGAGTGGGGGGAGGCCTGCCTGGGTTGCTTTAAAAAAAAAAAAAGTTTTTTATTGTGAAATATACAATGAAAAGAAAGAAAAAGCAATAACTTTCAAAGTACACATCAAGTAGTTACAGAATAGATTTCAGAGTTTGTTACGGGATACCATCCCACTATTTCAGATTTTTCTTTCTGGCTCTGAAACACTGGAAGCTATAAGAAATATTAATATAGTGATTCAGTAGTCATACTCATTTGTTAAATCTTATTTTCTCTGTTATAACTCCTCCTTTTCCTCTGATCCTTCTCCGAATCTATAGAGATCTTTAGGCAACGCCTGTTCAGACCTCTTCATGTTGAGAAGGGGTGCTAACACTAAAGGATAGGGGGATGTCATCAGTTAATAATCTTGGATTGGCTGATCCCTTTGGATTTCAGGATTTATCTGACCTGGGAACCCCCTGGAAATTATAGGCTCCAGGGAAGCAAACTTAGTGCTATATGACCTCAAATGCTCTCCTGTTAACTCTAGGGCTCAGACTGAGACCCTATAAAGTTTCATGCACTATCTAACTGAAGCTTGCATAAGAGTAACCTCAGAATAGCCTCTTGACTTCTATTTGATCTCTCTTAGCCACTGATGCCTTATTATACTTTTCCCCCTTTTGGTCAGGAACGCATTGTTGATCCCATGGTACCAGAGCCAGACTCATCCCTGGGAGCAACACCCCACGCTGTCAGGGAGACTTTCACCCTTGAATGTCAGAGGACAATGACTTTCCTTGCAGAGTTTGGCTTAGAGAGAAAGAGGCCACATCTGAGCAACAAAAGAGGTTTCCTGGAAGCAATTCTTAGGCCTCGTTATAGGTAGTCTTAGCTTCTCCACTACGGAAACAAGTTTCATAAGGGCAAGCCTCAAAATCAAGGGTTTAACTCCTGGTGCCTACCCATGCAAAAAAAAAAAAAAAAAAGATCAAGGGCTTAAGATAATCAAAAAGTAATGGCAAAGTCCCTTGAGGGATGGGAGAAAAATATGGAACTATTAAATTTTACCACTGGGGAAATCCCTGATACTATATCAGACATTAGGGACACCCAAATCAATAGGCAAAGCAAGGAAAATCATTGTCCTCTGACATTCAGGGGTGAAAGTCTCCCTGACAACGTGGGGCATGACTCCCAGGGATGAGTCTGGCTCTGGCACCGTGGGATCAACAATGCCTTCCTGACCAAAAGGGGGGAAAGAAGTGTAATAAAATAACAAAATCTTCAGGCTTGCTCTTGTGAAGTTTTTGTATGTAGCAGAGAAGCTTAGCCTACCTAGAGCCATGCCTGAGTTACTTCTGGAGGACATCTTTTGTTGCTCACATGTGGCCTCTCTCTAACTCCAACTCTGCAAGTGAAATCATTGCCTCCCTCTACATGGGACATGGCATCCAGAGGTGAAAATTTCCCTTGTGGCATTAGAGATGACTCCCAGGGATGAGTCTGGCCCTGGCACCATGGGATCAACAATGTCATACTGACCCTAAGGGGGAAAAGAAGGGTAACAAATAAGGTATCAGTGGCTGAGAGGGTTCAAATAGAGTCAAGAGGCTACTCTGGAAGTTACCCGTATGCAAGCTTCAGTTAGACATTGCTACCTTTTACCATAACCTGCCAAACCCAACCAAAACCATTCCAGCCAATCCTAAACACCACCTAGGGCATGAGATTCTACAAAGGTTTCATGTACTAGGGTAATATTCCAGAAACCTATAACCTCCAGATGGGTTCCTAGACCAGATAAGTCCTGAAATGCAGAAGGGCCAGCCTGTCCTGAAATGCAGAGAGGCCAGCCTCTCCTGAATACCAACTAGTTCCATCCCCTATACCATATTATTAATAGCTCCTTCCAACATGAAAAGTTAGAATGGGTATAGCCCAAATATCCCTAAAGAGTGGGAGAAAGATCAAAGGTGATGCTGGAATTATACAGAGAAAGTAGGGTTTCACAAACGAGTATGATTGCTGAATCATTCTATTGACATTTCTTTTATTCTCCAGTATCTTAAAGCAGCTAGAAGTAAAAACCTAAAATTATGGAATTGTAACGCACACCAAACTGAAATATGTTCTACAACTAACTGCTGCAATGTGCTTTGAAATTTAGTGCTTTTTTGTATCTATGTTATTTTTCACAAAAAAGAAAAAATTTCTTCCAGCGTCCAGTGTTTTAGAGTAGCAAGGAGGACAAATCTGAAATAGTGGAATGGTAACCCATAAAACCCCCTGAAATCTGTTTTGCATCTACTTGTTGAAGTGTACTTTGAAAATCATTTGCTTTTTCTTTCTTTTCTTTGTAGATATGTTATATTTAACAATTAAAAACATTAAAAAATGAAAAAACTTAATAATCAATTGTGATGATAAATGCACAGCTATATGTTGATACTGTGAACCACTGATTGTACAGATTGGATGATTATATGGTATGTGACTATACATCACAATAAAATTGCATTAAACATTAAAAAAAAAAAAAATCGAGGGCTTAGCCTATTTTCTTGGGCATCCCCAATGGTTGAGAGGGTACCCAGGGTTTCCCAGAAGGGAAAGTTTATGTAACCTCTTTTTGAGGGCCATTCCTTAAGACTAGGAAAGACCTGTTAAGAAATTCGATCTGTATATGATCACGTATAAAATCTATACTTAAGACTAGGTAAAGCCAAAAGGTACCTGAGCATTTATGAGAGTCTTATCATAAATCAAGGCTCTAAGTTTCAAATTCCGTAGCTTCTCAGCACTGACTCTGAGCCACTTCCTAGCCCATGTAAATGAAAATATCTTGGTTATGGATCAGCAGAACAGGCTATTCTGAGTCCCAACAGGTTCAGAAGATGAGTGGGATACAATGAGAAAACCTAGTTTGTTCTGGTCCAAGGCAACGGATGATTACTTAAGTGACAGTTAATGCAGGTGAGCTCAAAAACTTGGCCCAAGAGGAATACTGAATGTCTACCTGAGCTGAGGTACTCGATCTGGTGGGGGCCACTTACGGTTTAATCCGGTGAAACTGAACATTCCAATTTGCTCAGTGATATGATTCCAGGTTCCAGGGGTCTTGAGGGCTTCCAAACGTGCTCTGAGTTCAGACCTCATGGTCAGAATGCGGTCAGCCATTGTCTTCACATTATCTGTCCTGAAGAGTAGACAGAGATATAAATACCAATGTAGACAGGCAGGATTGTTCACTAAAACGTGTAGATTCAAACACTGTAATTTAATTTATAAGCTGAAAATGGGCTCAGGATCTGCCAATTATGATTTGTGGGTACACAGATGGATGGGCAAGCAGACCAGAGAGCCACATTGATCAGAAAGAAGGAGAAAACTGTGTTGACTAATGGAATCTAGTGCTGGTCATATCACTAATGCTTTAACACAGGTGTCATTGAGGTGCTGGTACAGACAGGATGATATATTTTGTCCAACCTAATTAAATAAAAGTGGCAGTTTTAACTATTAGATAAAAACTGCTCCATTTCAAAATAAATAAATGTAAATTAAGATGAGAAAGAGAAGCCCAAAAGTTGTCATACTAACTGAAGTTGGATATTCTTATTCCATCAAGAATTCCTTGATGTGTTTCTCAACTTTAACGAGAGGAAACTGGGTGGCAGAAGAGTGGGGGAAACTACCATTCGCTGAGTGCCTTTAACTGTGTTCCAAGTATATTAAGCACATCTAAGGCAGATACCACCCCCATTTTACAGAAATATCTAGATTCAGACATAAAAATAATTTTAAATAGTAAGCTAAAATAAAAGGAAAGTACCCAGTATAATTTAATGGGACAACTGCATTCCCACCCTTTGCTCATCAGGCTTTGAATCCCTTACCATTCCTTAAAGAGCTCTGGGTTAGAAAGGGTACATGCCACGATCCGAGCTCCCTGAGCAGGAGGATTGGACCAAGTAATTCGCACAATCTTCTCCAACTGGGAAAGGACGCGCAGGATGCCATCAGGTTCCTTCCCAACCACAGTCAGATTCCCTACTCGCTCATCTAGAGAAAGGGATGACAATCAGTCTTGGCTGTGATGATGGAGGGGAACAGTGCGGGGGCAGGTGGGGCTGTAACTCGGGAGAACACTCACTGTAGAGCCCGAAGTTCTTGGAGAAGGATTGTGCACAGAATAGCTCAAAGCCTTCAGACACAAAATAGCGAATGGCCCAGGCGTCTTTCTCTAGGCTTCCAGATGCGAAGCCCTGATAGGCTGAGTCAAAGAAGGGGAACAGAAACCGGCGCTGCGAGGAAGGAAAGTGAGTCAGGGCAGGAAATCCTTCTGGAACCCACCTCAGACACCGGCCTTCGTTCCCCAACGGGTACCTGGAAAGAATTTCTAATTCTGTCCTTTCTCCTATTTTTCTTTTTTTCTGAACCCAACCACCACTTCACATATGTTCCTCTGCTCAGCTATACAACAACCAACAAATTTAACAACTTCGGTTAACTCTACTTTTTTAAAGTATACTGTCCTAGAGAGTAATGATGCAGCTTTGCCAACTGAGTTTAGTTTTGAGGCTCGGAGGTAATGTTCTACGTTGGTGTACTCTTCCCTTGAATTCCTGATGTGACAAGCTCCGTCAAGGTAGGAGATAGGCTCAGTACCTCTAGGGCCTTCTCACAACCTTAGGGCTGTTCTACTGGGTACTCAAGATAGTAGCCTCTATTCTTGTCACTCTGCTCTCAATGAGCTCTCCACACTGAACTGCTTCTCCAACTGGGCTCTCCTTGTATAATAACACTTCCCTTGCTCCTACCTTCACAGGTCATCTCCCACAACCATCAGACTCATCTCCTATTGGCTCTGGAATCCATTTGTGTCTCTCTTTCCCACTGCCACCTACTTCAGGCCACCATCAACTTCTGACTAAACTTTGGCAATAGCTACCTAATTGATCTCCCACTTATCTCCCTTGTCCCCTCTGATTCCACCTCCACCCCACAGTCAGCGTGACTTGGAGACCCTGCAAACCTGATCACATCGTTTCTTGACTTCAAATATTTCAGCCGCTGTCAGTGCCCTCAGAATAAAAGTCCAACCCCTCAGCACGGGGCCTGGTCCCTATTACCCCTCCAGCTGTATCATTCACCCACCAACCAACTCTCTTTGAACTCTATGCCCAACAAAAATTACTTTCACTTCCTTAAATGGGCCATGATCTCTTTGCCTTGGGGTTTTGACCATGCTGTTCCCTCTGCAGGAAACACCTCTTCCCTGTAATCACAGCATTACAACTGCCACAGTACTGTCTGTCTGCCCCATACAGGCTATACACTCCTTGAGGATTGGAACCACATCTATGTCATTCACTGGTATATCCCCACAGTATCTGACTCATAATAGTTCCTCAATATTCTTTGAACACATTAATGAATATACACACTTCAAGCTAGAAATTCTAATCTAGAAAGTTATCCCAAGGGAAGGATAAAATAAGTTTTATTACATAATCTTTCATGAAGACAAAAACCTGGAATAAACTTAAACGTCTATTCATTGACTTAACTGATGCCTATTGTGATATCCATTCATAGAATACAGCTATGAAAAACGATGCTGCAGTCAATGATATATAAAGTAGTAAAAAACAAAGCACATCACAGGGTATGGACAAAATGATCCCATCTTTGTAAAAAGTATATATGTGTATAACTATACACACATACACACACACACAGCCTGACATTCTATTTACCAAAACATTAATAGTGGGTAAACGGATTTACAGTTGATGTTCATTTTCTTCTTTGGGCTGTTCTCCATTTTTTTAATTCTTCAATAAACAGATACAGCTTTTAAATATATCATTTAATAATACATACTATTTTTTAAAAGGTGCTCTGAAGGGTGCTTACCTTCATGACAGAGGCAATCTGCTTCCACTGCTCTGGAGTGGGGTCGGTCCCAGTGGGATTGTGTGCACAGGCATGGAGGATAAAGATAGAGAACTCGGGAGCGTTCTGAGGAGAAGGAAGCTGCGTCAGCTCTGAGGTTCGCAAGCACATCAATAGACAGAGTAAGCAGCAAACCAGTCAGCAGTGAAGGGCACAGGGGCCGCTGTATGCCCTTATTTTGTGCCATTTCAGAAACCATCATCTGACTTGGGAAATGTGTCTCAGTCTCTCATTTATCCACTTCTGACAGCACCTGGCCCTTTACTCTTCCCCTAAATCACTCACCTCCAGATCATTCAGGAGACCCTGGAGGTCAAGTCCTCTCTTTGCTGCATCCCAGTAACGATAGGTCCGAATGTCTTTAAAGCCAGCAGCAGAAACTACACCATTATGATTCTCTGCAAACAAACAGGTAGAACATTGAATGCTTTTACAGACACAAGAAGGCATCACTGGAAAGGATACAACACAGCTTCCAGACACCAAACAGGCTCCATTTCTACCGAGCAACATCAAGACTCAGGGTTAAGATTTAGATGACTGTAACTAAGAACAAGTTCAACCAGTTATATTGATGCCAAACGTAAACCCTGCCACAGTGGTACTTCCTGCATCTACAGTTTATGCCTCCTCTGGGGAGTTTCAACACATACTGAAAATAAATCAACCAAGAAGCTTGAGAAAGAATATTCCAACATGAATTTGAGCATCAAGTTTCTCATGCACTGCCATAACCTATTGCTCAAACCATTTCCAAATATCAGTGGGCACAGGGCTGAGTTTCATTTTCTTTGTAACCAATGAGAGTTATGAAGATGATTCTCCCTGGATTCTCTTTTTCTCCCCTCGCCATAGCTAAAAAGACTCACCCCAGGTTGGGGACGATACGTAGACGGGTGTGTCCTTGTTGTTTGTTCCATTGTACCATCGAGCTAAGAACTCGGCTCCAATTCGAAGGGCACCTGTTCCGCCCAAAGCCTGCACAGCCCCTACCTGAAAGAGAACAGGCAGGGTCACTGGGTGATAATGGTGAAGTCAGGTAAGATTAGGGAGAAAAAGGTAGTAATGCTGTGTATTTACTTTGTGTCTGCTCTGCACAAGCCCTTTAAATGCACTATCTCATCACAGCCTCACAACAACTCCATGAAGAAAACACTATTATTTGCCCATGTTTAGAAATGAGCAAACGAAGGCTAAGAAATATGGAGCACCTTGCCCAGAGTTACCAGCTACTGAGTGGTACGGCCTGGTCTCCAACTCAGGAAGTCTGCTCCATCTTCATACAACCCAGGAAAGCAAGTTCTCTGTCCCCAAGTTACACCTGAGGAAACTGATTCAGAGAAGTGGTTTACCAAAGGATACAGAGTTGGTGAGTGGCAAATCTGATTCTTCTTACTCTAGATCTAATCACTATGCCCTATTTATATTGTTCTGCCTGTCTATACCTTTGGTTTTTGCCTTTTCAACGTTCTAGTTGAAAAGATTTCAGTATAACCCTTTTGGTTGAAAAATGGTAGAAATTATGTGTTCCCTAACATGTCTAGAGGATTGAGGAGAAAGAAGAAAAAAGATCACATTATAAAGCCTATCTAAATAAAATAAAGAGGGACACACACCAATCTAAGAATAGCGTCAGTCTCTGGGGAGGGCTCTAGGATAGAGAGCAATTGTCAAAAGGGACTGTGGTATAATCTGTAAATTGGTTTAAAAATATGGAAAATGTATTCATATATTATTTGTAAAATTTTTAAACCTATCTATAGGTCTTGGATTTGCTGTAAAATAATGTAGCTATGGCTGGCAGGGGATGAGGAGAAGTGGGGGGGAAGGGAGGCAGAGCAGTGTATAAGATTAACCACATGCATAGCTGTTAAAGATCAATGATAGATACAGTCAGTTAGTTCATTTTGCTCTTTTCTCTCCTTTTCATATATATTTGAAATTTTCCATATTCAAATGAAAATATTCTTCCTAGTCAAAGAAAAGCTTCCTAAATTGTGTTTTAAAACTAGCATAACTTTGATGTTAAAATATGGAGAGAGAAAAAAACAGAAAAAAGGGAGAGAACCCATCTTTCATGAATATCAAGAGTAACTTCTCAAATAAACAATGAATCTAATAGAACATTAAAACATATACTTTTAACAAGAGAGATTCATCCCATCAATGCATGATTGCTAAGAAATATATTATAAAATTTGTCATACTGTTAGTTGAAAGAAAACCCAAATGATCATTTTTAAAAGCTTAGCCACTCCTGGGCAGTACAACGGTGACTCAGTGCCAGAATTCTCACCTGCCATGCCCATGCTAAAATTCTCAACCCGATTCCCAGTGCCTGCCCATGTTAAAAAAAAAAAAAGCTTAGCTATTCCTGACACAAATGCTCAGCAAAACAGGAAACCATGGATACTTTCTAAAAATAACTGAAAAATTTCATTCAACCTGTAAGTCAGCTTCATGATGAATAATGAGTCATTAGCAGGAATCCCATGTGAGCCAGGAACAAGACAATGACACCAATTATCACCACTATTATTCATCACTGCTCTATTTGTATCCAAAGATCTGTGTATTAGTGAGCAAATTCTGAAATGTGAAACATAAGTGAAATTGACATTCAAGGATATGAGGAACTGACCACAGCTGCATGTCAGAGAGAGAAGGGAGGGGACTGGATTGAAAATGTCAGTGTCTGTGAGATCTCTGTCCCTTACAGTGATCCCTACTCAGCACTGAGCCCTTTCCATGACTTTGAAGGGTTTGCTTAGTATTATGACCTACCTAAATTACTCATGCAAATTGCCACCAAATGCACATTTATTTTTCTTTATGGGTTTGTTATCTAGCTAAGTTGAATGTCAATGTCATATATTATTTCAGGTACTTCAGATACCTAAGCAATTCTAGAATCCTGATACTTGCTATGCCAATGAGCGAGGACTCCCCCAAATATGGTTTTAAGTTATCTTGGAAACGTGATGGGTACAAATGGGTATCAGTGAAAACATTCACAAGTGTAGAAACAGTTCAAGTATCCATCAACAGATGAATGGATAAACAAAATGTGGTAAATCCATGCAATGTAATACATTCCACAATAAAAAAGACTGAAGTTCTGATACAACTTAAAGCACAGATGAACCTGAAACATTATGCTAACTGAAATAAGCAAAACACAAAATATTGTATGATTCTACTTATATGAAATACCTAGAAGAGGCAAATTCATAGGGATAGAAAGTAAATTTGAGGTTACCAGGAGCTGGAGGGAGGGGAACATGGGAGCTACTGTGTAATGGATACCGAATTTGTTTGGTGTGATGAAAATTTTGAGAATATACAGTGGTGATGGTTGTACAACACAGAATGTAATTTATGTCACTAAACTGTACAATATAAAGATGGTTAAAATGGCAAATTTTATATTATGTAAACATAATTTAAAACAAAAAAAATCGCAGAGAAGATGGCGGCTTAGTAAGACACGCGGGTCTTAGTTCCTCCTCCAGAAAAGCAACTAAAGAAACAGAAACAATACGAAACAGCTCCCGGAGCCACGACAGAGACCAAAAAGACAGCGTACCCCATTCTGGAACGGCTGAACGGGCAGGGAGAATCCGCTGCGGTGAGATACCCGAGGGGCGCGCGTTTTCCCGGCCGGGGCGGCTGGCGACTGGGGTCCCCTCCACGCACGTGGCTCCCCGGTCTGACTGGGAACGTTGGATAGCGGGGCCCTCCCGCCACGCTTGGCACCTCAGGCCAGCTGGGCAATTTGGACCAGCACTCCCCCAAGCTGCAGCGGCCGGCGACCCCCCCCCTCCACCCACGGTTTCCCGGGCCGACTGCGAGATTCGGATTGGCAAGTTAAAGGAGTCACAGCATCTTTTACTAGTGGGCCCCGCAGACAGACGAGCGCCACGAGCGCCACCTACTGGGCAGGAAAAGAAAAACAGAGCCCAGAGATTTCACAGAAAAACCTTTCAACCAGCCGGGTCCCACACCCAGGGAAATCTGATTAAATGCCCAGACACCAGCAGAAAATAATGGATGACGCTTGGAAAATTGAAGATATGGCCCAGTCAAAGGAACAAACCAATAGTTCAAATGAGATACAGGAGCTGAGACAACTAATGCTGAATATACGAACAGAAATGGAAAAACTCTTCAAAAACCAAATCAATAAATTGAGGGAGGACATGAAGAAGACATGGGCTGAACAAAAAGAAGAAATAGAAAATCTGAAAAAACAAATCACAGAACTTATGGGAGTGAAGGACAAAGAAGAAAAAATGGAAAAAACAATGGATACCTACAATGGTAGATCTAAAGAGACAGAAGCTACAATTAGTGAACTGGAGGATGGAACATCTGAATTCCAAAAAGAAACAGAAACTATACGGAAAAGAATGGAAAAACTTGAGCAGGGGATCAGGGAACTGAATGACAATATGAAGCGCACAAATATACGTGTTGTGGGTGTCCCAGAAGGAGAAGAGAAGGGAAAAGGAGGAGAAAAACTAATGGAAGAAATTATCACTGAAAATTTCCCAACTCTTATGAAAGACCTAAATTTACAGATCCAAGAAGTGCAGCGCACCCCAAAGAGAATAGACCCAAATAGGCGTTCTCCAAGACATTTGTTAGAATGTCAGAGGTCAAAGAGAAAGAGAGGATCTTGAAAGCAGCAAGAGAAAAACAATCTGTCACATACAAGGGAAACCCAATAAGACTATGTGTAGATTTCTCAGCAGAAACCATGGAAGCTAGAAGACAGTGGGATGATATATTTAAATTACTAAAAGAGAAAAACTGCCAACCAAGACTTCTATATCCAGCAAAATTGTCCTTCAAAAATGAAGGAGAAATTAAAACATTTATAGACAAAAAGTCACTGAGAGAATTTGTGACCAAGAGACCAGCTCTGCAAGAAATACTAAAGGGAGCACTAGAGTCAGATACGAAAAGACAGAAGAGAGAGGTATGGAGTAAAGTGTAGAAAGAAGGAAAATCAGATATGATATATATAATACAAAAGCCAAAATGGTAGAGGAAAATATTATCCAGACAGTAATAACACTAAAAGTTAATGGACTGAATTTCCCAATCAAAAGACATAGACTGGCAGAATGGATTACGACCCAGCAATACCACTGCTAGGTATCTACTCAAAGGACTTAAGGGCAAAGACACAGACGGACATTTGCACACCAGTGTTTATAGCAGCATTATCTACAATTGCAAAGAGATGAAAACAGCCAAAATATCCATCAACAGACGAGTGGCTAAACAAACTGTGGCGTATACCTACGATGGAATATTATGCAGCTTTAAGACAGACTAAACTTATGAAGCATGTAATAACATGGATGGACCTAGAGAACATTATGCTGAGTGAGTCTAGCCAAAAACTAAAGGACAAATACTGTATGGTCTCACTGATGTGAACCGACATTCGAGAATCAGCTTGGAATATATCATTGGTAACAGAGACCAGCAGGAGTTAGAAACAGGGTAAGATAATGAGTAATTGGAGCTGAAGGGATACAAACTGTGCAACAGGACTAGATACAAAAACTCAAAAATGGACAGCACAATAATACCTAAGTGTAATGTAACTATGTTGGAACACTGAATGAAGCTGCACCTGAAATATGGTTTTTTGTTTGTTTGTTTGTTTGTATCTTTTGTTTTTGTTTTTTCTTTTTCCTTTATATATATATATATTTTTATTAGTATTATTATTTTAATTCTCTTCTCTATATTAACATTCTATATCTTTTTCTGCTGTTTTGCTAGTTCTTTTCCTAAATCGATGCAAATGTACTAAGAAATGATGATCATACATCTATGTGATGATACTAAGAATTACTGAATGCATGTGTAGAATGGAATGATTTCTAAATGTTGTGTTAATTTCTTTTCTTTTTTTTGATTAATAAAAAAAAATTTAAAAAGCAAAAAAACAAAAAAAATCTTCCAAGGCACAATTTTTCCTGCGCTTGATTTTTAATTCTATCCTGAGTAAATTCATTAATTTCATTAGGAAGTTAGAAAGTCAAGCTGACTAGACTGAAAATGTGTTTGGAAAAAGATAAACCCACCTCACTAACTGTGCTGGTTTAAAAGGATGTATGGACCCTAGACAAGTCATGGTTTAATCAAAATCTCATTTCATAGAGGCAGAATAATCCCTATTCAATACTGTATGTGTGAATCTGTAATTAGATCATCTCCCTGGAGATGCAACCCAATCAAGAGTGGTTGTTAAACTGGATTAGGGGAGATGTGTCTCCACCTATCTGAGTGGGTCTTGATTGGTTTACTGGAGTCCTATAAAAGAGGAAACATTTTGGAGAATGGGAGATTCAGAGAGAGCAGAGAATGCTGCAGCAACACGAAGCAGCGAGTCTGTCAACCAGCGTTTTGGAGATGAAGAAGGAAGACATTTCCCAGGGAGCTTCATGAAACAGGAAGCCAGGAGAGAAAGCTAGCAGATGAGGCAGTGCTTGCCATGTGCCCTTCCAGCTGAGGGAGGAAAAACCGTGACTGTGTTCACCATTTGCCTTCTCGGATGAGAGAGAAACCCTGAAATTCATCGGCCTTCTTGAACCAAGGTATCTTTCCCTAGACTGATTGGGCATTTCTATAGACTTGCTTTAATTGGGACATTATCTCGGCCTTAGAACTGTAAACTAGCAACTTATTAAATCCCCCCTTTTTAAAAGACATTCCGTTTCTGGTATATTGCATTCCGGCAGCTAGCAAACTAGAATACTAACATAAAATAATCCTCAACATGCATGACACACGATGCTTAAAATTTCAAATTCTTAAATTATCATTCCATTAAAAGATATTGAACATAAGATGGCATCTGTGTAAAAAATTGTTCTAAACCAATCAGCAACAAACAGAAACAAGTTTTTGGTGACACAATAATCAACTCAGCTATTCTGTGAACCAATTTTTGGCAAATTCATCTAAAGCCTAAGAAAGTCCTGCATTTGGTATGCAGGCAAATCATAATACCAAAGAAAGTAAGTACAGACTTCTCAAGGAGGCAGGCAGCTGGACCTGGGGGGTATCCAAAACAAGGGAAATTCAGGAAGCATTGGTGTGAAGCGAGACAAAGCAGGCCTCTGTACCTATCATATATGTCAGTATATAAATTGTACTCCTGATTTAGCCACACTATCTGAAGAAATTCCTGCTGAACCCTAGAAGACTTGTCTAAGACACCAACAATTTGCTGATGTTATGGTGTCTCCCTCGGCAGAAGTAGGAGAACTGAGTAAGAGCAGCTTGTGGGGAAGGCCACCATGTCCCATTCAGCTGGGTGCCCCAAGTAGCTCACATGGTACTTGGCACATAGCACTAAATAAATGTGTTAAACTAAATGAAGAAAGAGGATCATGTTCAAAAGATCAGAACCCCAACAAAAGCCCCAAATCTCCTAGAGGCAATGATCAAAGAGCCTGGAATGGTATCATTGGCACAGAGGTACGGCCCCGAGCCCTCCTACCCCCAGTGGCTCAGTAATTTCAGAAGCTCAAACACTGCCATCCAGGGGATGAGAAATGGAACTCTGGTCTGGATTCTAAGGTCCAGAAATAGAGGCAGTGAGGAATCTATGAAATAAATAGGTGTCCTCAAAATGGCTGAGGTAATGTTAAATCTTGAGAAGAAAAATTTGAGTGAAGACACAACTAGTTTGTTTTCTGGTTCATTTGTTCCTTCTTTCATGCCACATCTCCATCAAGCTTAGGCTCAAATGTCACTTTCATTTTCTACCTTGACCATCCTGGTCAAAACTGTAGCCACCCTCACTTTCAACCCCATTCCTGACCTGCCTTGCCTGACTTTATATTTATAGCACTTGCTATCTTTTAATATACTCCATCATTTTATTATTTTTTATGTTTATAGTCTACTTCTCCCCACAAAGCTGGAAGCAAGGGCAGGGGTTTTCATGCGTTTTGGTCACCTCTCTGTCCCAGCATTAAGACCATGTCTAGAACTAGTGGTGGGCACTCGTTTGCTGATTGAATGAACATGTGAATTCAAACATTTGAGAATCTTTGAGATGCCAGGCTAAGAGCAAAATGATTAAGATTTACAAGGTAATTAAGTGAACCAGCATTCCTGCCCTGGGGAAAGATTTGTGGTTTTGTGGGAGAAAAAGTTACAAAATTATACATTAAAGTGAGCACAATAAGTACAGTGCTCTGAACAAAGTTCTGTAATAACATAGAGGATTCAAACATCCAGCTTGCCCGAGATAGGTACGGATTCAGCACATAAGTGAGCCTTGATCAGGGTCCTGAAGGACTTGGAGGTGGAGCCTGATGAGTCAGAAAGTGAGAACAGCATTCCAAGCAGAGGGAATACAGCATGGGCCCAGTGGGTCTAGAAATCAGCAAGGCTTTTATAACGGCAGAGCCACAGGGGGCCCAAAGAGGAGTAAGTACTTGGCAGAACAGGATGATGCCTGGCTATAAAAGGTGCTGTATGCCAAGCTCAACATCTGGGTTCACCCTGTAGGTAATGCAGGAACACTGGGGGGGGGCGGGGGGCGGGGGCAGGCAATATTATTAGCTTTATTTGCTAAGGAAATCATTCTAACTGCAATGTGCAGAATGCACTTGATGGGGAAGAGACTAGAAAGAAAGAAGGTCAATTAGGAGGCTACTGAAAAAATCCAAATGAGATAATAGAGAGTTGAACTAAGATAGTGGCCTGGGGATAGTAAGAACTACCAGGAAAAGAGAAAAGATAGCTCAGTAGAAACTGGTACTTGAGTGATGCTGATACCAAGAGGATACCCTAAACCGGGGTGGGGGTGGGGGGCCTACGAATAGTTAGCCTACTGTGAAGACTGTCGTTTAGGTTTGTCCGAGGGTTGAAAACACAGAAACACAGGGTGAAGGATGAACTAGACTAGGGGAAAGAGCTGTGTTCCCAGACCAGGCCCTACAAGCAACAGCTCCAATTCATAGTGTAAGTGATCAAAACGGGCATTAATGGGTAGAGGAACAAACATCTACTTAACATAGTTCAAAACTCTATAAGAAATAGGCATTCTTAGAGGAGGATGGTCCCCAGCACAGAATCTGTTTTCATTTTGTCAGCGCCAGGATTTCAACTGATTTATCTTATAGCATCTCAGAAGATGGCCACCCCCTCACCCTTCACCCCACCCCAGCCACCCCGCTGCCAAAGTTCTCCACTTTCAAACTTCACTGGGGTTCTCCCCTCCCTCTGTAGAAACACAGATTTGAAGAGCAACTTCTCAATACCACCCTAATCTGTTTTGTAACATGTCTATCTGTATTCCTTCAGCTCCTTGAAGCAAATAAAGTCGTGGTCTCTCACACCAATCCAAACAAAACTGACTGTTTACTTGCTTAAGTGCTGACCTGAGTTCCAAGAACCTTCATCCTGAGCCTCTGGGTTTCCTGGGAGGTATATGAATGTGCACACGTGCAACCTCGATTCTACTCTGCCATTCTCCTTATCAAGGCAACTGGGGAACATGACATATAGAAGGAAGAAACTGCTAGAAACAGCATGTGGAGAATAAATCAGATGCCTCCAACATGTGGTCCCTTCAATTCATGAACTGGCTGCACTACTACACAGGCCCAGGGAAGCAATAAAGGCAGCTGCTTTAAACTGCACAATCCCTAATCAGACTATTACAAAAACCTCAGCTCGTCCCCGTCCCACCCACCTAAACAGGTTTATCTTCTTCAAACATTCTTGTTGCCTAACTCCTGCTCAGACTCTCAGTTGGCTTATGTCGAGATGCCAGCCTGCCTGATCTGGCCACCACGTTCCCCAGTTCTAATCAGGAAAATTTCCTCACAACCTAAACTTGCTTCCCTCCTACTTCTAACCCTGAACTCCTACCACCCAAGACAAATACCCCTCCTTTTGCCCTCCCACATCTCGTGGTTCTCAATCCTGGTTGTACTTTAGACTCACCGGGGGAGCTTTTAAAGTGCTACCTATGGTGGGATAAGGGCTCTAAGATTCTGATTTAATTGGTCTGGCCTGGGGTCCAGGCAGCAGGCTCAGTTTAAAAAAAACTCTCCAGATGATTTTTCTGTACAGAGTTGAGGACAAGTACCCTGGCCTCATTCACACATTTCTCACGGTTCAGCTCAAGTCCTGTGCCTGGGCCCTCACTGGTCTCCCTCTCATCAAAATTCCTGTAACACTGAGATTCTGCACCACATGCTGTCATGCCACACATAGCCTGCTTCCAAACGTTTCTAGTTATAAATAAAATACATACCAAGAAGAACTTAAATGAGAAGTGGTAACATCAAGGCTTTAAGAATTAAAGACAGAACTGGCAGGGACTTCAGAAAGCCATTAGGTTAGCGGCTCTTGAACTTCTGGGAGTTCCCTTTGAAAACCTGATAAAAGCTATGAACCTTCTCCCCAGAAATAAGCACATACACACAAAATCCTGCTTGTAATTTCAGGGGCTTCTGAGACCCCTTAAATGATTTCCTCTGCAAGTGCTCCTTATGGACCATGAACCCAAAACTAGTCCTTTTCTAACATGTAGATGTAGGGATTAGGAGATAAATGAATTCTCTACAGCCCAGAGTCGTGGCAGAGTGGGTTCCACAACCCAGATCTCTTGATCATTTCATTAAACTCTTTGCTTGGCATTTCTACTGACCACTAAAATCTGATCACCTATTGCACAAAACTGGAAGATGGAGAAGCCATGCTTTGTATATGGTCACATTATTTGCTTGACCAAGTCCCTGAAGTCACAGTACTTAAACCTTTATTCATTGACAATTCTATAGACATAATACCTAATACTTCAAAACAAATTGAACTTCTTTTTACCTTCACAGTTTCGAAAGAGAAAATATATCCTCATCCAAAACTTACCCGTTTCTCCTTGAGAGCGGGACTGTCATCCCCAAGGGCCAGGCGAGAAGCACAGGTGCGGTATTCAGGGAGGCCCAGAATCGGCAGGTACTCGTGGTTGAGGCTACTGTCATTAGCAAGCTTCTGCTCCACCTTCCTCACGACCGGCAAAACCCAGGGCTGGCAATCATCTGTACGATAAGCTGGAATGTGAGAAAAAAGGTCAGATCAAGGAGGAGTCTTTAGGCTTCATACAAATAAGAGTTTGGGACTGTGAAAAGGGAGAACCCCATCACCTTTTGTTCTAGTTTGCAAGCTGCCAGAATGTGATATACCAGAAATGAAATGGCTTTTTAAAAAGGGGAATTTATTAAGTTGCAAGTTTACAGTTCTAAGGCTGTAAAAATGTCCAAATTAAGGCACCAACAAGAGGTTACCTTCACTCAAGAAAGGCCAATGAAGTTCAGGGGTTCTCTCAGCTGGCAGGGCACATGGCAAAGTCTGCTAGCTCTCTCTCCTGGCTTCACGATTCATGACACTCCCCCCGGGGCGTTTTCCTTCTTCATCTCCAAAGGTCTCTGGCTGTGTGGACTCTAAAGCTTTTTTCAAAATGGTTCCCTCTTAAAGGGCTCCAGTAAGCAACGCTCCCTTGAATGGGTGGAGACACATCTCCATGGAAACAAAAAATAAGATTCTACCCTGCAATACTGAATAAGGACTAAAGAACTTGGCTTTTCTGGGGTACACAACAGATTCAAACTGACACACCTTCCAATCAAAACAGAGCAATGAAGGTCACTGCTTTAGTTTGCTAATGCTGCCAGAATGCAATACACCAGAGATGGACTGGCTTTTATAAAGGGGATTTATTTAGTTACAAATTAAGTTCTTTGGAGGAAAGGCAGCTGGTTTTCCTCTGGCTTTCTCTGTAACAGGGGAAAGCACATGGCAACATCTGCTGGCCTGCCCTCCCTATTCTGGGTTCAAACGACTTTCCCCATGGTGATTTCTTTCTGTGTCTCCAAATGTCAGGGTGTGAGTGCTAAGCGGAGGTGTACTGGGCTGCCGAGCTGTACTGAGCTGCTACTCTCTCTTCTGACTTCTCCTTTTAAACCTCACTCATTGCAGAAGGCAATCCCCTTAGCTAACTGCAGATGTAATTAGCCATAGGTAAAATTCACATGCTGATAATTAAGCCACAGAACAATGTGACACCATCACCTGGCCAAGCTGACACTTGAACCTAACTATCACAGACATTAAAACAACATTTACTCACTTACTGCGTACCTACTTTGGGCCAAACATCTGCTAGGTACTTATGCAAATAGTACTCCACCCCACCAGGAAGTAAGATCAACACAAGATCAATCCTATCACCACTCACTGTCCCAAAAGATTTCCAGAAAAGGGCTGGGTACTACCTCAGATGAACCCTGTACCTCCAAAAATAAACATGAAGGGACAGGACTAGCAGTGAGTGAATGCCCTCTGATGGAAGATCCCAACATCTGGTGACACAATCACCCAAGGACCTGCGTGAACACATCATGGTCTTCTCTGTATTTCAGCGTAAGCCAGTGTTTGCCATTTTAACTGTCATACTTCATCTGCATCACATTTTTATTGGTCAAAATTCATCTATTTCATAATATTTAATTTTGCTTACTGCAAATACTATGCATTTCTTCTACACTACTGGTGTTTTTAGTTTATTTTGAATTAGCCTATCATCAACTGCTTTTTCCTCAACTCTACTGCTAGGTTGGGATACAGATTTAGAGGGCAGCTGCTTTGGCCTCTTACTCCTAAGCCAATAATCACCCTAGGAAGGATTCCTGACAAGGGATCATTTGCCTCTACTTGAATATTTAGGTCTCCAACAATCCCATACTTAGGTAAAAGAAAGTGATTCTGAAATTGAAACAAAACTTTATAGTAGTTCTAATTAAGTTTTAGCTTGTCGATTTCTATCCAATATCAATCCTTCAATTTTTTTAAAAATCACTTTTTAGAGTGGTTATTGTCTATTGAACAATACACGGTGATTGCAGAAAATTTAGAAAAGTGCAGAAAGTAATAAAGAGTATAATTAACATGTAATCCCAGTATAATGAGTTTGAACATTTTGGTGTACAACCTCCCAAGCTTTCTTTTATATGGGCATATTATTTTATAAAATATGAGCTCATACTTTGCACAGAATTTTCAACATAGCTTTTTCCACTTTAATATATCATGAATTACTTTCACCACCATTAACTATTTTTCTAAGAGGTAATAGCATATTCACATCTTCATCTCATCCATATTCCCCATCTATCTAGATCCCAAAACCTTTCCTTCCATAAATAACTGTTCTAAGTTTATCATCATCCTTCCAGAATTTCCCTACACATACACAAGCAAATGCAGCTCCTCATTTCCCCATTTACACACAAACACAAAAACATATAGCACACTATACACAGTTTTGCTTTTCCCACTTCATTTGGAGATCTTTTTATATCTGCACATAGTGTCCTTATTCTTTTTTATAGCTGCATAACTGATGAATGTACCATAACTTATTTTGCCAGTCTCTTGTTGAGGAACATTTGAGTTGTTTCTGGTCTTTGGCTATTACAAAACAATACTTCAGTGAACAACTTCGTACATACGTCATCACACATGAATGCAAATACATCTGTAAGACGCAGGATTAAAAACAAAATGAATAGGTTAAGCGCTATGTGCATTTCTAGTTTTCACAGATATTTCCAAATTGTTCTCCGTGGAGACTACACAAATTTGCATTCCCACCAACAATGTCTCAGTGTGCTTGTGTTCCCCCCAACCTTACTCACTGAATGAATTTTTGCCAATATGAGGGTTAAAATGGTATCTCACGGTAGTTCTAACTTGCATTTCTCTAATTATGAAAGCAAATGAATATTCTTCATAGATATATGGCAGTTATAACACCATTTTAGTGACTAGATAATATTCCTTTCCATGTATGAGTTATTATTTATGTCGCTTTAATTATTTGCTATTACAAACAACATTGTGATGAACATTAAAATATCCTTGCAGATATTCCTGACTGCATTCTTGGGAAAAACTTCTAGATTTTTTGAGATAATCTAGATAATTTCTAGATTATCCTGGAGGTTATTCTTACACATTATATAGATACCCCATTCCTAGTTTCTGGTATTAGAGTGGCTAGAGGAAGTACCTGAAACTGTAGAACTGTGTTTCAGTAGCCATATTTCTTGAAGATAATTGTACACTGATACAGCTTTTACAATGTGACTGTGTGATTGTTAAAACCTTGTGTCGGCAATACTACCTAACTGTAATACAATATTGTTAAAACACTGAATGAAGCTGAATGTGAGAATGATAGAGGGAGGAGGCCTGGGGGTACAAGTGAAATCAGAAGGGAAGATAGACAATAAAGACTGAAATGGTATAATCTAGGAATGCCTAGAGTGTATAATGGTAGTGACTAAATGTACAAATTTTAAAATGTTTTGCATGAGGAAGAACTAAGGAATGTCAATACTGCAATGTTGAAAACAGATGGTAATACTTACTTGAAAATTTTAACTTATGTGTGAGACTAAAGCAAAAAATGTTTATTTGGTACAAAATATATATTTTGGCTAGTGCATTTCCTAATATAACTTATGTGGACAGCTTAATTGCACACCATAAGTACTTGGAACCTTGAGTAGGGCAAGAGATTTTGTAGGTTTGTCCAGAGTGATGTCCCAATAAATCCCAGAGTGATTTGAACAGTGACTAAAAAAATATTTGCAAAGTCCCCTTGGGGGAATGGTGAGAAAGGGGGAAAATTCAACTTCTCCAAGTGGAGAATTCTTGGTATTCTCACAAGCAGTGGGGACAACCAAAGCAATAGGCTGAGCCCTCAATCTTGAAGTTTGTTCATATGAAACTTATCCCCACAAAGGATAGACTAAGTCTACTTAAAATTAGGCCTAAGAGTCACCCCCCAGAGAACCTCTTTTATTGCTCAGATGTGGCCTCTCTCTCTCAGCCAATACAACAAGCAAACTCACTGCCCTCCCCCTCTCTACATGGGACATGACTCCCAGGGGTGTGGAACTTCCTGGCAACGTAGGACGGAAATCCTAGAATGAGCTGGGACTCAGCACCAAAGAATTTAGAAAACCTTCTCGACCAAAAGGGGAAAGAGTGAAATGAGACTAAATACAGTGTCAATGGCTGAGAGATTCCAAACAGAGTTGAGAGGTTATACTGGAGGTTATTCTTACGCATTAAACAGGTATCACCTTTTTAGTTAAGGTGTAATGGAGAGGTTGAAGGGAACTGCCTGAAAATGTAGAGCTGTGTTCCAGTAGCCATGTTTTTTGAAGATGATTGTATAACGATAGAGCTTTAGCAATGTGAATGTGTGACTGCGAAAACCTTGTGTCTGATGCTCCTTTTATCTACTGTATGGACAGATGAGTAAACCATACAGATTAAAAATAAATAAATAAATAATAGGGGGAACAAATGTTAAAATAAATTTAGTAGATTGAAATGCTGGTGATCGGTGAAGAGTGGAGGGGTAATGATATGTACAAATTTTTTTCTTTGTTCTTTTTACTTCCTTTTCTGGATTGATGAAAATGTTCTGAAAGGTGATCATGGGGATGAATGTACAACTATGTGATGATATTGTAGTTATTGATTATATACCAAGAATGGATTGATCACATGATAAGAATGTTCGTATGTTGCTATGTTTAAAAAAATTTTTTTTTAAATTGTGTCTGATGCTCCTTTTATCTAGGGCATGGACAGATGAGTAAAAAGTATGGATAAAAATAAAACAAATAAGAGGGGGAACAAAGGTTGAAATAAATTAAGCAGATTGAAATACTAGTGGTCAATAAGAAGGAGGGGTAAGGAGTATGGCATGTATGAGTTTCTTCTTTTTTATTTCTTTTGCTGGAGAGATGCAAATCTTCAAAAAAATGATGACTACACAACTATGTGATGATACTGTGAGCCACTGATTTTATACCATGTATAGAACAATTGTATGTTTGTTTGTTAAGGTTTACAATAAAAATATATATTTTTAAATTACTAGGACAAAGAATATAAAAGAAATAAGACTTCATAAGATCATTCTGAGTTTTGCACCTGTCCTCAATTCTATCAGCCAACTCTATCCCTCAGAAATGTATTATCTGCAAATATAATGAACATATCAAGCTAATAATAAAAATGTGGACAGAGCTCCACATAAATGAGGGATATAAGGTACAGTCTACCCTGCAGGAAACACAGAGCTCCTAATTCTTCTTTGAGAGGTCAGGCAAGATTTTACAGAGAATGAAGTGTGAAAGATAAATAAGTCTAAAATGTAGAGAGAGGTATTCCACACAGAGGAAACCCTTGTGCAAGATCCCAGAGGCTTGGAGAACATGAAGTTTTTGAGGATCCACCCACAGCACAACTCAGGTGTAGGATCCAGGGGAAAGAGCAGGGAATGGCTCGGAAAGCCTTGGCAGCCTTCTCAGGAACTTCAGTCTCAAGGGAGAATCACTGAAAGTATTCAAACAAGAAGGTGATGCAGACAGGTATACAATTTAACAGAACCATTTGACAGACAGCATGGAAAATAAACTGGAGAGCAGGACAATAGCAGTTAGGTCAGGGGGCTAATTATAAACAATCCAGAAGTGAAATGATGAGGGCTTGAATTAAGGCAGCAGTAGCAGGGATAAAGAAAGGGGGATAGATTAAAAATGGGTTTATGAGGTAGAAAAGTCAGAACTTAATGACCAAGTAAATCAACAAAGGATTGTTCTAGTTTGCTAGCTGCCAGAATGCAACACACCAGAGACGGACTGGCTTTTAATAAAAGGGGATTTATTTCGTTAGTTCTTCAGAGGAAAGGCAGCTAGCTTTCAGCTGAGGTTCTTTCTTACATGGGAAGGCACAGGGTGATCTCTGCTGGTCTTCTCTCCAGGTCTCTGGGTTCCAACAACTTTCCCCAGGGTGATTCCTTTCTGCATCTCCAAAGGCCTGGGCTGAGCTGTGAGTGCTGAGATGAGGTATGCCGAGCTGCTTGGACTGTGCTACGTTGAGTCTCTCATTTAAGTACCAGCCAATTAAGTCAAACATCATTCACTGCAGCAGGCACCTTCACCTGGCCAAGTTGATAACTGAATCTAACTACCACAAGGATCAAGGAAATGTTCACCAATGACTCCAAGACCTCTCTCTAGTCTGAATAATAGGAAGAAGGTGGTGGTGGTGTCAACCAAGATATAACTCATAAGGGGAAGAAAAATAAAAGAACAAGGAGAAAGTGGAAATGACGAGTTGTGCTTTAAGCATGTTGAATTCAAGGTGGGTGTAGGATGTGTCCAGCAAACTGTAGCAAGAATGGGCCTGGCACTCTGGCAGGAGGTCCCAGGCAGAGAGAGAGATTTCTTAATACAGATATTGATGGTAGCATAGCAGTAACACAGATTTACTGAATGCTTAGTACATACTGTCAAGACACTCTGCTAAATCCTTTACACTTTTTCACTATCATTTAATTCTCCTAACAATCCCATGAAATAATCCCTATTTTATGGATATGGAAACTGAGGCCAAAAAATTTAAATAAATGGTCCAAGATCATAAGAATGATAACAGTTAGGCTGCCAAAACTACCAAAGTACATGGATCCATGTACCTTTTTTTATTTTGTTAAGCAAGAGATATCTAGGGAAAGCCCGAAGCAAGCAAGTCCCAGGGCACTGTCTCAGGAGCCCTTTTATCAGCGTGCTCACCAGCTCAATTCATCAGTCCTTCTTCCTGGCTACAAGCCCTTTTAAGGGAGTCACAGAGGTTACAGGTGGGCCCAGCAGTCTCGCTTTGTAGAGGAAAAGGAGGGAAGAACACAGAGAATTAAATGATCAAGCCTATCACCCTCCTCCTAAGATTTCTACTCCCCTTATCCACTCCCACCCAAGAGCCCAAGCAGGAATTCCTTTAAGACCCTCTCCCCCTCAGATACTGGGGAGGGCCAGAAGTTACTCAGAAACACCTGATACAGCATATTTCCCCAATAATTTTATTTGAAGATGTTGAGAAACAAATTTAAAAACAACAAATATTAAAGCAAACTGTTCACCTGGAATAAAAGAAAGCTAAGTTTACATGATAAAATGGACTACAATCTTTGAAGAAATTTCTTGCTGCAGGCTGCATCAGGCCGGTCCCATGTCTCCACATTCCACTTCAGTCTGAAACTCTGAGAAGCACTAAAATATTCAACTCAGAAGGCCTAGCACTTAACGGTGTGAAATATGATATCCTGCTCTGTTTAATTATAAGGAAATTGAAATAGCCACAGCAAGAAGAAACTCTCTGGCAAAACCACCTGCAAGTAGGAAGTGGCTAACAACGCTATAATTACAGTTTACGCTAAACATGTCCAACGTCACTAGAACATGCACTGGGTAACCTTCATTAAGTTTTATCCTACCTTGAAAAAAAGAAAAGAGTATATTTCCCAAACTTAGTATTAATTACATTTCCATCATAAAGGGTGCATAGGGATATGTATACATTTCCCCCAAAAGTTGGAAATAGATCTGTATTCTACTCTGCTTTAAATCAGACCCTTATCCCAGCACCTGCTACCCCAGAGAAAGGGCCAGATCACAGTAATAGTTAAAAATAGCATTTATATAACACTTTTCATCTACATAGCACATTTTATACACAATTACTTATGTAATCTATAGTCAACTGGTAAGGCCAGTAACATTTTTAGACCACATTCATTACAGTGATGGAACATGCTGATAAGGGGTAGAGACAACCACATGCTTCTTCTAACACATGATATAACGTCATTGTCTAGGAGAATCCTGGAGTAAATTTTTAGAACGGACTCTTAGGCTAGAATTCAGAGCAGTCATTCAGCTCTGGCTCCTCACTTATAAGACTGAGTCCAGGAGATGTAAAATGACCCTCACTGGGTCACATCACTAGACAGCAGGGCTAAACCTGAACCCACATCTCCTGACTCTTTGCCCTACAGTGCATTGACTGCCTGGACCACCTGAAGACATGCAACCAAAGAGACCTGGCCTGTAGTCCCAGCTCTTACTGCCACCTATTAGTCATATGACCTGGGGCTTATTGCTTCATTTCACTGGGCTTCAGCTTTCTTACCTCTAAAAACAGTTAATAAGAATAACCCTCCAGATTTGTCAGCAAGCTTACGTGAGGTTACCTGTATAAATCATCAGTTCATAGCAGCACTTGGGATTCCTGGGTTCCCGGAAAACATCACAAGGCACCCTCACACTTGAGGTACCCATCTGAGCTGAATTCTGTCTCTAAGTCAGTCACCTCTGGCTTCCACTGTCAGGGTGCTTTCCCTTTGCATGAGGAATACATTTCTGAACCAGTCTGAGAAATTATTTCACTTTATAGTGAAAATTTTTAATACAATCTTTTGTGAGACACACTCAAAGAAATGCCAAAACAATAATAGCAACAGCTAACCCTTATATAACTCCTATTTATGTGACAGTCACTGTGCTAAGCACTTTAAAATGCATTTAATCTTCACAAAAATTCTACAAGGCAGTTCACAGGCAATGAAGCAAGTAAAACCTGAAGTTTTAAAAAGTTAAGTTTAGATCAACATCAATCTTAGTGTGTCAGTGTATATCTGACCCTAAAGAAATACTTGGAAGTTTGGGATTGTATTTAAGTTAAGAGCCTGAATGGTGCCAATTTCAAGTCGATTTGAGTGAGGCATTCTCTTCTCCTCTCTGATTGCTAAAAACATCAATTTTCCACCATGGGAGAAACTATGTAGTACCAAATTATCTTTTTTTAAAATGCTTTATTATAGAAAATTTCAAACGTGCAAAAGTTGGCAGAATAATATAATGGATGTCCATGTATTTATCACCCAGCTTCAAAAAATCATCACTTTTTGATGACTGTTACCTAAACCACCAGTCCTTTTCCCGGTGCTCCCTGATGGAGATTTTTTAACCCTTTCTGTTTACAAATACAGTCTCTATAGGAAACCTGATCCTAAACCTCCTTCGCATCACCCTCCACTATAAAATAGTTCAATTTTCATTTTCTGAAATCTCTAGGCCTTTTACTCTAAGTCTGTTCCCACATCTAAATTATTATGTCATTCATTTTCTTCTCACTGGCTGGTCTTTGTATGTGGCAAAGCCCAAATAAAGATAGTGTCTGTGGGGCTTCAAACATCCAAATGATGAAGAGAGAAATAACAAATTCACCAGAGAAAGTAAGACATAAAAGGAATCTCAAAAAACCTAAAATTGTGGAACTGTAACCCATACCCAAACTCTGAAACCTGTCCTATTAACTAATCGTTTCTCTGTGCTTGAAATTTATTGCTTTTTTGTATATATGTTATTCTTCACAATGAAAAAAAAAAAAAAAAGGACTCTCAAAGGCAATTCAGTCCGGACCTTTCTCTTGACAGCCTGGGAGACTGAGGCTGTCAACAGTCCAAGGTTCAAAAAATACAAGAAGGAAATGAAGACAAGGATGTGGAATGAGAGCTGCTGTCCATCCGCTTTCCACTCCTTGTGTTACCACTTTTTACCACCTTTTTACCATCTCTACTGAATCCTACCATATCTGTGAGAGTCAGAACCTTCTTCCCAGTTCCCCCAGACAGGCCTCAGTCTTCTCCACCGGGCCCGCAAAACTTACTAAGAGAGCTGATTGATACTAAATGTTTACCGATCCAGACCAGGGCTCCTTAAAGCTGAGAGTTCTCATTTATCCATTCCCCGGCAACCTGAACCCTAAGTTATCAGGCTTCCTATTTTGATCCCTTCCTTTACAATCTCTAGCCGCCCCCATTTTTAGGAGGCAAAAAGATGAAGTATAGGGAACACAAGATCAGAAAACCTGAGTTTGTGTCCTAGCTGCTACACCTGATCTGTGTGACCTAAGGCACATCTTCCTTTTCCGAGGCCTCCACATTCCCATCTGTAAAATGGGAAGGTCGGACCAAGGTCTCGGGGATCCTCTGATTCCTACCTTTCCGCTCGGGTTGAGTTCGCTCCACTCCCCACGTTTTTCACCCCGCTGAGCACTGCATCCTTACCTCCCACTCCCAGATTGACCTTGCGCGGGTCCGGATCCTCCCGAAAGTCGGCGGTGAGCTTAAACACAAGAACAGGCTGGGCCTGCGGAACCTCGGCAAAGACTGACGGAGGCGCCATAGCGAGTGCGCCGGAATCTGCAAAAAGCCCTTCCCTGCCTTAGGGCTGTTCTACCGAGTCCGATCGCGGCGCCTGGAGGAGACGCTCACCTTCACCTAACAGGCGGGGGCGGGCCCGCGCCCTCCAATGGTGGAGCCGCGTCCGGAGCTTGGCAACGCGTTTAACCAATCGCGAGCTCCTGACGCACCAAGAATAGGCGGGAGGGGGTGCTATTAGCCAACCCAAGAAGAGAATCTTATGAGAGGCCGGGCATGAGTCAACCAATGTCATTTATACCGGCTAATTAAGGGCGGAGGCAAGGGGTGATTGGCAGATGCCTACTCCTATCGCCACGACCGTTATTCCTGGTGTCTGCCGGTGCTACCGAGACTGGTTGGTGGGGCAGAGTTGCTGGTGTCCTCCCGAGGTTGCCACTTCGACCTTCGAGGGCCCCGAGATGAGGGGGAAGTGGCTGGCGGGAGTTCCGGAGCTTTGGCCTTCCCGTACCTGCGAAGCAGGTGTTCTCTCTGCCAGGCCGGGTAGTGCGCCCGTTCCTGACCCGGCCCGGGCTGGCATTCAAAACCCCTGCGTTCGCGCCCGGGCCGGGAGCCCTCGGCCTGGACGTGCAGTTCCGGAGCCCGCGCCTGCGATCTTGGCTGTTTGGACCGGGTGTTTTCTCGGAGGAAGATGGGGGTGGGTGGCCCGCCCTGGACTCCCGGCACGGGAGACCTGTAAAAGTGAGGGAGTGGCCATGAATTCAGTTCTGCCGCTCTTCCAATTTGAGATTTTTGCCCTCTATGCCTTAAATAGAGTAAGGGCCGCGTCCTCAACGACATTCAGGACCTGGGCGCGGCCGCCCTTTCCAGCTTTCTTCCCACCCACATTCCCGACCAGATCTTGCCGTCGTCAGCTGGCTAGTACCCAGACTGCCTCTGCTTTTAGTCATGCCGCTCCTTCCTCCCCAGGTCCCCTGTCCACCTGTTGACCTTCAAGACCTGGGTAACTGCCATCTCCTTTATCAAGCCTTTCCTTAACCCTTCGTCTCCCTTTCCTGTGGTTCTGTACCTTGTTGGCAATAGTACCATTTTTAGAGAATGATACTGTGTTTAAGGACCTAGCTGTGGAGACAGACTGCCTACTTGTATTTAAATTCTGGCTCTTCCATTAGTAAATGGAACGTGTGTTTCTTGGGCACACGTTGGACAAGTTTAGGCAAGTTAATTAACCTGCTTTGTTCCTGATTTGTAAAGTGGAAATAATAGTATTTACCCCCGGGTTGTTGTGGGGATTGTATGAGTTAACATATAAAGGGTTTAGTCACAGACAGAAAGCTCTCTCTAAATGCTAGCTTGTTATCATTGCACATCTGCTATGTCCCTTGTAGATGGTAAGCTTCTTTTGGCTAGGGATCCTATCCTTTTTAAGTCTCCTTCAGTTTCTTGTACATATTTAGTACTCTATAAATGGTGGAAGAAGGAGTTAATTCACTTGGAGTTTTGGAAGAAAACAGTACCTTAGCCTCTGTTCTTTGGATAATGTGGCAAATCTCAATAAGCTGAAATTTCAGTCAAAGTCATCAACACAAGCCAAGGAACTTTTTGCAGCACTTTGTCAACCTTTGTTTCATCTGTTTTTCAGAAATTTCGCCTGTGGTTTTAAAGGTAATTTTGCCTACAGCATTTCATTAGCAACACTTTCCTCTAAAGATTGAAAGTTCAGTACCAAAGGGTAAGTGACAGTGACCTTTAAGTGTTCCCGAAAGCAGAGGCAAAGGGCAACTGCTTAGATAGGTGTTCTATAGCCCAGCCTTCCCAGAGTTTGGTTTAAAAGTATGATTTTCACAGTGTTGGCCAGCCAGAATCATGGTCACTCTTTACGTCACTCCCTGGGGGAAAAACAGCCCTAGATTACCTAAACACTATCAGCTTGGTTAAGACTGAATAAATATTTATTGACAACCTAAGCAGCTCCACAACCAAGCCAATGCTAATGGGACAAAAAAAAAAAACCCATCATAATTCAGTGTTTTCTTCATGCCCCCATAATACCTGAATTTTCTTAAAGGGCAAACAGTTACTGGGTAGAGGGTAGAGGAGGGAAGCCTACATACCATGTAAGATGGAAGTTTCAACTTTTTTTTTCAGGAGTATGAGATTATTGAGATTAAGTTTAGTCCTAAATGACTTGAGCCTTGGAAGCTGCCCGTTAAGAAAGATGCCTATCTTGAAATAAACAAAATGCTTCCCAGGCCATCGCTAATTTTAACACTTTGATTTAGAATTGACTCAACACTGCCTCCCTTCTGAATGGCTAATTCAAGCAAAAGACACTTGAGAGGCACATGCTGCCTAGACTAGCAGGCAGCCAGGTAAGATGAGCGTCCAGGCAAAGGGCAGTAAGGGTCAGAAGAAAGAGGGGCTGGTATTCTTCCTGCTCCCTGGCTTCGTTATGACTAAGCATTCTCCCATCTTCATCTCCTTCTGCCTTTTCTTCTTTTCTTTTAGAGAATTGGGAAAAAAGGAACTGGGAACCCACACAGCAACAGCTTCATCTGGAATGAATTCCTTTAGAATATACTCCCTTGGAAATCTGAAGTCCTTGGGGCTGGGCAGTGCTGCACCACAGCATAGGAGGCAGGGCAGGCAAGGGCAGCAGTGGGCACTGCGTGGACCACTAAGCAAATGTGTATCTGCTTATTTTATTCAGCCCTGCCCCTGAATACCCAGAAGGTCAAAATTTAGCAACAAGTCAGGGGAGGGAGGAGTTTATCACACTTTGCACTCAAGCACAGAGTGCTTTGGAGTGGTTATATTTGAACATATGCTGTCGCTAAGGCTAGGATACTGTTTAGAAGCTGAGTTGTGTGCTGAACAAATGTTTCATTAAAATCCAAAGTTGTAAGAGGACATCTGTTCAGTAGTCACAGTGTGGCCAATAAGGGACAATAAGATAAGCATAGAGCCCCTGAGGTGGTGCAGTTCTCTCTCTCACTGGAAGTGAATTTGCTCTGACTAGGAAAAATGATCACTTCTATGTTCTCTCTTCTCTCGAATTAACTGCTTGTGTCAATGGTGTGCCTTGATGGGGCTCTCTCTCCCAGACTTCTCTTCCTCTGTCGTCATAGAGATCACATTTTAGTCCCTTAGTACCTGAGGTTAAAGGTTAGGCTAATTCCCTTTGAAGTCCATCTGCTCTGGTCTCTTGAGGGCATTTTCACATATGCTGACTAATGAATGCTGTGAAAGGAATTCCCTAGCACTTTCTCTGAGCAGCCAACTTAAATTTCTGTTAATCAGTTGTGCCTTGATATAGCTGAGTTGTATCAGAATTGTGATTTCATGTCTCCCCACACACCCTGTTACCCTTTGATGATAAATCTTTATCTAGTACTCTGAATTTTTAAAAACTGGAAAAGAAAGCAGGGAACACAGTTTTTCAAAGATCTAGAGCCCTCTTTGTAGAGAGCTGCAAATTCTTGAAGCAATTTAAAAGGAACAAGACATCTTTAATAATTAAAATGTAAATGTGTTAATAATACCACTTTGGAGTTCTGTATTTTTCTGAAGAGTATGATGTGTTTTATAGACATTCCCACTATTATCTCAATGTTCTCTGGTGGCTGTGGTTGCCAAAGAAACGCTAAGAAGAAAATGGATTGCCTTAGCAAAAAGCAAAAAAAGACCCTTCAAATGCCAGAAGAACAGGATGGCTGCAAACTTAAACATAAGAAGAAAATGTCCTCTCCTTGCCCTCTTTCTTCGTGGATGGTTCACAAATAATAGTTTCTAAAGCAATGTCTTAAGCTTTTTTTTTTACCTCCAAGTTATGATTTTTTAATTGAGTAAATCCTAAAATCCTATGCTTTGGTACAAGATGAAGGCAGAAAAGGAGATAATTAAGGAAACATTTAACATGTTTGCTAATGATACGCTTTCTTTTAAACAACTCTTAAAGGGATAGTTTAAAACAATCCAACCGATGGTCTGAAATCCCAGCGTATCTGGTAGAGATAGAGCAGTGTACTTCTAACATTTCAACACCCAGCAGTAGAGGGCAGCACCGCCCTTCTTTTGAAAAACGTCTCGCCCTCTTGAGAAGGAAAAAGAATAAAGCAAAGCCACTCTGTGTGCATTGGGGTGGGGGGTGAGGGTGCCGTAAATTCCTGTTTACTATTACCTAATGCTTTAAAAAAATTAGAAGTTTATTTTTATTATTATTGTTTAGGCGATTATATAGAACATCAGACCTCATATCGCCTTGATGTAGTAGACCAGGTGGTTGGTGAACAACAGAGGTTTTAAGTCCTCTCTGCTCAGGATATGGATTCTGTCTGGCAAAGATAAACAGTAGCTTGACCCTGGGTAACCAGATAGCGTTATTGTATGAGCAGACCTAATGCTCCTGCACTTTCTGGCTAGAAGTCAATCTACCGAACTAGCAGGATGTGGTTTTTTAAAAAATGTGTGTTAAGTCATACAGTCTTAGCCTTGATAACTTGCTTTTTCTGTGTTAGTTTACCTGGGTCAGATCAGAATTGTATCAAATTTGCCACATGTATTATGACCTTAAAGAATGATAGCAGACATGGTGGGTAAGAAATGTCTACTACCAGCTGGCTAAACAGGAGTCTGTAAATAGCAGGGAAAGTGAAGTCTTGTATATTAGGCTTATACCATTGCAATAGGGTTTGAGAGTCTGTGCCTCAGTTTTCCTAACCAGTAAGGAGAAAGAAAACATCATGTTGTACTAAAAGTTACTTGATGCTCTTTGATAGTTAACCAAGAACAGAGAATAATCTTGATTTCAGCAAATTCATAATCATGGTATCCCTGGTACAGTTGGATTCTCCTCTAACCCTTAAAATATTTTTGGCAGCACAGCTTCACTGCTGATTTAAATAAATCTCACTGAGAATAGGAGCTGAAAGACTGTGTCTAGCTCCGAGCTCTGCCGCAAGAATTTGGGAAAATTACAACCTCTGAGCCTTTGCTTCCTCATCTGTTAAATGGAGACAATGCCTCCTAGACTTATGGAAGAGTCAGTTTAGAAAATAAGTTAAAGTGCTTTGAAAGCCGTTTAAGCACCTAACAAAAATAAATTTTTTTTTAATATTTTTGAGTGTAACCTAAAGAGAGCCATTCATTTTCAAAACCCTTATAAGACTTTATCTCTTTCCTCCTCCGTTGGAATCATTATAGTGCCTGACATTGTTAGTTCATTTTCATATGTGTTAATTTTTCTCCCCATCTTGGTTGTTTAGTTCCCTGAGAACTGAAATCATCAATTGAAATTCCTTTTATCCTTCACAGCAACTAAGTATTTGGCATCTAATAAGCACTCAAATACTTGTTAATTGATTAAAAACATAAATTACAGTGTAGAATTGATGTTTAACAACTACCTCCTACGTTACCAAATCCTAATTTCCAAAGCACTCATTTATTGTTTGCACAAAAATGGGAAAAAAAAAAAAAACATGGTCTTCCACTGCATGGCCAGGGATGTGTGAAGTAATGTAATAAAAAGACTTCCACTCTGTTTTAAATTCCTCTCCCCTTTTGGAGGTTCTGCCCTATTCTCTCTCTAACCTGTAAATTAGCCATTTTTCTGTAAACCTGGGAATATATACCAGAAAATGAAGGCAGCTCTACAAAGCGTTTTCACTAGTCATTTATGTCCAACATATAATTAAACATTTGTGAGATAGAAGCGATCATGTTTAGGATATAAATTCAGTTACCAATTATTCAGTTTTCAGAATATCTGAAATTCTGAAATTTCAGATTTTTGTTAATTACTGGAAATAACATTATTTTCATCATTACGTTTATCACAGCAGCACTTTTATTTAGCGAGCATGTGTGAGGACTGGAGTATAGAGAGAAACTGTCCCGGAAAAGGACCCTGTGCTTCTAAAATTCTCTCAGAATGGCATAACTAAATTTAACTCTCAGTATGTACTTTTAGAAATAAAGCATTTTTTTCAAGCACAGATCTTCATCAAATGTCATGACTATCAATTATCATGTCAGATTCATTTGGCACTAAATAGTAGTTTTCTCCTTTGTATCAAGCGCAAAAATAAATTCTAGATGGATTTAAATGTTAAATATTTTAAAAATAAACAAAATAGGGGAAATAATGATTTTTGAAACAGTATTCAGTTAGAATAGACTTTCCTAATCATAACACAACCTCAGAAGCCATAAAGAAAATGATTGACTTTGTATGGTGAAAGACAACATAAAGAAAATATGATAACTTGGAAAAATATTTGCAACGTGCCTATCAGACATAGCTATTATATACTCAGAGCCTCATTGTCTCAATAGAAAAATGAGTTAAGAATATAAAGATGTCAAACAGGAAAGAATCAATAAAATGGCCAATAAACATACAAAAAAATCATCCTCGATATTAAATTGAAAGCACACCAGTTCATCCATTTATACCGATATCATTTTGGCAATATCAGTCACATGCTGTTTGACCAAGCAACTGCTCCTCTAGGAATCTATCCTACAGAAATGTATACAAGTTTGCAAAGATAGCTAGGTATAGAAATATACAGATATGCATTCCAGCATTGCCTTAATAGAAAAACAGTATACAATTACATACTTTCCAACAAAGTTATTATTTTTATAACCTGAAAAATCAGGTTTTTATTGAAAAGTAACAGGTTTGAAAGAGACTGCATAAGAATACAAAATTAGCATAGTTTCTAACAATGATAATTAAGCAGAATAGACAGAGGAAAAATAAAATAGTTCCCCAAAGCATTACACAATGTAGTATTTTAAAACATTAGAAGTTATGGAAAGCTATTTTTAAAAAAAAGAACAATGTGATAGGCCATAGTCTAAAGCTGATCTGGAAATCAAGGGAGCTATTGAAAATCTCTTGTTAAAAAAATAGTGATTTTTTAAAAAATATGAATTTCAAAACATTGTATCCCCAGCACCTAAAACAGCACCTGGCATCTACTTGACAATAAATATTGGCTGAAGGAATGACCAAATGAGGATGGTACCTCAATCAGGACAGTTGTAAGAATTGTGCAAAACTGCCAAACAGTTCTTTTTTAAAAAAAAAAAACAAAATTTATATTGAGATATCTTCACACACCAATAGTTCCATCCGAAGTACACACTCTGTGCCTCACAATATCATCACATAGTAGTGTATTCATCACCATGATCATTTTTAGAATATTTGCACCACTCCATAAAAAGAAATAAAGAGAAAAAAGAAAAAATCATACATCCCATACCTCTAACCTCTCCCTCTCATCGACCACTACTATTGGAAGATACCCAATTTTTTTAACCCCTTATCCCTGCCTATTATTTATTTTTTTGTCCTTATTTTTTACTAATCTGTCCTCAGCCTGGATAAAGGACACATCAGACCCAAGGCTTTTACAATCACATGTTCACATTGTAAAAGTTATATAGTTATACTGATCTCTTCAAGAATCAAGGCTATTGGAATCCAGTTCAACAGTTTCAGGTACTTCCCTCTAGCCACTTCAATACATCATAAACTAAAAAGAGATATCTATATAATGCTAAGAATAACCTCCAGGATAATCTCTCAACTCTGTTTGAAATCCCAGCCACTGAAACTTTGATTTGTCTCATTTCTCTCTTCCCCCTTTTGGTCAAGAAAGCTTTCTCAATCCCATGATGCCAGATCCTGGCTCATCTCTGGGAGTCATGTCCCATGTAGTGGGAAGGGCAGTAAGTTCACTGTTGGCTTAGAGAGAGAGACCACATCTAAGCAACAAAAAAAGGTTCTTTGGGGGTGACTCTTAGGCGTAGTTGTAAGTAGGCTTAGCTTCTCCTCTGCAGGAATAAGTTTCAGACAGGCAAGCCCCAAGACTGAAGGTTTGGCCTATTAGGTTCGTTATCCCCAATGCTTGTGAGAATATCAGGAATTCCCCGGGTGGGGAAGTTTGATATTTTCACCTTTCTCCCCAGTCCCTCCATTGGGCTTTGCAAATACGTTTTACACTCTGCCCAAATTTCTCTGGGATGTATCAGGGCATCATGCTGACCTGTATAAACCAACAAGATTTCACTCCCTATTCAAGATTCCATGTAATTAAGGTGTTTGAAAAAACTGACCATACAAGTTAAATTAGATATTGTGCTACCAAAAATATAAATTTTGTACCAAATAAACATGTCTTCCTTTGGTCTCATACAGAAGTTGAAGTTTTAAAATATCATCCTTTACCCTGATTCTGATTTACCTTACTCCTATCCAGATCAGCTTCATTCATCTCTCTAGTTGAAGTCTGATCACTTTTTCAACTTAACAGTTGCTTTCTGGGGTAATACTGACTTTCATAGCTTCAGGGCTCTAACTCCAAGTCTCAGGTGTCATACAAATACCTGAAGTTCCAGAGAATAACCAGGTTATACACAAATAGTTGAGCATCTCAGAATTTAGAAATAACAGTTATAACTCCAGAATAGATGTAAAGCCCTGGAGCTTTACAGTAGGCCTTCACCTGATAACCTGTGTTCTCTATTTAAATTCTCTGAGTTTGTGTATTATTAGTTAGTTCATTTGAGTGAGGCAGGATAATACTTGTCTTTTTGTTTCTGACATTTCATTCAACATACTGTCCTCAAGGTTCATTCACCTAGTTGCATGCCTCACAACTTCATTCCTTCTTGCAGCCGCTCAGTAGTCCATTGTATGTATGCACCACAGTTCCCCTTCCATTCCTCAAGTGATGTACCACTTAGGCCACTTCCAACCATTGCAAAGAAACACCAGCAAACAATTAGTTCTTGGTGCATAGCAAGCGTTCAGTAGATAATAGTTTCCTGGGGACCTGTTGGTACTTAATACCTACCTAGCACATTATAGGAGTTTATTTATATAGTGCTTACTATATGCCAGGAACTATTTTAAGTGCTTTAGAAACACTAACTTATTCAAATTGCATACCAACTAAAGTAGGTGGTCTTATTATACCATTCAACAGATGAGAAAACTGAGGCTAAAAGCAATTGAGCCATTTGCCCAAGGTGGCACAGCTAGACAATGATAAGGATATTAATCCAGGGTCCCTGCTCTTAACCATTGCGCTATGATGCTTCCTTCACATGATAAAAATTTGTTGTGTGAAAGAATAAATGGTGTGTTACCATTCTTTCTAATTATACTGTGTACTAATTCCAGGAGGCTCAGAACATTTTATATTCAATATCTGAAAGTCATTTCCACAACTTCCCTTTAAGGTAGTGCATAATTAGTTTTTTTAAATGTATACTAGTTCATTAACTGTGTTTAAAAAGAATGTAGAAGGTCCTGTTCCCGTGATGAATAGGTCGCTGTATTTCCTTTCTGACACCATATTAATTTCCATGATAACAGTTCCAAGTTCTGAGCAGAGAAACATCCTGCTCTAGAAATGGAAGAGGCATACGGGCTTACAGAAGAATTGCATAACAATGTCAAAATTATTTAAAGAGTTAAAGTATTGTGTGTGTGTTTTAACCTCCCACATGACTAAAGCAGTGGCTCTCCAACTTTTACACTTAGGAATATTTCTTCTGTGCCTAAGCTTTGTAGAATTCTTGAGAGTTTTTTTAATTAAAATTTTTTTTTTATTTTAACCTTTGTTTAACTTCATCTCATGACTTACTACCAGAGTTTCTTTTTCTTCATAATTTTTTCATTCATTTCTTCATTCCATAAATGTTTATTGACCATCTACGCTGGGCCAGGCATTGCATTATGTGTTAAGGATACAGTGATGAACATGGAGACAAGATCCTTGTCTTCAGGGATTCTATAATCTAATGGGAAAGATAGTTCTTAAGAGCATTGCACAAATACAATTACTGCAATTACAGCCATGGTAAGTGCTATGTATCCTCTTGGAAAAGGTACATGAAAGCTTATAATAGGAGGAATTAATCTAGTTGAGGCCAGTTGTTTCCCCTGCAGAAATTACCTTCAGTATTGGTATCATTCTACTTTTAATTCCTATTCCCAGCAATACCTTAGACCCTATAGCCTGGACACATTAATCTTAAATTTCTTAAGTCCATTTCAGCAGCCAATGTTTTCCAGAGAAAATATCTCATTGAAAAGGATGCCCTTAATTTATTATTTTGCTATTTTCTTATTGCTTCTAGCTCCTTTATTCCAAAAAGATAAAAACACTAAAGCATGATTTGAAAATTCATTAGTGGGATGTTGTACGAGTGATTCAGTGGCAGAATGCTCGCCTTCCATGCGGGAGATCCAGGTTCAATTCCCAGACCATGCACCCCCAAAATAAATAAATAAATAATTCATTAGTGGGATATATATAAGTATTTTTATTTTTGTAATTCAGTTGAGAAATATAAAGCAAAGAAGAGATTTACTCCAAGAGTAATGTAGATCTTTATTACATTAAATGTAATCTACACACCATGGGCTCCCTTAAGATTCTCCAGAAGGGATAGTTAGAGATCAGAGACAAGAAACAGAATTAGGAAAGCCGCAGATTATAGATGGCATGATAGCCAACAGCCCTGCAATGCTTTTAGTCCCACATTCAGAATGTGCCCCCTATTTGGGCATAGGATCCCAGGAAAAAGGGTACTTCGGTTTAACTGATATAGAGGAAAGGGTCTTTGCCTTCCATCCTTCCCACCCTGTATTCCTTCTACTTTCACTCCTTTCTCTGTTATAACATTTGTTTATCATTTTGATAAAACCCAGTCTTCTTATTGAATTTGATTCTCCCTTGCATTTAGCTCTCTGCTATTTATATAGGTGCTTACTACTCAGTGTAGCCCATCAACCAGCAACATTGGCACCCCCACACTGCTTATTAGAATTGCAAGATCTCAGGTCTCACCTCAGAATTACTAAATCGGGATCTGCATTTTAGGTCCCCAGTTTTTTTCCTAAGTACATTAAAATAGAGGAACAGCATTTTTCCCCATCTGCTCCCTGGACTGTAAAATAGAATAGGCCATTCCTTACCCACCTTGATCACAGCTTTCAGCTGACAGTGCTCTGAGATAAAAAGGGAATGTTTTTAAAAGATAAAAATGCTCTGCGACTATTAAATATCAAAATCATTTTCATCTGGACAACTTGATTTACTTAAACTGTTTTCAGAGTAAATGAATAAAGATGAATCAGACTTTAACTGACTTTAACATATGAGTCAGTGATTCTCAATCTTTGCTGCACACTAGAATTTTCAGAATTTTTCTGAGAATCCAGAGGCTGAGCCCTATTCTCAAAGATTCTGATTCAATCAGTCTGGGGTGCAGTCTGAGAAAACAATGTTTTTAGGTATTCCAATATACTACTGGGGTTGAGATAAAGCAAGAAATGAACTTAATGTTTTTAAGTATTTCCAATATACTGCCGGGGTTGAGATGCATCGAGAGATTAACAGTTAGCCATATTGTGAAATAAACAAAGGTGGAAATGTTAATGAGACAAAAAAATGACTTGCACCTTCCCATTAATCCCGTAATTCCATCTCCAAAATAGGTGTTTAAAGATTCTCTGCAAAGAAGTTCACTGCAGCATTGTAATAGCAAACACATTGTTTATATGAAATCCAATAGCAAACATATTGGAAACAACTTCGATATCCACCAATTAGTGAGTGATTAGTGCATATCCATATAATGTAATACTGTGCTAATGTTAAAATGAATAGGTGGATCTATAGTACTGCCATGGAAGAATCTCCAAGATAAATATTCTTCCATTAGAAAAGTAAATTACATAACAATATGTGATATATGATTTCATGTATGTGAAAAGAGAAGTGTACATATATATATGCATGTGTATGTTTCTAAGATCACCGAAGGGTACTCACCAAATTGTTGACAGTGGTTACCTCTGGGAAGGGAAATGTGAGGGGAAGTGCCATTTTGCTGTGTAAACTCTGAATATTTTACAACAAAAATGTGCTCATGTACTACTTGTGGAAATTTTCAGAATGCCTTATGTCAAAATAATAGCCTGTTAAATTCTTATTTCAATATTATACTTTTGAATGCATAATTTTATAACAGATAGTATAGTAGCTGACAAAAATAAGCCTAATCTGTAACCTCTAGCCAAAACAAAAACTGCTAAGGACCTCTAACAACGTGACATCAGGGCCTTTATTATTAAACTTGTCACTTCTAGACTCCTGGATTACTGGAATCGTGTTGCTCTGACTTCTCTGGAAATCCTCCCTATTCAGTATTGTACTTGGCATCGACTCTAACAACATCTCTGGCTCCTCTGACAACTCTCCCTATTCAAGCAGACACTACTTTTAGAAGAAGTTCTACATTAGAACTTTGTAAATTCTCCCTTGTCCGGGCTCTAAAAGTCCCTGGGGACAAAAGACCACCTACAGCCTTGCTGAGAGCTGGTTCTCTCCATTTCAGCAGTTGAGAACACCACACTGATTAGGTGTAGTTTGAGGGATCTGCCTCCTTGTAGGGCAAAATTCTCAAAGTCGGCTGTGATAGCTCTTCCTCTTGGAAATGGTGATTAAGCACGGGAAATGTATAATGAGAGAAATTACTTGTGCATCTCTGCCTCTCAGCCCCAGGCCACTTCTCGCTCTGTGAGAAACTCAAGGATTTTACCCTAATAGCATTGGAACAAAGTCAGGGCTGAGAGAGGCCGACAACACAGGGAGATGTCAAGCCCACGGTGGGGCCCTGCTGACAGCTCTTTAGAAACTGTCCCTCTCCAGTCCCCTTTTCATTTCTTCAAGTTACAAAGCCTGACAGAGTCTGATGGGAAAACCAAGGTGGTAATGTCCCCTGCGGTGGCCAAGTCCCTGCTTATCTATCCTTGTTTGACAGATAAGGAGAGTAAATGTCACCTGCAAAATGCTTCACTCACCTGAATCAAGTGTGCGGGACAACAGTGTCACCCTTAAAGGACCAACCAGGGAGATTCCAGACCAAAGCCCATCTACCCTAACTGCGATTTCTCTCAAAGGGGAAGCACTTTTAACAGGAAAATTCCTAAAGACCTGATGCCCATTCTAACTATCCTCTGAGATGGGCATAACATCCAATAGAGCAAAGAAAGTTACAAAAATCTTTTCTGGATTATACCTCCTATCTGGTCTTTGAGGGCTGGGTGACCACTGAAGCTCTGAGAAGTCAGAATGAGGTTTCCTGCAGAGAGGCTGGGCCTCCAACTCTGCTATATTACCAGGAAGAGAAGTGCAACAAATAAACACCTTTCTACTCCAGTAGCAAAGGCTGGAACACAGATATCTCAAGGTCTCCTCAACTCGACCTTCTCTCAACAGCTCTCAGACTTTGACATACCCCAGAAAAATCTGACGCTTGTTTAAAATGCAGATCTTGATTCAGTAGGTTTGGAGTAAGCCAAAGAATACATTTAAACAAATTCTGCAGATGATACTGACCCATTAGATCCTGGAGCCCTGTTTTGAGAAGCGCTGCTGCTACCAGGTGTAAGGGCTCTTAAAGGGCTTCCAGTAGCACCTCCTGGAGAGTGCTTCCCTCTCTCCTGGCCAGCAAGCTCAGAGCTGCTTCTCAGCAGCTGTCCAGGCTAGAGGTGAAGTCAGTTAATTTCCAGGATTCACTTGGAGGTGACAGTTTCCAGAGGCCACTCCCAGCAGTGGGTGGCATCTCCCAGGGGCCACAAAGGGCTAGCCTCTCAAAGCCCCTAACAAGGCAACTCCCAATTAAGTCCCTGCTTGAGCCCATTGCTGCGATAAAAAGAACATAGTTTTATCACAGTAGTTGTTCATTTTAACAAAATGCTTGTTATTAGATCACAGGTTGTCAAACCTCGTATGTTTCAGAATCACCAGGGGAGTTTGCTTAAAATCCATAGACCAGGTCTCATCCCCAAGAACCACCACTGCAATAGAGATTAGTGATCAATACTTTAATAAGTTCCCAGATGATGCTGATGCACACCAGAGTATGAGAACTACCATCTAGGAAAAAAGCTACCATCTAGGAAAAAATAATCATAGAAAAAAATATTGTGGTTTTAAGCACAACAATTGTATTGCAAAAACTGTAATTTAATATAATACCAACCTTGAACATAATTGGTTCTTCTCCCTTGCTTTCTTAATGTCCCTAATAATTTTCCTTGCTTTCTTAATGTCCCCAATAATTTTCTACCCAAGTATTCAAATACTTAAATAGAGGAAGATTTACTAGACCACTTGACTTATCAAGTAGAAATATGCAATGGCTTAAGAAAATCTATACATAAAAATCTAAACTTTTAAAACTAATTGAGATTAGTTTTATCACTATAAAAATATGATAATGATAATTTATAGTAATGTAACTAATATTTCTTAGGTTCTTTTTGTCTGCCAGGTCCTATTCTAAGCAGTATAGATGGATTAAAAGATGAGGAAACTAAGGCACAGTTGATTTACTTGCCCAAGGTTGCACAGCTGGTAAACAGTAGAGTCAAAACTTGAACCCAAAGCAATTCTTAGCCCTTACATTGCCTTGCTCGTATTAATAATAATAGTAATTTATTCAAAAAGTACCTACTATGAAACCATTAAGTCCCATGTATTGGGAATTAGGTCTAGGTGTATATTGATAAACAAGACAAATATGGTCCCTTCCTTCATGGGGCTGAGAATCTAGTAAGCAATCTAAATGTGGAAACAGCTTTTAATGCAGTATGAGGAGTGTAGTAACAGAAAGTTGCTGGGTTAGGTGTTAGGACACCTAGTCTAGACCTGGAGTATCAAGGAGGTTTCCAAGAAAAGGTGAGGTATAAGTTGAGATCTAAAAGGATGAGGATGAGTATAAATTAGCCAAGAGGAAAGAGGGAGAAGGGGAGTTCTAGGCCAGTGATACAAGTAGGTAGGTGAAAAGGCCCAGAGTTATAAGAGCACATAACCTGGTTAGTCAAAGAACTGAAAAATGGTTCAATATGGTTGAAACAGAGTAGAAAGAGGGGAGAGTGAGCAATGAGATTGGAAAGATAAACCAGAACTAGAATTTTGAAGACTTTTAGCATATGGGTGATGGAGAGCAATTAAAAGGTATCAGGCAGAGCAGGTAGCTGAGGAGAGAGATTTGTTCTGATACTATAAACTTAGATGTAATGGGCAGAAAATGAATGTCATGCAGATAACTGAAGCCCTGGGAGCATCACAGTACCCCCAGAAAGAGAGAAGAGGGCCTTGGACAGCAGTCTAAGGATGGAAAGAGAAGGAGGCACTCCCCAAGGACACTCAGAAGAGGTAGGAGGAAAACAATGAGATAACTTTGCCCAAGTTCACAAATCTAAGAAGTGGCGAAGCTAGAATTCAAATGTCTCTGTCATTCCAAAGCCATGCTCATGACTACATACCTCTTAGCCATTGCTTCCCTAAACATATAGTTGATGGAAAAATTTTATTAATGCATATTTTTCCAGGAATTCATTTATACAACACAAATTTTTGTCAAGAAATTTGTTCAATGCATCTTTGAGTTGCATTAAGGAAGCAAATTCATGAAACATGTTTGTGGCTGCCTCCTAATCTTTCTCCTTATATGCGCTGCCTGTCTTTGATTTGGGTACACTTTAATTCTACCTAAAAATGAACCCTAAGGGACAGCCAAGGACAGTACACCTGATTAGGAATTCTTTTTAAAAGTCCTCCAGTATGGTACAGGAGCACCTATGCAAATCCAGGAATATCTAAATATCTGAATATCTAAAGTTCTCCAACAAACCAAACATTAGTAGTAATCTTGTTCCCTACAACATGCGCGTTTTCTCCAAAAGACAGATTAATGAAAGCTCCAGCTGTTTTGTTAACTCCTCATTGCTTTATTAAAGTAATAAACACTAATTGTAAAAAAATCAACATAATTAAATGCAAAATATTTAACATTTCAGGAAAGTATAAAGTAAAAATAAGTTAAGTTCTCGTACCTAACTGTCTCCACCATCCTGCTGCCTATAACCCCATTCCAAGACATATCTGTTGTTAGCAATTTGATTTAGGCCCCGAAAAGCATTATCTACACACGTACAAATACATATAGTTTTTAAATGAAAGGGATTATATTATCTATATTGTTTGGAGACTTGCTTCTTTTACCTAAGCTATGCAGTGGCATGTTTTTATGTCAGTGTACATAGATCTACTCACCTTACTCTTATTTAATACCACATGCCAGTCCATCGTATGAAAGTGCCGTTATTTATTTAACCAATTCTCTGGTGACGGCTGTTTGGATCTTTCATTGTTGTTGTTTTTCTTGGCTTACTTTTATTCTGCAGGGTATAAAGGGCCCAAAAGAATGTTGTTTGGACTAAATGTTGGACTGAGCATTTTCCTGAAATGGCCATTATTTGTTCCCACCTTTCCTCCCTTTTTGAGATTGTTGGATGTTCTCCCCTTGCAGCTCCCTCTAATCTTACTACTACTCAATTTAAGGTATGTTTGTTGTTTTAAAGATCTTCTGACATAGTTGAGGCCTCTTTGGAGGATGTACGTTCAGCAAGTAAGCAAACTGCTGTTCTCACTTCACAGTGTTGTCTTACAGGATTTCAGAGGCCCTGGAAGAAGTTCTTATTATCTGGGAATCGACTTAAAAACCTCAAGTCATCTTTAAGCTATGCTTTCATTTCCCTTTAAAGAGCATCTTAAAATAAAGATTGAATGAATTTATTTAAAATGAAGGCATATCCCATGACCTCAAAGAGCTTACAGTCTCCTACAATCTGCTGGGGAGGCAAAAATTAGCATTAGGGAAACCCTGAGAGAGCAGCTGAGTGCCAGGTGGTATGGGCTCCTGGACAACAGGAGTTCAGGGAAGAGAGCGCAGAGAAGACTTCTCTGCCTCTAAAAGGAAAATGAAACTTGAGTTAGGTTAAGAAGCATGTTGGTAAGACGTATAGGCAGAAGGTGGAAGGCTTTTCAATTACCCAGTGACCTTTCATACATGCTTATCAGAAATTCTTTTAGTTTCTTGTTTAGGGTCTGCCTACTCCTATGAGAATGTAGGCTTGATGAGAGCAAGGACCCTATCTTGTTCACTACTGAATTCTCAGCATCCAGAAGGGTACCTGGCACATAGAGGACATTTGACGGACATGAATGAATGAATGAATGAATGACCATGCCATATGTGAGGAACAGCGAGAAGTCCGGCATATTTGGAAAGGACTGTCCTTCTTTGAGAGGCAAGGGATCTTCAACAAACTAGCAGTGGGGCAGGAAAGTGGGCCTGTATGAGATTCAAATCAGAGGGGCAGGTAAAACCAGCTGAACAGGATAGGAGAACCACCACAAATCCTGTATAGATTTCAATAGGGGACTGGAACCTGAAATTAAATTAAAACACACAGCCAAATGAATTGTTCTGCATGGTCTACAAGACTCTGTACTCACTCAACAGTTTGCATATGTGTGTATATATATATATATAAAATGGTTTGTTCTGGGTGCACGGTAAGTTCAGTGGTAGAATGTTCACCCTCCATGCGGGAGACCTGGGTTTGATTCCCAGACCATGCACCCCCCCAAAAAACACTGTTCAGTCCTAACCCTTCCCATAGGAAGGACACAGTAAAAGAGTCAGACTCCCTAATCTGATCATATTACTTTTATCAATACCTACTATGATTGTATTCACTATTTAAGCAGATAGATTTGTTACTGTCTCATATTGAACCTGTCTGTAGTCAACAAGCAAATGGTATTTTTACACAACACTGAATTGTAGGAGCACTATACTTGAGCAATTGATTATTGGACCTAAATGCAGTGCTTCACCTTACTCCTGGAGCATCCTATCTTATTGATTTTAGACTATCTTTCAGTTTATGGAATTCGTTTTAAGCCTTCATCCTGTCATCAATCACAGTAGTTAGTCCTCTTAGTTGTGTCATCCATGTATATGATTTCCACATCCCCAGAGATTTGGATGTGCAGAGATACTTTAGAGGACTCTAGGATGCAAGGAGTATTTACCAGCTGATACAACACCTGCCAGGTATAAAAAGGAAATGATGTTTGCCCCATGGATATACGAGGCAAAACTTGAGGATAGAATGGGGAAAGGAGTAACTGTTGGAATTTTCCAGGTTCAGACAGGCCAAAGTCAGAATCTCTGATTTAAACAAAACTGAAAGGTTTCTCCTAGGAAGCAGCATTTTAGAAATAAGGGGGCTGGGGTTGGGGGGACTTGATGAGTTTTGAGGCAGGCAGGGAAGGGAAAGATTCATCTTAGAAACCCAGCTGCGGGTGGGAAGAAGATGACCAGCCAATTGGACTGTAATCCTCTCCTCTCTGTCAGCAAATACTAAATTCACTTAGAATCATAGGCTATTTTCAACTTCCCCTCAAGTTCTCAGGAATAAATCCCACTTTGAGGTTTTAAGATGTTTCTCTTCCTTTAGCCACTCCCCAAGTTTTTCTCTCCAATTCAGCATCTTTGCGTCTCCATTGTACCTCTCACCATGTTGCTGTTGTAAAATCAATTGCAATTCACTTACATCTCCAGTCATGGGTACATTTTCCATCTGCTCCAGACATGCACACCCCCTGCTCCCCACGCCTCCCAGCCCCACCAACGGCACCATTCCCCACTCCTCCCGCCTCCCCCACCCCATCCTTTCTTCCCATTAACTTTATCTTCCTAAGAGGCTCAGGAGCACAGATGTTTTCACCCTGTCGCTCCAGCACAAGGGTATTTTCCCAGTGTTTCTCTGCGTGTATGCTCCAGGCACTGTCTCTCTGGGGAGGGAGAGAGTAAATGTTTTCATTCCAAACCCTCAGGGTCAGGTCTTGTTTGTCTAAACTGTGTTTGTTGCCGTAATTATCAGATTAGTTGATCTCTGGCAGCAAGTTGGGGGGCTGAGGAAGGAGGGGAGGAGTATTAACCCTTTGCAATCACCCCTCACCTCTGCAGCAACTAGGATGGCTGCTGTGCTTTGTCAGGGGAATAGCTCCAAGAGGAGCTGTCATTTCTCTGCTAACCTGGAAGATTTGGCTACAATTCTTTTCCCCAATCCTAACAGGTTTTAGAAATAGTCTACTCTGAGTAAATGCAAACTTTTAATGCACTCCACTGCCAGTATCCAAAAGGCATTCAATAGAGATGGAGGGTTGAAAGGGCATATCTCCAGAGAGCTTCTGGGAAAAGAAAGAAATGGAGCTTAAGGAGAATCTGGATGAGTAACTGGACAAGAGGTATCAGTGTCTCTGAATAAGGAAACTGGTAATATGCACTGGATATCTTCAGTTTGTCCACTCCCCATCCCCACCTGCACCCACACCCCACCACTTTGGCATAAACCCACTGAGTCTACCAAATCCCATTCAAGTTTGTTTTGGGATTTTCTGTTGTTCCTGGGAATATTAAGATCGTTTTTCACCACTGCTGTTTTAACAAAACCAACGGTCTCCCCTTGTGACGACATTCGTAAGTCTTTGTCATCGTCTGAAATAACTACCCTTTCTTCCCACCCATGCACCTTTGAGTTTGTCTAGTCTCCAAAGATACAATATGGATTATGAGGCACGTAACTAGGTGAATGAACCTTAAGGACAGTATGTTGAATAAAATGTCAGAAACAAAAAGGCAAATGTTATCATGCCTCACTAGTATGAATTAACAATTAACTATAATATAGAAACTCAGAGAATTGAACTTGAGAGCATGGGTTATCAGGTTGGGGCCAACAGAAAAGGGTCCTAGATTGTAAGCTCGTACAGCAGTCACATGTATTTAGGCTTTGTAACTGGTATTTCTAACCTCTGAGATACTGAGCTATTTGTATATAACCTGGTCGTTCCCTGAAACTTCAAGTATTTTATCTGACACCTGAGACTCAGAGTCAGAGCACTAAAGCTATGAAAGTCAGCATTAACCCCTTCAATAACTATTTAAATAGCTGAAAAAGTGATCAGGCTTCATCTAGAGATATGAATGAAGCTGGTCTGGATAGGACTAAGGTAAATCAGAATACTGGGTAAAGGATGATATGGCCCATATTTTCAAATTTCAACCTCTATGTGAAATCAAAGGAAGAAATGTTTATTTGGTGCAAAATTTTTGTTTTGGGTAGCACACTATCTAATTTAACTTGTATGGTTAGTTTACTTTAATGCCATAGTTACATAGAATCTTCAACAGGGCATGAGATCTTATTGGTTTGTACAGGTTGGTGTGACACCCCCATATGTTCCAGAGTAATCTGAACAAAGAATAGAAAACTATTTGCAAAGTCCCCTTGGGGGACTGGGGAGAAAGGAGGAAATATTAAACCTCCCCATTCAGGGAAGTCCTGATCTTCTCACAAGAAGTGGAGACAACCAATTCAATAGTCTGAGCCCTCAATCTTGGGGCTCGCCCCTATGAAGTTTATTTCTTCAAAGGAGAGGCTAAGCCTGTTGATAATTATGCCTAAGAGTCACCCCCAGAGAGCCTCTTTTGTTGCTCAGATGTGGCCTATCTCTCTCCAAGCCAACTTGGCATGTGAACTCACTGTCCTTCTCCTACATGAGAATAACGGTTTTCTTCACCTGGGACATGACTCCCAGGTGTATAAATCTCCCTGGCAATGTGGGGCCTGAGTCCCGGGGATGAGACAGGACCCAGCATCATCGGAATAAGAAAGCCTTCTTAACCAAAAGGGGGAAGAGAGAAATGAAACAAAATAAAGTCTCAGTGGCTGAGAGATTTCAAACAGAGTCAGGAGGTTATCCTGGAGATTATTCTTATGCATTATATAGACATCCCTTTTTAGTTTATGGTGCATCGGAGTGGCTGGAGGGAAGTACCTGAAACTGTTGAGCTGTGTTCCAATAGCCCTGATTCTTGAAGAAGACTGTATAAACATATAGCTTCTTCAATGGGACTGTGTGATTGTGAAAACCGTCTGATGCTCCTTTTATCCAGAATATGGACAGATGAGTAAAAAAAAAAACAAAAAACGATAAATAAATAATATGGGAAGATAAAGGGTAAAAATTGGGTAGGTTGAAATACTGTGGGTCAATGAGAGGGAGAGATAAGGGGTATAGGATATATGATTTCTTTTTTTTTCTTTTTTATTTCTTTTTCTGGAGTGATGCAAATGTCCTAAAAAATTATTATCATGATGAATACACAACTATGTGATGATATGGTGACCTATTGATTGTATAACACGGTTGGACTGTATGTGTATGGATATTTCTCAATATAAACATTTTTTAAAAGGTACAGTATGGAGATTGGTGTCCCCTTTCAATTCCAAGAGTAGCAACTGTATAATTCCCTGGAAGTTTAATGATCTCTTTTACAAATGAGCAAGTCTTGTGTCCTCAGATGGATACTAAGCTCTTTGAGGGACATTGGTTACTTAGCAGAAGACCCTAAACACATGCCTAGGAAGGTGCTTAATAAAGATTTGCTGTTGGTAACATCTTTTCTAAACTACTTTTTCTATTTCCCAGCTCCATTCCTTTTTAATTTTGTGTTTGGTTTTTAGTTAATTGGATTGTTTACAGATCCTTAATTTCCAGAATGGTTCTCCAATTCAAACTCATCAACTCAATTCCTCATCTTCCCTTCAAATACACACACACAAATGCATGCATGCCTGCACACACATGCACAGAAAAGAAGAAAACTAACTTTTACTGAGTGTCTACAAATCTGTCACTGTACAAACTTATTCCACTTGCACTATCTTATTTGAAACGCACAATGCTTGTGGGATAAATCCTATCCCATGCAAGGTAGCATAGGTGAGAAAATTAAGTCATGTACACAAGCTCCTATAACTGGTATGTGACAGAATAAAGATTGAGCCCTGGGTGCTCATGGCTCTAAAATACATACAAATCCTACCTTTCTACTTATGACAGTTCAAGAAAATCCACTTTTTCCCATAAAGCTAACTAAATATCAATCAATCAATCTCCAGCACTTCTTCCCCCAAAATACAGCTGTAACAATTTCTGTATTCCCAGGAAAAAGAATCTCAAACCCAATAAAAAATTCCAAACAATATTTTAGACAATAAAATAATTTTGATATTGCCCTAGTGTTTGCTATAAATTGAATTAGACCCATTTGTCTGTACCCATGCTTTTATAATGGTGTCACTGCTTAAAGGCATATATGATTTTTTAAATATTCTATTGTATTCTACACATTGATTCATCAAATCCAGATTGAAAAGCAGCTATTGACTTAGAATATTCCTGTGTTCTCAGAAGACAAAGTCTTTCTTCTCTACAGTATTGATGTGGCTAGACTCAATTTCACAGGTGGATAGGGCACAGACAAGGGTTCTTGGGAAGAAATATTTAGAACCAGAATTGGGCAGGGAGTTTTCATACAGTGCTCCTGAGCTATTCCAGAAGCGAAGTTCAGGTGGATTTCCATGGAAGCAAACAATAGGGAGCCAACTCCCTTCTACTCTGCCCGTAAAAATGTTACACATGTCTCTGTTCTATCCACTGCTTATTACAAGTCACACAAGAGAAAGACAAGGCAGATCTTGAATAGGTCCACTGCCCTGTGTTTGTCAGCCTTAAGAATGCCAGCGGCAGAGAAGTTCAAGTGACTATATTGTTTCCAATCTAGAAATCCCACCTTCACTTGAAGAGAAATTCATTTGGCTACATTAGGCAGAATTCTTTTAAGTTTGGGAAATAGGAGAGAAAACAAGTGATTTGGGCACCTTGTGGCAAAGGATTACCCATGTGTATAGCAAAATGAGGTATATTCTTAACAAAAAAGAATCTCAGATTCCTAAAATATCTCACTTTATCCCAGCTATGAATGGCGAGCTTGTTCTTGTTAAGAAGGTTGAAGTGGTCAGGATGTTAGGGAAATGCCTGGCACATAGTCAGTGCTATGAGGGGGTTAGCTATTATTTTCATTGACATTATAATGATGATGATGGGTCCATGTGCTGCAACCCCATTTTTATCTCCACATCTAGTACTGTGATTACTTTAAAACCCTTTCACTTGCATAAGCCTTGATAGGAGGGAAATGACCAATGGCTATCAAAAATTAAGAATAACTGTCATTCACAGAAGGATTGCTTGCTAAGCAAACAGCTACCATGGTCAAACATAGAAATGTTTTCTTTTAGTATTAAGCTTTATTATTTGGCCATGGAATGGACTGGGCTGTCTTGGAAAATAGTGAGTTTACCTTCTCTGGATTCAGGGATTCAGATGTCAGGTGGCTAGATGAACTCCATAACTTTGAAGAACCTTCCCCAAAGTCTCTGTGATTCCAAAGCAAAGCCCACTCAGAATTACCATGTCGTTATGCCTATTGGCAAATTCAGCAGCAGAGGCTAGGCTTTGGCCAGAACACCTAGACCTGGAAGAGCATGATATCAGTAACCTAGATATCAGACTGGAGCATTTGCACCTTAATTGATGAAGCTGTGCCTTCTAAGCCTTTAGTTAAAAGATGATTCATGGAAAATATTATTGAGCAGTGCCCTCGTTCATTCTCTTTTCAATTATGAGACCTAAGAGTTGAAAGCACTAAAGGAATAAGAGAGCTACACAATAAGGTTCGAACTAGGACCCTGAGCTCTGGTTTCCAAACCAGTGCTCAATTTCTAGACTCCCCATCCCTAGGAAAGACTACTCTAAATGCAAGAGAGATGTAGAGAGATTTAACATTTTAAAAGGAAAGGAATGCAAAGAAAAAAGATGGTACCATGCATCTACTACTAAGAATGCTAAATGCACGGGAATAATTAGGTTAGAAAAAGAAGTCTATCATAATGGAACCAAATTTATCTGTTGAGAATGTCCATAAGAAATGATAACTGCCTCTTTTCCAAAAAGATTACCAGCCAAAGACCTCAGCCTATGGAGGAGAGATTCTCAGGGTTCACAGGCCATCCAATGATAAAGAACAGTCGGTACCATTGTAGTCACAGGCAAACTTCTGTTGGACACCTTCCAGCCTTTTCTTGGAGGTTTCACCCTCCTTCCTTCGCTTCTTTCCATTCTCGTGTTGACATCCTTGTTCTCACTCTTAATATTAACGTGGAATCTAGATGACCTTCCAGGTCTCTTCCAGCCCTCTGAGTCAATAATTCACTACTGCTTTCATATATCTTTCTTCTTTCTTTCTGTATTGTCCCCTTCATTAGGATCTGAGGTTCAGGGAATAGTATAAGGATATGCAATGGGAGCGGGGACAATCATATGACAGCTTAACAGTATTACAATGGCTCAACTATTTATTTGCTAGTGGAAAAAAAACTAGAGAAGTTGGTTCCATGTCCACAGGGAGGTTGCTTGGTATAGGTATTAGTCAACACTAGAAGCAAAGGCCACATTTCAAAATAGCTAAGTACTATTTTATTAGCAAGAATAATAACAATGAACTAAATAATTTGATGAGTACTTAAAGAGGAAACCACAAAACTTGCCCTTACAGAGCTCACAAACCACAAGTGGCAGCTCTGGGTCTCTACATGTTCGATAATAATAATTACTGCCTGGTATCAAGTCCCTTTTAGGTGCTGAATACAATGCTAAGCATGTGACATTCATGAAGTTATTTAAACCTCATAATATCCCAATGAAGCTGGTACTGTTGTCATCCTGACTTTTGAGATGAGGAAGTGGATGTCTAGAGATTAAATAATTTACCAAAGTCACTCAACCCTTAGAGGTGACGGACTGAGAGTCAAAACTGCTGCTTGAAAGTTGCTTACCATATTGCCTCCATAAATCCTCTTTCTGCATCACCCAACATCCATGTAGTGACTCAAGACTGACCATAAGAGGAGTGAGAAGCCCAGATTCATCTCACTCCTATGTCAGTACTAATCTTGAAGGTTCGTGCTTGGGAGCCCTTTCTCACTGTGTCACTATGATCCAACCTGCTTCAACCTGTCTATTCTCTTACCTGTCTGAACCTGCAGATGCCCTGGGATCCTCCCTCTCTTCATCTTTTTCACAATCTATTCCACAGTTCTAACTGTAGTATGCTTTCCCAGCAATGGGGTATCATCCCCGACTAAAAGCGTATGTCCCTGACCCTTGTGCTGCTTGTCCTCTTAAACCAAACAAATGACCTAAGTAGCATAAATCTCCATCCAGACAAGAAGTTTGCTCTCTGGAACCTGTCCTCCAATCCTGGGCACCATATCTTCCTTTCAGTTTATACTTTTTTGCTCATAGGAACAGTCCAATAAAACTCTACATTAATTTGGAATTTAAAATCCCTAGTTTTTAACCCTAATGCAAACTATGAGTTATAGTCAATAGGATAATTATAATAATATTGTTTCATCAATTGTAGCAAATTTACCCCACAAATGCAAAATGTTAATAATAGGGGAAGCTGTGTGTGAAGCGGGGTATATAGGAATTCTACTTTCTGCATGATTTTTCTGTAAACCTACAACTGCTCTAAAAAGAAAATCACTAGCTTTGGACTCAACTGATAGTTAGCTTAAAGAATTTTAAAAATCAAAGCATAAACCAAGTATTCATGTAATCAAGATTTGGGAATAGAAGTGTTTTCATACAAGAAATAGGGTTATTACAAATCCCATTATAAAGTTTTACTTTCTCTGACAACACTTTTTTAGCTCATTCTGGAGATACAATTATTTGAAAATAATAAAATAATCTTTAAAATTACAATTCAGATTTTCTAATTTTTTTAGCCCAACTTTCCCATTCCTCTAGTTTCCCAACCCTGCTTTCCCCCTCCTTCTAGATATCCAGCATTGGATACATGGGTCCAGGTACCCAGTGAATACTCAGGAAATATTAACCGACTATCTGAATAAATTCATCCGTTAACTTCTGGTATAAGTGTAACTGAGAAATTAGGATTTAGGGGATGATTATGATTACTGAATAATTACATAGATATTCCTTTTTTTACTTTCTGGTATATTAGAGTAGATCGAGGGAAGTACCTTAAATCTCTGAACTATAATCCAGCGGCCTTCACCTCTGCTAACGATTGTATAGGCTTTATCTTGTGCCCCTATGATCATAAAAACCTTGTGACTGGTCCTCACTTGTACCCATTTTATCTGGCTTTTGACTTTAGAATCTTAAGACAGACCCTAATGTTTATTAATGAGGGGCTTTGGGTCAGCCAAAAACTAACCCAACCCCAATTCCAAGGCTATCTTGAGAAACAGAGCTGGTGCTAACCAAAATGGGCCTGACTGATAGGCACAAGTGACCTATATCATAGGTCGTTATAATATTAAAAATGCTAAATAATACTAAAAATCACACCCATCATCATATTAAGGCACCATTTTTCTTACATGCTTTCTGTGACTAAGAATGTAATCAATCTGTGTGAGCTCAATAGTTAGCTTACGTCACCTAAGGCCATGGTGCTCATTATCCTAAAACCTGCCCATCTTTTTATACTATAAAACTATTCGAATTACTGCAGTTCCAGGAGACTGATTTTTTTGGCCAGTGGGCCATCTGATCTCCTGCTTCACGCCTAGCAATAAACTCTCCTTTTGAAACCCTGGTGTCTCAGGAATTGGCCATTTGAGCACGTCGGGCAAAGAACCCACTGCTTTTGATTGGTATCATAAGTCTCAAATTCAGACCATTTCCTCTCTTTTTACTAAGTTGGGCATTCATACGTTCAATTCAAACTGTGTACTTATGGAGGTTGCTATGGCCTCCATAAACACAGCTTGGGAAGGGCACACCGAGCGATCAGAGGAGGACAATAGCAATGAGGACATGGCCAGAATGTGGTCCTTGACTTCAGCAGACCCAGGTTCCAAAGCTGCCTCCTTGTACAATTGGGGTGTGGACACCAAGGTCACAGGGTCATTAAAAACAGCGAACCTTTTAAGCTATTGCTGCATGCTGTGCGTCCTTACCTGTTCATTGCTGTCCATTGTCCTGTGTAGTAGGGAAAGGGGGCTTGGAGGGGCTGAATGATTTGCCCAGCCTTGAGGTATCAGCTAGTGGGGAGCAGAGCAGGAATTTGAACATGCTCCCTTACAAAATCTTATTTGTGAGTAGCCATGAGGATTAAACTCCCGTCAAGTTCCTTTCCCATTTAAGTGCTCAATATGTTGGTTTCCCTCTACCGCTGGCAGGAGAGAAGGGCCCATAGTTCAGGAGTGAAAATTGGTTCTGTCACTTTAACTCTGAAGAAATGTTAAAGCTGCCTTCTCAAGGCAATGGCCCATGCAGACACTCAGAGCTATTGTTGGCCCAGGAAGGATGAAGGAATCAGGATTCTGCTTCCCCATGAAGGGATTCGGGGGTGTAGACAGGAAATGGAAGTGCAGCCAGATCAACCCTTGGCCACTCTGTAAGGACTGCAGGTAAATTATGAAGAGGATTTGCTTGCTCTCTGCACATCTGTTTCGGTGCTTTGTCTTCTGATTGCAGTTTGATGTGGTTTCATTTAACTTCCATAGGAAATGTTCCTTTTGAAAATGCTATCCTTGTTTCTGCTGAACAAATCGGAAAGGGTTTTGTCCCCACCCAGGCTTTTTAAGGACAGATTGAAGTATCCTTTGATTCAGATGGTGATAAAGGCAGCAAAAGAACTGAGGGACCTTGGAGGAACTGGGCAAATGGGGGGAGAACATGGAAGATGAGTCAGAGAAGCTTTGATGACTCATTCCTTATGTGATGGGTTCCATCACCATCTCTTCCCAGAAGCCTCTTTAAATCTTTCCCAAAGCAGTCAGTGCCCCAGAAGGTCAGACATGGGGATATCCCAGTGCCTTGGAATAGAGGGGAAAGACTGAGTGAAGGCGAAGTAGTATAGAAAGAAAGACATTAGAAAGCCTCAGAGGCAAAGATACTCGGCTCTAGAAATTACCACCTGTGAGATCTGAACATGTTACTTACCCTCTCTGAGTGTCCTCATGTATAATGGTGATGATATATAGATCTCACAGGGAAGCTGTAAAAACCCAGTGAAATCATGTGCAAAAAAGGGCATGGTGCAGAGTAGGTGGCTGTTGAGTGCCTAGGGAAAGATGCAAGACTCACGCTACAACCCCAACAGGTGGCAAAATTTGACTCTACTGCATCCTATCCAAAACGTGCCTACACTTTTCTGAGTCTCCCAAGAAAATATGTTATGATGTTAACTCCAACAACCACTAAAGTTAGTCCATTTTGGGAAAGGACAAAGAAACCACAAACAAATTCCATTAACAGGGAGGGTAAAAATGGAAAGAAACATTTTAGAAAATAAATACACATGGCAAATCTATAAAATATTCTCAAGTGCTCAATGTAAGGACTAAATTTAATCTTAGGGGAAAAAATGTCCGGATGCCTGGGATGGGAAAGAAATTATCTTGTTTGCTGACTAAGTAAGATGTTTATAATAAGACTAGGAAAGAACATTTGAAAAGAAATGATGGTCAAAGCAAGGTAGAAAAAGAAATCCCACACATGGATTTTAAACTAGATATATTCCAAAAAGTCATTCACAAAGTAATTTATAGCTCTATGGACATAGATCACAATAAATGTTTTAAGTGAAAATTCAGATCCTAAGATGTTGTCTGGACCCAATGCCAATTCCCAAATGGAAGAAGAATGAAGATAGCTTGTTCCAGGCCTAGAGGAGGGAGTGGCTGCAGATGAAATGTAGTCCCACTGCAAGCTTTTGAGCCCATGGACCTCTGCCTTTTTCTTGGATCCTTTGTGTTGTTGCAGCATAAGAGTTCAAAGGGTTGTTGATCTTAGGAGTCACAGCATTTCGCATTGTGTTTTCTGTAGGTTCCATCCCACTGTTTCCCTTTCCCAAAGTGTTCCCTATAGCTCATCATACCAAGGCAGGTGGCCAATTGGACAACTCATATTTATTGAGAACTTAGCTTGTGCCAGCCTCAGTCAGTACTTTAAAGTGGACAGTCTTAAAGAGAGAATTGTAGTGGGTAAGATAGTCACCTCCCCATCATCTCTAGTCCTTTCTTTCTCTGGTTATGAAGAGGCCATGGAATTTGAATCAGCTGACCCTTCCTTTGGCTTTCAGAATGAACTTTGATTGGTTTAAGCAAATTAATAAAGCCCATTACCCTGGCTGTCGTGATTGGTTTGGGAAAGGGTCCATGACACAATTATTATTAATGAGATAGGTTCCCAGGGGGTGAACTAAGAAGAACAGCCATGGCCATCTTACACTGGGAGAATAAGCAGGCTTCATATAAGGGTAACACTGGAAATCAGCGTCCTTGGTGATATGGTCCAGACTCTGAGGCAGCTGTTTCTGAGGCCCACCCTAATTTGAAACCAGTTACCTGGACCAACAAATGCCCTTTGTTGTTTCTGCCCCTTTGAGTTGGGTCTTCTGTTTCTTACAACTAAATCATCCTTGTTGATACAGGTTTCTTAGGATACACATTCCCAGCAGAGCGGTTCAAATGCAGGTCCACCCTTATACAATGTGCATGACTCAGCCTAAAGCATGACTTATTCTCTTCTCCACTTTTTCTGTCTCCCCCATCCCCACCCAGAAAGGCCACTACTCCCATAACTGCAGTCCTGACAGCAACCACATGCTACTGAAATGATCTCACTAACTGCCTTTGGGTCTCTCTAAGGTTGCAACATCACCTAAATAAGTGAGGAAGAAGGAAAGAAAAGATGAGAGGCTGCATGTAAAGAGAAGTACTTCTCATCCATTTCCACCAGAACTGCAAAGAAAACAAATGAATCCGAAGGTCCAGAGGCATGGCCAGAAAAGGGTCCACATAAATGTCAATATCTCTGAAATCTTGTACTGTATCATAAAAGTCATGCAAATTCTGGCTTTTACGTTGTAATGTGGCTTAGTAGTTTTTTTTGCATGGGCAGGCACCAGGAATTGAACACGGATCTCCAGCATGGCAGGCTAGAACTCTGTCTGCTGAGCCACAAAGGCCCTGTATGTTTTTATACAATAATGTTTCCTCCAAAATCTTTGAGAAGAGCCATGTTTATCCCAAATCTTTAAAATGATCTCCTGCCTCTACCCTACCTGACCTGGATGTCAGAAAGAGCTCTGGACTTGGAATTTTTATATCTGGAGTCTCTTTCTGAATCCATCCCTGTTATAGTTTGCTAGCTGCTGGAATGCAACACACCAGGGATCGATGGGCTTTTAATAAAAGGGGATTTATTTCATTAGTTCTTCAGAGTAAAGGCAGCTAGCTTTCAACTGAGGTCCTTTCTTACGTGGGAAGGCACAAGGTGATCTCTGCTGGCCTTCTTTCCAGGCCTCTGGGTTCCAACAACTTTCCCCGGGGTGATTTCCTTCTGCATCTCCAAAGGCCTGGGCTGAGCTTTGAGTGCTGAGATGAGGTATGCTGAGCTGCTTGGGCTGTGCTACATTAAGCTCTCTCATTTAAGCACCAGCCTATTAAATCAAACATCATTCATTACAGTAGGCACACCTCTCAGCTGACTGCGGATGTAATGAGCAACAGATGAGGTTCCTGTACATTGGCTCATGTCCACAGCAACAGAAATAGGTACGTTCACCTGGCCAAGTTGACAACTGAATCTAATTACCACAATCCCTTCCTAGTCATATAACCTTGGAAAATCATTTACCTTCTTTAAGATTCTCTTTCCTCATGACTGAAAGAGGGATGACCCTTGTTTGCCTTTCTTGCAGGGTTGTCAAGGTTCAAGGAGTTAATGTAAAAACAAAGCCTTGGGAGAATAGGAAGCCCTAAACCTGTGCCTTGTATGGTACAATCAATATTCTCCAAAGACTACTTTGGAAGTCTCCCCATCCCAGACTAATCTATTCTTTGACTAGCCTTTCCTGTTCACTCCGATAGCGTTTTGCCAAATCCTTTCACCTGTGCTAGGAAGAGGCGTACATGAAGCAAAGAATAAGGAGGGACTCTCTATCTCCTAGTTCCTCACATTTCTAAATCTTCATCTTTATTATGCCATCTCAACCTTCCCCACTCAGGGGAATTCTGAGCCTGTATCCTTCACACTTGCTTTCTGAACAAACCCCCTAAGGAAAGGCAAGTTGGCTTCATTTGCACTACCAGCTCTGATGTGTTGGTAGTGGTGGCTCAGAACATTGTATCAAGAGGTTTAAAAAAGAAAAAATGTAGTGGGAAAGATTAAGGAGATCAATTAGTAATGTCTGCCAGAGGCACAAGAAGTAAGAACAGCAGCACCTGAGCCATCACTGGTTTTCTCGGGTTTGGAGGCTCAAGATGAGTTGACTCTAAAAAACAAAGCAAATATTAGAAGCTGAAAGGTTTCCAGAAAAATCATAAATGAGAGGTTTTCCATTCTGGAGCCCAGGGCTCCTGGGACATTTACAAAACCAGTAATAATGACTTTTGTGTTATATTATTTCATTGTTTTATTGAAATATAACATAAAATTCACAACTTTAAAGTGGATAATTCAGTGGATCTTAATATATTCACTATGCTGTGTAACTATCATAACTATTATGTCTTATTTTTAGTAATCCAAAGACTTAACTCATCTGTGATAGAGTTAACTAAGCTAACTAAATATCAAATTTCTCTCTCTTTGGCTAGAATAGCATCAACTCTATTCACTAACCCACAAACCCTGGATATATCGTGGTGTTCACTATGATTGACATTTGTTGAAATCACAGAAATTTCTGGAATGTTACTGGTCAACCTGACAGTCCAGTCTGCCAGTTGAACCCATGAGCAACTGGGGACAGGAACACAAAGTGAGGAACCAAGATAAGTGACTGATGGCAGGGAGCAACACTAAAAAAATAATAACAGAGACTCTCAGTGACGAAGAGGCTGGGAATCACCGTTCTAATGAAATTTGGAGTCAGTCTTCGTGTAACTGCTTCATATTCTTGATTTCTAAGACCTCTAAGAGTTTCATATTTGGATGAACTCTCCATGAGTTTATTTCTAAATGCCTATTTCTATTTCAGCATGTGTTGCTTGAGATTTTTATAAAATAACAAATTGTGTCCATTCAATAATTAAATAGCTTAATTTTGAAATAAAGGTATGCTTTCTTGCAGAGTTCTGAAAGGTTTATGACTGTTTACATGCACTGCATTTAAGCTTTTAGGAATTTATTTTACCACTTTGGTGCTTTCTGTTTGCTTGAAAGAGGCCACTCCTGGGTGAAAGGTCCAGGTGACGTTTAAAAGCTGTCAATTTACCTTCATCTGTTCTTTTGGCAACTGGACTTCCTGGCTGAGTCTAGAGCATTTATTTAGTTTAGTTATGTCTAATTGTGCTTCAGCATAAAGCTATGCAACAACAGTAAAGGATGTAGTGATTAAATACTTTTGAAATTGTCCTACTCTATGTTTTATTTTTTCTGAATTTCTTGGGCCTATCATTTATCTCTATGTTCCTAGCTTCCCTTGCAAATAAATTGTTGCATTTTAAATAATAGCTATTGAGGAAGGGGCTGTAACATTAAAGCTGCAGAGAAAAATATCTTATAGACTGATGTGCCAGGATGAGGTAGGGTGGTCTGCCCTGGTTTGGGGAGATGAGTTTAGAGGAGATTTACAGGCCTCTGAGTTTCCCCTTAAAGCCTAGGGAGACGGTTCTAGTAGTAAAGAGCCTTTCTGATGATACTTTTCCTGCCCTACTTTCTTTTCCTCATTCTCTTAAATTTACCCCACCTTTACATCTCTTTCTCATTTCCTTTCACATTTGTGTTCTCTCCTGTCCCTTTCCTCTAATTTTCCTTCTATCCTCCTGCTTTTCTTCTCTCCATTTTTGATCCCTTATCCCTTCTTTTCCATCCCCTCCTTCATCCTCTGCCTTTTCTCTGAAAACAATTATCCCCTTATGGCATTAGACAGTGCTTCTCAAAGCGTTTGCCAAGTGTCCTACCAGGCTGTAAATCCATGAGATGCTTCATGGGAGATAAAAAAGACAGAGACAAGGGATCTACAGTTAAATAAGCTCAAGAAACCTTGTCTACTCACGTGCTGCTCTTGGAGATTCACCATGCACATTAGCCTTTGCAGGTTCTGAGAAATCCTGCTGTGAAGAATCTGGTTTCTCACAGTGTTCCCAAACTTCTTTAACCTCAGTGTCTTTTCTTGCCGAAGGAGTGCATCTCACTCAGAACACATTTTAGGAAACTCCAAATGTGATAGAACCTCTTGCCTGCTGTCAAAATGCCTCACTTGCCAGAGTCATTCTGGAGGTTATTGTAGCTAGTGTGTCTCTTTTTCCATCTGTCCCCTTCACCGCTGAACATGGCAGCCACTGATGGCTCAGATTGAAAAAAGTTCCACATTATTCATATTTTGTGCTAGATGTTTAGTATCAGCAACCAAAGGTTGATTGCTATTTTTTTTTTTACCTTAACAAATTGTCAAAGATTGTTTCTGAAGAATAAGATGAAACATGGCAGAGCTACAGGCAGGGGAACATTTCGATCCCCTGCTGGTGGTAATGTAAATTGGCATAGCCAATTCCAGGAGGCAATTTGGCAGTATGTAGCAAAAGCCTTATTTTGAGGAAATAATTATGTAAGTAAAAAGTTAGCTACAAGGGTTTTTTACTGGACTGTGGTTTATAATAACAAACTCTTGGAAACAACCTTAATATCCAATAATGGGAAACTGGTTGGGATCCCGAGGAATAGTCATGTGATAGGGCAGTATGTAGCCCTTAAAAGTAGAGTTGTAGGAGATTATTGATTGAAAATAAGTATCCAAAATTAATTATGTGTAAAAAAGGTACATATATACTGTCTGTGCCATTTCTGTAAAATCAACATATACTGAATGTGATATACACATATAAATGTGCAAAAGTTGGAAAGAATATTTGCTAAAATTTGATAGTAGTTATCTTTGGATAATGGGATTTCAGCTTCTTGCTTATCTGTGCATTCTGATTTTTTAATATAAAGAGCATGTGTTTTTGTGTATTAAAATAAAATAATAAGTTAGAAATATTAACATAAATGGTTGGTGATTCTCTACAAGCTTTGTTACCATTTGACATCCCAGATTACTCCAAATAGGGTGCTGTCGACACCAACTGGGACTTTTCTGCCTCCTGGGGGATAAGTGCTCCATGAGGAAGGTCAAAGAGAATGTCAACTTTCTTTCAGCTATCTGAGGAAATCTGGATGCAAGAGTTGGTTTCTAGGTCATGATGCTGCAATTTACTGGGAAAAAAAAAATCAACACCCCCCCATCTATTTATTTAATATTAAAAATAATATTTCACTGAGTTTGGCTGGCGTCAGCTGGAGCAGTTACTCATACAGGAATTCAAACAAAAGCAGCAATGGCCCTGGGCCAGGGGGCTGGGTGCTGGGTGGTCCATGTCCGTCCTCAGCTCAGAGGAGCTCCTAGGCTGCTTTCAGACCTGCTTTGGGTTGGGAAAATGATGTATTCATTTATTTATTAGAAATGTTATAACAGGAAATGCTAATAGTTTGCATTTAGGGAGAATTGCACTGGAGACAGCTGGAGGAACCCGGCAGACGTTGCTGGGGAAGAATTTGCTGCTTCCAGCCTGGGAACAGGACGGGGGTCTGTTCGCAGAGTGCACCCAGGACACCCAGTTAGCTCCAAAGACCCTGGTCACTTTATTTCAGGCCAGAAAAGGAAAGGGCAGGTCCATTTTTTTCAGCAGCTCTGCTTCTAGTCTCTGTTGCCAGTTGTTTCTTAGGAACCTGAAGGTATGATTTTGATGTGGCTGTGAACACACATGTGGCCTTTTGGGAAGGAACAGTCCCTGTGTGCACAAACCTCCAGATGGGCAAGTGTGAGCCAAGATGTAAGCAAGTACCTGTGTAACTCGAACCCATTTTTGTGTGACTGTGGGCTGGTGGAGTCATGTGTGAGTTCAGGGGTTATGTGTGCATATCCTTCACGTGTATGAGGGTGAATGAAAGACAAGTGTTTGCAGGTGATTTCAGGCATGTCCTGAAGCTCTAGGGTGCATTCCGATGTTGGATTACATTCATGGGTTATTTTGTGAGGCCCAGAAAGAAAATGAAATGCAGATGTATTTGAAAATGAAAAGCACAGATGTATGTGCATAAGAGGAGCATAAGCAGGTTTGTGTATTTTCTTAAATCCTCTCCCATCCATTTGTGTGGAACTGGGCTCACTGAGGAAGGGCAGGATTACAGCTCCCTAGGGAATGGGAGCCAAGTCTAACCCAGTCTGGCATGACAAAAGGACTGTTCCTGTGTTTCCAGATAACAATGGAGGTGAAGCTGGGCCTTGGAAACCAGTCAAGATTTCCAGAGATAAAACTTCAGGCAGCAAGAACACTATCAATGAAAAGAAACTGACCTTTGGCCTTTTGGAGTCATAGAATTCCCACAAATTCTGCATGCTCATCAACTCTGGCAGGCCTTGCCAGCACAGCCCCAGACTTCAATGCCACTCCATAAATGGCATCGCAGGTGCTGGGAGCAACATAGGGAGGCAGCTGTGCTGAAAGTCAGGGAATCTCCACATCCAGCACCTAAACGACAGAATGCCCCCCCCACCCCATTTTCTTCCAGAGGTTAACCTTCCTTCCAGGTTCAGAAAGTTATGTCCATTTTCCTCTGACAGTGTGACCTGCAGCTGCTGAAGCCCCTTAAACAGTTTCCTCTGACAGCGTGATCTGCCTATTACCTACCGGAAATATGGTGTTCTAAAATCTGAACTGAGAGCCTTCGCAAAGAGTCTTGGAATGAGAAGCAGGAAGTCCCAAGACAGAGGTAGTAGAGGGCTTGGGTGGGGTAGGGAGTAGAATGAGAGAAGAGGAGGGATGGGTTTTGTCTATGACCATAAATGAGAGGGAAGCAGGAGGTAGGCAATTCATTAGATGACTTGCTTAAGGTCACAAAATTAATTAATCTCTTTGAGCCTCAGGTTACCCAGAAAACTGAGAGCAATGGAGTTTCTAGTTTTTAAATCCAATGAACTAGGACTTGGTTCCTTAACAACTGCTTTCCCACACAATCCTAGAAACCACCAAGCCACTAGCATCACAAAGGCCATGAGAACAATTCTCAAACCTGGTTGCACATTAAATCACCAGGAGAGCTTTAAACAGTAATAACATATGAATCCTACCTCTGGAGATTCTGATGGAATTGGTCTGGGTGAGGCTGGGTACCAGGATTTCTCTCTCCCTTCCAGAATCCTTTTGTCGGTCCTACCCTGAAATACAGATATTTTCTAAGACTGTCCTTAACCCTCTTCTTTCTCTTCTCTTTCACTCCTACATCTTCATCTATCACTTCTTTGAGGGTAATGCCCAAATCCTTCTAAATCCCTGACTTATTAATGTTGCTGGTCTTGTTGTGTGTTCTTTATTTACCTGGAATAATGTTCCAACTTCAATACATTTTCACACCCAAACTTAACATTTCACCCCCAGAATTCTTCCACTTCTTGACTTCTCTATTTCTGTGATGGTAACCCCCATTATCCCACTACCGAAGCTCAAAACCTTAGTGTTATCTTTGTGTGATGACTCAAAACTGTACTATGCTAGGGTTCCCAACTCCCTACTACCCATCCCTCCCATAAAAAAATACTGTCTTTGATAGCTTGGCTAAGCCTTCCCCTCATAGAAGGGTTCTTTCTGGTGTTCCTAGGCTTTGTGATTCAAAATCTGGAGAAAGGTAAACAGAGACAAGACTGAAGAGGCAGAAGGAAAGGAGGAGAGGACCGAAAAACAAGGGCCTCGTGGGCTGGGGCTTTGAGAGAGCTTCAGGATAGGAGAAATAGAAGGTGAGTGGTTAAGAGAGTGGGAAGTTTCAGAGAAGATGAGATGTGAGAGAATTGCCGAGGAGAGGAAACAGAAGTTAACAATTGTTCCCAGAGGTTTGAATTGCATGCTTATTAATAATACATTAATAAGTAAAATTTTGAATTAGTTGTAAAACACTTTCATTTGCTAGATTGTGTTTTTTTAGTTCATTACTGCCTCAAGACTGGGTCATATAGACGCCCAATCTGTATTTGGGTTATTAATGACACCACCTTCTCCATCATTTGCCACATCTAAACAATTGCCAAATCCTGTAAATTTTTTTTCTTCCAGCCTTATCACTCCCTACTGCCTAGAAAGCATGAGACACTCCAGCTATACCACCTGCTTTTCTCTAAGCATATCTCAAACACTCTTTCTTTGAACTTTTGCTCATTCTATTTCCTATACCCAGAATTCATTTCCACTGCCTGAAATTCTTTCTATGCTCCAAAACCAGCTCAGAGTTTACCTTCTCGAGGAGACCTTGCCTGTTGGCCCTCTCTACAGTCTATGTGCCTTCCTGCCCTTGCAAATTCAAGATTCCATAACAATAATAATACTGACAATGATAATATCCATAACCAACATTTATATTGGGCTCCCTATGTCCTGACAGTCAGTGTTATGCATATAATTATTTCATTTCATTCTTGCAGCAACCCTATGAGCTAGTACTATGGAGTCTGAGAAAGTGAGGTTAAATGACTTCCCGAAGGTTATATCCTTATAATTGTCATAGGTAGGATTTGAATCCAGGCTCTAGAGTCTGCATTTTTTTTTTCTTGTGGGGCACTTACACTCTAATACCACAGGTCATGCCTGAAATATCCTTAACATTCCTCTGTCTACAGGCAGTTTTCATTTGTTCCTGCTGCACTTTTCGTACCTCCCCCTCATTCAACACTATCAAATAAATTCTGGGCTTCACCATCATAAAATTTACATAATCACTTAACAGTTTCCACGGTTGTCCAAATAGAAGACATCAGCATGGGCATGATCAGGGTTTTGACTTACAGAGACCCACTTTAAGTTGAAGACTTCAGACACACTTCATCTAAGAGCAGAGAGCATGTGTTTATAGGTCTCACCGTTGAGTTTCATGCTCTGCCTCGTAATGCCTTTGACATGTCAGCTGTAAAGCAAACCACAGGATGGTCATCCTTGAGTGAGATCAAGATTTAACGCTGCTGCTCTAGTTCAAGTGGCTCTACCTAAGACTGCAGTTGTGTTTTGCCAGTCATTGTGAAGTACACACACAGTGATTTAAGGCCGTTTGGTTTATATTCAGATGCAGCTCTGTCCTAACAGCTTGGAGTGAGCAATGGGATTGCTATTTAAGCAAAGGGCAATTTACTTAGTCAGAAATAGTTTTCAGGTGAATAAGTCTATCGTTTTGTTTTTGAGAAATTCATAGATCAAATATTTTAATGTCATAAAATACATAAATAGCTTTCAGGGTAAAAGCATGCTTTAAAATTGAAATACAGATTTCTACCTCTGGCCAAGAAGAAGTAACAGGGACTTGATTTTCGCTCCCTCCCGAATCCACCAAAAAATGGACGAAGTTTACAAAACAATAATTTGAAAGACACTGGCTATCAGGCAAAGAAGGATAATGATCCCAGAAAGACGGAAAACAAATGAAGTCAGTCCAACAATTGCTCCAGCTTATTGCTTGAGAGAACTTCTAGGCCATAGTTGAGAGGGGGGGTGCCCAGGCATGGTTTAGCAAACTTAGTGGGATGAGAATACAGAGCTGAGAGTCTGGGGAGCCCAAAGCTGCTAAAGTTCTTCGGACAAAGGACAAAAGAAAAGAGAACTGCAAAGAGAGAAAGATCTGGAGAACTGCAGAAGGTTCTGGAGATCTGGATAGAACTGCAGCATTCACCTGGAGGCTGATGCAAGGAAATTACCTGAGGCCAGGGAAAAAAACACCCAAAAGGATTAGAAGTTACAGTGCCCGGGGCTCACATGGGATGAGAACAATGTCTGCTCTTACCAGCCAGACTTGAAAATCTCAAAATTCACAAGCAGTAGAGAACTCAAAAGGGTATTGCTGGGCCACAGTGGCTCAGTGGCAGAGTTCTCACCTGCCATGCCAGAGACCCGGGTTCAATTCCTGATGCCTGTCTACGTAAAAAAAAAAAAAGACCTAAAATTATCAAACTGTTTTCAGGTAACTTAACTAAATCCTAGAACAAAGTCAAGGATATTTATATGAATACAAAAATACCCAGCACCCACAAAATAAAATTGAAATACCTAGAATCCAATTTAAAAATATAGGAATGCAGAAAAACAGGAAAGTATAATTCATAGTGAGGAGATAATCAATTTAACCAACACAAAACATACACAGATGTTGAAAGCAGAGAAGATATTAAAATAGTTATTATAACTCTATTCTATATATTCTAAAAGTTAAGTAGAGATGAAAGATGTAATTTAAGAGGCCCAAATCACATTTGTAGATATTACAACAACGGGTGAGATGAAAAACTCAGTTGATGGGATTAATGGTTGACTGATGGCAGAAGAAAATATTAGTAATCTTGAAGCTATAGTAATAGATCCAAGTAAAACATCAGAAAAAATAGTAATTAAAACAAAAACAGAGCTAGGCTGGGGGGTGGCCCCGAGGGCGTGCGCGAACATGGCGTTCCTGCTGGCTGAGCTTCGGGTCGCGTCGTGCTGGGCGGCTTCTTCGCACTCACGGGGGCGGCCAACCTCTCGGAGCAGAACTCAGCCCCGGTGTCAGAGCAGGGGCTGTCTTCACTTTGCTTTTCTCTGAAAGAGTCACTGAGCACCTGCATCCCAGCCATTGTCAACCTGGGCCTTTTGATTCTGCTGGATGTCTGCCACTTCTTAGCCCAAACTAAGAAAGCAGCCAGGCCCACTAGGAAGAAGACTTCAAGTACTTTAAAGTAATCCTGGGAATAGAGGGTCTCTGCCTCTTTGTGCCATGTAGCTGTCACAGCCGGAACATGGTAGAACACAGACTCAACTACCTCCTTACCCAAACATCCAGGGTCATCTGTTTCAACAGACACCTTGCCTACCTGGCCTTGCCGTCTCTCTTTCTCTCCAACTATTATGGCTCTATATTAAGAAATATGTATTATATATACTGGCATTCCTCATGTCATGTGGGAACAGAAAATAAGGAAAAATGAAATTTAAATTACCTAAAACTCTAATGCTCCCAAATAACCACTTTTAATTGCTTGGTGTAACTGTATCTTACCACTTTTTTCAGTGCCTTTATACAGATAAATTTTCAATGAAAATGAAAAAAAAAAAAAAAACCAGAGCATCCATTAGCTCTGGGACAATATCAGACAGCCAAGTGTATGTATAATATGGAGTACTGTTCTAGTTTGCAAGCTTTCGGGATGCAATATACCAGAAACAGAATGGCTTTTAAAAAGGGGAATATAATAAGTTGCAAGTTTACAGTTCTAAAGGTGTGTAAATGTCCAAATTAAGGCAAGGCTGTGAAAATGTCCAACCTAAGGCATCCAGGAAAAGATACCTTATTTCAAAAAGGCCAATGATGTTCAGGGTTCTCTCACAACTGGAAAGGCATATGGTGAACTTGGCGATATCTGCTAGATTTCTCTCCAGGCTTCTGTTTCATGAAGCTCCCCCAAGGGCATTTTCCTTCTTCAACTCCAAAGGCCTCTGGCTGCATGGGCTCTCAGCTCTTTCCAAAATGGTTCCCTCTTAAAGGGCTCCAGTAGGCAACCCCACCTGGAAGGGCTGGAGATACATCTCCATGGAAACCATCTAATCAAAAGTTATCACCCATAATTGGTAGTCACATCTCCATGGATAATCAAAAAGCCCCCAACCAGCAATATTGAATGAGGATTAAAGGACATAGCTTTTCTGGGGTACACAACAGATTCAAACAAGCACAAGTACCATAAGGAAAGGGGAGAGGGAGGGCCAAAAATTATATATTAAAGAAATAATGGCCAAAATCTTTCTAAACATTATGAAAATCCACAGTTCCAAGGAGCTCAATGAACCTCAAGTACAAGACACATGAAAAACATCAAGGTACATTATAAACAAATTGTTCAAAAACAGTGATCAAGAGAAATTATTAAAAGCGGTCAGAAAAAAAGATGCATTATATACAGAGGAACAAGATAAAGTTGACAGCAGATTTCTTGTTGGTAAATGTAAATGAGAAGACAGTGGATCAACATTTTTTAAACATTTAAAGAAAAATTATCAACTAAGAATTCAATACTCTGGGAAAATATCTTTCTAAAACAAAAACTGAAAGAACTCATCAGAAGAAGACCCATACTGCAAGAATTATTAAAGGATGCCCTTCAGGCAGAGGAAACATGGTAATAAATGGAAATGTGGATATCCGCAAAGGAATAAAGAAAACTGGAAATGGTAGTGACATAGGCAAATATATTATTTATTATTATTTAAATCTCCAGGAAAGATATTTGACTTTTTAAATAAAAATATTTACAATGTAATAAGGAGTTATAACATATGTGAAATAAAATTAATGACAACAAAGCACAAAGATCACTAGGGGAGATATGGAAGTACACTATTGCATGGTTCTTATACCATACATGAAGTAGTATAATAATACTCGAAGGCAGACTGTCCTATACTAGAAATATATAATATAAACACTAAAGCAACCAGTAAAGTAAAAAAAAAAAAAAGAGTTATAGGTAATAAGCTAATAAAGGAGAGAAATTGGAATCATAAAAATTTAGTTAATCAAAAAATGGCAGAAAAAAGAGGAAAGGGGTATAAAGAACAGACATGACAAATAGAAAACAAATAGCAGGATGATAGAGTTAAACTTAACTGTATAAATAACAACATAAATATAAATAGTATAAATACCTCAACTAAAAATCAGAGATTGTCAGATAAGATTTTTCAAAAATCAAGACCAAACAATACATTCTGATATTATCTATCAGAAATGTACTTCCAAGATAAAGATACAAAAGGCTAAAAGTAAAAGGATAGAAAAAGATAAACCATGCCAAAAAGTATCAAAATAAACATTTAGCAAAAGGAACCTGTTAGTTTAAGACAGGATAGCTTTCAGAGCAAAGAATATTAACAGTGATAATGATGACATTACCAAAAGGATATAATAATCCTAAACATTTATGTACCTAAAAACTGAACTTCAAAATACATGAAGCAAAAACTGATAGAACTGCAAAGAGAAATGGACAAGTTCATGATTACTGATAGACATTTCAGTGCTGCTTTCTCAACATTAATAGAATAAATGCAGAGATAATCAGTAAGGATGCAGAAGATTTAAACAACACTATCAACTAAACTGACTTAATTGACATTTATAGATCACTCCACCCATAACAGCAGAATACACATTATTATCAGGTACACATGGAAGATTTACCAAGATACTCTATATTCTTAGATACAAATCAGTCTAAATAGATGTAAAACAATTCAAATCATGTAACATATATTATCTGAACACAATGTAATTACAGTAAAAATTTTACAAAGATCTCTGGAAAATCCACAAATATTTAGAAATTTATAACAACTTCTATGTAACTCATGGATCCAAGAAGAAATCAAAATGAGTACTAAAGACTATTTTTAACTGAAAGAAAGTAAAAATAGAACATATCAAAATGTGTGAGATACTACCTGTTAGGAAAGAAGAAAGATCTCGTGTCAATGAGCTGAATCACTGATGGACCTCAGCTTCCACCACTGGAAATAGCAGAGCAAATTAAATCTAAATTAAGTAGAATAAATGAAACAATAAAAATCAGAGAAAATAGAAATGAAATAGAACACAGAAAAGTAGAGAAAATCAATGAATCAAAGACTGGTTCTTTAAGAGGATCAATAAAATTAATAAAATTCTAGCCAGGTAGATCAAGAAAAAAAGTGAAGATAAAAAATTACCAATAGAAGGTATAAGGGAGGTGACAGCATTACAAATTCTACACATAGTAAAAGGATAATAAAGGAATAGAATGGAAAACTTTATTCTAATACATCGTACACTTATTTGAAATGGACATAATCTTTGAAAGACACAAACTACCAAAGTACATTCAAGAAGAAACAGATGACCTGAATAACCTGTATCTACTGAAGAAATGGATACATAGTCAAAAACCTTCTCACAAAGAAAATTCTAAGCCCTGCTGAATTCTACCAAACATGTAAGGAAGAAATAATGCAATTCTTCACAATCTTCCAGAAAATTGAGAAAGAAAAAAAAGGAATAGGTCCCAATTCATACTATGAAGTCAGCATCATACTAATACCAAAACCAAATAATGACATTACAAGAAAATTACAGACTAATTTGCCCTATGAAATAGGTGCAAAAGTTCTAAATGAAACTATAGAATTGAATCCAGAGCGGGCAATGGTGGCTCAATGGCAGGGTTCTCAATGGCCATGCTGGAGACCCGGGTTCGATTCCCAGTGCCTGCCCATGTTAAAAAAAAAAAAAAAGAGGTTTAAAATTGAACCCAATAATATAAAAAATGGTACTATATCATGACCAAGTGTGATTTATACCAAGTATTCAAGATTGGTTTAACATTTAAAAATCAGTCAATGTATTCTGTTATCATTTATTCCTTTTTCTGTTGTCTTTTTATTTCTTTTTCTAAATCAATGCAAATGTTCTAAGAAATGATGAATATGCAACTATGTGATGATATTAAGAATGACTGATTATATATGTAGAATGGAATGATATGTTAATATTTTGTTTGTTGTTAATTGTTTTAATTAATAAATTTAAAAAATAAAAAGGATTTCTTAGGATATTGAGAAAAAAATCAGTCAATGTAATTCACCATATTAACAAACTAAAACAGAAAAACCATTTAATCATCTCAATAGATGCAAAGAAATCACTTGACAAAATCTAATGTCTATTCCTGATTTTACAATTTTCAACAAACTAGTAGACAGAAACATTCTCAACCTGATTTTAAAAAAAAAGTACCTCCGAAAAATCTACAGATATTTAATGACAAAGGACTAAGTGCTTTCCCCCTAAGATCTGGAACATGACAAGAGTATACATTCTCGCCACTCCCATTCACCCAGATTGGAAAGGAAGAAATAAAACTGTTTTTATTCACAGTTGACATGAGTGTCAATGTAGAAAATCCTACAGAATCTTACAAGAACCCTACTTGAACAAATAAGTGAGATGAGCAAGATTCAATACAGGATCAATATACAAAAATCAATATTTTATTTATTCTGAAAAATCGGAAATTGACATTAAATAAACAATACAATTTACAATAACATCAAAATACATGAAATGCTTAAGGAGAAATTTGACCAAAGGTGTGTGTGCTGGTTTGCAAATGTTATGTGCCCCAGAAAAGCTATGTTCTCTTAATCCTCATTCAATAGTGTTTAAGGAGGAACCCTTTGATTAGATTGTTTCCATGGAAATTAATAATGAATAATCCATTCAATTGTGGGTGTGACCTTTTGATTAGATGGAGCTGTGACTCAGTCTATTTGAGGTGTCTTGATTAGTTTATTGGAGTCCTTTAAAAGGTGAAATATTTCAGAGACAGTTCAGAGCCAACAGAGCCAACATGAGACCCAGACCTTTAGAGATACAGAAAGAAAACCCTCCCAGGAAAGCTGTTTGAAACCAGAAGCCAAAGGACCAGCAGATGCCAGCCATGTGCTTTCCCAGCTCACAGAAGTGTTCTGGACCCATCAGCCTTTCTTGAGTCAAGGTTTCTTTCCCTGGATGCCTTAGTTTGGACATTTTTAAGGTCTTAGAACTGTTAACTTGCAATCTAATAAATTCCATTTATAAAAGCTGAACCGTTTCTGGTACATTGCGTTCCAGCAACATTTGACAAACCAAAACAGCATGAGAGAACTGTACACTGCAAACTATAAAACAATGTTGAAGGAAATTAAAGAAGACCTAAATAAATAGAGAGATGTACCATGTGTTTATGACTTGGAAGGGTCAACGTTGTTAAGATGTTACATCTCTCCAGATTAGTCTATAGATTCAAAGCAATCCCAGCAGGCTCTTTTGTAGAATTTGAAAAGTTGTTTCTAAAATTCATATGGAAATGGAAAGAACCTGGCACAGTCAAAACAACTTTAGTCAAAACAACTTTGAAAAAGAAGAGCAAAGTAGGATGACTAATGTTACCTGATTATAAAACTACAATAACTAAGACAGTTTATTAGAGGAAAGGCTGACAATTAGATCAATGTAACAGAATAGAGACTACAGAAACAGACTCACATGTATCTGAACAACTGATTTTTTAAAAATATTTTATTGAGAAATATCCACACACATACAATCCAACCATATTATACAATTAATGGCTCGCAATATCATCACATAGCTGTGTATTCATCACTATGATAATTTTAGCACATTTGCATCACTCCAGAAAAAGAAATAAAAAGAAAAAAAAGAACTCATACATCCCACACCCTTTACTCCTCCCTCTCATTGACCCATTGAAATCGGGTATTTCATTCTACCCAATTTTTACCCTTTATCTCCCCATATTATTTATTTTTATCCTTATTTTTTAATTCATCTGTCCATACCCTATATAAAAGGAGCATCAGAATCAAGGTTTTCACAATCACACAATAACATTGTAAAAGCTGTACAATCTTCTTCAAGAATTGAGGCTACTGGCACACAGTTCAACAGTTTCAGGGTCTTCCATCTAACCACTCCAATGTACCATAAACTAAAGAGAGATATCTATATAATGCATAAGAATAACCTCCAGGATAACCTCTCGACTCTGAAATCTCTCAGCCATGGAGACTTCATTTTGTCTCATTTCTCACTTCCCCCTTTGGTTAAGAAGTCTTTCTCATTCTGATGATGTCGGGTCCTGGCTCATCCCCAGAAGTCAAAACCCACATTGCCAGGGAGATCTATACTCCTGGGAGTCATGTCCCACTTAGAGGGGAGAGCAGTGAGTTCACCTACCAGGTTGGCTTAGAGAGAGAGGCCACATCCAAGAAATAAAAGAGACTTTCCAGGGGTGACCCTTAGGCATAATTATCAGCAGGCTTAGCCTCTCCTTTGCAGAAATAAGCTTTACAGAGGCAAGCCCAAAGATTGAGGGCTCAGCCTGTTGAATTGGTTGTTCCTCCTGCTTGCAAGAATATCAGGAACTCCCCAGATGGGGAAGTTCAATATTTCCTCCTTTCTCCCCAGTCCCCCAAGGGGATTTTTTTTGTTCTCTGCCCAAATTACTCTGGGATATATCAGGGTATCACACTAACCTGTACAAACCAACATGATCTTATGCCCTATTCAAGATCCCGTGTAATTATGGTGTTTAAGTTAACTGACCATACACGTTAAATTAGACAATGTGCTACCTAAAATATAAATTTTGCACCAAATAAACATCTCTCCCTTTTGTCTCGCGCAGAGGTGGGACAACTGATTTTTGACAAAGGCGAAAAGCAATGCAGTAGAGGATGGATAGTTTTTTCAACAAATGTTGCTGAAAAAAACTGAATATACATTTGCCAAAAAATGGATGATAGATTTAAATATAAGGCCTAAAACTATAAATTTGTATAAGAAAATTTGGAAGAAAATCTAGAAGAAAAATCCTTGTGACCTTGGGTTAGACAAAAATTTCTTTGGTACAATCCCAAAGGGATTCCTTTGGAAGAGAACTGAAGTTCTCCCCTCTTAATGGAGATTGAATAATGTCAAAAATGGCATGTTCAGATCCCAAACCCTGGTCCTACTTACAATTGGGGCTACACCCATGGGTCTCTTGAAGCTGTTGGTTCAGTTAAGGTGTGGCTTAACTGAATCATCTTGGGTTTTAATCCAGATTATTGGAGTCCTTTACAGCTAGAATGAAATTTAGACAGAGAGAGAGAGAAGCCACAAGGAGCAGCCAGAACCTGAAAGTCAATGGAACCAGGAAGAGAAAGGTGAAGACGCTACCATGTGCATTGCCAAGTGAAGGAAAGCCAAGGAACCCCAACAATTGCTGACCAACTAGAAGATATCAACCCCTGGAAGAAGTAAGCATTCCAGCCTCTGAAACCATGAGCCAAAAAATTTCTGTTGTTAAGCCATTCCATTGTATAGTATTTGTTTTAGCAGCTAGGAAACTAAACACAGCTCCAGGTGATAGGTAGTTACTCTGTTCTGGAATGTTCTTTTGGCTGCCGTAGATTTTGACATTCCTTTAGAGGCTAGGCCAGTTGTTCTCAACATTAGAGTCATTTATAGAACTTTTAAAAACACCTATGGATATTAAGAATTACTGATTGCATATGTAGAATGGAATGATTTCTAAATGTTGTGTTAGTTAATTTTTTTTAATTAATAAAAAAAAAACAAAAAAACAAACAAAAAAAACACACACCTATGCCTGGGCTCCACTCTCAGAGACTCTGTTTTGATTGGTCTGGTGTGGGACTGGGGATTAGTACTTTCAAGCTGCTCCAGGGATCCTATTATAAGCCAAGACTTAGAATCACTGGCTAACCCTACTATGTACCCCCAAACCTGCCCCTTTATAACTGTGCCAGTTTGAATTTATGATGTACCCCAGAAAAACCATGTCCTTTAATACTCATTCAATATTGCTGGCTGGGAGCTTTTTGATTGCTCCCGTGGAGATGTGACCCACCCAGTTGTAGGTAGTAACTTTGGTTAGATGGCTTCCATGGAGTTGTGATTCCACCCATTCCAGGTGGGTCTTGATTAGTTTACTGGAATCCTTTAAAAGAGGAAGCATTTTGGAGAGAGTCCCTTTTAGAGCCATGAGAACCATGAGAGCCCACACAGCCAGAGACCTTTGGAGATGAAGAAGGAAAACACCCCCAGGGGAGTTTCATGAAATAAGAAGCCAGGAGAGAAAGCTAACAGATGCCACCATGTTCATTATGTGCCTTTCCAGTTGACAGAGAAATCCTGAATATCATTGGCCTTCACGAACCAAGTTATCTTTCCCTGGATGCCCTAGATTGGACATTTCTATAGCCGTACTTTAACTGGAACATTTTCATGGCCTTAGAACTGTGGACTTGCAACTTAATAAATTCCTCCTTTTAGAAGCCGTTCTGTTTCTGGTGTATCACATTCCGGCAGCTAGTGAACTAGAACTATAACATTCACTCAACAAATGTTGATAAGCTATATTCTATTTCCAAGACTCTGAGCTAATGTGCTGGGGATACCAAGACAAATAAGTTGTGGCCCCTGCCCTTAGGAAGCACATGATCTAGGAGGAGAGAAAAAAAACTTCAATGTATCTGATAACTGCTACCACAGGTGTATTTCATTCAGTAAATAAATATTTGAGAATTTATAGAATTTAGGCACTGAGAATGTAACAATGAGCAAGGCAGACACAATTGCTACCTTCATGGAGCTTATGGACAATGGTAACATGGAGTCACAACAGGACACAGTAGTGGAGGCACCTAATCCAAATTGAGAAAGGCCTCGTGGGTCCTGATGCTTCATTTGAACCTTATAGCCTCATATCACCCTTAGTAAGAAGATAGCAGAGCACTCCAGGCAGAAGAAATAGCATGGGCAAAGGCATGGAGGTATGGAAGAACATGGTATGTTCAGAGACCTGGCAGGAACATAGCTAAAGGGGCTTCCTATAAGCCCAACCTGTGGCATTTATCTAACAGCTCCACAGTCCCCCACGCTTAAGGCAGCGTTTCTGTTTCCACTTAATAACACTCTGCAGGGCTCTGTTCTATTCCAGCCCATTCTATCACCCCAGAACTCCAAAATTCTGAAACTACTTGTGAGGATGTCTCAGGCCAAAGCACCTGCCTCCTCTCTTCTTCAGACTCTAAGACCACTGCTCAGACATACAAGGGTCACTTTCCATTACCATCATCAGAAAATGCCTCCAATTGGAGCCCTTTCACTCTGTTCTTTTATCTCCAGACATGCCCATTCAAGGTTTTCCTTCCCACTGAATTTCCTCCCCACCGACCTTAGGATTGGAGCTATAATCATCTTTAATTGAAGAAAGAGGACCATAGAAGTGAGTTAAATACACAAACCAGCTGAGTTATTCAGTTTGAGCCTTTCTCTTAATTCAAGCTGCCCACAGTTCATCCTTAGTTCTCTCCTCACTTTATCAGTTTCCATTGAAGCTCCTTGTGCTCCACCTAAAAAGTCTCCAGCTCCACCAAGTATGAGTTGAATTTCCCCAAGCTATCCATGATTCCCATCCCTCAGTGAATATTTCGTTCCACCCAGACAATGAGTGCTTAAAGAATTGTTCTTTGGATAATTTGATATCTGGGCATGGAAGAAGATCATTTTTAATTTTTTTTTTTTGCTTAGAAAAAAGGTCAAGATCCAACATGCCTAGACCCATACCTTGCTCTCTATCTTGAGAGAACCCAAAAGGATATTACCTGCAGCAGGCTCACATGGAGGCTGCTACTGAAAAGCAAGTTGCTAATTCCTTCATGGAATAGCCATGTAAACCTGTTTTAACCATGACAACTATCATGGCAATTGCCTCTTTTAGCTGTTTCCTCTCACTACCCAGAGCTTCTCCATTTTCAATCATTCTTAAGACTCAGGCTTGAAAATAAAACCCCAGCAGAAAGGTAGGGAGGAATTTTTATCAACATTCCTGAGAGCAGGAACTATACTTAAGTCATCTTAGTATCTGACATAGTACTTGTGGTAGTTAGATTCAGTTGTCAACTTGGCCAGGTGAAGGCACCTAGTTCTATTGCTGTGGACATGAGCCAATGGTACATGAACTTCATCTGTTGCTGATTATATCTGCAGTCGGCTAGGAGGCATGCCTGCTGCAATGAATGATGTTAAACTTAATTGGCTGGTGCTTAAATGAGAGAGCGCAATGCAGCACAGCCCAAGCAGCTCGGCATACCTCATCTCAGCACTCCGGGCTCAGCCCAGGCCTTTGGAGCTGCAGAAAGAAATCGCCCCCGGGGGAAAGTTATTGGAACCCAGAGGCCTGGAGAGAAGGCCAGCAGAGATCGCCCTGTGCCTTCTCATGTAAGAAAGAACCTCAGATGAAAGTTAGCTGCCTTTCCTCTGAAGAACTAATGAAATAAATCCCCTTTTATTAAAAGCCAATCCATCTCTGGTGTGTTGCATTCTGGCAGCTAGCAAACTAGAACAGTACTTAACACAGTGCCTTAGCTATCCTGGAAGATTCTTTGTAATAGACACACATATAACCAAAAAATATTTGATGGATTCCACCCTAGTTGGAGAATGGAAGCTAAAGTGTGGCAGAACAAATTCCAAGGTTCACTACTTTCCTATCTCCAACACTTACTATAATGTGGGTTGAGAAGGTTATTTGATTGCTCTCTCAGGCAACATTTATTGAACATATACTGCCTACTGGTGCTCTTTCACTCTGATTGGATGAAGAGTCGCATAGGGCCAATCAGATTTAAGGTCCAAATAATGAGCATAATAATGTTTCTAATGGACAGGACCTAGGAGGGAGGAAGGAAGAACTGCCTCAGTGACTCTAGGGGAAATTTAGATGCTGTGAGATTAAACCTGTTCTAAGTATACTTGTTTGAAATAATTGTATTGTAATATTATTTGTTGAATGCAGTAATTGGGTATTTGTGATTAAATTGCTGTCATTTCTGACAACATCCAAAAAATAAAATCTTCCTAAAAAATGTCTCTAATGATCTCATCCTTAGCATGCTTCTCTGCTTGCTTGGAGACTAACAGATTGCAGGGCAGTTGTGATGGATTAAAAATTGCTACAAATTTTTTCTTTTTATCCTGTTGCAACGTGAAGTCTAATTTCTCTTTCCTTGATTCTGGTTGTCCTTAGTGATTTGCTTGACCAATACGGTGTAATAGAAGTGATGTTCTGAGACTTTTAGGACTAGATCATAAGAAGCATTGCAGCCTCTACCCAGGCATCTTGGAACAATCACCCTAGAGGAAAACAGCTCTGTGTTTAACTTTTGGAGGAATCCCCAGGCTGTTTTCCACGGTAGCTGTGCTATTTTACGTTTCTACCACAAAACAATTTTAAATCAAGTCGAAACTATTTCCCAAAAGCAAAGTAACCAGTTGTACCAAATGCAAAACCCCATTTGTACATTCAGGTCTATATATATCCTGAATCTTAATCTTCAAAACCACTTATATTCCTATAACATACAAGTATAAGACACTATTTAGCTTATTTATTTATTCATGCCACGAGTGCTTTAATGTAGCCCCCCAAATTTTGTTTGGTTGTCGTTTAGAAATCTTGCCTCATTCGAGCTGTGTAGCCATAGATAGTAACTGAAATGAATCAGAAGGCATCAAGGATGGGCTGACTCACATTGCCCAGAAAAGCTAGCTCACAAAGGTTTACATGTAGCCCAAGTGGAGAAGGAGAATTCTGATTACATAGATTGAGTATCCAAGGAATAAAGATGGGCCTGGGAAGAAAGTCAAAGTGCTGGGGGGTACTGCCAGCAACCAGCCTTCTCTCTTTCTGTTCCATGATGACCAGATCATTTTATAAGGTCATTTTTTGCACCATTTGAATATTATAGAGTGCTTAACATTTGCTCTCCTTGTGAGACTATTCCCAGTTCTATTTCCCATCAATCTTTTCCCTGAAGAGCTGTCATGTGATTCTAGTATGTAGCTGGACATGTTCATTTATTATCTCTCTCCAGACCAGATTTGTCCTTGAAGGGTACAAAGTCTATGATCACTTGGTACCCAGCAGTATTTGAGAGCTAATGTCTACTTAATGTCTCATTGTAAGGTCATAAATTGGTCCAATATTGTCCTTCATGAAAGTATCATGTGATGTTAATTTATTTAGCAATTTTGCAACTGAATTGGATCTAGGTTCAGTTGGCCTATTTCAAGAGAGGATACACGTAGCTCTTTCCAACCCATTTCTTGGTTGACTTCTTTATCTAGAGTACCAGGAGTGGTGTGGTTCATTTTCTATTTTGTAGAAGCTTGTGGAAAGATGAAACCAACTTTCTGCACCTCTTCCTGTAGTTGGGGAGGACCACATTCTACTTGAAGCCTCCCTTTTCCCCTTTTGCTTAGTGGCAAGTGTTGCTTCTTTTGAAACCTTCGTAGCATTTTCTCAGCATATTTGATTTCAATCCATTTCTACCTCATATTAGAAGTATTTGGATACATGTACTATTTGCTCATCTAGGGCATAAGTTAATCCAGACATCTTTGATCTATGTAACACTTTCATCCCCTTCGAGGTGATGTTTTGCATATTGTTGATGTTCAGTAAACATTTGTTAATTGATGAATCAATCATTATTTTTCTTACTTCATTCTTCCCTGTCCAAGAAAAAAAAGACTAGATCCTATGAAGCATTGCAGCCTCTACCCAAGCATCTTGGAATAATCACTCTAGAGGAAAATAGCTACCATATAAGAAATGACACCATCCTTTTGTTAGGAGGCCCAAGTTACCCATTTGGAAAGGTCACTTGGAGAAAGAGATGCCCAACCAGCCCAGCTTCACCTGAATAAAGAAACCTTCAGCTGACTCTAGCTCCAGCCACTGTTGATAGTAAGTGAATGAAGGGCCCCAAATGAGAACCATCCAGTTGAACTCATGAACCTCCAAAATAATTGTTTGTTCTCAGATAATATATTAAAGGCAAATGAACAACTATGGTTATATAAGATAGCATCACTGCGGGAAGATGAGTGAAAGGCACCCAGGGACTCTCTGTGCTATTTTGCAATTTCTTGTGAGTATTAATTATATATTTAAATGTTATTAAAAAATAAACACTAGTCCATGTGATCTGGAGAGATCCATTTTGGCAAAACTAAAGACAGCTGGAGAGCCTCCCTGAGCTGTGTCCCAGATGCTAACAATACCAGCACTGGCTACAGCCAACAGGTGTGTGTAACTATGGGCCCTAAGCACTTTTGCTGCTTTGAACGCTCAGGTGAAAGCTCTGGCCCCCGCCTCCTCCCAATGCCAGTGACTCAGCCTCAATGTGATGCTTCACTCATCACTTTCTGGTCTCCTACCAGGGAAACACCCAGTTCTTCCTTTTGTCTAGTGAGGAAAAAAAGACTGCTTTAGCTCTTCGTTTTTCAAAGACTGACTTAACGATGTGAACAGGCATGAAATGTCACTCAGTCAAAGGAGAGATTTTCTCTGCTTAGTGTTTTTTTAAATATCCTTTTTCTTTGGTTCTAAAAAAAAAATCTTCATAAGCAAGTGAAATCATGTCCTCATTCTGCCTTGCTTTAGGGATATCCCCCCTCTTGTGGATTTCAGGGAAATGATGTGTCTCACAGACAGCATCCCTGGAGAATAGACCCCAGCCACAGCTTCCACCATAGGTGATGTCTAAAGAGAAGAAGAACTTTTACCTCTGGTGCTTTGCAGACTCTTTCACTCATGTGTGCTCATGGTTCCTGACAAATAGAAGCAACCTTTTTGAGTTGAGAGCAGGTGAACTTTAGGAAGAAAGATGAAGATCTGACAAGGTCAGTAGAGTAATCACCAAATAGCTATTTACCATTTACTTTTTCCTGACACTGAACTAGGTTCTGTTGGGGTAGAGAAGTTTAAGATAGAGACAAAGGACTACAGCTTTGGATTTCAAGAACCTGGAACTGATGTCCCAGCGTTGCCATTTACTTGTGCAATTTACTTGTGATATGGCCTTGAGCTGGTTTTTCATTCCAAGGAGACAAGAAAATTCTCCCTACCAACTTCAGGGACTTGTGAAAATCAAAAGTGAGGGCAGTGCTTTGTCAACAACTAGACCAATGAAGGCTATTATTATCACATACCATTGTGTACAAGGAGGTCAGAGAAGGAAGAAGGAACTGGGCAGGAGCTGTCAGGGAGGACTTGATGGAGGACGTTGATCTAAAGTAGACCTTGGAGGAAGGAAAGGATTGGGAAAGGCAGAAAAGGCTCTCCTCCCAAGGGGAATTGAGGGAGGGATTTGTATCCTGTGGGGGAGGGATGAAAGTAAGGAAATTTGACCTAACACATGTGAGAGGAGTTTTGATTGAGGAACCATATGGAAAAAAAGTTTAAGGAGATAAGGGAGCCTCTGATTATGAAAAATCCAGAAAAACAAATAAATATGTAGGAAGCATAAAGATACTTGGTTAAAGTTGCTCACCAACTTCTTACCTGCCTTGTACCATGGAATATATCCAACGCCCCCATTCTTCTGAAATATTTTCTGCTCTGGTCTACAGTGCAAAACCACCATTGTGAACTACAGATTCCTTCACCAAGATTCACTCTGGCTAGAATTCCACAATCCCTGCCTGCCATATATCCTGACCATGGGCACATCATTTGTGGATGGAGGTTTTCCAAGGTAGTAAGTAAATCCTACCTTAAAGGGTAAAGATCATGAAAGGGTCTCTCTCTTTTTTTTTTTTCTTTTCTGTACAAATGTTTCTAATGTTTCTATGATATCTCACCAATTTTTCTTTTCCTTTTTTTTTTTGGTGAGGGTACCTTTCATTTAACCAAAGCTTTCTCCAATGAAAAGTAAATAGCCAGGGGAGTGTGGGTGAATATTATTGAAATACAAGAGTAAATTCAGCTATTTTGTGGCTAAAGGACCATTTAAAAAGAATGTCATGGAACCTCAAAAGCTGTTGTCTCTGCTGCTCGGTTGCAAAACAGCTACAAAGCCAAAATAAATTAAGATACATACAAAAGGGGAAAAACCTAACTGATGCCCCTAGATTTGAAATTTGAGATTATATCTTGTTCTTTTTGTATTCCTGTCACCTCGCACAATAAATGTTTGTTGAATAAAGAATGAATGGAGTAAAATTTAATGGTAGTAGCAGATAATGTGTCATGAAAACAAGAAAAGGGCATACGTTTCCATATCCAACACAAAAACAAAATGAAAATAATCAATTAAGAAATTCTGAGTACCTAAAGTTAGTGTCATCGTGTCACCATCAGAAACAAACATATTAACTTCCCACAAGCAAAAATAACTGTGCTAGCTTCTTAGTCTAGAGATAAAAGTATAGCCATAATTACTTTCTTGAGGGAGCTTGAAAAGTAATAGCAAAAACAACGCAGCATCATATTCAACATAAATATTTGAAAACAATTGTCCACAGATGGAGTGAGAAAGTTAGTGCATCAGAAATTGTGTCAGCAAGTTGATAGGAGGTGGGGTTTCTCAGGAAATGTAAAATTCCTTCTCATCAAATACTGTTTATTGAGACTGATGGTCCCTGATCACGTGGAGGATATGAAAGTTAAGGCTGAGAACAGGTTGATGTTGGCAATAATATTGAAGACGAAATGAAAATGAAGACCAGCGATGAGGGTGGAGGCTAAGAGAAGGAAGTAAAGGCTGGAGTTCAGGTTAAGGAATGACCAGGGCTTGGCCATCTCTGCTGGAATATACACATTAAAGAAATGGGAATGGATTTCCTCCGAGTACTCTGAGCAAGTTACTCATCCTTTTAGACCCCTAACTGCCTGTAAAATGAGATAATAAACAACCATACCCCAAAGTCCCACACATTTTCTTTGATGTAGCATCTGATAATATTCACGAAGCACCTCTACGATGCCTGGTGCATAGTAGGGTACTCAAAAAATTGTGGCTGCCTTCCTTCTCCTATATTCATATGGTGAATTCTTTATGAGCATTCTAAAAGTTTTCTATTCTGTACTTGCTTATTTAATTGTCCTTGTTTCAGCTCTGCTGCTGATTCACCGTGTGACCTGGACAAACCTCGAATCCCTTCTGAGCCTGGGTTTTTCTTCATCAATGAAGTGAGAATAATAATACCTGTCCGATACACTTCCTAGGCTGGTTATGAGGATAATGCATGTGTAAGTACCATGAAATGCATCAAGTGCCCAGAAAAGCTAAGGTATTACTAGGATTAAGCCTTATATGCATCACTCTCAAAAATGGCATGTCCATCACCCAGAGGCTGGGTGAGGCAGGGAAATGACGGGGTAACTTCGGTGAACTACTTATTGCACTGACCTTCTCTGATGGCTTCATCAGCGGTGCAGTGCTGCTGTGAGGTGGCAATTTGTGTAGCAAGGCTGTTTAACTGAGACTTTAAACATTAAATTACAATTACTACTTGGGATTAGAAAAGCGGAGAAAATCAAATTGTCCGCAAGAATTTTGTAATGTAACCACAGAGAACATTGTATACACTCACACCATTGTAAAGATTAACACGACCTCTCACTTTCGGTCTTTGAAGTTGATAGAAGAGATGAGGCCACCAGCTGGAAACACACGTTCACACAGGCACGCTGAGGTCTATATTCAGAGACAGAGGGAGGGCCCAGCTTATTTTCAGGTTTATAAACTGAGCCAATACTCCAAGAAAAGGCCCTATCAAATAACCTGGAGGAAAACCAGACAGTGATGGCCATTAGAATTCAGTTCCTGTCCTCTACACCTGTTGGGATTGAACCATGTTCCCTACAAAAGCATGTTCAGGTCCCACCCCTGGATTTTGTGGGTGTGAACCCATTTCTAAATAGGACCTCTGAAGATGCTATTAGTGAAATGTGCCCAAACTGAGTGAGGTTGGCCTTGTTCTAATACAGCTGAAGTCCTTATAAGCAAAAGAGATTAGACACGGCAGGAAAACCACAGGGAGCAGCCAGAAGCTGGAAGTCAAAAGAACCCAGAAAAAAAAAAGAGATGCTGCCGTGTATTTTGCCAAGTTATAGAAAAGCCCCCATAGAATGCCAGCCAGCCAGAAAAAAAGTGACAGGGTGAAAGCAAGCAGTCTAGCCTCTGAAACCAAGGGCCTGTAAATTCCTGTTGTTAAGTCAACCCATTATATGGAATTTGTTTTAGCAGCGGGGGAACCTAAAAAAACCCCTCTCCCTTAAACTGAGAACAAACTGTTGAGTTGTTTCTTACAGTTGAGTTGATTCTTACATAAGATAGTTCCGTTTAAAGCCTGTACAGAAGGGGAAAAATCATGGTATAAGAAAAACTATGCTTGTTGGGTAGATAAGGGGTGTGAGATGTATGAGTTTTTTCTTTTTATTTCTTTTTCTGGAGTGATGCAAATGTTCTAAAAATGATCATGGTGATGAATACACAATTATGTAATGATATTGTGAGCCATTGATTGTACACCATGTATAGGCTGCAGTGTGTGAAGATTTCTCAATAAAAATATTTTTACAAAAACTATACTTAAATCCTTGATAGTACCTAATACCTAATTCCTAACCAAATTTCCCAATAATCCTAAAATATCTTTATTGATTTGGTGTGTTCATATCAGGAGTCAAACAATATTCACATGTTACATTTATTTATGTCTCTTTTGTTCTGTAAAAGACCCTGTTGTACATCCTTTTTTAAACATATGTACATATGATATTGCACACATCAATGATTCCTCTGTCATGAAGAATGTTCCTCATTTTGGATTTGGCTGACTCAGTTCTCATAATGTCGTGTAATGTAGTCTGGTACCATCTATTTCCTATAAACTGGTAGGTGTATCTAGAGGCTTGATTATATTAAAGTACAAATCTTTTTTATTAGTATCATATAATGAGTCACACGATCTGTTTTTCACATTTTTATGATGCTGAAATTTATCAGTGGTTTCAGAAAGTATTATCCCTATTTCTCCATTATAAATTTCTAATAAGTATTCCATCTAATAAAATTAAAATTTATTGATGATCATTACCTAGATTCTTATTACATTAGGGTTACAAAACCATATTTTTCTTAACCTATAACTTCTTTTGTATTTTTAACTGGAATGCTTCAATAAATAAGAACTATTCCTCACCAAATATTATCCAGTGAAACATTAAAAAAAAAATCCTGAGATTAGCCATGTCTTTAAAGACATCTCAATACATCAACCTAGCCAGTTTTTCCTCCAAAGCAAGAGATGTGCTGTATAAATTGAGTACCAGATGGAATCCTTGGCTTGTATTTAGAGACCATATTGAAGCTCCCTCCCAGAAAATAACAAAAAGGATCTGTAAACATCCTTTTAATGTTTAATGCAGCAAAATGCTTATATCATGACAGGCACATGCTAAATGACACCAATCAGTGAAGAGCACATTCATCTCCTTAGTCTTACCTTCTCTCAGGGCCAAATCACCCACACGTGTTAGTCATTGCATTTTAAGTCCTGACTTTATAGGCTGGTAAGTCCTATCTGCCTCTTTGCAGAGAGTCAAGCCTGTTACAAAAAGACCCTTTTTCAAAAAACAACTTTGTTGCTGTATAATCCAGAAACAATAAAACACACCCAATTTTAAGTAAACAGTTTGATGCATTTGACAAATATATGCAACTGTGTAACCATCACTACATTAAAGAGATAGAAGACTTGTCACCCTAAAGTGTTTTATTGTTCCCCTTTGCAGTAAACTCCCACGCCTGGCACTAGGTAACTTTTGATAGATTATATTTCCCTTTCCTAGAATTTCAAACAGATGGGTATTTGACAGTGCATTTTCTTGGAGTATCGACCCAGTTTATGATTGAAAAATTGTATTTCCCTTTCCTTAAATTTCATATAAATGGAATCATACAGTATATGCTCCTTATGAAAATGATTCATTTAAACTAGGGTTTATCCCATTTATAGAAATATAATAATTATAGAAGCCTTTGAATGTAACTTAAAAGAATGAAGAGACATAATGTGGCAATAAAGGAGGAAAATTGCTCTATAAATATGGGACAAATAGCTCAATCCTTAAAGATAGGAGAATTGATTGGTAATCAAGCTCAGGACACCCAATAAAGCCAACTTCAATAGAATGGACAGTTTGGGATGAGTCATCGTGGAAGATGAAGCAGATAAAAAATCATGAAGAATGATGTGGAGGTAAGTGTCAAGCCTTCCTTATCTTTGGTCCTGATTTTGTGGCAGACACTGTATGACCTTAAGCAATCCATAGTGCCCTCTCTTCTACTGGTTTCCTTGTCTATATAATAAGAGCATTGAGTCACATACATGATTTCTGATTAGGAGCAGTAAGACTTTAAGCTTCATGAAGGCAGGGATTTTGTCTTTTACTGCTGTGATACCAGCACCTAGCAAAATACTAGCACTCACTATTCGTTGATTGGATAAATGAGTCTAAGCTCCCTCCTTCCTCTGATAACTGATCACTCTTTGATTCTAGTGTCTGAAAGGCAGAATCATCCCATGTAATAATGGTTCCTCAGACCCTGCCAGCCCCCCAATAGTTTTCACCCAAACTATACTACACAATGCATGTACATGTGGAGTCTAAAGGCTAATATGTCACTTATTAAAAGCCATTGAGAAAAATACTTTCCTTTTACACAAAGGGAGAAATGTTTCCAGCTTCCCAAGAGAGCAAACAGTGGACAAATGAAAAATGATCTGACCCTATAATTTGTGGCAGTAAAATCCATGACACGTGGGTCTTCTAAAGGGTGTATTTAGTGGACAAATGAGGCTGAAAGGTCAGGTGTGTGACCTTCCAGAGTTACTAAGTCAGTTGTAAGCATAGTTTTCCTCTGCTAAACAGCTTTCATTCTGATAGTTTGGCAGCCTCTATCACATGGCAAAAGGCCTTACGCCAAAAGATCACAAAATCAAAAGCCTTTGGGAGCTGGATAAGTAATGAATGCAGAAGTTTGGGAATATGCCAGTGTAGAATGTGGGGAGTGTGGTGAAATAGTGAGTGCATACCTAAGCTTAAAAAAAAAAAACTAATTCAAAATTTAAAATGCTTTGCTGGCAAAAGTAATGCTTACAGAATTAGGTTCCGGGGTTGCCAGTTTGCAATCCAAACGTTATGCAAATGAGGTTGTACTCTTGATGGTGAGAACTTCTTCACTGACATCTCCTTTAAAAGTCCTGAGGACACAGAGCTTAATGAATACTTCTTCAATTCACGGATTGCAGTAATGGGCTGGGATTTTATTAGGCTGAAAATCTGCTTGAGGTAGACCCTTATAATATCTCTTCTCTCCACCTTGCTCTATTGCCTGATTGTTCATTCATTTTCACACTGACTTTAGCCACATTTCAGCAAACTTTGGTGGATGCAAAACACTACAGTTCTCATGTATAGAGAGAGCCCTTTGTAATGACCTCGTTCTTGCCATATTCTCTCTTTTCCTCTCCCTGTCCCTCTCTCCCCACCAACCCCCCTCACTCTACACTTCTTTCCAGTGTAGAAGCTGGATTATTTCATTCCCCATCTCTCACCCCCTTTTCACTCCTCGTACCAGGCATATTTTCTGGCATTTATTAGAAGCTCAAAAACTGCTTAGTGAATAAATTAATGAATGAATGAGCAAAACTCTAAATTATTTTTCGTCCTGTTATCCCAGTTTTCTTTCTTAACCTTCCAGGTTCCTGTTTCTCATTTCTATTATAAAGAACTAACCAGTAGACCTATTCATACAAAGGTACTAATGACTTAATATTTACTCCTCCAAGGAGTTTTGGTTTCAACAAGGGTATGAGGGCAATGCTGAGTGCAGAGAAACACATTCAAGCAATGAAAAAACCTGATATTTGGCCAGTTGACATTCTAGGTGACTCTTAGATCACGATACCACTTTCTACCTGTCAGTAGTGTAAGGACAATCAAGAGCCAGGGAAATCTATGAAGTAGGAAGGACAAAGCTTGCCTGGAAGCGCAGTTTAGTAACCATATACTTGTGCTTACAATTTTGCTTCTCAGTAGAAGACCCTGATGAAGTTACTTAACCTATTTCTCAATTTCCCTAACTCTAAAATGGAGGCAATAGTGCCTACCCTATAGGTGCTGTGAGATCTAAAAGGGTTAAATCTAAAGGATAAGAAGATAGCTTGACACATATTAAGCATAATTCAATGGGTTTGGATATTTTTATCTGCAAATTGGGGACAATAACTGTACTTCCTAAGGTTGGAGAGTTAAAAGAGTCCCTGCATTAAAGCACTTGGCACAGTACTCAGTATACACTAAGTGCTCAATAAATCCCTGTGGTTTTGGAAGGTGTGGCAGACTGAATAGAGGCCTCCAGAGATATCTAAATCCTAATCCCTGGTATCTGTGAATGCTTTTTTATATGACAAAAGGAATTTTGCAGGATTTTGGGATGGGACGTTTATCCTGGATTAGCCAAGCGGGCCTTAAATGAAACCACAAGTGTCCTAATAAGAGGCAGGCAGAGGAAGATGAGACCACAGGCAGAGGAGGGAGGTGCGTGGTGGAGCAGAGGGAAGCAGAGTCAGAGAGAGAAGCTAGCTTTGAAGATGAAAGAAGGGGCCGTAAGCCAAGGAATGTCAGCAGCCACCAGAAACTGTAAGGGGCAAGGAACAGATTCCCTCCTGAAGTTTTCAGAAGGCTCAGTGTGTACTTCTCGGCTCCAGAACTGTAGGCAAATACATTTCTGTTATTTTAAGGCACTGAGTTGTGATGATTTGTTACAGCAGCCATAGGAAATGAATACATGGAGCTTATTTTCTCCTGGGTCTCCTCTAGGGTGCAGCAGGATCTCCCTCTTCAGAGAAATGAGAGGAGCAAGAATCATTAGAAACAAACAGAGATATTAACACTCTCTAGGGAAAATATTTCCTTGCCTGTCTTGACCATTGGGAGGAAGCAGTTAAACTTTCTTTTGCCCTGGGTTTAGAGGGAGCCGAAGGAGCTTATGCCCCACCCCCCCAATCTACTTGCAGCAATGCAAGAGTCAACAGCCAAAATTGTCATTTCGGCAGTTAAAAAAAAAAATACAATAGAGTTTGTCGTTTCTTTTCCAAATGCATCAGCAGGGCCATGGAGAAGGTCTGGAAAGCAGCAGCTAAGATTAGCTTCCATGCTCCCCACTGAGACCTTGAGTGGCTGTCAACTCTGCAGAGAACAGCAGCAAACCCTCACGCAAATGGCCTATAAAAAAGGCCTTGTCAGAGGCACCTTGACCTGCCAGGGCTCCTCTGGTACTCAGATTCCCAGCGGCCCTCCCAGGGTTATGCTCTCTTGCATGATGTATTTCCCCTGCCTTTTTTAGAGCTGCATTATGCTTGCTCCAGGAAACAGCCTCTTCCTTCTCATAAACACAGCCTTGTGTTCCTGACCAAGTGCCTTGCCACTCCATGGCTCCTTGTCCATCCATCACACCTTGCTGTCATCCTGGCTGTGATTGTGGAGAACTGGTCCAGCTCCAGAGGTGAACCCAGGGTGGGGAAAAGGAAGGGGCAAGCCCTGGGAGCAGCTAAGGGTCACACACACCCGTTGGCCTGCTGATGAATTCTCTGGAAGCCGGCTAGCCTGCACCATGAGCAGTCCTTTCCGATGACACAGCGAGTGTGGTGGAAAACTCTTGATAAGATCACTACCAGAGCTTGGCTTGACATTGCTGAAATCGGTGTGTTTGTGTGAGAGAAGAGGAGATGGAAATGGTCCTGGCTTCTTGGAAGTAAAGTGATTCAGCTAAAGGATGAGATTCAAAGGTTGAATATGATCTGCCCCCAAATGCATGCTCCATTGGCACTGGCCCTGCACCTGAAATTCCCACTCATGGCTTTAAAGAAGCTAACATTTACTGTGGGCTTAATATGTCTCAGGCACTATTCCCAGTGCCTTATTCAATCTTCTCCATACTCTATCAAGTAGGGACCATTGACGTCCGCCCCATTTTACAGATGAGGAAATTGAGATACAGAAGTGTTGAGTAAGTTGTCAAAGGTCGCAGAGTAGTTAGTGGTGGAACTGAGATTAGAACCCAGGGACCCTGGCCCAGTGCTTTTCACCATTAGGCTAACCTGCTTCTCAGAGGCAGCTATAACACTGAAGTCAAGACTACTGGGGATTGTATTATCTACTGAGGGCAAGTATTATCCAGAAGGGTAAGTGTATCAAAAAAAGCATTCCCTCAGCTGTTCCCAAGCCTTGCCCTTCCTTCTCCCACCCTGGGTTCACATCTGGAACCAGAACAGTTCTCCACAATTGGACCCAGGGGCATTGAGGCTGCTTTCTGCGGTGCTGAAAGTATTCTAGACCAGGATCTGGATGGTGACACATTTATGTAAGAATTCATCAAGATGTTTACTTAAGATATGTGCACTTTCCTATATGTATGCTATACATTAATTAAACACACATACACACTGTTCTAGTTTGCTAGCTGCCGGAATGCAACACACCAGAGACGGATTGGCTTTTAATAAAAGGGGATTTATTTTGTTGGTTCTTCAGAGGAAAGGCAGCTAACTTTCCACTGAGGTTCTTTCTTATGTGGAAGGCACAGGATGGTCTCTGCTGGTCTTCTCTCCAGGCCCCTGGGTTCCAACAACTTTCCCCGGGGTGATTTCTTTCTCCATCTCCAAGGGCCCGGGCTGAGCTGCAAGTGCTGAGATGAGGAATGCCAAGCTGCTAGGCTGTGCTATGTTGCGATCTCTCATTTAAGCACCAGCCAATTAAGTCAAACGTCACTCATTGCAGCAGACACGCCTCCTAGTCGACTGCAGATGTAATTGGCAACAGATGAGGTTCCGTACCGTTGGTTTATGTCCGCAGCAACAAGATTAGGTATGCTCACCTGGCCAAGTTGACAACTGAATCTAACACACACACACACACATAAACACACACAATATTACCAGAAGATTCTCTATGAATATTTTTAAGCATACAGCTATGTGAAGCATAAAGTGGTGTAGGCTACAAAGCCTTCTGTGACATCCTCTGGTCAATATTTTTATTTAGGAAAAGGGTAGTTTAAACGAACAACAAGAGCACATTTGAATGCAATATGTAGTTGCAAGAGAATGGAAACCAGGGCCTGGAGCAAAAGGGAGAGAGGCAGGAGTGTCCCATTGCTTTGCCCTGGACATGGGGCAGTGACCTCTGCACAGGAGCATAAGGTGCTGGAGTGATATACATTTATTTTATCCATATTCCACTTCAGGCATGACTCTTTCACCCTGATTTTTCTCCAAACAACTCAGTTCAATAACACTCTCAGCTCTCATCACATCCAATGACTTTTTTTCAATTCTTATTCTCCTTGACCATCCTGAAACCTTTGGCCTGTTGACCAGCCCTGATTTCTTTGACACTCTGTTCATCTGGCTTTGGTGACACTACACCATCCTCCTCTCATTCTTTCACTCTGTGATGCTTCTTCTCCATCTCCTTTGCATCACTCTCCTCTCCTGATGACCCTAAATATGATTCTACTTCAGTACCTCATCCTTCTCATGCTCCATTCTCTCCATCTCAGTTCATCCCCTACCATGGCCTCTACTAACCATTATTTTTACTTCAATGGTTCCTAACTCTACATCTTTATAGATTCCTTTTCTGAGCTGCAACCTGAATCTCCAAATGACACAACATTTTTTAACTAGATATTTTCCAAAGGCAACATGTCAAAGTGGGTGAATACTGTCATCTTTTCCCCAAAAAGCTCCATGCCCAAATTCTCCTTTTGTTCATGCTCAAGCCTTAGTATCTTCCCTGGTATGTCTTCCTCTTTCCCAACACCAGCAAATCTCCAAATCCTATTAAGTACATATATATATATATATACTTAGTATATATATGTATATTACACACACACACATACATATCACACATATATATAAAATCACCAGGCTATATACATGCAGGTTCAATTTCCGGTGCCTGCCCATGCAAAAAAAAATTAGGGGAATTGGGACAGTAATCAGAAAGTATGCAGGCTACCAGCTACTCTTTGCTTCTGGTATACCATATGAAGTCAACGGCATCATCTATGAAATATTTTCACCAAAAATGTTGAACCTGAATTCACTCATGTCTTTAGATATAATATCCAGTGCCAGGAAATGTAGGAGGATGTTTTAAGGACAAAAGAAACAATTCCAGGTGGAAACGGTGAGAAGACTCTAAGAGACAAAGATAAATACAAACCTGGTAAGTGACTTGTTTCAGTCCTGATTTGGTTTGAACAAACCAATTGTAAAAAGACATTTGGTAGACGATTGGGGAACTCTGAGTATGAACTGAATATTAAATAATATTAGGGAAATATTTTTCATTTTTTAAAATTATTGATAATATTGTGGTCATGTAAAAAAGGGGGGTTTTGCTCTTCAAAAATGCAAACCAAACTATTTAGGGTAAAATGCCATGATAGTGGCTGGGAAGTATGCTAAAATATCCAGCAAAGAAAAAAAACAGATAAAGCAAAAATGGGAAAATCTTTGTTATTTTTAATATTAGGTGCTGGACCTATGGATGTTCATTAAGATATTATATATATGTTTCAAATTTTTACCATAAGATTTTTAAGTATATGACAGAGAAGTAGTCAATGATATAAAAATTTTCATTATATGTTATTAACTTTAAAAAGCAAATTGTGAAACAATATCTATAGTATGTTATCATATTTGTACAACAAAAGGAAGAAAAAGAATATAAAGAATATCACTGGCATTTAATGCCCTCAAAATGTTAACTTGGTCATTTCTGGGTGTGATTATAGAGATGTTTAAAAATCTTCTTCCACTGCTTTTCTGTATTTTGTATATTTTCTCAAATAATCATTCATCCTTTGTGTAATTAGATTTTGGAAAATGTTTTTAAATAAGCATAAAATAAATTTTAAAAAGAAGAGGGAAAAGACTAGGAAATAAAACCCTCAAAAGAAGTACAGGAACAGACAGCTTAGGGACTAAATCCCAGTATTAACTCATTAAAATATTTTAATGTACAGTGTGCCACAAGGCAAACAAAAACACAGGAAATGATGGTTCAACCAAAGGAACAGAAAAATATCAGAAACCATCAACAAAAAGTACCAGACATTGGCCATACCAAAGACTTAAAAAAGATAATCTTCATTCTGCTCAAAGAGATAAAGGAAAATACAAAGAAAACACTAAAGAATATCAGGAAAATGAGGAATGAGCAATAGAGATTCTCAATAAAGAAGTTTTTAAATGTAACCAAACAGAAGTACTGGACTTAAAGACCACAATAACTGAAATAAACACAAATTCCCTGGAGGGTTTCAATAGCATTTTACAGTTGGCAGAAGAAAGAATCAGTGAACTTGAAGATAAAACAATTGAAATTATTCAGACTGAAGAGCAGAAAGGAAAAAAGAATGAACAAAAAGGTGAGCAGAGCCTAAGAGACCTTTGGGATGCCATCAAGCATGTTAACATATGCAGTAGGAGACAAAAGATAGAAATGGGAAGAAGGAATATGCAAAGCAGTAAGGGCAGAGAACTTCCCAAATTTAACAAAATACTGAATATATCCATTCAAGAATCTCCATTGCCACAAACAGGATAAATGTGAAGTTCTCTAATCATGCCCAGGCACATTGCAGTAAAACCGTTGAATACCAAGGAGAAGGAGAGAAAGGAGCAAGGGAAAAGCAACGTGTTATGTACAAGGCAACTTCAGTAAGATTAAGCACCAATTTCTCACCAGAAACCATGGAGGCAAGAAGGCAGTGGGATGGAATATTTAAGGTGTTGCAAGAAAATAATTGCCAAGTAAGAATTATATATCCACTGAGAGTGTCTTTCAGAAAATGAGCAGGAGATTAAGATATGCACAGATACACAAAAGCTGAGGGAGTTTGGTATCACTAGATCTACCCTATAAGCAATACTAAAGGGGGTTCTTCAGACCAAAAGGAAACTTCACTAGATAGCAGATTGAAGCAGTATAAATAAATAAAGACCTGCAGTAGAGGTAACCGTACAGGTAATTATACATACTAGGACTATGGCATTGTAATTTTGGGTAGCTCCACTTTTTAATTTTTACAGGTTTTTAAAAATGCAAATGCATAAGAAGTACTGCTGAATCTATAGCTTTTGATACACAATGTATAAAGATATAATTTGTAACAAGTACAATGAAAAGGTGGGAGGGTTGAGGAGTATAGAAACAGTGTTTGGATATGGTATTGAAGTCAAGTTTGTATCAAATCAAACATGATTGATATAGATGTGGGATGTTAAATTTAAGTCCCATGGTAACCACAAAGAAAATGTATCAAAAATATGTACAGAAGGAAATGAAAAGGGACTCAAAATGACACACTACAAGAAATCAAATGAATATGAAAGCAGACATTAATGGAAGAATTGAGAGGGGAAATGGGGATAATACAAAGACAAAATAGCAAAATGGCAGAAGAAAATCCTGCATTATCAGTAGTTACTTTAAATGCAAATGGGTTAAACTCTCCAGTCAAAAGAGATGGATAGAATGGATTTAAAAAAAAACATAACCCAACTACATGTTGTTTGCAAGAGACCCAACTTAAATTCAGAGACCAGGAAGTTAAAGCAAAAGCATAGAAAAAATATTCCATGCAGTTAGTAATCAAAATAGAGCTTGGGTAACTACATAAATATCACATAAAATACACTTTAAGTAAAAATCTCCTATGAGGGACAAAGAAGGTCACTATATACTTATGAAGGGGTCAGTTCAACAAGAAGACCTAACAATTATAAGTATGCATGTACCTAACAGCAGCACTTCAAAATACAGAAGCAAATATTGACAGTTTTGAAGGGAGAAATAGATGGTTCTATTTTTTTCTTTTTTTTTATATTTTTATTAATAAAACCAACCAACACACAACACGAACATTCTTAACATATGAACATTCCATACTTGATGTGCAATCAATGGCTCACAATATCATGACATAGTTGTATATTCATCACCATGATCATTTCTCAGAACATTTACATCACTCCAGAAAAAGAAATAAAAAGAAAAAAACAAACTCATACATACCATACCCCCACCCCTCCCTCTCTTTGACCACTAGTATCTCCCTCTACCCAATTTATTTGAACATTTCTTCCCCGTTATTTATTTATTTTTAATTGATATTTTTCACTCATCTGTCCATATCATAGATAAAAGGAGCATCAGAACAAGATTTTCACAATCATACAGTTACTTGGAAAGCTACATCATTATACAATCATCTTAAAGAAACATGGCTACTGGAACACAGCTCTACAGTTTCAGGCACATCCTTCTAGCCTAATACACCTTAAACTAAAAAGGGGTTATCTGTATAATGCGTAAGAATAACCTCCAGGATAACCTATTGACTGTATTTGAAATGTCTCAGCCACTGATTCTTTATTTTGTCTCACTTCTCTCTTCCCCCTTTCAGTTGAGAAGGTTTTCTCAATCCCTTGATGCTGAGTACCAGCTCACTCTTGGATTTCTGACCTATGCTGCTAGGGAGGTTTACACCCCTGGGAGTCATGTCCCATAGAGAGAGAGGGAGGGCAGTGAGTTTGCTTGCTGCACTGGCTGAGAGGCCATATGCGAGCAACCAAAGAGGTTCTATGGGGGTGACTCTTAGACCTAATTTTAAGTAGGCTTAGCCTATCCTTTGCGGGGATATGTTTCATATGAAAAAAAAACCAAGATTGAGGGTTCGGCCTATTGATTTCATTGTCCTCACTACTTGTGAGAATATCAGGCCTTCTCTATATGGGGAAGTTGAATTTTCCCTCTTTCTCACCATTCCCCCAAGGGGACTTTGCAAATACTTTTTTATTCACTGTTCAAATCACTCTGGAATTTATCAGAGCGTCACTCTGGACAAACCTACAAATTCTCATGCCCTACTCAATGGATTTTAAATAGTTCCATGTACTATTGGTGTTCAATTAAACTATATCATAAAAGTTATATTAGGAGATGCACTAGTCAAAATACAAATTTTGTACCAAATGAACATTTTTTTGCTTAAGTCTTACATGTAAGTTTAAGTCTTAAAATATGAATTACCATCTATTTTCAACACTCCGCAATATTGACATTCCTTTGTACTTCCTCATGCAAAAACATTTTTTAATTTGTACATTTAATCACCATCCTTGTAAACTCTAGGCATTCCTAGATTATACCATCTCAATCTTTATCATCTATCTTTCCTTCTGATTTCATTTCTGCCCCCAGCCCTCCTTCCTCTATCATTCTCAAATTCAGCCTCATTCAGTGTACTAACATTATTGTATTACAGTTAGGTAGTATTGTGCTATCCACTTCTGAATTTTTACATCAGTCCTGTTGCACAGTCTGCATCCCTTCAGCTCCAATTACCCAATATCTACCCTATTTCTATCTCCTGATGGTCTCTGTTCTTAACTGAAATTCTCCAAGTTCATTCATTAATGTCAGTTCATATCAGTGAGACCATACAGTATTGGTCCTTTAGTTTCTGGCTAATCTCACTCAGCATAATGTCCTTAAGGTCCATTCATATTGTAACATACTTCATAACTTTATTTTGTCTTACAGCTGCATAATATTCCATCGTATGTGTATACCACAGCTTGTTTAGCCACTTGTCTGTTCATGGACATTTGGGCTGTTTTCAATTCTTGGCAATTGTAAATAATGCTGCTATAAACATTGGTGTGCAAATGTCCATTTGTGTCCTTGCCCTCATGTCCTCTGAGTAGATACCTAGCAATGGTATTGCTGGATCATATGGCAATTCTATACTTAGCTTCCTGAGGAACCACCAAACTGCCTTCTACAGCATTTGTACCATTTTACATTCCCACCAACAGTGGATCACTGTGCTTCTTTCCTCACATCCTCTCCAGGACTTGTCGTTTTCTGTTTTATTGTCTCCCATTGTGTAGGCTGTCTTTTTGCTTTCTTGACAAAGTTACTTGAGGCGCAAAAGTGTATCATTTTGAGGAGCTCCCATGTATTTCTTTCTTTCTTCAGTGCTCGTGCTTTGGGTGTAAGATCTAGGAAACCGCCTCCTATTATAAGATTTATAAGATATTTCCCTGCATTTTCTTCTGAAAGTTTTATGATCTTAGATCTAATGCTTAGGTCTTTGATCCATTTTGAGTTAATTTTTGTATAGGGTGTGAGATATGGATACTTTTTCATTCTTTTGCATGTGGATATCCAGTTCTCTAGGCACCATTTATTGAAGAGACTGTTTTATCCCAGGTGAGTTGGCTTGACTGCCTTATCTAAGATCAATTGTCCATAGATGAGAGGGTCTATATCTGAACACTCTATTTAATTGTATTGGTCAGTATCTCTATCTTTATGCCAGTACCATGCTGTTTTGACCACTGTAGCTTCATAATATGCCCTAAAGTCAAGTAGTGTGAGACCTCTGACTTCATTTTTCTTTCTCAGGATATGTTTAGCTATTTGGGGCACCCTGACCCTCCAGATGAATTTGGTTATTGGTTTTTCTATTTCTGAAAAAGTAAGTTTTGGGGATTTTAATTGATATTGCATTGAATCTATAAATCTTAACTATATTTAGTCTTCCAATACATGAACACAATATGTCCTTCCATTTCTTTAGGTCTTCTGTGATTTCTTTTAGCAATTTCTTGTAGTTTTCTTTGTATAGGTCTTTTGTATCCTTAGTTAAATTTATTCCTAAATATTTTATTCTTTTGGTTGCAATTGTAAATGGCATTTTTTTCTTGATTTCCACCTCAGATTGTTCATTATTAGAGTATAGAAACACTACAGATTTATGAGTGTTGATCTTGTAACCTGCCACTTTGCTGTACTCATGTTATTAGCTGTAGTAGTTTTGCTGTGGATTTTGGGGGGGTTCATATGGTATCAGTTCATCTGCAAACAGTGAGAGTTTTACCTCTTCCTTTCCAATTTTGATGCCTTGTATTTCTTCTTCTTGTCTAATTGCTTTGGCTAGAACTTCCAACACAATGCTGAATAACAATGGTGATAGTGGACATCCTTGTCTTTTTCCTGATCTTAGGGAGAAAGTTTTCAGTTTTTCCCCATTGAGGATGATTTTAGCTGTGGATTTTTCATATATTCCTTTATCATGTTGAGGAAGTTCCCTTCTATTCCTACCCTATGAAGTGTTTTCATCAAGAAAGGATGTTGAATTTTGTCAAATGCCTTTCCTGCATTAATCGAGATTATGTGGTTTTTCTGCTTTAATTTGTTGATATGGTATACTACATTAATTGCTTTTCTTATATTGAGCCATTCTTGCATACCTGGGATGAATCCTGCTTGGTCATGGTGTATAATTCTTTTAATGTGCTGCTGGATTCGATTTGCAAGGATTTTATTGAGGATTTTCGCATCTATATTCATTAGGGAGATTGGTCTGTAATGTACTTTTCTTGTAGTAACTTTGTCTGGCTTTGCTATAAGGGTCACGTTGGCTTCATAGAATGAGTTGGGTAGCCTTCCCTCCTCCAGTTTTTTTTAAGAGTTTGAGCAGAATTAATCCTAATTCCTACTTGAATGGTTGGTAGAATTCACATGTGAAACCATTTGGTCCTGGACTTTTCTTTTTGGGGAGCTTCTTAATGACTAATTCACTTTCTTTACTTGTGATCGGTTTATTGAGGTCGTCTATTTCTTCTTCAGTCAATGTTGGTTGTTCATGCCTTTCTAGGAAGCTGTCCATTTCATCTACATTGTCTAGTTTATTAGCATAAAGTTGTACATAGTATCATCTCATTATCTCCTTTATTTCTGTGGGGTCAGTGGTTATGTCTCCTCTTCCATTTCTGATTTTATTTATTTGCATCCTCTCACTTCTTTTCTTCAACTTTGTTAAGGGTCCATCAATCTTATTGATTTTCTCATAGAACCAACTTCTGGTTTTGGTGATTTTTTTGATTGTTTTCTTGTTCTCAATGTCACTTATTTCTGCTCTAATCTTTGTTATTTCTTTCCTTTTGCTTGCTTTAGGGTTAGTTTGCTGTTCTTTCTCTAGTTCTTCCCAGTGAACAGTTACTTCCTCGATTTTTGCTCTTTCTTCTTTTTTGATGTAGACATTTGGGGCAATAAATTTCCCTCTTAGCACTGCCTTTGCTGCATCCCATAAGTTTTGATATGTTGTGTTTTTCTTTTCATTTGCCTCAAGATATTTACTTATCTCACTTGTAACTTCTTCCTTGACCCACTTGTTGTTTAAGAGTGTGTTGTTAAGCCTACATATATTTGTGAATTTTCTGGCCCTCTGCCTTTTATTGATTTCCAACTTCATTCCTTTATGATCTGAGAAAGTGTTTTGTATGATTTCAATCTTTTTAGATTTATTGAGACTTGTTTCGTGACACAGCATTTGGTCTATCCTTGAGAATGATCCATGAGCACTTGAGAAAAAAGTTGCATCCTGCTGTTGTGGGGTGTAATGTTCTATAAATGTCTGTGAAGTCTAGTTCGTTTATTGCATTATTCAAATTCTCTGTTTCTTTATTGGCCCTCTGTGTAGATGTTCTGTCCATTGATGAGAGCAGAGAATTGAAGTCTCTAGCTATTATGGTAGATGTGTCTACTTCTCTTTTCAGTGTTTGCCTCATGTATTTTGAAGCACTTTAGCTTGATGTATAAATATTTATGATTGTTACATCTTCTTGTTGAATCATTCCTTTTATTAATACATAGTGTCTTCTATGTCTCTTTTAATTGTTTTACATTTGAAGTCTAATTTGTTGGATATTAGTATAGCTACTCCTGTTCTTTTCTGATTGTTGTTTGAATAAAATATCATTTCCCAACCTCTCATTTTCAACCTATGTTTATCCTTGGGTCTAAAATGTGTCTCCTGTAGACAGCATACAGATGGGTCCTGTTTTTTAATCCATTCTGCCAATCTATGTCTTTTGATTGGGGAGTTTAACACATCAACATTTAGTGTTATTACTGTAAGGGAAGTACTTTCTTCCAGAATTTTGCCTTTTGGATTTTATATGTCAAATCATAATTTTTCTTCTTTTTAACCTGTACTACTAGTATTCATTTCTACACTCTTCTCCACACCTCTCTCTCCTATCTTTTCCTAGCTGTCTCTAGTCCTCCCTTTAACATTTCTTGCAGAGCCAGGCCCTTTTCACAAATTCTCTCAGTGATTTTTTGTCTGAAAATGTTTTAATTTCCCCCTCATTTTTGAAGGACAATTTTTCTGGATATAGAATTCTCGGTTGACAGCCTTTCTCTTCTAGTATCTTAAATATATCATACCACTGTCTTCTCACCTCCATGGTTTCTGCTGATAAATCTATGCATAGTCTTATTGGGCTCCCTTGTATGTGATGGATTGCTTTTCTCTTGCTGCTTTCAAAATTCTCTCTTTCTCTTATATATCTGACATTCTGATTAGTAAGTATTTTGGAGTGTGTCCATTTGGATCTATCCTGTCTGGGGTATGCTGCGCTTCTTGGATCTGTAATTTTAAGTCTTTCATAAGAGTTGGGAAATTTTCAGTGATAATTTCCTCCATTAGTTTTTCTCCTCCTTTTCCCTTCTCTTCTCCTTCTGGGACACCCCCAACACATATATTCATGCACTTCATGTTGTCATTCAATTCCCTGAGTCCCTGCTCATATTTTTACCATTCTTTTCCCTATATTTTCTTTTGCTTGTTGAATTTCAGATGTTCCATCCTCCAGTTCACTAATCCTATCTTCTATATCTTGAAATCTAACATTGTAGGTTTCCATTGTTTTTGTTTTTGCTTTTGTCTCTTCCACCATGCCTTTCATTCCCTAAGTTCTGTGATTTGTTTTTTCAGACTTTCAGTTTCTTCTTTTTGTTTGTCCCTTGCCTTTTTTATGTCCTCCCTCAATTCATTGATTTGATTTTTGATGAGGTTTTCCATGTTTGTTCGAACATTCTGAATTAATTATTTCAGCTCCTGTATCTCATTTGAATTGTTGGTTTGTTCCTTTGACTGGGCCATATCTTCAATTTCCCTAGTATGATTTATTATTTTTTGCTGGCGTCTAGGCATTTAATTTCCTTAATTAGTTTATTCTGGAGGTTGTTTTCACTTTTTTTTACCCAGGATTTTCTTGCTGGATGATTTTGTTGTCTATCTGTTCTTTGACATTCAGTTCACCTTATTCTAGCTCTCTAGCCTAGGTTTTGTTTAACAGAACAGAATTTTTCCGTTCTTCTTTTCTTGTTCCTTTTTTTCACTCTTAGGAGGGTCTACTTAGGTATTATAGCCCCAAGGCAGATTTTCCAAGACCAAACTGGCCTCCTCTCAGAAGGAAAGAGTCACCTGCATCAGTTTTACCTGAGGGTGAGACCCAGCAGTTTGAAAGCCTTTCCTATGAAGCCTCTGGACTCTGTGTGTTTTTCCTATCCTGCCCAGTATGTGGCACTTGTCTGCCTGTGGGTCCCCCAAGCATAAGGTGGTGTGGTACTTTTAACTTCATCAGACTCTCCCTGCTGGGGGTGTAGTTAAGACAGAGGAGAGGTTGTAGGCTGGCTTTAAAAAAAAGCCTTCAGTTTTCCAGACCCTGGGGTCTGAATTCCTTGAGGGAGGGATTCCACCTGAGCTGGGCCCCACCCCTCTCCTGGGGAAGGTGCAACCTCCAGACAAGCTCTCAGCAAGCTTAATTCCACACTTGCCTGGGGCAGTTGGAGCCTGAGAAGCCTTTCAGGTATATCCAAAGAGCAGTCAAGCCATAGAAACACAGCCAAAAAAAGAAGAAAAAAAAAATCTTGTTCAGAGCAGGTCCCCCATTCCTCCGGTTTGCCAATCAAGAACTCAAGTTGGTACATTGCTCTATGTATCTCCAGGTCCTATGTGCCCCCTCCTTTCCTTCAGGGCCCAGACCCTTTCAAGTATTTTGTGCTGTCCAATCCAAGAAAACCTCTGTTGTTTTTTTTTCTTTTTCTGTCAGCCCTGCTCCCTCTGTGCCAGGGCAAAACCCAGCAACCTCAGCTTTTACTCGACGTTCAGCTGAGCTGGGGGCCTATTTTTAGTAGTCAGAATTTGTTAATTAATTCCACAAATTGGAGCTTGGTAGAACTCAGTCCCTGCTGCTAGTAAAGTTCTTTCTTTCCCCCTCCGGGAAGAAGCCTGTGGGGGAGGGGCACTGGCCTTGGCAGCTTGGGGGACTCATGATTCTGGGGGGTGATCACAGCTGGTCCAGCTTGTCCAGACTGGTGTACCCTGTGTGTCTGGTCACTGATGTGGCACCAGCAGTTGTTCTGTATGGCTCTTGCCATTTACTAGCTGCTCTGGAGGATGAACTAAATCCCACACCTCACTATCGCCATCTTGACTCCTCTAAATGGTTCTATATTAACAATAGGAGATTTCAACACACCACTTTCAATAATGAATAGAACATTTAGACAGAAGATCAATAAGGAAGTAGATCAATAAGAAGATCATTCAGGAAGATCAATACCTGAATGATACTGTAGAACAAACTTAACAGACATATATAGAACACTTCACCTAATAATAGGAAAATAAGCATTCTTCTCTAGTGCACCAAAATAGATCATATGCTAGGTCACAAAACAACTCTAAATAAATTTTCAAAATATTGAATCAAGGTGCAAGAGTAGTTCAGTGGTAGAATTCTCACCTGCCATGCAGGAGACCTGGGTTCGATTCCCAGCCCATGCATTTCCCAAGCAAGCAAAAAAACAAACAAAGAAACAACCAACCAAAAATTCAACAAATAGTGCTGCAATAAGGGGATACTCATATAAAAAGAATGAAATGTGTCCCCTGCCATACAGCATAAATATATATATATATATATATATATATATCATATGATATTTTATATCATACAATGTATCTTCTCCAACCAGAATGGAAGGAAGCTAGAAACCAATAACTGAGGGAGAAATGGAAAAGTAACAAATATGTGAAAATTAAACAGCACACTATTAAACAACCAATGAATCAAAGAAGAAATCTCAAGGGAAATGAGAAAATATCTCGAGGCAAATGAAAACAAAACATAACATACCAAAACTTATGGGATGCAGCAAAGGCAGTGCTAAAAGGGAAATTTTTAGCTCTAAATGCTTATATTAAACGAGAAGAAAGATGTCAAATCAGGAACCTAACTTCACACCTGGAAGAACTAGAAGACAGAAGAGTAAACTAAACCCAAAGCAAGCAGACAGAAGGAAATAACAAAGATTAGAAGGGAGATAGATTAAATCATGAAAAAACAAATGTTAGCCCTTGAAAGATCAATAAAATCAATAAAGAGAAAGTAGGAATGAAATAATCTAAGAGTTCAGCAATGAAATACTATGCAAAGGTATATTAATCAACAGTAACAAAAGATTGCTATTTGGTGTGGCAAAAGGTACAAAAAACTGCACAGAATGCTATCATTTGTTTAAAAAAAGCAAAAAAAAAAGAATATATACTTATGTACTTCTGTGTGTATGAAGTGTCTTGAAGTGTACATTTTAGATTGGGTCACAGGGGAGAAGAAGAGAACTGCAAATTTATCACCTAGTTACAATTAAGTGCAAATTATAAAACAAAGAAGGAGGATGTAGGGTCAAGTCACATTTCCAGGTGAGAGAAAGTACAAAAGGAAAAGCAACTAGAATAAGACCTAAGTTCATTTGACTAGACTCTGATTTTTACTTTTTCTGATTCTAAAAATTGAGGCTACTGGGAATAATGACTTTAACTGACTTACCACCCCGCACAGGTTTTAACAATGGGTTTGAAAACTGGGGTTCTAGCCTTGAATTGCCCCTGGTAACACAATGAAAGGTAAAGTGTTCCCTCTTCATTCTTCCTTATAATTGTTCCCTGACTGACTCCTCCGGGACCAAGTCTTTTCTAAGTGTTCAGAACTTAACCAAACAGGGAAAACGTGATGAGGACAGACACAAAAAAGAGAAATATTGTATGATTTCACTTGCATGAAATAACCAGAATAATCAAATCCATGGAGACAGAAATTAGATTAGAGATCTCAGGGATAGGGAGAGATAATGGGGAGTTGATGCTAAATGAGAACAGGGTTTCTGTCCAGACTGAAGGAAGGGTTTTGGTAATGGATGGTGGTGATGGTGGCATGGCATTGTGAATGTGGTTGATGCCACTGAATTGTATGCATGAAAGGGTTAAAGTGGGAAATTTTATGTTGTATATATGTTATCACAATAATAAAAATAAAGTAGTTCAAAAAAAAAAACTGGTAGGGTAGCTTATACAGTTTGCTTTTTGTATCTGTGTGTCCAATCCACTGGGTAGATCACCTTTGGAAGTTTCCCTTCCCTCAAAAGCCAGAATTCTGGACTTCCTCCCTTCCCTTGGGAGATGTGTTATCAAGGATCATGTATTAGCTGTGTTCTAGGCAAACACAGAACTCAGAGAATGCCTCCCAAAGCAAATACAGGGTGACTGGTTTGGGGGCCTGTCATGATTTGGTTCATGTGTCAACTTGGCCAGGTGGTGGTGCCCAGTTGTCTGGTTGGGCGAGCACTGGCCTGCCTGTTGCTATGAGGACATTGCATGGAATTAAATCATGACCACGTTGGTGGCATCCATAGCTGATTGCATTTGCTTCATTTGTCTATATAATATTCCATTGTATGGAGATAGCACATTTTGTTCATCTATTCATCTGTCAATGTGTGCTTGGTTTGTTTCCACCTTTTGACTACTGTGGATAATGCTGCTATGAACATCAGTATGCAAAAATCTCTTTGAGCTCCTGTTTCCAATTCTTCTAAATATATACCTAGAAGTGGAATTGTTGCTTCATATGATAATTATATGTTTAACTTTCTAAGGAACCATCATACTGTTTTCCACAGTGACTGTACCATTTAACATTTCTACCAGCAATGCATAAGAATTCCTCCATCTCTGAATCCTTACCAACACTTATTTTCTGGGTTTTTAACAATAGCCATCTTAGTGGATGTGAAGTGATATCTCATTATGGTTTTTATTTGCATTTCCCTAATAACTAAATATGGTGAGCATCATTTCATGTGCCTAGTGATCATTTCTGTGCCCTTTTTTGTTTGTTTGTTTGTTTGTTTGTTGTTTTTTGCATGGGCAGGCACCAGGAATTGAAGCCAGGTCTCTGGCATGGCAGGTGAGAACTCTGCCCCCCATCACCCACCCTTGTCCATTTTTAAATTGAGTTATTTGTCTTTTGTTGTTGACTTGTAGGATTTCTTTTTATATTCTGGATATTAAACCTTTATCAGATATGTGATTTCCAAATATTTTCACTCATTTTATCTTGACAATGTCCTTCGATACACAAAAGTTTTTAATTTTGATGAAGTCTAATTTATCTGTTTCTTCTTTTGCTGCTCATGATTTTGGTGTAAAGCCTAAGAATGCATTGCATAATATGAGGTCTTAAAGATTTTCCATGTTTTTTTCTAAGAGTTTTATGGAATTATCTTTTATATTTGGACCGTTGATCCATTTTGAGTTAAGTTTTGTATATGGTATGAGGTAGAGGTCCACTTTCATTCTTTTGCATGTGTATATGCAGTTTTCCCAGCACCACGTGTTGAAGAGACTATTTTTTCCCTATTGAGTGCACTTGGCACCTTTGTAGAAAATCAACTGGTCGGAGATATGTGGATTTAATTCTGAACTATCAGTGCTATTCCACTGGTCTGTTTTTTCTTATGTCAGGATCATACTGTTTTTATTTAATGCAATTTTATTGAGATATATTATATATTCATCAATCATATAATCATCCAAAGTGTACAATCGGTGGTTCACAGCATCATCATATAGTTGTGCATTCATCACAATCAATTTTTAAACATTTCCCTTATTGAAAAAAAAAGAATAAAACTAAAAATAAAAATAAAAAAGAACACCCAAAGCATCCCATACCCCCAATCTCTCCTAGTATTTATTTATTTATTTTGTCTTTTTATTTTTTCACCCATCTGTCCACATACAGGATAAGGGGAGTGTCAGTCACAAGGTTTTCACAATCTCATTGCCGCATCTTAAAAGCTCTATAGTAAGTCATTCCTCTTCAAGAATCAAGGCTATTGGATTACAAGTCAACAGTTTGAGGTATTTCCCTCTAGCTTCTCCAATACACCAAAAACTGAAAAGGGATGTCTATATACTGTGTAAAAATAACTTCCAGAATGAGTTCTCAACTCTATTTTAAATCTGTCAGCCACTGAAACTTTATTTTGTTTCATTTATCTTCCCCCTTTTGGTCAAGAAATCTTTCTCAATTCCACGATCCCAGGGCCAGGCTCATTCCTGGGAGTCATGACCCATGTAGGGGGAGGGCAATGAAGTTCACCTGCAGGCTTATAGAAAGAAGCCACATCTGAGCAATAAGAGGTTCTCTGGGAGAGACTCTAGGGCATAATCATAAGTAGGCTTAGTTTTTTCTTTACAGGAATAAGTCTTATAAAGGCAAGCCCCAAAGATCAAGGGCCTGACCCATCAAATTGGCAGTCCCCAGTGCTGACAAGAATATCAGGTCTTCTCCAGATGAGGAATTTTAGTATTTCCACCCTTTTCCCAGTCCCTCCAGGGGACTTTGCAACTACTTTTTAATCTTCTGCCAAGATTATTGGGGAATCACACTAACTTGTACAAACTAACAAGATCTCACTCCCTGTTCAAAGTTCCATATAGTTATGGTGTTCAAATTAGCTGGCCATGCAAGTTAAATTAGATAGTGTGCTACTGAATATATAAATTTTGCACCAAATAAACATCTCTTCCTGTGGTCTCACACAGAAGTTGAAGTTTTAAAATACAGTCAATGTCAACCTTTACCCTTTAGTCTGATTTAGCATAATCCTACCCAGATAAGTTTCGCTCACATCTCTAAATGAAGTCTGATCTCTTTTTCAGTGCTTTTAACAGTTGCTGTATGGGGTAATACTGGCTTTCATAGTTGCAGAACTCTAGCTCTTAGTCTCAGGTGTCACACAGATACCCGAAGTTCCAGGGAATGACCAGGTTAAGTTCCAGGGAATGACCAGGTTATACACAAAGAGCTCAGCATCTCAGGATTTAGAAATAACAGTTACAGCTCTGGAACAGATGTGACTGCTATAATAGCTTGCAACCTAGTAACCTTTACAATAGGCCTTCACCTGATAACTTATAGTCTCAAATTCTCAGAATTATCACATTATAGTTAGTTCAAATTATTCAGGCATTATTGTAATTCATAACATATTATTGAGACGTTATAATATTTGTCTTTTCATTGCTGGCTTATTTCACTCAACATACTGTTCTCAAGTTTTATTCACTTAGTTGCATATCTCGCAACTTCATTCCTTTTGGCAGCCACTCAATAGTTCATTGTATATATACAACACAGTGCCCCTGTCAATTCTTCAATCAATGTACCCTTAGGCCACCTCCATCCATTGCATATCAAGAACATTGCCACCATCAACACCACTGTGCAAATGTCCATTCATATTCCCACTCTCAGTTCCTCCAAATTTATACTTACCTTGGGGTTGCAGGATCATATAGCAATCCCACCCCTAGCCTCCTGTGGAGCCACCACAGTGCCCTCCAGAGGGCCTGTGCCTCTCAGATTCCCTACTAACTGTGAATAGAACATCTCTTTCTCTCCACATAATAGCTACATCTCTCTCTCCACATAGGACCACACTGTTCTGAAATGGTAGTCTGGTAGTAAGTTTTGAAACTGAGAGATGTGAGTCCCTCCAACTTTGTTGTTTTTTTCAAGATGGTTTATGGTATTTGGGGCCCTTTGCCATTCCATACGAATTTGATTTTTGGTGTCTTCATTTCTGGAAAAAAAAAAAAAAACTGCTGGAGGGCAGGCCACGGTGGCTCAGCAGGCAGAGTTCTCTCCTGCATGACGGAGATCCAGGTTCGATTCCCAGTGCCTCCCCACACAGGAAAAAAAAAAAGAAAAAAAGACTACTGGAATTTTTGTCAGTATTGCATTGATTTGGGTAGTATTGACATCTTAACAATGTTAAGTCTTCCAATTAATGAACACTGGATGTCTTTCCATTTATGTCTATGTTCTTTAATTTATTTCTGTATTATTTTGTAGTTTTCAGTGTACAAGTCTTTTACATCCTTCATTAAATTTATTCCTAGATACTTTATGTGCATACATTTTTGACATATGTCTTTCATGAAAGATCATTTAACATAAACATCTTGCATTAATAAATTCTTCATTTATTTATCATTTTAGGGACAATGTAATATTTCACTAAAATGTACTCACCAATTATACTCGAACTAAATTTTTCTATGACTTGGGATTATACATAATGGTCATTTATATAATAACGTTTTATTGATTTATTTTATTTTTAAACGTTTATTATTCTCATGCTCTATGCTGAAGGCTGTTGAAAAATTCAAGGATGAATCAGACCTGGTTCCTGCTCCCAAGAAATACAGTGCATCATGTATTACAAACATGCATATATTTTTTAAATAAGCAACTAGAGAACAAGCTAGAAAATATGAAATTTCTTGAAAGACGTGGAGTTTAAGGGCTATTGGAACTCAGGAAAAGAGCTATTTATTATCCTTTGGTTTTCTCCTTGTTATTTGGCAGACATGGGGGAACCAATGGGTTATACAACTGACAAATCTGAATGGGTTGCCTTGAAAAAAACTAATGTGCGGCCTTATGTACCCATGGAGGACCCATTCCCAAACCAGCCTTTCTAGACAGTAGAAAATGGAAGGAGACCTGGATAAGAGAAAATATAGGAGATTTGCAGTCTCAGAACTTCTTTGGTTCTAGCCATAAGATCTTGGGTAAAGTACTTGTTTTAGCTTGCAAGCTGCCAGAATGCAATATACCCAAAGCGGAATGGCTTTTTAAAGGGGAATTTATCAAGTTGCAAGTTTACAGCTCTAAGGCCATAAAAATGTCCAAATTAAGGCATCCAGAGAAAGACACCTTAACTCCAAAGAAAGGGCCGATGAAACTTGGGGTTCCTCTCTCAGGTGGGAGGGTACATGGCAACATCTGCTAGCTTTCTCTTCTGATTTCATAAGGTTTCCCCAGGGGCATTTTCCTTCTGCATCTCCAAAGGTCTCTGGCTAAGTGGATCTGTCAGCACTTTCCAAAATGGTTCCCTCTTAAAGGACCCCACTAAGCAACCCCACCTTGAATGGGTGGAAATATATCTCCATGGCAACCATCTATTACCTACAAAAGAGTGAGTCACCTCTCCATGGAAACAATCAAAAGATCCCTCCCGGCAATATTGAATGAGGATTAAAGAACTTGGCTTTTCTGGGGTACAAGACAGTTTCAAATCAGTACAGTACTTCTCCTGTCTGGCTTTTTGTACGTTCTTCAGTAAAATGAGAGAAGGTTGGACTAGGAGGTATGTAAGATTCTTTCAGAATTAAAATTGTGAAATTCTAGATCCAAATACACAGATGCCAGCTTCTTGGCTATTTCATTTTAAATGGCCCAGCATTTGAAATATCTACAGGCACAGCAAACCTGTTGGTTAAACATATCTAACTCTCTCCGTCTCTGGCCAATAATACCAACTGTTTTGGCTTCTCAGCTGCTAAAACAAATAATACTCAATAGGTTGGCTTAATAACAGGAATTTTTGGCTCATGATTTCAAAGGCTAGAATGCTTCTTCCTCCTGAGGTTGGTATCATCTGGCTGGTCAGCAATCTTTGGGGTTTCTTGGATTTTCCTTTACATGGCTGTGTATATGATGGCATCTTCTCCTTATCCTTCCAGGTTCCATTGACTTCCAGTTTCTGCCTGCTGCCTGTGGCTTCTTTTTTCTGTATCCAATTTTGCCTGATTCTACAGTCTTCAGTTATATTGGATGAAGGCCCACCCTCACTCAGTTTGGACAGACCTTAACTAATAACATCTTCAAAGGTCCCATTTACAAATGGTTCACGCACACTAGACCAGGGGTTGGTACCTGAACATGCCTCTTTGGGAGCCAACTTTCTGTGTAATCCTCTGAATGAAGCTGGCTTGCATATTAACTTCAACCTCTCTTGTTTCAAGAGCGTAATTCTTGGAATCATATGAACTGAATCTTTGTGTTGGTGGAAGGTATCTGAAAATGCTTGTGGGGTGATTCTAAACATCCTCTTTCCGCCACTAATACTGTCAGCCTCCTTCAAGGTGTAGCTCAAATTCTAAGTCCTTAATGAATCCTTCCCTGACTACCCTCCAAAAAAAACTCCATCTCTAACCTTTCGTGGTACTTTATACTACCCTCCTACTATTACCTATTCTCTCACCTTTTATAGCTATTTATGCTCATTTCTTTTCTCCCTTGTAAACTATAAGTTCTTCAGAAAGGAGACTAGTCTCTAGAGGGCCTATAAAATACTAGCTACCCCAAAGTAATAAATAAGTAGATTTGGAAGGCTACATTTAAAAAAATTCTTTGCTTTAATATCTCCATCAAAAGTGCTGTTTGTTTATGTAATTAAGTTTTTTATGAACTTTCACCCAAATTGAAGGTCCTCAGGTGGAAACACACCTATTTGTTCATAATTGCCATGGTCGGAAAATGAGACCATGACTCTGTCTGCAGTAGACAAGATGCCTGATGACCCTGATCATAGATTTCATATTTGCCCTTCAGGTCTGGATTAAGGAATGTTCAAGATCTAAAAGTAACAGCATATGTTTATTGAGGGTCTATTATGTGCCAGGCATGAGCCTAAGCAGTTTACATGCATCCATGATTTAATTCTCACAGTAACACTATGGGATACCAGCTACTTAGTTTTCTCATTTTACAGTTGAAGGAACTGAGTCACTTGTCCACAGTCAGCTAGGTTGGAATTAGGACCCCATCCCAAATCTGCCCGATTCCTAAACTCATCTTCCTTAGTCCGTGAGAAATGAAACTACAAAACCTAAATCTTAATTTCCAACTCTTAGCTCCATATTGCAAAACTAATTCTCCATCAAATAGCTGACACTTGTGAATATACACTTTTATTGACAAGTACAAAAGACTATTAGATAACATTTAGAAGAAGAATAAGAAAGAAATTCATAATTTCACCATCTAAAAAATGATATCAGTCTTCTTCCACATGTATACTTTAAAAAGAAAAATATATATTCTCAGACAGCTGTACATCTGCTTTCAACAGAAAGGTCTGTTTAATGGTAAGGTAAAAACAAGGGAGGTATCGAAGACAAACTTCAGCTATTCCACAGCTTTGCCTGGGGCTCATCTGGCATCAGATGGAAACCTGAAAATATGACAAAGATAAAGTATGTAATTAACAGGAGTTGACTTCCTGCAGACTCAAAGACAGCTCGTAGCAGGGACTCCTAGATGAAAAGAGAGGGCAGAAGTTAACAGCACTGGTCTGTGCCTTGAGTCTACAGCTGCTAAACATGTAGCAAAGAGTAAAAAGTACTTGACTAGAAAATGTAGACTTTTAGCTGCATTCTTAACTGTTCAGTTATTGGAAATCCATTCTTTCCAAGAAAGATACTAGGCAAATGTTTCTCTCTCAATCAATCAATCAATCTCTCTCTCTCTCCTTCCCCTCCTCCCCCCTCCCCCTCCCTTTCTCCCTGTCTCCCTTGCTCTTTCTCTCTCTTTTTCAGGCAGAACAAAATAATAGTTCCCAAAGATGTCTGTGCCTTCATTGCTGGAACTGTGAATATGTTACCTTACATGGCAAAAGGGACTTTGCACATGATGAAGGGTAAAGACTTTGAAATGGGGGGATTATGCTGGATTATCCAAGTGGGTCCAACCTAATCACATGACTGCTTAAAAGGGGAGAACTGGGCAGTGCGATGGTGGCTCAGTGGTAGAATTTTTACCTGCCATGCCAGAGTCCCGGGTTTGATTCCCAGCACCTGCCCATGCAAAAAAAAAAAGTGGAGAACCTTCCCTGGCTGTAGTCGTTGAGAGATGTGACTACTGAGGAACAGTCAGAGAGAGAACCAGAGAGATGGAAGCACGAAAAGGATATGATCTGCCTTTGAAGATGGAGACAGGGAGCCACTAGCCAAGAAATGCAGGCAGCCTCTAGAAGCCGGAAAAAGCAAGGAAGCAAACTCCCCCCTGGAACCTCCAGAAAGTAACAGAGCCCTGCTGACATCTTGATTTCAGTTCATTGAGACCCACATCAGACTTCAGACCTACAGAAGTGTAAGATAATAAATTTTATTGTTTTAAGCCACTACATTTGGTGGTAATTCATTATGGCAGCAATAGAAAACTAATTCACACACATTCTCTTTCTGTCTCTGTCAAATGTGTCTTTACTGACTTATACATATGACTACTTTATGCTTGATTCTCCAGTCTTTTATTTATCTTTGAGTTTCTCAAACTGAGACCTCCTTCCCAGACTAGTCACTGCAACAAGTTCCTTTGGCTGCAACTTCAGATCCTCAACCCATTCATCTCAAAAGGAAAACAATATAAAGAAACAGAAACCCATGGAGTCCCTCTCTGCACTGCCAAAAGAGACAGAGGAGAGAAATCTTGTTTGTCTTGCTTACTGCTGAATCCCCAACACCTGGAACAGTACCAGGCACATAATAATACCTCAATAAACATTTGTTGATTGATTGCTTGACTGATGAATGCTGATCTAGAAACTTTTATCTTCTTCCTAGGCCATATGCTGGGAGCTCTTTGCTAGTAGTGACTCTTTGAGTATCCCATAACCCATCTTCCTCCAAAGATAGGGGTGAATAGAGTGAGCCCACTGGGGTGAAGCTGAAATTGAAATGGATCCAGGAGCAGCTCTGCTTGGCCAATGAGGACTTTGCCTAAGCATACCTTACTCTGTGCATGGTGAAGCATATATGACACTTGCTTAGTCATTCATTCAACTAAAGATTAAAAGCATACTATGTGCAGTACTCTTGGCTGCATTCCAAGAACACAAAGATAAAGAGAACATAGTCCCTTGCCATCTCAATGCTGACAGCCTATGAATGACTCCAGACTGCTTTATGATGTGGCAGACACTCTTCTACATACAATAATCTCATTTAAATCTTAGAACAATGATCCAGAGCAACAGGTGTTATTAGTCCCATTTTATGAATAAGAAAACTCAGAAAGTTGAAAACTTATACAAACAGCAAATAAATGGTTCATGCCACACTTAGAATACAGGTCTATGTAGCTCCAAAAACCAATCAGAACTACACACATAGTATAGTGACTTAGAGTTTACAAAGTGCTTTTATCACACATTATCTTACCTTTTCCTCCCAAAAGCTTATGAAATAGGCATTACTATGTCCATTTTACCAAAGAGAAAACTGAAATCCATTCCATTTGCCCAAGTCACAAGATCTTGATTCTAGGCCCTATTTCCTTAGAACTTTCCATGTTTTTATTAAGTTCTGAATTCTTTACAGTCGCTGTATTTGTGAGAGCATGACCCAATACCCTTACAAAGACACATATGAGAATACAAAGTAAGGTTAATAATGCTCCTACAGCGAAGCTCATGCCCAGATGAAAATGTATTAGTTAGAACTGTATTTACTCTGTGTGTCAATTATAATCTCTTCTTGACCTGGGGCCAACAGTTTCATACCTCTCCTTAAATATCATGTTCAGTATATCTTACACCTTTCTCTTTTTAAATGATACTTTAATTTTTTTACACAAGTAGTATATGTTCATTGTGGGAAAACTAAAAAAAAAAAAAGCCTAGAAAATGCACATATTCAGAAAGATAAAAATAATTTTTGAAGTCTACCCAGAGATAAATGCTATAAACTTCTTGGTGTGCATATGACCTATCATAACTTTTTCTATGCTTGTATATATTTGGTTTGAAGTGATGACTATGTTTTGAGATGTGAAAAGCCTCTGAAGTGATGTACCTATAAAGTATACCTCTAAAGGTCAAATGGCCACCAAACTTCCTGGGACTAAAAGCTCAGAGGGAGACCGGCACCAGAAGAAGAGTTAGTACTCATGATTCCCAGCTCAGGAACCCTCCCACTGGTCCTACTTCCTCTCAGTAACCCTAATGCATATTCTCCCTGACATGTTGTCCTTTACTCAATAATTCAAGCATTAAGGAATCCTAACAGAATAAAGTTGGATATTAAAGAATTGTCCCCTTCTGTCTTCTTTGTTGAAAACTGGAGTAATTCTACTACAACAGGTATTTATATACTCATAAGATTTAGAAGTTTCAGGGAAAAAATAGTTTTAAAGACTAATCTTTGCACTACCTGGAATTAAAAGGGACAGCATTATTTACTTTGCCTCATTTTTCTTGAGAAAGCAAGGATGGAACTTCAAGTGGGGAAGTAGACATTTTTGTGCATATATATATTTTTTGTGTATATATATTTTTGTGCTTTTTCAGGAAGGGTGGGTTCAGTAACAGACTCTAAGAAACTTTCTGAATAATTTGGTATAGTTTTCTTAGGCTATGTAGTGGGGGGCTGTGTATTGAGCTGTGGATATAGCTCTTTGTTTTTGTGTATGCTCACCTCCTAGATGTTGCTAGACATTTTGAAGGTGTATTCAATGGTAGCTGAAACAAGTAGTAGCCTTAAATATAGTTGCAATTTTATGACTTTTCAATTAAATTAGCATGGTGCCTTGTACATTTCCTTCATTTGTAAGGAATACTTCCAAATACTTCATTCAATACTTTAAAATTATAATAGTGTGCAACAAAGCTGTGCCTGACTAGTTACCTTTTACAATAGAAAAGACAGGTCCATAATTAGTCAAAATGCTAAAATTTCTTCTTCCCTTCCAATAAGACCACTTTGGCCTTAGGCAAGTACTTAAGTACTTAAGTGGACTTTGGATCTGGCCTTAGCCAAAAAAGTTTTTATTATTATTAGGGTTAGTTAAGATGGGTAGTGATGAGAGAGGGAATAAAAAATTCTTTAAGGGTAGTGATCACTTCTTTCCTCATTTCTGTGTGTTCCACAGCATCTAGGACAAGGAATGAATAGATTGATGGATGAAAACTCCAAAATTGAAATAGTGGGAAGACTTTGTAAAGAAGTTTGGAACTCAGGAGCACCTGAAAGGAAAAAGGGAGCCGGTGAGCAAAGCCAATGGAGAAGTTTCGTGTAGGCTTGCCACTGATGATGTGGTTACGCCCTGAACTCAGCCATCAGCAAGTGTGAGAATTAAACTTGCATTTCAGCGTTGTGGACTTTAGACCCACCTCTGCCAAAAACAATGCAGCCTTCAGCATATGGCCTTCTTCTTCTAAAATAGAGGACCAAGATGGGGATGGAGACCAGGTGATTTCTGAAGTTTTTTCAGAGCCACTACCAGCGCTTTGGGGCCCTTCACAAAGATGTTCCCTGATGTTCTCCCACGTCGCAGCCAGCTGTGCCCAAGTTCATGTACACCCCCTGAAAGCAATCTCCACTAAAGAGCTCCTGCCCAAAATCCCAGCTTTCCCCACCTCCCAGTTCTCCAAGGAGCTCTTTCTTTCACCTGCCCACCAGCCAATCAAAGTTCTGATGCTAATCAGTTAATCTAGAGGCAGCAATTCTTAGACCTTTGTGTGAAAACAATTCTCTGAGGATTGAGTTCGAAATGCAGTTTCCTGGGTCCATCCACAGTCTGCTCAATAGGTATTAGAAAGGAGTCTATGATCTTCTAACAAAAAAACCTTAGAAGATTCTGATGCTGGTGATTCAACAGAATCCAAGGATCAAATTCGGTGGGTCCATGAACTTGAAGGAGAAAATACATGTTTTATTTTAATTTATTCAAACTGAAACAGCACTTCCTTCACTTTTGGGTAGCAAAGTCAATAGTATTAGCAGTACCTGTGACTTTGTCACCAACAGAAATCACAGATATTGTTATAGCACATTACTACTGTTGCTGAAGATATCTTGAAATCTCATTTACACTCATCACTACTTTGAAATTATGGTTGTTAGATCTGCCACAAGATCTTGTTATTTAATAGATTAATAAAGAAGCACATATATTACTGTATCACTATTTTATAAAATAGTTTGATCAGTTTCCTTTGTAACCCTATATATGTTTATTATTATTATTTTATTATTTTTTATTTTGGGGTGCATGGTCGGGGAATCGAACCTGGGTCTCCTGCATGTAAGGTGAGCATTCTACCACTGATCCACCCGTCCTATATATTTTATTTTATGCATTTAAAATGAACAGTGAAAGGAGGGTTAGAGGCTTCCGCATAAGGGGTCCCAGGCACAAAAACAGTTGAAAGACTCTCCTCCAGACAGAACTAGCTATCAAAGAACCAAAAGCAGTTTCTGTCACTTTTCAGCTCCCTGTTTTTTTCTCTTTCCCCTCCAAAAAAAGCCACTCTTCTGAAAGGTGATGGATTGCCAAAGCTTTCCCAGCGGTAAAGGAGGCATAGCCTCTTGGCATGCACTGTGTCCTGAAAATGACCTTGGCAAAGTGTGAGGAGAAGCTGGGTTCTTCTGTACCTTCTTCCTTTGGCCTGGAAGGCTTGTCCCTTTGTTTTCCCAAGCTGAACCTCCCTTCCTAGGTCAAAATCCACTGTTTGTTGAAAATATTGATTGACGGTTTAAGAAAACCACATTCTATATGAGCAAAAAATTCCTAGGGTGAATCACTAAATACCCATCAGAAATAGAAATTCAGAAAGAGATGGAGAGCTAGGGACTGCCCACCGTTCTGTAGGCTGGCATCATCATCCTTACTTGATTTCTCATTTATAAACTGGGCCAGGAATAAACAGGGTGGGCATATCCTTTTGGGAAGAGAAGCAAAAGAAACAAGGCCATCGCAGCTGGCCACCTGCCTGAGGTCACATGGTATTTGGGTAGTGCCCACCAATCGCAAGTCCCGTTCACTTTTTAGACTCCTATGTAGCAACTGAAGGGACTACCCAGCTTACTAATGAGGAAGGAGCCTGGAACACGGGCATCCTGGCCCCTGGGAAATGGCTACGGCGACCGAAGTGGAGGCACTCTTTGCATTGGTTTCCTCTTTGCTAAGAACTCCTGGGGAGCTGCGGAGTTTATCTGTCTCCACATCCGGTAAAGGGATCAGTATTCCTGGACTTGTGACTTAAAGAAAATTAGTGACTAGGCCAGACGCGTCCTGACGACTCGCTACCGCAGTCCTAACAGTCAGGGCGGAATTTCCAGACTGGGGAAATGCCCCACCTTCTGGCTTTGGCCAAGATTGGGATTCCTTAGAAAGTTAGGGGGCCAATCGGGGGCCATAAATCTTGGAGAACCTTCGCCGTTTTACAAGGGAGTTCGCGGGGGCTCCTCTTCTCTCGCAGTCTATTTACAACGCCGAAACCTCCGTGTTAATGGACCTGGGATAATGGTGTTTACTTTACCGCGATAAAGCGCTCAGCTTCTTGGGGGAGCGGCTGCGAAATGTCCTGAGGGTGGGAACAGCGCCTGCCGTAAAGCGGGCGCTGCAAGGGTGGGGGCAACAGGTTCTCTTCCAGGCCGCCCTCCCCCTTTAGGGCGGAGGTTTGAGCAGCCCAGGCCTCGCGGGCGAGGACGGTTCCCACATAAATCATCAGCACCAGAGTCTCGGGAAAAGGCGCATTTTTCATTGCCGGCTGCAGGGCAACTCCCGACAGCCAACGAGAAACAGAAGTTGTCTTTAGATAAACCGTCCGCCGGAGCGCGCGTCCTGGCAGCGCGGCCTGCGGGGCACAGGGCAGCGGGGCTTGGCGCTGCGCCCCCGCCAGTCGAACACATCCAAATAACACCCTGAGCCTCCGAAGGGCTGGCCCACGTCCTCCCACCGAAGGGGAGAAAGGGAGCCAAGATGGAAGGAAAGGGAGAACTTCAGGGTCTTGGGAGATTGGAGAAGTGGTACTGGAGAAGATTCTGGAGTCCAAGGCTGGATCCCAACCCCACATTTACGCACTGTAATCTCCAACAAGTGACTTTACCCTCTGAGCTTCAGGAATCTTCAGTTGTAAAAACGAATGTGTGTGCACATACTACCCTCCTAATCTGTGTTCAAAATTGACAGATTTGTGCAGTCTGTAATGCTAGTTACCAACCAGCGGTCCGTGGTTGGGCCGAGAGTATTCCCTGAAGCTCCTGGAATTACTGGCTGACGGGTTGCCCACGCCCATGCTCATTCTCTCCAGGGAGCTTACATCGAATTCCCAAACGAGTCTTCCAACCTCAAAAAGTTGAGGAGAGGTTACACAGGTGGTTCAGTGGTAGCATGCTCGCCTTCCATGCCGGAGACCCTGTTCGATTTGGACCATGCACCACAGGCACCACAACCTCTCAAAAACAAACAAAAAAAAAGTTGAGGAGCAGCGAGCTAGTTCTGTAGGCTCGTGGAAAGTCTACGAGTTCTGGCCCTTCCACTTACTAGCTGTGAGATCTTGCCCGAGTTACTCGAGCCTCCTGTTTCCTCTTCTGAAAAGTGAGGATCATAATAGTATCTAGGATTGCTGTGGGGAGTAAAACCGCTCAGCATGGTGTCTGGCACACAGAAAATGCCCACAAAATGTTGGCTGTGTTTATGCCTCAGCCTTCGCGGTATGGTTAGGTTTACCGACGCTTCGCTCCAAAACCAGGGCTCCCAAACCTAGAAGTTGCAAGCTGAGCGCTGCCAAGATCCCCTCAGCCCTCCTACGGCCCTCAGCACCGGCGGGCGAACAATTTGCACGTTGCCAGATGGAGGCCTTTACACTGTGCCACGGCGCGCGTTGGCCGTCCCAGTGCGTCCCACGGGCTGGATGCCGCGGCACCCCCCAGGGGAACCTGGAGCTCGCCGGGCGGCCGCCCTTTGAAGGCGCCTCTAACCTAGCCGGCCGTCAGGCGCCCGGGGCTCAACCATAATCGGGATTTGGAGGCCGAGGCTCTAAACTGGCCGCTACCAACAAGGGAAATCAAAGCGGCCGCCATCCTGGTAGCTGCGGGTTTGTTTACGTGTTGACATGTGCGCACCCAAGCGGAATGACCTCGAGTTTGGAATCGGCCTTGCGAGCAGAGGGCTAGGGGCCCCCCGGAACAGCCACGGCCAGCCCCATCCCCACCAGAGACCTAGGCTTCCTATCGCGGGCAGACACGTTTCCTTCCCTCTTTGGATCAGAGGTCGGGCCCCAGAGGGGCCTGTTCCCTCTTCCCTGCAAGCCCACCCCTTGTGGCGTCCCGGAGCCCCAGTTCCAGCCGCGCTACCTTCCCCCTCCCAGCAAGCCATCCATTAGTGTAATCCCCTGTCCAAACACTGCGGCCGGGACGGCCAGACGTTGATGTAAACAGACCGGGGAGGGGAAGGGGGGGAACAATTCTAACGATATAAATAAAATAACCATTAGTAGCACAAATTGTTCGATGAGCCAAAGGCCGAGCACCCGACACTCCGGTCTCGTTCGGGTTTGTGTACACAGCGTAGACGCCACGCATCCATCAGGTAAACCCAAGGTCCTCGTCGCGGCCGAAATCTAAATCCAGCGAAGGTGAGGGCGTCGCAGGCGCGTCAGGAAGACCCGGCTCCTGGCACGCAAAGACCGCAACACGCGCACGGCTCGAGACCCACGCGCACGTCGCGGCCACCGCCTGACCGCCCCAGCCCGCCCCAAACCAGCGAAATTCGCGGCTAGCCCCGCTCGGCTCGAAAAACCCCTGGCACCTGTGCATGCAGTCACAGCCTTCCCGCGACACCGCCCCACCCGCAGGCCCGATGCTCACGGGGATCCAGAGCTCACACCCAGACACACTAAGAGTCGGTCTCCACTTGTCCCGGGGCTAGTAATAATAAACTAACATTTACTGAGGGTTTATTGTGCCAGGCGCTGCGCTAAAGTGTTTCCCAGAGGTATTCTCTTTTAATCCTCAGAGAACGTTGTGGAAGGTACTTTCAGTAGTCCCAATTTTACAAATCAGAAAAGCAGGGCTTGGAGAAGTGTAAGGAATTCTCCGGGACAGAAAGAATGGAGACAGGATTTGAACCCACACCTCTGCTCCAGGAAGCGCACCGCACAAACCGCGGTAGAAGAGCTTGTGCAGATTTCTACGTGCCGGTTTCCGACGACTGGAGCCAGGCTCCAGGGCGTCCCCGGCCTCCCTGGGCTGTAGTGGTTTTGTTTGCAGTGGGAAGTTCTTATTTCCCCAGAGGGTGTGGGCAGAGTGTTCTGAGAGGTCGAACACGGAAGGAGAGGAGCCAGGCAGCCCGGAGCCCTGAAGCCTGCTCCCAGGGACGAGAGAGTCGTGGGCCTGCCTGGCTTCCAGAGGTCTAAGAGAGCCCTGCTTTGAGTTTGGGGCCGCAGAGGCTCTTCCTAGAACAAGGATTCAAGGGTCCGGGAGGAGACAAGCAAGGCTTCCGGATCAGAGGCTCTGCTGGGGGTGGGGTGGGGAAGCAATAGACTTGGGAAGGGCTGTTTAGGGGGCAACTGCTATGGAGTCCTGGTCCCTGGACTCTGGCTGAGACAGGATGTTCTTGCCAGCCCAAGGGACTGGGACTCTTGCTGTATGACCTTGGACAAGTCATTTCATTTCTGCAGGCCTTGATTTCATTTCTGTAGGCCTCGATTTCCATGGCTCTAAAATGGGAAGAAGTTACCTGTCTCTTGTCTTGTGGGATTATAACATTAGGAAGAGATCACGCATATGGAAGGCTTTGTTCACTGGTGGGAAGTTTCACGATTCATATCAACTCCATGGTGGGCGCTTCAAAAGTCAGGGTCAAGGAGTGGCTCAGACTGAAGAGAAAGGGAAGAAGACACTGGGAGGAGGGGGGATTGGCATGCAGCTTAGAGGGGACGCTCTTAGGGGAGAAGAAAGGAAGGGAGGGAGCTCAGGGTGACTCCACCCACCTCCCCTCTGTGTTTTTCTTCAATGCAGCTTCCAGTCAATCCTGTCACCAGGGCACATTCCTCTGGGGCTGTTAACCACAGCCTGGGTGCTGCAGAAAAATTGGGGGTTGGGGGCTGTCAAGTACCTAGCAGGAATTCGCAGAAGCAGAAAGAACAGTGCCTGAGCAGGCAATCCTGTGTGGTGGTGCCTCCTGGTAACTGGCTGGGGCTGCCCAAGGGAGGGGAAGGAGTGGGAGAGGAAGCTGGAGAGGAAGCTGAGTGTGCAAAGCAAGGATCTTTAACAGCCTTGGGTAAGCTGAGTGTGCAAAGCAAGGATCTTTAACACCTCTCTGAACCTCAGTTTCTTCCTCTGTTAAAATGGTTAAAATGGAGCCAAATTCAAGAGCTGTTGCAAGAAACCCAAATGATGAAAATGGCAGACATTGACCACGTGTTCACAACATGCCAAACTGGCTTCATATCCATGGATCCGTTAATTCTTCCAACTCTAGGAAGGAAGAGGTCGCTTGTTCATGGGTCTCCCAGCTTATGGGGGAATTGAGGGAGGGACAATTTTAACCACTTTACCTCAAGGTGCTTGTAGGCAAGCCATAAATGGTGGCTGAAATTATCTTTATGGTCACTAAATAGTATAGTATTATTGCTGTAGTCAGTGCTATTATTTCCACTATCACCTCCATTCACTCCCATGACTGAGAGGAGTTATCACTAAGCCCTCTTTATAAAAAAAAAAGAAACAGGCTCAGAGAGACAGGGTGAGCTGCCAGAAGTCACGCAGCAGGGCACGGGCCAAGCGGAGAAAAGAGAAAACCCATGAATCCGAAGGCCAAACATTCTTGCCCAAACCCATGTGGAAGGACGCAAGAAGGAATCGAGTACGGAATAGGTGTGGACGCCGGGGGAGGGAAAGGGTCCTACTCAGTCTGGAGCCCCTGATTTATTTGCATTCCAGCGCGGACACCAATTGGTCAGATCTTTATCTAAACACGATAACAATGACATGCGACTTCGGGGATTTGTTTACAGCAGTTAAAAATGATGCATTTGTGGGAGCAAGAAGTTGGGTCAGGGTGCGGGACTTTTTGCGGCGATTACCAAGGATGAGAAACTGGTAGAGAGGACACAAGAGGGGGTTGTTAGTGGCTCTGGAATGATTACCTAAAATTCCAAGGATGAAGGTGGGCTATGGTTGCTCAGCAGGCAGACTTCTCGCCTGCCATGCCGGAAACCCAGGTTCGATTCCCGGTGCCTGCCCATGCAAAAAATAGAATAAAACTCCAAGGATAAAGCCTCCTTATTTGGGGACAAGAAAGTATGAGATTTGATTGATTATTTTTTTTCCAACTGGGGTAAAGGTGTGCCCGGGAATCCCACTCCTTGATCTCTGTGCTCACAGAAGAGGTTCAGCGTCTCCCTCCTCACACCTAACAACCACCCCTCACACCCACCCCCAGCCACCATCGCAGAGAACATTTACTGAAGGCTTCTCTGTGCCCAGAGCTCTGTAGGCTCTTTTTTTACATCATTTCTTTAATCCTTAAGGCCTATAAATTCCCCACTATTATTATCTCATTTTATAGGAGGAAAAAACTGCCACTTAATGGGGGTTGAAGAACTGGCTCAAGGTCATAAGACTAAAAGGTGGCAAGACCAGGTTCCCAATCGAGGTCTGGAGGACTCCAGGGTCAGTGCTCAGGCCTAACCTAAAACCCAGGCAGAGGTGTGTTGATGACTTAGAGAAATGCACATCTTCCCTGGACCTCACCCAAGACCGGCATCCTCACTCTGCATTCTCCCTGCAGGTAGACTGTCACATGTGCCAATCCTTACACTCATGCTTACAAGGTTTGTGTACATCCATTCATGTACACACACTAGTCCAGGGAAGTGTCCACATAGGACCCATTCAGTTTGGGGGGGCACAATAAGTACATGGGGGTGCACAATAAGTACACAGGCGTGCACATAGGCCATCCTCTCTACTATACTGAGGGAGATAGAGTTTTTAAAAGTCGGAATTGCAAAACAATTTCAATGCAGTTTTATTACTTTTACTTTCAAGAACACACGCAGCCATCACATCCCTGTTAATAAATCCATTCCCTCTTTTTTGCAACTTGGACAGGTGCTTTGTGTAAGATTAATCGTAAAGATCCTATAAATTGCCTTATGGAAATAAGTGCTTCTGATAGCCATGGAGGCTAATGTTCTTCTTGGATCATATAAACATTTTGCCCCCAAATTTCATTTCATTCCAGTAATTCACATTATTGTGGTGGGGAATAGGGAGGTGGGGTGAGATTCAGAATGAGTATCAACCCAGCCCTTCTATTCTGACCACACATTATGAAAGAGCAGAACTCTGATGGAGTCTGAAACCATTAGGAGTCCTGAGCACCTTCTCCCCGAGGCCCACCCACATAGGCACACTTTAATACGTTCACATGGGAAAGCACCATCCTCTTCCATCAAGGGGAAAAACACAGCCATAGAAACACGTGCGTCCAGTTCACATCCATATGGTGGGAATTCGTGTTTCACACCCGTATTTTCATGGTGATGCAACTGCCCCTGCTTCAGGAAATATGTTTGCAGATGAGAAGTAAGAGGGTAGCCCATGACACAGGGGAGTCTCCTCCCAGGAAGCCAGTGACTTGCTGGCACCACTGATACCCAGCAGCAAGCGAGAGGGTAAGAGACTGTGGTAAGGTCCTGATCAGCTACAGAGTGCTCGGGCCTTGCCCTGCTGGCTAGCGTGAGAAGCCAGGAATACTCTCTCCTCTCCCCTGCACTTTAAGGCAATTTCTGAAGTACTTGCCAGCTAAGGTGATCTCAAGGCCAAACTGTCCCCCAATCTAAAAGGTGCTGGTGGGAAAGAAATTAAAGGGAAGGTCATGGTCAGTCTGCTCTGGCTTATGCATGGTGGTGGTCCGGGTGTGGAATTGGCTCTGCTCTCAGACCCCACCCTACACCCATCCATTCTCAAGGGATGTCTGATGCCCAGGCCTCCTGTTCACCCCCTCATTCCACTCCTCTTCAGATCACCACAATAGAAGGAAACAGAGGCTCCTCAGGATCTGCCTGGAGCGGGGATTTCCATGGGGAAGGCAGCCAAGACTGCTGCCTGGAGCTCCAAGGTGGCCAGGCCATGGTAGAGGCTGCTGGAGATGGAAAGTATGAGAGACTTTGGGAGCTGGAGCAGGGTCCAGAGGATAGTCCCTTTCACATGCAGAGGTGCTTGAGCATTTTCATTAGCAGCCCCTGAGAAGCTCGGGGTGGAGTGGGGACAGGGGGTCAAGGCTCTAGAGTGGGACTTACTCAATGAGTCTGATCCCAGCTATCCAACCCTCCAGTGTTGCACCGGGAAGTCCTTCCACCTTAAATATCTACAGGGTCCAGGGAGAATACACCACGAGAGCATCAGAGTGGAGGGATGAAGAGAAAGGAAAAACATAAAAGGGGAGGGGGATGAAATAAGACTGGGGGAGGGGAGGGTTGTGAGAAAAGGAGGAAGATGGAATCTGGTGTGTAGGAGTGAAGACACGATGAGTGAAGAAGCTGAGGGAGACCAGGAGGAGATGAGAAAGAAAGAAAGTGGGGGAAGGGTGGTGAAGAAAAGGGGAGAAAGGAGAAGAAAATGGGTGGGGAGTGGAGGTAAGAGAGGGGCCCTTTGAAAAAGGACGGGGCTGAAAGAGGAAAGAGGAGGGGTGCTAGGAGGAAGTTCTGAGTCCTAGAATCCTACTGGGTCTCCTGAAGCGGTGAGCGAGAGGAGGCAGGAAAGACCTTTCCCCGGAACGGCGGGACTGCAGGGTGGGTAAGAAGAGTACGGGAACCCATGGGCAGGTTCAAAGCCCCCGTGGGCCGACAGGTCTTCCCGGCTCTTCTCGTTAGGGCCCCCGACTCTTGGCCCGCAGCTGGAGAAAGACATGGTAGGAAGAAAACCCGGCACTCCAGGCCCCAAAAGCTCCGGCTTGGAGACGCGCTGCTGGTGGGGGGCAGGGCAAGATGAGGCCTGCAGTCCTTACAACTCCCGCCGTCTCTAGGCCGCCGAACCCCCGACCTCCAGCCTCGACACCTGGATGTCTTTGCAGAGCGAGGCTGCGAGGTCCCGCGGCGCTGCGTTGGACGTCACGCCTTCCGTTCCCCGTGGCTCTGCGCGCCCGTGCGCCGCGTCCACCTGGGACCTGGGTCCTCTCCGCGTCCGGTCCCTGGCCGGTTCTAATCGAGGCAAGCCGCACACGGCCCCATCGCTCCACTACCCGCTAGGATCAGGCGAGCCAGGGACTGTCGCCCGGGCAGTGGTAACCTCCCTTGAGGTTCCGGGAGTCAGGCCCTGAGACCTGGCAGCCCGCTGGCTGAGCAGAGGTCGCGCCGCACCTCGGGAATAGCTGTCCTTGATGCAGCGTAGAACTAAGGCGTAAAGCAACCGACGGCGATAAATGTTTCTTTCCAAGTAAGAAAGATCGTTAGAAGGTATTCGTCCCCACGTGATCCCGCAGGAAGATGTGGGGAAGGATTTCTACCTCCGAGGAGGCCAAAATCCCACAGAGCCGACTTGCGGTTGAGACCAGGAGGGGCTGAGAAGATCTGCCATGAAGAGATAGGAAGAATCTCTGCTTCTTGGAATTTGATCACCGCATTTCTAACCCCCCCTTCCTCCCCCGCCCCGCCACGGTGCTCAGCAACCCGCGCAGAGCAGGCGGGCGCTTGATAAACACTATTGTTAGTGAATTAATTCGCCAAAGATAGCAGCCGCTTTTCTGAAGTCAGATTATATTTTATAAAGTCTAGAGACATTGAAATTTCGCACCGGAAGTTAAACACACTGAAAAAAAGATTAAGAATGTATTCAAAATTCCAATTTAATGCCCAAGTTAACAGTGCTCATTGCACGACCAAATAGTGCACACAAATAGTGCAAATAAGTATCTATATACAGGCGCCCTGTATTTAGGCATTTTTGTTGGAGAAAAAATAATTAATTGATTTTTATTCGACAAAGATACAGTTAATCTTTCTGACCTGTGCGTTTGTTGGTGGAATAGAACCGTTTTGGCGAGGAGAGCTGTGTTTACATTTTTAATCTTTAAAAAATTTTGGAGCGGGGCACATACACATAGATAGACGTGGAAGGTCCTCTCCCGGAGAAATCGAAACTCACATTCTCAGCAACGAGTTGTAATTTACAAAGAACTATAGCATTACTGAATATAGACTGATTTTCTCCCGGGAAAGAGAAGTGGTGAGTTATTTAGGAAATTTAATTCCAGACAAAATGTAGAAATATTTGATATTTATATAAATACATGCAACAAGTTAAAATACTCAAAATGCCATTTTAGACTCTGCCTTAGAAAATTACCACAATGATCAAGAAACTAGAAAGGTTTAATGCTTTGGGGGATTGACCTGCCGGGTTGATATATTTTTTTAAGTAGAAAATGTAGTCATCTTCTCACAATTAAAACACTATTGCCTACAAAAATAAAAACTTTTGGATAGCTTTCCAATAGTCCTAAAAACCAAAAACAAATGCATACAAAGACTACCAAGAACAAAAATTTTAAAAATCTATTTAGAGCTGTGGTTAAAAAAAATCTTTTCTTTCTTAATTTCTTTCTTTCTTTCTGTAAGATGTCATTGGAAATAAATTTTATAAGAGGGCTGTAAAAAAGATTAAAAATTTTACCTGAAATGTTATATAGTTTTGGCCAGCTGAGTTCATGGCAGGATGTTCTTTCATCCTTTAACAGAAAATCACCTTTCTGATTATGGTGCTACATTTAGATTAGAAAGTCAGAAACTTTCAACATTTTTATGGCCTTGGTTACAAAATAAGTGGCTATTTAAAAAGTTGGGAGGTAAAGACATAAGCAGTGGCATATATAACTCAAATATGGAGTATTTGCCTACATTTACTTGTATATTAATTAATGGTTCAAAGAATAATAATTTATTTGAATGCTTTACAGTTTTTGAGGAATCATCAAATTTGATAATGCATGTATTGTAATGGTTAGCGCATGGCGTTTCCTCAAAGAAAGGTATAATAATTTTATTTATCGTTTATGTATCTGTATAGGATATTTCCCCCTCACGGAATTTGCCATGATTTTACCTGTTTATTTACATAATGTAACCTATGGGGAGGAGGGTGCATAAGTGTGTAATGTGACAAGAACCGTGCTGAGGCAGATACACTCGGTTAAAATAAAATCAAACTCTGCCATGGATGCAATTATATTTACTCCATCTGACAGTAATTAGCTAAACGGTCTGAAACGAAAAGCTATTACTAGCCGAGCACAGCTAGATTTCAAAGATTCCCATTTCAAACAAGAAAAAGCAAATGCCCCGGGACGCGAGCGTAACTGGATACTCTTCAGAACCAGGTTCCACATTCTGCTAAGTGTTTCCCGCGAATCAACTGCCGCGGTGGCGCAACTCGGACTCCTTATTTTCCTCCCCGACAGCGGTGCGCGGCTGGCGGCGCACAAGCCCTCGGGTTTCGGGGCTGCAGGCTGCGGACGCTGGCAAGGGAGGCCGCCTGGACTGAACTACACTGGCGAAGATCCCTGCTGGGAAGCCCCGCTGCGGGTGAAACCACATCGACCAAAGGGAATCAGAACGACCCAGAAATGGCACCCAGAGACGACTCGAACGATCACTTTCTCTGGGCGATAAGATAAATCCTAGGAACGCGCTAGTGGTTGGAAGGCCCAGGGGCGCTGGATCAGCCTTGCCCAGGTCGGGGGTATGGGAATATTAAAGGGAGGACAAGGCGCAGAATCTCTCCTGGGGCCCCCGCACTCCAGGTTCTCGCAGTGGAACTTCCAGCCCACCCGGTCTGAACTGCGGGTGAATAAGGGGGCTTGCCCGCGGTACACTAAGGCGAAACCTGGCCTGGGTGCGCTTTAGAGAATAACTAAGGCCAGGCCCAAGGGTACCTGGCAGGGTAGTGGTGGTGGAGGGATTTGGAGGAGAGGGGGACCCGTGAGCCTGCAGTAGGGCGGCGACAGGATTCTATGTGCGCAAGTAGAGGGCTACCTTGTGGGGTTCCGCCAACTGCACCGGGTGTGGGCGTGCCCCGGTGGCCCCTGCGACCTAGGGGCGCTCTGTCCCCCCCGCCGTTCTAAGATGGTTTAAGGGAGACCCAGAAGTAAAGCGTCGCTTAGAAAGAGAACGTAGCAAGGAGAAATGAGATTGCGGTGGAAAGCTAGAGAAAGACAGTTTCGATAGCTTGTGACTTCCTTTTTCCGAATCTTGGAAATTAATACAAAGGAAATTACCCAGAGACGAAAGAAAATTGGGGACCAGAGGGAACAGAATCATTTCCACACGACTGTCTTGCCCTAAAAGGGGGAGCAGGGCTGGAGCGGAGCCTCCGTGACGCCCCCACACTCAGGGTCTCTCCACTCCACAGCGTGGCTCACTCACCCCCGCCTCTCTCCGGATCTTGAGCCCGAGCTCTCGGGATCCTCTGCAAAACCAGGCGCATTCTTCCCTTTGCAGACCCACGACCTGGTTTGGAAGCGCTGGCCTCCGCCTGGGGTGTCATTAATCTCAAGATTTAAAGGAGAGAGGCCCCGAGTGCCCCTGTGGCTGCAGGGTGGTGGTCCCAGCGCCAGGCTCTGCCCCTGCAGGGTCTCTCCCCACCGCCCACGGGCCGACGCCACTCTAAGTACTACCAAGCGCACGTGGCCCGCGCCTCATCCCAGCTCCCCCTGGCAGCCCCAGGGGCCGACTCCCCGCACCATTTCCGCTCCCTTCCTAGACAGCCCCGCCTCTCCCCGCCTCCACCCCGACTGGCTGTTTTTCCTTTCCTCGGCCTTCTGCACCCCACTCCTCCCGCCGTTGCGGGCCCCCGCATGGAAGCCTCCCACCCCTGCCCCTATTCCCTCCTGGTATCTGCCACCACCCGGGATCGTCGTCCATCCTCGCTGCTTCTTCCACCAGCACTTCCGCGTTGTAAAGCCGGTCTTCCCGAGCTCTTCGGTTCTGGGCGCCAAAAAAAGCTGGGACCGGCTGGGGCCGGATGAGGGGCGCCACTTTCAAAGACGGTGCACAGATCTGCGCTGTGCACGGGTCTTTCTGCCGACCTCACAACAGGGCTCGCTGTCCCTCAGTGGGCTAGGCACGGTGGCGGGTGGACGCTCATTGCACTGGGAGGTGGTCTCTGCCAGTCGGGAATTTCCACAATCTCTGGAGAACCCCGTAGAATTGCCCAGAAAACAACCAGGGCCGCACGAGGGCGCCAAAAGGTGTGTGGGTTGGAGATGTCAGAAAGGGATCTCGGAAAATCAAGGCCTAGACCCCAGGCGCCGGATTTGAATGGGCAGAAAAGACTGCCGCCGTGGCTGGGCCCCCTGCTCTGAGCATTCCCGCTCAGATTCCTGCTCTCAAGACCGGTTTGAAGCCACCCAGTGTGTGCAGCACACCGGCCATATCACACCAATGCAGTCAACAAACCCTACTTGATCCTTTAGGCAGAACAGCGGTGGGTAACACGTTGAGCACTTAAGACGTACTGGGCCTCGCATTAAAGCTCCAGATAACGTTCGCTTCATTTAACCCCGGCAATAACCCTGAAGACCGTGTTACGTCTCATTTTTATAGACGAGGAATCTGAGGCTTAGAAACGCCCAACAGCATACACAGACTAGGCCAGGATTCCCACCAAGGCCTATGGGACAAATAACTCCAGCTTCCCATCGCTCACGCGCCTGCTCAGCATGGCGGCTGCAGGGGCCACAGGGGAAAATTCAGCCGGGAATTTGCCCTCAAGGGGCTCACAGTCCGCGTGAGAATTAGATGGGAAGTGATAAGGGACACGAATGTCCTTTGCTAACATGCGTGACAAGTTCGGAGATGGGAGAGATGACTTCCGGCGGAGTGATCAGAGAGCGCTTCCTTAGAGGAGGTAGTATTTGGAAAGAACCTCGGAGAACAACTTTCTACTCGTGTAGACACGGGCGGGAAACACGTTCCGAGTGGAGGGAACAGCTTGAGTTAGAGACAATATTAGGCGGGAACGGACACTTCGCCGATCCATCGATACAAACACTCCAGCTCCTTGTGGATCCAACACCCAGTATTTTTACAAGTCAGGAGTTTTCCTGCCCTCGCAGCAACTGGAAAAACCACCCTCCTAGAGCATCTTTCCTGGGCATTGGATCGAAGGTAGTGAGACTCCCAGAACTGGCCCAGGCTGGGAAGGTGCTGCCCAGCGGAGGAGGAGTCGGTGATGCGGTTACCGGGTGCGTGCAGCGTCGTTTGCAGCGCCTTGTACTTCGCGACTCTGTCCTAGTCCTGGTCTATCACTCGTAGCGCCGCAACATCCCACCGGGTGCAAACAGGGGCGTGGCTCACACGAGCTGGAGCCAATGGAGAAGGAGGCCGGGGCCAGGGACCCGCCCCCCGAAGTGACGCACAGCCCCCGGACAGAGGCTTCACGGCCCCAGCCCCAGTCCTTGCAGAGGCCGTAACAAAACCCAGACCCCCAGGTCCGGGCCAATGGAGGCGATTTAGACTGGAGCGGGACTGCGTCTGTCAAAAATCCTACTCTTCAGCAGCGGCGAAATCCAGGAGGAGAGCTGGAGCCGCCGCGCTGCATCCCCACCCCCGCCGGGATTTATTGAGTATTTGGGCTGGACAATTAAGTGGCCCTGATGATGTTACCAAGCCCGGTCACCTCCACCCCTTTCTCAGTCAAAGACATTTTGAATCTGGAGCAGCAGCAGCAGCACTTCCACGGCGCGCACTTGCAGGCAGACTTAGAGCACCACTTCCACTCGGCGCCCTGCATGCTGGCCGTTGCCGAGGGGGCACAATTTTCTGACGGAGGAGAGGACGACGAGGAAGAAGTGGGAGAGAAACTGTCTTATTTGAACTCTCTAGCTGCAGCCGACGTCCAGGGGGAGTCGGGGCTCTGTCCCCGGAGCTATGTCCACGCAGTCCTGCGAGACTCGTGCAGCGGGCCCAAGGAACTTGAAGAGGAGTCCGAGGTCGTGAGGGACCAGAGCCAAAGTGAGTAGTGGGGGGAAGGAAACGCATCCGCACATCGGGAGCAATGGCAGAGTACCCGCAAACTGCCCATAAACCTTGTCAGCACTGCTGCCTGCCCGTATGGCCTTTGGCTGGAGCCCTGCCTCCACCCTGGTCAACTACAGCTCCGAAAAAAGCACAGGTACCAGCAAGGAAGCCGGAGTAGAGGGCGAAAGACGAGGTGATCCCAACAAGTACTCCCCCAGAGGAGGGAGGCAAGGCAGCCCCAAGGGAAGGGGAGGTTATTGCTGCCTTAATGCTGGTAAGCCACAGGGACTCAAGCCGCTGGGTTCTGACAACTCACATTATTTTGTTTTCCCCAAGAATTAGAGGGGGAAGGAAACGGAACCCTTAACACTTTCCCTCGACCATGAGTTCTCTAGGGTGCAGGGCAGAAGCCCCCTCTTCTCTGAGACGTCTCTCCAATCAGTTTGTTTCCCCAGCGTCAGAAGTGAGTAGGGACTTTGGTCGAGACCACCTGGGTGGTTTCCTCACTTTCTTGGCTTGAAGCTGAGCGCCCTCGCACCCACTGCACGCGGCAGAGAGGGAGGAGGTGGTTTGAGAGGGCGTGGGAACATAGACCATTTTGCGCGACCGTAGCATTCAGACCCCTGAAGCGCCAGCCTTTTTTGAAAATTCGTAACGTTTTGCTTTTGTGTCCGAGACTGCGGCAGAATAGAAAAGGCGCCTAACTTAGGCGGTGACCCCCGACGCTCACAACAGACAGGAGGCGAATTGGGGAGGTGGATCGGATAACTAAGTAAAGCCCCCAGGCAATGTGTTTCCGAGGGGACAGAATCAAAGAATTGCTCGCTCCAAGAGTCGATTTGATGTCGTGGAAGCCAAGGCCTACCCTCTGACAGCTCCCGACCCTAAAATCGACAAGCAAATGTCTAAAACAGTCATTTAAACGCCTTTTCTTTCCAAGGTAACTGAGACATCGTCACGCACCCATTTAACTGTGGGTATGAAGTCTCATATGCTCAGACGTTTCCCAGCAACAAAACTTTCGCGCAACCCATACACATTGGTCCCAAATACCAATACGCCTCACACCTTGAATCATCCATGGCGGAGTGGAAAGCAAATGAGTTTACAAATACTGTAGTTATATAGTCATAAACTTAAATCCCGAAAACAGTCATTAACATATTGAACCGTACATTTAAAATAGGGTGATTTCTTCGCAGAAGCTCGAATTCTAAATAAACGCCTACTAACCATCCTTCCCCCGCCGAACGCATCTCTGGCCGCCGAGGGTGTTCTGAGAGTGTCCCGGCTGTAGAGAAGGGGGTCCACGGTGTCAGGAGCCACATACTTTCAAAAAGGTCCAGGCATTTACTACTACACGCTCTGCGCAGCAACCAAAAAGGGCCACGGCGCTTGGGGGTCAGAGCCTCAGTAAGGCCGGGAATGACTAAGGAACATGTTGTTTTGCTTCTTCTGCAGAAAGCTGTCTCCTGAAGAAACCTCTGGAGGCAGCTGGGGACTGCAAATCCACTGAAGAGAGCGAGAGGCCCAAGCCGCGCAGCCGCCGGAAGCCCCGGGTCCTCTTCTCGCAAGCGCAGGTCTTCGAGCTAGAGCGCAGGTTCAAGCAGCAGCGGTACCTGTCGGCGCCCGAGCGCGAGCACCTCGCCAGCAGCCTGAAGCTCACGTCGACACAAGTGAAGATCTGGTTCCAGAATCGCCGGTACAAGTGCAAGAGACAACGGCAGGACAAATCCCTGGAGCTGAGCGCGCACGCGCCCCCGCCGCCCCCGCCGCGCCGCGTGGCGGTGCCAGTGCTGGTGCGGGATGGCAAACCGTGCGTCACGCCGAGCGCTCAGGCCTACGGTGCGCCATACAGCGTGGGCGCCGGCACCTACTCGTACAACAGCTTCCCCGCCTATGGCTACGGGAACTCCGCTGCGGCCGCGGCTGCCGCCGCTGCAGCCGCCGCCGCTGCTGCGGCAGCCTACAGCGGCAGCTACGGCTGTACATACCCGGCAGGCGGCGGCGGCAGCGGCGGTGGGGCCTCTGCGGCGGCCGCGGCCATGCAGCCCCCCTGCAGTGCGACCGCAGGCGGCCCTTTTGTGAACGTGAGCAACCTGGGCGGCTTTGGTGGTGGTGGCGCGCAGCCGCTGCACCAGGGCGCTGCGGCCGGGGCCGCGTGTGCGCAGGGCACCTTGCAGGGGATCCGGGCCTGGTAGTTACGCGGCGGGTCACGCGGAGGGCGGCCCCCACCGCAGCCCGGCACCGTGGGACTGAAGTGCAGTAAAGACCGGACCTGAGGGCCAGGTCCCCTCGTTAAAAAAAAAAAAGTCTCGCACCCCGGGGTTCCAGAGCGCAGCTCATCCCTGCCCTGGGTGAGGGGGTTCCAGGGCTGGAAGGATGCCTCGATCCCGCAGCCAGAACTGTCTGTTAGGCAGAAACACTGGCTGGGTGCGGGAGAGGACGGTGGCCTCGACCCTAACCCCATGGCGGGTGCGGCGGCTGGGTCTCTAGCTGCCTTTGGTTCTCTCGGAGCGAAAAGGGCTTCTCTCCCGCGGCTTTCCCGTGGCCTCCGCGAAACGTTGGCGGGGAAACGAAGGACAACAAAGCCTGAAGGAGAGAAAAGTGAGGGTCGTAGCCCCAGGCCCCGACGACTCTCTACCCCGTTTGTGGGCTCGGAGCGCCACGCCACAGTCGATTTTTGGTTCCCAAACGCTTCCTCTCTGCAGCAGACACCTCGGCCCTAATTCCTGGACATTCGCGGGGCGTAGAATTTGGGGGTCGGGTCTCGCAGATTTCCAGTCCCCTACAAGGAAAACCAGCGGAGTGAGGTCAGAAGTTGGGAGAGCTGAACAAATCCCGGACCTGGTGGCCAGCCGGAGGCGTTATCGGGTTTCCTTTCTGTTTCATATTTGTATTCAGCACATTATATATATGTAACTATATCCACACGCCGTGTACACACCCGCTGCCATACACTACAGGAGTCAATAAATAAGGTGCAATATTTCCAAACTCGGCTACAGATTATTTTTTAATTTTTTTAAAGAAGGGATCATTTAAACAAGACTGGAAGGAAACGGTGTACAGAGAAAGCTGTCCTTTCTGGGCAGTCGCAGGCCTGGTATCCCCCTGGCCTGGCCCCAGGCTGCAAGGCTGGTCTCTCACCATGGACTTGTTCGTTAATTTCTTCACTTTTTTCTGGACAGGACAGGTCGAAGACTCAGGGCTTTTTGAGTTCTACGGCTTTGTAATCACCCTCGATTTTACCCCCCAGATGCTTGGGCCAGATGCCTGGGCCTGCCTTAGATCAAGGCTCAGACTCTGCCCTACCTCGAGGGTCTCCAGGGAAAAGGAAACATCACTCCCAGGCCAAGCGGCGGGCGGCGCAGGCCGCTTCTTCCTCAGCGGCCACCGGAGCTCCCGGCGCGCCCGGGGACACTGCGTGCGCCCCGCCGCGGCCGCGCTCTCCCCCTGGGCCGCCCTCCCTTCTCCCCCGGCGGCCGCGGCTTTATACGGCTCCTTGTCACTTGCGGAGAATGCCTGCGCGAGGCCTGTGCTGCCACACGGCCGATTGTGAGCGTGCCAAGGCGGGTGAATGGGGAGGCCTCAGAGCGCTGCGCCATTGTGGGGCCGGGCCTCGCTGAAAGGCGGCTCCGGGCCGGGAAGGTGCGGAAAGAATGGCTTTTTATTGGAGTCCCGAACAAAAGGTGTGGTAGGAAGGCTAGGTCCCCTGCGCGAACAAAAACCCCAGCGCGTCGGGATTGACGTCCCCCCCGAGCTCCCCATTGCTTCTCAGAGCGGGGGCTTTGTGTAGCAGTCTGCTCAACAGAGGGACGGAGAAATGCGCGGGGGTTTTGTTCCCCACTTTTTGTGCGCTGGAGGAGGGGGCGGAGGGGGTCGGGGTGGGGGAGACGGGGGCTGAGCGGGCAGCAGGGAGGGGCGCACTGATTAGGCCGGGCGGGCCAGGCGCGGAGACGTTCAGCGGGAGTCGGCAGCCTGAATGCAGGGTCATTATTGCTACAAGTTTAGCAATTTCACCCTTACAGAAGGGGGCGGGGGCTGCCGGGCTGCGGCGAGGCCTCCGGGCTGGGGACCTGTGAAGACGAGGAGGAGGAGGAAGAAAGAAGAGGAGGGGAGGCAGAGAGGGAGGAAAGCGAGGGAGCCCTCCGAAGCCCGCTGACCGCCCAGGATGCGGCTTGGATGCTTCCAAAAGGGCCTAGCGGGAGCTGGAGAGGCGGCGCCTAGGAGGCAAAGACTCTCCGTCCTTTTGCCTCTCCGGCGGTAGAAAGACCCCGGAGCCGAGCGTGGATTAGTGCATCAGGCTGCGGATCGCTCAGCTCCTTGTCTCCGGTTCTCTTGTCTGCCGCCACCCTTTTGCTGGGACACTGCCTCTCACCACAGTCGCCACCACCGTGGCGCCCCAACTCCCCCTTCCTAGCGGTCCCCCTCCTCTAAAGGCACCATCTTCCAGTGGGTTGCTTAGGCTAAGGACTGGGGAGGGAACTGGTTCCCCGCTTGCTTGTAGCGATAAATAACTACTTTCATTCATTCAACAATGTTTACTGACCCACCTACTGTGTATTCACGTGCACTGTTCTGGATGCTGGGGATGGTAAAAAAACAGCATTGTTAACTCATGGGGATGATGAAAAATACAGCATCATAGGGTCATGGAGCTCCCCCCCTCCCAGGAGTGTGAGTATGTGTGTGGGGTGGGGTGGGGGAGAAGGACAAACAACAGATATAAAAGAAATTAGACAAATTATCCAAAGGAAATTGAACCAAGTGCCGAAAGTGGGGTACCTTTTGGAACAGGTGGTCAGAAATGGCCACGATAAGGAGATTACCTTTAAGCAGATGCCCGAGTGACAAAAAGGAAGTCAGTCCAAACAGCACTTTGTTGTGTCAAGCCCCCATGCCTTTGCACATGCCATCCCTCAGTCTGGAATGTCCTTCCACCCTTATCTTTCTGGCGAACTCTTTCTCCTCTTTCAAGGCCAATCTTCTGAACCAACCAAGTGGAGGTGATTGCTCTCTCTTTGTGCCATCAGAATCTTAGGTACTTTCCAATATCACTACATGGTATCCTGCAAAGATTTCTTTGTCTCTTTCCCTCCATGTGATGCGTGAAGGGCCAGGTTGGCATCTTTTCCCTCTGTGTCACAGCCCCAGTAGGAGCTCATGAGACAAGGAGCTCATAGGGACCTGGCCAGAACACCTGGAATTGCTGGCGGGAGACTTGCAAACCTGCCCAGATCCCAGCTAAGGACCCTCCTTCGTTACCCCGATGCCTCCACGGAGACGATGCCCCTGACTCTACAGCTCAAACCCTAGGAAAGAAGGCGGAGAACTAGATGACCACCTTGATGCCAGGACACAAAGATGGGGAGTGGGGATGGAAAACTGGGGTGGGATGGGGGTGGAAAGCTGGAGTGTATGAGATAAATCTGAGACCTGCATCTGGGACCCATTTCAATCTACAATACATTCACTAGTTGCGGAAAATGGTAGTTGAGCAAGACCAGGTCCGATGCTCTGCAAGTGCCCATTTGGTATTTCAGCGGAGAGCTCTAGGAGCCCCCAGCATCCCGGAGCAGCGGCCCGCGCTTCTCCTGGGGGGTTTCTAATTAAGCAACTTCTTTTTCTACAATTCAGTTCATATCCTGCTGGACCGCAGCCTCCGGATGCCCCCAGTGCCCCACCCCCATCTTCTTTGGCCAGTTTCCTCTCCGCCAGCCCTGCCTTAGTCTTTCTTCACTTTATATTCCCTCCTGTTGTGAAAAACAGATATGCAACCTTCATACAGGAAAGGTTCTATGAATTGGCTTCTGCATGTTTTTTGTGTGTCTTAAGATACTTAAAGCCAGTCAGGGTTAGGCACATCCCTACCTGAAAGCCTGCAGGCTCCTAGTATAAATAGCTCCCATCACTCCTGAAGGATTTCCATAGGGCTCCTTCCTGGAGGTGTTAGGAGGCTAACACTTTGGACCAGCAGGGAACCTCTTTCTTGACTTTGCATCCTGGGAGAAAATACACTCCTCCTCAACCCCACCCCACCCCGCACTCTCCACCCAGGCCCAAACTGCTGCTTCACTAGTTCCTTCTACGAACCAAGAGGACTCATAAGATCCAGGTGGAACAACTAATGACTGGCCCATGAGATTTTGAGCTGGTCAATTAAGTGATTCCTCTGGGCCCTGATTTCTGAGCTTTAAGACAGAGGAAAATAAAGTAGATGATTTCCGAAGTCATGTCAGCCTCATACCCTCCTTGCTTCCCTGAACCCGAATGAATAAGCCTCTCCCAACCCAGTGAATGTTGCTACACTGGGCTCAAGAGGTGGGCGGGCAACACTAGTGGGGAGGTGGGATAGATTCTAGAGAGCCAAGTTGTTTTTTCCTGCAGAGACTGACCTTGAGTGTTAAGAGACTGGACTCTGGATTCAGTCTGCCTCCATTCTAACCTCGGCACCACACCACCAGGGGCGGAGACCCTGAATAGGCTAGGACGCCCTGAACCTCGTTTCCCTCCTCTCTAAAATGGGTATGCTTTATAGGGCCTCTGTCCATTTTTTTTTTTTTTACATACAGGAAAATGCACTAATATTAAGTGTACAGCTCAGTGCATTTCCACATACATAAACACACATGTACTAACCACTGTGTGTTTGAGAATCAGTTGAGATGATCCACGTAAAAGCAGCATAAGGTCCAGCGCGCATACTCTGCTGAGCTGTATGACAAAGCCTATGCTGGAAGCTGCTTATACTGAGAAGCCCATCCCCGTGGGCAGCGGGGCAGACCGAAGGATTTAGAACCCCAACACCGCGGGGAACGCGGTCGCCACAGACAAGGGCAGAGTGGCCACACGTGAGCTCCAGGCAGGAGACAAGCCTGTGGGGCCTGCGGGTTTGGGAGGTTGAATGATAGGAGTTCGACTGAAGGGAAAGGTAAAAGGACATTTCAGGTGGAGCCGCGAGCCCTTCTAGCACAATGGTTGCAGGGAGGAAAGGATTAGAAGGGCTAGTCCCCGCAGAGCTTCTCAGTTGCGAGGTCCCGTGCTTAGTGGTTCAGCCAGAGCCACCCGGAGCCGGATTTCTGTGGCAGAGGTGGGGCTGGGTGGGCGGGCGCCTCCCTACCGAACTGCACCGGCAGGAGGCTGATGGGCTCAAGTCCTCTTCTACCGTTCTTGGTTCAGCGCCCCAGAGGGAACTTCCCGCGCGCCTTCCTCCAACTCGAAGGGTCTGAGTCCTGAAAGGACAGCGAATTGTCCTGTGAGTGGCCAGAGCTCAGTGCTGTCCACTGGCCTGGCCCCGCGCGAAGCGACAGGATCCTCAGGACGCGGGAGACGAGCAGGTGCCTCGGGGCCAAGTAGTCGGAGCCCGCCGGAGAGGGAGCGACAGGCCAGCCGCGGGGGCGCCTGGCCAACCCTCTGCTGGTCTGCCCAAACCTGAGGGGCCGCGCCATCCTGAGGACGGCCACCTGCACGTGGAGCCAGTCCCAGCGTGCAGCGCCAAGGTAGGACGTGCTGGCTGGGGTTTGGTGGCGAGTCCAGAGGCCTCTGTAGGCAGTTGTGGAGCAGCGCCTGGGGAGGGAGCATTTATCTCAAAAACGCAGATGCCTCCATGGGACGCCATTTTGCTGTTGTTACCTAAACTGAAGTTAGCAGATTAACGGCAGCAAAGTTTTCCACAAGGGCGTTTAGAAAACTTTTTATTGAAGTGTGAGATACATGCAGAAAATATCTTTTTAATTGCACAGCTCATGAATCTTCATAAACTGAACACGCCCATGCAACCAGCATCAAGAGGAAGAAACCGCCCTAGCTCCCTGCCGAAGTCCCATCATGTTCCCTTTTTTTTTTGCCTTTACCATTGTCCCCAAGGGTACTCTCTATCCTGGCTTCTAACAGCAGAGATTAGTTTTGCCCATTTTGGAAATTCATGGAAATGGAATCATGCACCGTGCACTCTTACATGTGAGATTTATCCATAGTGAGTGTGACTGTAGATGGTTCATTTTCATTACAGTAGAGTAGTGTGGGCATTTGGGTAGTTTCTAAATTGGGACTGTCGAGAATAGTGTTGCTATGAACATTCTAGAATGGTGCTGTCCAACAGATTCCACGTCTGTGCTGTCCAATGTGGTAGCCACTAGCTACGTGTGGCTGTTGAGACTAGAAAAGTGACTGTGTGACTGAGGAGCTAAAATTTAATTTTATTTAAAATGTAAATTCATTGTAAGTCATTTATATAGCCTCATGTGTCTAGGACTACTGTATTGGACAGAGCAGTTCTAGTATATGCGTTTTGGTGACAGTAATACAGATTTCTATTGGATAGATACCTATGGGTACAATCGTTGGGTATGGGGTATGAGTATAAACTTTAAAGAATCTGCCGTGTTTTTTCTAAATTTGTTGTACCAATTTATACTCCCACGAGCAGTAGTGCCTCACCAATACTTAGTCTTTTCGTTTCTTTTCACTTTAACCATTCTGGTGGGCATGTAGTTGAAAGAGGCTTGCATTTACTTTTATGTGATATTGTGAGATTGTCACCTAACCAAAATAAAGGTGATGGCGATGATGGTTAGGGGCTTCCAGAAGGCTGAGATATTATGAGAGTCCAAGCCCACCCTTTACACCATCCCAACCCTGCATCTAGACTATCCCCCACAGCTCTTATTACTTTATACCTTCCTAACATCAGTGTCCCCTGTTTCCTTAGTGTTCCATATTAGAGTATTCCACCAGAGGAGACGGTGTGATTGCCTGGCAGACGGCAACCACAGTGATGCAGCCAGACTTTGTGCTGGCTGTGGTTCTAGTTGGCAGCTGCAGCTTGCTTCTGCCTTGTGTAAAATGGCAGTAGCAATCCTCAGGTGTGCTACCTTCTTGGCCTCCCTAGAAGGAACGTCAGCCTTGGGAGGCAGCCCAGGGACTTCCTCCTGATGTCAGGCTTCAGGAGTGTTATTGTTGGTGGTGGTGTGTGTGTGCTTTGGAGACATTGTCTCTAATCCTCAGAATAACTATGTGAGGTACATGTTATTATCCCTTGTTTACTCATGTGAAAACTGAGGCTCAGAGAGGTTAAGTTACTCCCCCAGGGCCACCCAGCTAATAAACACTGACATTAACCCTGATAAAACTGAGAACATTTATGACATTTTCCCCCCTGCTTTCCATAGATAGATAGAGCCCAGGCTGGTCCAGATCTTGAAATTCTGGATCAAATTAGATGCCCCTGACTAAGCCTCTTCTTAGATTGATCCATGGTCATTGACTGTTGATATGTGGTCAGGTAAGCAAAGGAAATATTTGTTATGTTGTAATATCAGTTGAGTTCACTTTGTGCGACCGGAGTTCTTGGAAAATTGTAGGCAAATAGCTCCTTCTTTGGGGTGGAGGTGGGGGAGGGGATGAAAACAGTACTTTTTAAGTTTACTGCCGGAATTTATTGCTTAGAAATATTGTAAAGTGAATTCTTTCATAAAGTAAAGCATTTCCTTACATTTTGTTTTGTAAGTTTAGGTTTTTGAGTAATAAAAAGAATTAATAGGAACTCAAAATTATACAAGATTTATGAATATTTCATACATTTGCTTAGTTCTATGATGGGAAGAGTTTTCAGGAAAGTTTTGCCTGGACAACTTTGAGAGTGAGATCTCTAAGATGTACACAGATTAGCTCTCTACCCAGATAGTAAGCAACTAGAAACCCATTGCCACCAATAGCTACTGGTGGATTCAACTTCAGCTTGAGGGCTGTTTTCAGTCCCTGATCACTTGGTGAGTCTTTCAGAGAGGTGGCTCAAGAGCCAGATGAGCTATTAGATTAGATGACTGTATTAGTTAGGGTTCTCTAGAGAAACAGAATCAACAGGGAACACTCAAAAATATAAAATTTATAAAAGTGTCTCACGTGACCACGGGAATGCAGAGTCCAAAATCCACAGGGCAGGCTGTGAAGCCGATGACTCGGATGGAGGGTCTGGACCAACTTCACAGGAGAGGCTCACCAGCCAAAACAGGAAGAGCCTGTCTTTTCTGAATCCTCCTTATAAGGCTTTCGGTGATTAGATTAAGCATCACTCATTGCAGAAGATACTCCCTTTTGGCTGATTACAAATGGAATCAGCTGTGGATGCCGCTGACATGCCCATGATTTAATTCTATGAAATGTCCTCATCACAACAGACAAGCCAGCACTTGCCCAACCACCACTTGGCCAAATTGACACATGACCCTGACCATGACAATGAGCTTTAAGGTCCCTTCCAGCCCTGAGATGCTTTAAATTAAATTTGTTACCTGCCAATAGATTCAGCAATAGACTTCAGCTCTGGCGGTGGGAGAGGCCTTAGGAATCACCAAAGTCCAATTCTTTTTTATGCCAACTCCAGTCTGCAGCATCCCCGGCACTAAGTAACTGTTCCACTGGACACCACCCATGGGAGAACCACGTACCTCACCATTCCATAAGTTTGAGAAAGTTCTGCTTTGTGTTCACCTGGAAGATGGCTCCTGTAGCTTCCCCCAGCTGGTCGTCCTGTTCCCACAATGACTGCTCCTGCGTGTCAGGTCTTCAAATCTTTGAAGCCAATGTTTGAATCCCATATAGAGCTTCGCTTCTCCAGATGAAAAAGTCTCACTTTCTTTGACTATCCTCAGCCTGTTGTTTACTCTTCAGTGGTTCTCTAGTCCACCCATTTCTTCTGAGTCTAGTATCTTCTGGTGTGTTCCCCACAGAAAATGTCGAGAACCCCTTCTTCCTAAATCTTCAAACACTTCCATCCTCCCACACTATTCTGAGAAGGTTGAGGCTGACTGGGGGTTCTCCCTCATGTGCCCCACTCTCCTCAATTTGTTTTTGTACTTTAGTCAGCAGAAGAATAAGTGTCCATTCTTCTCTCTAAAAATAATCTTTCCCATTAAAGTCTACATATAATTTCTTCCCTACTTCAAGAAACAGTGTTTCTAATTTTGAGTCCTGAAGTTCCCCTATCTCACAATATAACATCCTCTACCTTTCTTCCTTTCATTGCCAAGCATGACATGATCTCTCCATTGTATTTTCCCTTAACCCTGAGGCCCCTTCTTCAAATATCTTTCTTTCCCTTTCTATCTGTGTGCTAGTTTGAGGCTGTTGTGTACCCCAGAAAAGTCATGTTCTTTCCTTCCTGGTCCAGTCTGGTGGGGCCAGACCTATTGTTTAAGGTGGAGCCTTTCAATTAAGTTGTTTCCATGGAGATGTGACTCAGCCAGTTATGGGTGGAAACTTTTGATTAGGTGGTTTCCATGGAGATGTGTCTCCACCCACGCAAGATGGGTCTTAATTTGCTTACTGGAGTCCTTTAAGAGGGAAGTATTTTGGAAAAACCTTCCGAGCCAACACAGACGGAGATGTTTGGAGATGCAGAAGGAAAAAAAAAAATCCCCTGGGGAAGCTGTTTGAAACGAGGAGCCAGGAGAAAGCCAGCAGATATCCCCCTGTGCCTTCTTATGTGATAGAGAAACCCCCCACATGCCACTGACCTTTTTTCAAAGTCAGGGTATCTTTCCCTGAATGCCTTATATTTTTGGACGTTTTCATCACCTTAGAACTGAAAACTTTTAACTTAATAAATCCCCTTTATAAAAGCCAACCCATTTCTGGTATATTGCATTCTGGCAGCATTAGCAAACTAAAACAGTCTGATTTATGACTATTTGTCTTTGCCAACGGCTTCCTTTTTCTCCCAGCCTACCTGATACTTACCTCCCAAGTAGTAAATATTGATGTCCAGTTGAAGCCTTGGAGGTCATCTAATTTAGCTCTTTCCCAAAGCCTCAACCCCCTGTCGAGCACCAGGAATTATTGTTCTGCTTCTCGTTTAATTATCTAAGACCCGTTCTTGGAGGTCAGCAGTGGTCAAATGGCTTCTCCTTTATTACCTCTCCTCAATGTTTGATATGGTGACCCTTTTTGTTGGAAGTCTTATGGTAATTCTGATACCCTGTACTTTCCTTAACATTTTCTTTCTCAAAAAGTAGTCACTCTTCTTCCTTCTCAAGGAAGGAAAGAACCCTGCAAATTTCTGCAACTTTCGTACACTGTTGCTCTCCTAAAGCTCACTATTGTACATGGTCAGCTATCACGTTTATACTAAAGGGGTCTGAATCTACAGTTTTAGTCTTGGTCTTCCTCTAATTTCATATTTCCGAATGTGTGGACAGTAATTCTATTTGTACATACCATTGTCAACTCAAGTGCGTCATCACCTTCCAAACCACCTACGTCTTCATTTCTGCCAAAGGCATTTCCTTTTTCTCCTCCCTTTGTTTGGAACCAATCAGCCAACAGTGATTTCCCTGCAAGTGTCTCTTCACTTAGAGAAATTAACTGGACCTTCTGCATAACTGGACCCATTTAATATTAGAACCATCCTGAAGAGTAAGTGCCATTATCCTCATTTTATGCATTAAGAAACCAAATTTTCGGTGGCTCAGCAGGCAGAGTTCTCGCCTGCCATGCCAAAGACACAGGTTCGTTTCCCGGTGCCTGCCCATGCAAAAAAAAAAAAGAAAGAAAGAAACCAAATTTTGAGAATATAACCACCTTACTCAAGGCCACCCAGCTCTTAAGTGACAGAATCCAGGGTTCAAATCCTAGTTTGTCTGATTCTAAAATCAAAGTGCTTTACTGTGATAGGCCTCCTAACTTGTTATCTTGGCTTGGATGTAGCGCCAGTAAACGCCATCTGCATACTAGCAGCAGATCCATTTTCCCCAAATGTCTCCTAATCAAAGGTACCTACATTTTCTCAACTATAACGTGATTCCTTGCTGTGTGCAGGATCAAATATATATATATGTATATATATATATATACACTCAAGATAATACTGAGGCCCCGCTCCCTTGCCTAATCAATCCCATTTCTTGTTAATTTTTAATGATCTATACATTCTCCTGTCTCTTTCTGCCATGCTCATTCCTGGAGTACATCTCAGCTCTACACAGTGAAACCCATCCTAATTTAAAGATAAGTCCTTCCAAATGTATGAAGTATTTTCCAGATACCCAGCCCACAGAGACTGGACTTACTCTAAATGCGGATGAAATAGCCTTACCTGCAAAATCTACCCACTGGTTCAAGCATTCTTTGTTGTCTCCTTATTTCCATCTTCAATTAAAAAATAAGCTCCTCGAGGGTTAGGATCATATTTCATATTCCTTTTGTATTATCCACAGAGATGAATATCAATGAAATCATTTATGAGAAAATTCTTAAGGCAGCATAAAGTGCAATATAAATGACACATTACTCTTAAAGTTACTAATGTTATATACTTTTAACAAAATTATTCTCTGATTGATATTGGGCATAAGATTCAGCAGGCAGCCTGGGGAAACTCGAGGGGCTTGGTAAGTAATTTCAGACACAGGCTTCCTTCTCATCCTCCTATTTAATCCTTAACAATGCCTTTGTGCCTTCTCAGCCTGGCTGTGTGAAAGGGGAGGTGCCTTTATTGCCCAGCAGATGATTGGCTCCTTAAGGACAGGGAACAACTGGCTTTGTTTGTCTAGGTTTCTTTCGGCACTGAGGATAATGCTGAGGACATGGTGGGTGTTTGGTAAGTGTCTGATGAAAGAGCGAACAACTGGTGATATGATTTGGAGCAGAAGTTGGTGGTATCCTGGCTTTCCACTTCCTCTCAGATTCTCTTTCTGGCTTCCCCGGGTGCATTGATAGACTGTCAGGACTAGAAGAGTCAGCCCAAGCTCCTCATTTTGATGATCAGAAAATGATCCCAGAGAGGAGAATGTCTGTCCCCTGGTCACCGGCCTCTTAGTGGCCCATGTCTTCTGATATCTAATCCAGTGTTTCCCCACTATATTTCACTACCTCCCTTGTTAGAATGTCCTGTCCTGCACCTATCCCCAATCCTTTCTGGCAAACTTCCTTTCCCACATCCCCTCTCCCAGGTCTGTACTCTACATGCCCCCTATTTGTGTTTAATGTTGTACACAGTGCTCTTGGGAATGTAAATAAAAATACCTCCGAGGTTGTGAGCATACACACTTTAATAATGTGCAACTATTTGGGGAGGAGCATAATGTCCGTCAGAGAGTTAAAATTCAGAATAGCTTCAGGATCTCTCTTCAGGCTCAAATATCCTCTTAGGATTTTCCTGGGTCTAGAAACATTGTAGGATTTTGATAATAATAAATGATAGTCCAACTCTTTTTTTCCTTTCTTTCTTTCTTTCTTTTTTTTTTTTTAACATGGGCAGGCACCGGGAATCAAACCCGGGTCCTCGGGCTTGGCAGGCAAGGATTCTTACCTGCTGAGCCACCGTGGCCCACCTGATAGTCCAACTCTTAAAATGTCATGCAATATACTAAACATTCTAGAAGACTCACAGCAATTCTACAACCCCAAGTCATAATATCTATTTTATGTCTAAGGAAACTGAGGCTCAGATAGGTTAAGTGGCTTGCTCAAGGTCACACAGCTAGTATCAGAGTTGGAGATTGGACTGATCTTTTTGACTTTTCCAGAAAACTCTTTGTCTACGTTAAGAGACACACTGACTGCCTGCCAGCTGCTTCAGTTGGATGTCCACCTCCTTTGTGGCTGTGCTTGGTGACATCTCTTATCTAAGAGCCGTATCTTGGCTCTCTCAATTATCCTATCTGTTTAGCATTTCTGGAGTCCGACATGTTGTCTCTGCCCTCTAGTGGCCATAAAGGGGTGGCACAACTGTCACTGAGGATCTCTGTTGGCACCTCCTGGAATTGGCCATGGACCCAAGGCCACTTAGTACTCCTTAGTCTCAGGCTTTCCTGGGCTTTGTACCTTGAGGAGGGGCTTTGGGTTCTCTGGGTTCCCCCACTCCTGCTAGTCCTTTAAGGAAGTACTGCCCAGCCATGGCAGAGACTCAAATCGGATAAGAGAGGGACTTGGCAACAGCTCCTAATTCCTCTTTAGAGAATCAGCAAGAGTATCTGACTCAAAGTCTATATAACTGCCGTCCATTCTGAGCAACCACAGTCCATTGACACACCTATGCCTGGTATTGTGCTAAGGTCCAAAATGTACTTATCTTACATGACCTGGAGTAGGTCTCTTGATCTTGCTGAGCAACAGTGCCTGTCCTCATCTGAACACTGGAGCTGCCCTGCCTTGCCTACCCCATAAGGCTGTGATGGGAATCAAGCCAGAAAGCAACTGTGAAATGGGCATAAGGCTTACGGTAGGTCCCCCTTCTCTCCAGCGCCATCTGAGGGCACCAGGGCTCGTGTGCAGATCAAGTCCCCAGAGCTGCCCACGATATCCCCAGAGTTCCTTTAGATGCATAGAAGCAAACCTGCTCTAATTGGACTATGGGTCACATAAGACCACTGGTGCCTTTGGACAAATCGGAAGGCGTTGCTTCCTCCAAGTGGACATGGCTTCTTCCAGGGTGCTAGATGGTCAGTGCCTCTTGGGCCAGGTGCCCTTGTTCAGTGAACAACCTGCATGACCAGGAGTGATGACCTTGGTGCCGGACACATATATGAATCCCTTGTTCCTACTCCCTGAGTAATATGGCACTAAATGGATATGCTGACTGCCTTCACAGGACACCAAAAATAATAACTGGAAAGGGAAGAATTCAGCAGTAAATAGGTGACTTAGCCTCTCTGTGGGAGGAGGGAAAGCCCAGCTCTCCCATCGGGTTCGCTTGACTTTCTCAGGCGCCGGGGCAACTGTTGCTCTTGTCACCGCCCCTACACCTAAAGAAGAATTCTCTCCCTTGATTAGACACTACGGTGGGATCTAATCCTTAAAACACCAAAAGCTGCACATGAAGACTTGAGTTCTGGACACTGATGAATTAGAGACTTGCACTTAGAAGGCAAGCAAGAACAAATAACCCTCTGGTGCAAGATGACAGGACTGGTGGGTCCCAGACCATATCGAGGGCATTTAGACTCTGCTTTCTTCTATCTCCTACCTTGCTCTCCTCTGGCTCCTTCCCCTTTCCCCCCTCCTCTCCTCTCCTTCCCTCTCTCCATCTCTCCTTTCTGCAGCTCTCCTCCCCCATACCTCCTGCCTCTCTTCCTCTTCTCCTCTTCTTTTTCTCTTTCTTTTCCTCCTCCTCCTCCTTCTTCTCCCCCACCCCTTCTCCCTATCTCTGTCTCTTTCTTTGTATAGGAAATGTCCTCATTCTATCTCCTTTCTCTTCCTTTTCCCTTCTCTTTCTTCCCTCCTTTCTACTTTTGTCCATCAACTGGTGTATAATATGGAGCTAGAGAATATTTGATAGCATTATGTATTATATTATTTATTTAAAAATCAGGCAGTTTGAATGAGTGATAACTCTCTTGTAAAAAGAGTCATTATATTAAATTGCTTTTTTATTTGTATGTAAACCATGATTACTTTTTTCTGTGCATATGTGATCTTTTATAGAGAAATTTTACCACTATGGTTTATATAATTCAAGGAGGGTGGGGGGTGGGAAGCCAGCAAAGAGGCATTCAGCCATCTGATTAACATAAAGAAGAAATCCTAAGGACACCAACAGCAAGGAAGGTGGATCCTTTAAACCAGGCTCCTGCTTTGTTTCCCAGCCCTCTCCACACCTCTGTCCACAGACAGAAAATGGAAGTCCAGAGAAGGTATGTGATTTCTCCAGAGTCACACAGCCTGTTGATGACAAAACGTTGTATAGGAAGATTTATTGTCCAGTAGCAAATACATAACACGGCAACAAATATATAACATTGTAGATGGATCTATATGGATCTACAATGTCCATGCTTGTAGGAACTGCAAGAATTCAAACAGCTTAGTAATACCCAGGCACCTCTGGAATGGAATTTATGACCTCCAGGGAGGAGACAGATCATTTAACCAGCTTTCATTTACCGGGTGGACAAAATGGGATTCAACCCCGAAGTCTATAGATTACACGTCAAATTCACATTCACACACAATAGGTCACTCTAATGGAGGGGCCAGGGGTGCAGAAGGTCCACACAGAAGATGTTTTCCTTCCAGCAGTCGGCACACACCCAGCGCCTCGCTCGCTGATGCGTTAGCTGACAGCTCGCCGCAAGCAGCCGCTCCTGGTGCTGTGAGCCTCTCTGCGCCCTCTAAGTACCTTCTCCTGCAATAAGCCAGGCGATTCCTCTTCCCCGGTAGGCTGCGATCTGCAATTAGCAGGCAGTTTTGCTGACTGGCTTTGAGTTTATTAAGTGCTGAATTCCCAGAGCACTTTGTTCTTCTTTTTCTAAACAGCATTTTCCATTCAGTTGTAAAAACTGCTTTTGGAGGCTTTAGTATATGTCAAGCACTATGCCGGGTACTAGGAATACAGACCCAATAAGCCAGGGTCCTTGCCCTCTGGTGGGTTGTAGTGTCATTGGGGGTGGGGGCATAGATTCAGAAAGAACGCTTCCCTCTGTGCTGGCATGAACGAGAGGCAGCCAGGCTAAGCAAAGCAAAGCAAAACCAGTTCTATAAAAGGAAAGGTGGGAAGTTGGTGGGAGAAGGGGTTGAAGGAGGAGGTAAGGGGCAGGTTGTGCTCGCTTGCTGGGTCCCTATAAACTTTACCCACATTAAAATCACCTCTTTGTGTTGGAGGAGAAACAGGTGGAAATATACAGGTCTTATTTTAATATAGGAACAATTTCCTTTTACTTTAAAATTTAAATTAGAATAATAGGGGAAACCGTGAGCAGGGAGCAGGGTATATGAGAACTCTTACCATCAGTTCAATTTTTCTTTCCCATGACCATCGTCCAGTTGCTCAGGTCAGAAACCCCGGAGCCATTCTTGACTCCTCCCTCCCCCTCATCCCCACATCTAGTCCATCAGCCGACTCCTGTAGATTGTGTTTTCAGCTACGTCCGGAATCCATCCAATTCTCTCCATCTCCTTTTCCTCTTCTCCTGAAAGAGCCACCATCTTTCTCTCGTCTGGCTCCTTCAATGATCTTATGACTGGACATTCCACTTCTGCTTTCTCATTCTTCTGAGCCATTCTTCACAAAATCGGAGTGATCTTCTAAAGGTGTAAGAGAAGTTATTCACTTGCCAAGCTTTCAGTGGCTTTCCCAGGTACTTGAATAACATGCAAATTCTTCCCCATGGCCTCCAAGGCATGGTTGATGCCCTGGACCTTTCCCCTTTTCTCATCGCGTGGCCTTCCTTCCATTGCTAAAACACATTTGACTCCTTTATAATCTGCCCCCTCCTCACTGGGCTACCTCCTCCTCCTCCTTCAGGTCTCAGAGAAGCCCTCCCAGGATGGCTGCTATTCTCCAATACCAAGTTCCTTTACTTGGCACCTCTGATCACAATTTGAAATTATGATTTTTTTTTGTTTATTTGTTTTGTCTCTCTCCTAGACTGTAAGTTTCCTGAGGGCAAAGACCATGTCTATTTTGTTCCGTCTTGTCCACTTGCTCCTAGCTGAGTGCCTAGTACAGTGTGTGTGCTCATCCAATACTTGTTGATGAGTGACAGAATGAATGCGGAGCTTGGATTTTGTTCTGTGGGTGATGGGAAGCTGCTGAAGGATTCTAGCAGGGAAATCACATGGTCAGATGGGCACTTTGGAGTGATCACTCTGGCTACAGTGGCATGGGGTGGCTTAAGGGGCAGGTTCTGGAGTCAGGGAAACTAGTGGGGAGGCTATTGCAATAGTCCAAGTGAGAGATGATGAGATATTGAACTAGGGTAGTGGAAATGGGAATGAATGGGAGATAACATTTGTAGGATGTGATAGTTGAGTGGATAAAGAGGTAAAGCAAAGGGAAGACACCAGGATGGTTCTGCGTCTTGGACTGGATGAGAAGGTGAATATCTTTCATGGAGAAGCAGAGCAGGAGAAGAGGTGGGGAGAAGGAACAAGCTGATTGAGTATGTTTGGGGGTAAATTAGGAGCACACCTACACTATCCCTCAAAACATGTCATGCCTCCAAGATGGGAACTGTGCTGCATTTCCCATAGTACCTACAAAACGTAGTGCACATAATCAAGCCTCAGTAACCATCCCTATTGGGGGCTGTACGTGTAGGCCCTTAATCCCCGACGCACTGGGAGTCATGCAAACCCTCGAACCTGTCTGCCCACAAGCCCTCACACCCTGGAGGAGTTGGCTCTCTGAATCCCCCGTCACTCATATCTTCCAGCCCTGATCAGCATGTTCCATTCCTGATAGCCCCTCACCCTTTGCTTGTTTTCAGCCCTGTCAGGAACAAAGCAAGCCTAGAATACATCAGCCTTTTGGCAAGTGATGAGTGATGAGCTGCCTGACTCTAAAAGGCTGCAATGAGTCGGCTTTTCAGTGCTAAGTGCAGTAACCCTGAGACAGAGGTGGTCTGGGACTGGGTGTGGACGGGGCAGCATGAGCAGGTCCTCAGCTGGACAATGGGACATCTCTCCACAATCAATGAAAAGGGTGAAATTAGCACTCAGATCAAGGTAAATTAGATGCACAGGAATTATGTGAGAGGATAAGTGATTCTTTAGTTTCCTTTTCTGTTGTGCATTAGTATTTTTCTTTTTTTGCATGGGCAGGCACTGGGAATTGAACCTGGGTCTCTGACATGGCAGGTGAGAACTCTGCCTGCTGAGCCACCATGGCCAACCCTGTGCATTAGCTTTTTAAAAAACATTTTTTATTGTGAAATATAACATATATACAAAAAAGAGATAAATTTCAAAGTACATTTTAACAAGTAGTTAGAGAATAAATTTCAAAGAATGGTATGGGTTACAGTTCCACAGTTTTAGGTTTTTCCTTCTAGCTCCTCTAAGATGCTGGAGGCTAACAGGAAATATCAATATAATGGATTCAGTAGTCATACTCACTTGTTAAATCCTATCTTCTCACAACTCCTCCTTCCTTTGATCCTTCTCCAAATCTTTAGGGATATTTTGGCAATGACCATTCTAACTTCATGTTGAAAAGGGGTGTCAGCACTACGGAGTAGGGCAATGCAAAGGGTTGATGCTCTTAGAGAGACTGGTAACCATGGATTTCAGGATTTATCTGGCCTAGGAACCATCTGGAGGTTTTAAGTTTCTGGAAAATAAATTTACTGAGTGTTCTAGTTTGCTAGCTGCCAGAATGCAACACATCAGAGACGGATTGGCTTTTAATAAAAGGGGATATATTTTTGTTAGTTCTTCAGAGGTAAGGCAGCTGACTTTCAACTGAGGTTCTTTCTTATGTGGGAAGGCACAGGATGGTCTCTGCTGGCCTTCTCTCCAGGCCTTTGGGTTCCAATCAACTTTCCCCGGGGTGATTTCTTTCTGCATCTCCAAAGGCCTGGGCTGAGCTGCAAGTGCTGAGATGAGGAATGCCACGCTGCTTGGCTGTGCTATGTTGAGCTCTCTCATTTAAGCACCAGCCAATTAAGTCAAACGTCATTCATTGCAGCAGGCACGCCTCCTAACTGACTGACTGCAGATATAATTACGAACAGATGAGGTTCACATACCATTGGCTCATGTCTGAAGCAACAAAACTAGGTGCCTTCACCTGGCCAAGTTGACAACTGAATCTAACTACCACACTGAACAAACCTTTTATTGAGTCTTATATAGAGCCCTGGGTATTCTTTAGGGTTTACAGTAATACTGTTAGCTGGAGGCATGGCATACCATGTCAATTAGCAATATCTAACTGAAGCTCGCATATGAATAACCACCAGAATAGTCTCTCAACTCTATTTGCAATTCTTAGCCACTGGTACCTTATTTTGTTACATTTCTTTTCCCCCTTTTGGCTAGGTAGGTATTGTCAATCCCATGTGCCAGGACCAGACTCATCCCTGGGAGTTATTTTCCATGTTGCCAGGGACATTTATACCACTGGATATTATGTTCCACACAGAGGAGAGGTGTGGTAGTTAGATTCAGTTGTCAACTTGGCCAGGTAAAGGTGCCTACTTCTGTTGCTGTGGACATGAGCCAATGGTACGTGAACCTCATCTGTTGCTCATTACATCTGCAGTCAGCTAAGAGGTGTGCCTGCTGCAATGAATGATGTTTGACTTAATTGGCTGGTGCTTAAATGAGAGAGCTCAACGTAGCACAGTCGAAGCAGCTCAGCATACCTCATCTCAGCACTCGCAGCTCAGCCCATGCCTTTGGAGATGCAGAAGGAAATCACCCCGGGGAAAGTTGTTGGAACCCAGAGGCCTGGAGAGAAGGCCAGCAGAGATCACCCTGTGCCTTCCCACGTAAGAAAGAACCTCAGTTGAAAGTTAGCTGCCTTTCCTCTGAAGAACTAACAAAATATATCCCCTTTAATTAAAAGCCAATCCTTCTCTGGAGTGTTGCGTTCCAGCAGTTTGAACAAGAAGGTAGTGATTTTCCTTGCAGAGTTGGGCTTAGAGAGATAGAGGCCACATATGAGCAACTAAAGAGGTTCTCTGGCAGTAACTCTTAGGTGTAATTATAGGTAGGCTTAGCTTCTCTGTTACAGAAATAAATTTCATAAGATCAAGCCTCAAGATCAAGGGCTTGGCCTATTAATTTGGGAGTCCCTAATGTTTGAGATAGTACGAGGGGTTTCCCAGGTGGGAAAGTTAATAGTTTCGTATTTTTTCTTCTATCCCTCAAAGGGCTTTGACTATACTGTTTTTTTTTTTACTGTACTTTAAAAATACTTTTTAATTATCTGCCCAACATACCCTGGAATATATCTGGGTATTACATTAAGCTATACAGAATTGCAAGACCTCATTCTCAATTCTAAACTCCATGTGTTTAGGTTGTTGAACTGAATTGGCCAGACAGGTTAAGTAAGATTATGTGCTACAGAAAGTTTAGGTTTTGGACAAAATAAGCCTCTCTTTCTTTGGCATCATACAGTAGGTACAGTTCTAAAATGCAGACAATATCATCCTTTACCCTGTATTCTGTCTTTTACCCTGTATTCTGATTTACCTTAGTCCGAAACGGATCAGCTTCATTCTTGTCTCTAATTGAAGCCTGATCTGCTTTTCAGCTTCTTTGACAGTTTCTGCATGTAGCAATGCTGACTTTCGGAGCTGCAGAACTTCAACTCTGAGTCTTAGGTGTCACACAGCTACCCAAAGTTTCAGAAAAATACCAGGTTATACCACATATAGCGCAGGACCTCAGAATTTAGACATAACACTTAGAGCTCAAGAATAAATGTAACTGCTATAGAGGTTTACAATTTAGACCCAATTTTTTCATAAGTGTTTTCTAAAAGAGACCATACAATATTTATCCTTTTGTTTCTGGCTTATTTTGCTCAACATAATGTCCTCATGGTTCATTCATCTCACATGCCTCATGACTTTATTTCTTTCTGTAGCCCCTCAATATTCTTTTCTATGTGTATACCACAGTTCACCTTTCTGCTTCTCAGTCAGTGTATCCTTCAGCCACCTCCATCCATTGGGCATCATGAATAACGTCTCTGTAAACATCCGTGTGAAAATGTCTATTCGAGTCCCTGCTTTCAGTTCTTTCATGTATATCCCGAGTAATGGGCTTGCTTAATCATACAGTGACCTTATATTTAGCCTCTTGTGGGTCGACTGCATTCTCCTCTGGAGGGGCTGCCCCATTCTGCTACCCTACCAACATTGAATATGTACACCTCTCTCCACATTTTCTCTAGCACTTGAATCTTCCTGTTTATTTACTTTATTTTGAATCTGCAGATTTTGTTACGATATATTCAAAAGCATATATTCTATCCAGGTTTGTTGGATTGTTTCCAACCCATTTAGTTGTACAATCATCATCACTCTCAATTGTAGACAAGTTTCATTGCTCAAAGAGAAAAATAACAGACAGACACACCTACACTAAAGAGAAAATCCAAAACTCCCCTTAACTCTTGCCCACCCCCCAATTATTTACACCTAGTATTGTTATGGTATTAGTGATATATTCCTGTTAAATATAGACCATAGCATGCAGTAAATCGTTTTCCCTATATGCCTCCCTATTATTAACTCTTTTCACACGTGTCATACCTTTGAAGTAGTTCATGCAAGAATTTATATTTGTAGTGCTAATCAATAAGATACATGGCTTTAAATAACCCTTTTCAACCATATTCACCTTCAATATGGCTTATAAACCTACTAATGAATTTCCATCACCTCTATCCATTCCCATACTTTTAAATTCAATCTCATTAACTAGGCTGTACGTATTAAGTAACTGTTCTCTCTTCTCTAGCTTCTGTCTATCTGTAGGTCCTCTATATTCTACATTTTAAGACTTTGAGTTTATATTTTCCAAGAGGTTCATATTAGTGAAATCATACAGTATCTCTACTTTTCTGTCTGGCTTATTTTACTCGACATTATGTCCTCAAGGTTCATCCATGTTGTCATATGTTTCAGGACCTCATTTCTTCTTACTGATGCATAATATTCCATTGTATGTATATACCACCATTTTGTTTATCTACCCATCTGTTGATGGGCATTTGGATTGTTTCCATCTTTTGGCAATTGTGAATAATGACACTCTGAACATCAGTGTGTAAATGTCTGTTCGTGACACTGCTTTCAGCTCTTCTGAGTATATCCTGAATACTGGTATACTCAATATATACCCAGGTTATAGGGCAACTTGATATTTAGTTTTCTGAGGAATTGCCAAATTGTCTTCCACCGTGCTGTACCATTATACATTCCCACCAGCAGGGAATTCTAATTTCTCCACATTCTCTCCAACATTTGTAGTTTGTTTAATGGTAGCCATTCTTGTATGTGTGAGATGATATCTCATTGTGGTTTTGATTTGCATTTTCCTTATAGCTAATGAAGATGAGTATCTTTTCATGTGCTATTTCTGTTTCCTCTTCAGAAAATTGTCTATTCATATCTTTTGCCCATTTCATAATTGAGCTGTTTGTTCTTTTGTTGTTGAATTGTATGATTTCTTTATATATACTGGCTATCAAACCCTTAGCAGATATATGGCTTCCAAATATTGTCTCCCATTGAGTTGGCTGCCTCTTCACCTTTTTCACAAAATCGTTTGAGACACAGAAGCATTCGATTTTGAGGAGTCCCCATTTATCTATTTTTTCTTTCATTGCTTTGGGTGTAAAGTTTAGGGAGGTACCACTTATTACTAGATCTTGAAGATGTTTCCCTATATTTTCTTCTAGGGGGTTTATAGTACTGGCTTTTATATTTAGGTCTTTGATACACTTTGAGTTAATTTTTGTATAGCGTGTGAGATAGGGGTCCTCCTTCATTCCTTTGACTATGGATATCAAACCCAGGATCATTTATTGAAAAATCTATTCTGTCTCATTTCAGTGGATTTGGGGGCCATAGGTCTGGTGGTCTATTTCCAAACTCTCAATTCAATTCCGTTTATTCAATATGTCTATCTTTTTGCCAATACCATGCTGTTTTGATCACCGTGGCTTTATAATAAGCTTTAAAATCAGGAAGTGTTAATCCTTCCACTTCATTATTCTTTTTTAGGGTGTTTTTGGCTATTCAAGGCCATTTTCCCTTCCAAATAAATTTGATAAATAGCTTTTCCAAGAATTCAAACTAGGTTGTTGGAATTTTGGGGGGTATTGCATTAAATTTTTTTTTTTTTTTTTTTTTTTTTTTTTAAAGGAAAGACAGAGAGAAGGAAGGAAGGATAGAAGGAAGGAAGGAAGGAAGAAAGGGAAACATTTTTAAACATTTTCTTGTTTTATTGTATTCTGTTTCTCCGTTTTTGTTACATGGGCTGGGGCCGGGAATCGAACCGAGGTCCTCCGGCATAGCAGGCAAGCACTTTGCCCGCTGAGCCACCGCGGCCCGCCCATGCATTAAATTTTTAAATCACTTTGTATAGAATTGACATCTTAATGACATTTAACCTTCTTATCCATGAACGTGGAATGTCTTTCCACCTATTTAGGTCTTCTTCAGTTTATTTTAGCCATGTTTTTTAGTTTTCTGTGTACAGATCCTTTATATCCCTGGTTAAGTTTATTCTGAGATACTTGATTCTTTTAGTTGCTACTGTGAATGGAATTTTTTTTATTGATTGTCTCCTCAGTTAGGTTATTACTGGTGTATATAACTGGGCTGGTAGAAAGTGAAGCATGCCCCCTAAGAAAAGCCATGTGTTAATATAAATCCCATTTCATAAAGATAGAATAATCCCTATTCAATACTGTATGTTTGAAACTGTAATCAGCTCATCTCCCTGGATGATGTGATTTAGTCAAGAGTGGTTGTTAAACTGGATTAAGGGACGACATGTCTCCACCCATTTGGGTGGGTCTTGATTAGTTTCTAAAGTCCTATAAAAGAGGAAACATTTTGGAGAGGGAGATTCAGAGAGAGCAATACTATGAAGCAGAGAATCCACCAGCCAGTGACCTTTGGAGATGAAGAAGGAAAACGCCTCCCAGGAAGCTTCATGAAACCGGAAGCCAGGAAGAGAAGCTAGCAGATGATGCCTTGCTTGACATGTGCCCTTCCAGCTGAGAAAGAAACGTTGAATGTTGTCGGCCTTCTTGAACCAAGGTATCTTTCCCTGGATGCCTTTGATTGGACATTTCTATAGACTTGTTTTAATTGGGACATTTTCTTGGCCTTAGAACTGTAAACTAGCAACTCATTAAATTCCCTTTATTAAAAGCCATTCTGTTTCTGGTATATTGCATTCCAGCAGCTAGCAAACTAGAACAATAACCATTACTGATTTTTGTGCATTAACCTGCTACTAGGTACAAGTACTAGGATTTGTGTATCCTGCTACTTTGCTGAATTTGTTTATAAGCTCAAATAGCTTTGTCACAGATTTCTCAGGATTTTCCAAGTATAAGATCATGTCATCTACAAATAATGTAAGTTTTACTACTTCCTTCCTGATTTGGATGCTTTAATTTCTTTTTCTTGCCTGATTGCTCTGGCTAGAACTTCTAGCATAATGTTGAATAATTGTGGTGACAGAGGGCATCTTTGTCTCATTCCTGATCTCAAGAGAAAGGCTTTCAGTCTCTCACCATTGAACATGATGTTGTATGTAGGTTTTTCATATATGCCCTTTATCAGATTGAAGAAGTTTCCTTCTATTCTTACCTTTTGAAGTGTTTTTGTCAGAAAAAGATGCTGAATTTTGTCAAGTGCTTTTTCAGTGTCAATCAAGACAAACGTGATTTCTCCTTTTCAACTTGTTAATGTGTTGTACTACATTGATTTATTGTCTTGTGTTGAACCACCCTTGAATGCCTGAAATAAACCCCACTTGGTCATGGTGTATAGTTCTTTTAATGTGGCATTGGATTCCATTTCCAAGTATTTTGTCAAGAATTTTTGCATCTATATTCATTAGGGAGATTGGCCTGTAGTTTTCCTTTCTTGAGGTACCTTTATCTGGTTTTGGTATTAGAGTGATATTAGCTTCAAAAAATGAGTTAGGTAATGTTCTTTTTCCTCATTTTTTTTTTTTTTTGAATAGTTCGAGCAGGAATGTTGTTAGTTCTTTTTGGAATTTTTGGTAAAATTCCCCTGTGAAGCCTTGCGGCCCTAGGATTTTCTTTGTAGGAAGATTTTGATGACTGATTGAATCTCTTCACCTGTAATTGGCTTACTGAGATCTTCTATTTCTTCTCAAGTCAGTGTAGCTGACTTGCGTTTCTAGGAATTTGTCCATTTCATCTAAGTTGTCTAGTTTGTTGGCATATGGTTATTCATAGTATCCTCTTACGATTTTTTGTTGTTGTTTTTTAGGGTCCATGGTATTGACTCCCTTCTCATTTCTGATTTTATTTATTTGTATCCTCTCTATTTCTTTGTCAGCCTAGCTAAGGGTCCATCGATTTTATTGATTTTCTCAATGAACCAACTTTTGGGTTTTATTGATTCTATTTTGTTGTTGCTGTTCTCTAGTTTACTTATTTCTGCTTTAATCTTTGTTATTTCTCTCCTTCTATTCGCTTTGGGGTTAGTTTGCTGTTCTCTCTCTAGTTCCTCCAGATGAGGAGTGAAGCCCTTGATTCTTTTTTAATATAGACATTTAGGGCAATATGATGGTTAGGTTCTGGTGTCAACTTGGCCAGGTGATGATGCCCACTTTTTCGGTCAAGTAAGCACTGGTCTGACCACTGCTGCAAGGATATTTCATGGCTTGTTGATAAACCAGAAGGCTGGTGTATTTAATCATCAGTTAAATTGGTTGCATCTGTGACTGATTACATCTGCGACCAAGTAATGGCATGTCTCCCACCATGAGATAATCCAATCAGTTGAAGGCTTTTAAGGAAGAAAAGAGACTCTTTCACTGCTTCTTCAGCCAGTGAACTCTCCTGTAGAATTCGTCCAGAACCTTCATCAGAGCTGCCAGCTTCACAGCCTGCCCTACAGATTTTGGGCCTTTCCATTCCCATGGTTGCATGAGATGCCTTTATAAATCTCATATTTACAGATATCTCCTGTTGGTTCTGTTTCTCTAGAGAGCCTTGAGTAACACGGGCAATAAATTTCCCTCTCGGTACTATCTTTGCCGCAGTCCATAAGTTCTGATATGTTGTATTCTCATTTTCATTCATCTCCAGATATTCCCTGATTTCTCTCGCAATTTCTTCTTTGACCCACTGATTGTTTAATAGTGGGTTATTTAATCTCCATATATTTATGAATGTTCTGGTTCTTTGGTGGTTATTGATTTCCAGCTTCATTCCATTATGGTCCGAGAAAGTCTCTGAATAATTTCAATCTTTTAAAATTTATTAAGATCTGTTTTTTCCCCCAGCAGTATTAACACTGATTGCTATTTTTTCTTGGTGAATTGTCCCTTTTTATATGTAGTGTCCTTCCTTGTCTCTTATATGCCATCTTTACATTTAAAATCTATTTTGTCTGATATTAGTATAGATCTTTCTTTTGGTTACAGCATGCATGGAACATCTTTCTTCCATCCTTCCACTCTCAATCTGTTTATATCCTTGGGTCTATAGCATCTTATTTCTGCTGCAGTATCTTTCATCTCTGTGATATCTATTTTTCTCTGTAGTCTTTCAAATTCTTCCTTATGCTTTTCTAGTGTCTTCTTGATACCCTTTATGTCTTTAGCCAACTCATTAAACTTATTTAGCAGATTTGTATGAACATCTTTAATTAGTTCCAAATTCTGTGTCTCCTCTGGTGTTTTAATTTGGTTATTTGACTGGGCCATATTTTCTTGCACCTTTATATACTTTGTGATTTTCTGCTGGCTTCAAGGCATTTGATTATCTTGATAAGGCTATTTTGAAAGTTGACTTCCCTCACTCATCTAAGATTTTGCGGTTACTTGGGTTTGCGCTGAAGGTCTCCTTTTGCAGTTGATTTCTCAGCAATGCCCCACCAAGCCAAGGCGGGGACCTCACGCAGGAGATGCAACTCTGAAGATCGGTTCCCAGTTTGAAAGAAAGCAGTTTGTCAAACTGCACTTTCCGCATGTTCACAGCAGATGGCGCGCATGGGTCGCCTCTTCCCCTCAAGCCCACCTCTCCCGAAGGGGTCAGCAGGCTCCGCCTCCATCCAACCAGGTGCAAAACAAGTCAAGGCCATCGGTCTGGGTCTCCGTGCGCGCTGAAAGTGGCCAACTTCTGGGCTGGCGGGTGGGTAGTGTACACCGCGGTGGAGGCTCCCCTTGTGGGCATGATGAATTGGTGGGTCCCAGGCTCCCGCTTGGAATGACCTTGGGCTGTGGGACTGGGTATTTCAACTACCCAGGAGTGCCCGGCGGTGTTGTGCAGCTCACTCCCTTGTCCCCGCCTCGCTGCCTGTGCACACCTGCAGCGCTGCTGGCCTCCGTGGAGACAGGATAGAAGCTGTGGGACCCAGGGAGTCTGTTTCGCTGGCCAATTGTCAGCTCAGCTCAGCTCTGTGTACCCCCTCCTCCCGAGGGGAGGGCCCCCCAGTCTCAACCAAAACCAGGTGTCCACAGAAGGCTGTGGGGCTGTGGGGGCCGGGGAGGGGGGAGGTGTCATCACTGTGCCCTGGCAGCAAGGTCTCTGTGCAAAGGTAAACCAAGTCTGCTGGTTTCCAGGTTCCCCACGGGAGCTCCCAGCTGTGGAGCTAGAGGGTAGATGGGAGGTGGGAGTCCGGGAGTACATTGCTCCTTCAGCTCCGGCTCTGGCCTGCCAGTTGCAGCCTCCCCCATGTATAGTCACGACTGAGTAAACTTATCCCGTCCTCTCAATCGTGATTTCTCTGCTTTTTCATCCAGATCCTCCCTATATAATGTAGAAGTCCCTCTCCAGTCATTCATACCCTGGAACTGCTGTCTGTTGCTTTTCTATCATTTCTCTAGTTGTTCCAAAGAGCAGGGGTGGACTCAGCCTATCCTATTCTGCCATCTAGGATTCTTAATAAGAGAAGGCTCTCTGGAGGAGATGGCAGGCTTGGTGGCCACATTTAGTATCTTTTTTTGCTTCTCACCTAAGTTGAGGTCCCCTCATTTCTTAGTTCTTAGCTTGCTTTCTGACAAATATCCTGGATGGGTAGAGGAAAGAATTCAGGACTTGAAATCAAGAGACCTGTGTTTGAATCCCAGCACTGCCTTCTACAGCTGTGCGTCCTTAGAAAATTAACTTAACCTCTCTGCGCCACAGCTTTCTCACTGATGAAGTAAAGGGTCATAGTTCACACATCAGAGGTTTGTTGGAAGAACTTAAAAAAGCTAAAGGACTTAAAGGAATGACTGGCTCATTGGAGGCTTCCATAATGCTACAGCACTCTCCTATTAAAAACAAGTCTCTCTCCCAAGAAGTATCAGGCACTAAAGAAATGAAGTCAGCCATCGGATGTCTGTGATTTACAGTGTGATATGAAGTATGTGTTAATTTAAACCATCCTCAAGGGGAGGTTAAGCCACCTTAATAAAAAAATCATACCACAAGAGTGAGCAGCTAGCAATTAATAAAACATTAACTGCTACTACCAGGGTTTCAGTCATTATTATCTCCCATTAACACCAGAGGCAATTAGTATAATAAATGTATTCAATAGGTTTTCACTGGGGTAAAGATGTGGCTTTTTAATAAGTCTGATTTAGAAATGAGTTCTAGTCAGTAAAATCAGTGCTATTCAAGGTAATACGTATTGGCTAAAATAGTTGAGAGTTGCTCCCTACCCTTTCATGAAGAGAAAAAAAAGATTCTACTGGACCCTCTACATTTCACCTTTCTGGATGGAATTTGAGGCTAGATTTCAAAAGGGTCTTGTGTCCAGCCGCAGTGTCAAAGGATTTTAGTGCCTGAAGCCTTAAGTTTAACTGAATTCTGGCTCTAGATTGTGCAGCCCCTTTTTGCAAACCTTTCCTGAAAAGGTTAGAACACCTGAAAGGACAGAGCCATGGTCAGCTTTCAGAAGTTTATTTTTGTGTCTACATATCTGCGTATGTGGCAGTATTTGATCTGAAACTTGTTTCATCATAATCTGATAATGAAATTGTTGGGAAGTAGCTAAGTCTCAACAATCTATAATGTTTGGGAGTCCCCTATATCTGCCAAAAATAATTTAATGATTTTTTTTTTTTTTTTTTTTTTTGTATGGGCAGGCTCCAGGAATTAAACCCGGGTCTCTGGCACAGCAGCAAAAATAATGTAATAGCTTGGGTGTAAGTAAATGTGTTTTGGTCAGTTCGCAATAGCTAACTTTTATCAAGAGCTTAATATATGCTAGAGCTAAGCACTTTATTTACATTATTTCATTTAATCCTCAGAACAAAACTGTAAGTTCTATTATTGTTTCAATTTTATTTCTAACTAGGGAAAAGGAGGCTTTGAGAAACAAATGCATTGTTGGTGCTCACACAGTGTTTTGGTTTCCTGGCTTAAATAATGGGAATTGATTGGTTTACGGTCTTGAGGATTGGAGAAGTCCAAAGTCAAGGTGTCAGCAAGGCAATGCTTTCTCTCTGATGACTCTGCCATCCTGGGACTGGCTGCTGGTGATCCTTGAGCCTTGGCTTTCCCATCACATGGCAGTGCACATGGCGATGTCTTCTCCCTTCTGCTCCGGTCCCGTTGACTACTGGCTTCTCGCTGCTGCTGGTGGCTTCTCTCTCCATCTGACGTTCACTCTGCTTATAAAGGACTCCAGTAGTCCAGATTAAAGCCCAAACTGATTCAGTTGGACCACACTTTAAGTGAAGAAAAACGTCTTGAAAAGATTTTATTAACAATGCGTCCACACCCACCAGAACGGGGACCAAACCAAGAAGGTGTCCCAATTGGGGTGTACAATTCCATCCAATCCACATCGCATGCTATGAAGTGTTGTGTTGGGTCTGTGTTCTGAGCCCAGGACCAGCTGAAACCAGCGCCCCCTGCACTTCACTGCTATACGATACTTCATGGTGGCATTTGAGAGTTTGAGTTTGTGTAATGGAAGAATTATGCAAACAGGGTGACTGTTTAACAGCAGTTATGCAAACTGCTGACAGCTCTGCCTTTGTCACCTTGATGCTCACCTTTCAACTGACACCTTCAAACTGAGAGGGAGCTGCCCACAGTGATGCCCAGTGATGCCTCTTGTCACAGATTCTGGCAGTTTCCCCCTCTTGACCCTCCCATTTCCTCTAGCCTCTTGGTCTTGTCCCCCCCACCCCCACCCCATTCTCCACGTGGACTCTTAGGACCTCAGGGATGGAATATACATAAACAGTGTCCCAGATGCCTGGTATGCATTATATCTGCACGTGGGCGCGTATCAAGAGGTTCCTTATCTGATAGTTACACTCCACTTACGAGACTGTCGGTTCTCATGCTCCTCTCCCTAAGGTTGCAAATGCCTTTACCTCAAAGTACATTGAATTTTGGTGATGCAAAATGAACTTCAGTTTTAAGTACCAAATTCCTTGGCAAATTCTAAGGCCAAGTTACCTGAGTATCTAATGTCATTCTTTCAGCCTTCAATAAAGATTTAAGAACTTGAGGTAACTTATTTAAAGTATCCACTTAATGTTGAGTCTTTCCGCCGTCATGTGCCAGACTCATAAATGAGGCACTTAAAACCTCTTAGTGTTCTAATGGCTTTGTAATTATACAGAAGGCAAGAAAAGAAATCTTAAAAGGTTAAAAGTGGCCTTGAGAATGCCGTGATATAGTAAGGCAAAAAAAGTAGGTTACAAAACACTGTCACTTCTTTCTTACTAAAACAATGATATATAATACTATATAGGCATATATAGATGCATAGCAAAATGTCTTGGACAATATTCACCAAAATGGAAAGAGTGATTAGCTCTAGGTGATGGGATTTTGAACCCTTTTGTGTTCCTTTCATTTATTTGTCTTCTTTTTTTTTCTACTAATAATATACTTTTAATAAATAATTTAATTAGTTCTACAACACAGAGAATGCAGAGTTACTTTCTAATTTACATCCTTGCTTCTCCCTTGCCATGGTAGAGGAGTCAAGGAGGCATGGATTGGATTTTCCTCCCAATAGTCATACTGTGACTATATTATTTATGTATTCATATGTTGAGAGGGACTGTAGTCCAAGAGTGGAGCCCAAGGCCTTAGGAAAAGTCACTTAATCTCTATGCACCTCAGTCTTCACCCATTAAATGACAGCAGTAATCACAATAAAATAATAAGAACCTACTTTTTATTGTTGGACAGAGGAGCATGGAGTACTGGACACATAAGTAATAGAAAAATACGACCGATATGTGTTCATCTTCGTTAAGGAAACTGCAGCAGGCATTCAGCTTAGAATGGAAAAAAGGGTGGAGGGGATTATTTTCAAAATTCTCCCCATTCCTGATGAAGTCACTCCACCTTTACAAGGAATCCTTAACGGTTTGAACGTTCTGGGGAACAACCACTAGGGGGCACAGTTTCATCATTTGAAAGCCTAGGAACCCTCTCCCCCATTTCTCATCAGTGCTTTCCCCCATCTGAAAATTATAGTGATGACAAATAAGTAGCAAGGAAGCTTTCAGGTGGAGGGAACCCCAAGGTGCCAGGCTTATGCTCCGCCCTTCTACAAGTCTCTTCCCCACCTTTCCTCCTCTGTCACAGTTGGCATCAGTCGCTCTTCCTGTGGGAGCAGGGCCTCGCCGGTCTTACTCAGCTAGACGTTTCCAGAAAGGAACTTTCATTTTGTTCTTCGTGGACTGTGCGGCGAAGCGTTCTTTGTTACTGCGAAGTGCTGACCGTGGCTGCTGTGGAGCACTCTTTGCCTGGAAGTGCCTTTCCCTTGCTTTGGTGTCTCAGACTGGCCATTGAGGTCAGAAACAGTCTGTTTGTCTCCCTACCTGTCCTTCTCAATGTGACAACTCCTTAGCAGATGTTTTAAAACCATCTTTCGCTTGGGGGAGAGCAGTCAAACTTGCCCCATCAATCCACTCTTGGTGATGACGCTTAGAGCCAAATCCCTGCTCTGCTTGGGGTCTAAGTGGGCTCACTGCCCCTTCTCCAACGGCTGCTAAAGTTTTTGAAGAGTAGCAATGCTCAGACTTTAGGATAACTAAGAATCAAATGGAGGACTGTGCTGAAAGTGGAGATTCCCAGGTGCCACATACTGCTTCTGTCGATCTGAGGTGAAGCCCAGGAATTTATTTGTATTTTAACCCCCCGGCAGGGGGTTGATGCAGATGGTCTATGAGAAACCTTGGCTTTCTGTGACAGCAGCTGCGTTCCTGCTTTCCAAATCCCTGCCTGGCGGTCACCCAACCCCAGAGGGCTTTAAATACAGCACTGCCTCTTCCCAGTGCCTGGCTCCCTGCCTCTCTATCTCTCAGATTCTTCATCTCTAAAATGGGACTAATCATCCGATCTGCTTTTTTTTTTAATATCCACACACATACTGTCCAACCATATTATACAATCCATGGCTCACGATATCATCATATAGTTGTGTATTCTTCACCTCGATCATTTTTAGAACATTGCATCACTCCAGAAAAGAAATAAAAAGAAACAGAAAAAGAACCCATACATTCCGTACCCCCATCCCTCCCTCTCGCGAACCTACGATATTTCAATCTACCCAATTTTTACCGTTTATCTTCCCCTATTATTTATTTGTGGTTTTTTTAATCCTTTTTTTTTTTAAACTCAGCTGTACAAACCCTGGATGAAAGGAGCCTCAGACACAAGGTTTTCATGATCACACAGTCACATTGTAAATTATAGTTACATCTTCAAGAATTAAGGCTACTGGGACACAGTTCAGCAGTTTCAGGCACTTCCCTGCAGCCGGCCTACCTTTTCTGAAAATGAAGAGATGACACATGTAAGGTGCTTTTAAAAAAAATGATTATTATTACTTATAATTATTATTACAGGTGACTCGAGGTCGCTACTTTCCTTGGTGATTAGGATCACCTGCGGATCTGCTCCCCTGAGACCTCATGCTGTAAGGATGTGTCTGGTGATCAGATCTCTGATCATTTTCCTGCTAATGCCTAAATGGTGGGTCTGCTTTTGAAAATGACTCCTTATGAATACGTTCAGTGGCCAGTAAGCAGCAGCATTGGGAAATTAATTTAATGACACAGGATTTGAACTTAGAGACACCTTTGCTTCTGCAAGAGGTTAGTAGTAGAGATCTTATCCCGTGTGATGCAATGGCCTTCCCTGAGGTTGGGGAGGGGGGTGGGATGCCTCTCATAAAGTTCTCATTGCTTTATTTTAAATCATCCAGATGCATGTAAAATCTCCCGGGAGAATTCACACACCGTGCTAACAGGGGAGTGGGATTTGTGGTAGAGGGTTAAGGAGCACTTTCATTTTTTACCCTATTTACTTCTGAGTTGTTTGTCTGTTTATTTTACATGTGAAGTCTTGTGTTGCTTTTGTAACTGAGAAACAAGGTTTCGCTTTGTTTAGTTAGTTAGCATGGCAGGTGTGAGATGTGGCTGCCTCCTCCTGTTGAAAACCTCACTGGAAGCAAAAACACAGATACCTACTCAAAATAATATCCTTGCATAATGATTTGTGTGATGACACCTTAACAATTAGCAATTTACAAAGCACGTTCACATCCACTTTCTCCTATTTGATCCATGCAATGGTCTTGTGAGGTAGGTCGCATTTTATCCATTTTACAGCTGAGAAAACGAATACACAATAAAGCGTAAGTATGTTATGTTGTCTAAGTTAACATCTTTCTCACCTCCTTAACCTTTGAGGGTTGCCTTTGGTTGACTTTGCTGTCGTGTTTCTGGCACTTATTCCGTCCTCTCATAAAACATGGTCCTAATCCATCCATTTGTGGATAAGCACTCCCAGCTGAAACGGCCCAATCTGAAAGGACTATTTAGAATTGAGATGGGCAGACTAATGCACCCCTGGCCAGGTAAGAGCTAGTGCTGCTGTGTTTGTTTGCTTCCCAGGGTTATCAAAGCAAAATTCCTAAAAGCAGAATATCTCGTGCATATGTTTTAACAGAACCATGATTTTGTTTAGTCTATCTGGCAGGCAGAAACCACATGAGATTTTTATTGTGCAGAGCTTCCTTTCACAGAAAACTGAAATGTCAGCTCGTGCTTGGGAAGTGGTACATGGCTTTTCCAGTTTGGGCAGAACGCATCCAGGTAGATGTCGTAGGTGTCCTACCTGCCAACGTGTGGCTTTTACTGATCAGGTGAATAGTGATGGTTTTGGTTGTTTGCTCTGCAATTTCAAAAGTTTATTTGTATATTTATTTTCACTGTAGTCATGAGTGGCCCCAAGAAAGTGAAAATGTATTGGACTTACACAAGTATCTCCTTTTAAATCCGAGACTGATTCAGAGAACACTTGTAAAGCAAAGGTCTCTCTAGGACTCGCTAATCTACAGTGCCTAGCGCAGGACGAAATGTGCCGCCTCTTGTTCAAAACTTAAGAATTTCAAGATGACAACATCAGAGCGTTAAACCAAGCGCAGGGCTCTTTGAAAGTGCACTGGTTGTACATCCATGAATTCAGCCCTGAGTCTCTCTCACACTTTACAATTTTGTCTATTTAATTTATTTGTGTTTAGTAAGTAGGACACTGTGATGGTCTGAAGATGTATGACCCGGGTGCCCTGCCCTTCAAGGGGGGCAGGTCACCTGCACCTGTGCTTGGAGGGAGGTGCCTTCTGCTCCACTGTGCAGGAAGAGTGCTGCCACTCCAGCACTTGGAAAGGGTGGGCCCTATGCCCCTAGAGCCTGGCCACCAGTTCCCATGTTTGGAGAGGGTGAAGGCTTCACACCAGTATTTGGGGAGAGCATTGCCGGCTCCATCAGGCCCAGAGGACAAAACATTGATCTATAGATGGCCTTCAAACCCTGAAATCTAATGCGTTTCTGAATTGTTTGGGGCCTGTGACCCCTATTTTTCTTCCAATTTTCTTCCAGTTTTTCCCTTTTGGAATGGGAGTGCTTATTCTATACCTGTCCCTCCACTGTATATTGGAAACAGATAACTTGTTCTCTGGATTCCAGAAATCCACAGACAGAGGAAAATTGTGTCTCAGGACAGACCACACCCATAGCTGATTTTGATGAGACTTTGTACTTGGCATTGTTTCTGAAATGACTTAAAGCTTTGGGGATGTTGATGGAATGAATGTATTTTGCAATAGAAAGAATATGCCATTTTGGAGTCCAGTGGGTGGAGTGTGGACTTTAGAACAATAGGTATCCTAAAAAAAACATGTTCTTAAGCGTAATCCATTCCTGTGGGTGTGAACCTATTGTAAGTAGGACTTTTTGATGAAGTTAGTGCAATTGAAGGTGTGGCCCACCCCAGTCAGAATGGGTTTTAATCCTATTGCTGGAGCCCTATATAAGCCAAATGATATTCAGACTGAGAGAGAAAACCACAGTGAGCAGCCAAAAGCTGAAATTCAGTGGAACCCAGAAGAGAATGGAGTGTACAGGAAAGGCAAACACACTCATTGCCATGCGACCAGGAGCCAAAGACCAAGGGTCCCTAGCAGCCAGCCCCAGAAAGCCAGTCTTCTTGTAGAAAGCACCACCTTTGATGTCACCTTGATTTCCACTTTCTTTTAGCTTCAAACCCATAAGCTAATAAATTCCCATTGTCTAAATCAAGCCATTGCATGGTATTTGCTTGAGTAGCCAATGAAACTAAAATGGATATTAACATATTACAGAATTTTAAAGATGCTGAAGTAAGCCTCTAGTTCCCTTTCCCATGGACACTGCTGTTGTCAGTTTCTTGGGTACCTTTCCAGAGATTTTCATTCATTCACAAACATACATATTCACAATGTGTTATCTACCCTCCTTTACAGCATCCACATACAAATGGGAACATTTTCTATACACTGTTCCACATTTTACCTTCTTACCTTAAAATGTCTTAGAGATCATTCCTTATTGTTACAGATAGCGTCTGGTCATTCTTTTCCATGCCTGTATAATTTTCTACTCTATACAGACATAACAATTTATTTAACCAGTCCCCTTTGATGAATGTTTAGATTGCTTCCAATTACCAAAAATGTTGCAACAAAAATCTCTGTGTATCATTTTCCCACAGTTGTGAGAATTTCTATGAAATTGTGAAATCAAAGCTTATGGTTTGTTTTAAATTGTGATAGACATTGCAAACTGCCCTCTAAAGAGATTATACTAATTTACACTTCCACCAATACTGAGTTACCAAATTTTTTGATGTTTGCCAATCCAATGGGAGGGATACAGTGCTTCATTGTAGTAAATTTTCATTTATTTTATTATCAGTGAAGTGCAACATCTTTTCAAATGGATAGGAATTCATCTCTTCTCTCAACTGCCTGTTCAGATCCTCATTATTTCTTTATTGAGTTTTTGGTCTTTTCTTATGATTTGTATAGATGCTTTATTATTATTATTATTTATTTATTTATTTATTTTGGCATGGGCAGGCACCGGGAATCGAACCCAGGTCTCTGGCATCACAGGCAAGAACTCTGCCTGCTGAGCCACCGTGGCCTGCCTTAGATGCTTTATTGATTAAGGAAACTAGTTCTTGAGCCATGATGAATTGAAAATATCTCCCCCAGTTTGTTTTATCTTTTTAACGTTGTTTTGCCAGTATCACCTTAAACTATATTGTCTCGTGCAATGAATAAGAATCGTGGTTTTTTTCCCCTTTGTCAAAACTATACTACTCATTCCTATATTGATTAACTCACCTTTTACAAATTTATCACAAAAAGCAATTTTTTTTTCTATAAACCTAAAATGCATGCTCTTGTCTCATTCCAAATCGGGTGTCCCTGCCTGGGGCTGGTAGACATTCTTTGGCCATCAGAGTCTAATCTGGGATTTCCTCTGCTTCCACCCGAGCCAAGATCAAAGAGCCCCCCCCACCAAGAAGGGGGGATGTTGAAGGAGAAAAAGTGGAAGGTGGGTTCAAATTAGACTAAGGGTATACAGACAAAAACACAAAGCAGAGTGGCTCCAGGCCATTGGCGACTGGGAATACTTTGTCTAGAATAAAGAAACACAGGGTCTCCCCAGAAGTTGTGTTCCTTACTCAGAAATCATTCTAACTTGAAAGGCATAGAAATGGACTAGTGCATTATTATTTCTCAAATCTACCACCTCAGTTGTGCCTACTCTGCAGCAGGCTCTGAATACACAAGGACAAAAGTGCCAAGTCCTAGCTGGTTAGCAGGGGTACGGGAGGATTACTTGTGTTGGAAAAAGCAATCCTTAATTTAATGGTGCAATGCAGAGAGAGGTATGGACTGAGAATCAGAAGACAAAGTTCTTATCCCTTCCCTTCCATGAACTAACTATGGAATCCCAAGCCCTATCTACTTTGCTTAGGGCCTCCCTGAACAATTCTAAGGGGGCACATGCCATTGACAGAGACCCCCACTTAGATCTGGCAATAAATACTGGTCATTCCCATACATATTGTCCTCTATAACCTCTCTGAAACTTTGTTTCCTTCTCTGTAAAATGCAGGACTAAAGTTGATGGTAGTCTTTATCATCAGATTTAACATTCTTTATGGTTCAGTTCTAGTCATTGAACTGGGAGAAATGGGGTGCTGGCAAACTCAGTAAGTGTCCGTTGAAAAAACACTGTATTCTGATGCTAGTACCATCTTGGTTTCTTTGACGCCTACCCTAGAGAGAAGCAAGCAAGATAAGGAATAAAGTCATAAGAAGATGTGATGAGCATCTATTGTTTCAGCTTTACCTGTCTCCATTTCCCCTTCTTCTGGTGCCTGTTCTTAATTTTGCTTTGGGGAATGTTCCAGCCCAGCACAACCCCAAAACCAAAACACATGCCATACAGGATATTACCCATGACTTTTAATTAAGGACTTACAAACAGGAGAAAACTCTACCCAAAGGCAGCGGATTGGGAAATAAAGGTCAGCACTCTGTCCAAACAAGAGAGAGGGTGAGTACCAGGTGGGGGAATGAGGTGGGGAGAGGAGGTGGCTTATGAGGTTCAGCAGAGTCTCGGAGGTTTGGTTAGTCCTGCGAGATGTGGAGTTTCAGCAGAGTCCCAGGAGAGTTGATTAGGGGGCGGGAGATTTACATTCCTTGATCTTTAATGTCCGGGTCATATATGCAGCTGCATGAAGTGATTTGCTCTCAAAATGGAGGAGGGGGCAGGGCTCAGGCACTGGGTCCTCACAGAGAACCACCAACACTGTATAAATTCTGGCCAATCATGGCACCGCATCCTACCTTGGCCAAAGAGTGATGGTGGACCCAAGTTCCACCAATCAGATGCTCTCTTTCTTGAATTTTAATCTTGAGCCAAGTGATGCAAAAATTGAAAATGGTTGGAGTAGACCCATGCCAAAGGCGGTATCTTGAAGCAGGGCTCAGTAACTGTGGCCCTCCAAATCCAGCCCTCTGACTATTTTTGTAAATAAAGTTTTATTGAAACACAGTAACAAACATTTGTTAATGTATTCTCTGTGATTGTTTTCATGTTACAATGACAGGATGGAGTAGTTACAGCAGAGATTATTTGCCTCACAAAACTTAAAATACTTACTATGTGTACCTTTACAGAAAAAGTTTACCAACCCCTGCCTTAAAGGGATTAGCCATTAATTTCTGCTACTGAAATCCCAGGAGTTGTCCTTGTTCATGTTCATTCCAAAGGTTCTTCAGGTTTCCCTGTATTCTGTGAGCTACTCCGTATTTTTCTGAGAAATTTCTTTCTTTCTTTTTTTTTTTTTTTTGCTTGTTACATGAATTGGTTTCTGTTGCTTAAAACCAACAAAGCCTAACTCTCTTGGCATTTAAAAAAAAATGTTTTCCTGGGAAAAAGCTTTAGAGCCACCAGAACCAACAGAGACCACGCAGCCAGAGACCTTTGGAGAAGAAGGAAAACGCCCCTGGGGAAGCCTTATGAATTGAAGAGAGAAAGCTAACGGACGTTCAGCTTTCTTGAACCAAGGTATCTTTCCCTGGATATCTTAATTTGGAAAATTTTTATAGCTTTGCCTTAATTTGGACATTTTCATGGCCTTAGAACTGTAAACTTGCAACTTAATTCCCCTTTATAAAAGCCATTCCATTCCTGGTATACTGCATTCCAGCAGTTAGCAAACTAACACAGGAGGGATTTCAGATAATTCTACAGCCACTCAGCCAACCATGGAGGCTACCCAGGAAGGGAGGGAGTCCAGATGATTCTAAAGCCACTCAGCTAACAGGGCTTTGGAGTAGGAATCCAGCACTGTATTTGGGTGCTTAATATATGTTGACTTATTTAATCCTGACAACAACTCTATAAGTTCAGGTGCTGTTATTATACCTATTTGAGAGATGAGAGAAATGGAGGTTTAGAGAAGTTATGGAGCTTTCCTGAGGTTACAGAGCTACTAGGTGGTAGAGCTGGAGAAACATCGCACCTCAAGATCTGAACTTCTCAAGACTAGCAGTAGACACCTTCTGGAGGAAGTATGCCAGTGCAAATCTTCTGACATGGCCCCAGGGGTTCCCACATCCTGGAACTCATGGCCTGGTGTTACCCACTTCCCTTAAGTGTGGGCTGGGCCTGGGGTCTTGCTTCTGATAAACAGAACAAAGAGAACAGGATGTCACTTTCAGGACACAAAAGACCACAGCTTCCATCTTGCAGTATTCTATTCTCTCTCTTGTCTTCTCTCTTGCTCCCTTGATGAAGCCAGCCACCATGTTGTAAAATGCTCCACAGAAAAGTCCACATGTTCAAAAGCTGAGGGAGGCCTCTGGCCAGCAGCCCCTGAGTTGCTGAGGCTTTAGTTCGATGGCCGCTATAGCCACATAATGAGCTTGGAGGTGGCCCACCCCCATCAAACCTTCAGAAGAAGCTGCTACCTTGGCCAACCGCTGGATTACTATCCTGGAAGAAATCCTAAAGTAGGGGCTGCAGCTAATCTACCCCTGGATTCCTGACCCACTAAAATCAGGAGATAATTGATGCTGTTGCCTTAAGCTGCTGCATTTGGAGGTCATTTGTGAGTGGCAGGTAAAGAACAAGCCAGGACTCTATCTATCTAGAGTGGACCCTTAAAATAGGATGGCCTGATCGCGTTACTTGACTTCCCTATAACTCAAGATTTTTTTCTTTAAAATGGGATCACAGGAGAACTTGTCATTTGAGGTTGTTGAAAAATAGGATCATATGATTCCAAGAAACTGTTTAGCACAGGAAACAAACAGGATCAAAAATATAACTGGAAACCTGTTCTGTCTGGCTCCAAGTCCTTGAATTTTCTACTCTACTGCAGTGAGAAAACAGGATGGGGAAGAAAAATTAAGGCAGAGTTGAGGTGGGTGGGCCCAGGAGAAATGTATTCTTTTTGTGAACAGGACATAGATGATGGTGGGAATTAAAGGACACGGCCAGAGACGGCTGCTGCTTTCCCATGTGTGTGACAACTCGGGAGAGTGTTGGGATATACGATATCGGTAGCACAATCAAGGACAGAACTATTTATTCTTCCTAAACATCTCAGCAGACTGTGTACTTTTCCTTAGAAAAATAAAACTAACTGGCAAATAGATATAATTATACATACCATGTAACCACAGGATGTAATTATTGACCGCATTCATGCACTCACAGCAAAGAAAATGGGAATTGTTCAGGAGTAACCTTCTCACCCACCAAGACACTGCATGTGAGCTCAGCATTTCTTTTAACGACTGGTTAACAGTTTAACTTGTATATCTTCTGGAACTATTGCAAGCTCTCGGTTGGCCTATCTTAGCTGAAATGAAGGCATAGCCACAAACCAAAAAAAATAGGAATTACAGGTTTTCTGGGGGGTGAGAGCCTACCTCTTATTCCTTGGACTGAAATAGTCTTGTAGCTAACAGGCAGACTCAAGGGTGGACTGTCTGGGTTCAGACGAGGCCACATCATTTTACAATCAGCGTGACCCTGGACAGATCACTCCACCTCTCTCTGAGTCTCAGTTTCCCTATGTGAAAATGACAATCTTCCCTCATTCTCTACTGTACTGTACTTTTGAGAATAAAGCAACTCATGATGCTTGATGTGGGGGCTCATATTAAAAATAAAAATAAAAATAATAAATAAATAAAATAAAATATTTTCCTGTAGTAATCCATTTGTGTAAATAGTGGTTAGGTCCCCAGGCTACCTCAAAAGAATGAGGGATAAGTTCAACTCATGTTTGTTTGTTTTTTAATTATTTCTAGTCATTTAGAGAAGTAAGTATTTGACTTGCTTTTTTTTTTAAATGTCTGATTAAACGTGAACACTGATGCAGCATTGATGGAGAAGGTCCAAATCTTTGCGAAGCAGCGTAGGCGTGACAATGAAAGGACCCGTGTTGTGCCGCACCTGGATAGTATGCAGGATTTTTTAAAAACTGTGGTGGGAAAGCGAGCTCAAAGCACACAGTGGCATCTAGAGTAACTGGTAATCTTGGTTTGCTCAGAACTAAGGGTTTTCTTGGGGCTAAGGAGTTTCCTGGGACACAGGATTTTCATTTTTAAAACTGTGACAGTCCCAGGCCAACTGGGAGAAACTGATCACCCCTGGATATTATATGATTGAAGTTAAATATACATAGTTTTCAGAGATCAAGATAAGAATATTTTCTTCTTTAAATTCTCATTGCTTTGTTTTTAGCCACAATATTTGAATTATTTTAAATTTTCAAATAACGTTAAAGGAGAGCATGAGCTGTCCATGTTTATCTAAAGAAGACATGGGTTAACTATATTTAAGGAATTCTATGTTATAATGGAATCACAGCATGATGAAATGAGTATCAGGTTAGGGATCTGGAGCTCTGGGCAAACATCCTGTCTCTGGGATAACATCATTTTGTTTGTGAATATTACTTCTGAGGAGCATAATGTGCCACACAAGTGTAACATGCTTATTATTGGTGAAAGAAAAGGAGGAGAGTACAACCTCCGATAACTTCTAAAACATGAACCGAGAACCAGAGCCTGGTTGGTGCCGGTGATTTCAGAAATGAACCCAGTGCCAATGCTTGTATGAAAGAAGGAGATTGATCCTCTGGATTTGCATAGTTCTGGAAAATACCTTCTGTGATGAAAAACAGCTATTTGGATTAGGCAGCCTCCAATAAATAGGTGGATTACCCTGCTTCCTTCGTTCAGAACTGACTGGACTTGTTAGATGACTTCTTAACTAGCAGGAAGGAAGAAATAAGGACGTGCGTGTTAAATCAAGTGCAAATATGAAACCTGCTGAGTTGGAAGATGACAAGATGAGCTTTTATCTATGTGTGCTGCAGAGAATGGTCAGTGGAAGTGGCTGGGGGCAGGGTCCTTGGCTAAAGATGGAAGAAACCCTGAAATGGATACCAAATGTTTCCGTAGTCATGAGAACTGAAGGAAAGCTGGTGGATTGGGTAAAAAGGGTAGAAAAAAAAATGAAAAGGGGAAAGGCGTTTGGAAAGAATTTGCTCCCTATAGTTTTCCCAGGCTAATAAATCTAGAAACTCACTGCTCGGGAGGGGATCTTAACCTAGAACCCAGTTACCCACACAGAATTCAAGAGGTCTGTGAACTTGGGTGGGGAAAAAAAATGACATCTTTGTTTTCATTAACTTCAAAGGAAATGCTAATGGATTTAGGCAAATGTAGGCAAAAACCACGTGAGTATTAGTGATATTAGGCTGAGATTTTGTCACCAATAGAAATCACGGATATTTTCAAATCATGTTATTTGTTATAGATGTCTTGAAATATCATTTGTCTTCCTCACTTCATTTCAAAGAAGTGTGATAAGAATTGAAATGTGATAGAAATAAGACCCTCTGCCAGAATTTATTACTTGACACATAAAAAAATTATATATGGAGCCCAAATGTCCATCAATAGACAGGTGGCTAAACAAGCTGTGGTATATACATACAATGGGATATTATGCAGCTGTAAGACAGAATAAAGTTATGAAGTATGTAACAACATAGATGGACCTTGAGGACATTATGCTGAGTGAGATTATCCAGAAACTAAAGGACCAATATTGTATGGTGTCACTGATATGAACTAACATTAATGAATGAACTTGGAGAATTTCAGTTAAGAACAGAGACCATTAGAAGATAGAAATAGGGTAGATATTGGGTAATTGGAGCTGAAGGGATACGGATTGTGCAACAGGACTGATTGTAAAAATTCAGAAATGGATAGTACAGTACTATCTAACTATAATACAATAATGTTAGTATGCTAAATGTGAGAATGATAGAGGGAGGAGGGCTGGGGGCACAAATGAAATCAGAAGGAAAGATAGATGATAAAGACTGATGGTATAATCTAGGAATGCCTAGCGTGTACAACAATAGTGACTAAATGTACAGATTAAAAAATGCTTTTGCATGAGGAAGAACAAAGGAATGTCAATATTGTAGGGTGTTGAAAATAGATGGTAATTCATATTTTAAAACTTTAACTTATGTGTGAGACTAAAGCAAAAAATGTTTATTTGGTACAAAATTTATATTTTGACTAGTGCATCTCCTAATATAATTTATCTGGGCAGTTTAATTGAATGCCAATAGTATATGAAAACTTGAGTAGGGCATGAGATTTTGTAGGTTTGTCCAGAGTGATGCTCTGATAAATTCCAGAGTGATTTGAACAGTGAATAAAAAAGTATTTGCGAAGTCCCCTTGGGGGAAATGGTGAGAAAGAGGGAAAATTCAACTTCCCCATATAGAGAAGGCCTGATATTCTCGCAAGCAGTGAGGACAATGAAATCAATAGGCCGAACCCTCAATCTTGGTTTTTTTTTCATATGAAACTTATCTCTGCAAAGGATAGGCTAAGCCTACTTAAAATTAGGCCTAGGAGTCACCCCCAGAGAACCTATTTTGTTGCACAGATGTGGCCTCTCTCTCAGCCAACACAGCAGGAAAACTCACTGCCCTCCCCCTTTCTCCATGGGGCATGACTCCCAGGGGTGTGGACCTTCCTGGCAACATGGGACAGAAATCCTAGAATGAGCTGGGACTCAGCGCCTAGGGATTGAGAAAACCTTCTCAACTGAAAGGGGGAAGAGAGAAGGGAGACAAAATAAAGAATCAGTGACAGAGAGATTTCAAATAGAGTCCAGAGATTATCTTGGAGGTTATTCTTACGCATTGTATAGATAACTCCTTTTTAATTTAAGATATATTAGAGAGGCTGGAGGGAAGTGCCTGAAACTGTAGAGCTGTGTTCCAGTAGCCATGTTTCTTGAAGATGATTGTATAATGGTATAGCTTTCACAATGTGACTGGGTGATTGTGAAAACCTTGTTCAGATGCTCCTTTTATCAATAGTATAAACACATGAATAAAAAATATGGATTAAAAATAAATTAATTTAAAAAGTACACATGGTATTACCACATTAACTATATTTCAATGTAATTAGTTTCTTTCGTAAATCCTACATGTTTTATTTTATGCATTTGAAAGCGTTATTCTGAGGAGGGGTCCAAGGGGCTCCACCAGGATGCTCAGGGGTCTGTCCCAGGAATCCTGCTCTAGACATTGTCCCATGGAATAACCCAGCACCGTCCCACCACCCCCATGCCCCTCTTTCCCTTCACCTAAACCTACAAGGGTGCTCCGAGGAAACCTGGACAGATGTGTCAGGTGTAGTGTGATGAAGATGATAGATAAAAATATCTGTTCTAGTCCTTGTACGTGGACAGGAACTGGAAAATAATTAACAAAAATGGAGCTAGCTATGTTTGCTTTAAAGTGTTCTTACATTATCTTTTTTTTTAAATTTTTTTAAATTTATTTTATTTTTTTTACATTATCTTTTAATCACTAATTTTATTGAGAGATATTATATCTTCGCATACCATATAATCATCCAAATTGTGCAATCAGTGGTTCACAGCATTATCATGTAGCCGTGCAGTCATCATCACAATAAATTTTTGAACATTTTCATTACTCCAAAAAATAAAAATAAGAATAAAAAGTAAAAAGAAAAGTGAAAAAAAATATCCAACACATCCCATAACCCACCCCTCCATTATTTATCTTTTGTCTTTTTTTTTCTTACTCATCTGTGCACACACTGGATAAAGGGAGTGTCAGTCACAAGGTTTTCACAATCACATGAACACACCTTAAAAGCTCTAAAGTTATTCAGTCATCTTCAAGAATCAAGGCTATTGAGTTACATTTCAACAGTTTCAGATATTTCCCTCTAGCTACTCCAGTATACCAAAACCTGAAAAGGGATGTCTATATATTGCATAAGAATAACCTCCAGAAGGACCTCTCGACTCTATTTGAAATCTCTCAGGCACTGAAACATTATTTTGTTTCATTTCTCTTCTCCCTTTTTGTCAAGAAGGGTTTCTCAATCCCACCATGCCAGGACCAGCTCGTACCTGGGAGTCATATCCTGATACATCCCAGAGTAATGTGGGCAGAAGATTAAAAAGTATCTGCAAAGTCCCCTTGAGGGACTATGGAAAAAGGTGGAAATATTAAACTTCCCCACCTGGGAAAGACCTGATATTCTTGTATTCATTGGGGACTGCCAATTTGATGGGCCAGGCCCTCGATCTTGGGGCTTGCCCTTATGACACTTATTCCTGCAAAGGAGAAGCTAAGCCTACTTATGATTATGCCCAAGAGTCACCCCCAGAGAACCTCTTTTGTTGTTCAGATGTGGCCTCTCTAAGCCAACTCAGCGGGTGAACTCACTGCCCTCCCCACTACCTGAGATATCACTCCTAGGGGTGTAAATTTCCTTGACTACTAGTTTTTTTGTTTGTTTGTTTGTATGTTAAGTTTCATTTCTTTGATAATTCATTTTATAAAAGTATAGTTAGTTTCAAAAAAGCATTTGTGATATCTTTTTTCACATAGGAACTATATCTTTATTGTTGAAAAGGGGAAGAGTGATAAGGAATAATTTTCAATCTTCAACCGATTTTTAAAAAGCCATGCTGCATTCTACTCAGAATTTTAAAAAAATGATATAGAGCTACATAATCTGACACGGAGAGATGTCTATCTTTTTTTTTAGTTAACGAGCAAGAAAAAGTATATAAAGTGGAATTTCATTTTTGTTAAAATTTATGTACCTGTGCATATGAAAATGCCTGGAAGGCCACACATATCAAAGTCACATTGGTGTTAGCATGTTGTGATTATGTGTTAATATTAATCTGTACCGATTTTATTAAAGGAAAGGAAAAGAAATCCTTCAAGGAAAAGTGTAGTGCTGATGTTAAGATTGGCAGCTCCAGGGCACCCCAGGAATCTCTGGTGGGTCCGCCTATAGAGGTGACTCCATGCATCAGATGGCTGGTGCCCGGGAGAGGCCAGCTGGGCACCCCTACATCGTTCTTGGGGGCCTGGACCTCACCTTTGCAGTCTTGGAAGCGCAGAAGAGATGTGTCTCCAGGGAAATAGTTAAACTTGCAAGAGGCAAATGCATAAACTAGAAATCATGTTTTGAATTAGGATGATAATAACACCTGCCTTGCAGGGTATATGAAGGTGAAATGAGAAGAGACACTCAAAGCACTGAGCAGAGTGCATGGCATGTAGAAAACCCTCAGCAAAAAGGAGAATTGCTATAGTGAGGCGTCATCCCAAGAAGATTTCCCTGTAGGAGACCCTAAACTGATCATTAGCCATGACTAACTACTGAGGGCTTCCCACACGCCATGCGGTATGCTGAGGGCTTTGAGCACCTCCTCTCATTTCATCTTCACACACCCGGCAAGACACATGTTATTATCCCCATTTTATAGATGAAGGAATTAGGGCATAAGGTGGTTAGGAAACAACCTCAGGAGAGCAAGATTTGAGTCCCAGTCAGCTGACTCCAATGTCCATTCTCTTAACCAGCATTGCTTTGAGGATGCCGTGATGAGCATGGGTTTTATTTGGATGGTCTTAATGGTGGTACTCGTTATCTCCAGGTCCACTATCCAGATGTGTCTTTGGATGGGCCACTTAATTTTTCTGTGCCTCAGTTTCCTCAGCTGCAGAATGGAATAATATTGGTGCCTATGTCCTAGGGTTGTTGTAAGGATAGAATGCTTCTAAAATAATGCCTGATGCTTGGTAGGTATTCATTTGATGTTAGTGATTGGTCTTGTGGTTTTGGTTGTCGTGGCTACTGGCTTCACTGCTGATCATGAAGTTGTGGGTCTGGGCACCTTGTCCCCCATATTGTGCTGAAAATGCACTGCCCACTTGCCTCCCTGATTGCACCTGTGTGGATATCTTATCGTGACCAGCCCAGCTCTGTGAGCATTTTCTTTTTTCAGCCAGTACCTCATAAAATGTTATCTGTTTAGCCTTCTCAGATATCCCCACAATCCAGTTGGGGCTCCCCAAATTACTCTTTCTGCCAGATTACCTTGACTGGATTTTGTATGTTCACAGATTCTTTTGGAACCTTTTAAACTTGGCAGCTCTATTCTTAGTATCTAGATACTTCATCTTCACAGGATTGCTATCAGCTGGGTGTACTGTCCATACATCATTTACCCTATTCCCAGGATCTGGACCATCCATTACCCAGGGAGCTCCGAGTGCCACTGACAAGGGATAAAGGTGTGAACTGAGTGGACCTTGGGTTTGCTCATAGATAAGGGTGTGTTCTTTTAGGCACTGACCACTCTGAGCTGGGTACACCCATGCCCCAGGCAAGAGCGGCACTGCTGAGACTGAGGACCTGTTCCTGGACAGCTAAAACCAGACTCTTTAGCTTCCACCAAGAGTGTGTGGAGGCGCAGGACTGGGCAATCGCAGTTCTCTCACTTCTTTTTGCAGCAATAGTCAAGGTGTCTGGCTGAGCAGGCAGAAAAAGTTTAAGCGTCCCTTCCCTTGGCTGGACCGCACAGTAGGCCCAGGAAGGGCTAACGGCTGTGCTCTTTCAATTTCTGGCTATTATTATAAGACAATGGGTTGATTGTCGGCGCAGTAATTCCTTTTTCTTGAATGAGATGCCGACAAGAATGTTTCCACGCCAGCCTTCCGTTCTGCAGCCCTTCAGCCTTACAAACTGTGCTGTCCACAATCCCTGCATGTCCCCAGGGGCACACCCAGGTGGGCAGAGGTCAGTTTCCCAAATTCTAGCATCACGGTCGCCATGTATGTCGTATCTATGTACCTTGTACTATTATTTTCTTAACATAATGCTTTAAATGGATTCCCCTTTTTCCTTAAATAAATTAATTTTGACAGGAGCTTTACATCAGAAATATCTGTGACCTTGAAAACATTCTGCTACATGGAAGAAGCCAGGTGCTAAAGGTCACATATTGTTTGATTCTCCTTGATTCTCTGTATACGAAATGTCTAGAATAGGCAAATCCATGGAGACAGGAAGCAGGCTGGTGTTTGCTGGGAGTGGAGTAGGGGGGAAATGGGCAGTGATTACTTAATGGGCTTGGGTGGTCTTCCGGAGTGATGAATCCCTTTTTAAAAAAATATTTGTTTATTTACTTACTTATTTGTTTATTTTATTAGGGCCGTTGTAGGTTTACAGAAATATCATGCAGAAAACAGTTTCCACATACCCCCCACTTACACGCAGACCATTTTCCCAATTAATAACATTTTATATTAGGGTTGTGAATGAAAACGTTTTGAAATTAGAGGGAGGTGGTGGTTGTCCAACATTGTGAATGCACCAAATGCTGTATGCATTTGCACCAAGTATGCTGTAAAAAAAATTTTAAAAACTGTCACTTTTAAAAGGTTAATTGTATGCTATATGAATTTCAACTTAAAAATAAAAAGAGAAGCACCTGTGAAATTATAGGCTTAATGAGCTATTTATTTCTCCTAGTACATATTAAAATACATACATAAGGGTTAAGCATTTAAGTTTTTTCTGTGGATCACTGAAGTTACCATACGTGGCCCTCACCAGGGGTCCCCAGGCCTTGCAGTGGGAGCCTTTGGCAAGGTTTATAGACTCTTCTGGAGAGTCTCCCAGGTCATCCCACGTTGCCACCTTTGGCTCCTACGCTGGTGACTTCCTGCACTAATGCCCCTCGGCCTGTGCCCTTCTGGGTAGGAAGGAGCAGTTTCTGTTCCACTGGGGGCCTGCCCTGGCCACGGGGATTCCATGGCCAGCACCCTCTGCCCGCCTCGTAGAGAGAGGTCTGCTCTTTTCTTGATCCGCGGTGAGAATAGGCTGAGGATTCTGATCAGCTCTCCTCCCTGGGGAATGAGTGGCCACCCAGGCCCTGGGGAAGGGGCATCAAAGCCAGACCAGAGGCGGCTGCAGAGAGAGGATGGGCTTGCCTGACTGTCTGAGTAGTGGCTGCTTGCTGCTTTCTACAAAGGACATGAGGCGGAGGATGGACGTGGAAGTACAAGGGCTGAGTGGGTCCTGGCTCCACTCATTACTAACGGTATAACTTTGAGCAAATCCCTCCACCCTCCTGAGCCTCATTACTCCCATAAAATGGGATTGCTAATATTCAATACCACCTGCCCTACCTGCTGTCCAGGCAGTGGTAAGGTTGAATGAGCAAAGGAAAGTAGAAGTGCTCTGAAAACTCTAAGGTGAGGTCCTTAACCCTGGATACACTTTAGAAAAATGGAGAGGAGATTAAAGAAAAAACAAAATAAAACAATGCTTTAACAGCTGCATTAGTTTGTTAAAGCTGCTGGAATACAATGTATCAGAAATGGTATGGCTTTTATAAAGAGAACTATTATGTTACAAGTTTACAGTCCTAAGATTGTGAGAGAATCCAAATTAAGCCACCAACAAGAGGCTACATTCACTCAGGAAAGGCTGATGCTGTCTGGAACACCTCTGTCAGCTGGGAAGGCATGTGGCTGGCATCTGCTGGTCCTTGTTTCTGTTTCTGTTGCTTCCAGCTTCTGATGTCAGTTGTTTCCTCTCTAAGCATCTGTGGGCATTCACTTAGCTGCTCCAGGATGCACCTTTGGGTTCTGGCTGCTTAGTATCTCATGGGAAGGCACATGGCAATGTCTGCTGGGCTCCGACTGTGTCTAGGCATCTGTCTTCTCTGTCAGCACTCCAAGTATCTCCAAATATCCGTGTCTCTGTCAGCTCTGAAGCAACTGTTCTCCAAGCATCTGCATCTGAGTTTTCTTCAAAATGTTTCTCCTTTTAAAGGAATCTAGTAAATGAATCAAGACCTACCTTGAACAGGTGAGTCACACCTCCATCTAACCAAAAGGCTACACGTGAAACTGAGTGCCACATCTCCTTGGAGATAATCCAATCAATGTTCCCAGTCTACAGTATTGAATCAAATTAAAAGAAAGGGATATTAAAAACAAAACAAAATAAAACAATGCTTTCAGACCTGTATTAGTTTGTTAAAGCTGCTGGAATGCAATACACCAGGAATGGAATGGCTTTTATAAAGGGAATTATTATGGGCTTTTCTGAGGTACATAATCATTTCAAACCAGTACGAGACCCAAGCATAGAGATTCTGATTTCACTGGTCTGGAGTGAGTCCTGGGAATCTGTATTTTTAAATGCTCTGGTGATTCTAATGTGTGGCCAGGGCTGAGAACCACTGCTCCTGAGCTGTGCTGCTCAATATTGTAGCTGCTACAAATTAATTAAATTATTTTAATTATTTATTTAATTTATTTAAATTAAATAAAATTAAAAATTCATCTCCTCAGGTGTGCTAAGCTACATTTTGAGTACTCAATGGCAACATGTAGAGAATGGCTGCCATATTGGACAGCATAGATATGGAGCATTTCCATCATTTCAAAGAGTTCTCTTGCTTCTTAAAGTGTGGTCTGAGGACCAAAAGCATGAGCATCACAGGGAGCATCTTAGAAATACAGGATGTCAGGTCCAAGCCCAACCTACTGAATCAGAATCTGAATTTTAACAAAGTTTAGCAAACTCTCTAGGGATGTCATTAAAGTTTCTGAAACACTCCTCTAAAGCACACATTTCATTCATTCATTCAACTAATATTTATTAAATGCGTAGTACAGGGGCGGGCAACAATGGCTCAGTGGCAGAATTCTCTCCTGCCATGCTAGAGATCCGGGTTCAATTCCCAGAACCTGTCCATGTCAAAAAAAAACAAAACAAAACTAAATGCCTAGTACATTCTAAGTACACACAGCTGATGGACATTAAGCAGGGACAAACACAACAGGATCAATAATTCTAGCTGGAGAAAGCAGACGTAAGTAAGAAAATGAATAGGCAAACTAATTTCACAATAAAGAAGGTAATTAATACAGGGGAATGTGCTAGAGTGATGCTGTGCAGACAGGGGGGTTACTTTAAACTGGGGAGTCTGAGAATGTTTTTCTGAGGAGGGGAGGGGACATGTGAATGGAGCCTGAATGACAAGGAGCTGGCCAGGGGAAGATGTGGCGGAGGGGGAGTGTGTTCTGGGAGGAGGGAACAGCAGGTACAGATGCCCAGAGAGGAGGCTGCAGGAGTCAGTAAATCCCCCTTGTTCCAAAAACACAGGAAGCCCAGTTAAAGGTGAATTTAAGCTAAACCATGAATGCTTTTTTAGTATAAGTGTCTCACAAATATTGCATTGGATGTACTTAAGGTTAAAAAAATTTTATTTGGGGTTTAGCTGAAATTCAAATGTAACTGGACATCTGTATTTTATCCAGCAACCCTGTCGAAAGAGGGCCAAATGGGGGGGTGGGGAGGAGTGGTGTGGGGGGTGGTGGGGGGTTGGGGGTTCAGGGTGATGGGGAGCTGGAGAGATACAGGGAGCTGCAGCGTGGCTGGAGCAGTCAGGGAATGGCAGCTCCGTGGGGAGTGTAGGAGAGACGGCAGGGCCCAAATCTTGGACGACTCAAAAGCAAGATCTAAAAATCAAAATGGCCACCAAAGATAGCACTGATTGCTGCTGTTTCTTTCCCCTCAGTGAAGTCATTGGCTTTACCTTCCTGCAACCTTATGGTTTCTGGGAAGGGCTTCTTGGAAGATGAACAATTGTCTGGGTTGTTAGGCCTGGGTGGTGCTCCGGGAGCCCGCGGATCCGGGTGACCTGCCTGAACATAGCGTGTGGTATATATTGTTCGGTCTGAGCTTTTAAGTGCTCTTTCCCTGTTTGTTTGTTTAATTCCTGTGCTTTTGTATGCAGGCCCCTATAAATCTCCCTCTGCTCAAGGACTGTGTTTGACAACTTCATTTCCCCCCAACTGGAGACGTTTCCCCTGCTAAGGGTCAAAAAGACTAATTACGCTCACCCGAGTATTGGAGACACCCTCAGGCTCACACACCACCAAGAAGTGCATGATCTCAGAAATATTAATAGAAGAATGCCATGAGAGACTGGCTGAGCCCAGAAGCAGTGACCGCCTCACAGCCCAACTGTATTTCTGCTGGAAAATAAACTCCTGACCCCTTCAGTGATGGATGTATGCAGCCCCACAGCTGAAAGGCCATGAAAGATGCTCAGCCCAAATCCTTCAGCTTGCATGGGTGGAAACTGAGGATCAAGAAACAAGAGGATCAAGATTTGCCTAAGGTCACACGATAGATTGTGGGGCTGGGACCTGAGCTCAGGGTTCTGACTCTCAGTCCAGTGTTCTTTCAACCCAAGTTGGGCTTGGCGTGTAGGGTGAAGTAGACAGGGCAGCAGAACTTCAACTGAGAGACGGAAGGTAGACAACAGGATGCCAGGGGCAGAGAGGCAGGGAATGGGAGTTATGCTGAATTGTTGCAGAATTTCTGAAAAGGTTTGTTAATGGATGGTGGTGATGGTAGCACAACACTGTGAATGTAATTAACACCACTCAGTTGTGTACTTGAAAGTGGTTAAAGTGGGGACTGTTATATTGTATATATGTTAACGCAATAGGAAATTAAAATTAAAGAAATTAAATTAAATTAAATTAAAAAATTAAAGAAAAAAACACCCTGAAGGGCTTTAACACTTGCAAAGCACTTCCTTGCTTTATCTCATTCAGGTAGGTAGGTCTAATTTTCCAGTTTGGTGAACTGGAAATGTGGGGAACTTGGAGTTCAGAGAGGTTAAATGATTTGTTCAAGGTCACACAACTGTAAAGTGGCAGAATCGGGGGCCAAGTGGAGATCTTCAGGCTCCTAGGACTAGTGTCCTTTCCACCATAACCTGGGAAAGATGGTCAACCAGGAGAGCCGCCTCCTGACCACAAGTTTATCAGAGATCAAGGACAGGCAGTTGCAGGGGAAAAGTGGCTTGTGAAGTTGGGAAGAGAACGGCCTACGGGGCACTTACCATGCACAATTCCATGCAGTCATCACAGCAACTTGACTTTACATATACGGATCTGAGGCTTGGAGAGAATAAGTGTCCACCCAGCTAGTTAGTAGAGAGTTGGGATGTGAATCCAGAGCTGTCCCACTTGCCAGCTTCTGCAGGTCTCCAGGAGGATTTTGGAGGGGTCAGTGAAAGTTCATAGGATGAAACTGGGAATGAGGGAGACACAGAGGAAATATCACAAGGAAAAAGAACCAGGAAGGTTTACATGCACAATGAATGACTGGAAGATGATGCAGGCAGAGCTCTTCCTTGCTCCCCATCTGACTCTGCTCTCTGCTCTGCATTCAAACATTGTCCCAGAGGCATTAACCAAATCTCCCCTCTCCTCTGCTAAGTCTGTAGATTGGCTTGGGGCCTAAACTGGGGCTTTTCCTATATTGCTAGTCCAGAAGAACTGCAGTGATCTGACCCCTTGTCTTCTCTGGGCTTGTTCTGGGTGAAACACACCTAACAGGGCCTCTTTCCTCCGAGCTGCGCCCCCCCTTCCACAGACCGTCAGCATTTGGCAGGAAACGGAGGTGGATTGCCTTGTTTTCATGTGAGAACTTGTCCCATGTTCTCCTGCCTCTCTCTCTTTCTCCCTCCTAATTTTGTTCCCCAAATACTTGTAAGATGATTTCCCCAACCGAGGGTCCCAGATTGACTGCTAGCGAGGACATTTTCCCTGATTGACTGCTAACAAGGACATTTCTACTGACGGACGGTCCCTTACCTTTTCTGATCAATGCGCTGGTTTTTCTTTTAATAGAAGCAGCACTGTTGATAGTATTATCATTTACCCCAGCACTTAATTCAGCACCCGACACATAGTAGGTCCACAGTAAGGCTTTCTGCCCTGCAGTCACGGGACAAGAAGGCAAGAATGGAACTATTCCGAGAGAATGCCATTCATAATGTTTCTCTATGACTAATTATCTCCCAGGACCTGGCGTCTGGGATGTTCCTCAGAAGCCTGCCTGTTTGGAGAGTCACTGGATGACCCTTTTGTCCCCTGGGGGAATGCTGAGAGTCAGCACATCTGTTTGGTGATGACCTTTCCACTTGGCAAGTGGATCCTGCCACCCACCCGCCAACTGCCACATCACTTCATTTTCTCCTTGCCCTCGGCAAGGGTCTGCGATTGCTGAAAAATAAATGAAAATTTAAGTCCAAGAGAATATAAACATGTCATTAGAAAATGTTACCATTAACTCCCAGCAGTAAAATTCTGACATTTGGAGAATATAGATGAAGGGTCTATGGGAATTCTTTATATTATTTTGCAAATTTTCTGTCAATCAAGAAACATTTCAAAATCAGATGTTAGTTAGATGCATGCACAAAATGTGGTTTGGGACACATTTTGAGAACACGAGATGCAGCTTGGAGCCAATAGAGGCAGGGAATGCAGTGCTTAAGATAAGGGCTCTGCTCTCCCTGTCTACATAGGACATGGCTCCCAGGGGTGTGGACCTTCCTGGCAACATGGGACGGAAATCCTAGAATGAGCTGAGACTCAGCATCAAGGAACTGAGAAAACCTTCTCAACCAAAAGGGGGAAGAGTGGAATGAGACAAAGTGTCAATGGCTGAGAGATTCCAAACAGAGTCGAGAGGTCATCCTGGAGGTTATTCTTACGCATTGAGTAGATATCACCTTGTTATCAAAGATGTAATGGAGAGGCTGGAGGGAACTGCCTGAAAACGTAGAGCTGTGTTCCAGTAGCCATGTTTCTTCTCTCTCTCTTTTTTTTTTTTATTGTTCACTGGTTTATTTTTCCAAATGAGCAATAGGCTATTTACAAACAAGCAGGTCTCCAATGACGTATATTAAAATGGTAATCCTATCATTGTTTGAAATCTAAATGAAAGAAAAAATTCATTAAGGCACATTTGATCTGTGAGTTTAAAACAAACTTTCTCCTGTAGTAACAGATTCATTTTACCTTTGTTCCCCCCCCCCAAACACCTCAGCACCAAAATTGTCAAAGAACACTTAATATTTAGTAAAACAGTAAGGAATGTAAAAATTAAGGAGGGGAATGTTTTTAAAAAGAAATCTTTGGAGATCAGCGTACTGCAAGTAAAACAGACTAAACAGTGAGTGCACATTTCTTGATAGACACAAATACTAATAGCTAACAGGTACTCCAGAAATAGCAGAGCCCAGAACAATGGATATTAAATAAATTAAAGGTACTTCAGATACAAAGAAAAAAACAAGACAGTAATTAAAGACTGAAATAACCATCTCCATCAACATAACACAGACAAAAAGGTTAACGTGAACAAAACCGGGTACAAGTTTTTCCCCAATGTTTTTTCATCAGGGTGTTTTTTGTTTTTTCTTTAAGCTTTGCATACATTAGATTTATTTAAATAATTATTCTTTGCCATTCTAAATATTAACGTTTTGCCCTTTAAAGAGAAGGGCTGGGAAGAGAGATAATGACAAATCCTTTTTGAAATTTACTACCAGGTCCATTTAGGCCAAGCCAGTGACAGCTCGTCTGTACAACTAGAAGAGCTGCCAGCTTTCTGCCTTCCTCCCTCCCCTTGCTTTAATACCTACAGGACCACAGGAAGCACAGTTAGCACAGTTTGGGGAAAACGATCAACTTTGGAAAGTTCTCTTAAGATGACAATATAACTACGATCACATTCCTTATTTTACAACTGAAACACAAAATGGCTTTTTTAAAAAATAAAAATTGTTGTAAAAAAGACAAAAGGTAGAATCTGTGCAATGGTAACAGTCACAACGGAACATCTGCCAGAGTGACAGTGTTCTGTTACGGTAATACTTTGCAGGTGCATCCATGTTTTCCGCCACGGGACTGTAGCAAAGGGAGTTTGAAAAGGAAATGTAAAAAAGAAAAGTTTTTGCTCATCAGGTACGTTTCAAGTCATGATTAAGCAGGTCTGCTACATAACATTCAGCAAGAAGATGTGTTCAAAGGCAAACATTGATCACATTTTTGTTCAAAAAGCTCAATCTTAATCTTAAAGGAGTCCTTTGTAAGAAAATCATGTGTAAAATATATCCTTGTATGGACTTCAAAAACTGATCATACAAAAATTTTTTAAAAAATAAGTTAGATAATTAAAAGTGTCTTTCCCAGCAGAGCTGGGCATTAGGCTGTCCTCACTGAGCTGTTATTATTGCTGCTTTTACTGTAACTTGGATCATTTTTTTCCAGCTGCATTTCAGCCAACTGCTGTGTGGACCCGTATGTGGCTGCTCTGGACCCCAAGCACATTTTGTACTGTTTGGGGTCAAGATTAAGGTCACAGAAGACAGGGTGCTGGATGTGGACTACTCCAACTTCCTGGCTTCTGAATGTCTTCAAACCTGCCTGAACAACTTTGTTGAAAAGCTCCACATCCTCGAGCCCCCAGCCTTGGATGGAAACATCGAAGCCACCCACTCGTAGCCATGTTTCTTGAAGATGATTGCATAACGATATAGCTTTCACAGTGTGACTGTGTGATTGTGAAAATCTTGTGTCTGATGCTCCTTTTATCTACCTTGTCAACAGACGAGTAGAACGTATGGAATAGAAATAAATAATAGGGGGAACAAATGTTAAAATAAATTTTAGTTTGAAATGCTAGTGATCAATGAAAGGGAGGGGTAGAGGGTATGGTATGTATACATTTTTTTTTCTGTTTTCATTTTACTTCTTTTTCTGAATAGATGCAAATGTTCCAAGAAATGATCATGATGATGAATATGCAACTATGTGATGGTATTGTGAATTACTTATTATATACGTAGAACAGAATGATCAAAATAGAAATATTTGCATTTGCTTGGTGTTTTTTGGTATTAAAAAAAAAAAAAGATAAGGGCGTTGGAGTCAGCCACACCTGGGCTGGATCCTGTTTTTCCACTTAAGACTTTTCAGACCTGGAAGAGGTTATTTAACCTCTTTCAGTTTCAGTTTCTTCATCTGGAAAATGGCGATGCTAAAAGTCAATCTCCCTGGACTCTCGGGAGAGTAAATGAGATATTGTGTACATAGCACTGAGGGCGAGGCCTGGTACATAGCAGTGAATCAATAAATGGTAGGAAAGGGGCAAAAGAGGCAGGAAGGACAAAGTCTTGTTCGTTTCTAATCCCTCTGACTTCTCGGGCTCTGCCCTTTGAGACCCCTGGAGCTCACACCCGAGCTCCCCCGCACTGCTGAGAACACCCCCTGCACACCTTCAGTGCCCATGTCATGGGATATTCCAGGGCTTCCTCTCATCACATGTTTCTGACATTTGCATCTGTTTCCCTTAAAGGGCCAGCAGGAAGGAATGTATGGATTTCCCTTAGCTTGGGACCTCGGAGGCACAGTCTTTCATTCATTCACAGATACTCATTGGGAGGGAGTGGAGGGGTCATGGACAGGCACTGTACTAGATCCTGGAAGGGCAGCACAGAACAAAAGCAACCTGGCCCCCAGGGACTTACACTCTAGGAACAAGCCTTTCCCGTAGGTTCCTCTGGCTCCCCCACGTCCACATCATCCAGTGTGTGTCATTTGTCCAGGCAAAGACCCCTTGACCGCAGCATGCAGACACCCTGGGCTCATGCAGTCACGGGAGGCAGGGCCCAATGACAAGGTGTTGGCAGGTACTGTGGCCTGCTCATTCTTTAGCTACAGTCCTTGCATGTAATTTGGCCTTGGGAGGTTTAAAGGGTACCCCATGGCACGAAACTCAAACTGCCTTATCTGCTAACAATACCGTTCCAATTGGCCACCCCGTTCTACGCTCACTGTAATTTTTCACACTTGTCTCTCTGCCCTAGATTGTCTCTTCTTTCCTGGTCTTCAGTCCATATCAGTCTGAAACCCTTTTTCTAAACAGCTTTTCTTTCCTAATCCTATAAGCCCTCTGCCCCCACCATCCTGCCCTACTTCTCACCCTGCCTCTTCAGCTGAGGTCTGGACTAACCAAGAATTCCCACTTCCTCTAGCATCAGTCACAAAATTGACATTGCTAAATCTGCCCAACCTCTCTATGCAGTCATTTTTCTGTCATTTGTCTCACAGGAAAACTGGAGTAACAATCCAAAACTCACTTCAAATTGAGAGATGAGAAACTTCAATTTTCTTACTCACTTGCATGTTCAAAGTTATTTTTTAATCTTCTTGCTTGTGAAAAACTGCATGCTCTTAAGAAAAATGAACAGCTATTTTTCCCTTTAGAAAGTCACTTTATTATTTACTAAGGACGACTTGTGTTTTATAACCTGTAAGAAAGTCTTAAACATTCTTCACAGATAAGACCTACAATATACCAAAAAATATAACTTATTCTAGTGAGTTCTTCATGGTTAAGGTGTCCTTATAGTGTAAGACTCAGTCAAAGAGGTGAGCTCTGTGTTTGTGTGTTTGGTCAGACAAAAAAAAAAGATGCTTATTAATTATTTTGTGATTTTGATATTATGCAAAATAATTTTCCATGAAGTCTAAAAAGAAAAAAAGAACCCAGGCTCTAGATTCAGACAGAGTCTGGATCGTGCGCTCCTTTCCACTGTCTTGCACATAGAATTGGTATAAAAATTAAAAGAGAAAAAATGCATATAAAATGTTTACCACAATGTCTCAATAAATGGTAGCAGAGTCTGTGAGCTGTGTGTGGAGGCGTCTGTACCCTTTCTTTTAGCAAGAGAACCTGATTTTTCTCTCTCCATCTAGACTTCCCTGCAGCTATGTGAACTTAGTGTGGCTATATAACTAAGCTGGTGAATTCTGAGAAGTATTGCATGGGACTTCTAGGAAGAAGACGTGCTCCATAGCCTTTTACCTCTTATTGGTTTGTACTCTAAATGTGATGGCCGGTGCCTCAGCTGACATTTTGGAACCTGAGGAGGAGGAGGGTTATGGAATGGCAGAGCAGACAGCTAAGGAGTTCAGATCCTTGATGAGCAGGAAGCTACCAGTCCAGTTCTGGATTTTTGAGGATTTCTGTTCATAAAAATTAAATTAACTTCTCATATTAAAGCTATGAGAATTTTTTAGTTTTTCAAAGTAACAGTGAACATAACTAATATACTGTATTTATTATCATTATTTCATTAGCCACTCTCCCCCCTGCTCCCCCCAGCACACGATCCTGCCCTGCTCCCTAGAAGGCCTCTTTGGACCATTAAAATAGCCTAAGTGTCATCAGTAGGACAAAGAGGCTGCTTATTGGATTGTCTTGGTCCTGGTCTCTATTTCTCATCCATTCACGTCTTTAACATGGGGCACCCGTGTCCTCCTGGACTCTGATGACCTGCAGGACATGCCTTTCTCCTTTGCCTCCTTTGTTTCCTCCTCTCTTTGCATTCCTGATTTCACCCCTTCCCCCATTTTCCATGGCTCCTCCTTCCAAAGTTCCTGCACTGACTGGTTGAGACCAAATCACCCCGAAAGTGAAGGATTTGGTGTAGGTAGAAAGGAAGGGACTCACTCCAGGTGGGACAAAGCCTAAGTGAAAGGGGAAAACAATGGAGCACAATGTGGGGACAGGAAGGGGAGTGGTTGAAGGTTTCTGCTGAAGGTGGTAGGGGATAAGATTGATTTGGGATGGGGGGAACGTACTATAGAGGGTTCTCAAGGCCCAGCAGAGCGGTTTGAACCTGATCCCAGAGGAAATAGAGAACCGCTACATCTTTCTGAGCAGGGCAATGACATGAGGCAACTGATGCTTCCAAAAAAATTAATCTGGCTGATGTATACAAAACAGACTGAAGGCAGGAAGAGGCTGGAGACAGGGAGACCAATATAAATCTCCCACTCAGTAATCAGATGGTCAAACATTGTCAACAGACTTTGAAAGAGGCCTATGATATGGCTAAGTTAGTCTCTGATGATTTCAACTAAGCAGACTAAGAAGCCTTAAGGGAAAAAGGAAGTCTTTCCCCAGAACCACTCATATGGGGAAAGTAACAAGATTCCCAATGGTGAAAAATTGGTCCAGTCCTTTCGGAAAACAATTTGGCACTATGACCAATAGCCTTACAAATGTTCATACCCTTTGACCCAGTAATTCTACTTCTGGGAATGCAAGGGAAATAATCCAAAAAAGAGAAAGAAAAGAAATGCATGGAGATCTTCACCACAGCAGACGATAACAGCAAATAATTAGAAACAATCTACATGTCCTACAAGAGGGAGATGATTAAGTCAACTACGACCGCTCAATGAAATGCTACCCAGCCATTAAGAGTGAGGGTTAGGAAGACCTGACAGATGACATGGAAAATACCTATGGCACGATTGGAGGAAGGGCAGAATGCAGAATCCGACGAGAGTATTGTCACACAACAGACTGCCCCTATGTATGTATAAAAAGCAAAAGTGCAAAGTAGTGTTCTAAATTATTCATGGTCATTTCATCTGGATGGAGAGACTACGGATTGTTTCTTTTCTCTTTAAACATTTTTTTTCTCCATTATGCTTTTCTTAAAACTTTTTAATTTGAAATAATTTCCAACTTACAGACAGTTGCAAAAATAATACGAGACCCATGTAGAGAACTCCAGTGGACCTGCACCCAGCGACCCAGATTCACTAACTTTTAACATGTGCCACATTTGCTGTACATCCTACCTCCCTATCTTCTCTTTATCTATCTATCTGTCATCTTCCAATATGCTCTTATTACATGTATACTTTTGTTTGTTTTTGTTTTGTTTTTTACGTGTATACTTTTAATTATAGGGACTGGTCAAAGAGAATTCTTACTTTTCATTCGATTCACTCTGAATTCCTTTGGCTTTTATAATAAGAAAGCATTAAATGCATATTGCTTAAATGTTTTAAAAACATTTTAAAAATATTTTTTCAAGTAAAAACTATATAATAAATGTTGGGAAACCAGCACAGGTACTTAGATTAAGCTTCTCTGTGATGTGGTTAAAATAAAAGAAGGCATAGGCTTGGGTATCTGGAGGACCTGAGATTAAATCCCAACATTACTGGGTGGCCACACACACAGGGTCCTTGCCTCCACCGCATCTGTAAAATGGGAAAGAATAATGCCTCCTTGGTATAATTGTTGGGGAAATCAAGTCAGAGAATACGTGGAAAGCTCTTAGCATTGGGAAACACACAGTAAAATGGTGGCTATACAAACCTATAGTTACCATTTTCTCAGTTCCAAGTTTCTGCTTCTGCAGGTGGGTAGCTATAGGTATATGGGACTGACTGAGAAAGGAGATGGAGACTCTCTACAAACTCCTCACCTTTTGCCTTAGGCTACAGCCACCCTGACTTTACCCCAGTCTGAGCCCACTGGGCTCTTCGTCCTCCTTTATCTGCCTTTGCACATGCTTTTCTCTCTGCCCAGAGCACACTTTTACTATGGTGTATAAATGAACTGCTTGTAGAAGACAAAGTTTATTTTCAAAAGGAAGTTTTATTCTCCATCTAGTCAGTTGGCATATATTTAGACATTTCGATTGGAACATAGAGTGGCCTTTTGTTTGCTTAAATCATTGTTATGCCTCCCTTGACCCCAGTTTTTATGCAAGTCCCAGTTTATAACCCTGCTTAAAGCTGCACAAGTCCCTTTGAAGGATGTCATATGATTTTAAAGGGCCATTGAGATTTGGAAAGAGACAAAGAGGAATAAGCAAGGATGCTAGGAGACCACCTAGGGCAAAGTGAATTAATGTCAAGAATGGTTTTGGGGGGTGTTAAAGAGCCCCACCAATTTTCCCAACATCCTGGTTAATAAAACTTTCACACTCAGCCGTATTTTCCAAGTTTCTCAAGGACTCCTTAAGTGGGAACCCATTCAAATCCTTATTAAAGTCCAAGGAGATGACGTTTATTGGATCTGCCTGGTCTACAAAGTCTGCTGGGCTGTCAACAAATAACGCATGGGGCAATATGCTCTGGGAGGGAAGAAGTTTCTCCTTCCTTCCCACTCTGGATTCTGTTCTGCAAATAGAAACACTGCGTGAGATCTTCAGACTACAGATTCTGCCTCTCCAAGAAGAGGGAGGCTGAGGCTGATGGCCAGATGAGAGAATGCAGCTGGGCTGGAACAGTGTTCTCTTTTTTCCCAAGGCTGTTGCTAGTCCCTCTAGCCCCAGCTGTTGTTCAAGAAGTAAACCTGCTTTCATTTTTAAGGCTGGAGTGATGCTGTGATGTGAGCTGATTTAGATCAATGAGTTGATCTAAATAATATAATGAGTTGACTTTAATCCCGCCAGCTGCTGTTGCATTCACAGCCCCTCGCCTACTTGGTGTTTAGTGATGGTTTGAGGAATGAATGAATGCATACATGAACAAATGAATAAAACTACTTTAAATGCATTTCCACAGGCCCTGTTTCCCTTTTCACATGTCTTGGCTTCAGTTAACAGCTGAAAAATTATGTGTAACATACTGGCATACCATACTGCTATGTTTCAAACCAACTTTCCTTGTTACTGATTTTTTAAAGCATTATGACTTTGAAAGAAAAAAAAAACCCTAAAATAAATTTAAATACAAGCAAGAAATCAGTTTCTTGTTTGCATTTAAATACAGGCAAGTTTTTTTTTTTTTCACAAAAACTCAGTTTCTGTGGCACAGAGCTACCCAGTAAACCCTACCCCCTGTGGTGAACTGTTAGTGGCAAGAAAAGAAAGTCTATGTTCTTGAAATAAACAGTAGAAGAAAGGAAGGAAAGGAAGAGGAGAAAAAGAGAGCTTGGGAGGGAAGAAAGAAAGAAGAAAAGAAAGAAGGAGAGAAAGAGAGAGGAAGAGAAGGGACTAATCTGAGCTCTGGTCCAGTGGCCCTGACTTGACTGCCCATAGCTTTGTAAGCTTGAGCCTCAGTTTCCTCATCTGTAAAAGGGAAGGTTGGACTGGATCCCAAGTTCTCAGACTTTATGAGTGCACCAGAATTACCTGAGTAGGGGGGACTGTTAAACATGCAGGTTCCTGAGCTCCAACTGCAAAGACCTTGACTCAGAACTGGGAGCCTCGGGAATCTTCATGTTTGACAAGCCCCTTGGTGATCCAGCTGCAGGAGATGCAGGTGTCCACTCTGAGAACTACAGGACCAGATGGCCTCAGGGAGAACCTGGCTCTGACTCCTAACGACAGGATTCTCAAACAGGGAGCCGTGCAATTGTCCCTCATTTCTTGGGTTTACAGTCCACCACTTCAGGGACTCTTTAGCTCTGGTTTAGATGGATTGACTCATTATTAAGGGCTGGAGGCAAAGGCAATGGTATGTTAGCATCTTAGAAAATAGCAGATTCTCTCCAGGCAGCCTTTGACTTAGGTTGTTAGGATTTGTTAAATGGGCATGAGAGTAACACTGATGTACTGTCTCCCTGGCTGTACATCCACGTGTGAAAGTGGATACAGACAGCCCATGCCATCTATGGGTGCTTAGGGTTTTTCTAAACACTTGTCTATACAAGGTCTCATCTGACCCTCAATGCACAGAGTATCACCTTTGTTTCACAGAAAGGGAAACTGAGTCACAGAGCTTTCTTGCCTGAGTATGTGCTACTGTTTATTAGCATACATAGGGAAAGAACACAGATCTCCTGATTCCTAGTATCACCCTTTTCCCAGTGTACTATATTGTGGATAACTACATATTTATTAAACTAAAGGAAGGAAGAATTACTTAAAAAGTACATTTCTAAAACGTCTTACTTCTACAAAATAACTGGCCTGTAACCTCAAACAAACAACCAAACAAAAAGTTTATGAAAGATAAAGGAAGGCCATGGGCCTGATCTAAATTAAAGAAGACTCAGGAGATGTGAATGTAAATGTGATGTGTGATCCTGGTTTAGATGCTGAGTCAGGAACAATAATACCAAAAGGCCATTGGGGCATTATAGGAGCGACAGGTAAAATTTGAATATGGACTGTGGATCAGATAATAATTTTCTGTCAATCACTGTGTGACTTTGAGTTGCCATATAACTTCTCAAAGCCCGCTTCTCGATCTTTAAAATGGTGATGAGATCAATGATTTTAATATCCACCTTGCAGGATTGTTGTAAGGTTTAAATTCATTTACTTAGCCAGCAAGTTATTTATGGAGGACCTACCGTGTTCCAGATGCTGTTCAGGTTGCTGGGGATGGGGCAGGGACCAAGGCAGAAAAAGCCCCAGCCTTCTTTTGGAGAAGACAGACAATAAACAAATAAGTATATAATAAAACTTCAGGCAGGGGTGGGTAATGGTGGCTCGGTGGCAGAGTTCTCGCCTGCCATGCCAGAGACCCAGGTTCGATTCCCGGTTCCTGCCCATGCAAAAAAACCCAAAAAAACAAAAAACAAACTTCAGGCAAAATTTTAGGCATATTGTATGGTAATTATTTGTGTGTTGTGAGTATAAAGCATATACTCACATGCTTTACTGTACATGCCTTGCTGTACTTCAAACCCAAGCATAAATTTCTTCCTTTTTCCTTCAATGTGTAGAGTCTCTGTCTCTTCTCCCCTTTATGAATATTGTTATTGGAGGGAAGTATGCAGGTTCAAAGAGCTTTATGACTGTTATTAAATTTATTTCTGATTATATGCAGTCTGGATAAATAAAAACTAATAGATGGGATGGATAGTATTTTTATTATTTTCCATACCAAGATGACCATCTTTTCTAATTGAAGTGAATTTTGTTTGTATATGATGGTAAGTCATGAATGGATATGGAGAGTTTTGGAGGTTTATAAAAGTGAATTCTGTTTGTCATAGGTAATGCCAACCAAAAATTGATAAATCTGTTTATTTTTTTAGAAAAGGAGTTTGTGTGCCAAACCACATATTCATACAAAACTAAAGTTTAGTTTGCTCTCTGTTGAACTAACGTGCATTGTTAGTCTGCTCTTAATGAAAAGTTATAAAGTCCTCCATAGCCAAAAATAAATAAATAAATAAATAAATAGGACTTCAGGCAATAAGGGAAATAAAGCAGAGTGAGAAGGATATAGGGGTGGGGGGGACTATTTTAGGTAAAGAGGTGGGTTAAGGCCTCTGGGAGGAGGTGAGCCCAGGGCAGGATGAAGTGAGTAAGTGGCTGGTGGCTTCTGGGGACAAGCACTCCACACAGAGGGAGCAGTAAGTGTGGTGTCCCCAAGCCCAAGGAAGCTCGACGGCTCTAAACAAGACACTGGGTGTGAGGGTCCTGGCCTGTGCTCTCCTGCTGGGAACCTGCTGGGTGCCAACTGGAAATGGGAAGACCCTCCAAGGTGCCCACTCCAGAGAGCCTCTTGGTCCTCTGACAGCCAGCAAGGAAGTGACCAGCCACAGGAAGACAAGTATTGAGCTCCACAGTGCCAAAGGCCTTGCAATCCCACCCAGGGACACCACCACAGGCACAGGAGGGAACCGAAAGAAAACTGCAGCATCGAAGTGTCATGACCTCATGCCTGGGAGAGGAAAGCCAAGGAAAACCCAGTGACACCACAAAGGTGGGGGCTGCCAACGTACTTTCTTCGTTCCTCTGTTAGAGCTAGGAGCACTTCACACCTCATGATCGGATTTGCATGTCAGTCTCCTCCCTTGGAGGGGGTCTACTGTGGTGAAACTGACTCTCACTTCCCAGGGATCCATGGGCAAGTGGTGAACCACCCATGCATCTTTGGAAATCCTGAGTCTTTCAGGTACTTGCTGTGTGAGCTGAGGCAAGTTTCTTAATCTTTCTGAACTTCAGTTTCCTTATCTGTAAAAAGTGGATATTTTTATAGCTAACTCATAGGGCTTCTGTGAGAATTAATCGGGCCAAATATGGAATAAGTGTAAATATATGTATTATCGTCGTCACCCTCATTCTAGACTCCTGGTTTACAGTATATGCTCAATAAATTTTGTGGAACAAAGGCACCAACGTAGAAAAACGCTCCAGGAAGAATTTCATATTTAGAGCAGCTGCTATTCTGAGGGGATATGCTTGCCCTGAAAATACCCCTGGCAGGGGCATAGCTGTCCATCTTAGAATGCCAAGGCTGTGAGGCAGGCATCCAAGCTAAATTCCTGTTTTAATGTCTTGTTTTCAGATGGAAAACACGCCAAACCACTAACTTGATAAGACCAGGTACAGTACAGTGCCTGATATTTACCCAAAGCAAAGAATCTACATATTTGCTTCCTGCCTGGCATTGGCTGCCTTCCACTCATGGGAACAGGGTCTCCTACCTGCCCTCTCTAGGCAGTGTGCAGCCTCACTCCATCCCCACACTTTCTCGTAGGCATCTCTGAGATTTGTGGAAAGTGCTCTTAGAATTAGGTGAGCCAGATCGAAGGTAAAGCAGGAGTCTCAGTTTAGCCAGATGCAAAAAAAACACCCAAGTTCACATGTTCCAAAGTTGCAGCCAGCAAGCCCCACCTTGTCCGTGCAATTATGCAGGTTAGAAAAATTGGAAGAGGCAACATATAGTCCTGGAAATGGGAGAGTTTGAGGGGAAAAAAAGAGGAAACTCCAAAAGCAAGGACTTGGTGCTTGGCTGGCCACGCATAGGATCTGATCCGTGGCCGATGGCCGGAGGCTGGTGGGCACGGGAGTGGATTCTGACTGACTGGCAAGAGCATCTGGCTGAGAGAGGCTGCTCTCTGGCTCCAGCCTAGGGGGTGCCTCCCCAGGAATCTCTTCCTCACTTGCTCTGATTCCCAGACGCTCTAGGGTTTGCTTTCCTGAGTCCCAATCCTGGCATGCAGAAAGGTGCTCTTGAGACCTTGTGCTCCCTCTGCCTGTACCTTGTTGCACAACCTGATGCAATGCATAGCCAATGTATCTTCTGCCTTGTTGGCAATCCAGTCCTCTCTGAGTTGGGAGTGAGGGAAAGGGAGAGTGCTTATGTCTTCTGAAAAATGGGAGGAGTCCTACAGGGCTAGTCTCCTCGTTCTTACCCCTATTTCCATTTTTGGATACTTTCCCGAGGCTGACCAAACTCACAGCATTCTTTGTGAGTTTCTCTTTATTGTGAGAACCCTGGATTCTGTATTCTGGGTTTTGCTGAGGCTGGATTCTGGATTTTGCTGAGGCTGGACAACCCTGGACTTTGCCAAGGCTGGACAACCCTGGATTTTGCCAAGGCTGGACAACCCCGGATTTTGCTGAGGCTGGATGACCCTAAACAAGCTGAATTAAGGGCCTCTGGCAAGTCAAGGCTAGGAATTTAAGGGAGTGCTCAGCAGCATTAAAGTTCAAAGTGGTGTTTTACAAAAACCTGGATGTGTCCGTTAACACCACGTAAATAAAACCAAAGTGAAAGTAAGGCGTGAGGAACCAAAGGGCAGGCTGATGGTCCTCGGCTGTGTCACTGCAAGCAAATGCCTTAACCTTTCTTAGCATCTGTTTTCTCATCTATAAAATGGGGATAATAATACTTGCCACACCCAACTCACAGGGTTCTTATGAGATTCACATTTGAGCAATTACAGAACACATGATATCAGGTAGTGGAAAGCACATGGCTTCCCATCTATTTCCCCCTGAGAGTGGCTGTGAGGCTTACCTGAGTGGTGAACACAATGCCTGACACATAAGAGATGCTCGATGAATAAATAATTATCACTGCTGCTCATAAGAATTCTTTAGAGGCAAATGTGGGTTTTATACCAGAGAATAATATATAATGTGAATGTTATTTTCATCTTCTATCGATCTGCTAAAGAGGTAGAAACATACGGTCTCATCACTATCCCTCTCCAGCCCAGGTGACTTCAGTAATTCCCCTGTTATGCTCTTTGCCTTTGGCAGCTCCCCAATTCAGCCCAGTCCCTTTCACAAATGTTTTAATCACATGTGATGAAATTCAAGTACCCCCTTATGAAAATGATGAAAACAATGCCTCTGGTGGGCTTATGACATCAGCAGCCTCCAGTTTGGTGTCAAAGCAACCTCCCTTCTCTGCTTTCAGGATCAGCTATCTCTTCTCTACACCTCTGCTTATTCCTAAGCCATCACCTCCAGACCAATTGCCCTTGTCTCTTCTCAATTCCCTCTACAATCCCATCGCTTCTTCAAAATCCATTATCAACTCCTTCCTTTTGGAAGCTTCCTCTGATTAACCCCACTCCACAGATCTCTCGGCTTGGATGGGCTCAGTTTGTGTTGTGTGATTTTGTTCTTGCTGGCACTTGACTTTCTAAGCATTCTTGGAGCCACTTGGCAGGGATTGGTCTTCTACTTCTTTTGGACTCCATGGCAGCATTCAGGAAAGATGTGCTATACAGAGGAGGCATCAGGGGAGGTTGTCCCGTGAGCAGGAGGCCCTCATTTCAATATCTACATTCCTAGGCCCCCTTTAACAGGAGAAGCTCCCTGAGGAGCAGTGCCACCCTTCAGTGACACATCTTGTTACAGATGCCAGCATGGGTCCCTGCCCTCCACCACACCCGGCGAAAGCTTTCAGCTGGTGCCTACGGGGGGCAAACACTCCATGACTCACAGCTTTCCCATTTAGACATAATCACCCTACCTCTCCAATTTGCCAGGGGCCTTGCCGCCCAAAGAAACCTACGCAGGGGATGAGTCAGAGCCTTGGACGATGTCTCGGCAGTGAACTGGGACTCTTCTCTCTGTTCATTTTGCTAAGTGCAACTATGCACAAATGTTCAACTGTGGCCCCACCACTCTGCTCCGGGAGGCCAGAATCCAAAACATATGATCTGATGCCACATCATTCCTTATGGGGATGCTCTTAGGAAGAGAAAGGAATCCTGAGCTTGTTTCAAGGTGCAGAGTAGCTCCCAAATTTCTCTTCTGTCCTTTGGTTTCTGTTCACTCAGCTTCTGTGTGTGTGCTCGGCACTGGAGATATGAGATAAATAAGAAGCTGTCTGCCATGGAGAGCCCCACAGTCTAGCAGCACTTCCTACCCCATTCGTGGGAGGTCCCTAAGGGGGTACATGGATTCCTGCTCTTCTCCCTTGCTCTCCTACACTTTTTGGGTTAAAGATTACTTTGACAAGTTTATGGAAGCTATGAATTCTCTCTCCAGAAAAAAACATGCAAGTATCCAATATTTTGCATGAAACTCCAGACCCCATGAAGTCCATCCACAAACCCCTCGGGATTCAGGTGAAGAATACTTATTGCTCTTAAAAAAAAAAAAGAGTTATCAAGAATGAGGGGAGACTACATGGGACATGAATCCTAGGATATAAATCTCCCTGGCAATGTGAGACCTAACTCCTGGGGATGAGCCAGGACCTGGCATCATGGGAATGAGAAAACCTTCTTGACCAAAAAGGGGAAGAGAGAAATGAGACAAAATAAATTTCAGTGGCTGACAGGTTTCAAACATAGTTGAGGAATTATCCTGGATGTTATTCTTAAGCATTATATAGATATCCCTTTTTAGTTTATGGTGTATTGGAATGGCTGGTGGGAAGTACCTGAAACTTTTGAGCTGTGTTCCAGTAGCTTTGATTCTTAAAGATAATTGTGTAATGATATAACTTTTACAGTGTGACTGTGTGACTGTGAAAATCTTGTGTCTGATGTTCCTTTTGTCTGGGGGATGAACAGATGATTTTAAAAATCAGGATAAAAAATAAATAATACAGGGGATAGGGGGGTAAAATAACTTGGGTAGATTGAAATACTAGTGGTCAAGAGAGTGAGGGATAAATGGGTATGGGATGTATGAGTTTTTTTCTTTTTTCTTTGTATTTTTTTTCTGGAGTGATGTAAATGTTCTAAAAATGATCATGGTGAAGAATACACAACCATATGATGATATTGTAAAATATGCTTGGACTGGTGTGTGGATATTTCTCGATAAAAATATTAAAAAAAAAAAAAGAACAAGGGGAGAGGAGAAAAAAACTTAAAATAGAAATACAAATAAAAACAAATGGGGCAGGCCACGGTGGCTCAGCAGGCAGAGTTCTCACCTGCCATGCCGGAGACCTGGCTTTGATTCCCAGTGCCTGCCCACGAAAACAAAACAAAACAAAAACAAATCTAACTTTATGTCAAATAAATAACATTGCTGCACTGAAAGGAGGGTAAACAATTTATTTAAAAGTTTATATCTAGTTAAAAGAATTCTTTCCTCCTATAGTGGTCAGAATTAGCAATTCTGAAATCTTTTTTTTGTCTTATCTAATTGAACGAATGAGCAAATATACTACAGATAATGAGAGACAATTCTCACTGTTGGAGCAGAGAGTTACAAGTACGGAAAAAGGGAATACTAAAATGAATCTTATGATGTTCAATTTGAACTTTGTCCCTATGAACTCATGGTTTTATGTGTGTATGTGTGTGTACAGATATAGAAATAAATTGAGATATAAATATTTATACTTCTTAGTTCTGTCTGGTGTTTGAGAAATGTTCCATTTCTGTTCCATTTCTGTGTGCTAGTTACACAGCTGCATACATATGTAAAAAATTTTCAAGCTATGCACTTCATGTATATTCTTAAAGCATTTTATATATGTTATTTTTAAAGAGTTAAAATAAGAAAGAGTTCTTATTCTAAACATTGCCTTCTCCACCCATTTGGTAGCTTGAGCTATACCCTCTCTATGGTTGACTCCTAAATCCAAATTGCAAATCCTGAAAATTCTACTCAGACCCAAAATTCACGTTTATAGCTGGATTCATTATTCCTCCCTAGAAAACCTGCTTTCCTTCCCAGAATTTTGCAGGTCATCCAGGACAACTCCTTCTCTGCATGTGACCCTAAGTATACCTCACTGTCACGTGCAGTTGACTCCACCTCCTAAATATCCTAACAGTTTGTCTCCTCCTCTCTTGACTGGCCGTCAGTGCCCTTGTTCACTCCATGATCTGGGCGCAGGCCCCATGGTCAGCCCCCTCGTTGGTCTCCTGGCCTCCATTCCCTGCACCCTCTCCCTTCGCTTTCCCTGGGCTGCCTGAGGAACCTTTTTAAACATCTAAATCTGACCATAAACTTCCCTGCTCTAGATCCACTGGTGGCTCTCCATCAGACCAGATGACAGAACAAAATCCAGACCCATCAGGGGACACACCCTTATGAGTTTGTCTCCTGTCCCCAGGGAGTTTATAATCTAATTGGGACATAATCGGTATAATTATAAGGGGATGAATAGAGAGTGTAACATCTAGTTGTATGGCACATTAGTGATATCCAATGCTTAAAGAGGACTTACAGTGTGCCAGCCATGGTTCTATCCACTTTGCTACGTGTTAACCCTGCTAATTCTTAGGAGATAGTTGTGTTGTTACTTCTATCTCACAGATGAGAAAACCAAGGCAAAGAGGGGCCAGCAGCAGTGGGTAATAATGCTGGGATTTGACCCCAGTAACCTAGCTCCAGAGAATGTGCTCTTGACCAAATCTGTATTTCCCACTGGATAATTAGCACAGTGTCTGCCTATCTTTGCTATCCATTGGACTGTGAGTTGTTTGGGGGACAGGAGCTTTGTCCAGTTACTCATTCATTCACTTCACAGTTTTGGGGCACTAGCCTACTATATGTCCAGCACTGTTCTACATCCCAGTGAAATCATGATGAACATGACAGGTAAAGAAAGCACCTGTTCTTGTGGAATTGACATTCTAGTTGCAGGGAGCGTAAACAATAAATAACAACTAAATGGACATCATAATATCAAATCATGATATATGATATTGTCTATGGGAAAAATAAAGCAGGGTGGCTGAATGCATTACTTTAGATTAGATAGCTAGAGAAGGCTGTCTGAGAAACTGCCATTGAGCCAAGGCTTGCACTATAAGAAGACAGCTACCATCCAAATATCGAGGGCAAAGTGTTCTAGTGAGAACAGCGTGTGGGGAGAGGACAGGATTTGGTAAAATTATTTAGCCCCTTTAAGCCCCAGTTTCCTTATCTGAAAAATAGGAATAATAGAGCTCACCTCATAGTATTGTTGGGGGGATTGTGTGAGATGGAGGAAGTAAGGGACCTGGTCAAAAGGGGTACTCAACCGGTGGTGATTTCCTCTTTCTCCATGGATATGCACACTGGGTCAGCCTCGGTTCCACCAGAGAAACAGACTAGCAGAAATTGCAAGGAATTGACTCATGTGATTAATTCTGAGGTGGGGGGGGCGGGGAGAAGGTGAGGGGGGGTTTGGGGGAGCTGGCTAGGCAAGTCCGGAATCCATCAGGCAGGTTATCAGGAAAGGCTGGAATTTTGGGGCACCAGGTGAAGCTGCAGTCCTCAGGCAGAATTACTTCTTCAAGGAAACTTAGCTCTGCTATAAAGCCTTTCAATTGATTGAATCAGTCCCGCCCATATTATCTAGGGTAATCTTCCTTACTTAATAAAAATTGATCATAGACTTTATCAGGTCTGCAAGTCACATCTCCACAGCAACACCTAGATGAGTATTTAATGGAATTAGTGTTTGATTGAATAACTGAAGATTTTAACCTATGCTGACACCCAAAACTGACCATGACAATGTGCCCAGCATCTACCCAGAACCCTGCCATCTGCTCAATACGTAATTGCAAAGCAAAATGGCTCATTTCTAAACGCAACACCATCATTTTCTCAGACAGACCTTGGTGCCTGACCATAACCATTCCATGTTCAATAAGTAGTTGTCACACACCTGCTGTGAGTCCTGCAGTGCAGAGGCTGGAATCAAGAAGGTGTGATTCTGGGCCTGAATCCAGTTAGGGAGATGAAGCACAGTCATGAGGGGGTCTCGCAATTGGGTAAGTTCCCCTGAGTGCCTAAGCTATCATCAAGTCTCTTTCATTTTTATGCAACAATGTCTCTCAGGTTCATCTTTTTTCTAGATGTGGACAACAGTCCCTTAGCTGGCATCCCTATTTCCAACTTTGTCCTCTTTGTATTTAGGTTGCTGCTTGGATGTCCTCAAGCATTGCTTTAGTCAAGTCCCTCCCCTCTCGAGAACCCCTAGAGCTCCTTACTATAACTGCCAAATCAAGTCCGAACTCCTCTGCCCAGCTTTCCGGCTCTCCATCATCTGACCCCTCCTTAGGTGACATGACAGCTGTCTTAATAGCTTTGAAAGGCTGTCACAGAGAAGAGGTATTAGTCTGATTCTGTGCTGTTCCAGCAGGCAGAAGGAGATATGATAGGTGGAAATTATAGGGAGACCTAAGTGCCTCAATGTGGAAAGAAACGTTCTCCTTTCTTGTTTCTGGGTGAGTGCAGGCGACAGAGGGGACGGTGCTGGTGTACCTCTGAGTTCTGACTGTGCATGGAGAATGCATGCAGAATCCACAATACTGTTCTCTACTCACAAGTCTGGGGGGGCAGGAAGTAACATTTTTTCACACCTAGTCTGAACACCAATCACGTGAAGTTTCTGATAATTTAGGCAGACTATTGCTTATTGAGCCTCCTAAATTAATGAATGAAGGCGACACAAGGAATACCTAAGATGTGCAAGAAAATAGATGTTTGTTTTTAGGCTTCACGTTCACGTGGTAGGTCTGGGTTGGATAGGCACAGGCCAATTAAGCCGTGATGAGTTTGGCCTTTGTTCAAAAAGCGATGGAAACAGGGAGTGACATGATCCCAGAATGCAAGCAGGAGGAACCAGGAAGAATGAATTTTTTTCTCTGTGGAGATTTGCAGCAATGACGTGGTGACTTAGCCAGCAGCGAGCGGTCTGACATGGGCGCAGCAGGTGGGGACCCCTGTCAGGAATGCTGGAGAGTGGAGTCAGGCTCCAGAAAGGAAGTGAGGCAAGATAACTTCTAAGGGCCCTCCTAGCGCTGACACTCTCATCGCCAGCCTCAAACTCAAGATCCTCTAACAGGGACCCTGGCCTCCAGTAAGGATTTCTTCAATGCCTGCTGGGAGGCAGCGCCGATCTCTTCCCACACTGAATCTTCTTTCTAACCTCCCCTACTCTCCTTTTGTCACTCAAATTCAACCCACCCACCACAATTTTTAAAATATAATACACCATCATAAAGGAGTATCAGGGTACTGATTAATTTATTGTACATTCAGACAATTAAATGTTGGATAGCCATGTACACTGAGGTGATGGAAGAAAATTTAAGGGCATGGAAAGATGGACACCATATACTATTAGGTAAAAAAATTGATTATAAACAGTGGGATTCCATTTTTGAAAATTAACAAAAAAAATGTAGAAAAAATACTATGATGGGTGGATACATCAAAATGGTAATTGTCATATTACCTGGGTGATGAAATTGGAAGTATTTTCTTTTTTACTATCTGTGACTTAAAGTTTTATACAATTAGCATGATTTCACTTATACTTTTACAAAAGGACTTTTTTATTCTACTAATCATCAAAGCCATTCTCATTCCCAATTCCCCAATAATTCTGACCTATATTTATCCCGTCTTTTGTCTCTAAAATACAGATGTGCTCTGTGTAATGTAGTCCATGGTTATATACTGTCTTGTACTACTATAAGATTGTTCCATTGATGTTGGTCTGGTCTTTCCAATAAAGAAAAAATTTCTCTGGCAAAGTTGTAGCTTCTTTTCTCTTGTTTTCCCTGGCGTGTAGCACTATGCAGGCATTGATCACCTGATTGGAGGCTTGATATTAGATCATTAAGGTGCCACATAACCTACCTGGATTTCCAGAGAGGCCCTGACCACAGGGATGTCCCCAAATGCCCACAGCACTCCTAGGCACGGTGAGCCCCGGGGGAGTAAAGCTTGGGTTCTGACCCAGGTGTCTAGTCATTGGTATTCCAGACTTCTCAAGTCTGTCACATTATTCTGCCCCAGTCTTCTCCAAGAGACTTGCAGAACCCGATGCCCATCTAAATCCCAAACTAGCTATCTTCCTGTAGCTACAGCACAACTGGGGGTTGGATGGACACTTTTGCATTCTTTTCTCACTGCTTATGAACAACACAAGGGCTAAGGGGTCTTTAATGACTTCCATTCTTTTGGAAATCATTCTGCATCTTATTCTTGGAAAAAAAAAAGGTCTTATTGCCACAGCGCCTACAATGTGTCGGGCATTGTGCCAGCCAATAGCTCCATAAAGCTGATTGCAGGGATGGATCTGGAGAACAAGCCATCCTCCCCTCTGTAAGGCAGCAACTGTCTTACATTTTTACTAGCAAACCCTCTGAATTGCCTCGGTGACGGGCTTCACTGCAATCTTTCACTCCATAGGTAATTCAAACTCCAGTGACCACTGCTTAGCACTATTGTCACCTTTTTTCCATTGTTAAATCAGAGGGGCAGAACAGTTTACTTAAATAATAAGGCTTACATAAGTACTTGGAATCTCAGGTAGGACATGAGATTTTGTTGGTTTGTCCAGAGTGATGCCCCAATGAATCCCAGAGTGATTCGATCAGTGAGTGGAAAAGTATCTGCAAAGCCCCCTTCGGGGAGTGGTGAGAACGGGAAGAAATTCAACTTCCCCAAGTTGAATTCTTGATATTCTCACAAACAGTGTGGACAACCAAAGCTATAGGCAGAGCCCCCAGTCTTGGGGTTTGTTCATATGAAACTTAACCCCGCAAAGGATAGGTCAAGTCTACTTAAAATTTAGGCCTAAGAGTCAACCCCAAGAGAGCCTCTTTTGTTGCTCAGATGTGCCCGCTCTCTCCAGCCAACACAATGAGCAGTCTCACCACCCTACCCCTCTCTATGTGGGACATGACTCCCAGGGGTGTGGACCTTCCTGGCAACGTGGGACAGAGATCTTGGAATGAGCGGAGACTCAGCATCAAGGGATTGAGAAAACCTTCTCGACCAAAAGGGGGAAGAGGGAAATGAGACGAAGTGTCAATGGCTGAGAGATTCCCGAGTCGAGAGGTTATCCTGGAGGTTATTCTTATGCATCAAGTAGATATCATGTTGTTATCCAAGATGTAATGGAGAGGCTGGAGGGAACTGCCTGAAAATGTAGAGCTGTGTTCCAGTACCATGTTTCTTGAAGATGATTGTATAATGATATAGCTTTCACAATGTGACTGTGTGATTGTGAAAACCTTGTGTCTGATGCTCCTTTTATCTACCTTGTCAACAGATGAGTAGAATATATGGAATAAAAATAAATAATAGGGGGAACAAATGTTAAAATAAATTTAGTTTGAAATGCTAGTGATCAATGAAAGCAAGGGGTAAGGTGTATGGTATGTAAATTTTTTTTTCTGTTTTTGTTTTATTTTTCTGTTGTCTTTTTATGTCTTTTTCTGAATTGATGCAAATGTGTGGGAAATGATCATGATGATGAATATGCAACTATGTGATGATATTGTGAATTGCTGAGTGTATGTGTTGGGAATGTTTGTGCTTCTTGTAATTTTTTTTAATTAATAAAAAATTAAAAAAATAATAATAATAAGGCTTGGAGCAGGCACTTGCTGTTTTCTGTCAGTTTTTTAAAGTGCCTTCAGACATAACTTCCCATAGATACAGGAAGGGCCACAGATGGAAAGACGACAAGATTTATTCTGTTACCAAATCCTGTTGCTTTCATAAGCTTAAGGTCACTCCATTGTGGCCCTTCTCTCCCTCTCCCTGGCAACAGTTCTGGTTCAGACCACCATGTAATCTTGGGTGACTTACTGCAACCAGTCTGCCTGCCTGTCCAGTCTTGTTCCTTTAATCCTTTCTCCAGAAAGAAATTTAAATTCTAAATCTGATCATACTACACCTCTACTTAAAAACCCCGTAATGCTTCTGCACTGCCTTCAGGATAAACTCTAAACTCCTTGGCATTGCTTTTAAGCCCCAACCCTGCTTAGATCCCCAGCTGCACGCCTCACCCTACTAAACCACTTGCTCATCAGATCAAACACTCCTTACTCTTACTCCAGGTCTTTGCCTAGAACATGTCCCTTCCCCTCTTCACCTTTTGGAGGAAGTGACACCTGAAGTTGCCTTTCAGGAGTCACTTCAAATGTCTCTTCCTCCAAAAGTGTATTCCAGTCACCCAAGGCCAGGCTGGGTATCCCTATGTCCTCCATCTCTTGTCTTTCTATCCTGCAATTGCCTATTTACATGTTCCTTTCTCTCCTTGAGAGCTGGGATTATTTTGTCACCAAAACCAGTGCCTGACACATAAAGGCAATCAGTTATTGAAAGATGAATGATAGAAGACATAACAAAAATGATAGAAGTTTGAGGGGAGGTGGATTTTCACTCTATGTATGGAAGAACTTTCTAAAAACTGGTGATGTCCAAAAAAACAGAACAGACTGACTCACAAAGCACAGTGGAAGCTCCATCCCTGAAATTCTCCAAGCATGGCCAAACTGATCATCAGGCAGGGAGCTTCTTCAATGCCCTCGTTTCCTGTCATAGGAAAGCATAATTTAACTTCTGGGGTCAAAAGATCTTGGTTGGGGTTCCTGTCCTGCCACTGACTAAGATCTTGGGTAAGTCATAGCCTCTCTGAGCTTCCTTATTTGTAAAATAAATGATAGCTACAGTCTGCACACTTCACTGATTTTGTTAGATCCAAATGAGATCGTGTATGATAATGTGCTTTGTAAAAGCCTTAAAACCAAATGGAGAGGACAACCAAATCAATAGGCTGAGCCCTTGATCTTGGGATTTGCCCCCATGAAACTTATTCCTGCAAATGAGAAGCTAAGCCAAATGATAATTATGCCTAAAAGTCAGCCCTAGACAACCTCTTTTGTTGCTCAGATGAGGCCTCTCTCACTAAGCCAACTCGGCAGGTGAATTCACTGCTCTTCTCCCTGAGTGGGACAAGACTCCCAGGAGTTTAAATTTCCCCAGCAACATGGGACAGGACTCTGGAGTTGAGCTGGGACCTGGCATCATGGGATTGAGAAAGCCTTCTTGATCAAAAGGGGGAAGACAAAAATGAGGCAAAATAAAGTTTCAATAGCTGAGAGAGTTCAGTTGAGAGGTTATCCTGGAGGTTACTCTTAGGCATTATATAGATACCCCTTTTTAGTTTATGGTGTATTGGAGTGGCTGGAGGGAAGTACCAAAAACTGCTAAGCTGTGTTCCAGTGGCCTTGATTTTTGAAGATGATTGTATAACAATATAGCTTTTACAATGTGACGGTGTGATTGTGAAAACCTTGTGTCTGATGATCCTTTTATCTAGGGTGTGCACAAGTGGGTGAAAAAATAAGGATAAAAAATGAATTATACAGAGGGGTATAAAGGGTAAAAAATTGGGTAGATTGAAATACTGGTGGTCAATGAGAGTAAGGGGGTAAGGAATATAGACTGTATGGGTTTTTTTCTTTTTTTTTTTCTGGAGTGATGCAAATGTTCTAAAAATAATCATGGTAATGAATACACAACTATACAATGATAATGTAAGTCATTGATTATACACCATGTATGGATGTATGTGTGTGGAGATTTCTCAAAAAAAATTTTTTAAAAGACATCAAATGGAAAGTATTATTATGATTTACCACATATTCTTCATGAGTTGTAGCTTCACTGAATAATTTTAGTTTTACAACTACATTAGACAAGGTGCCTACATAGAAACTTTTACTGCTGCAAGCAGAGCTGAAAAATGAGAACAGAGTTTTTGAACTTCTGTGCCATGCCATTGCTCTTGGGAAGAGGCAACAGTGGTATTGAGAGCACTTGCTTTGCTAGGATCTGTCAAAAGCCTTTTGTTCCTACCATCACAGAGATTTTCTTGGTGCCAACTACTAAAAGAAGGGGAGTAGGGCACACATAACCCTAAATCACCAGAAACAAAAACAACAGACATACTCAATACACCTTTCTCTTGGGCCCCTTGATTTTTCTCTAGGGCCTAAAATAGAGATAAGGATAGATGACAGCATTCCACTTCCCCTTTGGCAAGACAAATCCAATTAAGCCATTTAATTTAAAGGCTTTTTATTAGGAACCATGGGAATGAGCTGCTTATTCCTCTGCAACAGTCTAGAGCAGGTCATCAGGCCCAGGATGGACAGAGGCTGTCAAAGGTGCTATGGAGTGCTTTGCTGTCCTTGCTTAGGGCCTGAAAGGAAAGGTGGCAGCAACAGAGGCTGGCGGGAACTGGTGTTAGCCAAAATGCCAAGAGCCTGGGGAAAGCCCTCTACCTTCCTTCCAACTCCACTCAAGGCTGGAGTGCGCCAGGAGACAGAGAATGTGGCTGGAGTGGGACAGGGCACAGCAGTGTTGGCTGAACCTTGGCTTCGCTGAGTGTCCCTTCACTTGCCTGCCCTCCACTCTTCTTGCCGTTTAGTAATTAAGTACTTGAAGAACTCATACACAGACCATGCAATGGCTGTGGAGGGGATCTGGTAAATTACTCTAGCTTGCACCCCTCGGAAGTAGGCGGTCACCCCACCTACTTGATATACCGTCCGGAAGGCACTAGCCATGCCTGTGATGTGTCCTGTAATATTTGAGTTCAAAGCCAGGGATTCCTGGGTGTTGAGCAGTGTTTTGCAAACGTCCAGTGGGGTCGTGGCGGCGGCAGCTACAGCTCCTGCACAGGCTCCAGAGAGGACGTGGGAGCTAGGGTTGTACCGTCTCTGTGGGTTAAAGTGCTCCTGCAGGAATTCATAGGTCATGAAGTGAATGGCTTGAAAGGGAACGTTCATGGTGAGCTGGGTGGTGTAGCTGCGGTAAAAGGCTCCGGCCCCTTCATTTTGCCACACTGCCCGTACACAGTCTGTCACTCGGTGGTATGGTGAGTTATACATCTGCATCCTCTGCTTGACCACTGGTGGTGCCATCAACCATGAGGAAGGAAACAGGGACAGCAACCAATCATTGGGTGAGTGTCCAGATTCAGAGTCCCGAGTCAGCAGGTCAGCCAATGAAAGGGAGAGAGAAGAGAGAAGTGTGAGAAAGCTGCTAGTTAACTTGGTGAGTGAAGGTTTCCCTTCTTTGACAGAGGGGTCTTCATAGAGGGTTGGCAAAGAGTCAAAAATTAATGAACCCATTTCCAGTAGGATTTCTTTAAAACTGGCCAATTTACACATAGAATATATCTATGAGTCTCCAGATTGTCCCCTTGAAATAGGTTCCTATTATCTTCCTATTATCTTATCCTTTTCACAACTCCTGAAACAAGAAAGGATTCAGTGGCTATAAGCATAATAATGAACACAAAGCCTAACAAACAAACTTTAATGCTCAGGTACTAAGAGTGCCTAAATCTAAGATATGAGGGTGGTTATTTTCCCAGAGGAGAGAAAGAAGTGCTACCAAAAAGAAAAAAAGATTCTTAGCTAAAAAGAGTTTGGCTTTAAATTCCAAACATTACTAGTTCCCTCAAGCAGATAATCTGGCATGAGCCCGATAAGTCTTCGGCTTAGCCCTTTCTACCTGTGGCCTTGCCAAGACAGATAAAGAACTGGAACATATAGAACACAGTAAGTATGCTAGGGGGTCCCTCTTCCCCCATTTGTTTGGGTATCTCATTCTCCACTGACTTCTCCAAATGAAAGGCCACAATCCAAGCGGCAACACAGGGACAGAGCTCTACAACTTAGCCTTTCACCCCCATCTTAACTATCTTCATTCCAATAAGAAAGGCAATGTTTTAGAATCTCGAAATCCATATTCATTCCATTAAATTGTAAGGAATGTACTTCCTGTCCTAGAGTCTCCTGGTAAAAACTAATATGGAGGCAGTGCCCTCTAGTGGCGATACATGGCAACATGGGAGTGGGTTTTCCCACCAAAACTGAGTTATTCCTGGATTTCTTCTGCAAACTAGAAATAAAGGAAAAGCTCAAAGATGCAGTTGCACCTGCCCAAAAAGGGAAAGGCTGAGGAGTCATTACCTTCCGCTGGATTCATGGCTGCATCATGAAGTAATGTTGCTACACACCCGGCTGCACCTGCAAAGGAAAAAACAACTGCCACATGTAAGGCCAGGAGAGGATGACCAACACACCGAGAACCCAGAGCAAAGGTGAGTGACTGTGCTGAGCCACAGTGGGGAGAAGAAGTGTCAAGGACCAGTCCGAAACATGGAAATCCATTGCTTGTAAACTCGTGTTGTTAGAAACGATATCTGTTCCTATCCACTTAGTAAGGTCACCAATGTATGTTCCACATCTATGACAGGAAGGCCAAGAAAAATCAAGCAGCTGGGATTTTATCAACAAAGAGGGTTCTGACAACAAATGCAGTTCATGCCCCAGCTAGAAAACAGATTCACTGTAGCCAAAACATGTCAGCACATCAACTGCCCCCAGTATGGGATGTGCTAAAGGTAAAGGAGGAAGAATGTGAGAGCCAGGTGGTCAGATCAACATAGAATCTCACCTTCCAGCCTGCTGCCTCTATACTGCCCAATCCCAGGCTCCAAATCCTAACACCTGTCCAGGTAGCCCTTTCCTTAGTTTCTGAACTACTCTGGCCCTCAACCTCTACACAGTCAATTTGGTTTTCAGACAATCCCGAAAGCCCTAGGGTGCTATGCTTTCCCTTACTTCAACACAATTTCCAACCCCTGGTTTCTTCATACAAAAGCCCCTTGCCCTCTCCCCGTTCACTCGTTGAGGCTTTGTCATGTCCTCAATGACATAAACTGCCTCTGGTCAGATGGGATCCTGAAAGGGTGAGGCGAAGAGTTGGGGCTCCAATAAGTATCTTCTTTGGGTGGCTGGGTCACCTTGGATCCAGCCCCGAGGAGCAGGACACCACCCAACTGTCAAAGAATATACAACAGGGGTAGTTCAGTGTGTGTCTCCACATTACCAGAACATTAGAAGTTGATGCCAAGAAGATGAGAGGAAAGAGTCGAGCTGGTAGGTAAGGGACGATATTGTAACCCTTTGTTGAGGTGCCCCAAAGGAGGGTTGGGGTTGAAGCGGCCCGTTGCCTGAGAACATCAGGTTTGGAGGTCCCTCCCCTATATCTGGCCTACCCCAGCCCAAAGCTTCAGCTCCAAACCATGCTGAGACTGGAAAGCACTGACAGTAGCAAAAGCCCAAAGAGTTGGGAAAGTGGGAGAACCAGCACAGGAAGGCTCAATACCATTGGCAATATGGCTATTGCCCCCAGGGTGGATTACATCACTCAATGTCTTTTTTAACTTTTCATAGCAGGCAAAATAGAGGGCGTGGGCAGGCCCTGCGCCTGTTGCTGTGACGTTGAGGCCCCGCATGGGCCTCCACAGGCCCTCGGTTCTTATAATCCTCCAGAGGGCTTCCAACACATTGTGATAGCGGGCAGCTGGGTCAGGCTGTAGGCTCTGCATCCGGGTCTGAAAATATAGTAAAGAGAAGAGAAATGTCAGTGATCCAACTCTCTCCCAACCTTAATCCTCACTCAGGCTCTGCACACCAGGCACACCTTCTATATGGAGCTATGGCTGGCATGTGAATCTGCAGGAATCATTGTGGGCATCCAGCTTTAGTTCTTTCCAAGCTTTGGAAAGGCTTTTTCTAGTCATATACAACCTTAAGGGTGGAATATCATTACTTTCTCTGAGAATATTGCCACTTAGTAAATGTCCTTGAATTCCAAAATGATTCATTGTCCTAGTAATAAATATCAAGGATATATTTCAGGAGAAGTTGCTTTGTCCCTTAATAAATAAACTCAGGCTAAGAGTTCTTTACAAATGAATTCTAAATTCAAATATTTATAACATACTTTAGCTTTATTTCTGAAAACCAATCGTGGACCTATTTCCTGACCACACACTCCACTGACCAAGACCATGGGTTCATCCTTTGATACTTGTTCAGGCTATTTGGCACTGGCAGCTGGATCTGCCAGTTAAAATCTTGCAGAAGTAGCATTTGAAATAGATGCTGTTCTAATTTCCTGGGAAAGAAAGTTTTCCCTGAAATTATGAATGTAGGAAGTGTCTAATTGGAAATGAACTTAATCTCTAGAAGTCAAGGGGCTTCCAAATCTCTCATCTTAGCTAACCAAATCTCAAACTGATGTCAGCGAACAAAATTAGTTTCAGTAAAGCAAAATCCTTGGAATCTCTGAAGGAGTCAATGATTGGGACAAAAGTGTGTGGTAGACACTTGTATGGGGTCCTTGGACAAAGTTTTATTTAAATTGGTTTCAATAAAATCTGTTTCCTCAAACAGACCTTCTCTGAAGAGTACATCTCCTAATAAAGACCTCCGTTTATTAATCTATTTCAAGGTTAAAACAGCATGGAGACTAATGGTTAATATAAAATCAATGTCCAATGCCTGGCACAGAGCAGACACTCAAAAGTTATTTGCTAAACGAATGAATGAATTAATCTTCTGTTACATAACTGTGTTTGTACCAATTCAGAATGTAACAAGTATGGCCATAAGTGAGCCAAATGTGCAGCTGATGTCTAAGTATGGCTTAAATTCCTGCTTCATTCCAATCACTGGATTTAGTCTAGATTTAAAAGTCTGAAAGTAGGAAGATCTAGGTGAGCAATTAGAATGCAAAAGTAAGTAAAGGCTCTCTCAACAACTTTAGAGAAAAGAAACTAACCACATTAACAGGGCCTGGTTAGCCACAAGCAATTCATATTCCTCTAGAGTTATTTTCTCCTCTTACCAATAAAGAACTGAAAGTGTAAAAGGTTAATTGTTGGAAGTTTAATCAGAAATACACTGTATCATTATCACAATATAACAATTATTTTCCATTTCTCAAAAAACAAAAAATAAACAAAACAAAAAACCCAAACCACCACAATATAGACTTTCAGTAAATGATGTGCTTACTGATTTTTCACATCACCTGAGGTATAAAATCTACCAGAGTTGTTTGGACAGACAATTGGTCTTTGCTGGATATGGTTATTAATAGACAAACTGGGTCTGGTGGGTTAGTAATTATGCATTTCAATAGGTTTGGTTGAAATTGATGTGTGTAGAGAAAACCTGTTCAGAAATTGCCCTGCTCGGCTGGAGTCAATGGCATATTTGGACAACCAGTCTTGAAAGGTCTGGCCCTAGAGGCCAAGCTCAAGAGAAAACTGGGCTGTGTAAGTTACTCTGAACATTTTACACATACCTAAATCTAATTCAATAATTCCAACTCAATGAAAATATATACTTATGGATAAGATCTGAGTATAAACCATGCCAAATTTTCACAGGAAGTTCTCTGTAACCTGTTCAACTCTTGTAATCTGTTTTAGGGAGACAATCTTGGAGGTCTAGACGTCAGATTGGGTTCAGTATTGTGATTCTGCCAGTTAATTATTGACCTTAGGCAAGCTACTAACTGCTCTCTAAGCCTTCTTTTCTTCATCTGTAAAATAATGAAAATGATACCTACCTCATGAAGTTGTTTTAAGGATTAAATGAATGAATGTATCCAAGGCACTTCAGTTAGTGCTTGGCACACAAGAACAATTGCCATTTACAGAATACTTAATATTTTTATTATTAGACGTAAGAAAATCAAATAAGCCAGCATTTCCATTTCCTAACATTTTACCAGTGAATATGTATAGATTAGCATATGCATTTGGAGTTTGGAGAAGACTTATCTCCCTCTGTTCCTCTTTAACTTATTATATGAATAGATATTTGCTTCCCCATTACAGGGCTTAGAAGTAGCATGTTGGTGACAGGTGCGTACTAGGCCAGATGATTTTGAGAAGAGTTCTGACTGCTTTAGGCTGCAGAGCCTTATCCCTATAGATAAAGTCTGGCACTTGCTTCTGAGGCCCAGAAAATGAAATTGGGATTTATCTGGGCTCCTAGCCTCCCTGTTATGACCATGGAGATAGTTGGTTGAATACAATAATTATGACTTAAGCAAGGCTATGCTGACTTTCCATGGCCCTGCACAAGGATAATTAAGTCAGCCTGACCCTGATAAGAAGCTAGGGGTGCATAGGGTGCATAGGCTTGCATGTCAAGATGCAATGCTAGTTTTCATTTGCAAACGCTGCTGGGGAAGCCCTTTCAGGCTCCAACATAGGTAGGTACCTGCCTTCAGTCTTGGAGTAGGGTTGGGCTCCTCTTCCTCTCCACCATTCTTTTATGGTATAAGAGGAAGACTAGCTGCCAGGGACAAGTGAAGGGATTTGGCTTTTACTTTGATGTCTACCCAACAGGGTTTAACATACTCACTGACATTAAATCCTACGGACTAACCCAGTTCTTCCTTTCAGTCATTTAAATCTTTGCATTAATGGCAAATGAAAATAATTCTTTTAAAATAAGCTTTTGTGTTTTTGAAACTCCTGAGCATTTTTCCTCCAGATCAAATAACGATTTCTTTAATGTAGGGCTTTGACGCATGACCGTTATATAAAACAGAAATTCCAAAGCTTATGTAAATGAGTAAGAACTGTCCTTCAAAACTGTTACCTTGGTATACTATGATTATTGTGGGGTTTTTTTGGGGGGTAGAAGTGGGGGGGGTGCATGAACCACGATTTGAACCTGCGTCACATTCTAGCACATTGCAATGTAACTCCTAACAGAGCCACTGAAAAAATGGTGAACACACTTAACTAAAACGAACATTAGAATTTTAAATGTCCTTCTCAATTGGGAGAAATAGAAATAAACAGTAACATCCTCGAGGGAGAAGTAAGAGGATGGTATTGTTCTCGCATGGCAGGTGAGCAGTCTACCACTGAACCACCCGGGCACCCCCAAATTGTTACCTTGGAGGCTAGAATGGACTTATTCCAGCAATGCTGTGATTACTCAAAATCTTTCTGAACTCTTTCAGAAGTGTTACTTCAGGAATTTAAGGCCTCAGGAGTAAATCAGTCTCCTTACTTTCCAATCCTGTCTTAGATATGACTCCTTTGTCCTCCAACCTTTCATTGCCAGTTTGGATTCTAAATGGTCTCAGTTAATAAAAAATCAATTCCATTTTGTCACAGGACAAAGACTTGCCCTCATTAAGGATACACACCCAAATATTCTAAAGGCTTTCTAACAGAGCATATTATAAAATATTTGCAGCAACTGCATTATTTAGCCTCCCAAAGTAAACAGCAATAAAGAAGACAATGCTTAAATTGACAAGTTGTAGTAATATTTATGTCATTCTATTTTTGAGCAATTAAATAATTTTCATTGCTTTCCCTGATCTGTTTTTCATTTGATACCCATCCTGAAATACAGCACCTTAGACCCTGCACTCTACTCACAATCTAAGAATAGTGAGGTTACTTTGCAGTAGATCATATTAACTTTTGGATATATAGCATTATTAACTGTCATTCAACCTAGAGTCTGTTACATAAACATCGGAATCTTTGTCTCATCCACTGTTAGAGCAATAACCATCCTCTTACTTGTGCCTCAAGGATTTTACTGTTTATTTTTATTTCTCCCAATTGACAAGGACATTTAAGATTCTAATTTTCATTTTAGTTAAGTGTATTCACCATATTTTTAGTGGCTCTGTTAGGAGTTACATTGCAACATGCTAGAATGGGCCAATGTGCCAATTCTATGTCATTCAGAGAGCTTAATGAGCACTTTCCCCATTTCCTCATCCGCGTTACTAATGAAAACATGAAACGGTACTGGAACCACCAGGAAGCAGAAGAGATCTACTTGTATTACCCAAGGTGATACTCTCCTTCCTTTGAATATATAGCATTTTCCTAATTTGAGGAGAAAACACATCAAAGAACTGCTAGGAGAGTTTCCATTGTACTTAAACGTGTAAAGGAGGGACCAACCTCTGTCATTTTATTATTTCAACAGTCCCCTTGTGTTTACTTCTCAGTTGGTCCTTACCTTTAGTGCCTGGTACCTTTGCTGATGCCCTAGGATAAAAATTGTAAAGAACAAGAATGTTTCCCTCTTCACCCACCTTTCTTCAGAAGGATCTAACTTCTGTACCCATTAGTCATTCTGCTTCGTTCTGGATGGAATTAATCTTACTTTCACATAAGTTGTACCCTCACCGTGATACCATTCCACTTTCTTCACACTTTGTACAGCTACTTTCCAGTATCCTTACACATCCCTTCTAGGCAACTTTTCCCTTTTTGTCAATTTCAGGTGGCTACAGAAATTATAGTATCAGTTCCATTTCTCTTGTTTGGGAGCTGATGTACTCCCTTCACACACAGTCCTAATCCCAGGTCAGTTTTCATTTTCAGGAAATAGGTGGGGTATCATGCTCTCTGCACAGAGAAAACGAAACCTTTTCCTGAACCCGGTATTTTTCATTTCATTTTCAGTTTGGAATTCTGAGTTCTCGCTGCTCAATGATTTCCACTCACTCGTGGATGAAGGCATAAAATGCAAATTCTTTATCAGACTGACAGATCCCAAATTCTGAGTCCTGCACCCCTCACTTCTAAAAGAAGATAGAGCAAGGAGCTTGTAAAAGCGTTCGCCCAGAGATCAACTGATTTACGCCAGTTGACTTCACCTTAAGCGAGTTAGTAGCACTTACCTGTGCTTTGGGATACCCCATCCCACCCTATTTCTGTTTAGTCCCAGCTGGGATCCAGGGTTTTGGCCGACAGATTTTCGATCCAGGGTCCCGATCCAGATCTCACTGTCGGTTAGAAATGGGTCCTGGTTCCCGACTGGGATCAACTCCCAGCCGGACCTTGCTTGCATGGAGAATCGGTCGAATCGTGTGGTGGTAGCAGGAACCAGAAAGGAACCCATGTCAGCTCCGGCTCCCAGCCGGGATCCTGGCTCTGGGCAGAACCCGGGGTCCGGTCAGCCCCAGGTCGGGTTCGGAGCCCGGTCCAGGTCTCACCTTGACACAGTCGATGGGGTACATCACGCAGTGCTCCAGGATCCCTGCCACGGCGCCCGCCACCATGTGCGTGGTGACAGTGGCTCCGGCTGGCAGCGCCTCGTAGTCCGGGCCGGAGTCCGGATCCTGCCGTGCAGGGGGCCTGCATGCCCCGGCCTCCCCGCCGCCGGCCCCCCGGCCCACGCCCCGCTGCAGCCACCCGTCCAGCAAAGCCGACTCCCCGGGGCTCCGCCCCGGACCAGACGCCGGCCCCCCCGCCACACCAGCGGCCCCCCGCCCTTCCAACTCCATCCACCCAGGCCAGGTGCGGCGCCCACCCTGGCCGCCGCTGCCGCCGCCGCCCCCCGGCCCCGTCGCGTCTGCCTCAGGTGCGGCCCAGAGAGTAGGGGCCTCCGGCTCCCGCTTGGCCCCGCGGACACGCCCCTCAGCCAGCCATTGGCGCAGCCGCCAAGATAGCCCCACCCCTTTTTCCACGTAGGAAAAATAGATCCGTGGTATTAGTGAAGGTGCCCGTCACTCCTCCCCCCTGGGGCGTTGCTACCGTTTACATCCCACCCCTTCCCCTTTGATCTTGGAAGCTTCTTGTTTATTGGCCACTGATTGGCCGATATCTCGATCCACCCGCCTCCGCGGCTTCTCTGGAGGCGGGAGAAACTTCAGGCCTAGCATTGATAGGCTAGACCACTCTGCGTGCTGTGACTGCGGCCATTGGCCCACACCACGTATCGGGATTGGCTACGGGGAGAGAAGATCCCCCGGGGCGAAAGCGGCGGGTTCGGGCACCTTATTGGCGCATGAGGAGTTGCGAACGCTGCGGGCTGGATGGAGCGTGGGGCGGTGCTAGACCTTCAAGGTCAAACCGCCGGTTGACAGCGTTAGGGCCCGCGTGCGGGCGCCCGCCCTACATCCCGGGAGTCGCGGCGGGCGGTCGGGCGTCTGGGCCCGGGAGCTCTGTTTCCGCGGGATCTCCTGGCTGTCGAGAAGAGGAGCCGGCTTGGGCAAACCCTGAGTTAGTCCGGAGGCTGTTGCGACCTGCGGGCCGAGGTCCGCTCAGCGCCTGGGAGGATCGCGGCAGCCCGTTACAGACTCTGGTCAGATCTGGAGTGTTGGCCTCTCATGCCGCAGGCGGACTCCTGAGGACCCGGTGCTTCTCAGACCCCAGCGCCGGGCACTGAGCCTGGCACCTGAAGTCGCGGAGTAAATCCCGCAGATATCGAATGAATGAGTTCTGCGGTCCCCGGCATTCTCTGGGCCTTGCGCCAGCCGGGAGGCGGGGAAGGAGGATGTCGAAATGGGGCGGGGTGATTCAGAGATGACACAGGTGGAAAGGCTGGACTGGAGGCAGCTTCCCAAAGAGCAGAGAAAGTATGACAGCTTGTCCCGAGTCTGAAACATCAGCATCTTGTCCTTGAGCTGACTCACTGACGAATCCCACTGTCTAGTAATGATTGCCGTTTGTTTAAGACCCCTCTCCTTCCGGGTCGGTCAGGCTGGAGTCTGATATGTTTGAGAACAATGGCAGCAAATCCCAGCCTTCAGGACTACCTCCTAAGTTACGATGTGCCGAAAGGCCCGCACTACATCCACGCACCGATGCAACGCAGGAGTTGAGCAGAGGCACTGTTTGCGCTCGGAATGTCCAGCTTTTTTAGTTTCCTTTCACTGGAGCGTATTTCCACAGGCTTCCCGTTTCCACCTCTGTCTACTATGTGTTTTACTGATGGTGATGCAATTTTGAACTTTCCTATCTGTTTATATCTTTTTGTTAGAGAAGGAAGAGGTTTTCCTTTTTTTCTCTAAAGCTAAGCACGTCCCTGGGTTTTCGTTCTATTTTTTACTCACCCATTCTGTTCCTTTTCAGCACTGATTATTAACTCTTGGGTCTCAGCCTTTTGTAAAATAAGCTATTAATTCTCTTCCACTCCCCTCTCCATGCACATGTAAATTTTGCATATAATTTCTGAGCTTGCAGAGTCCCTGAAGGTGACTCTGGACCCCCTAAGGGTCCATTAACCTCAGTTTAAGAACTTCTCCCCTGCCTCATTTCCCTTGACAAATAAACGAATAGTTCTCACAAAAAGACATCCAAAATCCTGCTAGAGTTCTAATTCTCTTTACTGCCACATTACTCCAGCATCCAGCAATGACCTATGTCTGTTATCACCTTTCCCTTTTTTCCCTCTTTTTTTTTTTTTGAAATACCCTTTACCTGCCCCTTTGAGGGGCAGTGTAGAACTTAAGCATATCAAGATCTCTTTACAAAAATTACCCCTTACCTTCTAACAAGTTTTTCTTGGCCTCTCCAACTTTCTCTATAGACTGGAATTTTGTGGCCACAGGTAGAAAACTGTTTTCTGTTTCATTATAGTTCTAGTCTGCATGACAATATCTCACATCACTTTGAAATGTGGTATCTATTATTTTGCCACCTCAGTTTAAGCTGACTTTAAAAAGTTCCATTTTATTATCCTGTATCACTTAAAAAAAAAACCCTCTTTTTCCTAAAATAGCCTGATTCAAGTTCAGTTCCTTGAAATTAAAGCTGCCTAACTAACACAAACCCCATGACATAGGTTTGGGAGGAAATTTTCAGAAAAATCATGGAAGAAGGGGGAGTGTTAGGAGGGTGACAGTGGGAGAAAAAGAGGACAGAATGGTAGTAAGACTTCACATAGATTGATTAAGAGGCCTGCTGATACTTATTGTGGCCAAATGGTGGTCCCAGAATGTTTTAGTAGTTCGCCAGCAGAGTTGCTGCTGCTTCCTAGACGGTTAGTAGTGCCTAAAACAAATAGCACATAATACAAGCCCATGACAACAAATTGCCCATGGCGTCATAAATTGGCTATACCCCAAGGATGAACCAGCAAGTAATCCAAAATATGAATGTTATTACTACCACACAAAAGTTGTATACAACAGCATAAATTTTTCAGCTCAAAGAAATCATCCAAATTTCTGATTGAGATAATGGGTTAAGTTAACATGAGATCACTCTTCCCACTTAAAAAATGTAAAATGATGACACTCTGGCTAAAATATTAAAATTTGTTTAACGATAGCAGAATAATTTTAAGTATGTTATAATGCATGAATAACATAGACAGACAAATAGAGCAGAATAAACAGTACAGAAAGAGACCCAAATACACATAAGAAATTCTTGTATGATAAAGTTAGCATTTCAAATCAGTGGGGTAAGATGGATAATTTAATACATGGTGTTGGGACAAGTGGAAAATATCTGGGAAGAAATAAACTTGGATTCTTCACACAACACAAATCAAAGATTTAAATATAAAAATGAAGCCATAAAAATTCTAGAAGAAAATACTGGAGAATTTATTCATAATCTCAGAAGTCATAAAGTCAAAGGCTGATAAATTGGGTACTCTAAAAGTACAAAATTTCCTCATAAGAAAACCTCACAAACAAAATACAAATGACAAATAGGAAAAATATTTGCAATTTTTATAACAGGAAAAGAGCTAATTTCTTTAAAATGTAAAGAGCTCCACAAATATAATAGATAAATGGGGGAAGGACATGAACAGATGGACCACACAAAAGGAAATTCATATGGCTCTTAATTTATGAAAAGATAATGTGTTACTTTTAATAAGAGAAATGGAAATTAAAACTACAATGAGATATCATTTTCTATTTATAAGACTGACAAAGAACCAAAAGTTGGATATCACATGTTGTTGAAGAGAGAGGAGAAAAGGTACTCTAACGCATTGCCAATGGGAGTTTAACGTGGTACAACCTCTAAGGAGGACAATACCTATTGAAATAAAAATAAACATTCTACTTGGCCCAGTTATTCCTCTTTTGACATATACTTAAGTGAAATGACACAGTAAAGGATATACACCATACTAAGAAGAGACATATTTAAGGATATTTACTGCAGCATTATCTGTAAGAGTAAAAGGCCAGAAATAACTTAAATGCCTATCAGTAAGAGACTGGTTAAAAAAATATCATACAGCAAATAATGTAGCCATTTGAAAGAATGAGGCAGTACAAATATGTATTGACCTATACGGATGTTTGCATTGTTACCTGAAAAAAAAACAAATGAAAAACTAATTATAGCATGTTATTTGTGATATAGATATTTATTAATATATGCATAGAATATTTCTGAAAGGCTACATAAGATACCGGCAATAGTGATTTTCTCAGGGGAGAGGATCTGAGTAGCTGGGGGACAGATCCGGGTAGGGGATTTCACTTTCATATACTACTTTTCTTCTTGCAGAAGGACCTTGAGAGAAATTGGAACACCAAACCCAGACTGATATGGGGCCAAATTCACACTACAATCAAGGTACACAGCCTCTGAGCTTAGAAACTGACATAGAATTGGTCCACAGGCAGAGGCTCTGACAGGCTAATGGGAACCACCCCACAGCAACCCCTCCACACTGCAGAGCAGCATTACCAGCTGAGGCCTGGACTTTCATTCTCCCATAGTGTTCTTTGGGGCCAGATTGTTCGCATTTATTCTATTCTATGACTTCTTTATCTCTGGGTCTCTGGTGTTCTTTTCAGCCCTGTGCTCGCCTAGTGGCGATAGACTGGTGGCCTCACGTTAAAGGGTGGAGGCAGCACATATACCTATGTTCCAGCTCTGGGCTTGGTTTCACCATCACTGATGCTATCCTACTCTGCATCTTTTCCACTTCCCAGCTCACCTCTGTTCTCCAGTTTTTTCACAATACAATTTATCATCTACTTGGGTATTTTTACATAATTATTCTGGTTGATGAGCCTGGCTAAGTTGCCTTGGTTTGCTTCATGTTAATCTTCTTTTTCAATTTCACCTGGCCGTAGGACCTCTTACATTTGTAGAAGTGTCTCAGATTCAAGTTTGGGAACATGCAGTCATCAGTCAACATCAGTCAACAACCTTTCCCTCTTTTAATTCCAACTTTTTTTTAAACTCCTTTTTTCAGTGTCACAAATGACCATTCCAAATCCAACAGTCTTGCTTATTTCCACTTTTCTTGACTGAGGATATCAATTCTGCCCATTGACACTGACACTTTTCCCTAGCTTCAGGAATCACTTTATTCTATTGTACCTTTTAGATTTCTCTGTCTCCTACATTTCTTTAGCCACACTGGTGGACATTCCTAAAGGTTTAGTGCTGCTTCTCCTGTTCATCTTTATTAACTTGGCCAGACGCTGCCACTCCAAATCTGCTTTCTTCATCGGAGCGCCACCTCTATTTCCCAGGTTGCATACTTTTTAATTTGAAACTTCTGTGTGAATATTCCTTCAGTCAGTAAATATTTGTTGAGTACCAACTCCATGCTTGGCACTGAACTAGAAATGTGATACAAGACCAATAGAGCCCATTCTTTCTTGGAACTTACTTTTTAGTGTGGGGAGATAAACAAAACAAATAAGAAAAATATCAGCTCTAGATGTTATGCTGATAATTGGAATAGGGTGGTGTGGTAAATTGTCTGTGCACAGCTACATTTGTGTGATTGGTAAAGGCCTCTCTGAGGGGATGACACTTTTGGTGAGTTCTGGATGACAGGCAAGTGCCAATCATGACAGACCCAGAAAGGGTAGTACAGCAGAAGAAACAGTAAGTGCGAGAACACTAAGATGGAACAAGGTCAGAAAGAAGGCCAGTGTGGCTGGAGCATGGTGAGCAAGGGGGGAACCATACAAGACAGGAATGAGAAGATAGGCAGGGGGTGAATATTCCCCTGAAGTTCTGACTTAGCATGTCCATTCCAAACTCAGCCTTTCCTCACCACAACCAGTTCCTCTAAAGTTTTCCTTTTTGACTATTTGCAAAATCAACCAGACTCTAAAGCCAAAAATGTTCTTTGACCACCCCCTCCATCCAATCTCCCAGGATGTCATTAGTTATTATTCTGAAATGTTTCTTTTGTTTGTATTCTCCTTTCCCTTCCCATTGATATCCTTTTATAGAACCTGATCCCTTCACTTCTATTATTGTAATAACCCCTTGAAAGTCCTCTCTACTTCCAGTGTCTCCTGGCTTTACCAATATTTCACTCCCCTTCTTCCAAGTACATAGTAGGATTGTTCTTTCCACCTCCTTGAAATTAGACAGATTAGCCATGGGACTTGCTTTGACCAATGAAATGTGAGAGATGCATGAGAAAGTCACATATTTCTTTTCCCACCACAATGATGATGGTGGAGGCTCCCTTCTGGGACCTGAATAAGGAAGACTTGAAGCAGAGTCTCCTACATGTCACCGCCTCTCCCATATGGGCTTGCAGCATGAGTGAGAAATAAACCTCTGTTGTTTTAAGACATGGAAATTTTAGGGTTATTCCATAGCACAGCTTAATCTAGTCCAGTGCGTCTCAAACTTTAATGTGCATATTAATAATCTAGAGAACTTATTAAAAATGTAGATTTTAATTCTGAAGACTCTGGGGTGTGGCCTGACATTATGCATTTCTGACAAGCTCCCAGGTGATGCTGATGCTGCTAGACCCCGGACCACAAGTAGCAAGGACTGAACCCACCCTGACTATCTGATACACTCCCCTGAACAATCTGTACACTCCTAAACACACTATCCTGCATTGCACCAGCATTTAAATCTTCTTAAAAAATGATTAACAAGCAGGCTTTTTTGGTGATAGTCTTTATACATGGTCAATAGCTTCCTGTATCTACGAATTCTATACTGTAGAGTCTTACTTTCTTATATTCCCAGACTTTTCCTCTTCTCCCTTCATTCTTTTCTACACCTTTGTTCATGCTTGTGACAATGACAGTAATTGTCTCAATATCAAATCTCACTCCTTTTAATAATAGAATTTTATCTTGGACACATGGCTTCCTAGCCTAAGTCCATATTTGTCTCTGGTTCCCATGCAATTAAGTTTGGCTGTGTGATTAAGTTTTAGCTAGTGGAGTCTGAGTGGAAGTGATATGTGACACACCTTCTCTTCCTCGTTTTTTCTCTTCATGACAGCTGGAATACAGACCTAGAAGATGCCAACTCTTTTTGGCTATGATGACAAGGGCTATATCTTAGTAGGGAGATGGAGCAAAAGAAGAAAAACTCATCCTTCATACCATGGAGCTGTCTTATGACCCTGGACTACTCATGTTCAGGCTGGTCTGTGAGAGAGCTTGTTAAAGATATTGTTGTTCCATGGAATCGTTTTCACAACAGCTGAATCTATATCCTAACCAACACATGATCTTCACTAGAATGCCTTTTTCCATTTGTTCTTATTAAAACTTTTATTGTTGAAGGTCCAACCAGGTCTGACTACTTCCTCTAGTTTACATTACTCTCTTACTCTGAACTGCCATCACACATGTCCTGGCAAGAGGTGTGAGTGTAGTATGAAATGAGATTGATTCTACTAGCTACACATGAAAATAAGACTGATTTATATACTGTCACTTAAAAGGAAATTGATTCCTTAATTATGAAAAATGACCATAAGTGCTGTAGGAATTCAGAAATTCACACTGAAGGGATGAAGAGATATATACGTTTTTAAACTGGAGAATGTGTACAGGAAGACTTTCCAAGGGGTATGTGGGGAGCAAAAAGTTTCAAGGGAATCAATTTCTTATTCCTTTTCTTCTGCCTGTATTCTTTCCTAAAATTTATCTTCCTGAGAAAACACCTGCAATTCTCTTTTCCCAGTCCCCCTTTCTCACTTTCTCTTTACACAAAAGGTGTGCCGTCATCATTTTACTATGGTTCATTACCCTGGTTCATAAAAACCTCCAGTTTGCCAAATAATCCTGGCGTTAGCAAGGCCTCCTTCAGTCAAAGTATCTTGACTTCAGACAAGACTTTATGTCTTTCCCTGACTTTCATACATTTCTGCTAAGGGCCACACATTTAGAGTTGGATATTTTGGCCCAATGGAGCAGTGATCTTTTGTCTAACTACATCACCTTTTCCATCCCCCTGACTCACTTCCTAGGGAGACTCCCCTTAAGAGCAAAATCAGAGTACCTAATTAACATTAAAAGTGACCGTGCCTATTTCATACAGGTGACACATTCATGGCAAGGTTTGGGCCTCATCTATTATTCTTGGAATGAAAATATTTAAGATTTATATGCATGCTGGGAAATAGTAGTGTTTCTGTCATAAGAAACAAGAAATTGCTGAGTGATGCTCTCATTCACTTGTGTGTCAACTTGGGTCTCAACTTTCTATTTTGCATTATTTCTAGGAGAATATAAGGAAGGTTCATATTTGCTTCTCACAGATCAACATTCTGTCTTCAAGTAAAAGGTACATGTAACAAAAGTTATTTGGTGCTTTTTTATTTTCTTAAATATTAAGACTTGTGGTAAAAATATTTTCATTTATAAAAATATTTTCATTTTCCTTTGTCACAGATTATTGGCTCACACCCAACATATGAGCCAAAGAAGCTAGTGTCTCATTAGCCTCTCAAAGGTTTATGCTTATTTTCTCTTTCTCAGATGTTGACATGCTCTTTTAAATCTGTCAACTATATAATTATGAATGTATTATTTAAATGTTGAAATTGCTAACATAATATTTTTACTATTCCAATTAATGCCCACTGTAATGCCTTTTTTGTTATTTTGCTTTTAAAATTAATTTTATTAGAGCAATTGTAGGTTTATGGGAAAAGCATGTAGAAAATACAGATTTCCCTTATAACCCCTCCCCGCAACCAGACACACCATAGTTTCCCCTATTATTAACTCAAACGGCAGTTCTGAATTAGTCATAATATAACTACTGAAAAAGAAAATCTACTTTGAACAAAAGTGAAAGCTCTGGGAGTAACTGCTCCTGGGTATGAGGTATCATTTTAGGTGAGGAAAATGTTTTAAAGTTAGACTGTGGTGATGGGTGGACAATCTGAATATACTAAAAACCTCTGGATGGGTGGATTTTATGATATGTGAATTATGTCTTAATAAAGCTATTTTTTTAAAAATGAAACATCTTATTGGGGTACCTTGTGTCTTTTGGAACTTCAATTTCATCATCTTTTAAGCCCTTCCTTTTGTACATCTTTTTTGGGGGGGAAGGGTGGTTATCACAATTACAACTAATCCTTTTTTTTTTTAAATTTTCTCCTAAAGAATGTTATTTCTAAAAGAAAAAAAGCAAAACAAGGAAAACTATCAATTTTGATCTATAGAATAAGCAAACATAATGTCAAATTTGGTTTACAGATTAAGATTCAGAATAATTACTTTAGCTTCACTGGTATGTTTTTGTATAATGGAAGTTTCAGTTCTTTTATAACCATACTTAAATTGAAACACATATAGTTAGAAAAAAAAGATTACTTTATATGGTAAATCAATATTCATTCTCATTTTGGCACAGCTCTCCTTGCTATCACTTGTTTTATTTTTACTCATTTATTCATTTCTATTATATTCTTATTAGTTTGATAAGAATATTAGAAATAATGCCCTAAAACAATTATTATCACACCTTTATAAGCCTTACATTTTTGGTTATCCAGTTCCTTCTTTTTGGATGTTGATTTCCCCAAAGTAGATATAACTGCACTTTTAAAAGCAAAACATCTACTTATATATCTGGTAAAACAAAGTGTTTCCAAAATGCAATCTAGTATATAATGCTCTGAACTTTAGAAAACCATTTTTAATTATAAATTATTTTTTTATAAAAAATAAAACTTTATAAAACCATGTTTAATTATAATTATTTTCTCCATCTCAGATGTTGACATGCTCTTTTTCATTTGTCAAATATATAATTATAAATGTATCATTTAAATCTTAAATTACTAACATTATGTGTATTTTTGCTATTTCAATTTATGCCCAGCTGCACCTTTTTTGTTATTTTGCTTTTTAAATTTTATTACAGCAATTGTAGGTTTATGGAAAAATTACGCAGAAAGTGCAGATTTCCCTTATACCCCCCCCACACATAGTTTCCCCTATTATTAACATTTTGTGTTACTTTTGTTACAATTGATAAAACAATGTTATCATAATTAGGCTATTAAGTTTAGCCCACTGTTTACATTAGGATTCATTCTCTGTGTCATATGGTTCTATGTCCTCCCCCCACCCCCAACCTCAAGGTAACTTATATACAACTGAAAATGTCCTTTTATCCCTTTTCAAACATACAATTCAGTAGTGTTAATGGCATTCACAAAATTGCGCCTCCACTTCCACAACCATCATCCAATGCCAAAACTTTTCCATCACTCCAAATGGAAACTCTGTACAAATTAAACATTAATGCCACATTCCTCTACCCAAGTCCTGGTAACCTGTATTCTAGTTTCTGGCTTTATAAAATTACATGTTCTGCTTATTTCATATTAGTGAAACCATACATTATTTGTCCTTTTGTATCTGGCTCATTTCACTCAACATGATGTCTTCAAGGTCCATCTATATTGTACTATGCATCAGAACTCCATTTCTTTTTAATGGCTGAATAATATTCCAGTGTGTGCATACATATTGACCACATTTTGTTTATCCATTCCTCAGTTGATGGGAATTTGGGTTGCTTTCATCTTTTGGCAATTCTGAATAATGCCACTATGAACATCAGTGTGCAAATATCTGTGTCCCTGCTTTCAATTCATTTCGGTATATACTGAGAAGTTTCTGGGGGTTCCTAGATCATGTAGTAATTCTATTTCTGAGGAAATGCCAAGCTGTCTTCCACAGCAGCTATACATTTTACATCCCACCAACAATGTATGAGTGCTCTTATTTCTCCACATATTCACTAACACTTGTTATTCTGTTTGTTTTTTTTTAACAGCCATCCTAGTGGGTATAAGATGATATCACACTGTAGTTTTTTATTTGCATTTCCCTGGTGGTTGATGATTTTGAGCATCTTTTCATGTGCTTTCTAGCCATTTCATGTATCTTTGGATAAATGTCAATTCAGGTATTCTTTCTCATTGTTTGAGTTGTCTTTTTTTGCTGTTCAATTGTAGTATTTCTTTATAAATTCTATATATTTTCTTATTGGATATGATGTTTCCAAATATTTTCTCCTAATCTAAAGTTTGTCTTTTTACTTTTTTGATAAAGTCCTTTGATGTATAAAAGTTTTAAATTTTGATTTAAGTTCCTTTTATCTGCTTTTTTTTCTTTTGCTTGTAATTTGGTATCGAAGAAACTATAGCCTAACACAAGGTCCTGAAGAAGTGTCTCTTCTTCATTCTCAGAAATGTTTTCTGCTAGGTCTTTGATCCATTTTGAGTTGATTTTTGTATATGGTATGAGGTAGGGGTCCATTTCATTCTTTTGCATATTGCTGTCCAGTTGCCCCAGCACTGCTGTTGAGGAGACTTCTTTCCTCAATAAGGGGACTTGGTACTCAGTTGATCAAAGCTGTGAGGATTTGTTTCATCTCTCAATGCACTTTCATTGCTGTATATGCCTGCCCTTCTGCCAGTACTACACTGTTTTGATGACTGTAGCGTCGCAATAAGTTTTAAAATTATCAAGTGCACATACTCCTACTTTATTCCTTTTCAAGATAGCTTTGGCTATTACAGGCGGCTTACCCTCCCACAGGAATATGATTGGCTTTTCCATTTCTTTAAAGAAGGCTGTTGGATTTTATTTTATTTTTTTAGAGTAAACAGGCAGAAAATTTATTGAGAACACGTGAGAGGACAAGTGGGCCCTCTTGCAATGATAGTGGAGAGGGAGGCAAGTGGGAAAAATCAATGTAACCATTTGCTTTTATAGGTTAGTTTTATTTATTCCTCCTTCCCCTTCCTTGTTCGAGGCTCTCCCTCCTACCATATGCTCTTTCTAGGGTCATGCCTGGTGGTAGATAGTGCATTTGGGTGGATCAGTTGGCTTCACCCTCCTCCGTAGATTACTCACTCAGGTCGGGGTCCTTTGGCCCCCAGGCGCTATTTGTTGCTGTTCTTTTCAGAGAGATCTTTTTCTCTGAGGCCTGGCCACTTTTTGGAGTTTGCCTTTTGCTTAGCCAGCCACTGCCCTAATTCAAACCCTGCATCATTTCCCCCTTCAGAGACTTCTAACTCCCCTTAATCTTAATGGAATTTGGGCTGATGATATGTCTTCTGTAATTGCTTCAAACTGTCAGTGGGTCATATAGGCCCTACTTGTGGGAATATAGAAGTTTCTGTCTATGCTACTGAGAGTGGCTGGTTGAGCCTGGGGAACAGCAGCATGGTCTCTGGCAAGGAAGAGATTGTGGTGAAAGGTTTCTAATCTGGATCAAACAAACTTGATGAGCAGTTTTAAAATGCAAGAGCTGATCAATAGCAAGAGGAGGACAGAAATGAGCAGGTCTAGGAGAGGCATTAGCTAAGTGAAACTAGGGAAGAGGAAAGGAAATGACCATCCTTTAGGTCCAAGAGTGAATCCTAGCTGGGCAGCTCATTCCTGCTTAACTGGGGAATAGGATGGTGCATGTGGCAAGTTAAGAGGTGTAGGAATAAGGCTTAGAAGGGGGCTTGATTGATTGGCTGTGGCTTTCATGGCCATATCAGTCTGGTTATTTCCTCAAGAGATGTTAGTATAATTTTTTGACATGCAGCTCAATGAATTACTTTCTCAAACTCTCCAGAATTTTCCATATCCATCTAGTCAGCAATGGTCTACAAAATTCACTTTTTAAATCCTTCTACAACTTTCTAAATCCTTCTATAGCTTGTAGTCAGTAATGACTACAAAATTCACTTTTATAAACTTTCTGTGACTTTCCACATCTATTCAGTTAGCAACGACTACAACAAATAAAATTCACTTTTATATTAGGGATAAGTTAGTTCACAAAGTTAACATATTGTAAGACTGGACTTGAGGCATTTGGAGGTCAGTAGGTTCTGTTGCTAAGGCATTCTTAAAGATAAGGGGACTATTTTGAAACCTTTGGTGCAGCACCAAGTGAGTAGGATGGGAATCTTATTTTTAAGTCCCTGCCATTGAAAGGCAAATAGGTATGGAGAGTCAGGTGAAGAAGGATACAAAAAATGCATCTCTTAAAATTTAGGATTGAAAACAGTCAGGGGTTATTTGAGGACTAGCCCTGGGATGCCTTCATGCCATACAGATTATTTGCCAAAGATTTTCTTTGGGATGCTTCAAGGCCTCCATCTAGTAGGGGCCTCAGGGCAAATAAGGGGTAAACACTAGCCAGGTTTATTAGTCTTCAGGTGGCCCCCAGGGAGTGAATAAGATCCCTCCCTAGAAGGGGGGTGGGGCATTACTGATGGGACACTAGAATTCCCTTGAACCTACAAAGAAGAGACATAGTGATGGTTTTAGTTTTGGCTTTACTGTTAACTCCCATAAGTAGGCAAGTCCAAGTGGGGGTAGGCTCAGAGTGGCAGTTCAGACCAGAGTAAGTGGCTCTATTATTTAATTAAGAAATCAATATTTTTACCTGTCATGTTGAATGTCACCTGGGGCTCCTCTAAGTTGGTCAGATGTGAAGTCAGCAGAGGTATACACAGCCTCAGGCAGCTTCAGTCTTTGTTACTTGATGCGAGCAGGGCTCCAGGGGCTGTCCTGACCCCCCTTTGGCAGACACTGCAGTCCTTGAGCCTAATGCTCATGCTGGTGGCAGCTGGGCCAAGGCCCCAGTGGGTTCCAAGGCTGAGGGCTGTTTCAAGGTTTCTGGCGCTCTCTCTACCAGTGGCCCTGAGACCCACAGTTGAAGCAAGGCCCTTGCGACTTAAAGCCACGATGCGGGTGACCTCAAGGAGACAGGGTGCTTTTAACAGTGACTGCAGTAAGCTGAGCCTGCTTTCTGCTTTTCTGCTTATCTCTTTGCCTTCTACGTAATGCCTTTTTTAAGGCACTTTAAAATGACCTAGAAAATTGATATAGGCCTTTGTTTAGTCAATAGGATAAAAACATGAAATGAACAACTTCCAATTTTATGTTTTTTTTTTAAATCTTGGTTTCACTTAACTGTAGCTCCAAACCCAAAATATCTCTAAATGAAAGAGTAACAAGAACAATTAATAGTCATATGACAAGTTTTAGTAAAGCCATTTTGGTATTAATTTCTAGAGACTGAAAAAATGATTACTCCAATGAGTTGAACACATCATTTTACAAAGGAAATGGTTACATAATCCTTTAAACAAAACATAAGGACTTAAGTTTCAGTTGATAGATTAGTAAAAACAATAGCAACTAGATTATTACGTGATTTTTGACATAAAACTTGGAAGATGTTCAAAGAAGTGGATGACAAACATTTGAAAAAACTTTTCCTATTCATTTACTTGTGCAAAAAGTTTCCTTGGGGGTGCACGGGTGGTTCAGTGGTAGAATGCTCGCCTTTGATGTGGAAGACTCGGGTGCGATTCCTGGACTGTGCACCACCACCTCCCCAAAAAAAGTTTTCTTGGAATTTTTATCTATAACAGTAAGCAGGAATAGAATTAATGATGAACCTTGTCTCATTCTAACAAAAATTAATACTTATCTAATGATCCATGTTGTAATTAAAATATTTAAAAAGTCACATCCATTTATTAACAGACACAGTCCAATGAAAATTTACTTTTAATGTAGGTAACTATTCATCAAAATCTTTATTTTTTGATGTATATTGCTTTCATATCCCAGTTCAATATTTCCCTGACCTTCCTGACTTGATTAATTTCCCATCGGATGCTTTAGGTCCTCCAAAATTAGATAGTTTTAATTTTGCATTTGTTTATAAAATTATTTCATTATCATTATCACGAATAGATGATAAGCTAAGTGAGGGCCAGGGGCATCATTTTTACTTTCTTTTTTCTCCCATCACTGTATCTCCAGAATAGCGTAGTACTTGGCACATTGTATTCAATAAACATTTCTTTGAATAAATGAATAACGAATGAGATACTTGTGGAGCTTGGGCTGGAGCAGTTATTTTTCCCCTTAGGTGGTGGTAATGACTCATCTAGTAAGTTCCAGTTCCTTCAACCCCTGCTTCCTCTTACCCCCCAACCCAAGGCCTAATCCTCCTTGGTGCCCTCCATGTGTAAACAGGGATATCACTCACCAGAGTGGTGAGAGTGAGACTCATTCTTTTCCTATTCATGGCCTTAATTCTGGGAAATTCTTCTGAAAGCAACAGAAGAATTGGGTTCAGGAGTCAGAACTGAAAATAGAGCCCCTGCCACTACTTTATGAAAATTTATTAGAAGGTAGTGAGACTACAAATCTGTTTCTTCATCTTCTTTCCTTCCTTTTTTTTTTCTTTCAATATTTTTATTGAGGTATCTTCACACACCATACAGGCCATCCAAGTAAACAATCAATGGCTCACAATATCATCACATAGTTGTGTACTCTTCCTCCCTCTCTTAATAGTGGCTCACAAATCACCCAGGGAAACTTGTTAGATATGCACATTTTTGGACTCTACCCAGGTCCTATCAAGTCACATCTCTTGGAATAAAGCATGAGAATATGCATTTTTCAAGCACTGGAGGTTATTCTGGCTCAACATGAACCACATTTTGAGAAACTCTGCTTTATTACTGCCATATTATGCCAAACCTTTAGGTGGTGCTGGTCTCATAGGCTAAAATTCACACCTTCAGTAGGGGGCAGCAAAGCTCAATAGTGGTATCCAACTCAGTTATTCTGTGAGAAAGTACTAACTACTGAGTGCCAGGTCCTGAACTAGGTGCCGGGGGTACACTAATAAGCAAAACCAGATGTGGTCTCTTCTCCGGTATAGTTTATGGTCTGCTGGGCATTAATCAGACATGTATAAATGTAAAATCACAACTGGGATGCATACTGTGAAAGGAAGGTACATGATACACTGAAAGCATATGTCAGGGGACCTGACCTCTAGGAGGTTATGCTATAAAGGGAGAGTGATATTTAAAATAAGAGGAGTTAATTAGGCCAAGTCAGATGGTGGATAGTGGAAGGTGTTAAGGAAGCTGGAACTTCTTGGATGAAGAAAAGATCATATTACAAAAATCTTAGGAGAAGAAAAGGCCAATGTTGTTAGTTCTAGGGGAAGTATAGTTTGAAATGAGATCTGGTAGATAGATAGAAGCCAGACCATGTAGAGCTTTGAAAGTCATATTATAGGGGTTGGTTTCCATCTTAAGAACATGGGATTCCACAATGGAATGTTAAGTTGAAGTCAAATTTGCATTTTGAAAAGATCACTTTGGAGATAAATTGAGGGCAGCAACCCTAGAAGTTGGGTCATTATTCTTATTTTATAGATATGGAAATGAGCTTTAAGTAACATAACTTTCTCAAGTCACACAGCTTAGTAAGTGGCAAAGCCAGGTTTCAAACATTGATCTTTCTGACTCCAGAATGTGAATTCTAGATCAAGGTGATAAACCACCAAAACTAGAGAATTAATCAAAATGATTTTTTTTAAAGGAAGAAACAGAGAGCCATATCTCCAATTCATCCTCTCTTCCATCTTATAAGCACTTAAGGGTCAGGATAATTCAGGATAAATGCCTCCTCTCAGGATCGTTAACTTAATCACATCAGCAAAGATCCTTTTTCCAAATAAGGAAACATTCAGAGGTTCCAGGGATTTGACATGGATATTTTGGGGGGGATACTTTTGACCTACCACAATCATTAAGGGCCATCTTGGAGGGAGAATATCATATATTGGTGCTTTATTTAGTACGTTGATCAGAGAAGTTAAGTAACTTGTCCAGTGTTACATTGTGGCAAATCAAACTTTGAACACTTACATATGCTATAGAGCCCACTGGGCTATTCTAACTTCTTATAATAAAAGGTGGTTTATGAATGCCAAGATGTGTCATGCTAACCTAAGATAATTTTTTAAACACACAGATAGAAAATGCTAGACTACCAAAGATGGAATTAAAGGTGTTCTTTATGTTATTTCTGTTAGTCAATGTGTTCTATTCTTTTAATGAACATGCATTCCTATATATATATTTTTTTTCCAGGTATTTTCTATTGGTGGGACATTACTTTGCATTTTAATTTTTTTCACTTTGAGGTTTGACATGCAATTAACTATGTCTATTTAAAGTGTACAGTTCAATATGTTTTGACATGTCTATGCACATGAAACCATCACTGAAATCAAGATAATGAACATATATAACACCTCCAAAAGTTTCTTCGTGCTCTTCTATAATTTTTACACCTCTTCCCCCAACTCCATCCCAAGAACAGGATTTTCAAAGATCTCATTTAGTTTAGGCCAAATTGAATCAGGCTGGGCCTCAGTCTACATAGCTGGAGTCCTTATAAGCAAAGAAAATTGAATACTGTTTCGGTTTGCTGAAGCTGTCAGAATGCAATATACCAGAAGTGGATTAGCTTTTATAAAGGGGATTTATTAAGTTACAGATTACAATTCTAAAGCTGTGAAAATATCCAAATTAAGGCACCAACATGAGGATATATTCTCAGAGGAAAGGCAGCTAGTATCTGGAATACCTCTTTCAGCTGGGAAGGCGCGTGGCTGGTGTCAGCTGGTCCTTGCTCCTGGTTCACTGCTTTCAGCTTCTGATTCCAGTGGCTTTCACTCTAAGTGACTATAGGTCCTTATGTACTTTTCCGGGGCAAACTCTGGATTTCATTTCTCAGCTTAGAATCTCCAAACATCTGTGTCTTGGCTTCGTTTCTCTACTCTCCATGTCAGTTCTGAGCATCTCCAGCTCTGAGCTCTCTTTGTCAGCTCTTTTAAAGGCTCCAGTAAACTAATTAAGACCCACCTTGAATGGGTGGGGTCATATCTCCATGGAAATAACCTCATCAAGAGGTCCCACCTAGAGAGGACTTCCAGAGATGAATCCAGACCTGGCACCGTGGGATCAACAATTACATCCTGACAAAAGGGGGGAAAAGAAGTGTAATTAATAAAGTATCAGTGGCAGAGAGAGTTCAAATAGAGTCGAGAGGCTACTGTGGAGGTTGCTCTTACGTAAGCTTCAGGTAGACCTTGCTACCTATCATAACCTGCCAACCCCTAACCAGGACCATTCCAGCAAATTCTAAAGAATACCCAGGGAAATTTCTAAGATTCCACAAGGGTTCCAGACACCAGAGTTAACTTGCCAGAAACCTGCAACCTCCAGATGGGTTCCTGGTCCAGAGAAGTCCTGACGCCTAGCTCAGCCTCTCCAGAACATCAGATAGTTCCATCTCCCTACCCCATATTAGTGACAGACCCTTCCAATATAAAAAATTTAGTATTGCCATAGCCCAAACAACCCCAATGAGAGGTATGGAAAGATCAAAGGTGATGGTGGAATTATACATAGAAGATAGACTTAACAAATGAATATGAATGCTGAATCATCTAATTGATATCTCTTTTATTAGTCTCTAGTATCTTAGAGCAGCTAGAAGTAAAAACCTAAAATTGTGAAATTGTAACCCATGTCAAAGTCTCAGATATGTTCTACAACTAATTGTGGTGCTGTGCTTGGAAACTGACAGCTTTTTTGTATATATGTTATTGTTCACAAAAAAAAGAAGGAAAAATATTCAATTGTGATGATAAAAATGTATTTAAGCCCTCTAGCCACCTATATTCTGGAGCAGCTAGAAGGAAAAATATGAAAGGATTGTATGTTAGCCCATGACAAACTCTGGGACCTATGCTGTAACCACTTTTTGAAGAATACTTTGAAAACTATTGCTTTTCTATTTCTTTGCTTTGTATATATATTATACTATACAACAAAAAAAGTTAAAAAAAAAAAAAAAAGAGGTCCCACCTAACAATAGATCTGCCCCTACAAGATTGGATAGGATTAAGAGGACCTGGCTTTTCTGGGGTACATAACAGTTTCAAACCAGCACAGACACCAAGGTAGAAACCAGAAGTCAATAGAAGTCTGAAGTCAGCAGAAATCAGAGGAGCAGACAAAAGGAGAGAGTGATTGCCATGTGAGGAAGGATTGCCAGAATGCGACACACTCAGGAAAAAGCAAGCCCTGTCAATATCTTGATGTTGAACTTCTAGTCTCCAAAATCATTAGGCAATAAATTTCTGCTGTTTAAGCCAAACCATCGTGTAATATTTGTCATAGTAGTCTTGGAAAACTAAGACACCTTTTCTTTTTCTTGGCTACTGTACTGGCTACAATTTCTAGCACAACAATACATAGAAATGGTAAGGGGGAATATCTTACCTTTTTTCCTAATCTTAGTGAAAAGCATTCTTTTTTTTAACCATTAAGTATGCTGTTAGCTACAAATTTTGGCTGTCAGTTTTTTATTTAATAATATATCTTTGAGATCTTCCCATAACTGACATTCATTTTTAGAGCCAAATTCCTCCTCTGATGGGGCTTGTATTCTAATAGCAGGGAAACAGACAATGAATCAATAAATAAAATACATCGTATGTAAAAAGATGATATATAGCAACCAGGGGGGACAGGAAGTGTTGGGAAGGAGGTTTTAATTTTAAATAAGATGGTCAGGAAGGGTGTATTAGTTTGCAAGCTGCTGGAATGCGATATACTAGAACTGGAACCACTTTTATATAGGAGAATTTAATAAGTTACAAGTATACAGTTCTAAAGAAGTGAAAGTGTCCAAATTAAGGCACCAGCAAGAGTTACCTTCACTCCAGAAATGCCTATGGGTCAGGAACACCTGTCAGCTGGATAGTCACGTGGCTGGCATCTGCTGGTCCCTTGCTCCTGGGCTCCGTTGCTTTCAGCCTCTGTTCCTGTGGAGGTTCCTCACTTTACTTCTCCAGGGCTGGGTTTCATCTCTTGAATTCCCATGGCTTTCTCCAGGTTCTGGCTTGCTTAACAGCTCATGACAATGACTGCTGGGCTCCAAGCATCTCCAAGCACATCTGTTCTCCAGGTTTCTGCATCTTTGTCAGCTCTGCTGTGAAGTTGTCAGCTCTTAGGCTTCTGTTCTCTAGGCTTTGTCATTTCTCTAGGATCTCTCTTTTCTGGTGGCTCTAAAGCTTTTTCCAAAATGGTTCCCTCTTAAAGGGCTTCAGTTAGCAATCCCACCTTGAATGGGTGGAGACACATTTCCATGGAAACAATAAAAAAGATACCACCCAGCGGGAAGAGAGAAATAAGACGAAATAAAGTTTCAGTGGCTGAGAGATTTCAAACAGAGTCAAGAAGTTATCCTAAAGGTAATTCTTATGCATTATATAGAGATACCTTTTTAGTTTATGGTGTAGTGGAGTGGCTGGAGGGAAGTACTTGAAACTGTTGAGCTGTGTTTCAGTAGACTTGATTCCTGAAGACGATTGTATAAAGATAAAACTTCTACAGTGTGACAGTGTGATTGTGAAAACCTTGTGTCTGATGCTCCTTTTATCCAGGGTTTGGATAGAGGAACAAAAAAATATATATGGATAAAAAAATAAATAAATAATAGGGGGGACAAAGGATAAAATAAATTGGGTAGGTGGAAATACTAGTGGTCATTGAGAGGGAGGGGTAAGGGATGTGGCATGTATGAGTTCTTTCTTTTTATTTCTTTTCCTGGAGTGATACAAATGTTCTAAAAATGATCATGGTAATAATATACAAAACTATGTGATGATATTGTGAGCCACTGATTGTACACCATGTATGGAATGTATGTGTGTGAAGATTTCTCAAAAAAAAATGAATATAGATAAATGTCAGAAAAAGAATTAAATGAGTTACAAAATAATATTTGCTATATGATGCTATTAATATAAATTAAATAAACACAAAAATGATGCTATATAACAGCAAAAATAATTTAACAAAACACAATAGTGTCATTGAGAAAACTATGCGTGTGAGAGGGGGTCTGGGAACTCTGTATTTTTGGTGCAATTTTTCTGTAAACTTTACAACTGCTCTAAAAAATAAAGTCTATTGAAAAAAAAAAAAGATACCACCCAGCAATGTTGAATGAATTGAATGAGGATTAAAGAACTTGGCTTTTGTGGGGTACATAACAGATTCAAACCAGCACAGACGGTCTCACCGAGATTTTGATATTTTATTAACGACTGAAGGAGGTAAGGGGTAGAAGAAGAGATGTGGTTGAGAGGAAGAGGTATGGGTATTGGGTAGATGATGTAGAGCCTTGGGTTGTTATAAGGACTAGGGCTTTTACTCTGAGTGAGATGAGAAGATACTGGAAAGGTCTGGAGGACTTATATGATCTAACTCATACTTGAAAGGATCATACTGTACAGTGCTCAGAATAGACTATAGGGGCAAGGAGAGAAGCAGAAAGACTAGTTAGGAGACTGTTGCAATAATCCAGTAAGACATGATAGTAGCTTGGATCAGGCTGATAGCAATGAGGGTAGTTAGAAATGACTGGATTTTTTATATATTTTTAAATACTGCCCATAGGCTTTGCTGAGGAAATGCATGTAGGATATGAGAAGAAGACAAGAACAAAGGATGATTCCAGGACTTTGGGCCTGAGCATCTGGAAGAAAGAAATGCATTTTACACTTTCATCAATAAAATATATTTTCAAATGCTTTAATCTTTGCCAACCTGATAATTGAAAAATGGTATCTAATGGGTTTTTCCCCCACATTTTAACTATAAAAATTCTCAGACAAAAATTGAAAGAATATTAGCCACTTCGTATTGACTTAAACAATAAAAGAAACTTGCTCGTTCAAATGATTGGTTGTCTACAGACATAGTGGAATTCAGAATTGGTTTAACTCAGTGGCCTAACCATGGCATAAAAATCTAGGGGGACAGTAAAAGAATGAATTACAATTATCCCTTTCCATCACCATCTGATGGATAGTGACTTCCTCCATGGCGATTTCAATATAACATGGGTCAGTATAAGAAATTAAATGAGAATTCTGGGGGAGTTTTGTGGACACACAAAGGCCAGCAGATAATATACAAGGGCTAGAAATGTAGAGATATCTTAAAAAGTTTTGTAACTCATAAATACATAAAATGTATATACTGTTATATACAGTATTATCTGTACAGTATGTACTTTGCTGTTAAATAACAAATGAAAAGCTACATAATTTTTTTCTTAAAATTAAATTTGGAATTAAAGAACTACAGTTCTATGCACTGGTTCAGGGATGCCAAGCATGTTTATCACACTCTCTCATGTGACATCTCGTGATGATCTTGCAGTGATCTTTGCATCTTGAAAAGATGTCTTGTCTTTTGCATGTCTTGTGTCATTTAAATGCCAACAATTATTATTAGCATCATGGGTCCCAAGTGTAGAGTTCCTAGTAGTTTGGAAAGTCAAAAGGAAGTGATGAACTTGAAGGAAAAAGTAGAATTGTTAGATATGCTTCGCTCGGGCAAAATGGCCGCTTTGGTTGGCTGCCATTACTTATGAATCAACCATAAGGCATATCAAGAAAAAAGTAGAAAATCTCTGAAGCTGTTGCTGCAGCCACACCAGCAACTGCAAAGCATTTGCATAAACCACAATATCTGCATCTCTCTCGTGTAGAAAGGGCAACATGGTTTGGGTGCAAGATTATATTTAAAAAGGTGTTCTGGTAGACTCTGGCATCATATGAAAAAAGGTTAAGTCCTTATAAGATTTCCCAAAGGAAAATGAAAGTGAAGGGTCTACCCCTACAGATTTTCAGACCAGCAAACGCTGGTTTGAAAATTTAAAAAAAAAAAAAGGTGTAGACTACGCAATGTAAAAGTGAGGGGAGAGACAGTGTCTATGGATCAAGGGGCAGCTAGGGAGTTTCCTGAAACCCTGAAAAAAAGAATTTATGAAGACTTTCCAGCTCTTGGGGGTGCCATGCTCCTATCCCCAATGATGTGGAAGGGATAACTGTTCTCCTTTATATATCCTTTAAAAAAAGAAAAAAAAAAGAAACTTTCATTCACCCGTTTCTGTTTAACTAGAATTGGGCCACGTGTCCACCTGAAACAATAGCTATGGTCAAAGGATAAGATTTTGCCTAATACCTTAGCCTGGTTTGCAATCTCTAATCCTAGAGTCAGGGATAGAGTCAGAATTCTCAAATGCACACAGGCTACACATGGGGAAGTTGTTCACACTCAAATATAATTGAGATGGGTACCAAGAGAAGGAGATAAATGTCCTTCTTATCATGCCTTCATCAGAAGTACTAAAGTACTATGGGTATTCTAGAGTTTTCTATACTGCAACCCCACCATTCCCTGCCCTGGTATTTCTGAGAAGAGGCCTTCCACGTCTCTAAATGACCTGTTGCATTGATTTCCTATGTTTATCAAATTTGCAATCATCCTATTTATTAATTCACTTCCTCCAGTTGCTGTCATCTTTCTGGACTACTATGCCCCACACTGGGTATTATACCTCTTCCTTCATTTCTCAAAACACCCAAACACAAGGCTGTTGTATTATCTGACTTTTATTGAAAGGTTTAGGTCATGGAGAGTGATTATAACATAGTATAGAACTCAAAACTGAATACCAGGTGTCATTATCTGAAAGTTCCCTAATTAGCCTAATCTTGGGGACTGTGTTATTTTAAAATACGTTTACAAATTGTTTGATACTTCTCTCTTCAAAATGTAGAGCCTAATCCACCCCCCCCTTGAATGTGTCCCGAAGTTACTGGCTCACTTGTAATGAATAGTATGTGACAGAAGTGATGCTATGTGACTTCTAAGGTTAGGTCATAAAAAGAATAGCGCCTTCAACCCCTCTCTCTTTCTCTCTCTCTCGTTTGCATCACTCACTCTGAGAGCCCTAGGAAAGGCCCATGTGGAAAGGAACAGAGGCCTCCCACCAACTTGCCAACCATGAAAGTAAGCCATCTTGGAAGTCTATCTTCCAGTAACACCCAAGACTTCAGATATCTATAGCCCCAGCCAACATCTTGATTGCAAGCTCATGAAATAGCCTGAGCTCAGCTGCTCCCAAATTTTCAACTTACAGAAACTGAGACATAATAAATATTGTTGTTCTAAACCACTAAGTTTGGGATAATTTATTAGGTAGCAACAGAGAAATAATATAGGGACTCTCTCATGGGTATTCTCTTCAGTCCTGAAGAAACTGCCACCATCTTGCATGGTGCCCTCCTCTTTTCTTTCATTTCTTTTTTTCTACTTTCCTTAGCAGAGTTCTCCAAACCCAGTATCTAGAGGCGAATGTTTAAAATACCTGTATTTTATTATGAACCAACATATCTTTTTATGTCCAAAACAGAGGCATTCTGTCTTCTTCCTACCAGGCCAACCAGCTCAAACTGCTTTCAGCTTATAAAACAATTATCCTTTCCCTACTAGAAGTATATATGGGCTACAAAAAAGTACTACAAAAGAGAAGAAGCACCGAAGTGGACTGAGGAGTTCATGAATGAGTAGAGAAATGAATGACAGTCATTCTATGCAGAAGGAATTACAAACACAAAGGCTCAAAGGGGAGAAAAAGTATAACACCCAATAGGGTACCTATTGGGGTGCATGGAAGATTTGATGGACTAGGATATAGCAAGTATTGTTATTTAGAAATGTATATCAGATAGAAGACTGCTGATAACAGAAACTCCTGATTCAACTGACTTAAAAATAAGAATAATGAACCTAATGCCTCAAACAATAAGTCCATATGTAGGGTTGCTCAAATATTGGTTAACTTAGCAGCTTAATAATGTTATCAAGGACCAGTTTTTCCTATATTTCTGTTTTGTTATTATAAGGCATGTATTCTTGTGGTTTTAAGATAGCTGTAGCAGCTCCTGGCATTGCATCCTAATATTACATCTGGAGGTAGAAAAAGGGGCTTTTCTTCTCCCTCTCTCATGATGTAAAATTTTTATTGACTTATGTTTGTGTCTCTTGTTAACATGGAGAAAACCTTTCCCAGAAATATCTCTCCTCCATCCCCCACCCCACCCCATCCCCAGCAGACTTCCCTACAGCATCATTGGCTAGAATTGCATCACATGCTTATCTTAAACCAATATCTGGTGAGGAAATGGGCCCACTACGATTGACTTAAACCAATCACAGTTAAATCGTGGAGCTGGGGTGGTACTTAGCATATTTTATGTACATAGCCAAGTATAGGAGTTTGGTTATGAGGCAGGTTAGATAGGGAAGGAGGGAGGGGAAGTGACCCTAAGACCTATAAGAAAGTTCCTCATTTAGGTCAGCACCCAAAAAAACCCCATGAAAACTGCTGGTCATCAATTCCTAATTAGCATAACCAGAAGGGGAAGAGCCCCTCCAGAGTCCTTATAATGCAGGAATCCCAACCTCAGAGGACTTCTCCTCCTTTGGAGAATGCCCACATTCACTCCCTTTGAGCTTGTACTTTCACCACGCATTAAAGTTCTGGGTGTACACACTGGTTAGTCTTTGGTTGTACACAATGACTGGCTCTTGAATTCTTTCCTACAGCTGAGTCAAGAATCTTCCCAGCGTTAGCCCCCTGTAGAGGTCTTGATTTCTCTGAGAACTCCCTGAGTTCTCCAGTTCCAGCTGAGAACTCCCAGGGCTTTCTGGCATCAACAAGCTTTTTTTTTTTTTTTTTAACTTTTGGCTGTTTACACATGCTAGTACTTGAGTTTTTTCATGTTACTGTGTCAGTGCCAGCACCCGATTCAGGTCTCCACCTCTCTGAGAACTCCTAAGGCTCTCCAGCATCAGTTACTTGAATAAAATTGGAATTCTGTTAAAAAGGAGGAAGAGGGAATGTTGGTTTTTTTGGTGGCAAGCAAGCAGAGTCTGCCATACCATGCTAAGGAATTTGAACTATATACTGAAGGATTTTAAACCAGTAGATAGCATGATTTTAGAATGACTGCTTAGGTGAAATCACTGGGGTATTTAATCAACATTGGGACTATGGATAGAGGAGGTTTGGATGGATAAGGTGAGAGGTGGCAAAACAGTGAGCTTTGTTTAGGACAGAGAAGTGTCTAAAAGACTCATGAAGAGCAATGTGTAAACTTGGAAGGGAGAATGAACACCACATTACCTCTTTTAGAGGTTCAAACAGTACGGTGTGTGGAATGAAGGAGAATTGATGAGGGGAAATGAAGTAGGGGAGACAAATGACATCTAATATGGGACTGTTTGGCTGATTTTACTCAGGGCTGATTAGTTAGGAACATCTGAGAAAATTGCAAATGTAATTGTAGACATGGTTTCAAAGAGTTGTTAAAAATCTATTTTGAAATATGGGATTCCGTAATTTGTTTCAACATGTTGAGTTACAACAAAAAAGATACAGTTTTTTGTTGTAACAAAAACTCTGTAACTCTGTAACAAAAGCTGTGAGTTTTTAATCAGATAAGCATTGCAGGCCTTTGTAAAGAACCATGCTTTACAAATGCCTGGGAGCCTATGGACTTACTGAAGGAAATATTATCCAAATGAGAGAGACAAAGAAAATATAAAGGGAAGATGTCAGGATTAAACACTCTTTTTGTTTCATGATAGTAGTTATGTTATGAATTAGAGGATGTTTCAATGTATCTTCAGAATTGTAAATTAATATAGTTCCTAAACTATATGAATTAAGTATTGTTTAAATGTAATACTTTCACTCAAAAATATCCATTTACTAGAATGCTAGTTTGAAATATGCCTTGGTTAGACTTAGAACTGCACAGTTAGAAGGCAACTTCAGGAAACAAAGAAAGAGAGAATTCCAAAACATTTGTTGAGTCCTTTCCACATTTATCTTTTTCCAGGCACTGAAAAAATAAAACTGGGCTCTTGAATAATAAAAATACCTTATATTTGTACAATTTTTGAGGTGAATCCAAGCCTTAGGCAACTATTTTACTCAAATAGTTTCTGAGGTCCGGGATAAAGTATAACACTTGAACAGAGGGAGAAAGGTAAATTAGGAAGCCCAACCAAGTTGAGAAGGTAAAGGAGGGAAATAAAGAGCCAGGAGAGACTGACTAGACAAATAGACAATGCCCAGACCATATGTGACAATAAAAATTAGCCCACAACTTCTGTAGCAATCAACCCAGAACCATCAGGATGTGGTCAGTGACTGTCACCTTCCTTAATTTTTGTCCTTACTTCCAACTCTGGACCAATCAACCAAAGTCAATATGCTTCACAAGTCAATCACATAAGATCCCTACTTCCAGTTAGCTCACCTCCAGTTTCCCCAAGCCAAAAACCTCCAATCAGGGTATTTATGACACCTCTCCCCCATTAAGCTTTGTCATAACTGACAGCCTAACAGCCTTCCAGTTTCTGCCAAGCAAGTGATGGTGGCAAACTTCCATGCTATATGAATATGTGCGTAAAAAGTCTCTGTGTATTTCCATAGTCATTCACTCATTTACTTATCATCCATGAATTGAATTTTATGAGACAGGCAGTGTCCAGTACTGATAATATGTGGAAGCCCATAATTTCTGCCCTCAGGGAATTCTGTCTAGTGGGGCAGACAGACACAGAGACGTAACTATAATTCAGCGTGGTACGCGAAACAACAAACATACAAAGGGGGGGTATAGTTCAAATGAGACTTTTAGAGGAAGGTGACCTTTGAACGGGCGTGGTAAGGGATGAGGGGGGGTTGGCCAGGAGGGGATAAGGAAGTTATTCAAGGCAGCAGGGGCAGAATGAGCAAAAACTAAGGGCCATAAATCACGAGGGAAGCAAGGAGGGGCAGAAGATGCGGGAGGGTTCATTCGTGGGTGGTCATAGATGTGTCACGTTTCAGAGTTTGGACTTTATCCTGTCCAAGAAGCTTCCTCCTGGAAATGAGAGAAATGCCTGGCGTGGGCAAGGAAGAATGAAAACATTAAGGTAATATTATTTTCTATGTATCACTGTAAGGTCCGGGAGGGCGGGGACACGGCAGCACAAGTCTCCCACACAGGAGGCATTCAATGCATGTTGAACGAATGGATATAAACACTCTGGAGTTTAGGTCATTGGCCCTAAATTATGTTTTTCTCATACGACAAGACAATTAACCAGGCCGAGACATCAGTTTGGGAGGTGACAGGGAAGGTTTGAGGTGGGAGAAGAGCCATTCTGGCGGGGATGATTTGGTGGGCACAAAACCTCCCATAGGCTGTGGGCAAAGCATGCGTGTGGGTCGCTAACTCCCATCCACCGTGGCTGATTTGCATTGCAGGCCGCGGAGAAAGTAAGCAATAGAGAACTCACGCCTCGGAAGGGGGAGGGAGCATAGGGCACCCACAAGCTGCTGGACACTGCTCACCGGGGTGCCCACAGCGGCCTCTCCAGGCGGAGCCACAACACGAAGCTCTCCCGGATAGGGCGCGGCTCGAAATCCCGGGGCGGTCTTTAGAAGCCGAACGCTCTTGGGGATTGGCTGTCCTGGAGGACAGACGTGAGGCCGATGGAGCTGGTTCGTCAGCGGCTCGGTGGAGGGCGGGCCCCTCTCGGCGGGTTCCCTGTCAGTCATTGGCTCCCTGTGGTTTCCTTGGGGACGTGGCGCCGCCACCGGCCTGGGCCCTCCTTCCGGCTGGGCGAGAGGCCTCGGGGAGCCTCTTCTGGACCCGACCGAGTGGAGCGGAGAGAGCCGGCGGGCCGCTGGATCCCGTGAGTGTGAACCCAGGAGGGCTGCGGGGTTGCGGGACGCGAGCGGCGCTGAGGAAAAGGGGAGTCCTCCCCACTCCCATCCCCTCCCCCCCCCCCCCACTTGAGGATGGCTGACTTTCCCGAGCACTGAGCGATCCACGAGGAAGCCAGGCTCTTAGGGACCCGGGGTAGAGTCCGCTAAGCTCGAGCCCCGGGAGGGAGGTGGGAGCCATGGCCTTCTCGTGAAGGTCTTGTCTTGTGGACACTGCCAGAGGTAAGATTGAATCTCACCAACTCTTCCCCAGGCTGCAGATTTAGGAGATGCCTGGGACAAGCAGGCCCCCACAGAGCAAAAGGAAAAGGAGGTGACAAGTGTTGAGACCACTGAAGGGAACCCATGGCTAGGTAAGGCTGCACCCTTTATCCCCGGCTGGGCTCCGTGGGGGGTGGCAGGTAAGTTGGGGGACCCTGAGACTGTTACAGTGAGATTTGTCCTAAGGCTGCACCTGGGCTTTTGCCAAGACCATCAAAGTTGTATTCTTTTGAAGGCAGATACGGAAATAATTTCCAGCCCATAACCTCGGAGTGGTGGTGTGACTCTGCACCATCAACCGGGAAAAGTGCTAGTTGTACCGTTCTTTCAAATTACCATTTGAATGAAGCGAGGTGCTCCTTGACCAGATTAAACACGGAGAATTTTTGCAATTAACTTTGAAAGCAGACCGACTGCGGTCCTTTTGAATCAACACGGAGATTGAATTTCACAGCTGGATACACTTATTCATACAGTGTAATACTCTGAAGCTTTTATAAAGGTTAAGGTGGGTCTACATTTCCTTATATGGGGCAATTGTCAAATCGTTTAAGTAGGGTTGGGGGTGAGGTGGGGGTGGTGGTAGGAAAACAAGATGCAAAGCAGTAGATATGGCATACTACCATGTGTGTAAAGCCAAAGGAATGGAGAAAGATACACACATACACACAAATATAGATTTATTGTCATATATATAATATATAATTATGCTTGTGTATACACACAAAAAATCCCTGGAAAAATATGTAGAAACTGGGCAATAATGGTTGCTTCTGAAAGGGACATGGTGGGGTCAAGGCAGAAGATTCATTTTTCACTATATATCCTTTTGAACAGTTTGATTTATTTTTCTACCATGTGCATATGTTACTTGTTAAAAAAAATCAGTTGAATAAAATTTCTGACTATCCAGTCTTGACAGCATCCTTGGTAGGAATGCTATAGTTGATCTGATTTTCTAATATTATGAGGTTGCTAGGGGGATGATTTATTCCTTACCATGAGATTAATTTTTTGAATTGCACCCAAAAGTGAAAACTGTGGGAAAGAAGTAGATAAAGTTTTTCTGATTTATGCTGTAGAAGCACCATAAACCATATTGATCCTTTTCTAAAATTCAAGACTGAAAGAACATTTAGATTCTGCTGGCATGAAAGTTTTCTTTATTAATAAGGGCTTTTCTCCAATTTAAGGGGCATGTTTTAGCCCTCAATTGTAGAGATTTTTCAGACTAACTAATGTTTGTCTCATTTTAGGATCAGTTTCTCCTACCTCTGTCCAGCTTCCTGGTACTTCACTGTGCCCACAGTGAGCCCGTTTCCCCGCCAGCGGGTGGCATTCCTGGGACTCTTCTTTGTATCCTGTCTCCTTCTACTTATGCTAATCATGGACTTTCCACATTGGGGTGCTTCATTACCACGTGACAGGCAATATGAAAGGTGAGTCAGCTTTAGATCACTCTGATCAGCTTTGGCCTGAAGTCAATAAATATTTTGATAAGATGTTTAGTCCTCTACTACCTTTGACTCTTTTGGGGTATAGTGCACTTTTATCGATAACATGGCATAATTATTACGTAAGGAAGATCTTAAGCCTTATCTTGGCAATTTTTGGTTTTGGTTCAGGAATGCTGATACTTTTTTTTTTTTTCCACAGTATATCACTTAGTTGCATATTCATCATTTCTTAGAACATTTGCATTAATTCAGAAAAAGAAATAAAAAGACAATAGAAAAAGAAATAAAACGAACACAGGAAAGAAAAAAAAAGATTATACTTACCATACCCTTTACCCCTCATTTTCATTGATCACTAGCATTTCAAACTAAATTTATTTTAAGGAATGCTGATAATGCATTTTAACAGTGAAAAGCATTTTTCTGGTTTCTTGGTTTCGTAGGCTGGGACTTAATGATTGCATAAATATTTAAGATTGTTATGTACTCTTGATGAATTGATTCTTTGTCGTTGTTAAATGATCCTTTTTAATCCCTGTGAGTATTCTTTGCCCTGAAATCTACTTTATCTACAGCTACTCCAGCTTTCTTTTGATTCATGTTAATACATCTTTTTTTTCTTATTAAAGCAGTTGTAGGTTTACAGAAACATCATGCAGAAAGCAGAGTTCCTATATACCCCGCTCACACATGCACACACATTTTCCCCTACTGTTAACATTTTGTGTTAGGGTAGTAACTTTAATTCGTGAAACTATATTATTATAATTATACCATTAACTTCAGCACACTGCTTACATTAAGGTTCACTTATTGTGTTTTATCATTCTATGAGTTTTTATTTGTTGTTTGTGTTTTATAGATTTTAGGTTTATATAATACAACCTAAAATTTCCTTTCTTCCCCCTTTTCTATTATATAATTCAGTGATTTAATTACATACACAGAAATGTATGTAATTACATACCACTGCCGTGATCCATTGCCAAAACTTTTCCATCACCCTAAACAGAAATTTTGTACAGTTTAACATTAATTCCTCATTCCCCTACCCCACTCGGCCCTTGGCTTTATGAATGTGCATATTCTGCTTATTTCATATAAATGAGACTATACAGTATCTAGCCTTTTGTGTCTGGTTTATTACACTTAAAATGATGTCTTCAGGGTTCATCCATGTTGTAGTATGTATCAGGACTTCATTCCTTTTTTATGGCTGAATAATATTTCATTATATGTATATGCCACATTTTGTTTACCTGCTCATCTGTTGATCAACTCCTAGATTGCTTCCACCTTTTTGCAGCTGTGAATAATCCTGCTATGAACATGTGTGCAAATATCTGTTCAAGTCTCTGCTTTTGATTTTTTTGGGAATACTTAGAAGTGGGATTGCTGGGTCGTATGGTAATTCTACATTTAGCTTTCTGAGGAATTGTTTTCCACAACAGCTGCACCATTTTACATTCTCACCAACAAGAAATGAGTGCTCCTATTTCATATCCTCTCTAAAACTTATTTTTAAAAATATTGGCCATTCTAGTGTGTGGGAGATGGTATCTCATTATGGTTACATTTTCCTGATGACTAAATGACTTTGAACATCTTTTCATGTGTTTATTGTCCATTTGTATATTGTCTTTGGGAAAATGTCTATTTGAGTCTTTTTTCCCATTTTTAAATTGGGATGTGTATTTTTGTTGTTGAGTTAAAGAAGTTATTTATGTATTCTGGATATTAAACCCTTATCAAATATATGACTAGTCTGATATATCTTTTCCCATTTTTTTACTTTTAATTTATTTATGTCTTTATATTTAAAGTAGGCTCTTCTAGGCATCATGTGGTTGGATCTTACCTTTTAGCCAGTCTGAGTCTGACAATCTCTGCCTTTCAATTGTGGTGTTTGTATTATTTACATTTAATGTGATTTTTTAATTGTTTAGGTTTAAATCTACCATCTTGCTATTTGTTTTCTATTTGTTCCCTTTGTTCTTTGTTCATTTTCCTTCTTTCTCTCTTTTGCATTGAGAAATTTTTTAAATTCCATTTTATCTCTTTTGTTTGCTCGACTATCTCTGTTTTTTATTTTTTAGTGGTTGCTTTAGGGTTTATTGAATACACCTTTAACCTATCACAGTCTACCTTCAATTAATATATTACTTTGTGCATAGTGTGAGATTACCTTACAACAGAATGCTTCCATTTCACCTCCCCCGCCTGTGTGCTATTGTTGTTATACATTTTACTTCTACATAGGTTATAAGCTCCACAATATATTGCCATTATTTTTTGCTTTAAATGGTCAATTACATTTTAAAGAGATGTAAAAATTAAGAAAAATGATTTTTTATTTACTCGTATAATTACCATTTCTAGGCTCTTCATTCCTTTGTGTAGATCCATACTTCCATCTGGTATAGTTTTCCTTTCACCTGAAGGACCTCCTTTACTATTTCTAGTAGTGCATGCTTGTGTTAATAAATTCTTTCAACTTTTGTATAAGTGAAAAAGTTTTCATATTGCTTTCCTTTATGAAAAACATTTTTACTGGGTATAGAACTGTAGGTTGATTATTTTGGTTTTTTCTTTCAATACTTTAAGGATGTTGCTCTGTTGTGTTCTGGCTTGCATTCTTTCTGAAGAGAAGTCTGCTATCATTTTAATCTTTGTTATTTAATGTGTATGTAATGTATCTTTTTGCACTGGCTGCTCTTTAGAGTTTATCACTGTTTTTAAGCATTTTGATAATGATGCACATTGATGTTGTTTTCTTTCTGTTTCTTGTGATTGGGATTTGTTAAGCTTCTTGGATTTATAGTTGAGCTTCTTGGGTTTATAGTTTTTATCAAATTTGGAAAAAATTTGACCATTATTTTTCCAAATACTTTTCCTATTCTTTCCCCTTCTCCTTTGAGATCTCCGATTACATATATATCAAACAGCATGAAATATTCCCACAGCTCACTGATGCTCTATTCATACTTTTTTTTAGTCTTTTTTTCTATGTTTCATTTTGGATATTTTATATTGCTATACTTTCAAGTTCATTAGTATTTTCTTCTGTAGTATCTAGTCTATTGCTAATCCTATCTAGTGAAAGTTAAATACCTTTTTTTTCCACAGAAAGTGTATATGGATTGTTTGATATACTTTTAGTGTCTTACCCAGTGCATAGATAATTGTATAATTCTGTAACAGTGATTCATTTAACCATTGTTTTGAGATTAGTTTCTAATGAGTCTAAAAATTAAATGACATGCTATGCTCGATCAAAGTGATTTTTTCCTCATTATGTCTCAGATATTTATCAGTTGAGAGACTTTGGACCATTAGTAACAGTCAAACTGGTTTAAACAATAAGAAAGGTTATTGGCTTACATGAGTGAAGGCCAAGGGTAGAGAGGGCTTTAGAATTGGTTAATCAGAAATTCGACATCTCTGTCTCTCCTCTCTATTGTTCCACAGTGTCAGCTTTCTTCATGGTTACAAAATAGCAGCCAGTAGCACCAGGGCTACATATAAATCTCTATCTTTGACATTCAGCATTTCGATTATGATAGATATCAGTGTGTGTCTATTTGGGTTTATCCTGTTTGGAGTTTGTTGTGTGTCTTGGGTATGTATATTCATGTATCTCATTCAATTTGGGAAGTTTTCAGCCATTATTTTTTTTTGTATGCCTTATGCCCCTTTCTCTTTTTCTTTTCTTTCTGGGACTCCCATAATGTATATATTGGTATATTAGATGGTGTCCCACAGGCTCCTCAAGCTCTGTTTACTTTTCTTCACTCTTTTCTTTCGGAACCTCAGACTGAATAATACCAGTTGTCTTATCTTCAGGTTCATTGATTTTTTCTTCCCTCAGCTGTACTCTGCTGCTGAATCCCTCTAGGGAATATTTAATTTCTGTTACTGTGGTCTTCAGTTGTTTGGTTTCTTTTTCTAATTTCTTTGTCTTTATTGACATTCTCTTTGTGTTCATCTGTCTTTTTCTTAATGTCCTTCAGTTCCTTGTCAATTTTTTTCTTTAGTTCATTGAACATATTTATGATCATTTTTAAAAAAGCTTTGTCTGATGTGTTCAAGGTCTAGTCTTTTTAATTGATAATTTCTAATACTTTATTATTCTTTGCATGGGCTCTCATTTCCTGTGTTTTTTTTTATTTTATGTGTTTTGTACTCTTTTGTTGTAACTCGAATGTTTTGATATTTTAATGTGTTATTTCTTGAATTTAGACTCTGAGGCATCTGTTCCTGAAGCTTGTATTCAACCATTGTTATGGTAGATATTTCCTTGAATACTAGAAGCAAACCAAAGAAATAAAAGGAGAAGGAGAGAGAGAGAAAGAAAGAAAAGAAAATACCTTTCCTGGTCTGTGTGAGTGGTCTTCAGACTTGCAGAGGTTCATCTTCGTAACAATAAGTTTAGAGAACAGTTTCAGCCAAAAGTATAGGGTCTTTTCTGCACATATGTCTTATGCTGAGCGTATGTATGCCCAGCAGAAGTATATGTGTACATGCCTTAGGAATTCCCTTTTTTATATTCCTTTTTAAAAATCTAAATGTCTAGTTGTCCCTAGGAAACAGTGTTTCCTCATGGTTTTGGGTACCACACTTCATGTCCTACAGCTTGCAGTCTCTTGCCCCAGGCTACTGTGATTTGACTATTGTACAGTGTTTGTAGAAGAGCTCTGTGAGCCATCGCTATGCTCAGGGCATACAGATTAAATTCTATGAGCTAGCCTACAGATTAAATTCTATGAGCATACAATTTCAGAACTTTTCTAATAAAATGAATGAATAACATGGAATCTTTTAAAATTTTAACAAGACTTTGAAATAGTTTTCTATCTACCTATTAAACCATTTCTTACTTAAAAAAATCTTTCTTAAATGTCTTCCATACTGCCCTAATTTATTAAAGAGAAGAAACTAACATTCCAAAAATATCCACTCTGCACCAAGCAGTCCTAGACATCTTACTGTTTTTTTTTTTTTTTTTTTTTTGCATGGGCAGGCACTGGGAATTGAACCCGGGTCTCCAGCATGTCAGGAGAGAACTGTGCCTGCTGAGCCACCGTGGCCCGCCCAAAAGGGCAGCAGCAACTCTTTTAATCCTAATGACAAAACTACAACGCTGGTACTCTTACCCCCACTTCCAGGATATTAAGGAGCCTGCTCAAGATCATCAACTAGCAAATGATGGGCTAATTAACTCTAAAATCCATGCTTTTCCTCTTTACCATATAACCTTCTCAAATAAATACAACTGAAACTCTGAGCAAAGGTTCTCAATCCAGGCTGCACCTTAGAATCACCTGGAGAAGAAATCCAATTGTTTGCATTTTTTAAAGGCCCCCCAAGTGATTCAGCTACAAAATGGCTGAACACCACTGATTTAAATCATTAACCTAAACTGTTGGACTGTGTAATAATACAGTTTCAACAAAATGGGTAAAACTGTTTACCACTATAAAAATTGTCCCTGATCACATGCCTTCTGAGTTACTAAATCTATTTTTTAATGAATTTCCTCTCTTCCCTCGTTGTCAAGATGTCAGGCATTATTGACTACCATATTGTGTCCATAACTAATGACTCACCTACCCTACCACCACCACTCTAATTCACTGTATCTGTTTTGTTCTGAGATAAGAGAGAACTAAGCTAATTAGAATAGTGTGTAAAATAAAAGTAAACAGATTCTACTTGAGTCTTTCTTATCAGAAAGTACATGAATTTAGTGATACCAAATTTGGTTACTCATGAACCTCTTCTGATTAATTTCTGATTCTTAACTTTGTACCTGATTCTTTTTTTTTTTTTTTTTTTTTTTTGGTTTAACTGTGGAAATTTATTAGTTTACAAGCTAAAAAAGTTCTGAGATCATGAAAATGTCCAAATCAAGGCATTGCTTTCTTCCCAAAGACCATCTGCTGATGATCCTGGACTCCTCTGTTGCATGGCAAGACACATGTGTACCTGATTCTTAACTATATATATCCAGTTCCCTGTTCTTTGTTCCTGATTCTGTCCAGCTGTATGTAAACTATTATTTCGCTGGGAAGTAATTATACATCCACGGAAGATAAGACCTAAAAAATAAAGAGGCAGCCTTGAGAAAATGGAAAGGAAAGCTTCCCAACCAGAGGGTACAGAATATGCAAGGCCTTGAAGCAAGAAAGAGATATCAGCATGGCTGGCACAAACCCAGTTAAGAGAGAAAGTAGCACATTTTTAAGCTGAGAGATGCCAAATCAGACCAGAGTTTTCAGGCTAAAGAAAAGAGTTTAGAATGTATTCAGGAGTCATGTGGGATCAGATGGCAGAGTAAGACCCTCCAAAACTCCATGCCACAATAAAGAAGCTTTAAACACACAAGAATTGGCAGAGCCATCTTTCTCAAGGTTCCAGAAAACAGTTAAAGGAGTACAGTAAGGATATGGGCAAGAAATCAAGAAAAAGGCAACTTAAAAACAATAGGAACTGCAGTGCTCTTGCTGACCCCTCCAGCACCCCTTAACCAGCTTGCCACAGAGCCAGCCCATATTCCCAGTGAAGGTCCTTGATGAGGGGTTCAGTAGTGAGCAGAGTAATTCTCATGCATCACACAGATGTCTGTGCCATCTGTCTGGTGGCATCTTGAAAGACTGAACCATGTGTCACAGACTTGCTACTCCAAAGTAGCCACAGTGGCTCAGCAGGCAGAGTTCTCTCCTGACATGCTGGAGACCCGGGTTCAATTCCCGGTGCCTGCCCATGCAAAAAAAAAAAAAAAGAGTAAGATGTCTAGGACTGCTTGGTGCAGAGTGGATATTTTTGGAATGTTAGTTTCTTCTCTTTAATAAATTAGGGCAGTATGGAAGACATTTAAGAAAGATTTTTTTAAGTAAGAAATGGTTTAATAGGTAGATAGAAAACTATTTCAAAGTCTTGTTAAAATTTTAAAAGATTCCATGTTATTCATTCATTTTATTAGAAAAGTTCTGAAATTGTATGCTCATAGAATTTAATCTGTAGTCTACACTAATATGTTTTGTTTTGGAATGAAATAATTAGAATATTTTTGTTCTTAATTGTCTTCTCTGCCTTGCAAATATACACTGAAGAGAATAGTCGGCATTATCTCCATTTAGAGTTTTCCTTCCTTAATTTTTTTGGGTGTGTAGCAGCTACTACTGCTTAGACGCCAGTAAGCAAATAATTGGTGATTGGAACTGTCACCTTAGTTCAACTGAATTTTTTTTTTTAAGATAAATGCTTATGGTTCTGATTTTTATACTATACATATATGTGTGTGTGTATATATATATAAAATATAGTCATATTTTTTTCTGCTTGGGTTGTTCCTAATTCACATGATACAATTTTATCAGTATTTTGTGGTGTTCCATGAGGAGTGTACTGTGCTTACAGGGGTCCTCATTTGGGCAAGTTTGGAAACCTTTATTAAGGAAAATGTGCCTACCTGTTTTCTTCAGTGGTTTCACTAAGTGAAGCACTGGTTTGATTATAAATTATATTCTTGCACATTGCGTCTTTGTGTTTTAGTATGCATGAAGGTATACTGAAATATATTGAAAAACATTTTAATTTGAACTTTTTTCAGCCCATTGCTAAAACCTAACATATCATTTCTAAGGTGAGTTCTGGCCCAGGACTTTTTTTCCTTTTCATTATATTTATTTATTATTATTTTTTTAATTGCAAAAAATAACATTTACACACAAAAAAGCAATAAATTTCAAAGTGCACCACAACAATTAGCTATAGAACAGATTTCAAAATTTGGCATAGGTTATAGTTCCACAATTTTAGGTTTCTCCTAGTTGCTCCAAGACACTGGAGACTACATATCACGTTTCACATTTCAAATTTACATTTATTCATTTGTTCTCTTACTTGACTTTAATTGTATTTATAAGCAGGGCTAAAATTATCAATTTTCCTCACTGTTCTGATTAATCTTGATCAATGGTAAGCTCTAACCTTACAAGATGCTTTTCTGAGCCTGTATTACTCTCATCAGTCAAGCATAACTATTTTGGTTACACTCATTATATTCTTTTTTGAGCCTTTTACAGAGTTGAAGAGTATGAGGACATTTTGCAAAGAACTGGTAGCCCCATACTGATTGAGGCTATTCATAATTGAGTCTTGGTATCTGGCTAAGTTCTGTTTGAACTCTAAAAGTGTTATTAGTGTTGATTTTGTAAACGAGGTAATGGGTTGGTCAGTTAAGTTCTAATGCTATTAATATTTTCAGGATAATGGCAGTAAAAAGCCATTGTCTTCCAATTCTACCTTGAATGATGTACACATGGGTAACTTTCGTTTCCTTGACAGCAGGGACTAAAGGGAAATCGTGTTTCTTAATTAGAGAGAGGGTAGATCTGTGTGTGATAGAGAATAATACCTTTCCTGGAAAGGTGGATGCCACGGATTCCAAAGCTTTTGGACCTTTTCTCTTGGGCTTTAGGTTCTCTAGTGATTGGCTTAATGCAGCATCAGCAAAGCAGGAGGGCCCATCAATATGAGTAATTAACCATGATGGCAAAGGTGGGACTACAAATCATAAATGAAAGCATCCAGGAATAAAATAGAGACTCATCCATGTTAGGAACCTAGACAGCTTAAAACCTAACCTTTAGATGTTCGAAAAGTGGGGGAAACAGAATTAGGTCATAGAAGATCCATAGGAGGTCATAGGAGATTACCCTTCCCATAGAGGAAACTGTGCTTGTTATGAGAAAAATTGAGGCTTTCTACTGCTTGCAGCAATTGATCAAAGACTCAGTGGGGAAGTGTAACATAAATGCCATTTCGCCCTACTATACTCCCTTGTGTTCTAATGTGAGTTGACATTTTTCTGTCAATGCCTATTGAGGCTTCTAAGAAAAGAGAACCCAAAATTGAGCTGCACCCAAATGAAAGCTGTAACATTGCTTATCTTGGCAGGAATGATAGAAGATGACAGGATACTTGGGGAAATCCGTGAAATTTTCTGAGAAGGAAAGCAATTGATTTTGAGTATAGCTATACAGAGATATGGAGGAGTTATTACCAAATGAAGAGCTCCATACTGATTGACCAAACCAATCAATATTGATTGATTGACGACTAGGACAAAGAAATGTGAGGTATGCTGTGACAGTATCAAGGCTTTATGGATAAGGTCTGTGCTGTTCTTGAGAAATTTATAGTTTAAATGGAGCAAACAAATGTGGAAGAAGTCTTAGGAACTCATACTGACATGTAAGGAGACCACTTAAAGGGAATAACAACACTCCATATTTTATAACAGAAGGCAAAGAACCATTGTTGTTAGGTAGAGACCTCTTAAGAACTGGGAAGCCATGTCAAAGGGGAAGGCAGAGGAATAGGTAGAGAAGCAGATAGATACTAGAAAAAGAAGCTTGCTTTAGAGCAGTGGTTCTCAAAGTGTCTGCTAACCCTTGGGAGTCCTTGAGACTCTTTCTAAGGGTGGTTGAAGCCATTATTATTTTCATAAGACTGAGATGTATTTTCCTTTTCTCCCCCTCTATGTTGATATTTGCACTATGGTGCAAAAGCACTGGTGGGCGTAACTGCTGGTGCCATAGCATGAATCAAGTTAGAAGCACCAAGCTGTACTAATAGTCATTGTATTCTTCATTGTCACCCAGTTGCCATGGGGGGAAAATGTTCAATTTAACTTAAGGGCATCTTTCTAATATTTTGATGATGAAGTTATACATTAAGCATTTCTGCTGTATGCTGAATGTCTTGAGGAAAAGCCCTTGGGCGGTTGTTTGAGTTATAAGTTAAACCTGGTAGCTTTTGTCATGGAACACTATTTTTGCTTGATGGAATAATTGCCAAACTATGGTATTCAGATTTGGTATTGTGTTGACATTTTGTTTAAAATCCAGCGAGCTTGTCACTTCAAGGAAAGCAACTGTTAGTATTAATTGAGCTTTCAAATGAAAATTAGGAATTTAGAAAACTTGTATCTATCACTGTGAGTTTGATAGTTTCCCAATACTTAAACGAAATTTTAAAATAAGATAGTGATATTAATGAATGTGGTTTTTAAAAATTTTATAGAATGGAATATGTTAATATTAGGAAAATTTACATTACTCAGTGAGCCAATATTTTCCAATGTATATTATTAAAAAAACTATGCTTGGGTCTGGAGGCGGGGTAAGATGGTAGTGTAGGGAAGTGTGGAATTTAATTTTAGTTTGCTAAAGCTGCTGGAATGAATCAACTTTTTTTTTTTTTAACATGGGCAGGCACTGGGAATCGAACCCGGGTCCTCTGGCATGGCAGGGAAGCGTTCTTGCCTGCTGAGCCACTGTGGCCTACCCTGGATTGACTTTTAATAAGCGTACTTATTTAGTTACAAATTTACAGTACCTTGGAGGGAAGGCAACTAGCTTTTTATCTGAGTCTGCTGGCCTTCGCTCCTGGCTTCTGGGTTCCAGTGGACTCCCTGGGTGTGTCCTTTTTGCCTCTCCAAATGTCTGGGTCTAAGCTGCTGAGCTCTCTTCTGACTTCTCTCCTTTAAGCCTCTAGCTATTTAAGTTAAAGATCACTCAGTACAGAAAGTACTCCCTTATCCAACAGCAGGTATAATCAGCCATAGATGAATTTCACATGCTGATGGTTTAAGTCCACAGCAACAGAACAACAGGGCACTATTACCTGGCCAAGTTAATACCTGAACCTTACCACTATAGGAGGTGTGGTCCTCTAGAGCAGCTAGTAAACAGCCAGGAACTGTTCGGAACAACTGTTTGGGGGACATCTGCAACAAGACACCCATCATGCACCAGTCTGGAATGGGTGGAGGGGCCAAGATCACAGCATAGAACTATAAGTAAAACCCCAGAACTTTGGAGGCTGGTGCCCCTCCCCCACTGGCATGACAGGCTGCTGGAGACACTTCCTGGTGGCTAAAAGAAGTGGACTCTACTAGGAGCAAGAGAAGGTAGCTTAACCAAGCTCCAATTGCAGTTTTTTTTTTTTGAGGCTGAGTAGTGTAATATTAACAGCAAAGAAAATAAAACGAATAGTTACCTCTGCAGCAGCTAATTAACAACTGATAAATAGAAGTCAGTGTACAGAAGCTAAAAAAAAAAAGAGGGAGTGTTTAAAATATTTTCAGACAATAAGGTGCTGAGAGAGTTTCTGAATATGAGATTGGTTCTACAAAAAATACTAAAGGGAATACAACAGGCAGATAGGGAAAGACATGAGAGAGAAGTCTAGAGAAGCATGTAGAAATGAAGACTATGAATAAGGGTAAAAAAGAAAAAGAAAAATGAGACATGACATAAAATCCAAAAGACAAAATGGTAGATGAAAGTACAGCCTTTATAGTAATATCATCAAATGTTAATGGATTAAACTCCCAATCAAAAGACATAGACTGGCAGAATGAATTAAAAATCAGGAGTCATCTATATGCTACCTACAAAAGACTCACTTTAAACCCAAGAACAAAAATAGATTGAAAATAAAAGGTTGGATAGATTTGATTCTTGAACATGGTTGAATAATCTTAGAGCTTTTAAAGTGTGAGAGTGTGAGCGTGAAAACCTTGTGACTGACACTCTCTTTACTCCTTACAGAGGAGTAAGAAAAAAACAGACAAAAAATAAATAAACGCTAGGTTATGAGCGTATGGGATGTTTTGGGTGTCTTTTTTACTTTTATTTTAATTTTTACTGTTTTTGAAGTAATGAAAGTGTTCAAAAATTGATTGTAATGATGAATACACATCTTTTTGATGATACTGTGTACCACTGATTGTATATGTTAGATGATTATATCTCAGTAAAAAAAAATTGAAAAAAATAAAGTGAAAGGTTGGAAAAAGATATTTCACACAAACAACCAGAGCAGAGGGCGGGTAACTATACTAATATACAAAAAATTAGACTTCAAATGCGAAACAGTTAAAAGAGACAGAGAAGTTCACTATATGTTAATAAAAGGACCAATTTATCAAGAAAACATAATGATCATAAGTATTTATGCACCAAGGAGTTCTGGAAAGATGGCAGAATAGGATAGATCGTGTTCAGCCCTCCTCCAAGGAACAGCTAGAGAAGGATGGGAGGACAACTGAGACAGTAATTCCAGGGTGTAAGTGACCTGGGAGAGTCTTCTGCACCACATAGGGTGGCCCTGGTTGCAAAAGCTGAGGAATTGAGAAGCAGAGAACCAGAGAACATCCAGCTGGTGCAAACAGCCTAATGTGGGAGCCCAGAGCCCTCAGGAATACAAGGACAGGGAGACAGAGACCAGGAAGTAAGCCAAACTATGTTCCTTGAATGCGCTAATCTCACCAGAGCAGCCCTATAACCAGCAACTCACCCCACACCCTACGCACCTGAACCCTATTACCTGTGTCCCTTCCTGTGCTCCAAGCGCCCACCTGCCAACTCCTCATATGCATACCCATCCCATAACCCCACCCCAAGTACACACATGCCTGCCCCAGCCCAACCCACCTCTCCTGCAAAAGTGCAGACTTGCCGTGCCCCTCCTGAGCCCTACCTCCCCGTACCTGCCCCGTGCAGGCAGTGGACAGTGCCTAAAGGCTGTGAGTGTTTACCTCCATACCCAGGTGTGGTACTTAGGTTCACTTGTCAATTTGGCCAGGTGAAGGTGCCTAGTTCTATTGCTGTGGACGTGAGCCAATGGCATGTGAACGCATCTGTGGCTGATTACATCTGCAGTCAGCTAGGAGGCATGCCTGCTGCAATGAATAATGTTTGATTTAAGTGGCTGGTGCTTAAATGAGAGAGCCCAGCACAGCCCAGGCAGCTCAGCATACCTCATCTCAGCACTCACAGCTCAGCCCAGGCTTTTGGAGATGCAGAAAGGAATCACCCCAGGGAAAGTTGTTGGAAACCAGAGGCCTGGAGAAAAGGCCAGCAGAGATCGCCCTGTGCCTTCCCACATAGGAAAGAACCCCAGTTGAAAGTTAGCTGCCTTTCCTCTGAAGAACTACACATTAACTAAATAAATCCCCTTTTATTGAAAGCCAATCCGTCTTTGGTGTGTTGCATTCCAGCAGCTAGCAAATTAGAACACCAGGCTATACCCTCCCCCAGCCCATATAGTCGTGCAACCCCACTCTGCCCCTCAGAGCTCTGTGCACACCCACACATCAGTTTACAGCCTTCCCAGACCTGCACATACGTACAGCCCCCAGTCATGCCCCTCAGCTCTGGGAAAGCACTGACCTGCGCAGCCGGGCCACATCTGCCCCCAGCCCACATAGGCACGATGCTGCCCTGCTGCCCTGAGGTCTGCACATTGCTCACAGAGGGCCCTGTGCCCTTTACCAGTACACACCAGGGCCCTGACCTTGGGCCTGTGCACCCTCACAGCCACATCCTTCCCACTGTTGGGCACCCATACTCACAAGTACCAGTGTAGCATCCCCAACCTGCACCTATTACCTGTGCTGCAGCATATCACCACACTGTTGTGCCTGGCCCTGTACCCTGCATCCTGCTCCACATCTATCCTGCAAATACAAGGCTTTAGACTACTGAAGGAAATCAACTTCCAAAGTAAACCAATCAAGATATTTACATGCCAGGAAGACAGCAGAGGATCACTAAGCAGATCACAATGCAGACAGATATAGCCCAGCATAATGATCAGATTAAAACACCAGAGGAGACACAGACGTTGAAACAACTAATCAGAGATGTTTAGGTAACTGTACCAAGTAAAGTACATGGCTAATGACAAAGGAGATCAAGAAGACACTAGAAGAGCATAAAGAGAGATTTGAAAGAATAAATTGAAAAATAGCAGGTATCACAGAGATTAAAGACTCTGTTGACGAAGTAAAAAACACGCAACAGCATGTTAAAAGACACACAACAGTAGGTTTAAAGAGGCATGAGAAAGAATAAGTGAGCTAGACTAGGGCAGGACAACTGATTTTGAACATTCGAAACAACAAATGGCAAAAAAGATGGAAAAATTTGAATCGGATCTTAAGGAAATGATGGCCAAAGCAAAGCAGACAAATATAAGAATCATTGGTGTCGCAGAAGAAGAAGAGAAGAGTAAAGGGCTAGGAAAATTAGTTGAGGATATAATGGGGGAAAACTTCCCAACCCTTATTAAGGACATAAATATGCAAGTCAAAGAAGCTCAATGAACTCCAAATAGAATAAATCCAAATAGGCCTTTCCCAAGACACATACTAATCAGTTTGTCAAATTTTGAAGAAAAGCAGAAAATCCTGAAAGCAAGAGAAAAACAATCTACTACATACAAGGGTAACCACATGAGACCGAGTTCAGACTACTCAACTGGCACTATGGAGGCAAGAAGACAGTGGTATGATACATTTAAGATCCTGAAAGAGAAAGACTTTTCCAGTCAAGAATTCTGTACCCAGCCAAACTGTTTTTTAAAACTGAGGGAGAGATTAAAATTTTCACAGACAAACAAATTGTTAAAGAATTTGTCAACAAGAGACCAGCCCTATAAGAAATTCTAAAGGGAATTTAGAATATTTCTGCCAGTTGAAATATTTATGCACCGAGCCAGAGTGCCCCAAATACATGAGGCACACAATAACAACACTGAAGGAAGAAATAGACACTTCTAAAGTAGTAGTTGGAGACTATTCATCAATGGATAGAATATCTAGATAGAGTATCAATAAGGAAACAGATTTTGAATAATACAATAAATGAGCTAAACTTAACAGACACAGAACATTACACCCTACAACAGTAGGATGCACATTTTTCTCACGTGCTCATAGATCATTCTTCAGGATAGATCATGTGTTGGATAACAAAGCAAGTTTCAATAAATTTAAAAATTGAAATATAAAAAAAACTTTCTTAGATCATATGGAATGAAGGTAGAAATCAATAACAGGCAGAAGGCCAGAAAATTCATAAATATGGAAGCTAAACAGCATAATCTTACATAACCATTGGGTCAAGGAAGAAACTGCAAAAGAAATCAGTAAATATCTTGAGAGAAGTAAAAATGAAAACAGCATATCAAAACTAAGGAATAAAATAAGAGAAACAACAAAGGAAAAAAGGAAAAACAAAAATTAAAAAAAATCTTGTTAGGATGCAGCAAAGGCAGTGCTGAGAGGGAACTTTATAGCCCTAAATGCCTATATTGTAAAAAGAAGAAAGGGCAAAAATTGAGGAATTAACTGTACACCTGGAGGAAATAGAGAAAGGACAGCAAATTAACCTCCAAAGCAAATAAAAGGAAAGAAATAATGAAGATTAGAGCAGAAATAAGTGATATTGAGAACATGAAAACAATAGAGAGGATCAACCAAGCCAGAAAGAGACATAACAGCTGACCCTGTGGAAATAAAGGAGATAAAGAGAGGATACTATGAGCAGCTATATGCTAATAAATGAGGCAACATAGATGAAATGGATAATTTCCTAGAAAAGCTTGAACAACCAATGTTGACTTGAGAAGAAATAGATGACCTCAACAGATCAATCACAAGTAAGGAGATTGAATTAGTCATGAAGAAGTTTCCCAAAAAGAAAGTCCAGGACTTCAGATGGCTTCACATGTGAATTCTACCAAGTGTTCAAGAAGGAATTAGTTAGCACAATAAATATACTGAATGAAGGTGAAGGTGAGTATGATTGAGAGAGAGGGACTGGGGGCATGTGTGACACCAGAAGGAAAAATAGAGGATAAGGACTGAGGTGGTATAACTTAGGAATGTCTAGATGGAAAATGATGGTGATTAAATGAACAAACAAAAAATATTTTTGCATCAGGGAGAATAAATGAATGTCAGCATTGTAAGATGTTGAAAATGGGATGGTATACAGGAAAAAATACAATCAATGCAAGCTAGGCTCTATAATCAACAGTAATATTGTAATATACATCCACTGAATGTAACAAAAGCATTAATTATGCCAAAACTAAATGTTAATAAGCGGGGATGGGTGAAGGATCTGAGATTCTTTGTGGAAAAAAAGGAAATGTCTTCATATAGATTATGGTGGCAGAGACATGGCTGTGTAATTATAGCAGGAACCACTGATGTTTTATTTAGGTGGGATTGTATGAGGTACAGCTAAAACTGTTTAAAATAGAACAGAGAGAAACAAGTGCTAGAGAAAATGTGGAGAAAGAGATGTATCTTTTTACTATTGTTAGGGAAGGTGGAAAGTGCAGCCCTGGAGGGCAGTGTGGTGGTTCCACAGGAGGCTAGGGGTGGGGCTGCCATATAATTCTGCAACCCCGTTGCTCAGTATATACGTGGAGGAACTGAGAGAGGGGACACAAATGGACTTTTCCACATTGGTGTTTATGGTAGCAGTGTTCATGATTTGCAATGAAGGGAGGTGGCCTAAGGGTACAGTGACAAGGAAGGGAAGGGGGAACTGTGATATACACATACAACAGACTACTGAGAGGTTACAAGGAGGAATGAAGTTGTGAGGCATACAAGTAGTTGAATGAACCTTGAGGACAGTATGTGGAATGACATTTCAGAAAGAAAAAGACAGATATTATCATGCCTCACTCATACGGACTAACTATAATATACAAACTGGAGAATTGAAATTGAGAACATGGGTTATCAGATAGGGGCCTGTTGTAAAGGGTCCTAGATTGTAAGCTCTTACAGCTGTCACACCTGTTCTGGAGTTGTAACTATTATATCTAAATTTTGAGATACTGAGCTATTTGTGTAAAACCTGGTTGTTTCCTGAAACTTCCGGTATTTATGTGATATGCCTGAGACTCAGAGTTAGAGCTCTGAAGCTGTGAAAACCAGCATTACCCCATAAAGCAACTGTTAAATTGAAAAAGTGATCAGACTTTGACTAGAGAGATGAACGAAGCTGATCTGGATGGGACTAAAGTAAATCAGAATACAGGATAAGGATGATATGTCATATTTTAAAACCTCAACTTCTGTGTGAGACCAAAGAAAGAGAGGTTATTTGTTGCAAAATTTGGGTAGCACATGATCTAATTTAACTTGTAAGGTCAGTTTATTCGAATACCATATTTATATGGACTCTTGAATAGGGCATGAGATCTTTTTTTAAATTTATTATTATTTTTTTAATTGACAAACCCAAAGAACATACAAACATGAAACATTCCATACATGCTGTACAATCAGTGGCTCACTATATCATCACATAGTATATTTATCACCATAATCATTTTTTAGAACATTTGCATCACTCCAGAAAAAGAAATAAAAGAAAAAACTCATACATACCATACCCCTTACCCCTCCCTCTCATTGACAACTAGTATTTCTATCTACCCAATATATTTTAATCTCTGTTCCCTTATTTTTTTTCTATACCCCTAACCACTTCCTTTCATAGATCACTAATATTTCAGTCTACTTAATATTGTTTTAAAATTTGTTCCCCCTATTATTTATTTATTTTTAATCCACATTTTTTATACATCTGTTCATACCATAGATAAAAGGAGTATCAAACCCAAGGTTTTCACAATCACGTAGTCACATTGTGAAAGCTATATGATTATACATTCATCTTTAAGAAACATGACTACTGGAACACAGCTCTACAGTTTCAGACACTTTAGGGCATGAGATCTTGTTGGTTTGTTCAGTTTAGTGTGATGCTCTGATACATCCCAGAATAATTTGGATAGAGTATAAAAAGTATTTGCAAAGTCCCCTTGGGGAACTAGGTTGAAAGGAAGAACTATTAAGCTTCCCCCATTTAGGGAATTCCTGATATTCACACAAGCAGTAGGGACAACCAATTCAATAGACTGGGCCCTTGATCTTGGGTTTTGCCCCTAAAAAACTTATTCCTGCAAAGGAGAAGCTAAGCCTACTTATAATTATGCCCAAGAATCACCCCTAGAGAACCTTCTTTGTTGTTCAGATGTGACCTCTATCTCTAATCCAACTCAGCAGGTGAATTCACTGCCTAACCCCCTACATGGGGCGTGACTTCCAGGAGTATTAGTGTCCCTGGCAATGTGGGACACAGCTCCTGGGGATGACCCTGGCCTTGGCAATGTAGGAGTGAGGAAGCCTTCTTGACCAGAAGGGAAAGAGAAATGAAACAAAAATAAAGTTTCAGTGGCTGAGAGATTTTCAGATAGTGTCAAGGGGTCATTCTAGAGGTTATTCTTATATAATATATGCAACACCTTTTCAATTTTTGGTGTATTGGAGTAGGTAGAGGGAAATACCTGAAACTGTTGAACCGTAATCCAATAGCTTTGATTCTTGAAGGTGATTGAATAACTTCAGAGCTTTTAAGATGTGTCTGTGTGATTGTGAAAACCTTGTGACTGGCAGTCCCTTTTTCCAGCGTATGGACAGATGAGTAAAGAAAAAAAAAAGACAAAAAATAAATAAACAATAGGGGTGTGTGGAGGAGATGGAATTTTTTTTTTTAATTTGTATTTTTTTATTTTTTTGGAGTAATGAAAATAGTCAAAAATAGATTGTGATGATTAATGCCAGCTATATTATGATACTGTGAATCACTGATAATGTACTTTGGATGATTTTATGGTGTGTGGCTATATAATAAATCTCAATAAAAAGAAAAAAATTAACTTGTTTGAGGATATGGAGCAAATAAGTGGGGGAGTTGAGATTTCAAACTAGGTCTGACTCTGAAACCCATGCTCTTAATCACCGTGGGAACCCACATAGCATGTGTGACCAACATTGGAAACCCATTTTGAAGTTATCTGGACCCATTTCATGACTGCCTTCTGTTTTCTCAGGGCTGCTCTCATCCAGGAGCTCAAGATTTGAGAAGCCTAAGTTTTTTTTTTCTGGTATCTCAATTTAAAAAAGTTTTTTTTATTGTGAAATACAGCATATATACAATGAAAAGAAAGAAAAAGCAATAATTTTCAAAGTACACTTCTGTAAATAGTTACAGAATAGATTTCAGAGTTTGTTATGGGTTACACTTCCACTATTTCAGATTTTTTCTTCTAGCTGCTCCAAAATGCTGTAGGTTAGAAGAAATACCAATATAGGTAGTGATTCAGCGGTCATATTCATTTGTTAAATACTATTTTGTTGTTGTTGTTACAACTCCTTCTCCTCCTTTGGTCCTTCTCCCAATCTCTAGGGGTCTTTAGGCAATGCCTATTCTGACTTTTTTATGTTGAGAAGGAGTGTCGACACTCCTAATTAATTATAATCTTGGAGAGGTTGACCCCTCTGGGTTTCAGGATTTATCTGGCCTAGAAACCTTCTGGAAATTATAGGTTCCAGGAAAGAAAACTTAGTGCATGAAACTTTTATAGAGTCTCAGGTCAAACCCTAGGTTTGACAGGAGTGATGTTGGCTGGGGTTTATCAAACCATGGCAATTAGCACTATCTAACTGAAGCTTACATAAGAGTAAGACTTTTGATTCTATCTGATCTCTTTTAGCCACTGATGCCTTATTTTGTTAGACTTCTTTTCTCCCTTTTGGTCAGAAGGGCATTGTGGATCCCACAGTGCCAGGGCCAGACTCATCCCTGGGAACCATGCCCAGTGTTGTCATGGAGACTTTCACCCCTGAATGTCATGTCCCATATAGGGAGGAGGAGGATTTTCCTTGCAGAGGTGAGCTTAGAGATAGAAAAAGACCACATCTGAGCAACAAAAGATGAGAGGCCTAATTTTGATCAAAGAGGTAACCACAAAGAATGTACACAAAGGGTGTAAACTATAGTTGGCATATGGGTTTTACTTGCTCCACATGTGTTTTTAAAGGCAATGAAACAAAGCAGGTCGTATGTTTCTCAGCACCTGTTTTGGGGATACTTCACACATTTATTTTACCCATCTGGCCTATGTAGTCATTTCAGTACACAATTCCTATTCAGAGCTGGAAGGAAATTCTAGAGATCATTTAGTCCAGTATTTTCATTTTATTAGGTTTTTTTTTTTTTGATGCTGATAATTCATGATTTTTGTTTGTTTGTTTGTTCTGTTTTTTTATATATATTTTTTGTATTTTGTATTTTTATTTTTTCCTCTATATTATCATTTTATTTCTTTTTCTGTTGTCTTGCTATTTCTTTTTCTAAATCGAAGCAAGTGTACTAAGAAATGATGATCATACATCTATGTGATGATATTAAGAATTACTGATTGCATATGTAGAATGGAATGATTTCTAAATGTTGTGTTAGTTAATTTTATTAGTTTTTGTGTATTGGTTTGTTTATATGCTTTACTATTATTTCCTTGTGCATTTTGTGTTTGGGTATCCATCAACTGCTTTCCCTAAGTTACGTTTCAGTAATAAACAACCCCCCAATCTCAGCAGCTTACAACAACAACAAATCATGCATGGGTAAAAGCAATTCAAAGTGCAAGATAGACCAGTAGATTTTAAAGTAACAAGAGTATAAAAAAGTTCATACATATGGTTTTAGATTCCATATTGTAACTAACCTTTAAGAAACTCTACTTGTTGAGTTTTAGTGTAGTATCAAAGAATATCCACAGTGATCTGAAAATGCTATTAAAATACTCCTTTTTCCAACTACATATCTATGTGAGATTGGCTTTTCTTCATATACTTCAACCAAAACGACATACCATAACAGGGCAAATGCAGAAGCAAATGTGAAAATCCAGCTGTCTTTTATTAATCTGGACATTAAAGAGAATTATAGAACTAAAATAATGCCACTATTCTCACTATTTTTTGTTTTAGAAAATATAACTATTTTTCATAAAAATACTTGTTAATATATAGTGAGCTTATTGTCATACTTACATGAACTAAATATTTTAAAAATTTTACTTTATTTTTGAAGGCTCTAAATATAGTTAGATGTTACTTATATAACGAAAGCTCTTTGGGGTCCACTACTTTCTAAGACTATAAAGGGGTCCTGAGTCCCAAAAGTTTGAGAACCAATGCACTAGAGAAAAATGATTCCTTAAGCTGGAAGGAATGAAATCTAGAATCTGTCAGAGAGTAGTAGAGGGGGTGGTTTTCAGAGAAGAAAGCAGAGAAAGATCTGAGAAATGTGTGAAGCAGAATGATTGCTGAAATAGGAAATGAAAAGTCACTTTGGTCTGGGATTTATTATCTTGCCTATTGCTTTTTTATCTATAGACTCTTGCCAGGTCAGCATTTGCAAGAGTTCTGTAACTTTAACTCAGGCTTCTGCCCAGCTTTCAAGTGATAGAAGTGAGCTGTTATGAGTTGATTGGTAGATTTTGAGCCCAGTTCAGCCCAGTAGTTTGATTAGAATGGGAAAGCGTGTGGTGAAATGGGATTTTTAAATTTTGAACTTTCTAGTGTGTATAGATTTTTACCATCTGCTTTATTTCCCACTCATTCCCATTTCAGATCTAGAAAAAAGTTCTACTATATCCTATCCAATGCAGTAATCTACAGTATCCTGTGGAAGTTCAAATCTATGTTTATCTATTTTTTTTAATTTCTTTTGTACTAAGAACTGTTTCTACATGCTGTTCTTTTCTATACCTAGTTATCAAACTTGCTTCTTTGCTGTACACAATAAGGAACTCTGTAGTCCATACATGTGAAACCACCAATAAAAAGCTTAGATTGTTCTGAGGGATGTGATGTGTGGTTTATTTGTTCTGATTGGTGATATATTTACTGTGAAGTTAATGACACCTATATCTCGGAGCCTCTTTGGCATAGGCCCCTTTTTTATTTGTAATTCTAATTTTTTAAAAAGAAGCCCCCCCAGCACAACTTGTTTCTGTTTAAGAGTCTTGCTGGATGCTGTTTAAGGATGCTGTTTAAGAGTCTTGGGGATCTAGGAATTATGCTTTTTTAAAAAAAAAACTTTATTTTTATTATTTATTTATTTTAGTTATTGAAATTATATTTTAAAAACAGTGTTGGATTGCGAAGGGCAAATATAAGGAAGGGAGTATAGCCATAATACTTTAAAAAGTTTGCAGCGTTGCTTTCAGGGGATTTTTTTCATGTGCTTATTAGTTCAATATATAATGATACTTATTTAAATTTAGAAGAATTTAGAAGACAAAATATTATTCTGTCTATCATGAAATATGGACTTTTAGCACCAATAAAGAGCTTTTCTTTTTCGTATGATAACCTGAAAAGTCATCCTCACTAAACTTTGATATCTTTTTTTGGTTCAAAGAGCTTTTAGAAGCGTAACTTCCTTAAGCCCCATATGATACGCCACTGAAATGATTTGATTTACCCAGCTACTTCTGAGTGATTAGAAAGAAAGAAAATAAATCAGTATTAAAGCCCAGCACAGATCTGTGAGTTCTAACAATTTTTTTTTAAACTTTTTTATCGTATAGTGTAACATGTACACAAAGCAAAGAAATAAAAAAGCAGTAGTTTTCAAAGCACTCTTCAAAAAGTGGTTACAGGTTAGATCCCAGAGTCTGTCATGGGCTACCATATGATCCTTTCATATTTTTCCTTCTAGCTGCTCCAGAATATAGGAAGCTAGAGGGTTTAAATACTTTTTTATCATCACAATTGACTTTTTTTCCTTCTTTTTTTGTGAACAATAGCATATATACAAAAAAGCTATACATTTCCAAGCACAGCACCACAATTAGTTGTAGAACATATTTGAGACTTTGACATGGGTTACAATTTTAAGTTTTTACTTCTAACTGCTCTAAGATACTGGAGACTAAAAGAGATATCAATTTAATGATTCAGCATTTTTATTCATTTGTTAAATCCTGTCTTCTCTGTATAACTCCACCATCACCTTTGATCTTTCCATCTCTCTCTTTAGGGGTGTTTGGGCTATGGCAATTCTAAATTTTTTATATTGGAAGGGTCTGTCACTAATATGGGGTAGGGAGATGGAACTATCTGATGTTCTGGAGAGGCTTAGCTAGGTGTCAGGACTTCTCTGGACCAGAGACCCATCTGGAGGTTGTAGGTTTCTGGCAAGTTACTCTAGTGCCTGGTACCCTTGTGGAATCTTATAAATTGACCTAGGTGTCTTTTAGGATAGGCTGGAATGGTCCTGGTTGGTAGTGGCAGGTTATGATAGGTAGCAATGTCTACCTGAAGTTTGTGTAAGAGCAACCTCCAAAGTAGCCTCTCGACTTTATTTGAACTCTCTCTGCCACTGATACTTTATTAATTACACTTCTTTTCCCCCATTTGGTCAGATGTAATTGTTGATCCCACAGTGCCAGGTCTAGATTCATCACTGGGAGTCCTCTCCCACGTTGCCAGTGAGACTTTCACCCTTGGATGTCATGTCCCATGTAGTAGGGAGAGCAGTGATTTCACTTGCAAAGTTGGGCTTAGAGAGATTGAGGCCACATCTGAGCAACCTCAGAGGTCTTCCAGAAGTAACTCTTAGGCATGCCTATAGGTAGTCTTAGCTTCTCCACTAGCTACGTAAGCTTCACAAGAGTAAGCCTCATGATCGAGGACATGGCCTAATGATTTGGGTGTCCCTAAAGTTTAACACAGTATCAGGGGATTCTCTGATGGTAAGGTTTAATAGTTCCATAGTTCCCTCCCTCAGGGGACTTTGCCAATACTTTTTGATTATCTGGTTAATAAAAACTCTAGGATGTTTCCTGACATTACAGTAATCTATGGAGGATTAAAGGACCTCTTTCTCATTCTGTGCTCTCTGTGTTTCATTTGTTCAAATGAGCTATACAAGTAGGTTGAATTAGATTATGCACTACAGAAAATTTCAGTTCCAAATCAAATAAACCTTTCTTCTGTTGGTCTCCAAGAGTATGTGTGGTTCTAAAATATAGGCACTGTCTTCCTTACCCCTGTGTTCTGAATTACTTTAACCCTAACCTGTTCGGCTTTATTCTTATCTCTAAATATCAGGTTATATATATAAAACAGCCTCTCAAAATCCAGAAATAATAATCACTACTCCGGGCTTAATGTGTCTGCTCTAAAAGCTTACAATCTAGGCCCCTGTTTTCTTATAAGCATTTTCTAAAGATGACCATAGCATTGTTGTTTTTTTGTTTCTGGCTTATTTTGTCTCACCAGCTGTCCCACATGTTCATTCACAGCGTTGCCTGCCTCACGACATTGTTCTGTTTTGTAGTAGCACAGCCTTCATTCATAAGTATACACCGTTTGCCGATCTACTTCTCCATCGGTGCATCCTTCAGCCACCTGCATTCATCGGGCAGGATGTAGAGGGCCTGAAGTCCACAGTCCAACAGCATTCTCAATTTTAGATAATTTCATTGTTCCCAAGAGGAAGAAAACCAATAAACATACCCTCACCAAAGAGGAAATCTAAACCTCCTCTTAACTCTTGTCCCTCACCCCATTATTTACCTCTGCTGTTGCTGTGGTAGTGCTGATGGTTTCCTTTTGAACATAGCTCATAGCATGCAAAGCAGTTTCCCCCCGTACGCTGGACTTAAACAGTCTTTATACAAGAATCCTATCTTTGAAGTAATTCTTACAAGAACTTACTCATATTTCTAGTTTGAGTCAGTGGGACACGTAGGTCTATACAACCCCTTTCAATCTTGTTCATCTTTCAATATGGTAATATTACTTCTAGACCCACTAGAGAATCACCTTCACTCATATCTATTTCTTTACATTGGAGTTCAACCACATTAGCTAACGGTTCACCCATCTCTTAGCTTCTGTGTATCTCTAAGTCCCTTGTATTCTGTATTATAAGTCTCTGATTATACCTTTATGCTGATCATAAAAGTGGAATCATACAGTGTCATGGTTAGGGACAGCTGTCAACTTGGCCAAGTTGTGGTACCTGTTCATCTGATTGGGCAAGCGCTGGCCTGTCTGTTGCAATGAGGACATTTCATAGGATTAGGTCATGATCACGTCAGCTACATCCACAGCTGATTCCATTTGTAATCAGCCAAAGGGGAGTGTCTTCTGCAATTAGTGATGCTAAATCCAATCATGGGAAGCCTTTTAAGGAGGACTCAGAGGAGACAGATTCCATTCCTGCTTTGGCTGGTGAGCCTCTCCTGTGGAGTTCATCCAGGCCATCCATTGGAGTCATCGGCTTCGCAACCTGCCCTGTGGATTTTGGACTCTGCATTCCTACGGTCACGTGAGACACTTTCATAAATTTTATATTGCAAGTGTTCCCTGTTGATTCTGTTTCTCTAGAGAACCCTAACTAATACATCTTGGTACCAGGAGTGGTTCTTAAGGAACAGAATCTTAAAAATGGGTTTTTATGAATGGTTTTCTACTCTGACTGGGCTCAGAGACACTAAGGACTCTGATTCCCGTAATCATAATGACACTCCCAATCCATGGACTGAGTTGGCAAAGGAGATAGTCAAAATATCATCATTCGATTCTCCTAATGCTTCGCTTGTATGAAGCCAGACTCTGGGGGATAATGTTTTTGACACCTTTACAGAGTTTTGTAGAAATAAGAGTTATAGAGATGTTGGTTGGTTGTTGTTAGATACACTGTCTACATTAAAGGGTGAAAGGGATGGGCTTAAGGCTTCAAACAAGAAGCTTAAGGGCTGTCTGAAAGATGTAGAGGTTTCTATGAGTATCCTGAAGGAAAATTTTATTTCCTGTAGCCGTAGACTTGAGATCTCTGAAAATCAGACTCAGAACTTATTGTTAGAGTAGCAACTTTACAACGTAAACTGAAATCTCAGTCTTGCATGGTGTCTGCCGTTAAAGTGAGGGCATTGATTGGAAAGGAGTGGGACCCTGAAAAATGGGATGGTGACATATGGATTGATAATGATGTTGGGGGTGAGGTTGAAACCCTAGACCATGCTGAGCCTTCTTTAGATAACCCTGTAATAGTCTGCCCTGAGGATATAGCTGCCCCACCTCCAGCCTGCCTTGAGGAATTGGCCACCCAACCTCCTCCTGAAGGGATTAGCCCTAGAGTTGTTAATCCTGTTTCACCAGATGAAACTGCAAATGAAAGCCCTGAAGCAAATGGCTTGGAAGATATTTCTAATTCTTTTCATGACCCACCCCCACCACCCCTCATTTTTTCTAGACCTATAACTAGACTAAAGTCCCAACAGGCCCCTAAAGGTGAGGTACAAAGTATCACACATGAGGAGGTACGTTATACTCCAAAAGAACTGTGTGAGTTTTCCAATTTATATAGACAGAAATCAGGGGAATATGTGTGGCAATGGATCTTAAGAGTGTGGGATAATGGTGGGAGGAATGTAAGGCTGGATCAGGCTGAATTTATTGATATGGGCCCACTAAGCAGAGATTCTGCATTCAATGTTATAGCTAGAGCAGTTAGAAAAGGTGTTAACAGCTTGTTTGGGTGGTTGGTTGAAACATGGATCAAAAGGTGGCCAACATTACCTGAGGTTGAAATGCCAGAACTGCCCTGGTATAATGTAGATGAGGGGATCCAGAGGCTTAGAGAGATTGGGATGTTAGAGTGGATTTATCATGCAAAGCCTGCTCTTACACCCCAAGAATGTCCAGAGGATGCACCTTTTACCAGAACAGTGAGAAAAAAATTTGTGAGACTAGCACCATCATCCCTCAAGAGCTCTGTGGTTGCACTTCTCTGTAGGTCAGATATTACTGTAGGAACTGCTGTCACTGAGCTGGAATCCTTAAACACAATGGGGATGACAGGATCCCGAGTTGGCAGAAGCCAGGTGGCAGCACTTAATCACCAAAGACAGGGTAGACGTGGGTATTATAATAGACAACAAACTCAAAGGAGGCATCAAAATTATATGACACGCAGAGATTTATGGCATTGGCTAGTAAATCATGGGGTGCCTAGAAATACAATAGAAGGGCAGTCTACTAAATTCTTGTTGGAGCTGTATAAACAAAAGAGTTCTAGGTCAAGGGAACAGAAGTCTAACCTGAATTACAAAAACACAGAGTCACGGCCCCTTAACCAATTTCCAGACTTGAAACAGTTTACAGACCCTGAGCCCCTTGAATGAAGGGGAGGCCAGGTCCCTATGGGGGAGAAACCTGTTACACTGCCACAAATTTATACTGTTAACCTTCCTCTAAGTCTTCCCCAAGGAGACCGACGGCCTTTTACCAGGGTAACTATGCACTGGGGAAAAGGAAATGATCAGATATTTCGGGGATTATTAGACACTGGTTCAGAAGTGACATTAATTCCAGGGGACCCAAAACGTCACTCTGGACCACCAGTCAGAGTGGGGGCTTATGGAGGCCAGGTGATCAATGGAGTTTTAGCTCAGGTCCGTCTCACAGTGGGTCCAGTGGGCCCCCGGACCCATCCTGTAGTTATTTCCCCAGTTCCAGAATGTATAATTGGCATAGACATACTGAGCAACTGGCAGAATCCCCACGTTGGTTCTCGAACTCGTGCAGTGAGGGCTATTATGGTGGGAAAGGCCAAGTGGAAGCCACTAGAACTGCCCCTACCAAGCAAAATAGTAAATCAAAAGCAACACCGTATTCCTGGAGGGATTGCAGAGATTACTGCCACTCTTAAGGACTTGAAAGATGCAGGGGTGGTGATTCCCACCACATCCCCGTTCAACTCTCCTATTTGGCCTGTGCAGAAAACAGATGGGTCTTGGAGAATGACAGTGGATTATCGTAAACTCAACCAGGTGGTAACTCCAATTGCAGCTGCTGTTCCAGATGTAGTATCATTGCTTGAGCAAATCAATACATCCCCTGGTACCTGGTATGCAGCTATTGATCTGGCAAATGCTTTTTTCTCAATAGCTATTAGTAAGGACCACCAGAAACAGTTTGCTTTCAGCTGGCAAGGTCAGCAATATACTTTCACTGTCCTACCTCAGGGGTATATCAACTCTCCAGCCCTATGTCATAATCTTGTTCGCAGAGACCTTGATCGTTTCTCCCTCCCACAAGACATCACACTGGTCCATTATATTGATGATATCATGTTGATTGGACCTAGTGAGCAAGAAGTAGCAACTACTCTAGATTTACTGGTAAGGCATTTGCGTGTCAGAGGATGGGAGATAAATCCAACAAAAATACAGGGGCCTTCCACCTCAGTAAAATTTTTAGGTGTCCAGTGGTGTGGGGCATGTCGAGATATCCCTTCTAAGGTGAAGGATAAATTGCTGCATCTGGCCCCTCCCACATCCAAAAAAGAGGCACAATGCCTAGTTGGTCTTTTTGGATTTTGGCGACAACATATTCCTCATTTGGGTGTGCTACTCCGGCCCATTTATCGAGTGACCAGAAAAGCTGCTAATTTTGAGTGGGGACCTGAACAAGAGGAGGCTCTGCAACAGGTCCAGGCTGCTGTGCAAGCTGCTCTGCCACTTGGGCCATATGATCCAGCAGATCCAATGGTGCTGGAAGTGTCAGTGGCAAATAGAGATGCTGTCTGGAGCCTTTGGCAGGCCCCTATAGGAGAATCACAATGCAGACCCTTAGGATTTTGGAGCAAAGCCTTACCATCTGCTGCAGATAACTACTCTCCTTTTGAGAAACAGCTTTTGGCCTGCTACTGGGCCTTAGTACAGACTGAACGCTTAACCATGGGCCACCAAGTTACCATGAGACCTGAGTTGCCTATCATGAGTTGGGTGTTGTCTGACCCACCAAGCCATAAAGTTGGGCGTGCACAGCAGCACTCTATTGTAAAGTGGAAATGGTATATATGAGATAGAGCCAGAGCAGGTCCTGAAGGCACAAGTAAGTTACATGAAGAAGTGGCACAGATGCCCATGGTTTCCACTCCTGCTGCCACATTACCTTCTCTTTCCCAGACCAGAGCTATGGCCTCTTGGGGAGTTCCTTACAGTGAATTGACTGAGGAAGAGAAAACTCGGGCCTGGTTTACAGATGGTTCAGCACGATATGCAGGTACCACCCGAAAGTGGACAGCTGCAGCATTACAACCCCTTTCTGGGGTGTCCTTGAAGGACAGTGGTGAGGGGAAATCCTCCCAGTGGGCAGAACTTCGAGCAGTGCACCTGGTTGTTCATTTTGCTTGGAAGGAAAACTGGCCAGAGGTGCGTTTGTATACTGACTCATGGGCTGTTGCTAATGGTTTGGCTGGATGGTCAGGGACTTGGAAAGACCATAATTGGAAAATTGGTGACAAAGAGGTCTGGGGAAGAAGTATGTGGATAGACCTTTCTGAGTGGGCTAAAAACATGAAGATATTTGTGTGCCATGTGAATGCACACCAGAGGGTGACTTCAGCAGAGGAAGATTTTAATAATCAAGTGGATAAGATGACCCGTTCTATGGATACCAGGTTTCCCCAGCAACTCCTGTTATTGCCCAATGGGCTCATGAACAAAGTGGTCATGGTGGTAGGGATGGAGGTTATGCATGGGCTCAGCAACATGGACTTCCACTCACCAAGGCTGACCTGGCTACAGCCACTGCTGAGTGCCCAATCTACCAGCAGCAGAGACCCACACTCAGCCCCCGATATGGCACCATTCCCCGAGGTGACCAGCCAGCTACATGGTGGCAGGTTGATTACATTGGACCACTCTCTTCATGGAAGGGGCAGCGATTTGTTCTAACTGGAATAGACACATACTCTGGATATGGGTTTGCTTTCCCTGCACGCAATGCTTCTGCCAAAACTACTATCCGTGGGCTTACAGAATGCCTTATCCATTGTCATGGTATTCCACATAGCATTGCTTCGGATCAAGGAACACACTTCACAGCAAATGAAGTGCGGGAATGGGCACATGCTCATGGAATTCTCTGGTCTTACCATGTTCCCCATCATCCAGAAGCTGCTGGATTGATAGAACAGTGGAATGGCCTTTTGAAAACTCAATTACGGTGCCAGTTAGGTGGCAAAAACTTGAAAGGCTGGGGTAATGTTCTCCAGGAAGCTGTGTATGCTCTGAATCAGCGTCCACTGTATGGTGCTGTTTCTCCCATAGCCAGGATCCATGGGTCCAGGAACCAAGGGGTGGAAATGGGTGTGGTGCCACTCACTGTTACTCCTAGTGATCCACTAGGAAAATTTTTGCTTCCTGTCCCTGCTCCCCTGAGTTCTGCTGGTCTACAGGTTTTAGTTCCAAAACGGGGTGTGCTTTCTCCAGGAGAAACAACAGTGATACCACTGAACTGGAAGTTAAGATTGCCACCTCGCCACTTTGGGCTACTTATGCCTCTGGATCAACACACCAAGAAGGGGATTACATTATTGTCTGGGGTAATTGACCCTGACTATCAGAAGGAAGTAGGACTGCAACTACATAATGGAGGTAAAGAAGAGTTTTCTTGGAATATAGGAGATCCCCTGGAGCGTCTATTAGTACTACCATGCCCTGTGATTAAAATCAATGGAAAATTGCAACAACACAATCCAGGCAGGACCACTAATGGCTCTGAGACTTCAGGAATGAAGGTTTGGGTCACCCCACCAGGCAAAGAACCACGGCCAGCTGAAGTGCTTGCTGAGGGGAAAGGGAACATGGAATGGGTAGTGGAAGAAGGTAGTGATAAATATGAACTTCGACCACGTGATCAGTTACAGAAACGAGGACTGTAATACTGTTTTGTTTGTGTTATACTATTTAAGTTGTAAGATATCAAGTTTAAGAATGAATGTTGCCCAAGGATTTGCACGCTATTCTGGAGAGATTTAATGTGTTTCCAGTTATATGCAGGACAGTTGAGTATTGTCAGGTAAAAGAAAAAATGTGTGCTTATTTGTTTTCATTTGGAAATTAAGTATGGTCTAAGGTGATATATAAATATATGTGCCAAGTTGACAAGGGGTGGACTGTCATGGTTAGGGACAGGTGTCAACTTGGCCAAGTTGTGGTACCTGTTCATCTGATTGGGCAAGCGCTGGCCTGTCTGTTGCAATGAGGACATTTCATAGGATTAGGTCATGATCACGTCAGCTACATCCACAGCTGCTTCCATTTGTAATCAGCCAAAGGGGAGTGTCTTCTGCAATTAGTGATGCTAAATCCAATCATGGGAAGCCTTTTAAGGAGGACTCAGAGGAGACAGATTCCATTCCTGCTTTGGCTGGTGAGCCTCTCCTGTGGAGTTCATCCAGGCCATCCATTGGAGTCATCGGCTTCGCAGCCTGCCCTGTGGATTTTGGACTCTGCATTCCTACGGTCACGTGAGACACTTTCATAAATTTTATATTGCAAGTGTTCCCTGTTGATTCTGTTTCTCCAGAGAACCCTAACTAATACATCTAGTATTTGTCCTTTTGTGTCTGGCTAATTTCACTCAGCATTATGTCCTCAAGGCTCATCCATCTTGTCATGCTTCAGGATGTCATTTTGTCTTACTGTTGCATAATATTCCATCATATGTATATATCACATTTTGTTGAGCCACTCGTCTGTTGATGGGCATTTGGTTTGTTTCCATCTTTTGGCAATTGTGAATAATGCTGCTATGAACATCGGTGTGCAAATGCCTATTTGTGTTGTTGCTTTTAGCTCTTATGGGTACATACCAAATATTGAAAGTCTATTTTGTCCGACATTAGAATAGCTGCTCCTGCTTTCTTTTGGTCACATCTTGTGTGGAAGATCTTTTTCCATCCTTTCACTTTCAATCTATTTGTATCCTTGTGTCTAAGATGAGTCTCTTGTAAGCAGCATATAGCTGGATTATGTTTCTTAATTAATTCTGCCAATCTATATCTTTTAATTGGTAAATTTAATCTGTTAACATTCAGAGTTATTATGAAAAGCCATTTCTTGATTCCACAATCTTATCTTTTTTATTTGATTTTTCGGATCTATATATTCATTTCCCTCTTTCTCTTTATATTCTTTAAATTACCCTTAGTGGCACTCTTCAATTCTGTGCCCTCCTCCAGACCTCCCTCTCCTGTCTTTTTTTTTCAACTGGCAGAACTCCTTTTAGTATTTCTTGTAGGGCTGGGCTCTTGTTGAAAAATTCTTTCAGGACTTCTTTGTCTGTGAAAGCTTTAATCTCTCCTTCAATTTTAAAGGACAATTTGACTGGGTACAGAATTCTTGGCTGGAAGTCTTTCTCTTTCAAGTTCTTGAATATATCATACCGCTGCGTTCTCACCTCCAGGGTGCTAATTGAGTAGTCTGAACGCAATCTTATTTGATTTCCCTTGTATGTAGTAGATTGTTTTTCTCTTGCCGCTTTCAGTGTTCCACAATTTTTTAAAATGACATTTTAAAGACTTTATATTTTAAAATAATTATAGATTTACAGAAAATGTGAAAACTTAGTACAGAGAGTTTGCATATATCCCACATCAGGTTTTCTCTATTATTAACACTTTATATTAGTATGTATGTTTGATAAATTATTATTAATTACAGCCCATACTTTACTCAGATTTTCCCTAATGTTCTTTTTTCTGTTCCAGGATCTCATTTAAGATATGACATTATCTTTACTTATCATGTCTCCTTAGGCTCCTCTTGGCTATGATTGTTTCTCAGACTTTCTTTGTTTTTCATACCTTTGATAGTTATGAGGAGTACTAGTCAGATATTTTGTAGAATGCCCCTTTAGAACTTGTCTGATCTTTTCTCCTGATTAGACTGGGATTATGGGCATTTGGGAGAATGCCACAGAGGTAAAGTGCTATTTTCATTCCATCATATGAAGAGTGTGAACTCTTCATGACCTGTCACTGTTGATGTTGGCCTTGATCACCTCGCTGAGGTAGTGTTTGTCAGGTTTCTCTGCTATAATTTACTCCTCCCCCCTCCTTTCCACACTGCACTCTTTGGAAGAAAGTTTCCATGTGCTGTCCACAATTAAGGAGTGAGGAGTTATGTTCTGTCTTTGAAGGCAAAATACTGCCTAACTATTTGGGATTGTTCTTCACGGGAAAGGAAATTGGTCTCCTCTCCTTTATTTATTTACTCAATCACTTGTTTATATCAGTATGGAACCATGGGTATTTATTTTATACTTTGAGTTATAATCCAGGGCAGCTTTACTTGTTTTGAAACTGAGAGTGTTCCAGCTTTGGCCATTGTAAGCTCTATAAGTTATCTCCTGTGTCCCTTCCACATAACATCATCAGTGTGAGTTTTTTGTTCTTTTTTTTGCTTTTGGTATTGTTCCTTACTTTTGGCACTACTATATGCTCCAGGCTCATCTAGTATATTTCCTTCCTAGCCTTAGAATCAGTCAGTTATCCAAGGAACCCTGTTTCCTTTTACTGGAGAATGGTGTTAGAAACCAAGAGCTGGGTACTAAATGTCCTTGTTGTATCTCCAAAAATATCTAATTTGGTGCTTTTGTTATTATAAGAACCCCAATTTCTGTAATGTTTATTAATGTATGCCTGCTCTGGATCATCTGGCTGACAATGTTGTGCTGGTTTGAAAGGATTATGTGCCCTAGAAAGGCCATGTTTTAATTCTGATCTAATCTTATGGGAGCTACCTTTTATTTTAATCCCTATTCAATAATGCAAGTTGGAATCTTTTAACTAGATTATTTCCATGGAGATATGACACACCCAATTGTGAGTATTAACCTTAGATTAGGGGGAGATGTGAGTCCACCCATTCCAGGTGGGTCTCAGTTAGTTTACTGGAATCCTTTAAAGGAGGAATCAGTTTTGAAAAACCTTCAGAGCCACAAGAACCACGAGAGCCCATGCAGCCCGAGACCTTTGGAGATGTAGAAGGAATATGCCCCTGGAGGAGCTTTATCAAACTAGAAGCCAAGAGGGAAAGCTAGCAGACTTTGCCATGTGCCCTTGCAGCTGAGAGAGAAACCCTGAATATCATCAACCTTCTTGAACCAAGGTATCTTTCTCTGGATGCCTTAGATTGGACATTTCTATAGCCTTGTTTTAATTTGGACATTTTCACAGTCTCAGAACTGTAAACTAGCAACTTATTAAATTCCCCTTTTTAAAAACCCTTCTGTTTCTGGTATATTACATTCCAGCAGCTAGCAAACTAGAACAAATGTTGTTACAGAGACTCTTATTTATTTTCTGATTGGTGCCTAAGTTTGCATTTATGTTTACAGTCACTTTGACAATCGTTTTGATACCATATGATATTACTTTAATTGTGCTGTAGTTAATGAGGAAAGATTGGAGGCAGACTGTTTCGGTTTGCTAAAGCTGCTGGAATACAATATACCAGAAATGGGTTGGCTTTAACAATGGGGATTTATTAATTTACAACTTACAGCTCTTAGCCTGTGAAAATGTCCACATTAAGGCATCAACAGGTTGATACCTGGACTCTGAAGAAAGGCCGCCAGCATCTGGGATACCTCTGTCACATGGCCAATGCCTATTGGTCCTTCGCTCCTGGGTTTAGTTGCCTTCAGCTCTGGTGCCAATGGCTTCCTTTGGCTGTCCTCTCATAGCTCCTCTGAGGCTTTTCTCTCTACGTTCCCTCAGCTTTTTCTGTACTTTATCCTCTCATAGAGGACTCCAGTAAGAAGATTAAGACCCACCTTGAACGGGGTAGGTCACATTTCAAATTGAAATAACCTAACAAAAAGGACCCACCCAACAACAGGTCTGCACTCACAGGAATGGATGAAGAGAACATGGCCTTTTTCTGGGGTACATAACAGCTTCAAATTAACACACAGACTTATCATGTAATTGAGACATGGCCCAGATGGCATCATGTGGGCTGTAGAAATGAAAGTTTTGCAGTAGTTAGAAGAAAGAATCATCACATGGGTGCATGGTGGTATAGGCTTGCCCTGATCAAAAGAACAGGCGCTGTAGTAGCCAGCACCGGATTCGTGTTCTAAGCAGCAACTAATGTCAGCTAAATGTTAATCTGCTATGTTCTATGTATATTGTTAGTTTGAATTTTATTCATTCGGTAGTTTTGCGTCCATCTAATTTAGAAATATGTGTTGGTGGTGTGGTTGAGCAGTGCAAGAGCTGTAAGCAGTGGGAAGCTATACCTAGTTTTGTACACATGTTTAGGTCAATACTGAAGGTTCTCTAAGACTTTTAGTTTTGATTTAAAAGGGTTTCATACCCTAGTTCGAGAAACACTAATAGTTTAAGAAACACCATTCTAGTTTGAGATACACTTTTAGAATTTTAGGTTTTAGCAGTGAAGCCTTTGAAGAGGAGTCAGCGATATTTGTACTTTTCAGATCCTTGGATTCTGAGGAAAATTTGATATTAACCAAAGCCTCAGCATGCAGAAGCAGTTTTCCAACTCTTAGGCCTCCTTTCTTTCTGAAACTTTGAGCCTTCTTCTCCAAGGAGGCTTTACTATTTGTTCTTCCAGTAATTATAATGTAATAGCAGCAGCAGCACAGTATTGTGCTAATGGCTCAACATACCGTACCTCTCTGAGGGTTGAAACTGTTACTGTTCTTATTTTACAGGTGAGGAAGCAGGCTGGGAGAGGTTAAATGAAGGTCACACAGCAAGAAAGTGGTAGAGGTGGGACTCAAACTTTGTTGTGTTTGATGCTAGCACCTTACTTGCTTCATTTTTCTGCTAGCAGGCAGATATCCTAGAATGAGAATCTGAGACAATCACAACACAAAATACTAATGTCATAGGACCTAGAAGCTCTTTAATACTTGTTAGAAGCTTTGCTACTCCAGTCAGTTTCAAACTCCCCCACCCCCATAAACATGAGGATTCTCTGAGTTATCTAATTTCAGTGGCAAACTAGCTATAAATATGGTCAGTATAGTTTCATTGTAACCCCATATGCCTGGCACATTGGGCACTTAATAAAGACTCAAGAACAAATTATTTAAGTGGTGGTACCTTTTGTGGGCCGGGCTGCTTCAACACTGATTTCTATTTTTGCCTGTCTTAGGTATTTGGCCCGAATAGGGGAGCTGGAAGCTACTGACACTGAAGACACAAATCTGAATTACGGACTTGTTGTGGACTGTGGCAGCAGTGGCTCCAGGATTTTTGTTTATTTCTGGCCAAGACATAATGGGAACCCCCATGACCTGTTGGACATCAAACAGATGAGGGACCGCAACAGCCAACCGGTAGTTAAAAAAATCAAGCCAGGTACTAATCAGAATACATTTCGTTGTTGATCTCTTTTATCTGCTACATGTCTGAGAGAGGAGAGATGAGAAGAGGAGGAACAAAATCTACCCTTTTCTTGATATTCTGTGTAATGGGTAGGATTGAGGGTGTATTTCATTTGCTACTGCCCTTGCTTCTTTCAAATAATAAATGTTGAGGATCTTAAGCAGAACCTTATGGGGTAGAAGTCTTAGTCTATGTGATTCTACTTTTAAAGAAACTTTTATTTTACTTAAGGAATCTCTGCAATGGCAAATACTCCAGAACATGCCAGTGATTACCTTCGTCCTCTTTTGAGTTTTGCTGCTGCTCATGTGCCTGTGAAGAAGCACAAGGAGACTCCCCTTTACATTCTCTGCACAGCAGGCATGAGGCTTCTCCCTGAGAGGTGAGATGCAGGGCCTGAGAAACACAGGAAAAAGGGTAACACAAGAGCTGAAGGGCTGATTCTATGTATTGTCCTTGTCTTTTCCCTGGTCTGGAGGTGGGAGGGGGGGTCCACCACACAGAGGTGATTTATCATCAGAAGACTCCTTGCTAAAAAACAGAACAAAGCTACCCCTGTTCCCCATTGTTAAAACAATCAGTCTCATGCCTTCATGTCATTTATGGTCAATATCCATCTGAGTTGGCTATAGCAATTCTTAGTTTTGATTGAAGGTTAGGATTGCTGGTGATGGTAATAAATTTGGATCATGAGGCACCTAGAAGGGGAACAAAACTACAGAAGGAGGGTCTATTATAGGAGGGTCCTGTAAGGGACTGGTTACCTAGGGACCAAAAGGAGGGCTCTGGTAGCAATGCTGCTTTCTTTATAACTTTGTCTGGGTCCCTGGTGATAGTTGGTGTGTCCCTCCCCCTCTTAAAAAATAATTTATTTTTAATTGTGGAATATATATAAAACAATAATAATTTTAACCATTTTAAGTGGACAGTTCTTTGACATTAAATACTTTAAGAATACTGTGTAACTTTCACCATTGTTTCCAGAATATTTTCATCATCCTAAACCAAAACTCATATTTATTTAGCAATAACTCCCTATTCTCCCCCACCTTTGGTAAACACTATTCTGCTTTCTGTCTCTTATGAATTTTTATTCTTGGTATTTAATATAAGAGAAATCATACAATATTTGTCCTTTCGTGTCTGGCTTATTTCACTCTGTGTGATGTCTTCAAGGATCATCCATGTTGTAGCATGTTTCGGCACTTTGTTACTTTTAATGGGCAAATAATATTCCATTGTATGTATATATACCACATTTTGTTTATCTGTTCATCTGTTGATGGACATTTGGGCTGCTTCTACTGTTTGGCTATTGTGAAGAATGCTGCAATGAACATTGGTGTACAAGTGCATTTGAGTCCCTGTTTTCGATTCTTTGGGGTGTATACCTAGGGGTGGAATTGCTAGATCATATGGTAATTCTGTGTTTAACTTTCTGAGGAACCACAAAACAGTTTTCCCCACTAGTTGTATGATTTTACATTCCCACCAGGAATATATAAGGGTATCTGTTTCTCTGTTTCCTGGCCTCAATGTGTTTTCAGTTTTTTCAGTAGCCATCCTAGTGGTTGTGAAGTGGGATCTCATTGTAGTTTTAATTTGCATTTCTCTAATAACTCATAATGTTGAGCATCTTTTCATATAATTATTGACCATTAGCATACCTTCTTTGGAAAAGAATCCTTCCCTCTTGCTGCTATGTTTGGAAAGCTCAGTCTCCATTGCTTTAGAGCAGGTTTCTCAGTCCCTGTCAGTCAAGTCTTTTCCATTTGACCTTGGCAGTTCAGCCTGGCATCTTCCCATCAAGAGGAGGATATATTTAGGTTGGACTTCTCCTTGTTTGTGATTTCACTCTTCTGATACCTCCATTCCTCACTTATGGGCAAGGAATGGAGGTGGGCACCCTTAACTCTAGAATCCATCCGCCTGGAATGTTCATAGTCTCTAGATACCAATAAGAAATCAAGTATTTTTTAAATTAGATATTTTTCCTTGATAAATAGAAGTTTTCTTTTCCACAAAGTTTAATTTTGTGTTCTTGGCCTTTTTTTCCTTAAAACAACAAAAATGAAACCTCAGCCATACATGTAGTGCTTATACTCCATGGTGCTTATGAAAAGCCAAATAATATGTTATATATCAATCCTTAAATGTCCTGTTTAGACACACAGTTACTGGTGTATAATCTGGTTTATTGGCGAGAAGCAGATGATGACTGTTTGTTCTAGTTTGCTAGCTGCCGGGATGCAACATACCAGAGATGGATTGGCTTTTAATAAAAGGGGATTTATTTTGTTAGTTCTTCAGAAAAGAGGCAGCTAACTTTCCACTGAGGTTCTTTCTTATGTGGGAAGGCACAGAATGGTCTCTGCTGGCCTTCTCTCCAGGTCTCTGGGTTCCAACAACTTTCCCTGGGGTGATTTCTTTCTGCATCTCCAAAGGTCGCTGGCTCGTGGACTCTGCTCTGTGGTGCTGCAGCATTCTCTGCTCTCTCCGAATCTCCCATTCTCCAAAATATTTCCTCTGTTATAGGACTCCAATAAACCAATCAAAACCCACCCAAATGGGTGGAGACATGTTGTCACCTAATCCAGTTTAACAGCCACTCTTAACTACATCATCCAGGGCGATGATCTGATTACAGTTTCAAACATACAGTATTGAATAGGGACTACTCCACCTTTATGAAATGGGATTTTGATCAAAACATGGCTTTTCTAGGGGGCATAATTCCTTTCAAACCAGCATACTGTTTTATATAGCCATTTCTCAAAATGGGGAGATAGGGTTCTAGCTCCTTGTTTACTTCCCTGTATATCTTGGTTGCTTAAAAATTGTGTAATTTTTCGTTATTTGTAAAACAAAACTTTAAAAGATGAGAGCAAGCAGCTTTATATCATTAAGGGCACTCTTAAGAGTGAAAACAAAACAAAGCAAAACAAGAAATACCTTTAGTCCTACCACCCTCTCAGAACTGTTTTCATCTTGTCACCTCCCTTCTTTGTGTGTACCTGCTTTAGTTTGCTAAAGCTGCCAAAATGCAGTATACCAGAAGTGGAACGGCTTTTAAAAAGGGAACGTATTAAGTTGCAAATTTACTGTTTTACGGCCGTTAAAATGTCCAAACTAAGGCATCCAGAGAAAGATACTTTGATTCAAGAAAGGCCAATGGGTCTGGAACACCTCTGTCAGCTGGAAAGGCACATGGCGACGTCTGCTAGCTTTCTCTCCTGGCTTTTTGTTTCATAAAGATTCCCCAAGGGTGTTCTCCTTCTTTATCTCCAAAGGTATCTTGCTCTGTGGGCTCTGCTGGCACTTTCCGAAATGGTTCCCACTTAAAGGGCTCCAGTAAGCAACTCCACCTTGAACGGGTGGAGAAACATCTCCATGGAAACCATCTAATCAAAAGTTACCACCTACAATTGGATGTGTCACATCTCCATGGAAATAATAAAAAAAGATCCCTCTCAGAAATATTGAATGAGGATTAAAGAACTTGGCTTTTCTGGAGTCCACAACAGTATCAAACTGGCACAACACCTAAACTTAATTTCTACGAAGTTGTAATTATATGGTGTGTATATTTTAGAATTTTGTTTTTGATACAGGTAATATTCAAACTGTTCAAAATTCTAGAAGTCCTGGGAAAAGTAAAGATGACACAGATGATGTCGTATCACAAAGTCTGTGAATGGCTTGAAGTCCCACAAGCAAGGAAGAGGTGGTGGTGAGGGGAATAGAAAAAGCTGACTCAGAGGTCAGAAAGGTAGAGCCAACCAGCAGGGCAGGGTGGAGGAACCTGAACCTGATCGATAGTTTGGCCACGTTTTGCCTCTCGGGAGCAAAGGAAAGGATTGCCTCATCTCCTAGCAATGTTCAGCATTGTCTATGTGTCAAAGATATTTCCATCTTAACAAATTCCACTATGTAGCTCTGCCCATTTGTCTAAGATGTTCACTGTCAGAGTGGATGATTTGCATTTATTTATTTGTTTCTTTGTTTTTAAAATAAAAAGACTTCAGAGCAGTTTTAGGCTTACAGAAATAAATCTTTCTTTTATCTTAAACTTTTAAACCACATTTTTAAATGTATTTTTAAAAATGTTTTGGGCTTATGAAATCATTGCTGCCTCTAAGATCAAGCTAGTTGTTGGTCTAAGTGTGACTAACTGCAAGAACCTGTTTTGTGTTACTAATGCTCTTTGCTAATTTATTAACTTTAGTGAGCAGTATTCACAATGGTTTGAATCACCTGTACTGTATTTTGAATTCATTAGCATTGGGTTTTCTTTCTTTGCCAAAGGCCTAGCCTAACAGAATTTTTTCCACTTCCCTTTCATTTTGTAATGGAAATACCCTTAAAAATTACAAAGGTCAGATAAGTTGACATTAAAAAAAAAAAGAAAACAACTTTTATTATAGGAAAACATATGTAAAAGTAGACAGAATAGTTTAATAAATCTCCATTTATCATCTCCAGGTTCAGCAGTTATCAGTGTTTTGCCATTAAAGCTTTTTTAAAATAAACAACATTGAATTTTAGAAAATGAAAGTTCTGTCTCTGTGCAATTCATGAAGAGTTTTTTGATTTTTTCTTACATAAGTAAGATCATATTATATGTACTGTTTTCTAGTAACCTGTTAAAACTCAACAAAATATATGGGATATCTTTCCATGTCAATACATACAGATATAAACTGTCCTCATTTATTTTAACATTTGTATAATATTGCATTATATGGATGTGAAATAAATGATTTAACCAAACCCTATTGATATACAGTTAGGTTATTTCCAGTTTTTCATCGTTATAAGTAATATACTGCAGTAGTCTTACTTTTTGTATACTTATTGAATAATTTCCTTGGAATAAATTTCTAAAAGTGTAATAGGTTGGTCAGAAGACAAGCACATTTAAAATTTTGCTACATAATTCCAGATTGCCCTTGAGAATGGTTGTATCAGCACTTTATATTCCAAATTTCAATGTATATTGGTGCCTATTCTTCCACACCACCACCCAAACCAGCAAGCCTTCCTCTTTGGATAGTCTAGAAGCACATCCAATAGGAAGGAAAGAACAGCTCCTCTTACCATGTGAAATTCTTGTCACAGGAGTTTAATATGTATAACATTTAACTTTTTAGAAACTATGCTTGACATATTAGAAGATTATTTTTTCAAATGTAATTCACTTTTTACTGCTATTCATAATATTCTTCCATAAGTCATGTTGACAACTATCTGAACCAGTCAGTAGAATATTTTTATCATGAGAAATTTTTAAAATCCAAGACTATTGGTCTTATTTTTAACTAATGTTTTGTCTAGAATCTTATTATTATGTCCAGCTTGTTTCTTTATTCTTCTTTGTCTGATAATACTGATAGTATACTTAAAACTTTATAGGAGAAGCAACCTTTGAGATACTGAGCTTTACACATTATCCCAAAATGGGAGATAATGTTATAATCTTTGGATTTTGATCCTGACCTGGGTTTTTTTAAAATGATAATATTTTTATAAACATAAAAATCAACTCTTGAAATATGGAAAGATATTAAAAAGCTAATGTTAGTTTATATAAAGGACTATATAAAAACTTGGGGAACTAACAGAACTTCCTGGGTGGTGATCTGAGGCATTGTTTCTATATTGTGTAAGAGCTGAGGATGAGATTGTATTCTTTGTCATCTTTCATAGTAATTCAAATCATGTAATTACATCTGTTTTATAGATTATGAAACTGCTGCAGTTTCCTGTGGCTTAGTCATAGCTAACCTGGCATAGAACAAGAGTCTCCTTACACTATTTGAACTGTAAGATTATATAAAGGAAAGGTATTATTACCATATTGCCTTTAATGGAAGAGGCTTTGTAAACCTTTGAAATCAAGGGAGTTACCAAAAAAATCAGGGCTGACAATAACTGAGGCTGATGAACAGTGAGTTCATAACAAGGGTAGGTGGAAGGACAAGTTGAGACTGCTTAATGAGAAGAGAGTTTAACGATTAACTTTTGGATTGTATGTTCTTTCTTGCAGGAAGCAGTTGGCTATCTTGGCTGACCTGGTGAAAGATTTACCACTGGAGTTTGACTTCCTTTTTTCACAGTCTCAGGCAGAAGTGATCTCTGGGAAGCAGGAAGGTACTGTGCCTCAAAGGAATGTGCAGTGTACCTCTCAGTCAACCATGGCATTGCCCGTTCAGTGGTGTTGAGGAATACTATATATATCTGACTTTTATTTTTCTGCGAATAATTGTCTTGATTTTGCTATAGAGTTTATTTGGTTATTTGCATATTGCACATTGGTATCTGCTTTGAGTGCTGCTTCTAGAAGCCATACATACATTCATATCTGTTTTAAAAAATTATTTATTCATTTTATCTTTTTAACTTAGTGCTAAATACTATATTTATAAGAATGCATTAGTGTTTAGTGACAGTTCCAAATGGATCTGCGGTTAGCTAACTGTATTTTTGAAAACTTACATCAGTCTAGGAGTTACATTGACTTTGCCAAATCCAAATGCAGAGCACATTATTAGATTAAAGTAAAGGAAATTGTAATTTTGGAGAATAATTGAAATGAGTTACTTTTTTTTCTTTCCTTTTTTTGAGATGCGTTACTTTTGTTTTATAACAGGCTTTCCTTTTTATTGCACTCATTATAGGGTGTTGATCCTTTCCTAAAAGTTCATACTATAGGGTTTATACTTTTGGAATAGAGTTGAATGTGTGGTCTCATGTGCTGCAGATGTGTGGCTACATGATGAGTTTTGTTTCCATTTCGTGGAAAAGAGAAGGCAGTCTTACATGTGTTCTAGTTGCAGTTCATAGAAGGGAAGAGATTTATATTTTTAAATTTCAGTATAGCCTTTTTCAGTCCTAAAATTTCCATTTGATTCGTTTTTATATTCTATTTCTTTCCATTTCTTCGCTGAAACTTCCCATTTATTGTAAGAGTGTTTGCTTATACATTTTTGGTTGTAATAGCTGCTTTTATATCTTTGATAATTCTGATGTTTTTATAATCTCGGGGTTGGCATCTGTTGGCTCTCTTTTCATGGTTCTTTGTATGCCAACTGATTTCATATTGTATACAAGATATTTTGAATATTATATTTTGAGACTCTTGTTTAAATCATATGGAGACTGTTCATCTTTATTTTAACCAGCAGTTGACCTGGTTAGGTTCAGGCCCCAAATTTCTATCTACCTTCGGTAAGCTATGATTCTAATATTAGTTCAATTTTCAGAGGTTGGCAGTGTAATTTGGATTTGTCCATTTGTGCCATCCAGTGGTCAGTCTGGGACCTGCTCAGTGACCTAGCTCATAGTTAATTTCTTAAAGCTTTTGATATAACTGTTTATGATGCATGAAGTTTTATAGCACTTTATAGGATAACTCTCTTGAACTCCCTACTCTCCCCCATTTCCCTAATACTTTTTGGTTCTCTGGGGCTCACTTTTATGGTCATTCGATCAGAAAGCCAGAACTTTAGTTTGCCCACTCTGCTTTGCCCTTCCTTTGAAGGTGTCTGTGTTAGGGGCCAAGTGGTGGGAGGACAGAGGGAGAAAAAAAGCAATAGTAGTTTGCCCTATATCTTGGGACTACTGCAGATTTGGTCAGAAATCTCAGAGTTTTAAGCTGTTCAGCCTGTTACTGCTACACTGCTGTAGATTAGTCTGGGGCTGGGGCTGGAAAGTACAAAATTAAAAAATAAAAACAGATTGCCTAGAACCAGAACCCCAAGATTGACATTTTTAGTGTTTGTATTTAGACATTAATTACATATTTCTTACTTAGGGGTTTATGCATGGATTGGAATCAATTTTGTTTTGGGAAGATTCGACCATGAGGATGGTAAGTAATATTGTTTTATGACAGTTCTTTAAATAAGGGCTGTCAGTTTAAGTTCTGACCTATCAGTAGCATATACATGCTAATTTTGAGTTTTCTTTTTAAAACTTAAAATGCTTCATTCTCCTGTTTCAATTGCTTTCTTTCTTTCCTTTTTAACTTTTATTCCAGAAAGTTTCAAACATTCACAAAAGTAGTATAAATAATAAAATGAACTTCCAAGAACCCATTATTCAGATTCAATACCTATTAACATTTTGCCTTTTTTGGGGGTGTTCTAGCTTGCTAGCTGCCGGAATGCGATATACCAGAAATGGAATGGCTTTTAAAAAGGGGAAATTTTTTAAAAAGTTGCTAGTTTACAGTTCTGAGCCCACGAAAATGTCCCAATTAAAGCAAAGCTTATAAAAATATCCAATCTAAGGCATTAGGAAAAGATACCTTGGTTCAAGAAGGCTGATGACATTCGAAGTTTTCCAGTTTCTCTTGCAACTGGAAAGGCACATGGTGAACATGGTGATGTCTGCTAGCTTTCTCTTCAGGCTTCTTGTTCCATGAGGCTCCCCAGGGGGCGTGATCCTTCTTCATCTCTAAAGGTCTCTGGCTACGTGGGCTCTTGTGGTTCTCATGGCTCTGCGTCATTCTGAAGCTTTCTCCAAAATGCTTCCTCTTTTAGAGAATTCCAGTAAACCAGTCAGGACCCACCTGGAATGGGTGGAGTCACATCTCCCTCTCATCCTAGGTTAGTACCCACAACTGGGTGTGCCACATCTCCATGGAGATAATCTAATTAAGTTTGCAACATAGTATAATGAATAAGGATTAAAAGAAATGGCTGCCTCCATGAGATGGATCAGGAGTAAAACATGGCTATACTAGGGTACCTAATCCTTTCAAAGCAGCACATTATACCCTCTGGGCCCTAAAAAAACACATGTTTTTCCCATGTACAAAATATGCTTATTCCATTACAGTATCAGAAATCCTTACACCATTTCAGTAACAATACAAATACAATACAAGGTTAAAACTGGTACAAAGTCTCAACAAAGTCAGTTATAGGTATGGGCTATTCTAAGGCAAAATTCTCCTCTGGCTCTGGACCTGTAAAACTCAGAACAAGTTATTTGCTACCAACATACAAAGGAGGAACAGTCATAGGATATGTATTCCTATTTCCATAGGGAGGAAGGGGAAGGAACACAGGGGTCAATGGACCCAAGCAGTTTTGAAAACTTGCAGAGCAAACTCCATTAAATTTCAAAGTCTGAGAGTCATTTATCTCTGACAGTCCCACTCTTTCCAAGGGCCTATGCAATGGGCTGCCTCTCTCTGAATGCAACCTTGGGAGACACTGGGGAGACCACCTATTTCTTGGCTCCATCCTCTTCAAGCATCGGGATGGCACCTGGGCTCTCTGCCATCTCTGGAGCACATGCTCAACCCCTCCATGTGGTGGCAACTAGGATCTCCCCAATCCCTAAGGAATGTGCTTCACCCTCTCCAAGGCCTGAGGCAGCATAACTCTTCCACTGCAATGAGGTAGAAGGCCCATCCTCTGCCTTCCAGGCAAACTTACCCTCTCCAAGTGCTTGAGTGGGTCTGCTCACCTGGCCTGAAGTTTCTTGACTTTAGACTTTAGCTTCCATAGTTCTGCCTCTGAAGTTATTTTTCCTCCAAAGGACCCAAGCAGTTTCGAAAACCTTTGAAAGGGTTATGTACCCTAGAAAAGCCATGTTTTAATCCTGATCCAACTCATGGAGGCAGCCATTTCTTTTAATCCCTATTCATTATACTATGTTGCAAACTTAATTAGAGTTATCTCCATGGAGATGTGGCTGGCCCAATTGTGGGTGCTAACCTAGGATGAGAGGGAGATGTGACTCCACCCATTCCAGGTGGGTCCTGATTGGTTTACTGGAATTCTTTCAAAGAAGAAGCATTTTGGAGAAAGCTTCAGAATGATGCAGAGGAATGTCCCTCAGTCCAGAATGGCAGTGGGTCTGCTTATACAGATCCCACGGTACACCTGTTGGCTTTCTGTCTAGTAAGCTCAGATCATGCCATCAGACAGCAGGAGTTTCTACACATCCTTCCTGGATAACTTCATCTCCAATCCTGGCTTTTTCTGAAATGGCTGAGTGGTTCCACATTTGTTTAAATCCTCATGTGGGGCACTATTCTCTGTGGTTGCCCTTCCTGGAAGCCCAAAAATTTTCCAGAACGTCAATTTCTGGTTTCTTTGTACCCAAGAGTTCAGTTCTCAGCTTATTTGTTTCCTGTCACATTTCACTATAAGCTGCAATGATAAACCAGGCTGGAATTTCCACATTTAATTTGGAAATCTCTTCTGCTAAAAATCCGAGTTCATGGCTTTAAAAATCTGCCTTCCAGCCAAAGCCACCAGTCCATTTTGCCAGATTATCTGCCATTTTAAAATAAGGCTTGCCTTCCTTCTAGTTTGCAATAACACGCTCCTCATTTTTATCTGGAGCCTCATCAGAGGTATCTTTAGAGTTCACATTTCTATCAACAGTCTCTTCAAAGCATTCTAGGCCTTCTCTATTAAGCTCTCAACTCTTCCAGAATCTTCTCCTTATCCATTTAAAAAGCCACTCCAACATGTTTGGTATTTGCAAATCGCAGCAGCACCCCACTTCTCCAGTACCAAAATCTGTGTTTGTTAGCTGCTGGAATGTGATATACCAGGAACAGAACAGCTTTTAAAAAGGAGAATTTTTTAAGTTGCTAGTTTACAGTCCTAAGGCTGTGAAAATGTCCAGTATTAAAGCAGACTAAAGAAATATCCAACCTAAGCCATCAGGAAAAGATACCTTGGTTCAAGAAGGCCAGTGACGTTCAAGGTTTCTTTCTCAACTGGAAAGGCATATGGCGAACATGGTAGTGTCTGCTAACTTTCTCTCTAGGCTTGTTTCATGAGACTTCCCAGGGGACATGTTCCTTCTTCATCTCCAAAGGTCTCTGGCTGCATGGGCTCTTATGGTTCTTGTGGCCCTGAGTCATTGTGAAGCTTTCTCCAAAAAAGAGAAATTTTCTTTTAGAGAATTCCAGTAAACCAATCAAGACCCACCTGGAATGGGTGGAGTCACATCTCCTAATCTAAGATTAATATCCACAATTGGGTGAGTCATATCTCCATGGAGATAGTCTAATCAAGGTTGCAAGATACAGTAATGAATAGGGATTAAAAGAAAAGTTTGCTCCCACAAGAGTGGATCAGGGCCAAAACATAATCCTTTCAAACCAGCACAGTGTGGCGTTCCATACTCCTTCCACAGAACAATTTTTACCCCCTTGAATTTTTTAGAGCAAACCTAGACGTATCATTCTACTCTTACAAACTTCAGAATTTATCTCTAACATATAAGAACTTAAAAAAATCACAAATTCCACAAAGACATTTTTAAACTTAGCAAAATTAACAGTAATTCCTAACACTACCTAATACCCATGTGATACCCAGGTAGAGATTTCACCATTTGTTTCAAGAATCTTTATTTATAGTTGACTTAGATCAGAATCTGAACAAGGGCTTTATTAGTCTCTTAATCTACAACTACCCTCCCCCAACCTCTTTCTTTCAAGCTGTTTATTAAAAAGAAAAAACAAACAAGAAACTAAGTCACTTGATCTGTAGAATGAATTTGTCATATTCTGGGTTTGATTGATTGTAATATATTTGTGATGTCTTTAACAAGTACCTCTATCCCTCTTTCATCCTTAACTGGAGGTTAAATTTAGAAGCCTGACAGATTCAGATTCAATTCTTTTGGCAAGAATTTTTCATAGATGGTGCTATGAATTTCCTACTATATTATATCAGGAGGTATATAATGTCTGGATACCCCACTTTTAGTCATGTTAAGACTGATCAGATATTCAGGGCCCAGTGTTGTCAGTTTGATATATATATTTTAAAAATTCCCCATCTGTCTTCCACCTAATGATTATAGTAGCAAATTGTGATTGTTACCTAGATCTGTTTTTTCATTCAACTTTGTATAATGGTGATTTTTCTAATTCTGTCATTCTTTCTGCATTTAACACTTGGAATTTTTATATAAAGAACTTTGTTTCATCATTTATTTGGTTACCCTGAAATACAGTTCTTATAGGAAAAACAAAATAAGTACTTGATTCTTTCCCTTTATTTATCATGTTTTTAATTTGAATAATGATTTGCAAAGGTAACCAGTGAATTTTTTTTGAGCATAAAAACTTATGGATTTTAACATATTTGATGCATTGTAGTCCATTACCAACATTGTTCTTTTTGATACTCAAATTATAGCATCACTGCCCAGTGGGAGCTCCTTTAGGTTGGCTCCTCTATCTTTTTTTTACAGCAAAAGTACACACTCGAAGGAAGACGAGTGCAGGCATTCTCCAAAGGAGGAGAAACCATCTCTTTTTAACATGATTTTTTTAGTATTCTGTATTTTCCTTACTTTCTGGCACAACAAAAGATTCCATACTCATTTTGTATACTTCCTAATGTAAACTTGGCATTGGCTGTTTTTCCTAGGAGCCTGATTTGTTTTAGTGGAAAATGATATTTAGAGACAAGACTATGGTTTCGATCACAGGGGCACCCATTGCTCCTGAGATGTCATTGCTTCTACACCATGTCAGTGTACATAGCTAGGAGACATGCATTTTTTAGGAAGAGGAAAATAAATCATGAGTTCATAGTGATATTTCCAACTTATATTTAAGGTTATAAGGCTTTTGTTTAATTTCTTTTTTGACTTTATACTTTTATACTTTTTTTAAGTTGAATTTCTAAAGATATTCACATAAACATTCATTTGCTTTATTTTATAATATGTGTTGAATAGTTTCAAAATAATAATATCAACAATAATACCAAAAGTAAGCCTACTAGAATGCAGTTTATTCTATTTATTTGTTTCTTTTGTTAAGATGTATCCCCCTAAGAATACATAGTCAAAATACCATGATTTAAGTTACCCAAAATAACTCTTCTGTGTAATATGCACTCCATACAGTTAATTTGTTTCATTTTGCTTCCAGTGTTTAAGGGATTGCTGAGTTTTTGTTTTTTTCCCTCTTTGATTTAGTCTTGCTGTATGAATACTAGGGTCTTTCTGTTCCTTTTATTTCAGAATCAGATGCTGAAGGTCCTCAAGAATTGGCGACAGGACGCAGAAGGACAGTAGGGATTCTGGATATGGGAGGAGCCTCTCTCCAAATTGCTTATGAAGTTCCTACCTCAACCTCTGTTCTTCCTCCAGAGCAGGTATTTTTACCATCTAGGGCGATTCAGTTGTCTAGGAATGCCAGATTTGAGAAAGAAGGTCTCTGCCTTTGAACTTAACCAACTTGCTTGGGTCTGAGTTTTTATTCATACACTTTCTTGCTTGTGTGATTTGGGGTGGGTTGCCTCTCCAAATTTCAGTTTCTTCATGTATAAAAAGGTGATAATAATAGTATCTACCTTGTAAGGTTGTAAGGATGAAATAATCCCATATGTGTAAAGCACTTACCAAACTAGCCAGCATGTGATAAGTGTTCAGTAAATGTTAGCATTTAAAATTATCTCAGAGTAGCCTGAGGATTAAACATTACAATACATATACATCATAGGGCACAATATTTGATACATACTCATTGTTCGGTAAATGTTATTTCCTTTCTTCTTATTGATGATTCCATACCTGTGCTTCTATTATTCCTTACCTGACTAGACTGTAAAGAGTATATTTTGAGAGAGAAGTTTAATCAGAGAGAAGGACAAATGCTGATACTTTTTTGAGCACCTACTATATGCAAGTGATAAGCTCTGTCATACTGCTTCCAACAACTTATAGTCTGTCACTGGAGAGAGCTGAGATTTCAGGCAGACCATAACAGTGCTGTAATTTGGTCTAAACCAGGGTTTCATAACATCGGCACCATTGACATTTTGGGCAACATAAGTCTTTATTATGTGGGGCTGGCCTGTACATTGTAGGATATTTAGCAGCATCCCTGGCCTCTACTCACTAGTCACCACTAGCACCCCTACCCCAGTGGACATTTGATTTTGTGTAGTTATTATGTCTCCAGATATCTCTAGACTTGACCAGATATGCTTGGCAAGGGTAGGGGGTGGGTAAGGCAAAATTGCCCTTATGAGAACATTGTCCTCACTGCTCCAAATAGAAATCTGTGTCAATGTGGGGACTAGAAGGGGTCACCTCCACTTACAGAGGCTTGAATGAGCACCATGCCACTTAATTACCTGGGCTTTGGAAGATAGTAGGCTTTTGTATATCAGAGACTGAGGGGAGACCATCTACATAGAGGCAACAGTATGTACAAAGGCACAGAGAAAGCAGCAAAGAGCCCAGAATGTCCAGGCAATGGTGAATGGTGTGCTGCAGTATAGGGTTTTCAAGTGTGTGGTAGTAGGTAAGGTTGGAAAGGTAAGATGGAGTTAGATAATGAGGAGTCTTTATAGGGGATCAGCAAAGGTTTTTTTTTCATTCTACATATATAATCAGTAATTCACAATATCATCATATAGTTGCATATTCATCATCGTGATCATTTCCTAGAAAATTTGCATCAATTCAGAAGAAGAAATAAAAAGACAACAGAAAAAAATTCATACACACCACACCCTTTACCCCTCCCTTTCATCGATCACTAGCATTTCAATCTAAATTTATTTTAACATTGTTCCCCCTATTATTTATTTTTATTCTATATGTTTTACTCATCTATTGATAAAGTAGATAAAAGGAGCATCAGACACAAGATTTTCATAATCACACAGTCACATTGTGAATGCTATATCATTATACAATCATCTTCAAGAAACATGGCTACTGAAACACAGATCTACATTTTCAGGCAGTTCCCTCCAGCCTCTCCATTACATCTTGACTAATGGGTGATATCTATTTAATGTGTAAGAATAACCTCCAGGATAACCTCTCAGCTCTGTTTGGAATCTCTCAGCCATTGACAGTTTATTTTGTCTCATTTCACTCTTCCCCCTTTTCGTCAAAAAGGTTTTCTCAATCCCTTGATGCTGAGTCCCAGCTCATTCAAGGATTTCTGTTCCGCATTGCCAGGAAGGTTCACACCCCTGGGAGTCATGTTCCATGTAGACAGGGGGAGGGCAGTGAGTTTGCTTGTTATGTTGGCTGGAGAGAGAGGCCACATCTGAGCAACAAAAGAGACTCTCTTGGGGGTGACTCTTAGGCCTGATTTTAAGTAGGCTTGACCTATCCTTTGTGGGGTTAAGTTTCATATGAACAAACTCCAAGATTGGGGATTCAGCCTGTTGCTTTGGTTGTCCACACTGCTTGTGAGAATATCATGATTCTCCCCTTGGGGAAGTTGAATTTTCCCCCTTTCTCACCATTCCCCCAAGGGTACTTTGAAAATACTTTTTTTGCTAACTGTTCAAATCACTCTCAGATTTATTGGGGCATCACACTGGACAAACTTACAAAATCTTATGCTCTACTCAAGGTTCCATGTACTTATGGTGTTCAGTTAAGCTGTCCACATAAAGTTATATTAGGAACTCAGCAAAGATTTTTGAGCTAGACATAATATGGGCTTCAATTTCATTATCTATAAATAACTAAACTCTGAAGGTCCTCCCACCTCTAAATTGTTTGATTATATTATCTGAGTGACTGTGATCAGATCTGTTTTTCAGGAAAATAATTTTATTGGAAGTAGGTGAAAGAAATAAGGGTCAGGGAACCTGGTTAAAAGTCTTTTATAATAGTTTAGGAAGAGGAAATGTGTGGCTGAAGTAGACAATATTGTGTGTGGAAATGGAAAGGAAGAGACATACTTTAAGGGATATTTTGGGTGTAACAAAAACAGTGGAATTTGGTAATTAGTTGTGGTGACATGGGTAAGGAAGAGAGGGATGGCCAGTATTATAAAGGGTTCAACTAGAAGGGTGAGGACCCCAGTCACTGAGAAAGGGGCCACGGGGAGGAGGACATGGTTAACACTGAGCAAATATGGTCCTGAGTGGTTTGGTTAAGAGCATTTCTCTGGTCTTCCAGCTCTGAAATCCTGCAACGAGTGTGCTCAGTTTTGGGTAAAAGTTGAATTTGAGATATCCAAGGAACACAATGTCAAAATATCCAGCAGGACTGTGGAAAATGAGGGTTTGACACTCAGCAGAGAAGGCTTTGCTAGGGGTAGAGATTTAGGGAACTAGGTTGTGAAACGTTTTAATCTGTATTTTAAGTATGCATTCAACAGATAAAATGAAAGCATTATTCTGATAATAAGGTTAGATGACAAATGGCACTGGGACTTAAAGTCTTGAGTTACTTTTTACCTGCAGATTTAGAAAGCAGCATTGGTGTAAAGTGTACTTGTAAGCAACAAATTAGATGTACACATAGCATTAGGATGCATCTTAAAGATAGATCTAGGCATTGAAAGAAAGAAACAATGAGACATAACAAAATAGCATTTTAAATTTACGTAATTCTAGATGCCCTATGTATTCTTTGTGTATTCAGTGTTTTTTAATATATTCACAAAGTTGTGCAACCACCACTATCTAATTACAAAACATTTTCATAACACCCCAAAGAACCCTGTATTCGTTACCAGTCACTTCCCATTCTCCCCTCTCCTTGGCAACCATTAATTTATTTTTTGTCTCTGGATTGGCCTGTTTTGGGCATTTATTATAAATGAAATCAGTCAATATGTGGGCTTTTGTGTCTGGCTTCTTTTGCTTAGCAAAATGTTTTCAAGGTTCATCTATGTTGTAGCAGGGATCAGTAAATACCTTATTCCTTTTTAGAATTGAATAACATTCAATTCTATGACTCTACTACATTTTGTTTATCCATTTATCAGTTGATGGCCATTTGCATTTTTTCCCACTTTTTAGCTATTTTGGATAAGAATGCATGAAAATTCACACACACAATTTTGTGGAGACATAAGTTTTTAATTATTTTGGGTAAATATGTAGGAGTGGAATTGCTGGGCACAATAGCATTTTCAAAAATTAAAAATAAATGCATTCAAAACAATAAAACGTATTTTAGAATGACACATACAAACCAAAATTAAACACTAAGTACATTAGAATGGTTGCCTGTGGCAGGGGTGGTAAGTAGGGTATGAGGATAAAAGGGAATAAATGAATAAAACAAAAGAGGGGCTTTACCATGTTAATATGACATGAACTGAGGAATATGATTAACTCAACCACTGTACCTGTGGGCCAAGAAGAAGACAAACAGCACTTTTTCATTGGAGGTACCATAATATTGAACTTTCCCTCAACCTCCAAACTTGTCTCAAGGAACATTAGGGCTTTTAAAATAGTTTTAGAAAAGGACATAGAATAAATCTCATTACGAGCCCCTAAATTCCTTATATTAAATCATTAATTTAAAATTTTTATTTTGAAAGCATTTTATACCTGAGGGATACGTGCAAAAATAATACAAGCCCCATACAGAGAATGCTAACATATTCCCACACCTCCAGATCCCCATATCCCCACCAATTTTAACTTTCAGTCACTTTCACCATATGATTCCATCTATCCATTTATCCATCCATCCATCTGTTTTCTATTTTGAGAACAAGCTGCATACATCATAATTCTTGAACATACAACACCCATGTACATTTCCCAAAACAAGGATATTCACCTATGTAATTGCCCAAAATGCAGTCATCAAGTTCAAGAAATTTAACATTGATATAAAGTTTATATTTTATATTCCAGTTTTTCCTTATGTCTGAATAATGTCCTTTTGAGCCTTCTCTCCTCCATTCTTAGATCCCATCCAATATCATCTATTGCATTTGCTTGTCATTTCTTTAGTTTATATTTCTTTCTTTCTTTTTTTTTTACTGTAGAAACATATACAATGTACCTTCTCTCCTCCATTCTTAGATCCCATCCAATATCATCTATTGCATTTGCTTGTCATTTCTTTAGTTTATATTTCTTTCTTTCTTTTTTTTTTAACTGTAGAAACATATACAATGTAAATCTTTCCATCACAACCCCACCCAAACATACCATTCAGTGGATTAATCACATTGGTGATGTTGTAGTACCCTCACCACCATCCATTACTAGAACTTTTCCTTCACCCCAAGCAGAAGTGGCTACCCTCATTTTGCATTAACTCCTTTTGTGCCTTCCCCCAGCTCCTAGTAACCTGTACTCTATTTTCTGTCTCTATGAGTTTTGCATATTCTCTGATCTTTACTTTGTAGTTCCATGGCATTTAAATTTAACATCCTAAATCTATAGCAATCTTGTTTCCTTTGACACCAAATTAATTGCAATAGCATACATAAACTATGTTCCTGTACTCTCTGTCCACCACCTTTATGAAATTCTTGTCACAGATTACATATTTATACATTTTGAGTCCCAAACCATTAATTTATCATTATATTTTATGCATTTGCCTCTTAGATCCTACAGGAAGTAAAAAATGGAGTTACAAATCAGAATCTGATAGTACTGGTATTTATATTTACCCATGTCATTATCTTTACTGGAGAGAATTATTTCTTTATGTGGCTTCAGTCAATTGTCAGTGCCCTTTCCTTTCAACCTACTGGACTCCCTTTAGCACTTCTTGTAGGGCTAGTCTAGTGGTGATAAAATCCTTCAGCTTTTAGTTATCTGGGAATGTCTTAATATCTCCCTTGTTTTTGAATGACAGTTTTACCAGATATAGAATTATTGGTTGGCAATTTTTCACGTTCAGCACTTTAAATGTCTTCCCATTGCCTTCTTGCTTCCATGGTTTTCAATGAAAAATCAGCAGTTAATCATATGGAGGCTTACATGTATGTGACATGTTACATCTTTCTTAGGGTTCTCAGAATCCTCTCTTTATCTTTGGCATTCAGCAGTGTGATTATAACATGGTGTGGTGTGAGTTCATTTGGGTTTATCCTGTTTGGAGTTTGTTGAGCATCTTGGATATGTATAGTTATGACTTTTGTTAAATTTGGGAAGTTTCCAGCCATTCTTTCTTTGAATATTCTCTGTCCCTTTCTCTGTTTCTGCTTCTTCATCCCCCACAATATTTATATTGGTTTCTCAGGCTCTTTCACCTTCATTCTTTCTTCCTTTTGCTTGTTCAAATGAACGATTTCAACAGTCTTATCTTCAAATCTATTGATTGTTTCTTCTGCCAGCTCCAGTCTGCTGTTAAACTCCTCAAGGGAATATTTAATTTCTGCTACTGTGGTCTTCAGCTTTGTTTGGTCCCTTTTCATAATTTCTATCTCTCTATTGAGATTTTCTTTGTGTTTATCTATCATTTTCCTGATTTATTTTAATTCTTTGTCCATATTTTCCTTTAACTCTTTGAACCTATTTAGGACCATTTTAAAAAGTCTTTGTATGGAATGTCCCAGATCTGATCCTCTTCATTCATGATTTCTAATGCTGTAATTTTCTCCTTTTCCTGGGTCATTGCTCCCTGTTTCCTTGTATGTTTTATAAACTTTTGTTTAAACCTTGATGTTTTGATATTTTAATGTGTTAGTGCTGGAGTTTAGACTCTGAGGCATCTGTTCCTTAAGCTTGTGTTCAGCTAGTGCTATGACAGGGCTTTCTTCAAATGCCAGGAGCTAACAACAAAAAAAAATAAAGAAGGAAAAAAGTAAACACCTTTTGCAGTCTTTGAAATTGACCTGTACAGGTACTCTCCTTCAGGGTTTATCTGTATGTGACTTAAAGAATAGCCTCAGGCCAAAATGTAGGGGCCTGGGGGCCTCCCTGGTCCTTTCTGTACTATATCGTGTGCATTTAGCTAAATGTCCCCTTTTTCTTAGGAAACAGTTCCCTCACTATCCCAGACACTGCACTATCTGTCCTACAGCCAGCAATTCCTTGCCCCAGGCAGTAAAACTTGACTGCTCTCCCCCAGTATTCTGTAGGAGAGTTCCATGTGGTGCCTTCTGCACACAGGACAAGTTCTGGAATAGCATGCTGTTCTAGTTTGCTAGCTGTCAGAATGCAATATACCAGGAATGGAATGGCTTTTTAAAAGGAGAATTTAATGAGTTGTTAGTTTACAGTTCTAAGGCTGAGAAAATGTCCCAATTACAACAAGCCTATAGAAATGTCCAACCAAAGGCATCCAGGGAAAGACACCTTGGTTCATGAAGGTCGATGAAGTTCAGGGTTTCTCTCTCAGCTGGAAGGACACATGGCAAATACGGAGTCATCTGCTATCTTTCTCTCCTGGCTTCTGGTTTCATGAAGCTCCCCAGGAGGTGTTTTCCTTCTTCATCTCCAAAGGTCGCTGGCTGGTGGACTCTCTACTTCGTGTGCTGCTCTCTCTGAATCTCTTATCCTCCAAAGTGTTTCCTCTTTTATAGGACTCCAGTAAGCCAATCAAGACCCACCCAAATGGGTGGAGACATGTCGTCCCTTAATCCAGTTTAACAACCACTCTTGACTAAATCACATCATCCAGGGAGATGATCTCATTACAGTTTCAAACATACAGCATTGAATAGAGATTATTCTACCTTTATGAAATGGGACTTATATTAAAACATGGCTTTTCTTAGGGGGCATACTTCCTTTCAAACCAGCACACATGCCCTTCAGGCCACCACCAGAAAGAGTGGGCCAGACATACATGCTTCCAGTATGTATGTGCATTAGGGTTACTCTGCTTGCTTTGGAACAAGACCAAGGATCCTCACCAGAAGTGTAGGCCAGCTCCATGTCTAGCTGGTGAAGGGTGGGAGAGGGGCCAGCCAGAGTACCGTGAGATACTACCTGCTTTTTTTTTCTAAATGTATCTCCCTATATATATATATATATATTTCTATATCTATAAATACACATACACAGAGGCAGATATGTAATATGTATATCATAGGGAATTTTGTTCACAACTTTTTTTTTTCTTTTCTTTTTTTGTTTTGGTGTATGAGCCAGGAATCAAACCTGGGTCTCTCACGTGGCAGGCAAGAATTCTACCACCGAACCACCTGTGCACCCCACTGTACCCACCTTAGCCTTTTTCTTCATTTGGTACTTACCCTATTATTTCAGTCCTTTAATTGTTTTCTAGAACTTTTAGAAAGATATTTCTGCCAGTTCATGCTAGTTGTTCAGAACTTCTGTGGGAGGACAGAGTTCTGAGGTTTCTCACTCTGTTATCTTGATCAGAATGTGGCTTCTTATATCAATTTTTATGAAATGATTTTTTCTGAGTATAATAAAATAAAAGATGCATCCTATTGTGGAGAATTGGAAAATACAGAAAAATATATGTAAGAAAATGACATCATCAATGATAATTCTACCTCTTATGTAGGTACTGATAGTATTTTAGTTTCTAATTTGGTATTTCATTCTTAATTTGTACTTTTTTGTGCAGTGTTGTTAATTTGTCTTTGTTTAAATTGATATTATGAGGATGAAAGAATGCTACAAGTTATTTTAAAAGTAGTTATAGCGGAAGTTGTGAACTTCCGGAGAAGATGGCGGCTTAGTAAGACGCATGGGTCCTAGTTCCTCCTCCAGAACAGCAACTAAAGAAACAGAAACAATACGAAACAGCTCCCGGAGACACGACAGAGACCAAAAAGACAGTGTACCGCATTCTGGAACGGCTGAATGGGCAGGGAGAATCCGCTGCGGTGAGATACCCGAGGGGCGCGCGTTTTCCCGGCCAGGGCGGCTGGCGACTGGGGTCCCCTCTACGCACGTGGCTCCCCGGTCTGACTGGGAATGTTGGATAGCGGGGCCCTCCCACCACGCTTGGCGTCTCGGGCCAGCTGGGCAATTTGGACTGGCACTCCCCCAAGCCGCGGCGGCCAGCGACCCCCCCCTCCACGCGCGGTTTCCTGGGCCGACTGCGAGATTCGGATTGGCAAGTTAAAGGAGCCACAGCATCTTTTACTGGTGGGACCTGCAGACAGACGAGCGCCACGAGCGCCACCTACTGGGCAGGAAAAGAAAAACAGAGCCCAGAGATTTCATAGAAAAACCTTTCAACCAGCCGGGTCCCACACCCAGGGAAATCTGATCAAATGCCCAGACACCAGCAGAAAATAATGGATGACGCTCGGAAAATTGAAGATATGGCCCAGTCAAAGGAACAAACCAATAGTTCAAATGAGATACAGGAGCTGAGACAACTAATGCTGAATATACGAACAGAAATGGAAAAACTCTTCAAAAACCAAATCAATATATTGAGGGAGGACATGAAGAAGACATGGGCTGAACAAAAAGAAGAAATAGAAAATCTGAAAAAACAAATCACAGAACTTATGGGAGTGAAGGACAAAGAAGAAAAAATGGAAAAAACAATGGATACCTACAATGGTAGATCTAAAGAGACAGAAGCTACAATTAGTGAACTGGAGGATGGAACATCTGAATTCCAAAAAGAAACAGAAACTATAGGAAAAAGAATGGAAAAACTTGAGCAGGGGATCAGGGAACTGAATGACAATATGAAGCGCACAAATATACGTGTTGTGGGTGTCCCAGAAGGAGAAGAGAAGGGAAAAGGAGGAGAAAAACTAATGGAAGAAATTATCACTGAAAATTTCCCAACTCTTATGAAAGACCTAAAATTACAGATCCAAGAAGTGCAGCGCACCCCAAAGAGAATAGACCCAAATAGGCGTTCTCCAAGACACTTACTAGTTACAATGTCAGAGGTCAAAGAGAAAGAGAGGATCTTGAAAGCAGCAAGAGAAAAAGAATCTGTCACATACAAGGGAAACCCAATAAGACTATGTGTAGATTTCTCAGCAGAAACCATGGAAGCTAGAAGACAGTGGGATGATATATTTAAATTACTAAAAGAGAAAAACTGCCAACCAAGATTTCTATATCCAGCAAAATTGTCCTTCAAAAATGAAGGAGAAATTAAAACATTTATAGACAAAAAGTCACTGAGAGAATTTGTGACCAAGAGACCAGCTCTGCAAGAAATACTAAAGGGAGCACTAGAGTCAGATACGAAAAGACAGAAGAGAGAGGTATGGAGTAAAGTGTAGAAAGAAGGAAAATCAGATATGATATATATAATACAAAAGCCAAAATGGTAGAGGAAAATATTATCCAAACAGTAATAGCACTAAAAGTTAATGGACTGAATTTCCCAATCAAAAGACATAGACTGGCAGAATGGATTACGACCCAGTAATACCACTGCTAGGTATCTACTCAAAGGACTTAAGGGCAAAGACACAGACGGACATTTGCACACCAGTGTTTATAGCAGCATTATCTACAATTGCAAAGAGATGGAAACAGCCAAAATGTCCATCAACAGACGAGTGGCTAAACAAACTGTGGCGTATACCTATGATGGAATATTATGCAGCTTTAAGACAGACTAAACTTATGAAGCATGTAATAACATGGATGGACCTAGAGAACATTATGCTGAGTGAGTCTAGCCAAAAACTAAAGGACAAATACTGTATGGTCCCACTGATGTGAACCGACATCCGAGAATCAGCTTGGAATATATCATTGGTAACAGAGACCAGCAGGAGTTAGAAACAGGGTAAAATAATGGGTAATTGGAGCTGAAGGGATACAGACTGTGTAACAGGACTAGATACAAAAACTCAAAAATGGACAGCACAATAATACCTAAGTGTAATGTAACTATGTTGGAACACTGAATGAAGCTGCACCTGAAATATAGTTTTTTGTTTGTTTGTTTGTTTGTTTGTATCTTTTGTTTTTGTTTTTTTCTTTTTCCTTTTTTATATATATATATTTTTTATTAGTAGTATTATTTTAATTCTCTTCTCTATATTAACATTCTATATCTTTTTCTGCTGTTTTGCTAGTTCTTTTCCTAAATCGATGCAAATGTACTAAGAAATGATGATCATACATCTATGTGATGATACTGAGAATTACTGAGTGCATGTGTAGAATGGAATGATTTCTAAATGTTGTGTTAATTTCTTTTCTTTTTTTTGATTAATAAAAAAATTTAAAAAAAAAAGTAGTTATAGCAAATGAAGCCTTGGGTTATTAGCAATGTCATAGCTTTCTAGAAACTAACCAAACTAAAATCCTCTTTGCTTTTTTCATTGGATTATAGGAAGAAGCTGCCAAGATTTTGCTGGCTGAATTCAACCTGGGTTGTGACGTGCAGCACACTGAACACGTGTACAGGGTTTATGTCACGACTTTTCTAGGTTTTGGGGGCAACTTTGCCCGGCAGCGCTATGAAGACCTTGTGTTGAATGAAACTCTTAACAAAAACAGGTACATTTGACATGGGATGTGAGTTTCTAAAATAGAATGTTGTCAGACTGCAGATATTAGAAAAAAATATTTATGTCCTGCTAAGATAGATGAACCCTGGTGTGCTCTTGCTGTGTCCCATTTACAGACATGGCATCATGGATAATTGAGATTAAGTAAATTGTTAATTTAAAATGTGAAGTATAATGCAGTTCCTTGCAGTTTCTTATACATGGAAGGGCTCAAGGCATGGTGAATCACAGTGGAGTCACGTCTTTCTGAGAGTTAGGTACCATAATCACTTGCATAAAAGATGAAAGAAAAATGTGTAGTCAAAATAAACCTTTAAAATTGTCTGCCATCAAGTCCAGCATTTCCAGTTTTTCTTACAACTTTGGACGGATGATTAACTTGAGTACCAGATGAAATAATTAGACCATTACGTACAAATAGTTTTTTTTTAATTTTTGAATATTAAAAATTATTTCTTCTATCATGTAACATTGTAAGAAAGCATAATAGATACCACAGTTGTTTTCCACCATAAAATTGTTTACATTCACTCATTTAGCTAGAAACATTAGCCTGAAGAGGTGCTGGTATAATCCAATTGTAATTATTTCCCTACCATAATTGTCTTATATTCAGAGTACATTGAAAAAGATGATTCTCTCAAAATCTCAACCATTAAGAAATTCAGTGCATTTTGGGAGAATTCTGGTGTCTTAGATGGCCTGATGAATCCATTAAAATCAAGCAGTGTGTTTGTATTCTTAAAATACTCTTTAAGTCCATACAAATGTTGCTTGTATGGTGAAGCTCAGATTTCTCCTACTGGTATTATGACTTGCAAGCACATTTGTTATAAGAGTTCCACACCAATTTTATTTTCTTCTTTCTTAATTAGCTACTGTGCTTCATATTCCATTTTCCTCTTTTGTTGTTCTGCTGTCTCAGAACTTCAGGCTTTATCTTCTTCCTATGACTGGTATTTTCTTGCCAGGTACCTAAGTTACCTAATTCAGGAGATTGATGAATAAAAGGCATATCTTGCATAACTCCTAATCTACTTGAGAAATCTGTGCTACCATCTGGCTCTCAAAAATTTGAAGTTTCTCTCTTCTTGAGAATGATTTTTTATTTTCCTTAGCTTCGTGTCCTTAAAATAGTCAGGTTCCAGTTGTTCCAGGGCATTTTGTACATTACCTTGTTCCCATTTCCTTCTTCAATCTTTACACTTGTGGGCGTGCATCTTCATTCCCAGGAAGTCCACTCTTCAACCTCTGTGTGTGAAGGAACTTATGAATAATCGGCTGTAGTTGGCAAAGTTATTTGATTTCTACTTAATTTCCATGCTCTGCCAGAGCTGCATATTAATCTGTTTGGGAATAAGAATACTGTTTTTAGGCAGATACAAACTTTAAATAATCACTTAAATGTGCAATGGCCATGGTGGGAATCAAAATCTATCCCTCCTCTTTTTATCCCCATCCCTCTCTGCCCAGTCAAATCTGCCATGGCCCTCCCCTCTTTGGGAAGCCCTCCACAAATCCTTCTCACTTTGTCTCTTCCCAGTTGAACCACACTGAGCATGTTAATATCCTTGTACTTTTAAGAGACATTTGAGAATGAAGATTGGGTGGAGAACAGGTTCATGTCTCTACTTTCACTATCACACTTAGAATATACTCATTGACTAAAAGGCTAAGAAAAATTAGTCATTGCCATATTTTTCTGTCTTTTTGTTGTTGTTGTTGAATTTGCTTAAATTAAATATGCATGTGATGGAGCTGTATTGTAATACTCCATCCTTGTTTCTAGGGATATCACAAATAAAACAGTAAGATATCTGTGAAGGACATTAGACTAGTTTGAATACAGTGGTACCATGTTTTGTTTTTGTCACTATGACAGGTTGCTGGGCCAGAAGACAGGTCTGAGTCCTGAAAATCCATTTCTGGATCCATGTCTGCCCGTGGGACTCACAGATGTGGTAGAGAGGAACAGCCAGGTCCTGCATGTCCGAGGAAAAGGAGACTGGGTGACTTGCGGGGCAATGCTGAGCCCCCTGCTGGCTCGCTCCAACACTAGCCAGGCCTCACTGAATGGTATCTACCAGTCACCAATTGACTTCAACAACAGCGAGTTCTATGGTTTCTCTGAGTTTTTTTACTGTACAGAGGATGTGTTGCGCATCGGTGGCCACTACCATGGACCAACATTTGCCAAGGCTGCTCAGGTAAAGTGTTGATAATAAAGATCTCATGATGACAGCGACCATTTATTTGATGCCAAACTTCGTACCAGGGACTGTGCAAAGGGCTTCGCATGCATGATCTTACTTGATTCTTTGTAGGAGCCCTGTGAGTCTACACTTTATAGTTGAGGAAGTTAAAAAGCTTGCTGTACTATCCATCTTCTAATTAATGATGCTTTGATTTCCCTGGGTGTCATATCATCCAAATTATCACCCAGGTCAGAAATTTATGTGATGGCTAATAGTTTTTCCTTCAACTTTCCAATAGTCTTGTTTAATGTTTGCAGGTAAAAAAGTGTAATGTACAGTCAGTTTTTCCCTGCTGGGTATTCCCAGTTGTAATGTGCTTTTGGAGATGCTGTGTTTCAGGCAGCTAATTCTGTTTCTTTTTTCTTGACTTGAACTGTCAAGAGGCCAGAGAGGTGTGGAATCACTGGAAATGTTGGGTGGATATTGTGAAAAGTAATGATGGTGGAAGTTTTGTTAAAATTTACAATGCAGAAGAGGTAAAAGTTTACTTTGGGTGTATACAGGACTTAAGCATTTTCTGGCCATAAATCATTAGTTACCTGGATAGGTCACAATTTAGCCAATTTTATATATGTTCCTTGCTTTAGTTTAGATGTATCTCTGAATTTTTGTGTATCTCCCTGATTTAGCTTATCATCAGAGAAACTTGTGGGAGGAATCTGCTTTTTTATTATTATTATTTTTTTGGGTGCATGGTCTAGGAATTGAACCTGGGTCTCCCCCATAAAAGGTGAGCATTCTGCCACAGAACCATGTACTTGGAATCTGATTTTTTATTCTTTCCTTTCTGCTTTCTTATAATTCTGTAGGATTCTCTTGCTCTAAGACTTCCAATAGAATAGGATCTACAGTATCTCTACTAATCTGTTCCCAAGAGGAGTCCCTAGGAAACATGGAAAACAGTTTGTATTTGCTCTTTCCCCTCCAGAGAAATTCTGTCCTCCAGGAATACCCTCATATTCTTTTTCTTTTGTAGTGTCCAGAGCTCCCTAACTCTGCAAGGACTGAGTTTTTCTCACTCAAAATTTCTGCTTCAAATTTTATTCCCTTGAATACCAAAGGGCTCAAGTTATCGTTTGCCTAAGTCGCTTGTGGCTTAATATGTTAACCTTCCACATAAAAGAGATTTACTTTTAGCTCAGACTTTCTTGAAAACAGTCCTTTACTTTAACCAGGCTGTGGGCCTCTTTTTGCTCTACACTCTCTTCCTGGGTGATCTCATCTAGCTTCGTGCCTTTAAATGCCATTTGTATGCTGATGGTGCCTAAGTTTATCTTTCTAGCTTGGGCCTGTCACCCAAACTTCAGACTTACATATCTGGTAACTGATTCAACATCTGCCTTTGGATGTCTAATAGACATCACAAACGTAACAACCAAAACTGAGTTCCTGATCTGCGCCCCTTTCCTCCCCACCCCAGATCCACACCTGCCTTAGTCTTGCCCCATCTCCATAAAGGGCAACTCATTCTTCTAATTGCTCAGGCCATAAACCTAGAAGTTGTCCTCAATTCCACGGTAGTTCTCCCACAAATACCCTACCACGAAATCCCATTGGTTCCATTTGTAAAATATATAGTAGTTTTGATCTTTTCTCATCACTGCCACCTACCATTCGTCTATCTGCCACTGGTCTAGGCCACCAGTATTTCTCATTTGTATTGGTGTAATAGCCTTCTTTCTGGCCTCCTTGTTTTTGCCCCCTTGTCCTTCAGTCCATGCTCAATATAACTGCTAAAGTGATCCTTTAAAAACAAACTATATCATTCCTTTGCCCCAAACCTTTGAATGATTCCCCATCTAACTCAGAAAAAAATAAGTCCTTACAGTAGCTCACCATACTTCGCATGATCTGGCTCTGTTACTTTTCACACCTCATTTCCACTACTCTACCTCTTATTCCCTCTGCTCTATCCCTATTGACCTCCTTGCTGATCTCAGTCTCACCTCAGAGCCGTTGCACTTGTGGTTCTTTCTATTTGGAATGTGCTTCCTTCAGATGTCTACATGGTTGTGTTCCTTCATGTATTTTACTTTAACTCAAATGTCATCTCCCCAGTGATGCCTTCTCTGACCACCCAATACAAAATTGTAGCCCTCCTGTTTCCTCTTTCCCTTCCCATCTTTATTTTTTCCCTGAGCATTTATGCCATCCAGCTTACAGTGTATAAGTATATGTGTGTGTATGTACATATGTTTGTTTGTATGTATATTTGTTTATTGTGTCTCTCCCACTACTAGAATGTAAGGTTCATGAAGGCATGGATTTTTTTTTTTTAACTCTTAAGATCCCAATTTAGTTTTATTCTCATTACTCCTGTTCTCTCACAAGATATTCCAAGATATCTGTTCTCATGGCTAGAGGAGTGTCAGACCCTGCTCCTATGGTAGAGTACCTATTGAGCTTTTAAAAAAATAAGAGTCCTGAGATCTACCTCACACCTACTGAAGCAAAATCTGAAAGAGTAGACTATAAAAAATCTTTATAATTTTGGAAGTTCCTTAGGTGATTCTGATGCACTGAAGCTAGCAAACCACTTTTTCTGCATTGTAGAGCTATAGCCAGCCATACCTGAATTTGAATTCTGGCTCTGCCCATTCATTAGGTGACTGTCTTTGGGCAATTATGTAACCTCTTTGAGCTTTAGATGCTTTATCTCTGAAGTGAGGATCAAATGGTACTACTATAAAAGGTAGCTGAAAAGGTTAAATGAAATAATGAATGGGAGTGTCTATTAATTATCCATGAGGGTCAGGTTGGTTTTTGTGTCCCACCTTATACTCCCATATCAGACCCTCAAGGATGAGGAGAGAAGAAACTGTCCTTGATGGATTCCAAATCACCAGGTTTCTCCTTAGAGCAGAAATCCAGGTTGAATGCCCCTCACCTAGTCTGCACCCTGCTGAAGCTGCTGGTTCTGGGCTTGGAGCTCTTGGTTCTCAGTGGCAAGGTTGATGGTGTCTTGCAGGATGCCTGCCAACAGGTTGTGGTGATGATGTTCTGTAGTCATGGCCTGTTCCTCCTATAGTCCCCACCAGGCTTGAAACACCTTCTCTCCAGCAACCAGGACTTTGAGCTGGTCATCTGCCACCACCTCCTCCTGTTCCAAATGTATCAGCTCTTCTTAGATCTGAATTGGATGCTGCTCTCTCAGTCTCTGCCTCCGGGCCTGGGCCAGGAAGAACTGCACGGCCACCTCTCGGACCAGTTCTTCAGAGTCCCCGAGAGGATAGAAGGCAGGGATTTTTGTCTATTTTACTCACTGTTGGATCCCCCTGGTACCTAGAATGGCACTTGGCATGTAGTAGACATTCAGTAAATGTTTAGTAGAATGAATGAACGTAGCAACAGTAATAATTTCTTAGGTGAGAATTACAACACATAGGCAGGCCAGTGCTAGGAATTTATTTATTTATTTATTTATTTATTTATTTATTTATTTATTTATTTTTATGGAAGCAAAAATGCCCTTTTAATACTAACAGAGGTAAGCCAGGTAACCTTGCTTACTTTGAAATTCCAAACCATTTACTAGCTGAATCCTGGAGAAATTTTACACAGGTAACTTTAAGCAGAGCAAACCTGGGGAAGGCCTCTGAACATGGTAGTCAATCCAGTGTCTAATGAGACAAAATTTATAATATGTTCGGAACCTGAAATATACTACACATAATTTAACAGAGGGTATACCATACCTCGCTATTCATGCAAATGATTCTTGCTTGCTTTTCTTACTACCTTCCCTACAACCTTCCTGCTGTCTCCAGGCTGCATCTTTGGAAAACTCTGAGAAATTGAAGTTAGGGGACTTACTGTTCAGAATATACTGGAAAAAGTGTGTACTTTACTATGTTTCTTGAACCCACTGCTAGACTTCTGACCACTCTGTTCCATATGCTCTGTAATGCCAGCCCTAGATAGAATAGAATGAAGCTCTCTTAGGCATCTGATATTGCTATTCCTAATCCTAACCCTACCCTCCCTGAAGCCTAAAAGACTCAGGAAGCATGTCAGGCTGGTTTTGTACTAGACTTGGAGAGGTGATGGGAGTAAAAAGGGGCATTACCAGGCCACTTAAATTAGCCAGAACACCACACCCCCTGAGTTCTGGGTCTTGCCTTGCATAGGACTTGCCAGTGTATAGTGTGTTCAGTGAATGAATATGCAATGTCTGTTCTCCTTTGTCTGCTAGTAGTCCACAGGCAACTTTAGAAATGGAATAGCTGTGACTTTGGAGAAGTTTTAGAGTTTGTCTTTTTTTTTTTTTTTTTTTTTTGGCATAGGTAGGTTTTGGGAATCGAACCCAGGTCTCTGGCACAGCAGGCGAGAATTCTTGCCACTGAGCTACCATTGCACCACCCTTAGAGTTTGCTTTTGATTCCATGTTGTGCTGTTTCTCTTTGGTTATTCCAGGAATATTGTGGCATGGCTTGGTCAGTACTAACTCAGAGATTCGAGAATGGCCTGTTTTCATCGCATGCAGATGAGCATCGACTCAAGTAAGTATTTCCTTTCCCTTAAATGTGACCTTAAAATGTAAATGGTAGAGTATAATGAAAGAGAGAGAGTAAACAATAGTACAGATTGGATTTTACAGTGAGGGAGAATTTAGTTATTTCAAATTTTGATATTCTTAGGGGTGTAGGGGGCCAAAATAGCCTATTTTAGTGAAGCCAAGGGAAATTTTTTACCAAAGAGTTTTCTCCTAGTGGTTTGAAATCAAATGATCTAGTCAAGATTATAAAGAATAGTAACATAAATCTTTATACATCTATTACCCATCTTCAACAAGAATCAACATTTTGCCAGTTTGGTTCATTGGTCTTCCCATTTTTTAGGCATGTTAGTTTATAATTTTTAAAACATAAACAAAAATAGAATAGTATAATGCACTCCTATGAACCCAGCACCCAAGTTCTCTATTAATAGCTATCAACTCATGGCCAATCTTGTTTCATCCCTTTTTCCACCCACTAACCTACCCTCTTACCATGACTGGATTATTTTTAAGCAAATCCCAAATATCATGTAATTACATTTGTAGATATTTTAGCATGGTCTGTAAAGATAGGAGTTCTTAAAAAAGAAAAGAATAACATAGTTACAGTATCACTACTGCATAAAAGTGTTGTTCTTCATTTTTCTGGTAAAGGTGAGATAAAATAGGCTCCCAAATTTGGTTCCATCTAGAAGTGACGAAGATGAAATGGGGAGAGAAGGGTCTTTTCTAAGATCCAGTGGGAATATGGGATGACTTATCGCAAAGGAAGGCATTAGAATGTTTCTTCTCTTTTTAATGTTGTTGTTGTTGTTGTTCCAGGTATCAGTGTTTTAAGTCAGCTTGGATGTACCAAATCCTTCATGAAGGATTCCACTTTCCTTATGACTATCCAAACCTGCAGACAGCCCAGCTGGTATTTGACCGAGAGGTTCAGTGGACACTTGGAGCCATACTGTATAAGACACGATTCTTACCACTCAGGTAAAGGGAGACTAACCAGGCTGGTATCTTGAGCTTAGATGGTAGTCAGTATCTTTTTTAAAATCACTTCCTATTCCTCCTACCCCTGTCAAAACAAAAACAAAACAAATCCCTCTCCCTTACCATGGCCATGTGAGCCACTGACGAAGCAAGCATGCTGAAATAGCAAGAAGGTTGAGAGTCATTGGTCTGGAGTGCTTGACAGTTTCAGAAATTCAGTTTTATTTGTTCATTCACAAGAAGTCAGGCTTTAGAACTGAGCTCTTACTGAACACTTCCAAGGTACTGATTGACAAACTAAAATGTCATTTTCTTAATTTACTCTGGAAAACATCTCTGGCTAAAGAACTGTGATAGGCTGTTTGTGTAGAAAAGTCTTTCCTGCAGGGTTGAGTTACTCCAGAGATGTTGTCATTAACCTAGAAGCTTTTTGGTGGGCCAGCTTTAGAACAAAGGGCATGAGATGTTTTTTCGGGGGCTATTTTCATCAAGCTATGGTAACCTGAAACCTTGCCCGTATGAACCATAAGATATTTGGGGGCAATGATCAGGTACCGTTATCTGTTGGACTATTTTTGATAAACTAAGATGAATTCTTAATCTATGCAGTCTGTTCCTCTAAACTCAGTAAGGTCTGGAGCTGGGCAGGTGTCAGAAGTGAGGAAAGGACGTGGGGTACAGATTGTAGGGATCTGGACAGCACAGGCTCCAAACCAAGGGCTGCCTGTTACCATGCAGGACTGTCTCAGCATTACCAGTTCTCATTTGTCAAGAGAAACCAGAAATCCATATTTTATTTGAAGTCTTTCAGTTTGGGATTCACGTTTTTAAGAAACACTGCAGGCCAAACAAAACAAAACTGGAACAGAACTCCCAAATAGCAACTTCTGTTCTAGACAAGCATACTCACTGCACTTTGGTTTATTAGATCTCTTTTTTTTTTTCCCCAGATGATAATACAATTGATCTGGTTGTATCCTGAATATATATTCTGAATCCTGTGGAAACATCAAATTTAGAAATGCACAGCTCTCTTGATTGAATTTATAGGGGATACCTTGTTTTCATTAGCATACTTACTGTATTTTAAAAATTTTTATTTTCCATATGACCAATCATGTCTTTCTGTTTATTTTTTTCCCGAATGGTAAAATTAATTTTATTTTTGAACTATGTAGATCTGACAACAGCTAATGCCAAAGTTCAAAACCTACTAGATACTCTAATTGACTGTGCATGAACTAAAGTTAACCATGTAAATAGTTAACTTTTAGTTAGCTATACCCCTGGTCAATTGTGAGGCCTTTATGTGCATTATTTTATCTTCACACAACCCTCTTCATTGTCATTCAATATGCCTACCCTTGTGAAGTATACATTCTAGCAGGGTACAAACAATAAACATACAAATAAATAATATAAATGTCTCGAGGTGGTATATGTCAGGAAGGAAGAGAAAAAGGAAAAAGTAAAGGGATGGAGGAAGAATTTACAGTTTTAAACAGGGTAGTTAGGAAACCCCTTTGATGAAGTGACTTTTGAACAATGAATCCAAGGTCCAGTGTTTATCAGCCTTTTCCTGAAATGAAATTCATAAAAATAAGCTCTTAATCACTGTGATAGCCAAAAAGGCCTGCAAGGGGACAGTATGGGGCCTACCTATTACTTATTATTTTTCCTCATTTTACAGAAGAAAAATTGAGATTGTGTCAAGAATCTAAAAAATAAAAATTTCTTTTCCAATTGCTCATAACAGTTACGCCACTCAAATAATATAGCATTGTGTATTCCTCATCCCTCTCTTCACACTTAATTATGGCCCACATACCCAATAGAAAGTTGGATTTTCACCAGTGGCTCTCTCAAGACTTTTCTAGTTCTAATTCAAGAGTCTATCCATACTTTGCCTAGTACATATAGCTAGGGAGGAACAGATGTAAGATTTGTGTTCAGAAACTTTTCCATTAAGCCATGTACCATTGGAAGAGTTTTTCTTACCTTCTTCTGACAACAGCAACATGATTATGAATAAATCCACTTCCTAAGGATGTACTTAGTTTTTTAAAAGTTTACTTGAAATTATTTTTTCTGTGTGGATAAGTTATCAACTTGCCATAATGTTCATTAGTTTATATTCAGCTTTAGCGTTTGCTTTTTCCCTTTCAGTTAAACCTTTCTCTTTGAAAATATAAAACATTTACATGGATCAGAATTTAAAAATATTAAAAACAAAGTGTGTGTCTCACTGCCCACCCACCCCTTGTGTAATCACTTTCACTAGCTTCTTGTTTAACCTTCCTGAGTTTCTATTTGCAGCAATAACCTAATACATGTATATATACATACATTTTTTTTTCTTATTTCTCCTGCTTTCTTATAGAAAAGGTAGAATGCTAGATGCCTTGCTCTAAATTCTGTTCTTTTTCAGTAGTATAATCTTTAGCAAGTTACTTTACTTTTGATTTTATTCATCTGTAAAGGGGGGAGAACATTATTGGTAAGGATTAAATAGAAAGATCCATGTTCAAGTCCTCACTAGAGGATTTGGCACACAGTGAAGTATGTACTTCAATAAATACCTCTACCCTGTCCAACTCACACAAGATGAACCTGCCCATAATACTGTAGACTAAATCATCCTTAGGAAGTTGGGAAAAGTGCAGATCATCCTGGTTTAATTGGTTTGTAGCTTTCTACCTGTGCTAGGAACTAAGGCCACTGCACCTCCACAGATGTTTGAGGAACTTCCAGAGCCCAATGTCAGTTCCTGGATGGGCTCTTGCTGATGTGGGCAGGGCCTGCCCAGATCCTGCCACAGAGTAGGCCTAGGGTCTGCCGGCTCAGCTCTGTGGGATGTACAACTCTGTTTATTTTTTAAACTTCAGGGGTCTTTTCAAAGGCCTTCCGAATTTGTCCCCAGATTCTGGAGGGTGTATGCCTCTGTAGGTCATGGAAGGGAGTGCAGGAGGAATCACATGTCAGTCCTTGACTGGGGACATTGCTGTTTTCTTGCTGGGTAGCATTTGCATCATAGAATGTTCGCATAGATGGAGTAAATGAGATAATGCACTGTTGCCTTACAGAGCAGAACAGATGTTCTCTCAGAAACTAATGTTTCTTTCCACCTTCTAACTCTTTTCTAGGGATCTACGGCAGGAAGGTGTCCGACAGGTCCATGGTAGCTGGTTCCGTCTCTCTTTTGTCTACAACCACTATCTCTTCTTTGCTTGCATCCTGGTGGTGTTACTGGCCATCATCCTATACCTTCTGCGGCTACGCCGAATTCACCACCGACAAACTCGAGCCTCAGCTCCACTGGATTTGCTGTGGATCAAAGAGGTGGTGCCCATGATTGGGGTACAGGTGGGACCATGAGGCCAGACCAGGACTAAAGAAGCTGACATACCCCAGAGTTGCTGCTTATTGAATTTCCCACCATTTTCTTCTACTGGCTTCAGATGCTGATTGGCCTGACCTTGTGGATATTTGACCTTGGAATTTCTACTTTAATTCCTTCTCAGTACCCAGGTCCTCTTCCCTGAGAGAAGCTGTAATCTAGTCTGTGAAGAACTAAGTAACTGAGAGATTGGTGCTAACAAAAGGGACCAACCTTAGTTCAAGTGAGGCATACTTCTTTTCCTTTATCTGGGATGTCTGGTGCATTCCAGGGTCTAGCCTTTTCTCCCCTTGCCATAAAGCATGAGATTTGGCATTGGGCAAAATGGAAGCCTTATTGAAACTAAATTTGGAGCATTTGATGCTAAGCTGGAGACATTTTAGGAAGGGCAGCAGCCCTCTCTTTCTCTGTAACAGAGATATCATTTATGTGGAGATCCACAGCTTTTAATAGGGATCCAAGATCTTTGTAGTTCAGTGGACCAGATACGAATTTCCAGGCAACCAAAATAATACAACTTCCTCTTACTTGACAAAGCCATCATGGGGGTGGTCCAGGATCCCTGATGTAGTATAGTAGTGTTGCTGATGTTGGTATGTGATCTTAAAAGGTAGAATCCTTTCTTAATGACGGTCCATTGAAAATTTTGAGGATATCTTACCTGATGCCTGGTGTGACTAGGATAGAAATTTTTTCTGTGTCTATGTGCCTCACAGGCTATTTGGGCATTCATTTTCTTTTTGAGCCATAAGTGTGCTTGTAGGATGGAGAAGCTGTGATGGAGATTGGGGAATTGTATTTGTCAGGTTTCAGGTCCCTATACTCTAGGCCTATCTTATCTTTATGAGCCCGAGTAGGAAGGTTCAAAAAGAATTCCTTCACTGCTAACATCAATATGCAGTTTGAGAAGGGATGTACTTGGGTTGTTTTTAAAGAAGGGAAAGGCAATATCAGGATTGTGGGTGAAGTCAATACAATTATTGTATTTTGTACAATACAAACCTTACTTCTTAAAGTTTCTTTTGAGAAGTAGAAATTTTCTCAATTTCTGACTCTGGGAATATCTGAAGGGAACAAGTTCTATACTTTAGAATAAATAGATAAATCTGTTAAATCATTTGGAAACTTTCAGAACTTCTATTAAGATATTGCTCAAATAGCATTTCCATTAATGAGGAGAGAAGAAAAGTCACAATTAGATTTTCATCTACTACCTTTTCGGAGCTCTGCTCCGCCTCTAAATTGCATGAAAATTCTTGCCTTCCTCCATGGAGTCATCTTTTTACTTTATCCTTTCCCATATGGGGCCCTTAATGTCCACCCCTGACTGTGCTCCCATGATTGAAGTAGCTTTCTTTTCTTTTTGGTGACCTTTGATTTCTATAGTTAGATGAGTAGGGAAAAAGTCTTCTGACATTAAATAAAAAATAGTGGAATTCTTTGAAAATAAATTCCATATGGGGAATAGAAAGGGATTACATGTTTCATAATAAATCAGAGAAAAAGAAATAAATTGAGATGAAAATAAATCTACTGATTCTTGACTGATAAGTGAAAAGGTGAGGAGTCTTGTTTTCTTTGGAAATATTTCTTACTTTGCATTAGGGCTTACATCACAAGCAATTCCTTTAATTTTGAAGACTTTTGGATTGCCTTTTCTTTTACTTTTTATTATTTTTGTGTCACTATGAGTGAGTCTTCACGATATGAATGCTGCTTATAATAATGTTAAAATGTTTTTGCTAGCCACATACTCAGGTAATATTCCCCCTCACCTTGGTTTCCAAATATTATTTTTGTTTTTTCTTGTGAGAGAGTGATCTAGTCAAAAGCTGCCTGATTGGCTAACAGTGATCACATTCGTATGCTCAAAATGAAGTTGAAGCAGGGAGATGCTGATTAGTCCAATTTGAAGGTTTTTTTTAGTAAAATTATTCTTCATACTGTTGTAATAATAATAGCTACCATCTGTTAAGCATTTTTTTATGTACAAGATACTCTATTAATAAAAATTTTTATGTGTATTATTTAATCATTATGACAACCTTTCAGATGTTGTTTTTTTTTAAGTTGAGAAACTCAGGACACCTATGTTTGTAATTTCTTCAGCATAAATGTATTTCTTATTCTTATTTTAGTCTTTGAGTTTTTGTTTAGTCTGTCATATTCTGACTGCTTATTTTTATATTATGAGGTCTAGACTTGTCTGCTACTGTGAGTAAGACTTCCTGGAATTTGGTATAAAAAATAAGAAGGAAAAAATCTGTTTTATCATACTTCTCAGAAGAACTAAACATTTGTTGTTGGTGTTGGTTCCTTTGCCACTTCATTACCCCCTGTTAACTGATTTTTTTTTTTTACATGGGCAGTTACTGGGAATTGAACTGGTTCTCTGGCATGGCGGGCTAGAATTCTGCCACTGAGCCACTGTTGCACCACCCAGTTAACTGATTTTAAATGAAATCTCATCAGATAAAGAGAAGCCATTTATTTATTCCTTTTTGAGGATGAATTGTTTATTCATATTGCTTTCTCATAAGTAAATATTCTTGCTTCTAGGTACAGACAATCTATCTTGTCATAAAGCTTCATAGTTGTTGTTTTTGTTTTGTTTTAGATTTCCTTTCTGTTTGCAGTTCTGCATTTTGAGTGGTTCCCCTGTGAAGATAATTGTGGTTTTATAAAATTCATGGGTTCCCCTGAATTCTAAGTTCAGTAGAAATGAACCTGAACTCTTTTATTACTTTTGTTATTACTGAGACAGGTCACAAATATCAAATCAGAGCCAGTAGCCTATAATAATGATGCTGCATTAGTCTAATGGTGGCATAATTCATTACCTTTCTCTGAGTTCTCATCATCTATGTCATAATCAAAGTATTTATAATGCCCAATTATGTGGCATTACATTCACTTAAGTTGTAGTTACTTCTGAACCAGATTATACCATTTTGATTTTTTCTTTACTTTAGCTCCTTCAATTGAATTTTCTTGGTCTTGGAAATTTTGATAACTTCCTATGAACCTTGTATTTTTTTTTTCCAAATGTAACCCAAAGTATTTTTCCCCTCCCCCTCCTTGGCCTAAGAAACTTCCTTTAACTTCAAAGGCCCTGGGCAGTGATTATTGAGATGTGGATGCCTGAAAGTTTGCTGGACATTCTCTAAGCTAGTTTTTTTAGGTATTAACATTTATCACATCCATACTTACTGTTCTGAAATAAAATAACTTGTACTTGTCACTGGTGTTATCTGAACAGATGCCTGCCCCTATCCTCATTCTCTTAGTTTTGTGTTTTGCATTTGTCAGGGGGTGAAAGAAAAACGGATGGTATGATATAGTGTAAGAAACACTGGATTTAAACAGCAAATTTGGATTCCAGGCCTAGTTTTGTCTTTAACTAGCTCTGGTGCCTCTGGGAAGTCAGTTGCCTTTTCTGGTTCATTTCTGATCTATAAAACAAGGTGACTAGACAAGGTAATCTGAGGCTAATTCCAAAGGAAGAACAAGTGTCCTGAGGAACTAAAGGCAGAGAAAGTGTGATATGGTTTCTGGAAAGGAGAGAAAGTAGAAGAGTGACATGGTTTCTGGAAGTTTTTGGCCTTTGGTTTAGAAGACCAGGTTCCCTAAAAGAGCCAGTGGTCGCCTTCTACTTTATCCATAGCTCCTGACGTTAATTAAGATTGATGGTAGGACTGGAGTTTCTAACAGAAATCATTATAAATAAATTTCAGAAGATGAGATTTTTAATGGATTTAGAGGTCTTCTAGTCAGCCTCATTGATTTCATGGATGATGAAATTGAGGCCCAGAGAGGTTTTAATTTGTTTAGTCACAATGAGTTCCATCCTGGATTCCAGGTTTCTCTGTTTTGTACCAAACACACCACTGACAATTACAATGAAATGCTTGTTGTCAGAATCTTACCCGAATAGTATATTACAACAGAATCTATTCTTGATAGTATAGCTAGTTGCAATTAACCACTTTATTCCTGTCCAATCTTAAAAACTGCTTCTGATATTCATTTGTGATTGCTCTGTCCACATTTAGGAATAAAATTTGAAAGTAATACTTTGTAGCAAAAGTACCCAGTTCTTCACTAGAAGTGTTCTAACTTCTTTATTTCTTTTATACTCTTAAATTTTAGATGTCTGCTTTTTAAAATTTGCTTAATTGTGTACAATTTTCTTAACCACAGTATCCAAGTAGTTCATGTGATGGTTATAATCGAAATCATTTAAAGAATAAATGCCTGTTAGATCTACCTCATTAGGTAATTTGGTTGCAATTCTTGGGCAGTTTCCAGATTCCCTTACAGAATTACAATTCTGTTTCCTTTTGCTGTCTTTAAAATTCTTTTCAAACTACTCACAATTAGTATTTAATTTACCTTTTTGCTTGTGGTATGTTGTGTAACTTCATTTCGATTGGGATAAAGAATTGAAGTAGAAGTAGCAGGGGATGTTTCAAATTCTCCCAAGTTATACAAGTTAGGTTATACAAGTTTCAGAATCTTGTCATTTGGGCCACATGTTTCTGTCAAACTTGTGAAGATTTTATTGGTGATATAAAACATATTACTGTTTAAAAAATGAGGATTTGAAAACCAGAAGTTTTGGCTCTTTTGATTAATAATAAAAGATAGCAAAACTTTTGCAAACTGAATGAAAATACCTGAAACTTTTAGAACTGTTCTATATATATTCCTATGGCCTTGCTTTTGGCCTTCTTATCATCTGGACCTCATTAAAGTTGAAAAGTTGTAGTGCCCTGTTTGGATGTCTTGCCTATCTTCTGGTTTCATTTATGCATGTCATTTCTTTATAGGTGGCTTATTAAAAGCTTCATTTTTAAGCTGCTTTGTCTACTTCCTCTTTTTTAAATATCCTAATAGACGTCTTTTGTATTATGACATAAGTGTTTCCCTTTTGCCCTAATATTTCATTACTTACCAGTTTGTCAGTACTGTTATTATTAGAAAGGGAATAACTACCTGTTATTTCTTCCTTTTGTTTTTCTGGAAGTGTAAGCAATAAGATCCTTTTTTTTGTTAATACTGAATCATTATTTTCACTATAAAGGCTTTCTGCTTTTAAAATGTATTTAACCACTGCTTGCCATTTTTATAAAAACCAAAGTTGAAAAAAAAAATCAAATCACAGGATGTTTGTAGTCATAATACGTATGACTTCAGGCAAGCCTGTTCCTCAGCCTCTCCTTTTTAAGCTGGGCAGCCTCTCATACACCACTCCTCCTTCACTCTCAGGTAGTTCTGGTCCTTTCTTAAGAGGCCCCTCCTACAAGGCACCTACCAGAGTTTGGCCTGTTTAAGCTGCTGGTGGTGAAGACCCTTCCCCTTACTAACTTCTTAAAAGTCTTTTTCTCTTACTGTGTTTTAAAATTCTCAGTCCATGATTCCCCTTTAGTTGAAGTCCTGAAGTATTTGCCTTATCTCCTTTACTATTTCTGCCTTCCGCAGTGGACTCTGCAGTTTGGGTTGAAAGGCATTCCTCTATTATGATCCAGAATTAGAGACTCCATTCTCACTTTGAAAAACCAAAGGCTGCCTGTATTGGATCACTTCTTGGGGCTGCTACGATGGTATGCTTTTCAAATTCTTCAAATTAAACAATAATTTTGCTGAATACAGTTCTTCAAATTCCCAGTAATAAACACACTAAGTCAGTGTTGAGCAAAATGTGCAGTACATGTTAAAGAGGTAGCCATGCCTTTTCTCTTATGCAAAGACATGAGTGTTTCTGATATATCTGCTGATATATATAGCCCACCGCTCATTCTAGGACCATAATCATAGCTGCACATAAACGGGTTATCCTTATAGTATAATCATCAGTGTTGGTCTTACAACCAGCATCACTTTAGGCAGTAGCTAATCATTACCCCTGCCATAGTGGACAGCATTAGTTATATAAAGTCAAAACCATCTAAGCTGATAGATTAAAGAAAGCAATGTGTTTTAATTTCTTTTGATATTTTAAAAACTTTGAGATTTGATAGAATTACTGAGATCTTTGAAAATATTAAGGAAATACATTTAATCCTTTTTTAAAAATTGTGGTGGGCAGGCCACATGGCTCAGCAGGCAGAGTTCTCGCCTGCCATGCTGGAGACCTGGGCTCAATTCCTGGTGCCTGCCCATACAAAAAAAAAAATATTATGGTAACATATACATAACATAAAATTTGCTATTTAACCATTTTTAAGTGTACAATTCAGTGGTATTAATTACATTTACAATGTTGTTACTACCATCAACATTATCTACTACCAAAATTTTTCATCACTCCATGTAGAAACTGTAAACCATTAAGTAAAAACTTCTCATTCTTCCAACCACCCCCTCCAGACCCTGTAATCTTTAATGTACTTTCTATTTCTTTGAATTCATTTATTCTAGATATTTCATATAAGAGGAATCATGAAATATTTATCCTTTTATGTCTGGCCTATTTCACTTAGCATAATGTTTACAAGGTTCATTTATGTTGTAGCATCTATCAGAACTTCATTCCACTTTATGGTTTTATAATACCTATTTTTCTTTTATTGAAAGAGGTGTTTGGGATGTCGATCTATAATTATCCACTTTTCATGCATTCATTCAATATTTGGTGTATCTGGTGGTGCTGGGATATTGCAAATAAAAAGGTAATTAAGATAATCCCTGTTCACCAGGAGCTAATAATCAGACATAATAGTTATGTATCTAAAAGCAACCAGATGTTTTCCCAAACCTATTCAATCATCTTTAATAAAAGAAAAATAAAGTAAAACATGAAACTTAAACTTACTTTATTCATAAGTTGCTACTTTCTTGGCAGGAAATGTAGCGTTGTTAGCATGTAGTTTTCTGGGTTGGATCATTCTGCCCTCTGCTGGTTGTTATTAACTAAGTAATGTCTGGGTCTGTAGATGAGATGGTATGGGTATCTGTTCCAATGATTGCAATTCCTTTTCTTTACAGAGTTCTGCTAGTTAGAAGAAATGATATCCTGTAACACACTAACAGGATCAACATAACATATTAAATAAGATAGGTTGGGGTAAGAATTCAGAAGTGAATGGGAACAAGCTGGTCAGGGTTTTCTTAAGGAAACGAGGCAATCAGGGACTAAACTAGAGATTCCCAAACCTGTCTGCACATAGGAATCAACTGGCGAATGTAAAAAATCCAGATGCCTATTATTGCTCCCAGAGATTATGATTTAATTAATCTAGGGTAAGGCTTGGACTTTAGAATTTTAAGAAGATTCTAATGTGGTAGAAGTTGAGAATCTAGGGTGAGCGAGCTTTGAAACAGTGAATAAAAACGACAACTCTAGAATGCTAGGCAATAGCATAAACCCACCAGGGTCCAGAATTTTTTGAAAAATTGAAGCCAAACTGTCTACCTCTGTTTTGCTAAGAACTACCTGAGAAAGGTTTCCCTAGCTTACACTGCAGGACTCACTGAAACTCAGAGTTTCAGTCTTTTTCATATGAAATGCTATGAAGTCAGGTTTCTCCACCCCAAACGTATATAACCTATTTAATTTTAATGAAGGCTTTATAATCTGTTTAATTTCATCTTGATGATATCATTCTGGGGCTGTTTTCAGTTGTGACTGTCTTCTATTACGTTAGCTATGTTGGATTGTTCTATACTCAGATCTGATGTTTTTGATGCCTTCATCCAAATAACTGATTTTAATAAAAGCTGAATAAGATAAAGCACTGTGAAATACCAAGAGACCAAAATTACATACTTCATTAATCAACAACTTGTTTAAACATCTAAATAGACTTCCATGTGCTACCATCATGGCCATATTTTTCTTATCCATAAGGCTGTTATGAAATACTTTTCTGCCTTTTAGGAACCAATTTATACCATCTATTCCATTCCTCTGACTTAGTGATTTAACAGCACTAGCAAGAGGAATTAGGGTAGTGCTTGATGAATCCAAGTGAGTTACTAGTAATTACTTCCTTTTCCAAGTACTTACAAAACCTCTTCCTAAACTCGCCCTCCCCCTGTCTACATGGGACATGATTCTCAGAGGTGTGGACCTTCCTGGGAATCTGGGACAGAAATCCTGGAATGAGCTGAGACTCAGCATCAAGGGACTGAGAAAACCCCTAGAATGAGCTGAGACTCAGCATCAGGGGATTGAGAAAACCTTCTCGACCAAAAGGGAGAGAGTGAAATGAGACAAAATAAGTGTCAATGGCTGAGAGATCCCACAGTCGAGAGGTAATCCTGGAGGTTATTCTTACGCCTTAAATAGATATCACCTTGTTAGTCTAGATGTAGTGGAGAGGTTGGAGGGAACTGCCTGAAAATGTGGAGCTGTGTTCCAGTAGCCATGTTTCTTGAAGATGATTGTATAATGATACAGCTTTCACAATGTGACTATGTGATTGTGAAAACCTTGTGTCTGACGCTCCTTTTATCTACCTTATCAACAGACGAGTAAAACATATGGAATAAAGATGAATACTAGGGGGAACAAATGTTAAAATAAATTTAGAGTGAAATGCTGGTGATCGGTGAGGGGTATGGTATGTATTTTCTTTTTATTTCTTTTTATGAATAGATGCAAATGTTCCAAGAAATGATCATGATGATGAATATGTGATGATATTGTGAATTACTAATTATATATGTAGAACGAAATGCTCAAAAATTATGAATGTTTGTGTTAGTTTGGTGTTTTTTGGTATTTCAAAAAAAATTAGAAAAATTAATAAAAAAAACCTCTTGCTAAATATAGACATTAAGCTTATCAAATCTACCCTTTCTCCGTTTTTTGAAAATTGGGATACTAGAAGGCACTAGCTATTTCTTGCTAAAGGCTAGCTGACTCTTGGATACGCAATCCTTCCCTCTGAATCTTCCTTCACCTGATGGAAAATGAAGATGATAAAACATTTCCACTTAGGCAGAATTCCAGACTCCGGAGACCAAGAGCATCTCAACACTGAAATCTGAGACAACCTATTAAAGGAGTAAACAATAGGCATTTTTTTCTTCATGCTAAACCTGATTTTCAATATGAAAGTTATTTGATTTACAAAGGAACCTTTTAGCAGAAATCATAAGCAATGACATTCTTGATCCAGTGACTTTGTTTCAAAACCAGGCAAAAAGTTTTAAATAAATTAACCAATTTTGGAAACCACTTGATATGCACCAAGGTGATCCTCTTAGAAAAGCCTAAGTTCTTGTGCTCTATAACGAGCTCTCAAAAGCAGTTTCAGTACTAGGAAGTTGATCCTCTGAGAATTATTTTGGGATGCGTCGGAGTTCGTTCATGAGCCAAAGGGCAACGCTGAGCAGAGCCAAGGAGCCTGACTGGTGAGTGGCAGCCAAAGGAGTTGGAACATACATCAGCAGAGTGGTAATGCCCAAGCCCACCTATTATGACAGAAGGAAAGCAAGAAGAAAGGTGACCACAAATTTGGAACTAAAAATGACTAGGCATGGAAAGCTAGATACACAAACCTCCAGATTCTTTCATCAAAACATTAATATGTATAGTTTTAATTTCACATTACAATGGGTGACATTCAAACAAAACAGATAAACCTAAGATTCCCTTTATTTAAGCTTTCCCCTATCCCAGTTCCTCTCCTCAAAGGTAGCCACTGTCGCCAGTTTCTATGTATTTGTAATTTTGTTTAAACTTTTAGAGAGGAAACATACAATTTTGTGCTTTTAAAAATATATAGTGTCTGCAACTTGCTTTTACTCACTTAACATTACATCTGGAGATCTTATTTTAAACTGATGTACAATATTCTACAACATGGATGTACCAGAGTTGTTTGTTTAACCATTTAGGTTGTTTCTAATTTTCACTATTATAATACTATAATTAATTTTGTTGTACATAGCTCTTTGTGCATTCAGATATCTTTAGGGCAGACATTAGTAAATCAATTTTTTGTGTCAACGGATTATATAGTTAACATTTTAAAAAATACTGCTAAACTGCCCTCTGAAAAAAGCTATACCAACTCATGCTCTCACTAAGAATATATGAAAATATCCATCTCCCTATTCCCACGCCAATAGCTGACTATTCTTTTACATTTTTTCCAATCTGAGAGGCACAAAATGATACCCATTATTTTAATTCCCTCTCCTTGATCATGAATGAAGTTAAATAGATTTTCATGCTTATTGGCCATTCATCATCTTCTGAGAACTGTATACTGATGTCCTTATTTTATTTTCTGGCTATTAATCTTTTAGTTAGTTACAAATATTGAAAATATTTTCTCCTAGTCTGTCACCCTTCTTTCTTAACTTTGTTTTAGGGACCCTCCCCCACCCCCACCCCACCCCCAAGCCAAAAAGTAGTAGTTTATACCTGTGTATATGCCAAAGCCAGTAGAGTCACTGCTGCCATCTTGGTCCTTTGAGGAAGGGGAATCCTCCGGGAGAAGAAGTAGAGCACTGTAATGGCAGTGACTGAAGTGATTCCCTGCAGGGAGGAAAGACTGTCTCATCACAAGTACCAGTAAGAAATTTTCCACCTTCTTGGTTTCTGTTCACCTAATAAGTAACTCCTCTAGGACCCTGAGCAAGTGCCAAACTTTGCTGTATCAGTCCCAATAACCCCTGTGCATTTCTACCTCTGAATCCTCCTCCTCAGTTCTTCTTATGCTTGCTACTTAAATGTTGGTGTTGTACAGCCTCCATCTAAAGTTTCTCCACACAGTACTTTCTATACATTCACTCTCTTTGTGATTTTATTCATCTTCAGATGTGGGTGTCCCCAAGATGTGACCCTCACTAAAGTCACTCTTTGTATCCTCATCACTAAGTTTATCTCCAATCTAAGATTTTTTTTAAGGTAGGGCCGACCCTAGGGCATAGTATATGAGTCTTATTATTTGTATGGGCTGAGAGGAGGACGTAGTAGTGCTGCCAGTTATTCCTAAAAAAAGACCAAAAGTCTCATTCATTCCCACACCTTCAGAACAACAAGGTTCCTTCCCTCTTCCATGATGTCATAGAGAATGGTTTTCTTTTTTCTTTTTTAATAAAGATTATTTAATGTTATTAGAAAACACAAGCTATTCTTCAGTGGGGAAAACAAAATATGATATAAAACTCATATATATGTATATATATATATATACACACTCACACTCACATGTATATAACTTATATATGTACATACGCATATTTTAATAGACTGGAAAGAAATACATACATACTTACATATATAAATCACAGACAGAATGTTTTTCTATTTTATTTCTGTATCTATTTCACCTCCTTTTCAGAGCTGCCCAGGACGACAATGTTAACCAGACTTTACTTATTCCAAAATGTTCTGTGGAAGTAGGGACTGAGCCCATACAAAGTAATCTGCCTGAGCCCTAGCATTCCCTTCAGATATCCAAGTCTTTTGGCTGTGCTCTTGGGATATATATACCATCATCATTTGACATTTAAATATATGTTACTCTGATGATATCCTCCTATGAGGAGGATAAGCTCAATGTTTACTCCAATAGTCCCATTTCTGTGGGTCATGTTTTAGGCACACTAGTGAAGAAATATCAGGATCTCCTCTGACCTTTCGTCACTTTTTTTTTTTTTTACATGGGCAGGCACCGGGAATCGAACCCAGGTCCTCTGGCATGGCAGGCAAGCATTCTTGCCTGCTGAGCCATCGTCACTTATTCTAACAGCCGAATATTATTCATAATCGATTCCTTTAAAACCTCTCTCAGATTAACCATTCTTTTCAAGTCCCACTCCCACCATGCAGCCTTGACCCCATCACTCCCACTTGCATTACTTAATAGTACTATTGCTCCTTGCTGATCTCCTTGCTGCTCCATGACAGCTCAGGCTGCCCAGCCAATCTTAATACAGCCCATAGCAGTCCCTTAATAAATATTAGCTTAAATGAAATGAAAAAAATTATGTGCTCAGCAGTCATTGTCTTTGCATTCTCTTCTCTACTCAACATCATTTCTGCTAAAATGATTCTCCTGTGTGTATGCAGACTGAGGGAGGTTATCACTTCCCAGGTGACAAAAGTCATATTAGAAACTTGGGAAGCCGGCAGTGTCCTAGAAGCCAGATACTGGATGGAAGGAATGTGGGTAATAAGTACAAAAACATCAGGTTAGAGAACTGTTACTAGAATTTATTCTGAAAAGATAAAGAAACATAGTTCCTAATTTCCCCTCTCACTGTTGCTTTCAGTACTTCACTGTCACTGCAAGGCTGTGAGGCTTCCCATGCAGGTAACCACCAGCCAGACTTACCAGTATACGGTGATCAAACTGCACTGTGGTGGGATTCTCGAAAACATTTCTCAGGATGGGGGAGATGGTAAAGAGATCCTCTGGGATCCAGGAATCTCCCATCTTGGGGAAGGAGTTGTAAACAAGCCCGGCATCTAGGCCTGCCACAAAAGCTCCTGTATTCCAAGGTAAATTGGCATTTATTAAAATGCGAGAGAGATGAGACCAAATGCTAGTTTTGCCACAGACAAAAGGAACTATCAGCAAATTATAGAAATATCCATAGTAGGGGTTGTCAAACAGGTAATACATATCAGAATCACCAGGGAAATTAAAAAAACAAAAACAAAAACTGCATCCTCACCTGTTCCACCCCCAAATTTTGGCATGCTTCCCCTAGAGGAACAGACTACAAGCACTGGAGGGAGAGATATATTAGTTTGGAAAAACTCCCTTAGAGATTATAAAGCCTGCCCCCTTCTACCCAGCATTGGAAACCAGTGATCTCTGGAAATGCTCTTTACTAGATTTCTGCACAATTTACTTACTGCCTCAGGCCTGTACTCAAATGTCACCTTATCAAAAAGATCTTCTTTGATGATTCTATATAAAATGGCATTCCCTGTCCTACCTCTCTCTATGCTTTTTCATTTTCTTTACAGTACCAGATACCACCTGAATATTATATATTTATTGTTTATCTTTCTTCCCCATTTACATAGTAAGTGCTCAGTAAATGCTTGTTGAATGAACGTAAACTAAATCTTGGCTAAATACATAAAGAGAGAGAGTGTCCATGAATTAATGAATGACTGGTCCATTATTTATGATCAAAGGATTCAAGAAAGTTTGGGTCCCATTACTTATTTTTGTGAATGCTGTTTATAAAGCCAAAATTCATGCTCTTCCATCAGAAAATAAGGGTGGGGGGAATTGGGTGGTTCATTGGTTGGAATCAATATTATTTTTGTTCTAGAGCAATGCTGTCTAATAAAACTTTCTGCAATGATGGAAATGTTCTCTATCTATGCTGTCTAAAACAACAGCACTACCACATGTGGCAACCAAGTCTTGAAATGTGACCAATATAACTAAGGAATTAAATTTAAAATCTTAATTTTAAACTAACTTAAAGTTAAATAGCCACCCAAGGCTAGTGGTTACTTTGATAGTGCCATTCTAGAATGAAAGAGGTAGAAGCCAATGTGGTTTAGAGAATGAGAAAGACCCATGTTGGTCTCTCTGTTCTGCTGAACTCTCTACCCTAGATTATCATTGAGGCAGATCTTTTGTCTGATGCATGTTGGTGTAATGTAATAATAATATAACTTTTTTTTCCCATAATAATAGCAGCTAATTCCTGAATAGCCTTTGCTATGTCAGGTACTGTTCTAAGCACTTTACATATATTACTCATACTTTTAGCATCATTTCCATTTTACAGATGAGGTCACTGAGCCCAAGAGAGTTTATACAACTTGCCCAAATCATGAAATTAATAAATGGTGGAGCCAAGATTTGAATCTAGGCAGTCTGGATCCAGGTAAACACTCAATATTTTGCTGAACTGACTGGAAAGTAGGATTCTTGGAAGGGAGAAAAAAATAGAGAACAGAAAGTAAAGATTATGGGTATGAGAGAAGCAGGTGAAAGGGAAATACAAGGATATAGGAGGAAGGACAAAGTATTAAGTAAGAAATCCCTTTCTAGGGTGGAATGAGAAATAGGCATCTTTTATGAGAAGACTCCTACCTGAGAGAGCTGTAAGGAACACTAGACCTGCTGTGCCATGAGCAAATCGTCTTAACCATAGGAGTTGACGGGTTTCAGGCAACTAAATAAGAAAGAAAATCACTCAGATAAACTATATTGCAGGAACAACGAGGTAGAAAAGATCTCTAAGATCAAAATCAAGTGACAAGTTAAGGTCAGATCTTCCCTGACTCTGCCCAAACTATAAGTAATCCCAGCAGATATACTTTTACTTTCTGTCTTCTCTGCCATTCTGTAAGTTTTGTGAAGGCAGGAACTGCCATCTGTCTTATTTACTACGGTAATCCTAGCCAAGTGTGTAGAATATAGGTACTCAACATACATTTGTTTAGCTGAATGATTTGCATTATTCAGGGAAATACGCTTTGCCATGGTTGAAATGATGTAGCTTAAGATATGGGGCTGGATTTTAATATTGTGTATGATATTGAGTGCTTAGCAAATACAGTCAAAATTAAAATTATACAAAATATCTAGAGTGGAGATTCTTGTACTTAGTGTTTTTGGTAAAGTCACAATAAATCTGTTTTTATTTTTACTACAGCCAACTTCTGATACTACTCAGTGAACCAACAACATTTATTCAGAATTTTATAAATGGGTAACTATGAAGATACAAAGGAATTAAGTCAGAGTCATATCCTCAAATGATTTGCAATTTAGTATATGAAAAATAGGTTTCATTACTGAAATATCACAGGATAATCTATCAATGCTGTCCAACAGAACTTCCTGTGATGATGGAAATGCTTTACATCTGCACTCTTAAATACAGCAGCTACTAGTCCCATGAGGACTTGAAACGTGGCTAGTGTGACTAAAATTTAAATAGCCACATGTGGCTGGGAGCCATTGTGTTGAACAGCATAGCACAACATATAGCGAAGTGACTATCATCTTAAATCCTTACTGTAACTAGGTAGAATATAAATAAGTAAAAAGAGAAAAACAATTCATTGATAATTAGAAAGATATTGGTACGATTTCAGTAGAGAGAGACTGTGTTTACGAGTTTTGGGTATATGTTTAGTGTGTGGGTGAATGTAAGAATATAGAGGAGGTAGGTGGATAAACCAGATAAAAGGAGTTTAAAAGAATGGTTGTCAGGAAGTAGAAGATGTAGGCAATGCATTTTAGAAATTTGGCTTTGAAAGTCAGAAGAACAGGAATTGCTCAGATGTGGATTGTCTAACATCAAAATTAAACCCAATCTGGCATCCCTGTGAATGACTGCCAAGTCTACATCTCCAGTTTTGAGCTTTCTCCTAGGATCCAAGCCAGTAGCTCCAAATACCTACTGGCTGACTCTACTGAAGAGTCCTTCTGTCATCTCAAACTTCTCTCCATAAACAGTATATCCAGATCAACCCAAGATTTCAAGACTTAATATATTACTCATTTTTTTTTAATGCTATAAAAGAAATGGCCTATAGGGATATGGTATCTCAAGACCTCTATTATAAACAAGGGCTTCTAAAAAAAGTTTATACCTTGCATGTAAATCAAAGCATTAAATATAAAAACTATTATTTTCCTTTAATGAGCATGCAGATGAAATTATTTTGAAAAAGATCCCTAAGATTTACTATCTTGTTAGACTTGATGAATGGTAGGTAGGTCACTATCTGAAGAACCAACACGCAACACAGTTCTTGCACACCCCCAAAGGTTCAGAAATAGCTCCTGTTCTGGCCTTCTTCCCTTTGCCAACCACCATCTATCCTTCAGGGAATTAGAATTAAAGTGCTTTGGATAGCTCCTGCTTTCGGGACTCCTTCCCACATTTTTACTAAAATTTGTGTTATCACCAATAGATGATGCTGACAAAATATTCAGCACCTATTCAATTCCTTTGAATGAGGTGCTGCAGCTCAGTAGAATAACTGCATATTTTTCTTTGTAGTCTCAAGGTTCAATGTTTCTTGAAGCTTTGGTTATATCTAGTTTGGTCTATTGACACATTTTTACTTAAAAGGAATCCAAGCATTTGAATGATAGCTTCCCATTAGAACCTGAATTCCCATTTCCCTAACCCTATCAGCATCTCTGCAGATGTGCTTAAATAGACTGACTTTCACCTTGTGCTGAGGGAGCAGCAACGAGAGCGAGGTCCACAAACTGATGCAATAAAGAACAAGGGCTGATCCCAGGTGGGCAGCGAGGCGATACTGACTGACCCGAGGGATGTCATGGGAATCCGGTTTTTCTTCTAGTCCACTTTTCACCATATACCATCCTAACAGACCCTAGAACCAAAAAAAGAAGGAATTTAAACAAGATTGAAATGTCTGCTCAACTGTCCTCTCTGAGGAACTGAGTTATCAGGAGTTCTCACTACCTGACTCTTCCTTCCCATACCCTCCTATATCCCCAGTATCCCAGGAATCATGACCTATCTACATTACCACATATAGCACCATAAATACTTAATTCTAAGTATTTAATACTAGTCAGGTTAACTTTTTTCAGATGAACTTTTTATTGACGTATAATCCAAATATTAAAAAAGCATACAAAAATAAATAGCTCAATGAATCACAAACAGAATATATGTTTGTAACCAGCACCCATATAAAACAAACAGAATATTACTATCATTCCCTTGTGCTCCCCTTGTGTTCTCTTCCAGGCACTACCTCCCCTCAAGGGAAACCACTATCCTGACTTCTAACAGCAGAGATTAGTTTTGTGTGGTTTTGTACTCTATTAATGGACTCATACAAAATGCACTCTTTTGTGTTTTATATACTCAAAATTATTTTGGGATTCATCTATTGTTGATGTTGTAAACTGTTCATTCTCATTTTGTGCTGAAATTATGTTTCTAAGAGTTATGCACTGTTACATGTAATTGCAGTTTGGTTCATTCTCATTGCTATACATTATTCCATTATGTGAATATGCCAAAACTTATTTTGGTTCATTCTACTGTTGATGGGCATATGAACAGATTCCAGTTTTTGGCTATTAAGAATAATGCTGCTATAAACATTTTAGCACATATCTCTTGGTAAGCATATGTATACATTTCTGTAGGGTATATGCTTAGGATTATTGGGTGTTAAGATATATACATGTTCATAATATTTATTTTAGTATATACTGCCAAACAGTTTACCAACCACTTTCTTCTCAAACCTTTACAAGGTTTTTACCTTTTTATTGAAAAATTAAAACTACATAGAGTTAAAAGTGAAAGAGTCCCTAAAATCTCATTCCCCCCAAAATTAATAGTATTAAAAATTAGTATTCATCCTCCGAGACTTTACAAATATGAATGTATTTTTAAAATTACCTAATAGAGATCATATTATATCATATATTAATTAAAGCCTGTTCTGTATCCTGGTTTTTTTTATTTAGTGATATATTACCAATCTTTCTTTGTCAGTACTTATAGCTCTATTTCATTCTTCCTATTTTCCCCATCTTTATCACTTCTTCTGATCAAAGAAATACATATAATTAAAACAATTTTTAAAAGAGAAAGTACAAGTCTGATAATTTAGACCCTCCTCCCCTGAGATTAACAGTTCTCTTACTATATTCTCTTACTATTAGCATCAGAAAAATTCTCCAATCTGTCCCTAATTTCTCCTACCTAATAAAGGAATCTTTACCCTACCCTTGTCATTTGCTTTTTGGATAGCAAAGCCACCAACTTTTAAGAGCATAGGAAGAAGCTCTTGGGTAGAGCTTTAACCTCCACTAAAAGTCATTCATCAGAGTAATAGGTATTTCCCATTCCCTCTGGAGAACATGCTGGTGTATACCCATGCACCCCAAATGCGCCAGTGGTAATGCCTCTCTCTAGAATGGCCACATACTTTTTTCTGCTACCAAGAGCTTAGAAGTAGTGTGTATCAAAGTCAATTGTGAAGGTTCCCAAACCTATTTATACCCAGCTACATCTGTTATTATAAATACTTGATATAATTTGAAATTACGTAAACCAGTGAAATATGAGAAAAGATAGTTGTTCCAATGAAAACTAGACTGAATGCCTTGGAAAAGCTTGATAAAGAGGACTGCTTAAAAATTAAATTACTGTTTATTTAGGTGGGAGTAAGACAAATATAAAAATTGGGGGGGAATATCACAAATATCTATAAAGTTTTGCAATGTAAATTGCTTTGTATGTGTCTAAATTCCCACACTTTACGGAAAATGAATTGAAAAATCAGTGTAGGGCTGAGTAAGAGAACTGAAGTTTGAACTCGAATCAGGGGACTCATAGTCAAAGAAAGGATCCAGGTTCTTCATTAAAAAAAAAATATATATATATATATATATATATATATATATATATATATATTACAAGTTCATGTTTAAGTCTGAAAGTTTATGGTATATATTATACTGTATGATTTTGTATTACGTGTTTTAATTAGCCAAACATGTCTCAGTTCTAATCATATCAGGCAAGATATAGCCCTTTCACAGCAACTAGGTGAGAGTCCCCCACTTTTTAAAAATATATACTCTTCATGAAATCTTTTTGGGCATTTCTACTCCTCTCTGAGATTACCCTGGATGTCCTAATAACCTTGATTTCATTTGTATAGGACTTTGGAAAATGAAGGGGCATACAGTGTGATGTGCTAGCCTCTGCTTTTTCACTCCTAGAACCTATCTGCCATTTTCAATTTCTGCCTCCCTTGGACTGTATTCAGTGTTTTGTTTTTTAAAATTCTAAAGTAAAACCTTCATTTTGTTCTATTTATCCTCCCCTAGTCACTATTAAGACTTTTATTAGTGTCTAATTCTTTGTTATGTTTCAATTGCCTTCATATCTTCCTTCTCTCTCATCTCCCTCCTTAGCCCCTTCTAATTGGCTCATATTTTCATCACTTCTCAGTTAAATTAACCAATTAGCTTTCTCCTGATCAAACTGTGATGACGTTTCTTTGGTACTCTGATATTTATTCCTAGGATGCTATACCTTGACCGAATACATCTATGGGTCTTCTCACATACTCCTTTTCTTGACTCTTAGTCTCTCCTAACATATTAATTGTGAGAGTCTCAACAAAATCAAAAGGCTGAGCCCTCAGTCTTGGGGTTTGTTCATATGAAACTTATCCCTGCAAAGGATAGGCTAAGCTTAGTTAAAATAAGCCCTAAGAGTCAACGCAGAGAACCTCTTTTGTTGCTCAGATGTGGCCCATCTCTTTCAGCCAACACGGCAAGCAAACTCACCGCCCCCCCACCTCAATATGGGACATGACTCCCTGGGATGTAAACCTCCCTGGCAACAGGGGACAGAAATCCTAGAATGAGCTGGGACTCAGCATCAAGAGATTGAAAAAACCTCCTCGACTGAAAGGGGGAAGAGAGAAATAAGACAAAATAAAGTGTTGCTGGCTGACAGATTTCAAATAGAGCCGAGAGATTATCCTGGAGGTTATTCTTATGCATTAAATAGATGTCTCCTTTTTAGTTTAAGGTGTATTAAAGAGGCTAGAGGGAAGTGCCTGAAACTAGAGCTGTGTTCCAGTAGCCCAGTTTCTTGAAGATGATTGTATAATGATGTAGCTTTTGCAAAGTGACTGTGTGAGGGTGAAAACCTTGTTCTGATGCTCCTTTTACCTATAGTATGGACAGATAAGTAAAAAATATGGATTAAAAATAAATAAATAATGGGGGGACAAATGTTAAAATAAATTGGGTAGAAGGAAATACTAGGGGTCAATGGGGGGGGGAAGGAGGTATAGTACGCATGAATTTTTCTTTTTCTTTCTTTTGCTGGAATGATGTAAATGTTCTGAGAAATGATCATGGTGATGAACATACAACTATGTGATGATATTGTGAGCCACTGATTGCACACGAAGTATGGAATGTTCATACATGAAGAGTTCATGTTTGGGCAGGTCATGGTGGCTTAGCAGGCAGAGTTCTCACTTGCCATGCCAGAGACCTGGGTTTGATTCCCGGTGCCTGCTCAAGCAAAAAAATAGAATGTTCATGTATGTTGATTGGTTTTATTAATAAAAATTTAAAAAAAGAGAGAGAGAGCAATCAGACTTCAATTGGAGATATGAATGAAGCTGATCTAGTTAGGACTAAGGTAAATCAGAATAAAGGGTAAAGGATGATATGGACCATATTTTGAAACTTCAATTTATGGGTGAGACCAAAGGAAGAGATGTTTATTTGGTGCAAATATGTTATATTTTCCGTAGCATACCATCAGTTTATTTGAACATCATAAGTACATGGAAACTTGAATAGGGAGTGAGACCTTGTTGGTTTGTACAGGTTAGTGTGATGCCCTAATACATTCCACAGTAATCTGGACAGAAGATAAAAAGTATTTGCAAAGCCACCTTGAGGTACTGGGGGAAATTGTGGAAACATTAAACTTCCCCACGTGTGGAAAATCTGATATTCTCGCAAGCATTGGGCACTACCAATTTACTAGGTCAAGCCTTCAATCTTGGGGCTTGTACTTATAAAACTTAGACTACTTATAATTATTCCCAACAGTCACCCCCAGAGGACCTCTTTTGTTGCTCAGATGTGGCTTCTTTCTAAGCCAACCTCATGGTGAACTCACTGCCCTCCCCCAACATGGATCATGACTCCCAGGGATATAAATCTCCATGTCAATAAGGGGCCTGAATCCTGGGTATAAGCCTGGCCCTGGTATCATGGGATTGAGAAAGCCTTCTTGATTAAAAGGGGAAAATAAATGAAACAAAATAAAGTTTCAGTGGCCGAGAGATTTGAAATAGAGTTGAGGGTCATTCTGGAAGTTATTTGTATGTATTATATGGATAGCCTTTTCCAGCTTTTGGTGTAATAGAGTAGCTAGAGGGAAATATCTGCAACTGTGGTACTGTAATCAATAACCTTAATTCATGAAGATGACTGCATAACTATTCAGCTTTTATGGTGTGACTGTGTGATTGTGAAAACCCTGTGACTGACATTCCCTTTATCCAGTGTATGGACAGATGAATAAGAAAATAAAGACAAAAAATAAATAATACGGGAACGGGGGCATTGGAAAAAAATTTGTGAGAGTCTTTCAAAGCTCTTTTCTTTAAGAAGAGTTCAACTCCTGTGATTTTTTTTTTTGTATGCTACATGGTGGGGTCACATTTCATTCTTTTTCCATTTGAGTATCCCGTTATTGCAGCACCATTTGTTGAATTTTTTATTTGTTTGTTTGTTTGGTTTTTTGGTTGGTTTCTTTGTTTGGTGCATGGGCCGGGAATCGAACCTAGGTCTCCCTTATTGTAGGCAAGAATTCTACCACTGAACTACCCTCGCACCCCCACCTTATGTGATTTTAATCACGATTTATACTTGAATATCTCTCAGCTACATCTGTGTTCTAAAATCCTTCATCCCCAAAAATGTTTATCTCTTTTGGAATTATCAAACTTTTTTTTGAATAACAAAAAATATTTTACTAAAACATAAGATTTATAGAACTTTCCAGACAAGCCATACAAAATGGTCACAGGCTTCTCTTTGAAGGGAGGATTCTATACATGACAGCAAGTCACAGTCTTATCGGTGAGGGCTGTGATGTTTGTTTAATGTTCCCATTTTGGTTTAATCAAGCTTGTCCATCTACAGAGTATTAAATAAAGTTAGACTTGGCTAGAGGGTATATTCTAAAGAATGACTGGTTAGCTGCTTTTAACCACTGCATTTACTTAGATCACCATAAAAGGGGCATGAAGGGGGGAAGGAACTCATAAAATTAAAACTACCTTCCTCCTCAAAAACGGAAATAGTGAAAAACACCCATACTCCAGCAGGTGAACCTGGCAACTACCTTCATTCACAGTGCTTTATACTTAAACCATGATGGGGGAAATGAATAAAAGCAGGAGAGGGGCTACTGTTTTTGAACATTTTAAACATCCAGATGATACTTCTAGCCTCTGTTTGTGCTTTACAACAGTGAATCAGGATAAGACATAGATTTACTATGTCTTTGGTGCAGTTAATCACCAAAGGATTGAAGATGTCTGGGCTTTTACTGTATAATGTTTCTAAGACTGTGTTCATAAATGCAAACAAAAAAGGAAGAAGTCTTGGCAGAACAGGAGAAGTGATGCACACTTGATGACCCGACTGATATAAGTATTATTCATGGCACATACCCTAGTCCTTGTTAACTGTTTCTATGGCTTGGGCTTTGTTGGTCTTCCACTGATCCACTATATCATTTGTTAATGGATCACCTGGATTGGGAGCACTGAATAAAGCCTGGATCAACAATAGAACTGTGCAAATCTGTAGTCCAAGGGACCACTTATCTTTCAAAATATCTAAACATATACTTCCCAACTTGTTTACATTAGGGTGATAAATTTTGGTCATGAAACGTACTTTAGGGGCTGCCACTAGGCATTCTTCTGGAACAAACAGTTCAAGTTCAAAAGTCCCTCCCTCAAAGGAGGAATTTTGGGGGGCACCAATGACCACATGAAAATAACAGGTGCTGCTCTCATCTGGTTTTGCTTTAATACCGGGAACTGTTTCTGCTAGCAAATGCTGGGTTTCCTTGACAATCCTGCGGGGCAGCCCAACCATCTTGTCAGATCCTGAGTTTAGCCTCTGGTCTTGCTTCCTATTTGTTTTTACAACCATTTTAGCACAGGGATCCCACTTCCCCATATGCAGTCAAGTCAGAAGAGGGAGGAAATGAGAACACAGGAAGAAAGCCATGATGAGAAAGAAAATCTTATTCTTAAGGCATACGAAAATATTTACTGAGTGCATACTAGATTTCAGACACTAAATTAAGTGCTTTATATTTACTACTTAATATTCACACAACCTAAATGGTAGGCACTATTATTATTCCCATTTACAGGTAAGGAAATCATAGCTTATAAAGAACTTGTCTGTGATACTAAAATCCATGCTTTTACCCACTCTGTTAAGCTGCCTCAAAGATTACTTCCTTAAAAATAATGGCTTCTAGGAAGCACCATGAAGTATCTCTGCGTTCCCAACTTTGAATAATTCTCACCTGAAAGCAGACTAAGCCACAGAGGGCAAGGACCCGTCCTTTCATGCCACGGCTGAGCCAACCCTTTTTCCAAAAGTAGGCAGCAGGCAGTATATAGGCAAGGCCTACAAGGCGCCCCCACATCCGATGTGAGTACTCCATGTACCAGATGAACTTGAATTCTGCCAGCGTCATATCATGGTTCAAGCTGGGTGAAAAGGGAAGTCAAAGAAAAAGATGAAACATCCAATTTTTATTTCCCTATTGGGTACCAGAACATCCTTTACTGCTTGGGAGATCTTCCCTCTTCCTCGTCAATGTCCTCAGGATCTTTTTTGAATTGCGGGCTTAGGGTAGGGAACTCACTAAACATAACTGAACTAAATGCGAGCATACGTTGGAGATACTGCAAGGTCGATTCCAGACCACTGCAGCAAAGCTATTATTACAAGAAAATGAACCACAACTTTTTGGTTTCTCAGTACCTCCTAAGTTTGTTTACAATATACAGTGGTCTATTAAGTATGCAATAGCATTATGTCTACAACAAGCAATGTATATACCTTAACTAAAAAATACTTATTGCTTTTGATATTTAGCTTTGGCATAACACCTTTGTTACATTCAGTGGAAGCATATTAAAATGTTACTGTTAACTACAGACCCTAGCTTGCATTGCCTGTACTTTTCCCCACATATCTATTTTCAACACCTGCAATGTTGACATTCATTTGTTCTCCCTTATGCGAAAATGTTTTTTTATTTGTATATTTAATCATCATTGTCCACTCTAGGCATCCCTAAATTATACCGTCTCAGTCTTTATTCTCTATTTTTCCTTGTGGTTTCATATATGCCCCCAGCCCTTCTTCCTCTGTCATACTCACATTCAGCTTCATTCAGTATACTTATGCTATTGTGCTACAATCAGGCAGTATTGGGCTATTCATTTCTGAATTTTCACAATCAGTCCAATTACACACAATCTGTATTCCTTCAGCACCAATTGCCCAATCTCTGCCCGATTTCTATCTCCTGATAACCCTTGTCTTAACTTCAATTCTCCAAGTTCACTCATTAAGGTTAGTTCATATTAATGAGACCATACAGTTTTTTTCCTTTTGTTTCTGGCTAATTTCACCCAGCATAATGTCCTCTCAAATTTCATCCACACTGTTACATGCTTCACGACTTCATTATGTCTTATAGCTATGTAACATTTCATCGTATGTATATACCACAGCTTGTCTAGCCAGTCACCCACTGATGAGTATTTGGGCCCTTTCCATTTCTTGGTAATCATAAATAATACTGCTATAAACATTGATGTGCAAATGTTTGTTTGTGTTCTTGCCCTCAGGTTCTCTGGATATACCTAGTAATGAGATTGCTAGATCATATGGCAATTCTATACTTAGCTTCCTGAGGAACTGCCAAACTGCCTTCCAGAGCAATTGTATCATTTTACAGTTCCACTAACAGTGGATGACAGTGCCTCTTTCTCCACATCCTCTCCAGCATTTGTCATTTTGTTTATTTTGATAATGGCCATTCAAGTGGGTGTCAGATAGATTATGGTGGCTAAGGCATGTCTATACACTTAGGTTGGATTGCATGATGCATGAAAACAACTTTTTAAAAATGAACAGAGAGAGGGTGGGCCATGGTGACTCAGCAGGCAGAGTTCTCAGGTGCCACACCAGAGACCCGGGTTCAATTCCTGGTACCTGCCCATGCAAAGAAAAAACAGAGAGGGGTGCAAGGGTAGTTCAGTGGTTGAATTCTTACCTGCCGTGTGGGAGACCCAGGATCGATTCCCAGTCTATGCACTTCCCCCAAAACAAACAAACAAAAATTCAACAAATGGTGCTGCAATAATGGGGTACTCACATGGAAAAATAATGAAACGTGACCCTGCCACACAGCATACCACAAAAAAAAATGAACAGAGAGAAACAAGTGCTAGAGAAAATGTGGAGGAAGAGATGTCTCTATTCACTGTTGGTAGGGAAAATGAGAGGTGCATCCCTTAGGGCACAGTCGTGGTTCCACAGGAGGCTAGAGGGAGAGTCGCCATATGATTCTGAAACCCCATTGCTCAGTATATACCTGGAAGAACTGAGTGTGGGGACAGGAATGGACATTTGCACACTAGTGTTTATGGCAACAATGTTCCCGATCCACAATGGATGGAGATGGCCCAAGGGTACAATGACTGAGGAAAAGAAGAGAAAACTATCGTATGTACATACTGAGCACCTGCAAGAAGGAATGAAGTTGTGTGGCATGTAACTAGGTGTATGAACCTTAAGGACTGTATGTAGAATGATATGTCAGAAACAAAAAGACAAATATTATCGATAATGCCTCAATCAGATGGACTAACTATAATATAAAAGCTCCATGAACTGAAGTCAAGAACATGAGTTACCAGGAAGCTAAGTATAGAACTGTTACATGATCCGGCAATACCATTGCTAGGTATCTATTCAGAGGACATGAGGGCCAGAACACAAATGGACATTTGCACACCAATGTTTATATCAACATTGTTAACAATCGCCAAGAGATGGAAACAGCCCAAATGTTCATCAACAGACGAGTGGCTAAAAAAAGCTGTGGTATGTACATATGATGGAATATTATGCAGCTGTAAGACAGAATAAAGTCATGAAGTATGTAACAACGTGGATGGACCTTGAGGGCATTATTCTGAGTGAGATTAGCAAGAAAAAAAAGCACAAATACTGTATGATCTCGCTGACATGAACTAACATTATGAATGAACTTGGAGAATTTCAGTGAAGAACAGAAGTTATCAGGAGATGGAAATACGGCAGATTGGGTAACTGGGAGCTGAAGGGATACAGATTGGGCAACAGGACTGATTGTAAAAATTCAGAAATGGATAGCACAATACTACTTGATTGTAGCACAATAATGTAAGTACACTGAATGAAACTGAATGTGAGGATACAGATAGGAGGGCTGGAGGCATATATGAAACTAGAAAGACTAAGACTGAGATGGTATAATCTAGGAATGCCTAGAGTGTACAATGATAGTGACTAAATGTACAAGTTAAAAAATGCTTTTGCATGAGAAAGAACAAAGGAATGTCAGTATTGCAGGGTGTTGTAAATAGATGGTCATTCATATTTTAAAACTTCAACTTCTGTATAAGACTAAAGCAAAAAACGTTTATTTGGCATAAAATTTATTATTTTGAGTAGTGCATCTCCTAATATAACTTATATGGACATGCTAATTTAACACCATAAGTACATGAAACCTTGACTAGGGCATGAGATTTTGTTGGTTTTGTTGGCCCTGATATATCCCAGAGTAATTTGGGTACTGAATACAGAAGTATTTACAAAGTTCTCCTGGGGTACTGGGGAGAAAGGAGGAAATATTCAACTTCCCCATTTGGAGAATTTCTGATATTCTCGCAAGCAGTGGGGACAACCAAACAAACAGGGTGAGCCCTCGATCTTGGGGTTCATCCCTACGAAACTTATTCCTGCAAAGGACTGGCCAAGCCTACTTAAAATTAGGTCTAACAGTCATCCCCAGAGAGCCTCTTTTGTTGCTCAGATGTGGCCTCTCTCTCTCTAAGCCAACTCGGCAGGTGAACTCACTGTCCTCCCTCCTACGTGGGACATGACTCCCAGGGTGTAAACCTCCCTGGCAACGTGGGACAGAAATCCCAGGATGAGCCCGGACCCAGCATCAAGGGATTGAGAAAGTCTTCTTGACTAAAAGGGGGAAGAGAGAGATGAAACAAAATAAAGTTTCAGTGGTTGAGAGATTTCAGACAGAGTTGAGAGGTTATTCTCATGCATTATACAGACATTTATTTTTAGTTTATGGTGTATCTGGAGTGGTTGGAGGGAAGTACCTGAAACTTTTAAGCTATATTCCAGTAGCCTTGATTCTTGAAGATGATTGTATAAAGATATAACTTTAACAATGTGACTGTGTGATTGTGAAAATCTTGTGTCTGATGCTCCTTTTATCTGGGGTATGGACAGATGAGTAAAAATATATATATAAATAAATAATAGGGTGGACAAATGATAAAATAAATTGGACAGATGGAAATATAAGTGGACAATGAGAGGGAGGGGTATGGTGTATGTTATGTATGAGTATTTTCTTTTAATTTTTTTTCTGGAGTGATGTAAATGTTCTAAAAATGATCATGGTGATGAATACACAACTATATGATATTGTGAGCCACTGATTGTATACCATGTATGGTATGTATGTGTGTAAGAATTCTCAATAAAAATATTAAAAAAACATACTTATTGCTAAAAAAAACTAGGCATCATGTCAGCCTTCACCAAGTTGTACTCCTTTTGCTAGTGGAGGGTCTTGCCTCGATGTTGAGGGCTGCTGACTGATCAGGGTGGTAGTTGCTGAAGGCTGGGGTAGCTGTGGAGATTTCTTAATATGAGACAACAATGAAGTTTCCTTCATTGATCGACTCTTCCTTTCACAAAAGACTTCTCTGTAGCATATGATGCTGTTTGGTAGCATTTTACCCACAGTAGACTTCTTTCAAAATTGGAGTCAATTCTTTCAAACCCTGCTGCTATTTTGTCAACTAAGTTTATATAATAGTCTAAATCCTTTGTAATCATTTCAAAAATATTCACAGAATCCTCACCAGGAGTAGAATCCATCTCAAGAAATAATTTTCTTTGCTCATCCATAAGAAGCGACTTCTCACCATTCAAATGTTATTATGAGATTTCAGCACATCAATCATATCTTCAGGCTTCACTTCTAATTTTAGTTCTCTTGCTATTTCCACCACATTTGCAGTTACTTCCTCCCCTTAAGTCTTGAATCCCTCAAAATCAGCCATGAGGGGCATGGTCAACTTTCCCCAAACTCCTATTAATATATTTTTACTCCTCCTATGAATTATGAATGTTCTTAATAGCATCTAGAATGGTGAATCCTTTCCAGAAGGTTTTCAATTTACTTTGCTCAGATCCATCAGAGTAATCACTATCTATGGCAGCTATAGCTTTATGAAATGTGTTTCTTAAATAATAAGACTTAAACTCAAAATGACTCTTTGATCCATGGGCTGCAGAAAGGATGTTATGTTAGTAGACATGAAAACAACATTCATATCAATGTACATTTCCATCTTAGGAGACCAGGTGTACTACTGTCAATAAGCAGTAATATTTTGAAAGGAATCTATTTTGCTGAGTGGTAGGTCTCTCAACAGTGGCCTTAAAACATTCAGCATTCAGGTTGCTAACAGATACACTGTCATCCAGGCTTTGATGTTCTATTTATAGAGCACAAGCAGAGTAGACTTGGCAGAATTCTTAAGTGCCCTACGATTTTGAGAATGGTAAATGAGAACTAGCTTCAACTTAAAGTCACCAGCTGCATTAGCCCCTAACAAGAGTCAGCCTGTCCTCTGACACTTTGAAGTAAGGCACTGACTTGTCTTCTCTAGCTATAAAAGTCCGGAATGGCATCTTCTTCCAAAAGAAGACTTTTATCTACATTGAAAATCTGTTGTTTAGTACAGTCATGTTCATAAATTATCTTAGTTAGATCTCTGGATAACTTACTGCAGCTTCTACATCAGCATGTGCTGCTTTGCCTTGCACTTTTATGTTACGGAGATGGCTTCTTTTCGTAAATCTCATCAATCAACCTCTGCTAGCTTCAAACTTTTCTTCTGCAGTTGCCTCATTTCTCTTAGCCTTCAGAGAATTCAACAGAGTTAGGGCCTTGTTCTAGATTAAGTTTTGGTTTAACGGAATATGTGTGGCTGGTGTGATCTACTATCCAGACCAATAAAACTTTCTATTTATCAGTTGTGTGTTCACTGGAGTAGCACTTTAAATTTTCTTTTAGAATTCTTCCTTTGCATTCACAACTTGGCTAAGTGCTTGGCACAGGAGGCCTAGTTTTCGGCCTATCTCAGCTTTCAACATGCCCCCCTTGCTAATCTTAATCATTTCTAGCTTTTGATTTAAAGTGAGAGATCTGGGACTCTTACTTTTACTTGAACACTTAAGAGGCCATTGTAGCATTAACTGGCCTAATTTCAATACCGTTATATTTCATGGAACAGGAACACCAAAGGAGAGGGAGAGAGACGAAGGAACAGCAGAAAGGTGGAATAACGTGGCCGGTCAATGGAGTAGACAGAACACACACAATATCGATTAAGAGCACCATCTTATACAAGCATGGTTTGCGGTGTCCCAAAACAACTGCAACAATAACATCAAAGATGACTGTTCACAGAACACCATAACAGATACAATAATGAAAAAGTTTAAAATATGATGAATATTACCAATATGTGACACAGAGTCAAGAAGTGAGCACATGCTACTGGAAAAATGGTGCCAATAGGCTTGATGCAAGGTAAATCAATCTGTAAAAAAATGCAACATCGCCAAAGCACAAGGTATGCCTGTGTCAAGAAATGAATGTAACCATTCTGAAGTGTTTAAATAAGCAAACAAATGAGTGGGCCTGACGGGATTCTTAACTAATTTTCTCAATACTTACATTTTAAATTCTGGAAATTGCTGGTATTTTTGGAATTCTGCTTCCCATTCACCTTGACTTGTAGGTGGTTTCATTTCTTTTATTAAATGCCAGTCTACCATCGAGAGGCCAGACTCTGTCAACCTTAAGATGGGAAATAAATTTTTGGTGTGTATGTCTATATAATGCTGGATTAACTCATAAATGAATTTTTATAGCAACAAGTGATTATGAACTTAACCCCTCTATTTTTTTTAAATTTTTTTAATTCAACATGACAACATAAAAACACATTCTTACCATACGATCATTCCATTTTTGATATATAATCAATAACTCACAATACATCACATAGTTATATATTCATCATGATAATTTCTTAGAAAATTTGCATTAATTCAGGAAAAGAAATAAAAGAAAACAGAAAAAAATTCATACATACCATACCCCTTACCCCTCCCTTTCATTGATCACTAGCATTTCAATCTACTAAATTTATTTTAACATTTGTTCCCCTTATTATTTATTCATTTTTAATCCATATGTTTTACTCATCTGTCGATAAGGTAGATAAAAGGAGCATCAGACACAAGGTTTTCACAATCATACAGTCACACTGCAAAAGCTTTGTCATTATACAATCATCTTCAAGAAACATGGCTACTGGAACACAGCTCTACATTTTCAGGCAGTTCCCTCCAGCTTCTGTTATGCATTAACTAAAAAGGTGATACCTACTTAATGAGTAAGAATAACCTCCAGGATAACCTCTCAAGTCTGTTTGGGATCTCTCAGCCATTGACACTTTATTTTGTCTCATTTCTCTCCTCCCCCTTTCAATCGAGAAGGTTTTCTCAATCCCTTGATACTGAGTCTCAGCTCATTCTAGGATTTCTGTCCCACGTTGCCAGGAACGTCCACACCCCTGGGAGTCATGTCCCACATAGAGAGGGGGAGGGCAGTGAGCTTGCTTGTCATGTTGGCTGAGAGAAAGAGGCCACATTTGAGCAACAGAAAGCATTTTCTCCAAAAGGAACTAGGGCTTCTAAAATATGAGGCTGATTCTAAGCCTAAGGGTGGAAATGAACAAGATGAGCCTGGAACATTTCATCATACCAGAAAGCAAGGATGCTATCAAAGGTTACTGGGGTCCTGTCAAAGAAACTCAGGAGTTAACGGGGAAAGGCTCACACTGACTAAAGATGGCACAATTTGAACAAAGCATCATCATCACCCTCATCTTGCAATGGATTAAAACATATCAAATATATTTAAATGTATGAGCTCATAATGATACTTAAAAACTCAAACACCTTTCTGGTTACTTTTGGAGGATGCTCGGGAACCAATTTATTATTTTGAAAATCGGTAGATAAAGGGAAAGAACCAAACATATCTTCTGCCTTTCCAATGCAAATTATACTTCCTGGTAACCAGACAGGTGATGAGGAAAAGTTTCTATTCAGAGTAGAGCTAAGGAAAATTAAAACATTACAATTTTGCAATGCTAATGAAATAACGAATATAGGCAATGGTCATCAGTAGTTGTTGACATCTTTAATAGTTACCAGACATTATGAATGCTCTAATGGAATAAAACACCATCACCCATGAAGTAGTTTTGCATTCCCCCACCCCATTCTATCCTGATCAAGAAACTATCAGTTTACAGGAAATAATAGGGGACAAAGGGACATGTTAACATTACAGTTATATAATCAGCAGAATCCAGACACTGGGAGACTTTATAAGACAAATGTTTCTTCAACAACAACAAAAAAACTGCAAGGATAGAGAGAGGGGAGAGGGAAAGGGAGAACCTATAGGATTAAAAAGACCAAAGAAACATATTAATTGTGATTTATTGAACTTATTTGGTTTAATTAAAATAAACTGTTAAAAAATTGAGACAAATTTAAAGTTTAAATGGAAGGATTAAAAAGTAAACAAACTCACAAACAATGCACAGCCAACAGTTAAAACCTAAGCCAATCTTTACGAAGAGCTCCTATTAAACCTAAACTGTTCTATGGCAGGGCAAGCCATCAGACATTTTCCCTCTTTGGGACTTAGTTGCTCCATCTGTAAAATAAGGGGGCTAGATTAGATGATCTGTAAGGTCCTTCCCTCCTTGGGCATGCTGTAACTCTACAGATAACCCAAATAGGTGACTTTCTGGTGATTACTCACCTAGTTACTCCACCAAGAATAACTGCTCCAGCCACTGTTCCACTGCAGATCAGGAGCCAACGGCCCACCACCCGTTCAGCAGCCTTCGAGGGAAGGGACATTTTACCCCTTCCAGATTGCAAAGATACTTCAGAGATGGTGCTGTATTGCCCTGGCCTCAATGGGCGCCTGATCCCACAGCTGCAACCACACTAGGATCAAGACAGGCAATTACAACCAGAGAAGGAGAAAAGCCTTGCTCCGCTGCTGCCCACATTCAACTCTACTGTGTGAGGTAGAGTAGTACCCTGTCAGGTTTCAACTTCATGGCTACCGCCCTTTAAATCATCACCTTTTATCTGGATTACAGAATTCACCTTCCAAGTGGTTTCCCTGCCTCCAGTCCTCCAATCCAATTGGGCATACTTCTCCCTAACTTAACTCCACACTTTAGATATAGAATATTTTCTTTCTCTTCTGTCTTTACACGTGATTTCTCTTCATCTGGGATACTCTCTGAACCTTGATGCTAACACCTACTGAAGACCTCAGTCTAGATGTCACCTTCTCTGGGAAGTGTTCCTTGACCTTCTCAAGTCTGCATGGTGCCCCCTGGACACCCTCCTATAGTGCAGTGTACCTCCCCTATCTCAGCTCTTAACACTCTGTAACACATTTTAGGTTCATTTATCTGTGTCTCCCACTAAGCTAAGAGCTGAGATGGTAGGGTCTGGTCAGAGGCTGCTCTTTTCCTTCTGTAATCTGTGTTTCTAGAACAGTGCCCTCACCTAACAACCTTAATGATTTGACAAATGAATAAATGAATGAATGAATTGTAACATCCTCCAGGAGAGCCATCTTATTGTATTTATCTTCCTATTCCTGGTTCCTAATATACCATAACTGCCCAATAATTATAAGTTGAGTGAAAAAACATCCTCTCTTTTAGCTCTATCCCATGTTCCGTTTCTTGCTTCTAACTGAATAACAGTAGACAGATCACGCATATTAAGCCTCAATTTCCTTCTCAGCAGAACTGGGGTTAAAGTCCCTACCCTGACTACCTTGGGGGGCTTTTAGCAAAAATCAAATACATAGGTAAAACTTCCTGAGCACTGACGAGATGCTAGGACTTTTATGTGTATTAAATTAGGTAGTCCTCACAACATTTTGAAGTAGGTACATTTATCCCCTATTTGACATATGAGGAAATTGAAGCACAGAAAAGTTATATAATTTGGCCAGTATCGCACAGTAAGTGGTAGGGCAGAATTCCAATTCAGGGACTCAGGATACAACAAAATACTTTGTATAGTTATAAGGAGCTACGGAAATGTGATGTGGCTCTATTTATTATCTCTATCCTGGCCGTGCCATCATCTCCACTTCTACAACTCCTGAGTCCGCTAGGGCGCAGTACCTGTGCTCTAGGCGCCATTCTAGGAACAAGGAGCCGAAGACACGGGTTCCCCAACAAGGATCTCAAAGGCAGAAAGAGCAAGCGCTGCATAATGACAGATCACGACCACCACCTCCACACACCAGCGATCTTCAGCCTCCTTTCTCCAGAAAGAAAAGCACTTCCAGGTCACCCAGCGCATGCTCCGCCTCTCAGGAAGCCGCGAAAGGATAACCACTGCGTCTGCGCCGCCGACTCCGCTTTCGCGGAGTCTTCTGGGACCTGGGAATCGGGAACGCGCAGGGTCGCGCGGAGCCGTTGAGGACGCGCTTGTGCAACCGCGCGCGCCTGAAGCGAGACTGCGAGGAGACTGAAGACCAAGGAGTGAGGAGCGTGTCCAGCATGAAAAGGCAGGGGCTCTCCACAGAGCGGAAACGCGCGCGGATACCATCGGGAAAGGCTGGTACGGAAGGTGGCGAGCTAGAGGGTCTCTGGGCGGGTTGGCGCGGGTGCTGGAGTGCTCACCTAGGAATGGTTTCCTCAGTTCCTCACAGTCCCTGCGCCGCACATTTTGTCACCAGGCTTTAAACGCGAGGAAACGGAGGCCCTAAGAAGGGGTATGTAGCAGAGTGGCCCAGCACTGGAGCCAGATGTTGTAGGTTCGAATCCTGGCGCCACTATGCGTCGTCGTGCGACCTTGTTCAAGTTGGCTCACTTCTTCAGCGTCGTGTTTGCCATCGCCACTTGAGGACACCAGGACTCTGCTCACGGCATGGCTGTGAAACTTAATGTCAGGCGCTGAGCACAGTGTCTAATCTTATCATCCAGTGACCTGTAGCTGCTGCGACGGGGGATGGGACTTGTCCCCCAAACCACACAGCTACCAAATGGCAGGGTTGTGGCCTCTGCAAGTCCTGAATTCTTCCTACCGCATCAGCTTGGATGGCAGGGAAGTTGGCAAATCCCTCCTCGCTCCATGAATTTTTGTTTGCTGTCAACCAGCGGTTCTCAAACTTATTTTTTTTTTTTTTTTACCTCAGGACCCCTTTACCCTCTAAAAATTATTGCGGACCTTAAAGAGCTTTTATTTATATGTGTTTATATATCGATTTTCACCGCATTAGAAATTAAATTTGAGAAATACAAACAATACTTAATTTGTTAGGAAAGAACCATAATAAATCCCATTATATGTTACCATTAATAATAATGTTTATTTTTATGGAAATAACTGTATTTCACAAGGTTTTAAAAATAGCAGAGTGGCGATGTTTGACATTTTTTGCAAATCTCTTTAGTCTCTGGCTTAAGGGAAGACAATCAGATTCTTACACCTGCTTCTGCAGCCAGTTGGACTTATCAGATCGCCTTCTCTGTAGAGTCAAAAAGTAGCACTCTACACCTGTGAGAGAATGAGAAAGAAAAAAGCAAATAAAATATTAGTATTATGAAAATAACTCCAGAGTTACCTGGGCTATCGCACTTTGAGAACTGCTGCTTCAAACAAATCTCTGATTCCTAAAGCAACTTTCGGTTTCTTAGGACAACTGCCTTCTGTCTAGTCTTTTGTGATTATCTCCACCCTCTCTTGGCCAGGGTCCTTTCTGATGTGAGGCGAATAGTGGCCCTGCAGCATTGTCTTGTTAGACTGACCTGACAACTGATTTGGGTATCAGGAAATTCATGGAGTTATGTAGTATTGTGTTAAGAACATAGAGTAGCATTTAACTGTCAAGGTTTGAGGCTTATTATTTTATTTTAACTAAATGCTAGTAGGTGACAGGAATTTTTGTTTTTCAAATTAAAACTTGCTTTTTTATTATAAAAAATATCAGGTGAAAAATTTCAAGCAATATAGAAAAGTATAAAGAAGAAAGTAAAAATACATTCAAATCCCTCCATTCATCTGTTTTCAGTATGTGAACATCCTCTTAGGTATCATTGCAGGTAAATGTGCATTCAGTATTCTAAATCTTAAAAAATTATGTGCTTAGTCCCACTGATGTGAACGGACATTCGAGAATAAACTTGAAATATGTCATTGGTAACAGAGTTCAGCAGGAGTTAGAAACAGGGTAAGACAATGGGTAATTGAAGCTGAAGGGATACAGACTGTGCAACAGGACTAGATACAAAAACTCAAAAATGGACAGCACAATAATACCTAATTGTAAAGTAATCATGTTAAAACACTGAATGAAGCTGCATCTGAGCTATAGGTTTTTGTTTTGTTTTGTGTTGTTTTGTTTTGATTTTACTATTATTACTTTTATTTTTTTTCTCTATATTAACATTCTATATCTTTTTCGGTTATGTTGCTAGTTCTTCTAAACCAATGCAAATGTACTAAGAAATGATGATCATGCAGCTATGTGATGATGTTAAGAATTAATGATTGCATGTGTAGAATGGTATGATCTCTAAATGTTGGGTTAATTTCTTTTTTTCTGTTAATTAAAAAAAAAAAAAAGAGAAGGGATAATTGGAGATGAAGGGATACAGACTGTACAACGGGACTGGATATAAAAACTCAGAAATGGACAGCACAATACTACCCAATTGTAATGCAATTATGTTAAAACACTGAATGAAGCTGCATGTGAGGTATAGGTTTTTTGTTTTTGTTTTTTTTGTTTTTTTTCTTTCTATTATTGTTTTAATTCTTATTCTGTTGTCTTTTTATTTCTTTTTCTAAATCGATGCAAATGTACTAAGAAATGATGAATATGCAACTATGTGATGTTATTAAGAATTACTGATTGTACATGTAGATTGAAATGATTTCTAATTGTTTTGTTAATTCTTTTTTTAATTAATAAAAAAAAATTATGTGCTTAACTTAGAGGAGAAACTGAAGGCTCTGTTTACATCACACTTTTTAGTGTAAATACATGAATTTTTAAAAATGAATTTGTAATTATTTAGCCTCTAGGAAATATTTGAGTGACTCTTGTGTGCCATTATAGAACACTGCTTGATCTGATGAGTGATAATAAAGATTTCTTACATAAGGACTTTAGGAACTTGAGATTAAGTAGAAGTGATCAGATGCCTATGTACTTAAATAATGAGGTAGAAAGTAATTAGTGTTTTAAAGAGAAATAATTAGTGTCATAAAGAGAAACATAATTCATGAAGTATTATATGAGTTCAAGAGAGGAAAGTAGTTCCTAATTTGGGAGAGAAGGAAAATCATGGAAATTTGATCAAAGTGAGTCTGGGAAAATTTTAGCATTCAAAGATAGAGCTGGAAGGACTTTTTAGATTAAGGAGATTACATAGCAAGAGCAGGGGTGAGGTTTTGGGGAAACTGTAGGCATATAGAAGAAATAATATGTAGTTTATTAGAATCATAACAATAACTAATACTTTTTGAATACTTAGTAGATGCTGTGCACTTTACCTAGATTATCTCATTTAATCCTCCCTACTCAGGTAGATACTAAAACCTACCCTGTTTTATTGAAAGCTGAGGCTTAGGTTAAATAACTTGGCAGGATCACACAATAAATAAGTAGTGGCATCAGAATTTGAACTCACTTCCTGCTCTTACCTAGATATTCCTTATAAAGAAGATAAAACATATTCTGCAAGCACTGGGAAGCCCTGAAGGAATCTGAACTGGGATGTGATGAGGCCCGTATTTTAGGAAGATTAATTTGACATTCAGTGTATATTTTCCTCAATATTATTTCTCATATGTATAGCAGTGTACTTATTTTATAGTTCAGAGACATCAATTTAATAATTAATGTGGTATTTCATTGCGTTCATGGGTCCTAGTTTGCTTATCTATGTCCCTATTATTGGACATTTGGATATTGGGAGCAAAATGTAAAATACTTATGGTAAATTGGTCTGAATGGGTGATGCATTCATGATTTTCCATTATTCTCCATGTATTTTAGGAGCACCAAATGGATTTCTCATGGAAGTGTGTGTAGATTCAGTGGAGTCAGCTGTGAATGCAGAAAGAGGAGGTAAGAGAAATTAGAGAATGAGTGACATTTGGCAATTCTTTTGAGTCTTAAAATGAATCCTATGAACTGATCTTGGGAATACTTGTGATCTCTAAGCATCCTAGTAATGCTTTCAAAAAACAACCAACTAAAAAACGTGCTGGGATTATGATATTCCAGTCTTACTTGCCCAGCAGATCACATTTGTGTCAAGTATCCACAATTTTGGTCTTAGTCATTAACTTCCATTTTTTTTGAGTTTAGCAAAGATTTAATTTTTCAAACCATTGATTTAAAGATGTTTTCAGAGATGTGTTGCCATTTTCATTAACTTTTTAGGACTCTTTTTTTTTACCTTAAGGTTTATTTATTTGTTTTGTACTCTGAACTTAGTTTTTGATAAGAAGCATAGAAATTTTGTTAATCTCAGGATCAAGATTTTTTAACTTTTTATATGGAAAATTTCAAACATATACAAAAATAGAGAGAATAGCTTAATGAACTCCTATGTACCCATTTATCAGCTTCACCTATTTTCAACACATGGCTAATCTAGTTTTATTTCTAATAGGGGTTGGCAAATGTTTTCTGTAAAGAGCGCAGATAGTATTTGTTTTTGCCTTTGTTGACCATATTTGATCTTTGTTGCCTAGTCTTTTTCTTCTTTCTTTTTTTTTTTTTTAAATATTTTTGTTGTAAAACCTTAACAAACAAACATACAAAAACATTCTATACATGGTATAGAAATCATGTATAGATATGGCTCACAATATCATCTCATAGTTGTGTATTCATCACCATGATCATTTTTTTGAACATTGCATCACTCCAGCAAGAGAAATAAAAAAGAAGAAACTCATACATACCATACCCCTTACCCCTCCCTCTCGTTGACTATTAGTATTTCAGTCTACTCAATTTATTTTAACCTTTGGTCCCCCTATTTGTTTATTTTTTATCCATATTTTTTATTGATCTGTTCATACCTTAGATAAAAGGAGCATCAGACAAGGTTTTCATAATCACACAGTCACATTGTAAAAGCTGTATCATTATACAATCATCTTCAAGAATCATGGCTGCTGGGACACAGCTTAGGTACTTCCCTCTAGCCACTCCAGTCTATATAATGCATAAGGATAACCTCCAGGATAATCTCTTGACTTTGTTTGAAATCTCTCAGCCACTGACACTTTGTCTCATTTCTCTCTTCCCCCTTTTGGTTGAGAAGGTTTTCTCAATCCCTTGATGCCAGGTCCCGGCTCATCCAGGGATCTCTGTTCCATGTTGCCAGGGAGATTTACACCCCTGGGAGTAGTGTCCCATGTAGAGGGGAAGAGCAGTTTGTTTGCTTGCCATGTTGGCTTAGAGAGAAAGGCCACGTCTGAGCAACAAAAGAGGTTCTCTGGGGATGATGCTTAGGCCTAATTTTTTTTTTAACATAACTTTCTTTTTTCTTAGGCCTAATTTTAAGTAGGCTTAGCCTATCCTTTGCAGGGATAAGTTTCATAGGGGTGAACCCCAAGATTGAGGGCTCAGCCTGTTGATTTGGTTGCCCCGAACGATCTTTTAAAAATGCGAAAACATCCTTAATTTGGCAATGCAAAGGAATGGAGTTCTGATGCATGCTACAACATGGGTAAACCTTGAAAACATTATACTAAATAAAAGAAATCAGTCACAAAATACTACATATTGTATGACTTCATATATGAAATGTCCAGAATAGGCAAATATATGGAGGCAGAAAGTAGATTAATGGTTGCCTAGGACTGCAGGAGATAGTGAGAATTGACTGCTAAAGGGTACAGGGTTTCTTTTTGGATTGATGAAAATGTTCTAAAATTGTGGTGAATGGTTGCACAACGCTGTGAGTATACTAAAACTACTATTGCATTGTACACTTTTAAATGGGTGAATTGTGTGGTGTGTGATTTCTCAATAAAGCTGTTATTTTAAAAAGCACAAAATATTCTTATAAGACATAATAAAAATAGGCTGTGGGCGTTTGCTGACCCCTGATCTACCTTCCCTCTTCCAATTCCAGATTATTTTGAAGCAAATCCCAGACATCATATCACTTTATCTTAAGTACTTCAGTATGTTATCTCTAAAATTTAAGGATTTTTTTTAACATAACCACAATATCACTAACGTACCTTTAAAAAAATGACAGTATTCTGTAATATCAAATATGCATCAGTTTTCACATTTTCTTGATTGTCTCATAAATGTTTTTTTTACAGTTGGTTCTTGAATCAGGATCTGGAAATTTCATTTGTTTGATGTGTCTCTTAAGTCTTTTTCAGTCTATTAAGTTTTCCCTTTCTTTCTTCTTTCTGTTACTGCTTTTTTTCCCTTTATACTTTATTTATTGAAGAAACTGCAGTGTTCAGAAACTTTTAGAGTATCGCATTCTCAGTTTTGCTGATTGTACACTTGTGGTGCCATTTAATATGTTCCTCAGACCCCTATGTTTCCTGTAAAGTTGTAGTTAGGCCCAGAGGCTTGGTCAGATTCAGATTTGAGCTTTTAGCAGGACTACTGCATAGATATGTCACATCAGGAGGACATAATATCTTGTCTTCTGTTTTTATGATATTAACCTTGCTCAGTCAATTCAGGTATTGTCAGCCTTGTCCATCTTTGTAAAGTTTTCTGTCAGCTTTTCACCTACTATATTTTAGCAATATATTTCAGTAATGCAAAATGGTAACATACTAATTCTATCATTTAGTTTTCATTTATTGGCTAGAATATGTCTATAGAAAACTTCCCTATCAGCTATTTGGTTACCCTTACAGCTATTTGGTTCAGTTTGTACAAGAAAGGCAGGATAAATGCTCCCCTTATTTACTAGTTTTTAAAATAATGAATTTGTTCTCTAGCCTCCAGTGAATTATTTTATCATTATAAACCTAGATTAAGACATATTTGATGTATTTCACTCCATTGTAGTTATTCTTCTTATTGAAGCTCAAATATCTTATCTTTGGCCTGTTGGGTTCTCTTCGAGTTGGTTCCTGAAACCTTTTCGTTTTTCTCTTTTTTTTTTTTTTTTATTTTTTATTAGAGAAATTATGGGTGTACAGAAAAATCATGCATAAATGTGGAATTTCTATATACTATCCTACCACCAACACTTGCATTGGTGTGGAAAATTTGTTACAATTGATAACACTTTTTTTTTGTACTTCTATTTTTTTAATACTAGTTACATTTCTTACAATTGAGGAAAGGTTTTTAAAGTAATATTGAGCTACTGTTTATAGTTTATGTAGGGGTATTTTTTCGCTGTATTCCCGACCTATTATTATTATTACTATTTTTTTCATGCATATCTTTATTTTATTACTCATCTACCCATATACTGGATAAAGGGAGTGTCGGTCACAAGGTTTTTACAGTCACATGATAAAAACTGTAGTTACACAATCATTATCAAAGATCAAGGCTACTGGATTACAGTTCAACAATTTCAAGTATTTCCTTTACACTTCTGATACACGAGAAACTCAAAAGAAATATGTATATAATGAGTTAGTAGTCATAATCATTTGTTAAATCCAAGTTTCTCTAGCTACACCTCCTCCTTCTCACTGGATCATTCTCTCAGTCTTCAGGTATATCTGGACAATGACCATTTTAGCTTTTTTGTGCTGGAAAGGGGTTTTGACCTTATAGGGTAGAGAAATGAGACTTGTTGATGTTCTTGGAGGTGGTTCCTCTAAGTGGAAGTCCTTGTATGAATTTTTAACTCTAAGACATGCTACTCTGAGATTGATGAGAGCATTGTTTAGTATAAAGGATTTATAAATTCAATAATCCCTTAGAATCTTCTCACTAAAGGAGGACATTCCCTGGTTTTTGACATGACCCGAGCATCTATTATTCTTGAAATTATCTTGATTTACGCTATGCAAAAGTAACTTGCCCTTTTCTTAAAACTTAGCATAATAAAAACTCTTTTGGAACAGATTATGTATTTTCTTACCAACAAAGAGTTAGAGTCCGACTATGGTCAGTCAATCCAAAAACTTTCCCTTTATTTTAAGTTGCTTCCTTATGCATGGAGAGACAATCCTGTAACACAAAATTTTAAGAGACTTAGCTTGGCCTAACTTGAATTCACTCTTAAATTTGATCATCAGTAATACAATGTGCAGAATATATTTGGGCTTAATGGAATTTTATCTAGTTTTATAATTTTATTTCTGTCAGACTATTTTTAAGAAATTGTCCTATATTTGAAAATATATATAAATAGTTTGTTATTTAATAAGAGCTTATTTTAGACTAATAATTTTTGAACAATGCTTTTATCACAGGTGCTAGTCGGATTGAATTATGTTCTGGTTTGTTGGAGGGAGGAACCACACCCAGCATGGGTAAGTGTCTATTTTTCACAGCATTTTTTAATAGGCAATTATAGAGCCTAGAGGCAATTGATATTTATTTTCATTGGAATACTTTACTGATGTAATTTTAACTTTATTATGGTATTGTATGAGTTAGAAATGCACATTGTTGTAAATAACAGAGACTCTATTAAAGACTTGATCAAATAGATGTTTTTTTTCCTCACATATTAAAAAATTGAGAGGTAGGTTTTACTATTAACATTGGTTTAGTTGCTCTGTCATAATATTAAGGACCTAGGCCTTTTTTTATCTTTCTATTCTGGCGTTCTTCATGCCAGACTCTTCATTTGTCCCTTCTGGTCTTTGTGCTATTGTTGTCATACATTATACTTACTCATGTGTGTTATAATGCCCAAATGGCATTGTTATTACTTTTGTTTAAAGTTAATTTGTATTATAATTATTGTCATACATTATACTTATTCATGTATTATAATACCCCAATGGCATTACTATTTGTGTTTAAAGTTAATTAACTTTAAAAGAAATTTAAATAATAAGAAAATAATCATTTATTTACCCAAGTAGTGTTTTCATTCCTGATGCTCTTCATTCCTTTGTGTAGATCCGTATTTCTGTCTGGTTTCATTTCCGTTTTGTCTTTAACATTGTTTGTAGTTACAGGTGTGCTGGCATTACATTGTTTCAGCTTTTGTATGTCAGAAAACATCTTTCATTTTTGAAAGCTATTTTTTTCTGGGTATGTAATTCTAGGTTGACCGTTTTTCTAACAAGAAATCTGCTGTTATCCATCATCTTTGCTCTTTTTTATGTAATGTGTCTCTTTCCTCTGGTTGATTTTTAAGATTTTCTCTTTTATTTATTACTGGTTTTGAGCAACTTGATTTTGAAGTTCCTGGTTGTTGTTTTCTTCATTTCTTAGGTCTGTACATTTGTACTATTCATTAACTTTGGAAATTTTTCAGCATTCAAAATTTTTTCTGTTCCCCTTTCTCCTTCAGAAACTACAATTACGCTTATATTAAGTCTCTTAAAGTTGTTCTATGACTTACTGATCAGCTACCCCTTTTTAAAAATCCTCTATCCCTGTGTATTTCTGTATTTTTGCGGGGGAAGGGTGTGTGCATGGTCTGGGAATTGAACCCAGGTCTCCCGCATGGAAGGCGAGCATTCTGCTACTGAACCTCACGTGTGCCCTCTCTGTGTTTCGTTTTTGATAGTTTCTGTTACTAATTCTTCAAGTTTACTCATCTTTTCTTATGCAGTGTCTAAATCTGCCATTAATCCAATGTAGTGTCTTTCTCATCTCACATGTTATAGTTTTCATCTCTGGAAGTTTGAGTTTGTTTTTATATCTTTGATGTTTCTTCTTAACTTTTTGAACATATGGAATAATGTTACAATAGCTATTTTAATTACCTTGTCTGACAAGTCTAACTTCTGTCAATCCTGGGTTGGGTTTGTGCCACTGATTTATCACCTCATGATACATCTTATTTCTCTGCCTGATAACTTTTTATTGAATGCCAGGCACTGCATATTTTGTTTTTTTGGGTACTGGATATTTTGTATTCCTATAAATATTCTTGAATTTTATTCTGGTATGCAGTTAGTTTACTTGAAAACAGTTCGGTCCTTTCATGTTTTGCTTTTAAGATTTTTTAGGTGGATCTGCCACAGTGCTCAGTCTAGAGCTTATTATTCCTCAATATTTCATGAATCTTGAGGTTTTCTAGTGTAACTGTTGGGAACAGGCATTATTCCCAGCCCTGTGTGAATGGCAAGCACTGTTACTTCTAACCCTCTTCAAGCAATTCTTTCCTTGACTTTATACAGTTTCCTCATATGCATGCACCAATTGTACTTGAGCTGAATATACAAAAGAAACTCTCTGCAGAGCTCCAGAATTCTTTCTCTCTTCCCTAGTATTTTCTCCTGCAAACTGTAGCCACCTTGGTCTCCCTGTAGTCTCAGCTTGTCTCCTCAGTTCAGGAAATTATCTGGGCTCTCCCCGGGTTTCCCCTTCCCTGTGCTTTGGCCTGGAGTCTCTAAAGGAAGTAGTGTGGGTCAATCAGAGGGCTCACCTCATTTGTTTCCCATCTTTTTGGGACAACTGTCCTTCATTGCTTGATGTCTAGTGTCTTGCAAGTTGTTGTTTCATATATTTCGTCTGTTTTTTGGTTATTATATGCAGGATGGTAATTCCAGTTCCTCATTCTCTATAATACAATTTATTGGCCAAAAGGAAAAGTCCTTGTATGAATTTTTAACTCTAAGATATGCTACTCTGAGATTGATGGGAGCATTGTTTAGTATAAAAGATTTATAAATTCAATAATCCCTTAGAATCTTCTCACTAAAGGAGAACATTCCCTGGCCTTTCTAAAATCCCTAAAATATATGTGTAAATTTGAGTGCAATTTGTTTTTTGCAGCACCAATCATGATCATTGCTATCCCTTGCAAAACTGGAATTCTTTTAGCAAAGAAGAAGGAAATTCATGTTGGATACACAACTATTAGTGCTTGCCATAGATCTTATACTATTGAGAATTTCTGAGCTAACTACAAATTGTTTTATATTTATATTGTTTTATTCATAGACCAATGAATAAAATCACGAATAAGTGTACGTTTGTTCCATTTTATAGATCTCCCTAAAAAAAAAATCCTTACTAAATTCCATTGTCCGTTTAAGGATCATAAACTTTGAAACTATTTAATTATATCTACAGCAGGATTTATTTATTTATTTATTGTATGCTGTATATGGTGGGTGTCACCTTACATTCTTTTTCCATGTGACTATCCTATTATTGCAGCACCTTTTTTTGAACTTTTTTTTGGGTGGGGATGGGGAAGAGCATGGGCTGGGAATTGAACCCAGGTCCCTCACATAACAGGTGAAAATTCTACTGTTGAGCTACCTTTGCACTCCCTCTACAGCAGGTTTTAAATAGAGCTGTCATAAATTAGAAGGGAGAAGCTGGATCTTGGGGAATCCTCTGGCAGAACATTGAGCTTTGTGGTTATTACATTTGAAAATGTCAGAGGGTCTCAAGGATTTTTAATTGAGTCAAATAACAAGTGCTTTTATAAGTCTCCCTTTTAAAGTATCTCCCTTCTATTTTCTAAATTGCTCTTTTTTATCCTTGATTTTCCTAGTATTTAACTTCCACTGTATACGCATTTTTCTTTTCAGTGCCATCTTGTCGTTTGGATCCATCTTTCTTCTAGTGTTCTTAAGTTAGAGCTTCTTTTTTTTGGGAAATGATATAGAACAAATTTAAAAGACCAGTAAGATTTTATTGACTTCCTTGAGCTTTTAGCTTACATTTGAATTTAATTAGTCTGCTCTTTGTTTTTGTAGGTGTCCTTCAAATAGTGAAGCAGAGTGTCCAGATCCCAGTTTTTGTGATGATTCGGCCACGTGGAGGTGATTTTTTATATTCAGATCGTGAAATTGAAGTAATGAAGGCTGACATTCGTCTTGCCAAGCTTTATGGTGCTGATGGTTTGGTATTTGGGGCATTGACTGAAGATGGACACATTGACAAAGAGCTGTGCATGTCCCTTGTGGGTAAGAATTTTGTATCTGAGACCCAAAAAAGCCTCTGATAATTGTATTTATACACCTGACATAGAAAAATGTGATTATGAAACTGACTTTTCAGTTGTACCTATAGGCATTTATCACTAGCCTAACCATTTTAAATAGTAGTGATTTAGATATTGGAGTGGAGGGTACATGGGGCATAGTCTTCCTAACTCTCCTTTAGATCAGGTTCTACTACTGTTTCTGTAAAGTCCAAGGGAAGTTTATTTTGATTCCTTTAACCACTGCATTAAATATTTCAAAAGCAATTCTAGTTGGTGAGGATGAGGAGATGTGAAGAGGACAGAAGCATACCAATATTACTAGGCCAAAGTATTTCTTGAAAATTTCTCAAAGGGGTAAGTAATAGATTTAGTTCTGTCCTTATACTTGTCAGATCATATAATTCTTATTTGAGGTCTCTAAGGAGTAGATGACCAGTCTTTATACAAAAATCAGAACTTTATAGAAAGATAAAACTTTTGAATTTGTAAGGCTTCCATTTTATTTAGTTCACCATTTTCACTTCTTAAGAGAAACAACTATTAAAAATCTACTTAACATGGAGAATTCTGTATGTAATAATTAGTGATGATCTCTTCATTCACATTGTTATATGACTTCCTTTTTATAGCCATTTGCCGTCCTCTGCCAGTCACTTTTCACCGAGGTGAGTCATTTCCATTTTAGTTCTGTTGAATGGTGTTAGTTTTCTAATTTCACCAAATGCCACAACTTTTTTATAGAACACAGTACTATAGTTTTACAGTGTTACTAGTTGGTTTCTTTAACTGATCTTGAGAGTAAAAGTTATAAGTTTAGAGAAGCGTAATTTCTAGAAATGTTGAAGACTTGTTATAAAAAGTTGTTAAAAGTAAATGTTAGTAAACTGGGCATATAATATGGAAAGGGAGAGAGTAATCATGCCTACAAGGGCATATACCTTTCATAGTATTCTAAGCAAGTATCCTGAGGTTCATTTTAATTTGATTGTCTTAGGTCATGTGCAAAAGGCAAAATATCACTGTGGCCAGTGGGATGGAATGTGCTAGCTGGTTTAAGCCAGATAAAACCATTTCTGGAGTTAAGGTTGAGGTCAGCTTTCCCAGATAAATATAGGCTCCTGGGAGTGGGGTGAGAAGGGTAAATAAGTGAAGAAGAATTGGACACTATTAGTAAGAGGGGAAGAAGAAAAAGTAGATGCTGGGTAGGCAATGAGCAGATGTCCATTGTAGTGCACAAAGCTCTTTTTCATTATTGATAGCTTGTTTGCATCAGAATGGTTTCTAAAAAATATCTGAAAGTTTTGCATTTAAAAACAACCACAAAAAATTTCCTGTCTACAAATCAGGTACTTATATTTCTCATATAGTTAGGCTAAGCATTGGTAAAATGGAGAAATAAGTGTCAATTTTGCCTTCAAGGGGCAGTGCCATTGCAAATAAAAAGAAAGAAACTTTTTTTTTCACTTGATCATATGCTTGAGAAATTTTTAAATCTTTCTTTATCCTTTTCCATAGCATTCAAAGATTAAGAGTAGATACCAGGATTTGTATCCATTTATAAAAATGTTATCCTTGTTTCTTTATGGAATGAATGGATGATACTACCAAGAAATAGCTTTCTTTGACTTACTATTTAGCATTGTTTCTCATAAACTACCAATAACTAAAAGATGTTAGATTGCTTAAAAGTTAGCACTTTGAGCCTCCATTCCTAGGCAAAAAAAAAAAAAAAAAGTTATTAATGGTGAAAGTAATTTAAATTAGCAAACATTTATCTGGAAAATACATAGTTTAAAATTCGATGTGCTGAATTATTCAAAAAGTAAACCATATAGCCATATAGAATATGTACTTACTTCTGTTCTTAAACAAGAAAGTAACTTCAAATTTCTATTCTTTTCTTTTCCTTCAGTAAGTTTAACCAAAAATATTTTCACATTTCCAAAATTTGTGGAAATTATTCATTGTTCTGGATGCCACTTTTTTTTTCCTTCTCATATATTAAATGAGAGAGTATGGTAGTGGAATGACTGATGAGAAGGTGTTACCACCAAAAAAGAAAAATTCTCTGCGGTAGATTAAGCTGCCTACATACACTAAAGGATGAAAGGAAGGAGTTTATTTCAGAGGACTACTAGCATCTATCCACCATAGATTAGGATGTCTGTGCCATGTGGCAGGGCTGAAAACCAAAGCAGAAGTAGTTTTTCTGTTTTGAGGTTCCTAGTGCTACCTTTCTCATGGCTTTTGGAAGGGGAGGAGTCTGTTAGAGGGTAGGATAGAATTGAAATCTCATAAATTCTGTGTAAACAACTGTCCTTATACTATGAGCCTTGAATATGTAGGGTAAGTGGATTAATATAAAATATCGTCAATAAAGAGAATGTGTGGGCGGGCCGCGGTGGCTCAGCGGGCAAAGTGCTTGCCTGCTATGCCGGAGGACCTCGGTTCGATTCCCGGCCCCAGCCCATGTAACAAAAACGGAGAAACAGAATACAATAAAACAAGAAAATGTTTAAAAATGTTTCCCTTTCTTCCTTCCTTCCTTCCTTCTATCCTTCCTTCCTTCTCTCTGTCTTTCCTAAAAAAAAAAAAAATAATAAAAAAAAAAAATAATAAAATAAAGAGAATGTGAAGCAAGACTTCTTCTATAACTGATGAGTATAATGTTTCATACTGCTTAGTCCATTTGCCTGAAACCATAGAGCAGAGTTTCCCAAATATGTCATTTGTATACCACATTTACAATTTTACTCTATCTGAGTGATAACCTGTGCTAATTTATTTAATAATTTTCTTTAAATACAATTTTAGTAAGTTTAGTACAACTTTAGTAAATTGAATACAGCTTTCAACTCATGAAAATTGAAGAAATTTCACTGTTTATCTTCAGTTAAGTAAATCTGTTAAAATGTATACCATCTAAAATGATCATTTCTGCCATCAGGAGTATGCAGGATTGTGATGTGCTGGTAAACCAGTTCTTGGGAAAAAATAGCATTTGCTGATTTATGTGGTGTGAATACTCCAATTTTGACTGATTTCAAGCTACTGGTGTATTATTAATCTGGCTTATTAATCTGATTATTTAACTGGCTCTTGCAACCCAGTACAAGGCAGGTTTAGCACACCACTGTATGTATACTACATTTTGTAGTATACTACAAAACTATTTTAGCATTCCAATCAGTTTTGTTTATTTCAGCCTTTGACATGGTTCACGATCCAGTAGCAGCTCTAGAGACGCTCTTAACTTTGGGATTTGAACGAGTGTTGACCAGTGGATGTGACAGTTCAGCACTAGAAGGGCTACCCCTAATAAAGCGACTCGTAGATCAGGTACACATAAGTTTTTCCCTTTCTCTCCTTTTTTTTGGGGGGGGGGGTAATGGGTGGGTCATGGTTTTCCTTTTCTTTCTAAGACTTTTGTGATTACTCTTAATATTTGGTTCTTCAGGAAGGTTGTGAGACTAGATATTACTAACTTCTTGGTTACTCTGTAAGAAAAAAGCAAGCAGGCAGTAATATATTTATATAATTGTTATTTTTTTCACTTGACCATTGTTTAGTGACTAAGTCTCTTAATATCAAATTATATACAGTGCTTAAGGTTCTGATATAACTTGGTTAACCACAGCACATTTTACCTTTTCCCTGCCATCTAGCAAAGCATAGTTTTAATCTACATCTTTCTACTGTCAGCGTATATATAAGGAATCCCCTATAAATTTTATGAGATAACTATCATTTGGAGGTATATTCCAAAGCTATTATTTTCTTCTCCTTTCATCTCTTCGCATATATCAAGATAGGAGGAAATATAGTTTTCTCTTGTATGATTTCCCTGATAAGTTAATATCATTTGTAGAGTGGTTAAAGAATGATTTTGTAATTGTAGTTTGTCCATGTTTTTCTCATGATAGTCCAGAGGCATTCTAAATTAGTGATCTAGAGTATGGATTTTGAAATCAGAGTTCTGAGTTTGAGACTGAGATTTGACACTTATTTGATGTTTGATATTGAGTAGATTACTAACCTTTAAGCCTTGTTTCCTCATGTGTGAAACTGAAATAATTTTAATATCTCCTTTAAATGGTTGCTCTGAGTATTGGTAAAGATAAGAGGTGTGAAAGCACAGTGGTGGTATGGTATACCTTAATACATGTCAGTTTCTATTATTATTGTTGCTACTATTACTAATAATATTATTTAGTGTTTCTGTGTAGATATATGATTATGGAAATTGTTTTAATTATCTGAAAATAGATTTATTTTCACTTTTCTATGGCCATGAAAATAATTTTCATAAATTTTGCCTAAGGATTGATTTGACTTTACTAGTTTGGAACATATATATATATGTATTATGGTGGTGACCAAAGGGTGGTATGTATGTGTGTATAGTCACTGCCATTATAGAGCTTATGATCTAGTGCACAATAGAGAAGTAAGCAGGCAATTTTAATAGTGAGCCATGGAAAAGGTGCTGTGAGGACACATTGGAGAGGACTTAACCCCAGATTTTGGGTGGAGGGTGCTGGCAGTAGTTATGGAAAGCTTCCCAAAAGAAAAAACATCCAAACTGTAACATCTTACTGTTTTGAAAAATAATTAGGAGATAGCCACGTAAAGGGTGGGGTGGGGAGATTTAATGTTAGGTACAGAAGAAATAGTATATGCAAAGCCTGGAAGCAAAAAAGAGCATAACTTATTACATATTGAAGAATGACCACAGTGTGAATTTGAAGAGAAGAATAATATCCAGAGCCTTGAAAACCACGTTACAGAGTTGTATTTTGGGCTTCCAAGTTTGCCAGCATCACTGTGGAGAGCATGAACAAGACTGGGATACTGCATTGCCCAAGAAGCCTTGACTCGGGTTGGAAAGCAAGATCTGAGGCTGTAGGCTCATTGTGGTGCTGGAAGGAGCCAGTCTGGAAACAGTCAAGGTAGGGAAGACATATGAGCTACTCAGCTGTGACAAACACAAGTCTATGCTGTTGAAGAATGGACAGAACCCTGGGGAAGTAAGACCAGATATAGCCCACCAGAGTTTGTTGATGCTGATGGACAGTCCCTTGAACCGAGCTGGCTTGCTACAGGTTCACATTCACACTCAGAAGAATGTGCTGATTGAAGTGAACCCCTAGATTCAAATTCCCAGAACCTTTGACTGCTTTTGTGGCCTCATGGTTCAGCTTTTACATAAACTCAGTGTTCGAGCAGCTGGTGGCCCCCAGAAGCTCGAAGGTAATTAAGAATCCAGTGTCAGATCACTGCCCAGTTGGGTGTATGAAAATTGGCACTTTTTCCATCCCAGTTGTCAGTGATGTGTGAGAGTTGGTGCCCAGCAGTGACCCTGTTGTTTTTGTAGTGGGGGCCTTTGCTTATGGCCAGGTCAATGTAGAGTATACAGAGAAGATGGTGTCCATCAGCAGCTGTCCCCTTTTTGCTACCCTCACCTGTGCAAAACTTACCACAGCCTTTGAAGAAATATGGGTGGTCATTTGACAGTAGTGGAACCTTGTTCTGAATACAAAGACTATTGGCATTGTGTCCTTTGACTCTTCAGAGCCTGTTCTGAACCAGCTTCTGGAAGATGACCTTCCTGCATTGAGACTGTGGGGAAGCCAAGACTTCAAATTTGCTATTTCTTTATCTTATAAATACTATTCTTGCAAAAGAAAAAAAAAGTTGTATTTTATTCTCAGTGCAGGAGAAAAGCCTGGAGTGTTTTAAAATAGAAGAGTTGATGAATCAGATTTCTATTTTAAAAAGGTTAGTCCCTACTGATTAAAGATAGGGTAGATATAATTTCATTAGTCATAAATTACATTTGAAAGTATCTGTTTGTTATATGTGTGTGTGTGTTTTGTAAGGTTCATCATTTTGGCAGAAAGATCTGGGTTAAATGTTTTCATGTGCTGACTTTACTTCTTGAAATAATTGCCTACCAATATAATATACTGGTGGAAAGCATAGGTTTTAGGATTCGGCAGGCCTATGTTTAAATTCTGATTTTGCCAATGGCTTGGGGCAAATTATCTAACCATCCTAACTTCAGTTTCCTCATCTGCAAAGTAAGGAAAATAACAGCACTTCCCTCCTAGAATAGTTGCAGGGGAATCCTTCAAATAATAGGGCAATGTCTAATATTTAGTAAGTGCTTTTTGTTGTTAGAACTCTTTAATAGCTTTAGCTAAGCATGTAGTTTTAAATATTCTTTTATGGAAGGCCAAACAAAACTCAAAACTGATAGAATTAATTTCCTAAAAAGTACTTGCTCTAGTGAAATCATTACCCTCCTCCTTACATGGGACATGACATCCAGGGGTGAAAGTTTCCTTGGCAACATGGGATATAACTCCCAGGGATGAACATGGCCCTGGCACCATGGGATTGACAATGCCTTCCTGACCAAAAGTGGGGAAAGAATTGTAACAAAAAAGGTTTCAGTGACCGAGAGAGCTCAAATAAAGTTGAGAAGCTACTCTGCAGGCTACTCTTAGGCAGGTTGCAGCTAGCCATTGCTATTTTATCATGGTTTGCCAAACCCCAACCAAAACCATTCCTACCAACCTCAGAGAACATCTAGGGCACTATCTGAGATTCTACAAAGGTTCCATACACTAAGTACTTTCCAGAAACTTACAACCTCTAGATGGTTTCCTGGGCCAGATAAGTCCTGAAATGCAGAGGGGCCAGCCTCTCCAGAGCATCAACTAGCTCCATCCCCCATCCCATATTATTATACAGCCCCTTCCAACATGAAAAAGTTAGAATGGGCATCATCCCATTACCCCTAAAGATTGGGAGAAAATTAAAGGAAAAGTTGGAGTTACAACAGAGAAGATAGGATTCAACAGATGAATATGATTGCTGAATCATTATATTGATATTTCTTTTAGTCTCCAGTGTCTTGGAGCAGCCAGAAGTAAAAACTTAAAATTGTGGAACTATAACCCATACCATTTAGAGTTTATAAACTCTAAAATCTATTCTACAACAAATTGTTGTGGTGTGCTTTGAAATTTATTGCTATTTTGTATATATGTTATTTTCACAATTAAAAAAATATGTATTTGGCTCTAGCTACAACATTTTGATTAAGTGCCCATTTTAGCAAGATCATTAATAAATTCTTTTCTTCTCTAAGATCGGGTGTATGTTCATTCTCTTTCAGGTATGGCTTTCTTTCTAACAATTTCTGGGGGCTCATCCAGGACCCAAGATGTACTGTTTTGAAAGGATTATATACCCTAAAAAGCCATGTTTTAATCTTGATCCAATCTTGTGCGAGCAACTGTTTCTTTAATCCCTATTCAATAATATAGGTTAGGACCCTTGATTAGATTATCTCCATGGAGATGTGGTTCGCCCAATTGTGAATGCTAGCTTAATTAGAGGAAAATGTGACTCCACCCATTCCAAGTAGGTCTTGATTAGTTTACTGGAATCCTTTAAAAGAGGAAGCATTTTGGAGAGGGAGAATGATGACAGAGCCATGATATGAGAGATCCATGAAGCAGAGAGCCCATGCCGCTGGAGACTTTTGGAGATAAAGAAGGAATATATCCTCGGGGGAGCTTCATGAAACAAGAAGCCTGGAGAGCTATAGCTAGTAGACATCACCATGTTTGCCATGTGCCTTTCCAGTTGAGAGAGAAACCCTGAATTTCGTTGGCCTTTCTTGAGTGAAGGTAACCTCTTGTTGATGCCTTTATTTGGACATTTCTGTAGACTTGCTTTAACTGGGACTTTCTCAGCCTTAGAACTATAAATTAGGAACTTATTAAATTCCCCAATTTAAAAAGTCATTCCGTTTCTGATATATTGCATTTCAGCAGCTAACAAACGAAAGCATAAAGCTTTGGAGGAGGACCCCTGGGAAGGCCGAGGGGAAGGCACACCCCACTGATTGAGCAGTCTGAGATTTCACCATTGAGGGCCCACTTCCGACAGCCGGAAGGACCCAAGACCAGACACTTGGATCAGACAATTGTGTATGAGAAAAGGGAAGGGAAAGTCTGCCTTTTGGTTACCAGGCGACTCTGTGCATGGACCAAGGCACCGTGGCTTACTGGCCCAGACCCCACCTATTGAATTTGCTGTCCACAAATACCAGCCCAGCAGCTGGGTCCTCATCAAATCATGGAAAGAGTCCAAACTCCAACCAGCCTGAGAAGGACCCTGTCATGTTCTGTTGAAAACTGAGATGGTCGTCTGGGATGGCGGAGAAAGGCTGGACTCACTACACCCAAATGAAAGGACCAGTACCTGAACCAGATGATAAGTACCCAACAGTGCAGTCCAATTCCTGGAAAATAAGCCCAACTTCAGACCCTTTAAAAATTACATTAAAGAAACAGTAGTTGGGAGTGTAGAAGGGGCTTTTGGATTTGGGATTTGGATTCTGTATTTTAATCTAACATAGTTAATAGTGATCCTGGTCAGAGAGTCTTACCAAGGAAGATAGATGAGGGATTTAAAGCTCAATTTTAAAATGAAAATAATTATACTACCTATCATGTTCCAAATTCATGAAGCAACGAGCCGCATCAGTTGGTGGTAAATGTAACTGAAGGTTTAGAGTCCCAAAGTGCACAGTTTGATGCTTGCCAAGTAATAGACTGTGAAGACTTAACAAGTCAATGGCAAATGTGTGGGGAAAATAAGCACTGTGTCCAGAACCAGTAGAGGCATGTAATAGTCTAGTCTCCCTTGCCCCTCTTGGGATGATATATGATGGGCTACCCAGTTTCAAGGGTGGACCATGAACATGGGATTAATTTCACATACCTAGAGGCCATTAAAGGCTAAAATAACCTTTTATAAAGGAAACTCCCCACCAAATTGTACAAATTTGCAGTATAACCAGGTGGTGATAACCATCAAGAAAGCACACAAACATCCAGCAGAAGGCAGCACCAGAAATGCAGTAGTAGTTGATAGAATATACGGCCTGGGGACAAACCTCACTGGAAAAGACACTCTAGCAAGGTTCAGGATAAAAGTCCTCTCCCACATCAACAATGCCCTTTCCAGTTAACTCTTCAGTAGTGCCAAAGGAGACACAGCTGAAGGTTAGTTCCCGAATACAGAATGATACCATAGTTGTCAGGGTGGTCAAGGCAGAAATTTGAAGCAAACTATAGAAATAGAGACAGGGTATGGAGATAAAAATGCCTGGGTGGAATGGATTAAATATATAATCCAGAGTCTCAACAAAAGCAACTGTTATACTTGTGCAACAGGATGACCCACTGCCTTTATCATGCCCTTTCTGATAAGTATGGAGAAACATGAAAAGAAGTTCAAATGCATGGTACTGCTTTTTCAGAATACTACTCTTGGTAAAAATTGTAGTACGTTGTCCTCTCTTTTCTCTTCAGTCAGGGGTGGAAAAGTCAAGGCCATACAAACTTCCACCTCTGTCCAGGAAACTGCTCTGCCTGTCCCTCTAGCCAGGGAGAAGGCTCCAGGACCTTGGGACCATGGCCTTGTGTACCCAACATAGGATGTGACTGAGGATAGTACTGACAGTTTCTCCAGTTTAACCATACCCCAAACACATCTTTGGTGGTATTGTGGAAAGGGCAACCTCCAACCACTATTTACCTAAGATTGGAACGGGACCTGCTCTCTGGTCCAATTGGCCATCCCATTCACCGTGGCATTTGAGAAGAAGGAGGAAGTTCTAACCCAAGGGAAAAGAAAGAAAAAAGCTTACTTGGTGTCTTCAACGATCAAATTTATTTAGACAGTATAGTACCATGGAGAATCCTGGATGAGTTGAAGGCTAGAAATCAAGTAGTTGCAGAATTTGAGGCATCCTTATTCTGGTGAGTCACCATCAACAAAAATTTGGATTGGATTAATTATATATATTATAATCAACAAAGATTTATCAGTTACACCAAGGATGCAGTTAAAGGAATAGCAAAACAGTTGGATGCTACTAGTTGAATGACATGGAAGAATAGAATGGCCCTAGGCATTATGCTAGCTGAAAAGGGAGGCATTTGTGTTATGGTTGGGGGTAGTTGTTGTACATTTATCCCCAATAATATAGCCCCAGATAGAACTACCACCAAAGCTTTATAAGGCCTAATGGCCTTATCTGAAGAATTGGCAGAAAACTCAAGGCATTGATAACCCCCTCACAGGATGGTTAGAAAGCTGGTTTGGGGAGTGGAAAGGGGTGGCACTGTCCATGGTAACTTTTTAAATCATTGTAACTGGAGTACTCATAGCTCTAGGGTGTTACATTATCCCATATGCCCGAGGGCTAGCCCAGAGACCCACTGAAACTGTCCTAAGGAAGCAAATGCCTATTCAGTACAGGCAAAACAATTTGTTCACCCTTAAAGAGGAAGATCCCTATGATGTAGAGTGTGAAAAAGCTCTTATCAAATTTGGAAAAAAAACCTTAAATGTGAAAACTAAAACAATTCGAGAAGAAAGAGGCAAATTTATAAGAACAGAATTAAGTTTAACTTTTACACGAGATGGTGCAGAATGAGAGAAATGGAACTAACTAAACAAGGGCTGCAAAATGACTCAGACTGGTCTTGCAGGCAGGGAAAGGAGAGAACCTCTGACGCAAGCCTGGATTTGGCACCAAATCCTTATATAGGTAAAAGCAAGTTTAAATAAGTAACAGTCAGGGTTACTGAAATGTAAAGCGTAATCAAAAGTGAGAACCTTTGGTGGAAAATTTGAATTAGTCTGAGTATCTGGATAGCCTGTAACCTCGAGTATCCAATCAGAGGAGAAACAGGGGAGGGACCTGCATACTAGGTTTAGGGTATAAAATCTGTGGCATTCTATTGCTTGGCGTTAGCCACCACATTTTGGTTAAGCGTCCATTCTTGTAAGATCATGAATAAATTCTTTTCTTCTCCACGCATACAAAAACTATTTGCCAATGTTTTGGAAAGCTTTCTCAATAAGAAATAGGTAAATATACTTTTTTTCTTTCTCCTAAAATCATTTCTGCTTTCTAGATAGTAAATGTTTTGTTTTATAGATGCTTTGCTTTGGCATGTTTGTGAGTATTAAACATGCTAAATAAGTGTCCTTGTTCCACTTATTTAACAACTATTAAGTTATCTGAAATAGCTCTTTCCCCTTTCATTTTTGCTTTATTTCTTATTCGTTGTGTGAGTTGATTTTATTGTCTATAAATATCCTTGTCTGTTGTCTTCTATGAATGTGTAAGCGCCATGAGAGTAAGAACTTTGTTTTTTTCACCACAAAATTCCCTGTATCTAGAACAGTGCCAACACATAGGAGGTACCCAATACATGTTGGATCGATGGATACATGAATAAAGTAGTATTCGATAAGCACTTTATTGACAGTTCAATTTTATCAGAAATGGAATTGTGATGGGTGGCAAGATTGGCTGGGTCCAGTAATAAAATCTCATCTGAGGGATCCACATATGGAAAAATTCAAGTTATGTTTAACTTGAATGATCTTATTCTACAAATTAGTGAACTTAACATAATATGTCATTTTTATTCTGTCAGTGTTACCTGCTTGCTTCCTAATAGTTACACTAAGTATGCATTTTGTAATAGAATGATTTCCTTTTAACTTTCAGTAATACTGAGTAAACCACCAAAATTATTTAAGAAATGTGATGAAAATTTAAATAAAAGTAAGATTTCAATATTTATCTTCTAGAATTATCAGAAAATAAATCACTTCATATAGTCCAGTTTTATTTAAAACTAGCTTAAAAGGACCTATGAATGTATTTAATTGACATGTTAAGCTAGATAATTAAAGATGCCTATGGCTTTATTTAATTGGTATGATCTAAATAGTTGAAGATTCAGGATTTGAGTGTTTTTCAGTAATCATTCGTTTAGAATTATGCTTATGCTCTTTTCAGCTAAATTCTTGTTTAACTTCACCTCCTTCTGTCTCATTGCCAAGAATATTTGTATCATTTTTCAGTAATGGCTTTTCTTGAGGTTATGTGATAATTTGGTGTTTATACAGAATTGTTGTGTTCTTTGTGTTCATAACAGTACAAGTCTTTAAAGCAATATAGTAAATAACCTTTCTGGATAGAAAGAGATACTATGCGGGACATCTTACTTATCCAAGATTACAAAGAAATGGAGAAGAGCTATTGAAAATTAGACCAGTATTCATTTTAAAAATGTAATATACTTGACTCATGCTTCTGTTTTTACTTCCTTTTTATTCTGTTTAAGAGAAGGATGTTAAATTCACTTGTGTTTTTTTCTTTTTTTTTTGCAGGCAAATGGCAGGATTATAGTAATGCCAGGTATTTATTTATATATCCATTCACTAGCTGTAACACTGAATTGTAGTGAAGAAGGACAGAGAATACAGGCAAATGTAGGGGAAAGTATTAGTATGTGGTATTTGTAGAGAAGGATAATAATTTGATTAAAATGTTTAAAATTGGGTTATTTGTGCTATAATGAAAAACTTTAGAGAAGGGAGTTTGAAAAGGAAAAGAACATTCTAAAACAGATTAGCTCAGAAAGGGGTGAATAAAGAAGTAGATTATGACTGGCGTTTCTCCATGTTTGCTCTCCCATGCTATAAGATTTTGTGAGTGTCCATCTCTAATGAGACACACTTGAGTTTGATGTTTGCTACACTGGGTTAGGGCTAAATGTCCAAGCTGTTAACAAGGTGCAAGTAAGTATTAAGGTAGTAACCCTGGCTAAATATAATACTCTCTCAATTCCTAAAAATTTCTGATCACCAAATTCTTCATTGTAACCAGAATAATTTGATTATATGCTAACCATATGATGATAATCATTAAATCAGTTAGGTAGATTGTGGCCCATTAGAAATGAATAGATAGAGTAATTTTGAAAGAATTTGATAGATGACCCTAAATCAGTGAGACAAATACAAAACGTAGTCTTAATTTTTTCTTTTTGTTATTAAATTTCTCAAACATAAAAATGTAGAAATAGCATAATGAATACTTACATATCCATCCCTTAGAATTAACACTTTGCTGTATTTGCTTCATTTTTTGTTTCCTATGGTAATTTAAAGTTAAATTAAAGCATCATGACATATCTCTGCACATCTCTTAAAAAAAAGAGCCTTTTCCTGTCTAACCAGAATACCATTATCATACCTATCAAAATAAACATAAATTGCCTAGTGCGATTTAATACTCAGTCCATACTTATCTTTTTCTAATTATCTCTAGAATATTTTTTTAATAGCTTTTGTGCTGAGATCAGGATCCAGTCAAGGAACAAGGATTGCATTTGGTTGTTGTATTTCTTAATATCTTCTAATATAGTTTTATAGGTCTAATATAGGGCTACATAATGACAGTCAAATAAATGGCTTTTTTTTTTGGCATGGGCAGGCTCCAGGAATCAAACCCAGTCTCTGGCATTGCAGGCAAGAACTCTGTCACTGAGCCACTGTTGCCCGCCTGCAATTTTTAAAATAGCATTAAGTAGAAGGATATTGTTAAGAAATTTAGGAAGGCTTTGACCTGTAGCAGGTCCCTGAAACACAAGCAGATGGGAAATATATACTATCTGTCCAATTGAGGTACTTTATAGATTGATTGGGGAAATGTTAAAAGAGACATACTGAATCAGATACATTTCTATTTAAGACTAAATGTAGTTTTCTTTTACATTATTAACAAGACCAGTGCCTTTGCTTAATGTGTAATTATTAAGTTCAAGTCATTATTTGGGTACAGAGTTACACAGCAAACTACTTTCTCAAGAGGCTTACAGTATTAGGTGAGAAGATAAAATATATGTAATTTATTTAATAAATGTCACCAAATGAATGTTAATTATATGCTAAGTTCAGTGCTAAAAGTGGAGATACAGAACTGCTTGAGGAGTACCAGAAAATAAAAATTCCTCGGCAAGTCAACCTGAATGCTTAATGTATGCTTATCATAGGAAAATATAAATATGAATGGAACATAGAAGTTAATCTCTAGAGGCTTTCATAATGAAACTTTCAACATATTTAGCCTCTAGTTTCCTCATCTTTAGAGAGAGAATACTGAACTAGTTTTTCTCTAGGGTCCTTTTAACTCTAAAGCTGTATTAGTCTGTGTTTGAAAAATGTGTTAGTTTCATGCTAAAATTATTGATAACTGCACATGTTTCACTGGCCTGATATCTTATTTATTAGAAGGAAATAACATTTATCTCTCTTATTTTAATCTTTACAACAAACTTTTGAGGTAAGCAGTGTTATCCCTCTTTTATTGATGAAAAAATTGAGGCTCAGTGGCTATCAGTAATTTATCTACTATCATAAAGCTGTGAAGAGCTATAGTGGTGGAGCTTGGATTCCAAACCAAATCTGACTTAACAATCTATGTCGTTTCTACATCTCAGGGCTCAGTGATAATATTGTACCATCTAATGTGTCTGAAAGAGTTTGTAAAGACAAGTTACTTCAGCAACTTAAATAGCATGAGATACAAAGTAAATATTTAATTAGTCATTCAAAAATATTTATCAACCATATTCTGTATATTAGGTGGGAAGAATATAAAGGTGAATAAAGGAGTTTCATATTTATGATCTACTGAAACCAGTTTCTTCATATGTTTATTAAAACAAATGAGTAATCATATTTTTTTTTGAAAGAGAGAGTTTATTACTAGGCACATAGTAGGAGAGCAGATGGCCTAGCAGCCCAAAATCTGTCTCCTGGTTGTACAATTTTGATAAAGTAGAATCAAATTCTTCTGTGAAATAAAACAGAAAGTTAGTATGTAATTCATAAACTATGTGGTGCTTTACATTATTTCTATTTCCAGTGATATCAGCACACTCTTCAGATCCTAAGACAAAGAAAGAATGTTGGAGATCTTCCCTTACAGACATTTCTCAGACTACTTTTGTAGCTTCTGTCTTACTTTTCGTTTTAATTTGATTTTGCCTCAGTTAAGGAAAGAACAAGATTAGGCAATGATTTTCTTCAGGCCATTGAGCTTTCCACAGAGTAATCTTTTTAGATTTAAAGCCAGTAATATATAACAGCATTGTTATAGAAGCTAATGGGCATATACATTTTTCTCATATAGGTTCTATGACATTAACAGTGCTTCTCAGAATCTTTAGTTTATGTTTTAAATCATTCTTTTCCAATCTCATTCTAGCTTCGTAGAGAGAGAGTAATTCTTAAATTAATGAGAAATTTCAGTATAGGGATTCCAGGCAGAACAAGGAATCATTATTATTCATTCAATTTTGTGCACAGTTTTATTCTACTTAATATATTATTTACTCTTTCCAACAGGGGGTGGCATAACAGACAGAAATCTGCAAAGGATCCTTGAGGGTTCAGGAGCTACAGAATTCCATTGTTCTGCTCGGTCTGCCAGAGACTCAGGAATGAAGTTTAGGTAAAAATTTGTTCTTTGACTCATACAAGAAAGGGTGAGATTAATCTTTATTCATACAAGAAGGGGAGAGATAAAGCTTTACATCCCCAAATAGGAAAACCTTAGTTGAGGCATGATTAGTGAATGGAATGTTGTTATTAGTGCTTAAGTGTAGCAATCTTTTTTTTAAATTAATTTATTGATTAAAAAAATAAAGAAAATAAAACAACATATATAATCAGTAACTCACAATATCATCACTTAGTTGCATATGCATCATTTCTTAGAACATTTGCATTAATTCAGAAAAAGAAATAAAACGAACACAGGAAAGAAAAAAAAACGATTATACCTACCATACCCCTTACCCCTTGCTTTCATTGATCACTAGCATTTCAAACTAAATTTATTTTAGCATTTGTTCCCCCTATTATTTATTTGTATTCCGTATGTTCTACTCCTTTGTTGACAAGGTAGATAAAAGGAGCATCAGACACAAGATTTTCGCAATCACACAGTCACATTGTGACAGCTGTATCATTATTCAGTCATCCTCAAGAAACATGGCTACTGGAACACAGCTCTACATTTTCAGGCAGTTCCCTCCAGCCTCTCCATTACGTCTTGAATAACAAGATGATATCTACTTGATGCATAAGAATAACCTCCAGGATAACCTCTCGACTCTGTTTGGAATCTCTCAGCCATTGACACGTTGTCTCATTTTCCTCTTCCCCCTTTTGGTCGAGAAGGTTTTCTTAATCCCTTGATGCTAAGTCTCAGTTCATTCTAGGGTTTTTCTCAATCCCTTGATGTTGAGTCTCCGTTCATTCCAAGATCTCTGTCCCACGTTGCCAGGAAGGTCCACACCCCTGGGAGTCATGTCCCACATAGAGAGGGGGAGGGTGGTGAGACTGCTCATTGTGTTGGCTGGAGAGAGCGGCCACATCTGAGCAACAAAAGAGGCTCTCTTGGGAGTGACTCTTAGGCCTAAATTTTAAGTAGACTTGACCTATCCTTTGCGGGGTTAAGTTTCATATGAACAAACCCCAGGACTGGGGGCTCTGCCTATGGCTTTGGTTGTCCACACTGCTTGTGAGAATATCAAGAATTCAACTTGGGGAAATTGAATTTCTCCTCGTTCTCACCACTCCCCACAGGGGGCTTTGCAGATACTTTTCCACTCACTGATCGAATCACTCTGGGATTCATCGTGGCATCACTCTGGACAAACCAGCAAAATCTCATGTCCTACCTGAGATGCAATCATTTTTTGCAATTGGAAAACATTTCTAAAGTAGTTCTTGTCCTTCCTTAAATAAGTATGCTCTTCTGAACATAATTAAATCTTTATGTTCTTTAGGCACCGCTGAATGTAGACCCATTAGTAATAAACTTTAATTCAGCAGCTGAGGTTCAAATGAATCAGATATGCATGAGTGTCTATTTCCCTGTGCTTCCCTTTAACAAAATTAATAATTATGGTGTAAAGATGGAGGAGTCAAAAGGTCATCTTTATCCCTTCTACCTTTAATATTTACTTTTCCCTCACTTTGCTCTCTATTTTCAGTTCTTTTGAAATTACATCACATTAAGGAATGGAAACTATTATGTGTTTTTATTATACTTGACAGGACCCCTATAATTTTTTTTGGGGGGGGGCGGTGCATGGTCCGGGAATCGAACCTGGGTCTCTCACATGAAAGGTGAGCGTTCTACCACTGAACCACCCGTGACCCCTGCAATTTAATAGTTGGTACTTGAGTTTTTTTATTTATAGGTCAGGAAAATGGGATATAAGAAGCAAGAGATTTAAAACATATTTCAAGATATAAAATCAGGTATATTATCTGGTATATTTTGCTACTAGATATTACAAATAATGAAAATTATAGAAAATGGTAGTCCAAGTTCCTTGACGTACCCTTGTTCTTGAGCCATGAACTGGCCTATACAATGAAATGCTAATATAAGGGTTCATTTAGTGAGAGCCTTTCCTAACAACTTATGTATTTATCTCTTCCTTTATTATTTTCTTTATAGAAATTCCTCTGTTGCCATGGGAGCCTCACTTTCTAACTCAGAATATTCTCTAAAGGTAACAGATGTGACCAAAGTAAGGACTTTGAATGCTATTGCAGAGAATATCCTGGTTTAGCCAGATCACTTTAAGAGACATGGATATCACAGGATGAAGGTAAAAGTATCATCTCCAATTTTCTATGACACAAACTTTAACCTTCTTCTCTGGCCAGGATAGTCACAATCTTACTTGAACATGGAGAACATTTACCAAGGAGAAAAAGAACTTGAAACAGAGCTATACTCACTTCTTTTGCTTAGTCTTGCCAGTCGTCATATCATCATGGTTGAATCAGGTCTGTGGTTCTTCCACAGAGGCTTAGTCTGTTTGGCAGTGGAATTAATTGATGAACTTAGAAAATCCATCTGCAAAGTATGAATTCAGAGTGTGACTTCAGAGTCAATTAAATAGCAGTGTTTTGCTTTATCATTTGTAAAATAAAATTTTCTATTTTGTAACGGTATGGTTTTACCTAGAATACAATCTGTAGCCAAGTATTTGTTTTCTTTTGTTTTTTTTTCTTCATTTTCTTTTTTTATTATACACTCATTGGATAGGTGGCCCAGGGCAAGATGCTAAGGGCATAGTAATATGGTACAGCATAAAAATACCTAAATTTGGTTAGCAAAGCATAAAAGTTCCCAGAGTTTTAAGTGCAGAAGTGATCTGAGTTCATCAGGTTACTTCTGCCTCTGTTCCAGGAGAGAGAAATGATTTAACCATAGTTCCATCTGACAGTTTAGAAAGACCTATATACTAAGAACTGGGGCAATTAGGGAAGTTATCAGAGTAGCCATTTCTTCTTTTTAACTGAAGCTATAGATAGGAGGATAGATTCTAGAAATGAAAGTTGCTTTTTGTATGAGTAGGTCCCAGGAGTGAAGTTCATTGCTAGCTTTATCTATCATGGTCATAGTTATAATCCCATTTTATGCTAACAACCCATTGATTATGGAATTGCTGTTTCTATTTTAGGAGAGTAGTGGAAGCATATTATAAAGAACTTGCCCTTGGCCAGTAATCTAGTTAATTTAGCCTCTGTGAATAGTATGCAGAGATTTCTTACTAATGAATATATGCACCAAAAGCCTTGCGTTTATTTAAATGTGTCCTTTTCTTCACCTCTTTTTTTAATTTCCTCACTATTTCAGGTAGAGTTTCAAAGTACTAAGTAATATCTGAAAATATGAGGGGCAAACTATTTAAAAACCAGCAAAAACCTCAATGGTTTCTTTTCTTGCTTGTTCATACTATTACTAAAGTTAATAAATATTTCAAAAAGCAATTTTCACTATTGGCTTTGTAATCCAGATACAGATATGTAAGCATCACACGTGCACACAGATACAAACACACAAGAAATCATATTTGGTATTTTGACCTAACCCTCCCCCATGCTAGGACTTCACTGGGAGATCTTCTGGAGACAGTTAAGAGCAGACCATATTATCATTATGCTTTATTTGAACAAATTAGCTAGAGATCTGAAAGGTGGTGTGGCTTGCTCAACATTTAACAGCAAGTTAATGTTATGAGATTTGTAACGCTAGCTCCTAATCTCTGAGTCTCCTGCTTTAGTATATTTCTAATATGTGAATTTGGTACAGAGAACAATGCTCCTGGGGGCAAATGAGACACACCTGGAATCATACCTGCCTCCTACCGTAACCATGAGAAGGTTAACTTAATTTCTTAAATTTTAATTCCCTCATTTGTACATCAGGAATAATAACTACACCATAGGTTCTGGTGAAAAGATATATTAAAACATCAAGTACACAGTAAGTCCTAAATTTTAGTTCTTTTCTCTTAGGTTAACGTTCTGATATCACTCTTGATATTTTAAAAGTCCTTCCAGAGAAGACTAGCATTGAATATTGAAGCCAGCACCCTCCACTATGTGAACATAAAAGAAGCATAAGGAGATCCCTACTCTTGATTTTCTTTCCCCCCTGAATTAGTGTGGCATTCCAATAGCAATTATATTATCTACACTTTGGTCCTGTTTTCAAATATTTACTGATTATTTCATGTGTATAAGTTTCTTCTCAACAATATTATCAGTATTTTGAGACCATGTTTTCATATTTTAAATATCTCTTATTATACCTACCATGTTTTATATTCATAGTATCACTTATTGGAAAAAGAGCACTGGATTGGAAGCAAGGACCTAGGGTCTGGTTCTGACAATCACTAACTTTGTTAATTATGCTGGATAGCTTCTATTTGCCCCTAGAGATCCATTTCTCCCTTGCTCTGCTCTGTGTCCCCAGAAACTGACTTCTGTAGATAGCATCCATAGCTCCTGAGCCTTCATCTTCTGGTTGGGCTTGATCAATGGAAAGTAACAGCAGGAGATAGGAAGGTGGGAGGTTCCCTTCAGCCTTATTGTTGTGTGTTGGTTGTGTACCATTATATGACATAATTCTCGTCAGTTGTTCCTCTCCATACATCTAGTCTTTCTGGATTCTGATAAACAATTCCATTCTTGCCTCTTCAGGCCTAAGGATGTAATAGCTTCAGGCTGTTACTTGGTCAGGGGTACTGCACTATTTATTTCTTGTTGCTTTTCTTAAACCATGTCCATATATATATATATAGATAGATAGATCCTTTATTAAATTCTCCTCTTATTACCCTGTTTAAGTATACCATTTGTTTCCTACCTGCAGCCTGACTCATAAGCTACAGCCTTTCTGGAATTCAGTTTCCCAATTTATAAAGTCTCCAGCTTTAACACCGTTTCAACCATCTTACTAAGAGAAATGAATAATAATAGCAACTTTTGTATATCCTTTCTGTAATACCTTAAGGAAAGGCAGGCGGTCAATAATTATTCTTTAAATTAATTTTAGCTCCTAATTTGATGCTACACAGTAATCATATATCTTAAGAGAATTCTATTAAATAATAGCTTAAAATAGCTGTATCTTTGGAATATTTATGTTATTTCTAGAATTCTATATTTTATCTTAAATTCTTCCCCCAAAATGTCACTATCTGGTACAGATTATCATTTAAAGTTATATTACCTGATCATAGCAAGTATCACCTTTAATGATGAAATAAATACTTTTTTCCTGGGATTGGAAATGAGACAGCGATGCCCATTATCACCATTTCTATTCATTTTATTGGTGTTCTTAACAAGTATAAGAAGGCAAAATTAAAATCTTAAGGATGTCCTCATTATTTGTGGCCATCATGAGGGTGTGTGCAGAAGATCTTTAAAAGCTATTAGAAAATGAAAAATTTTAAATAATGTATACAAATATAAAAACAACAAATTATACATTTTAAATATCTGTAGTTTATTGTATGTCAGTTATATCTCAATAAAGCTTTTGAAAAATGATACTCTGTATAGCCATGTATATATGGTAGTGATAAAATGAATACATAATCAAATATCTAGAAATATAATGAAAGATGTATAAGATCTTTATATGGAAATACTTATTGAGAGAAATTAAAGATTGAATAAATGGAATAATATGCCATGTTCATGGATTGGAAGACTCAATATTGCAAAGATGTCATTTCTTTTCAAATTGATCTAAAGATTCAATACAGGGGTGGGCCACGGTGGCTCAGCAGGTAAGAGTGCTTGCCTGCCGTGCCCGAGGACCCGGGTTCGATTCCCAGTGCCTGCCCATGTAAAAAAAAAAAAAAAAAGATTCAATACAGTCCTGATCAAAATGCCATCAGGTTTCTTTTGGGAATTAAGTTCATTCTTAAATTTGTATTAAAATACAAAATGACAAGAATAGCCAGGACATTCTTGAAGAACAAAATTGGGGGACTTGAGCCCTTCCAAATACAAAGATTTATTATAAGCTACAGTAATAAAGAATGTGGTACTGGTGCAAGGAAAGACAACTAAGATAGACTAGATCAGGCTTTCTAATCAGACAGAAAACAGCTTTTTTCCTGGAAAAGGAAGGGTGCTAGAAAAACATAGCCAGGTAGAATTCTTTAAAAAAAATTTTTTTGTGGTGTATTGCTTCCCACTTTTTATTATGAAAATTTTAATATATACCTGGATCCAACAGTTGTTCATAATTTGCCATATTTGCTTCTCACTGTCATATTTCCTGTCCCTCTCTTCCCTCTACAATCTTGCTAGGACTCTAGATGACTTTTTTTTGTTGGATTCTTATCTCTGGACCAATTAATGTGGATAAAATAATAAATCATTCTGACTAGCCAGCTTGAGTCTTTCCACTCTACTAAGAAGTGCTCCATGATTGAGAATCCTACCAGGAAAACCCCATCTTTCAGGGGCAGCTTCAGAAAGGAAAAAGTTAGACACACACACACAAAAAAAACAACCAAACCTGTTTAGTTAGGCTATTTTTAAGAGGAATATTGAGAATGTACTTACAATTATCAGTTTATTTTATTACTATAAATTTAGGGAGAGCGTACCCAAGCAGAATAAGATCATGTTTGTTCAATTTAAATTTTTATCATAAAATTCTTTTTATCAGAGGTTGAAAAAAATGTTTGTTTTCATAATATCTTAAAATTATAAACAATTTTAAAAATACATTGACTATTTATTAAGTTCTGAAAAATGTACTGTAATTGTTTATTTTGTCCCAAGCCTAAATCCAGGAAAACTTCTCCATATTCAATTACTCCTATCCCAAGTCTATTTATATTTTATAATGATCTGATTACTATAAGTACCATTGTAAAGATATTATGGGAAAAAAATAATGTTAACAAACATAGCCTATTCTGTACAATTTTTTATGCTTACCATTTCTAATCTCCAGAATCTCCAATAAAGATAATAATTCTAAACCATACCTCCACCTTCTTTCTGTGCCAAGCCCTTTCCCCATAACTACTTTAAGTGGTTAGGTCTTGGGGTATGGACAGATTGCGCAGAAAGAATGAAGCCTGGCATGTTGAAAGTTTTCAGTGAGGGCTGTGGAATTTTTAGAGTTCTCATACCCTTCTTTAACTATTTCCTATTATTAGATCTATTTTACTAAAAGCTGTCACCAGGACAATTGGACACGTTTTTTGCCTTTCCCAGCGGCAACTTTTGCAGGTTTAGGGAAGTTCCAGGGCAGTTTATTTCTAATGTCCAGGTTTGTTTACAGTTACTTACAGAACTAACGCTTTTGAATCTTGCTGCTCAGAGAGTTTTTCCTTTTTATTTCAGAAGTGCCAATTTATATATTTATATAAAGTACCTAATTATTTCTGTGCTGTTCAAATAGATCTCTTTAAGAATATTCTTAAAATTACCATTCAGAGATATGAGAATATACACTGAACAGGCAGACAGACACAAATAGAAAGTTAGTTACTCAAGAAACAAAAACAAATACTTCTGAGAGGGACAAATACAAAATTGAATATACAGTATCTCATCCTATTTCTTCCTTTTTGCAGAACAATTTTAACTGTAATATATTTAATATTATAATGGTGGTATTTTCATTTTAAATCATTTTGAGGCCAGATTATGTTACAGAGATAAACTTTTTTTTTTTTTAATAGACTCAAAACTAAAATCTTTTCAATTTTTAGTATAGCCCAAAGGTTCCCTGTGCTGGTTTGAAATGATGCATGTACCCTAGAAAAGCCATGTTTTAATCCTAATCCCATTTTGTAAAGGCAGCCACTTCTTGTAATCCTTATTCATCACTGTATGTTTAAAACTGTAATTAGATCATCTCCCTGGAGATGAGATTTGATCAAGAGTGGTTGTTAAACTGGATTAGCTGGGTCTTGATTAGTTTCTGAAGTCCTATAAAAGAGGAAACATTTTAGAGAATCAGAGATCTGAGAGAGTGCAGAGCAGAACGACATAGCCACATGAAGAAGAGTCCACCAGCCAGCAACCTTTGGAGATGAAGAAGGAAAATGACTCCCAGTTTGCTTCATGAAACAGGAAGCCAGGAGAAGAAGCTAGCAGATGATGCTGAGTTTGCCAGGTGCCCTCCCAGATGAAAGAGGAACCCTGACCGTGTTTACCATGTGCCTTTCCAGATGAGAGGGAAACTCTGACCGTGTTCATCAAGTGCCTTTCCAGATGAGAGAGAAACTCTGAACTTCATCGGCATTCTTGAATCAAGGTATCTTTCCCTGGATGCCTTAGATTGGACATTTCTATAGACTTGTTTTAACTGGGACATTTTCTCAGCCTTAGAACTGTAAACTAGCAACTTATTAATTCCCCTTTTTAAAAGCCATTCTGTTTCTGGTATATTGCATTCCAGCAGCTAGCAAACTAGAACATTCCCTTTTTAAAGAATTTCCATAGCTAGTAACCAGTTAGGAACATTTGACCAGTACACAAGCAGGAACATACCAACTGACAAATTTAAACAGACACTTGACATTTATTATATTTAAATAACACGACAGTAGTCACTAGACTGAGCATACGAACTGACAAACGCATTCAATGCTTAACACACTGATTAACAATTAAACAAGCATTGAACTCTTACTATACCTAGGTAACACACCAACTAGCACTTAAACAGGCTTACTTAATTTCATTAAATACCAATTAATTGTTGAATTACTCATTTTCTGGGGTTATACTCAATAGATAATTTTCAATCACCATTTCAAACCCCGTACAACCTGGTACCCAGAAAACGGAAAGGTCAGAGCAAAGGGAATCATTCCAGAAGCATGACCCTGGCCTAGTTTTAGGGGACTCAAACTGCCATATTTACTCCCTGATCCACTTTTACCCTGATGACCCACTCACCCAGTCAGATGTCCAGGCATGGAACTGGAAACGGTTTCTCTCTTTGAAGCTTTTTAAGTACCAAAAATCTCTGGGTACCTGTAGAAATTAGAAACCCCAGTTGCTGAGCCTCTAGACTAAATTCAGTCCAGTGGCTGCAAAAGGCTCGGTTACCTGGTTTACCTGCTCTGTTGGGACTCCAGAGCCTTGGACATTGTCCCTTCTGGTTTGGCAAGTTGTTACCAGACAAAAGCAGTGAGTTATTTTGCCCAATGTGCTCAAATGACCAATTCTCGAGACACCAGGGTTTCAAAGACAGAAAAAGCTTATTTCTAGGCCCAGAATCTGTCTCCGTGAGCTCAAGTAATTCTGATAGTTTTATGGATATGAAAGATAGGCAGGTTTTAGAATAATGAGCACAGTGGCCCCAGATGATGTAACTAGAGGTGATCTAATTATTGTGCATACGGATTGATTACATGCTCAGTCACAGAACGTATGTAAGAAAATGGCAGTCTTAATATGATGATGGGCGTAATTTTTCGTATTGTAATGAGGTATATATGACTTATAGGTTAAAGTCTAAGCTGCTGTGTATATCAGGTGGGCCCATTTTGGTTAGGTCTAGTCTTGTTATCATTAATAAACATTAAGTGCTGTCTTTAGTGATTAAAAGACTCAGGTTGAAAAACTGGATAAATGATACAACTGACGATTAGTCATAAGATTTTAACAAACACAGGGCACAAGATAAAGGCTATGTAATTAATATCAGCAGCTGGATTACAGTTTAGAGATTACAGGTATTTCCTTCTGTCTACTCCCATATACCAGAAAGCAAAAAGAAATATCTGTATAATGATTCAGTAAAATCAAAATCATCTCTTAAAACCTAACTTCTCAGTTATAGTTTTGTTGTAGGAATCGCTCTTCCCCTATGTAGCCCATATGTTTTAGGGAAGCCTGAAGTCACCCACAGCTTTAGGGATGGGCTTGATTAATCTAAAGGAAACCTTATCTTTTTGGTCAGGAACTGATTGAGGAATTTGGGCCAATGAAATGCCATGGCTTTTTTTTTTTTTTTTTTTTTTTTTTTGCTATATGATGTCATTTGTGAATATGAGACCAGAAAGTGGCCTCATAACAGAAACTGTTACAGCCATCTCACCAACTGTTTGAGAATAAAGTTAATACCAGAAGAGAGCAGAGCCACTGGAATAAATCAGTCCTGAGGACTGCACTACCTCTTTACTTTTGTTATCTGAACCAATAGATGTCTTTATTCAAGTCAGTTTGAATAAGGTACAACCTTTTAAGTGTCCTAAATAATTGGAGAATGAGTCCATTTTCCCTGAAGTAGTTGCTCTGAAGATTTCATAGCAACTTTCTTTAGTAGGGTTAAGAACCTTCTAAAGCTCTTTCGCAGTATGACAGCTGCAAGGGAAATCCTAACTTTAGAAAACGATCTTACTATTAAATCACTTGGTTTGACTTAGCTCCAAGGCCTCTATCCTCACAGCTTGCTTAGGTTAGTTTAAGTTTAACCAACTTCAAAGGCATCTCTCTGGGAATGCAAGGGTAGTTCAATGGTGGAATTCATGCCTGTCGTGCGGGAGACCTGGGTTCAATTCCTGGCCCATGCACTTCTCAAAACAAAGAAACCAACAAAAATAAACAAACAAAAAAAATTCAACAAATGGTGCTGCAATAACGGGATACTCACACGGAAAAAGAATGAAATGTAACCCTGCCATACAGCATACAAAAAAAAAAGGCATCTGTCTTAGAGAATGTACTTTAGAAAATGTTCAAATGTTAATGATGGTTTCTGTGAAGATAGGACACTTATAAATAATTTACCCTATTTGGAGATCTTTCAACCTTTTCACCAGTGTCTCCTCACAAGACACCAAAGAGATAGCCCTTCCCTACTTTATGGATCAAAGAACAGAATCTCTCCCCTTTTAGATACAACATAGTCGTCTGTCCCATGTCAAGTGTCAGATTCAAAAAAAAGTTTAAGATTATGAGACTAGCGCATTTTATTTATTTTAGTTCATACCCCAACACTGTACCTGCTGCTCTATGAATGCAACCTCCACAGTCAAAAAATTTTAAATTAAAATTATATGACCTTTTTTTTCTTTAAACAAACTATGAAGCTTTTCAAACTCTTTTTCGCTAGGTAACCCTCTCAAATATGTTCCGAAACAACAAGATAAAATTTAAGTGCTATAAAAACACCCTCCCCAAATTTCTAGACATATGTGTGAACATAAAGAAATAGAATTTTACAGTCTTATAGTAGAAGTAATGATATTTGCCTTGCAAATTTTCTTGGGCCCACTAATTAGGCCATTTTCATAGTCTCAATGTACAAAATGCTGTATAGAATAGTGATAATCCTACCATAGGATATAAAAATGCATTTGGTATTATGAACTTGAACAACTTTATAATAAAAAGTACCACATATGTCAAAATGGTGTTTTCCCTTACTGTGATATAAGAATAAACTCAGCTTTGTCTTATCAACAGGTTGTTCTGATGAACACTTTCGGTGATATTTTCGGGGAGACAGTATGCTGTAGCATTCTACAGAATTTGACGATTTAGGCATATTTTATTTTAGCTTATTTTCTTCAGTCCTCCAGTTCTTCATTAACAATTTCTTCTGTACCTTTCCAGTAATTTTTTATAATTTACTTGTATTTAATTGCGAGTAAGTGTGTTTTTCATGTGCTAGTTTACAGTTTAAATTGCTACTGCTTATTTTTCTCAGATATATTTTCTGTTTGGTTGCTTTCATTTTAATATGTGTTTTATAATATACCTTTTCACAAATTAAAAAGATAATAATGTATTTCTTTGTTTTCTGATACTTCCCTTCTCCCTTTTTTTCCCCAGGACTCAGAAGAGTAATTTTTCCCTGCAGTACATATTTTTATGCTAGTACATTTTCTTCTATTATTTTACAGCCTATCAAGAATATATGGAATGATATGAAGTAAAAACCAAAATTAATTACTTCCTTTCTATGCTAATATCTTGCAATTCAAAAACATTGAACAAGCAGTTCAGCCAATTCTCTCTAGTTTGTCAAAAGTTAAACACTATCCTTTGAATCTATTCTAGAAACATTATTTTATACTATTGTTAACTTTTACTACTTTTTAAAGTACATACTATTTTTTGAAACTGCATAAAACATTTAGCAGTTTCCTCTTTTTTGGTAGGCTTTAAGGTCTACTTCAGTGAGTTCATTCGTAATTTAAACCTGTTATTTGCAATTTTATTAATTCTTTCAGAAGAATTTCACTGTATATCAGGTTTTAATAATTAAAGAAAGGGTAGGTTTATAATAAAAGAAAATATTTAAAAGTCAGTATTAACATAATTATCTGTATGTCCTTTTTGATATTGGTATTCTAAGAAGAATGTAATGTTCACATTATCTTTGGTGGGAGAATTTGGGAATAATTATTTTATTATAATATTTTATATTTATAGTTTTAAATTTCTATTGTAATAACATGAATTATTAGATCCAATTAAAAAATATGAAGGGAAAACCTTTTTGCCGTGATACCATTTAAATCTGAGTATCTACTTTAAGATGTTGCACAAGAAATAAAAACCTTCCTTAAGTCTATCCGTAATCATTAACTAAAAGAATATAACTTTTTTATTATCTTGAACATTGAACTTTCATAGATTTTTCAAAGTTTATTTAAGTGCAACCACATATTAATCAACATTTGCTTGCCAAGTGGAAATGATACAGCATATTTTTCCCCAAGCCATTCCCATGAAATATTCACTCCTGCTGAATTATCTCTATGCAATCGATTAATAAAAGAGCATGCACAGTGAGTCATTAAGAAGAAATTTGTGGAGACCATTAAGTGGAGATTTTGTAGAAATTGTTGTACATAAGATGAAACCAATGCTAGCAAAGCTAAGGCTCAAATCCAGGTTTCCTGACTATTTTAAATATTTAGCAGTCTTTCTTAGTGGACCCATTCAATATCAATGGTTATACTTAAAAGGAGAAAGTTTGTGGAATACCTTACCTGCTAACTGTACCATTCTGGAAAATTTGTGTAGTTTTAGCTTTATGTTCATATCACATATTCAGGGCACTGAGAAAGATTGTCATATATAATACTTCTATGTTGGAACCTTAGATAAAGGGGTTCATTTTATCATTCTTAACTTTCTGTAAATGTATGCATTAAGTCATAAAGTCTTGAAGTTCTTCTAGTGTGACCTCCCTAAAGTAGGTATCCTTTCTCCAATGTCTTCTGAAGAGGTGGGAGAACATCTGTTGTCATTTCTGCCATACAAATGTGAAGGGTTTTTTCTTTGTAGGTTGTATATTATAGGGCAATTTTCTTAACCTTCCTGAACCTCAGTTTCCTAATTGGTAAGATTGAAATAAAAATACCTACCTAATAGGGCTGTTGGGAGGGTTAAATGAGAAAAATAATTTAGAATTCCTAATGTGGGAATTTATTCATTAGTTAAGAAACTTTGTGAGTTTGACAAATAATACATATCTGATAAATATGAGTTCTCTTTATGTCTATAAGTAACTGATAAAGATGTTGGAGGTTATAAGGACATTGACGAGCCTCTTGAAATCCCAGTAGAGCCCTCCCTTCAGGTTACATCATTCTGTTAATCTCTTGGAATGTATAGTTGTTCAACCAGCTAAAAGTCCATATAAATATGGTATCCAGTTCAAGTTTTTTGGTATTATTCACATAGTAAACGTTCTTTACTTAAATTTCCTGATTTTTCCAGTGGTTAATGTCAGACTTTCTTTTCTGTGATTTCCAACATATTCCTATTCTTTCCTACGAAAAAAATTATGCTATTTTCCTTATCATGTGTTTTGACCTTTCCTATTCTTGATGATCAAGAAGATTGCAGATAATGGTTCAGTTTTCAGTTCTGTAAGTTTTTTCAGAATTTCTTTTGGGTTTCAGGAACTTCTCTGGTATTTATTCATTCCTTTTCAATGTGTAATGTAAGAAGTAAGAATCTCAGAGGCCTCTCCTCACCTATGCCCAAAGAATGACCACTATTAACTGTTCATTTGAATTGGCATTTCTACTGTTTGAATATGTACATGTAAATTTAATTTTTTTATTAAAATGGAGTCATATATATTGTCCTGTAGCATGCATTTTTCATTCAATAATATATATATTCCATATCAGTACATATTCCATAATTTAAGCAGTTTTAATGAATATTTAGGTCCCCCCCCCTCCTTTTTTTTTGGCTGTTAAATGTTTTAAATACAAAAAAAAATACAAACTCATTGTTTTGCTTTTAAGAGGACAGGTGGCTGCCAAAGTACATAGCAGAATAGATAAGGTTCTGGTTTGAAAGGATGTATGGACCCTAGAAAAGCCATGTTTTAATCAAAATCCCATTTCATAAAGGCAGAATAATCCCTATTCAATCCTGCATGTTTGAAACTAATGAGATCATCTCCTTGGAGATGTGATTTAATCAAGAGTGGTTGTTAAACTGGATTAGGTGATGACATGTCTCCACGCATTTGGGTGGGTCTTGATAAGTTTCTGGAGTCCTATAAAGAGGAAACATTTTGGAGAATGAAGGAGATTCAGAGAGAGCAGAGAATGCTGCAGCACCATGAAGCAGGGAGTCCATCAGCCAGCGCTTTAGAGATGAAGAAGAAGAAGAAAAATGCCTCCTGGAGAGCTTCATGAAAGAGGAAGCCAGGAGAGAAAGCTAGCAGATGATGCTGTGCTCACCACGTGCCCTTCCAGCTGAGGAAGAAACCATGACTGTGTTCACCATGTGCCTTCTTGGATGAGAGAGAAACCCTGAACTTCATTGGCCTTCTTGAACCAAGGTATCTTTCCCTGGATGCCTTTGACTGGACATTTCTATAGACTTGTTTTAACTGAGATGTTTTCTCAGCCTTAGAACTGTAAACTAGCAACTCATTAAATTCCTCTTTTTAAAAGTCATTCCATTTCTGGTATATTGCATTCCGGCAGCTAGCAAACTAGAACAGATAAATAGGCCAAGATTTTTCTTTTAAAATCAGGCATTTATAAACTTAAAAATAGTTCTCTAATGGTAGAGTAAGTCATGTCATCATTAGTAGCAGCACAAGAGAACAGGGATGCACAGAGACTCTCCTGGGATTATAAAGCAATCCCTGCTTATTTTTAAATATGATTATAATTTCTGTCAGCTACTTTTCCCCTCATATTTGCAGCAGACATTGTTGGGGGAGAGGTTGCACTTTATTTAGAAAATAAATGCACCATACCATTCAGCAGGTCTCTTTAGTTCTCACATACATTTTAGAAACATAGCCAGTTTGCTCTCACAACCACTTGATGACAAGTTCTATCAGTAGATCCCCCTCCATCTGCTAATTAGAGTGAGGGCAGAAGTCATTATCAAAGAATAACTCAGATACTTAGTAAGATATCTGCGTGCAAGTTCACAAATATGAGGGAGATAATCATTAGGCTGTTATCAATAAACGAAGGCAAAAAACAGGATTTGTAAAAGAGACAGGAAAAGGATGAAAACAAGACAATTTGGCAAGATTGAGGGTTTTTCTTGATTAAGCTGATTAGCTGGAGGCCATCAAAGACACCAGTCTAAGCAGTCTACTCTTGAACAGATGACCGAGTCATCAGGGAAAATAATCCCAGATATTTTTTAGTTTTCTGAAAAGCCCTGAGAGTTTGGCTATGGAGTATGCATGAGAAACTGCTGTCTGCTAGTGTTTCCATTAACATCACCTCTTTGTAAGTAAGCTGGAATTGTATCATTTATTTCTTGTATCAGGATTTTTCATTCCCCCACTTTGGTCAAAATCACCTTCTAAAGGAGCTGATTTGACAATGAGGGTTTTGTTCCATTTTTGACACAAAATGTTGGCATAGGATGATGGTCATAGAAGAATATATGATCACTCAGAGAAGACAGCTACAAATATGAAGGCAATCACAAATCCCATAAGAAGCATTAGACACCCCAAATTTCGGGTTTTGTTACCAGCCAAAGGCTGTGGATTCTTTTGTCCAATGCACTCAACAACCAATTCCTGAGACACTGGGGTTTCAAAGAGGGAAAGAGTTTATTACTAGGTGTGTAGGATAGCAGATGGCCTGTCTGCCCAAAATCTTTTCCCCCCAAACTGCAGTAATTCTGATAGGATTATTAGAAAAAAAGTTGGGCAGAGTTTAGGATAATGAGCACAGTGGGCCCAGATGATATAATTATAGGTGGTCTGATTATTGAGCATGCACAGATTGATTACATGCTTAGTCACAGAATGTGTTTAAGAAAATGGTGGAATGAAGTATAGGTGACTTAGAGATTAAAATCTAAGATACTGTACATGTCAGTTGGGCCCATTTTGGTTAGATCCTGTCTTGGTTATCCAAATTACTTTGAACTTGGGGTGGGTTAGTTCTGGGCTGACCCAAGACCCTTCATTAATAAAAAATGTTAGGAGCTATCTGTAGTGATTACAAGACTGTAAAGTTGAAAAACTGGGTAACTGGGTACAAATGAAGGTTAGTCACAAGATTTTTACAGTAAATCACAGGGGCAGAAGATAAGGGCTATGCAATCATCAGAGATCAAAACAGCTGGATTACAGTTTTAGAGATTTCAGGGATTTCCCTTTGTCTGCTCCAATATACCAGAAAGCAAAAAGGAATATCTAAATAATGATGCAGTAATCAAAATCATCCTTAAATCCTGATTTCTCAGTTAGAGTTTTCTTTATACGTTTCTGTGGTAAATATGGGAAAGTCATTTGATTACCTAACAGTTTAGAATGTGTACATTGGTAGGCAGGGGCAAGATAGTGGCTGAGGAGATGTGGAATTTAGTTTGTCCTCCAGAGCAGCTACAGGAACAGTATGCAACAACTGCTGGGGGAACATCAGTGACTGGACACACAGTGTACACCAGTCTGTACCAGGTGGAACAGCTGAGACCCCACAAAAAATTGTAAGTCCCCAAGCCATGGAGGCCAGCGCCCCTCCCCAATGGGCATGACAGGCTGGACCCCAAGGGGAAAGGAAACAGACTTTACTAGCAGCAAGGGTTTAGCTCTACCAAGCTCCAATTGCAGAGTTATTCAACAAATTCTGACTACTGAAAATAGGCCCCCAGCACAGATAAACCTGGAATAAGGACTAAAGTTACTAGGAGTTTTTGCCCTGGCAAAGAGGGGGTGGGACTGATGGAAAACACACACACACACACAAAGTGAAAGACGCTTTTTGAGTCAGCCAAGCTGTACCCCAAGAAAAGGGGACACATAGAGCCTGGAGATACATAGAGCCATGTACCAACTTAAACTCTTGATTGGCAAACCTGAGGAGTAGGGGTCTGGGTCTGAAAAGGCTTTTTTTTTCCTGCTCCTTAACAGCTCATTAGATAGAACTGGAAGCACTCTCAGGCTCCAGCACTGCCCCAGACAAGGGTGGAATTATGTTTGTCTGAGAGACAAAGTAGTCAGGTGAAAGACATTAATACCCTAAAGGGTGTATCTTCCCCAAGAGAAAGATGGGGCCAACCTTAACTGGAACCCCTGCTTCAAGAAATTCAGGCCCCAAGGGACTGGAAAACTGAAGTAATTAAATTCATCCTACATGTAATCAGAAATAGATGGGCAGCCATTGAGACCGATAAAAGAACTCATTGTACCACAGGAAAAAAGGTGAGAAACTGCTGCTCTCTGGAAATTTCCCAATGTGAGTTGCAATTTTCTCTCTTTCTATGTTATATGATATAATAAGCATGTATAAAGATGTAGTATAAGACTGTATATGACAATGTTATTTATAATGCTAAAAATTGAAAACATAATATTGACTACTAAGGAGCCATTAAAAATAAAATAGTAGAAGATTACTCTTAAGAAAGAAAAAGTCACCCTACAACTTTACCTCTGTCTGAACCATGTCCCCAGCAGGGAGAGTCTGCTGAAGTTGAAGGCACCACATCACTTTACACTGGTGGGAAGTCATGGGTAGACAAGTGCCACATGCTGGGCAGGATAGGAAAAGGACAGAGTATAGAGGCTTCATGGGAAAGTATCAACTTGCTGGGTCTCATCCTCAGAAAACTGATGCTAGCTACACTTTCCTCCCAAGATGTAGGCCTGTCTGGTTGGGGAAAATCTAACTGAGATATGCAATATCTCAGGAAACCCTCCACAAAAAAAAAAAAAAAAAAAAGAAAGAAAGAAAGAGAGATAGAGAGAGAGAAAGAAAGAAAAAGAGGCTCCATATAGGCAGGGCAAGAAACAGAAAAACAAGAACTGAAAAATTCTGATTGGTTAAACAGAACCTATGCTAGAGGTCTTAGATTAAGTTGAATGTCAAAGAACAGAGAGCAAAACCATCCAGAAAGAACATCTAGGTAAAAGAGTGAAAACAATCTCCAGAATAAACTAATTAAGGAAATCAAACATCTAGATGCCAGCAAAAACTGAGTCACATTAGGAAAATAGAAGATATGGCCCAGTCAAAGGAACAAACCAATACTTCAAATGAGATACAAGAGTTTAAACAACTAATTCAGGATGTTCAAATAAACATGGAAAATCTTATAAAAAATCAAGCCAGTGAGTTGAGGGAGGATATGAAGAAGACATTGGGTGAGCAGAAAGAAGAATGCAAAAGTTTGAAGAAAAATCAGAATTTATGGTAATGAAAGGCACAACAGAAGTGGTGGGGGTAAAAAAAAACAATGGAAACCTACAACAATAGATTTGAAGAGGCAGAAGAAAGGATTAGTGAACTAGAGGACTGGACATCTGAAATCCGGCACACAAAAGAATATATAGAGATAAGCAGATAATAAAAGAGTATTGGCAAAGTCCTCTGAGGGAGGGGAGAAAGAATATGGAACTATTAAACATTACCAACAGGGAATACCCTGATACTGTGTCAAACTTTAGGGATACCCAAATCAAAAGGCCATGGCCTCGATCATGAGGCTTACTCTTGTGAAGCTTATGTAGGTAGTAGAGAAGCTTAGGCTACCTATAGGGATGCCTAAAAATTATTTCTGGAGGTCCTCTGTTGTTGCTCAGATGTGGCTTCAGTCTAAGCTCAACTCTGAAAGTGAAATCATTGCCCTCTCCCCTACATGGGACATGACATTCAGGGGTGAAAGTTTCCCTGGCAATGTGGGAGATGACTCCCAGAGATGATTCCAGACCTGTCACCATGGGATCAACAATTCCATCCTGACCAAAAGGGGGAAAAGAAGTGTAATTAATAAAGTATCAATGGCAGAGAGAATTCAAATACAGTCGAGAGGCTACTCTGGAAGTTGCTCTTATGCAAGCTTCAGGTAGACCTTGCTTCCTACCATAACCTGCCAACTCCCAACCAGGACCATTCCAGCCAATCCTAAAGAACACCTAGGGCAATATATAAGATTCCACAAGGGTTCCAGGCACTAGAGTAACTTTCCAGGAACCTACAACCTCCAGATGGGTCCCTGGTCCAGATAAGTCCTGAAACCTAGCCCAGCCTCTTCAGAACATCAGATAGTTCCATCTCCCTACGCCATATTAGTGACAGACCTTTCCAATACCAAAAATTTAGAATTGCCATAGCCCAAACAACCCCAAAGAGAGGTATGGAAAGATCAAAGGTGATGGTGGAATTATACATAAAGATAGGACTTGACGAATGAATATGAATACTTAATCATTAAATTGATATCTCTTTTAGTCTCCAGTATTTTAGAGCAGCTAGAAGTAAAAACCCAAAACTGTGAAATATAACCCATGTCGAAGTCTGAAATATGTTCTACAACTAATTGTGGTGCTGTGCTTTGAAATTTATAGCTTTTTTTTTTGTATATATGTTATTGTTCACAAAAAAAGTAGGAAAAAAAGTTGATTGTGATGATAAAAATGCATTTAAGCCCTCTAGCTTCTTATATTCCGGAGCAACTAGAAGAAAAACTATGAGAGGATCCTATAGTAGCCTATGACAAAGTCTGGGATCTATCCTGTAACCACTTGTTGAAGAGTGCTTTGAAAACTATTGCTTTATTATTATTATTATTTTGCTTTGTATATATGTTATACTATACAATGAAAAAGTTAAAAAAGAAAATATAGGGAAAAGAATGGAAAAATATGACCAGGGTCTCAGGGAATTGAATGACAACATAAAGCACATGAATATACGTACTGAGGGTGTCCCATAAGAAGAAGAGAAGGGAAAAGGAGGAGAAAGACTAATGGAGGAAATAATCACTGAAAATTTCCCATCTGAAAAACATAAAATTACAGATCCCAGAAATGCATCACACCCCAAACAGAATACATCCAGATAGACATACTACAAGACACTTACTAATCAGATTGTCAAATGTCAAAGAGAAAGAGAGAATTTTTTTATAGTTTTTTTATTAATTAAAAAAAGAATTAACAAAACAATTAGAAATCATTCCATTCTACATGTATAATCAGTAATTCTTAATAACATCACATAGTTGCATATTCATCATTTCTTAGTACATTTGCATCGATTAGAAAAAGAAACAAAAAGACAACAGAATAAGAATTAAAACATTAATAGAAAAAAAAAAACCCTATACCTCACATGCAGCTTCATTCAGTGTTTTAACATAATTGCATTACAATTGGGTAGTATTGTGCTGTCCATTTCTGAGTTTTTATATCCAGTCCCGTTGTACAGTCTGTATCCCTTCAGCTCCAATTACCCCTTCTCTCTCTTTTTTTTTTAATTAACGGAAAAAAAGAAATTAACCCAACATTTAGAAATCATACCATTCTACATATGCAATCAGTAATTCTTAACATCATCACATAGATGCATGATCATCAATTCTTAGTACATTTGCATCGGTTTAGAAGAACTAGCAACATAACCGAAAAAGATATAGAATGTTAATATAGCGACAAAAATAAAAGTAATGATAGTAAAGTCAAAACAAAACAAAACAAAACAAAACAAAAACCAATAGCTCAAGTGCAGCTTCATTCAGTGTTTTAACAAGATTACTTTACAATTAGGTATTATTGTGCTGTCCATTTTTGAGTTTTTGTATCTAGTCCTGTTGCACAGTCTGTATCCCTTCAACTCCAATTACCCATTATCTTACCCTGTTTCTACCTCCTGCTGGACTCTGTTACCAATGACATATTCCAAATTTATTCTCGAATGTCCGTTCACATCAGTGGGACCATACAGTATTTGTCCTTTAGTTTTTGGCTAGACTCACTCAGCATAATGTTCTCTAGGTCCATCCATGTTATTACATGCTTCATAAGTTTATCCTGTCTTAAAGCTGCATAGTATTCCAGCGTATGTATATACCACAGTTTGTTTAGCCACTCTTCTGTTGATGGAGATTTCGGCTGTTTCCATCTCTTTGCAATTGTAAATAACGCTGCTATAAACATTGGTGTGCAAATGTCCGTTTGTGTCTTTGCCCTTAAGTCCTTTGAGTAGATTCCCAGCAATGGTATTGTTGGGTCGTATGGCAATTCTATATTCAGCTTTTTGAGGAACCGCCAAACTGCCTTCCACAGTGGTTGCACCTTTTGACATTCCCACCAACAGTGGATAAGTGTGCCTCTTTCTCCGCATCCTCTCCAACACTTGTCATTTTCTGTTTTGTTGATAATGGCCATTCTGGTGGGTGTGAGATGATATCTCATTGTGGTTTTGATTTGCATTTCTCTAATGGCCAGGGACATTGAGCATCTCTTCATGTGCATTTTGGCCATTTGTATTTCCTCTTCTGATAGGTGTCTGTTCAAGTCTTTTTCCCATTTTGTAATTGGGTTGGCTGTCTTTTTGTTGTTGAGATGAACAATCTCTTTATAAATTCTGGATACTAGACCTTTATCTGATATATCATTTCCAAAAATTGTCTCCCATTGTGTAGGCTGTCTTTCTACTTTCTTGATGAAGTTCTTTGATGCACAAAAGTGTTTAATTTTGAGGAGCTCCCATTTATTTATTTCCTTCTTCAGTGTTCTTGCTTTAGGTTTAAGGTCCATAAAACCTCCTCCAGTTGTAAGATCCATAAGATATCTCCCAACATTTTCCTCTAACTGTTTTATGGTCTTAGACCTAATGTTTAGATCTTTGATCCATTTTGAGTTAGCTTTTGTATAGGGTGTGAGAGATGGGTCTTCTTTCATTCTTTTGCATATGGATATCCAGTTCTCTAGGCGCCATTTATTGAAGAGGCTGTTCTGTCCCAGGTGAGTTGGCTTGACTGCCTTATCAAAGATCAAATGTCCATAGATGAGAGGGTCTATATCTGAGCACTCTATTCGATTCCATTGGTCGATATATCTATCTTTATGCCAGTACCATGCTGTTTTGACCACTGTGGCTTCATAATATGCCTTAAAGTCCGGCAGCGCGAGACCTCCAGCTTCGTTTTTTTTCCTCAAGATGTTTTTAGCAATTCGGGGCACCCTGCCCTTCCAGATAAATTTGCTTATTGGTTTTTCTATTTCTGAAAAATAAGTTGTTGGGATTTTGATTGGTATTGCATTGAATCTGTAAATCAATTTAGGTAGGATTGACATCTTAACTATATTTAGTCTTCCAATCCATGAACACAGTATGCCCTTCCATCTATTTAGGTCTTCTGTGATTTCTTTTAACAGTTTTTTGTAGTTTTCTTTGTATAGGTCTTTCGTCTCTTTAGTTAAATTTATTCCTAGGTATTTTATTCTTTTAGTTGCAATTGTAAATGGGATTCGTTTCTTGATTTCCCCCTCAGCTTGTTCATTGCTAATGTATAGAAACACTACAGATTTTTGAATGTTGATCTTGTAACCTGCTACTTTGCTGTACTCCTTTATTAGCTCTAGTAGTTTCGTTGTGGATTTTTCCGGGTTTTCGACATATAGTATCATATCGTCTGCAAACAGTGATAGTTTTACTTCTTCCTTTCCAATTTTGATGCCTTGTATTTCTTTTTCTTGTCTAATTGCTCTGGCTAGAACCTCCAACACAATGTTGAATAATAGTGGTGATAGTGGACATCCTTGTCTTGTTCCTGATCTTAGGGGGAAAGTTTTCAATTTTTCCCCATTGAGGATGATATTAGCTGTGGGTTTTTCATATATTCCCTCTATCATTTTAAGGAAGTTCCCTTGTATGCCTATCTTTTGAAGTGTTTTCAACAGGAAAGGATGTTGAATCTTGTCAAATGCCTTCTCTGCATCACTTGAGATGATCATGTGATTTTTCTGCTTTGATTTGTTGATATGGTGTATTACATTAATTGATTTTCTTATGTTGAACCATCCTTGCATACTTGGGATGAATCCTACTTGGTCATGATGAATAATTCTTTTAATGTGTTGTTGGATACGATTTGCTAGAATTTTATTGAGGATTTTTGCATCTATATTCATTAGAGAGATTGGCCTGTAGTTTTCTTTTTTTGTAATATCTTTGCCTGGTTTTGGTATGAGGGTGATGTTGGCTTCATAGAATGAATTAGGTAGTTTTCCCTCCAATTCGATTTTTTTGAAGAGTTTGAGGAGAATTGGTACTAATTCTTTCTGGAACGTTTGGTAGAATTCACATGTGAAGCCATCTGGTCCTGGACTTTTCTTTTTAGGAAGCTTTTGAATGACTAATTCAATTTCTTTACTTGTGATTGGTTTGTTGAGGTCATCTATGTCTTCTTGAGTCAAAGTTGGTTGTTCATGTCTTTCCAGGAACCCGTCCATTTCATCTAAATTGTTGTATTTATTAGCGTAAAGTTGTTCATAGTATCCTGTTATTACCTCCTTTATTTCTGTGAGGTCAGTAGTTATGTCTCCTCTTCCATTTCTGATCTTATTTATTTGCATCCTCTCTCTTCTTCTTTTTGTCAATCTTGCTAAGGGCCCATCAATCTTATTGGTTTTCTCATAGAACCAACTTCTGGTCTTATTGATTTTCTCTATTGTTTTCATGTTTTCAATTTCATTTATTTCTGCTCTGATCTTTGTTATTTCTTTCCTTTTGCTTGCTTTGGGATTAATTTGCTGTTCTTTCTCCAGTTCTTCCAAGTGAACAGTTAATTCCTGCATTTTTGCCTTTTCTTCTTTTCTGATATAGGCATTTAGGGCAATAAATTTCCCTCTTAGCACTGCCTTTGCTGCATCCCATAAGTTTTGATATGTTGTGTTTTCATTTTCATTTGCCTCGAGGTATTTACTAATTTCTCTTGCAATTTCTTCTTTGACCCACTCGTTGTTTAAGAGTGTGTTGTTGAGCCTCCACGTATTTGTGAATTTTCTGGCATTCCGCCTATTATTGATTTCCAACTTCATTCCTTTATGATCCGAGAAAGTGTTGTGTATGATTTCAATCTTTTTAAATTTGTTAAGACTTGCTTTGTGACCCAGCATATGGTCTATCTTTGAGAATGATCCATGAGCACTTGAGAAAAAGGTGTATCCTGCTGTTGTGGGATTTAATGTCCTATAAATGTCTGTTAAGTCTAGCTCCTTTATAGTAATATTCAGATTCTCTATTTCTTTATTGATCCTCTGTCTAGATGTTCTGTCCATTGATGAGAGTGGGGAATTGAAGTCTCCAACTATTATGGTATTTGTGTCTATTTCCGTTTTCAGTGTATTCCTCATGTATTTTGGGGCATTCTGGTTCGGTGCATAAATATTTATGATTGTTATGTCTTCTTGTTTAATTGTTCCTTTTATTAGTATATAGTGTCCTTCTTTGTCTCTTTTAACTGTTTTACATTTGAAGTCTAACTTGTTGGATATTAGTATAGCCACTCCTGCTATTTTCTGGTTGTTATTTGCATGAAATATCTTTTCCCAACCTTTCACTTTCAACCTATGTTTATCTTTGGGTGTAAGATGTGTTTCCTGTAGACAGCATATAGAAGGATCCTGTTTTTTAATCCATTCTGCCATTCTATGTCTTTTGATTGGGGAATTCAGTCCATTAACATTTAGTGTTATTATTGTTTGGATAATATTTTCCTCTACCATTTTGCCTTTTGTATTATATATATCATATCTGACTTTCCTTCAGAAAGAGAGAATTTTGAAAGCAGCAAGACACAACCAATCCATCACATACAACAAAAGCCCAATAAGACTATGTGTGGATTTCTCAGTAGAAATCATGGAGGTGAGAAGGCAATGGTATGACATATTTAGGATTCTAAAAGAGAAAAACGGCCTACCAAGAATTCTATATCCAGCAAAATTGTCCTTCAAAAATGAGAGGGAGATCCCTCCTACATGGGACATGACATCTAGGGGTGAATGTCTCCCTGGTGGCATGGGAGATGACCCCCAGGGATGAGTCTGTCTCTGTTGCCATGGGATCAGCAATGCCATCCTGACCAAAAGGGGGAAAAGAAGTGTAACAAATATCAGTGGCTGAGAGAGTTCAAATAAAGTCAAGAGCTACTCTGAAGGCCACTTCCTACACAAGCTTCAGTTAGAAAGTGCTACCTTTCATAACTTGCCAAACCCCAACCAAAACTATTCCAGCCAATCCTAGAGAACACCTAGGGCAATATATAAGATTCTACAAAGGTTCTACGCACTAGACTAACTTTCCAGAAATGTACAATCTCCAGATGGGTCCCTGGACGAGATAAGTCCTGAAACCTCGAGGGGCCAGTCTCTCCAGAGCATCAGCTAGTTCCATCCCCCTACCCATATTATCAACAGCCCTTTCAACATGAAAAAGTTAGAATGGGCATAGGCCAAATACCCCTAAAGAGTGAGAAAGATCAAAGGTGGTGATGGAATCATACAGAGACAATAAGGTTTAACAAATGAGTATGATTACTGAGTCATTATATTGATATTTCTTTTAGTCTCCAGTATCATAGAGCAGCTAGAAGTAAGAACCTAAAATTGTGGAATTGTAACCCATACCAAATTCTGAAATCTGTTCAACTAATGTGGCGATGTGCTTTGAAATATATTGCTTTTTTGTATACATGTTATTTTTCATAAAAAGGAAAAAAAAGTCAATTGTGATGATAAAAAATTTATTCCTTCTAGCCGCCAATGTTTTGGAGCAGCGAGAAGGAAAAATCTGAGATGATGGTATGGTAGCCCATGACAAACTCTGGGATATGTCCTGTAACCACTTGTTGAAAAGTGCTTTGAAAACTCCTGCTTTTTTCTTTCATTGCTTTGTATATATGTTACATTATACAACAAAAATTTTAAAAAGACAACAAATTTAAAAATAAGCGAAAGACTTGAATAGACATGTCTCCAAAGAGGATATATAAATGGCTAAAAAGCACATGAAAAGATGCTCAACATCACTAGTTATTAGGGAAATTCAAATCAAAATCACAATGAGATATATTTTCATACCCACTCGGATGGGACTATTAGACCACAGAAAATTACAGGCGTTAGAGAGGATGTGTTGAAATAGGAACTCTCATTCATTGCTAGTGGGAATGTAAAATGGTGCAGCTGCTATGAAAGACAATTTGGCAGTCCTTCGGGAAGTAGGTATAGAATTATCATACAATCTGGCAATCCTACTACTAGTTGTATACCTAGAAAAATTGAAAGCAGGGACTTGAAGAGAAATTTGCACACTGATGTTCATAGTGGCATTATTCACAATTGCCAAAAGATAGAAACAACTCAAGTGTCCATCAACCTATGAGTGGATAAATAAAATATGGTCTATACATACAATGGGATATTATTTAACCATAAAAAGAAAGGAAGTGATGATGCCTATGATAGCATGATTGAATCTTGGGGACATTATTCTGAGTTAAATGAGACAGACACAAAAGAATAAGTACTGTATGATCTCATTGATATGAACTAATTATAATCAGCAAACTCACACAGAATATAGAATATATGTTACCAGGGGATATATCAGGGGTAGAGAATGGGGAATTGATGCTTAATTTGTACAGAATTTCTATTTAGGTTGAGTATAAAAGTTTGGAAATGAACGGTAGCGATGGTAGTATGGCACTGTGAATATTACTAATAGTGCTGAATTATATTGTGAATGTGGTTAAAAGGGGAAATTTTAGATCATATGTTACTAGAATGAAAATTAAAAGATGAACTCTAGGACTATATAACACAGGACCCTATTACAGACAATGGAATATTGTAATAGTACAAGTATAAGAATGTTCTTTCATGAACTATAACAAAGTAAGACACCAATACAAGGTATTAATAATAGGGTGAGGTATGGCAAAAATATCTATCTAATCTAAATTATGACTATAGTTGATGGTACTATTTTAATATTCTTTCAGGGAGCCCCTGTCAGCTGCGCAGTGGGCACGTCGCAAGGCTGCCTGGGTGAATCGGCAGCCAGCTCGCAGCTGACCAGCCAGTCCCTGTGGGCATCTGCATCCGGGTCCGGAGTCCTTCCTCGCAGGCACAAGGCCAAGGGAGCCGTGAACACAGCAGAGGCTGGAGTGCGGCATCGCACATGCTGTCATGTCCCACCTCCTGCTTAGCTGCCTGGCTGAAAAGGGGACAGCTCCAGTAAAAGCAAAAGAAATGAACCCGCCAATCGGACTCACCCCAAACTGGACACCTGCGAAGTAGGAGCAAATGAAAGAGCTCCTTACTGAGACCCATCAGCTGAAGGAAGCCATGAAGCTAAATAACCAAGCTATGAAGGAGCCGTTCGAGAAGCTCTCCACCTGAAGAGAAAAACAAAAGGAGGAACACCAGTTCTTTGAAATACAGAGCAAGGAAGCCAAAGAGTGCTTGATGGCCTTAAATCATGAAAATGAACATTTTAAGCAAAAGCTTGAAAAGTTAAAAGGGAGAACAGGAAGGTCATTTGAGGACCCCCCTGGCTACTCCAGGGTTCCCAGGGCAGAACTGGAGCAGGCCATGGAGCAGCTGAAGGCATAGGTAGCCTGCCTCCATGCTGAAAAGGCAGATCTCCTGAGTATTGTGTCTGAGCTACAGTTCAAGCTGGGCTCAGGTGGAAAAGACTTCTTTGTCAAAGTTAGGATTGCTGAAGGAGAAGTGAAAAGGACAAGAAAAGAAATAAAGAATGGACTGGGCCCGCAGTAATGGCCTCCTTCAACACAAGCAAATCTGCAGAAGGTGCCAGGAATTGTTTGGAATTTGAGGATGTAACTGTGAGCCAGCTCCTGCTTTGCCTAAGAAGAGGAAACTAGAAAGTGGAGAGACCTGAAATTGTACTCAGGGATGCCAAAGAAAGAATTTCAAATTTTGAAAATAAAGGAAATGTTCATTCTGAAATTGAAACCCAAACAGAGGGGAACACAGAGAAAAAGAAGAAGAAAAGCACAGAGATTGTTGGAAATGAAGTGGAAGCCCTGAACGTCCAGATAACAACCCTATTTAAACAGCTCCAAGAGGCGCACATTAAACTCAGGGAAGCAGTGTTAATGAAGAATAGACTTCAAGAAAAGTGTCAGACCGTTAAGAGGAAAAATTCTGCAACCCCATCAGAGCCGTATGAAAAGCAAGAGCTTGTAAATAATAACGAAAAGCTTGAACTGCAAGTCAAAAGTATACAGTCAGAAATCAAAATGGACCAAGCTAAAACAGAAGATGTAAAGGTCAAATTAGCCTCCCTTACAGTTGACACACAGCTTCTTTAAGAACACAGTAGTGCACTAAAGATGATGGAAGAACTGGAAAGGAAAGAATCAGAAAAAGTGGATAAGGCGATGCTGGAGGAGCTGCATGGGAAACTGGTTCAGGCAGAGAACGTGTTACCTCTGAGCAGTCCACGTGGATGAGATGAAGCAGACCATCACCAGGTAGGAGTAGGAGCTGGGGATGGTGACCATACTGACAGCTCAGATGGAGGTTTACTGCTCCAACTTTCATGCTCTAAGAGCAGCAAGGGAGAAAATCCATGAAGAAAAGGAGCAACTGGTCTTGCAGCTGCCCCCTTGCTGAAAGAGAATAATGTTTCTGAACATGGAGGCACACCGTCCTTGATGGAGATACAGAGTCACCATGGGGCAGGACAAATGACACAGACCAGCAGGCTTATGTCATCCAGATGGGAGCTGAGGATGGAGGCTGGTGGTGGCAGCAACAGCAGAACCTTCCAGTTCACTCCTGCCCCAAATGTGGTGAGGTACGGCCTGACATGGACACCTGCAGATCCATGTCATGGACTGTATCATTTAAGTGTTCATGCCTCACATACCCCCAAACCATTGGTAAACATCAGATGGTTTTCCTCCAAGAGTTGTACTTTGGTTTTATTTGTTTCCACGCAAATATTTTGGCTCATTTTGTTTGTGTAAGGAGAAAGAAAACATATAAGTTCTAAGTAACACATTTTATCTTGGGCATTCTTAAATGCAGAAAATAGAATCCTTAACATGCCACCCTTCTAATAGCAAATTTGGGGGTTTCTACATTCAGTCTGTGCAAGCACTGCATGGCAGACACCAGGTAGCAATCTTTGCAACTAGAAAGGAAAAACTTCCCTGATAAATTTTAAGAACTGTTAAGGAAGCAGGAAAAATGACATGGTCATAGATATAATCAACATCCTTTCTTGATGAAAACACTTAAAAGGATAGGAATAGAAGAGAACTTCTTCAACATAAAAGGAACGTGTGAAAAACCCACAGCTAACATCATCCTCAATGGGGAAAGACTGAAAGCTTTCCCTCTAAGATCAAGAGCAAGATAAAGATGCCAAGTGTCACCATTGTTATTCAACATTGTGCTGGAAGTTCTAGCCAGAGCAACTAGACAAGGAAAAAGAAATAAAAGCCATCCAAATTGGAAAGGAAGAATTAAAGCTCTCAGTGTTTGCAGATGACATGATACTATATGTCAAAAATCCCAAAAAAATCTATAGCAAAGCTACCACAGCTAATACATAAGTACAGGAAAATGGCACAGTATAAGATCACCACCCCCCAAATCAGTAGTACTTCTATACACAAGTAATAAGCAATCTGAGGATGAAATCAAGAAAATAAATCCATTCACAACCAAAGAATCAAATATTTAGGAATAAATTTAAGGATACAAAAGACCTACACACAGAAAATGAAATTGCTAAAAGAAGTCATAGAAGACCTAAATAATGGAAGAGTATACCATGTTCATGGATTGGAAGACTAAATATAGTTAAGATGTCAATTCAACCCAAATTGATATATAGATGCAATGCCCTGCAAATTAAAATCCAAAAAACTTACTTTGCAGAAATAGAAAAACCAATAACCAAATTTATCTGGAAGGGTAGGGTATCCCAAATAGTTGAAAATATCCTGAGAAAGAAAAATGAAGTCAGAGGTCTCACACTACCTGACTTTAAAGCATATTACAAAGCTACAGTGGTACTGGCATAAAGATAGATATACTGACCAATGGAATCAAATTAAGTGTTCAGAAATAGACCTTCTTATCTATGGATAATTGATCTTTGATAAGGCAGTCAAGCCAAACCCACCTGGGACAGAGCATCCTCTTCAATAAATGGCACATGGAGAACTGAATATTATAGCAAAAGAATGAAAGAAGATCCATATCTCACACCCTATACAAAAATTAACTTAGATCAAAGACCTAAACATTAGAGCTAAGGCCACAAAATTTTTAGAAGAAAATGTAGGGAAATATCTTATAAAACTTGTAATAAGAGGCAGTCTCCTAGACCTTACACCCAAAGCATGAGCATTGGAAAAAAGATATGGATAAATGGGAACTCCTCAAAATTAAAAACACTTTTATGCACCAAAGAACATTGTCAAGTAACTGAAAAGACAGCCTACGCAATGGGAGACAATATTTGGAAACCATATATCAGATAATGGTTTAGTATCCAGAATATATATATGAAGAGATTCTTCAACTCAACAACAAAAAGGACAAACAATCCGAAGGGAATACAAATGGCTAAAACACAATGATTAAAAAGCACATGATAAGATGCTCAACCTCACTGGCTATTAGGGAAATGCAAATCAAAACCACAATGAGATACCATCTTACACTCACTAGAATGGCAATTATAAAACAACAGCAATAACAAGTGCTGGAGAGGATGTGGAGAAAGAGGCATGTTTATCCACTGTTGGTGGGGATGTGAAATGGTACAACCAGAAAGACAATTTTTTGGTTCCTCAGGAAGCTAAGTATAGAAATGCCATATGATTCAGCAATCCAATTACTAGGTATATATTCTGAGGACCTAAGGGCAAGGACACAAATAGACATTTGCATACCAATGTTTGTAGCAGCATTATGATTGTCAAGTGATGGAAACAGCCCAAATGTCCATCAAAGGATGAGTGGCTAAACAAGCTGCAGTATATACATGCAATAGAATATTACAGAGAGCTGTAAGACAGAATAAAGTCAAGAAGCACGTAACATGTGGATGAACCTTGACATTAAGCTGAGTGAAATTAACCAGAAACAAAAGGACAAATACTGTATGGTCTCACTAATGTGAACTAACATTAATGAGTGAACTTTGAGAATTGAAGTTAAGAACACAAGTTATCAGGAGATAGAAATACGGTAGAGACTGGACAATTGGTACTAAAGGAATACAGATTGTGCAACAGGATTGATTTTAAAAATTTAGAAATGGATAGCACAACACTACCTGATTGTAGAATAATAATATAAGTACACTGAATGAAGCTGAATGGGAATATGATTGAGGGAGAATACTGGGAGTGCATATAAAACCAGAAGGAAAGAAAGAGGATGAATACAGAGACAGTATAGTTTAGAAATGCCTAGAATGGACAATGATGGTGATTAAATGTACAAATAAAAAATGTTTTTGCAAGAGGGAGAACAAATGAATATCAATATTGCAGGGTGCTGAAAATAGATGGTATAAGGAAAAAAGTACAATCAATGCAAACTAGGGTTGATAGTCCAGAATAACATTGTAATATGCTTCCACCGAATGTAACAAAGGCATTATGCCAAAACTAAATGTCAACAGGTGGGGGGCATGGAGGAGGGATATGGATTCTTTTTGGAGGAAAAGGAAATGTCTTCAAATAGATTATGGTGGTGAAGGCATATCTATACACTTAGGTTGTATTGTATATATGAATAAAATTGTATAAAAATGAAAAGAAACAAGTGCTAGAGAAAATGTGGAGAAAACATGTATCTATTCACTGTCAATAGGAAAGCTGAGCGGTATTGCCCCTTGGAGGGCAGTATTGGTGGTTACATAGGAAGCTAGGAGTGGGGTTGCCATAGGATCATGAAACCCCAGTGCTCAGTACAGACCTGGAGGAACTGAGTGTGGAGACACAAATGGATATTTGCACACTGGTGTTTATGGCAACAGTGTTCCTGCACAATGAATGGAGATGGCCTAAGGGTACAACGACTGAGGAATGAAAGAGGGAACTATGGTGTATACATACAATGGACTACTGAGCAGCCCCAAGAAGGAAAGAAGTTGTGAGGTGTGGAACTAGGTAAATGAACTTTAAAGGCTGTATGTTAAATGGAATGTCGGAAATAAAAAAACAAATAATACCATGCCTCAATCATATGGACTAACTATAGTATAAAAACTTGGTGAACTGAAGTTGAGATCATGGCTTATCAGGTTGGGGCCTATTGTAAATGGTCGTAGATTGTAAGTTCTTACAGCAGGCATGTATATTCAGGAGTTGTAACTGTTATTTCTAAATTCTGAGATATTGAACTGTTTGTTTAAAACCTGTCATTCCCAGAAACTTTAGGTATTTATATGACACCTGAGACTCAGAGTTAGAGCTCTGAAGCTATAAAGTCAGCAGTACCCCAAACAGGAACCATTTAAAAAGTTGAAAAAGTGACCAGACTTCAAGTAGAGATATGAATGAAGTTGATCTGGACAGGACTAAGGTATATCAGAATACAGGGTAAAGGCTGTTACTGTTCATATTTTAAAACTTCAACGTCAATGTGAGACCAAAGGAAGAGATGTTTATTTGGTACAAAATTTATATTTTGGGTGTGCTGGTTTGAAAGGATGTATGTCCCCTAGAAAAGCCATGTTTTAATCAAAATCCCATTTTGTAAAGGCAGAATAATCCTTATTCAATACTGTATGTTTGAATTTGTAATTAGATCATCTCCTTGGAGGTATGATTTAATCAAGAGTGATTGTTAAACTGGATTAGGTGACGACATGTCTTCACCCATTTGGGTGGGTCTTGATAAGTTTATGCAGTCCTATAAAAGAGGAAACATTTTGGAGAATGAAGGAGATTCAGAAAGAGCAGAGAATGCTATAGCACCAAGAAGCAGACTCCACCAGCCAGTGACCTTTGGAGATGAAGAAGGAAAATGCCTCCCAGGGAGCCTCATGAAACAGGAAGCCAGGAGAAGAAGCTAGCAGATGATGCCATGTTTGCCATGTGCCCTTCCAGATGAGAGAGGAGCCCTGATCGTGTTCACTATGTGCCTTTCCAGATGAGAGAGAAACTCTGACTGTGTTTGCCATGTGCCCTTCCACTTGACAAAGAAGCCCTGAACTTCATCAGCCTTCTTGAATCAAGGTATCTTTCCCTGGATACCTTTGATTGGACATTTCTATAGACTTGTTTTAACTGGGACATTTTCTTGGTCTTAGAACTGTAAACTAGCAACTTATTAAATTCCCCTTTTTAAAAGCCATTCTGTTTCTGGTATATTGCATTCTGGCAGCTAGTAAACTACAACATGGGGTAGTGCATTTCCTAATTTAATCTGTATGGTCAATTTAGTTGAACACCATAAGTACATGGAATCTCGAATAGGGTGTGTCATTTTGTCCATGTGGTCTGATGCCCTGATATATCCCAGACTAAATTGGGAAAGAAGTATTTGCAAGGTCTTTGTTCTAGTTTGCAAGCTGCTGGAATGCAATAATACCAGAAACGGAATGGCTTTAAAAGGGGGAAATCATTAAGTTGCAAGTTTACAATTCTAAGGCTATGAAGATGTCCAAATTAAAGCAAGGACATAGAAATGTCCAATCTAAGGCATCCAGAGAAAGAAACCTTGATTCAAGAAGGCCAATGATGTTCAGAGTTTCTCTCTCAACTGGAAATGCACAAGGCAAACATGGTGGCATCTGCTAGCTTTCTCTCCAGGTTTCTTGTTCCATGAACTCTCCCACAGGCATTTTGCTTCTTCATCTCCAAAGGTCTCTGGCTGCATAGACTCTTGCAGCTCTGAAGCTTTTTTCAAAATGTTTCCTTTTTTAAAGGATTCCAGTAAACTAATCAAGACCCATATAGAATGGATGGAGTCACATCTCCCACTAATTAAAGGTCAGTACCCACAATTGGGCATGTCACATCTTCCATGGAGATGGTCTAATCAAGTTTCCAAACACAGTGCTGAACAGGGATTAAAAGAAAAGGCTACCCCCACAAAATGGATCAGGATTAAAACATGGCTTTTCTAGGGCACATAATCCTTTCAACCCAGCACAGTTCCCTTGGGGGCTGGAAAGAAAGGAGGAAATATTCAACTATCCCATTTGGAGAATTTCTCATATTCTTACAAGCAGTGGGGATAGCCAAATCAATAGGCTGAGCCCTTGATCTTGAGGTTTGTCCCTATAAAATTTATTCCTGCAAAGGATAGCCTAAGTCTACTTAAAATTAGGCCTAAGAGTCACTCCCGAAGAACCTATTTTTTCCTCATATGTGGCCTCTCTCTTTAAGCCAACTCAGTAGGTGAACTCACTGTCCTCTCCCCCACGTGGGACATGATTCCATGGGTGTAAATCTCCATGGCAATGTGGGACAGAAATCCCAGAATGAGCTGGGACCCAGCATCAAGGGATTGAGAATACTTTCTTTCTTTCTTTCTTTTTTTTTTTTGCATAGGCAGGCACCAGGAATCGAACCCGGGTCTCCAGCACAGCAGGCGAGAACCCTACCTGCTGGACCACTGTGGCCCACCTGAGAATACTTTCTTGACCAAAAGAGGGAAGTGAAAAATGAGACAAAATAAAGTTTCGGTGGCCGAGAGATTTCAAACAGAGTCGAGATGTTATCCTGGAGGTTATTCTTATGCATTAATATAGATATCCCTTTTTAGTTTATGGTGGAGTGGAGTGGCTGGAGGGAAGTACCTGAAACTGTTGAGCTGTGTTCCAGTAGCCTTGATTCTTGAAGATGATTTTATAAAGATATAACTTTTACAATGCGACTGGATTGCGAAAACCTTGTGTCTGTGCTCCTCTTATCCAAGGTATGGACAGATGAGTGAAAAATGTGGATAAAAAAATAAATAACAGGGGGGAACCAGAGTAAAATTAATTGGGTAGGTGGAAATACTAGTGGTCAATAAGAGGAAGGAATAAGGCATATGGTATGTATGAGTTTTTTCTTTTAATTTCTTTTTCTGGAGTGATGCAACTGTTCTAAAAAATGATCATGGTTATCAGTACACAACTTGTGATGATATTATGAGCCATTGATTGTACATCATGTATGGAATGTATGTGTGTGAAGACTTATCAATAAAAATATTTTAAAATGGAAGGGGAGAGGCCAACATGGTGGCTTAGTGTGGTGGGAGATTTAATTCATCCTCCAGAGCAGCTAATAAATAGCCAGGAACAATACAAAAGTACTGCTGGGGCCACCTCAGTGACCAGACATACAGCATACCCCAGTCTGGACCAGCTGGACAGGCTGTGAGCCCACCCAGAACTGTGAGTCCCCCAGGCCATGGTGTCTGGTGACCCTCCCCCACAGATTGCTTCCCAGAAGGGAAAGGAAAGAGAGTTTACCAGCAGCAGGGGCTGAGCCCAACCAAACTCCGATTGTGGAATTAATTAACAAATTCTAACTACTAAAAATAGTCCTCCAGCTCAGCTGAACCTCAAGTAAAAGCAGAGGCCGCTGGATTTTGCCCTGGTACAGAGGGGGCAAGGCTGACAGAAAAAGAAAAAACAAACAACAAAGATTTTTTTTTTATTTGAAAAGGTCTGGCCCCTGAAGGAAAGAAGGGGGCACAAAGGACTGGGAGATTCACAGAGCAACATATCAACTTAAGCTCTTGATTGGAATTCAAGGAATGGGGGACCTGCTCTGAAAAGGATTTTTCTCTTTTGTTTTGGTGACTGTGTTTCTACAGCTTGACTGCTCTTTGGATACAGCTGCAGGGCTTCTCAGGCTCCACTGCCCCAGGCATAGGTAGAATTAAGCTTGTTTGAGTGTTTGTCTGGAACCTGTGCCTTCCCCAGGAGAGAGGTGGGGCCCAGCTCAGGTGGAATCCCTTCCTCAAGGAGTTCAGACTTCAGGGTCTGGAGAAATGAAGCAATTAAAACCAGACTACACTCTCCTCCATCACCACCACAGCAGGAAGAGTCTGCTGAAGTTAAAGGTACACATCACCTTATGCTGGTGGGACCCATAAAGCAGAAAAGCACCACACAGTAGGCAGGATAGGAAAAATGGAGAAAGAGCCCAGAGGCTTCATAGGAAATCCTTTCAATCTGCTGGGTCCCACCCTCAGGGAAAACTGATGCAGGTGACTCTTACCTTCTGATAGGAGGCCAGTTTGGTTTGGGAAAATTTAGCTGGGTCTATAATACCTAAGAAAGCCCTCCTAAGGGGGGGGGGGGGAAAGACACCATACAGGCAAGGAAAGAAACAAGAACTGAAAAATTCTGATCTGTTAAACAAAACCTAAGCTAGAGGTCCAGAATAAGCTGAACTGAATATCAAAGAACAGATAGACAACAAAGCCATCCAGCAGGAAAATCCTGGGTTAAAAAAGTGGAAACAATCTCTCCAGAATAAACTAATTAAGATAATTAAATGCCTAGACACCAGCAAAAAAATAATGAATCATACTAGGAAAATTGAAGATATGGCCCAGTCAAAGGAACAAACCAACAATTCAAATGAGATACAGAAGTTGAAACAATTAATTTAGAATGTTTGAACAGACATGGAAAACCTCATAAAAAATCAAATCAGTGAATCAAGGAAGAATATAAAGAAGGCAAGGAATGAACAAAAAGAAGAGATCAAAAGTCTGAAAAAAGCAAATCACAGAACTTATGGGAATGAAAGCCACAGTAGAAGAGATGAAAAAAACAATGGAAACCTACAATGTCAGATTTCAAGAGGCAGAAGATAGGATTAGTGAACTAGAGGATGGGACATCTGAAATCCAACAAGCAAAAGAAAATGTAGGAAAAAGAATGGGAAAATATGATCAGGGACTCAGGAAATTGAATGACAACATGAAGCACATGAACATATGTGTTGTGGGTGTCCCAGAAGGAGAAGAGAAGGGAAAAGGAGGAGAAAAACTAATGGAGGAAATTATCACTGAAAATTTCCCAACTCTTATGAAAGACTTAAAATTACAGATACAAGAAGTGCAGTGTACCCCAAACAGAATAGATCCAAATAGACATACTCCAAGACACTTACTAATCAGAATGTCAGATGTCAAAGAGAAAGAGAGACTCTTGAAAGCAGCAAGAGAAAAGCAATCCATCACATACAAGGGAAGCCCAATAAGACTATGCATAGACTTCTCAGCAGAAACCATGGAAGCGAAAAGACGGTGGGATGATATATTTAAATTACTAAAGGAGAAAAACTGCCAACCAAGAATTCTATATCCAGCAAAATTGTCCTTCAAAAATGAGGGGGAAATTAAAACATTTTCAGATAAAAAATCACTGAGAGAATTTGTGATCAAGAGACCAGCTCTGCAAGAAATACTAAAGGGAGCATTAGAGACTTATATGAAAAGATAGGAGAGAGAGTTGGGGAGAAGAGTGTAGAAATGAGGACTATCAGTAATGGTAAAAAGAAGGAAAATTAGATATGACATATAAAATCCAAAAGGCAAAATGGTAGAAGAAAGTACTGCCCATACAGTAATAACACTTAATGTTAATGGATTAAACTCCCCAATCAAAAGACATAGACTGGCAGAATGGATTTAAAAACAGGACCAATCTATATGTCTAAAGGAAAAGCATCTCAGACTCAAGGATAAACATAGGTTGAAAGTGAAAGGTTGGGAAAAGATATTTCATGCAAATAACAATCAGAAAAGAGCAGGAATAGCTATACTAATATCCAAGAAATTAGACTTCAAATGTAAAACAGTTAAAAGAGAAAAATACACTATCTATTAATGAAAGGAATAATTTGACAAGAAGACATAACAATCATAAATATTTATGTAGTGAGCCAGAATGCTCCAAAATATGTGAGGCAAACATTGAAAAGAGAAACAGACACATCTACCATAATAAATGGAGACTTCAATTCCCCACTCTTATCAATGGACAGAACATCTTGTCAGAGGATCAATAAAGAGACAGAGAACTTGAATAATATAATAAATGAGCTACACTTAACAGATATTTATAGAACATTACACCCCACAACAGCAGGATACACCTTTTTCTCAAGTGCTCATAGATCATTCTCAAGGATAAACCATATGCTGGGTCACAAAGCAAGTCTCAATACATATAAAAAGATTGAAATCATACAAAACACTTTCTCAGATCATAGAGGAATGAAGTTGGAAATCAATAATAGGCAGAGGGCCAGAAAATTCACAAATATGTGGAGGCTCAACAACACACTCTTAAACAACCAGTGGGTTAAGGAAGAAATTACAAGAGAAACCAGTAAATATCTTGAGGCAATTGAAAATGAAAACACAATGTATCAAAATTTATGGGATGGAGCAAAGGCAGTGCTAAGAGGGAAATTTATTGCCCTAAATGTCTATATCAAAAAAAGGGCAAAAATCAAGGAATTAACTGTCCACTTGGAAGAACTAGAGAAAGAACAGTAAACTAACCCCAAAGCAAGCAAAAGGAAAGAAATAATGAAGATTAGAGCAGAAATAAATGAAATTGAGAACACGAAAACAATCAAGAAAATCAACAAAACCAGAAGCTGGTTCTATGAGAAAATCAATAAGATTGATGGACCCTTAGAGAGGGTGACAAACAGAAGAAGAGAGAGGATGCAAATAAATAAAATCAGAAATGGAGGAGGAGACATAACCATTGACCCCACAGAAATAAAGGAAGTACTGAGAGGATTCTATGAACAATTTTATGCTAATATACTTGACAATGTAGATGAAATGGACAACTTCCTAGAAAGGTATGAACAGTGAACATTGACTCGAGAAGAAATAGACAACCTCAACAAACCAATCACAAGTAAAGAAATTGAATCATTCATTAAGAAGCTCCCCAAAGTAAGATAAGGGATTTGGGGTGTTTGAGGTTTTCTTTTTGCATGTGGCTGTGTAGTTCTGTTTTTTCTCCTTGAAGCAATAAAAATTGTCTAAAACTGAAAAAAAAGAAGCTCCCCAAAAAGAAAAGTCTGGGACCAGATGGCTTCACATGTGAATTCTACCAAACATTTAGGTAAGAATTAGTACCAATCCTGCTCAAACTCTTCAAAGATAATTGAAGAGGAGGGAAAGCTACCTAACTCATTCTACGAAACCAACATCACCCTCATACCAAAGCCAGACAAAGATATTATATAAAAAAGAAAACTACAGACAAATCTCTCTTATGAATGTAGATGCAAAAATCCTCAACAAAATTCTTGCAAATCGAATCCAGCAACATGTTAAAAGAATTATACACCATGAGCAAATAGGATTCATCCCAGATATGCAAGGATGGTTCAACATAAGAAAATCAATTAGTGTAATACACCATATCAACAAATCAAAGCAGAAAAACCACATGATCATCTCAATTGATTCAGAAAAGGCATTTGACAAAATTTAACATTCTTTCCTGTTGGCAACACTTCAAAGGATAGGAATAGAAGGGAACTTCCTAAACATGATAAAGGGAATATATGAAAAACTCACAACTAACATCATCCTCAATTGGGAAAAACTGAAAGCTTTCCCCTAAAGATCAGGAACAAGACAAGGATGTCCACTATTACCATTCAACATTGTGTTGAAAGTTCTAGCCAGAGCAATTAGACAAGAAAAAGAAATACAAGGCATCCAAATTGGAAAGGAAGAAGTAATACTCTCACTGTTTGCAGATGATATGATACTATATGTCAACCCCCCCAAAAAAAATTCACAGCAAAACTACTAGAACTAATAAATGAGTACAGCAGAGTGGCAGGTTACAAGATCAACACTCAAAAATCTGTAGTGTTTCTATACACTAGTAATAAATAATCTGAGGGGGAATCAAGAAAAAAATTCCATTGACAATTGTAACCAAAAGAATAAAATATTTGGGAATAAATTTGACTAAAGATATAAAAGACCTATATAAAGAAAACTACAAGAAATTGTCAAAAGAAATCACAGAATACCTAAAGAAATGGAAGGGCATACTGTGTTCATGGATTGGAAGACTAAATATAGTTAAGATGTCAATTCTACCTATATTGATTTACAGATTCAATGCAATGCCAATTAAAATCCCAAAAACTTACTTTCCACAAATAGAAAAACCAATAACCAAATTTATCTGGAAGGGAAGGATGCCCCGAATAGCTAAAAGTATCCTGAGCAAGAAAAATGAAGTCGGAGGTCTCACACTACCTGACTTTAAGGTATATTATGAAGCTACAGTTGTCAAAACAGCATGGTACTGGCATAAAGATAGATATACTGACCAATGGAACTGAATAGAGTGTTCAGATATAGGCCCTCTCATCTATGGATGATTGATCTTTGATAAGGCAGTCAAGTCAACTCACCTGGGATGGAAAAGTCTCTTCAATAAATGGTGCCTAGAGAACTGGATATCCACATGCAAAAGAATGAAAGAGGATCCATATCTCACACCCTATACAAAAATTAACTCAAAATGGATCAAAGACCTAAACATTAGATCTAAGATCATAAAACTGTTAGAAGAAAATGTAGGGAAATATCTTATAAATCTTATAACAGGAGGTGGTTTCCTAGACCTTACACCCAAAGCATGAGCATTGAAGAAAGAAATAAGTAAAAGAGAACTCCTCAAAATGAAACACTTTTGGGCATCCAAGAACTTCATCAAGAAAGTAAAAAGGCAGCTCACACAATGGGAGACAATATTTGGAAATGATATATCAGATAAAGTTCTAGTATCCAGAATATATAAACAGATTGTTCAACTCAGCAACAAAAAGACAGACAACCCAATTACAAAATGGACAAAAAGCTTGAACAGACACTTCTCAGAAGAGGAAATACAAATGGCCAAAAGGCACATGAAGAGATGCTCAACTTCCCTGGCTATTAGGGAAATGCAAATCAAAACCACAATGATATATCATCTCACACCCACCAGAATGGCCATTATCAATAAAACACAAAACAACAAGTGTTGGAGAGGATGTGGAGAGAGAGGCACACTTTTCCACTATTGGTGTGATGTCAAATGGTACAACTGCTGTAGAAGGCAGTTTGGCGGTTGCTCAGATAGCTAAGTATAGAATTTCCATATGACCCGGCAATACCATTGCTAGGTATCTACTCAGAGGACATGAGGGCAAAGACAGAAACGGACATTTGCACACCAATGCTTATAGCAGCATTATTTACAACTGCCAAGAGATGGAAACAGACCAAATGTCCATCCACAGAAGAGTGGCTAAACAAGCTGTGGTATATACACACAATGGAACATTATACAGCTGTAAGACAGAATAAGGTTATGAAGTAAGCAAAGACATAGATGGACTTTAAGGATATTATGCTGAGTGAGATTAGCCAGAAACAAAAGGACAAATACTGTATGGTCTCACTGATATGAACTAACATTAATAAAAGAACTTGGATAATTTCAGTTAAGAACAGAGGTCATTAGGAGATAGAAATAGGGTAGATATTGGGTAATTGGAACTAAAGGGATACAGATTGTGCAATGGGACTGATTGTAAAAATTCAGAAATGGATAACACAATACTACCTAACTGTAATCCAATAATGTTAGAACACTAAATGAAGCTGAATGTGAGAATGATAGAGAGAGGAGGACTTGGGACACAAATGTAATTGGAAGGAAAGCTATATGATAATGACTGAGATGGTATAATCTAGGAATGCCTAGGGTGTATAATGATAGTGACTAAAGGTACAAATTTAAAAATGTTTTGCATGAGGAAGAACAAAGGTATGTCAATACTGCAGGGTGTTGAAAATAGATGGTAATTAATATTTTAAAACTTTAACTTATGTGTGAGACTAAAGCAAAAAATGTTTACTTGGTACAAAATTTATATTTTGACTAGTGCATTTCCTATATAACTTATGTGGACAGCTTAACTGAACACCATAAATACATGGAACTTTGAGTAGGGCATGAGATTTTGTAGGTTTGTCCAGAATGATGCCCCCAATAAATCCCAGAAGGATTTGAACAGTAAACAAAAATGTATTTGCAAAGTCCCCTTGGAGGAATGATGAGAAAGAGGGAAAATCCAACTTCCCCAAGTGGAGAATTCTTTTTTTTTTTTTTTTTTATTAATTAAAAAAAGAATTAACAAAACAATTAGAAATCATTTCAATGTACATGTACAATCAGTAATTCTTAATAACATCACATAGTTGCATATTCATCATTTCTTAGTACATTTGCATCGATTTAGAAAAAGAAATAAAAAGACAACAGAATAAGAATTAAAACAATAATAGAAAGAAAAAAAAAAACAAAAAAAACAAAAACAAAAAACCTATACCTCACATGCAGCTTCATTCAGTGTTTTAACATAATTGCATTACAATTGGGTAGTATTGTGCTGTCCATTTCTGAGTTTTTATATCCAGTCCCGTTGTACAGTCTGTATCCCTTCATCTCCAATTATCCCTTCTCTTTTTTTTTTAATTAACAGAAAAAAAGAAATTAACCCAACATTTAGAGATCATACCATTCTACACATGCAATCATTAATTCTTAACATCATCACATAGCTGCATGGTCATCATTTGTTAGTACATTTGCATTGGTTTAGAAGAACTAGCAACATAACCGAAAAAGATATAGAATGTTAATATAGAGAAAAAAATAAAAGTAATAATAGTAAAATCAAAACAAAACAACACAAAACAAAACAAAAACCTATAGCTCAGATGCAGCTTCATTCAGTGTTTTAACATGATTACTTTACAATTAGGTATTATTGTGCTGTCCATTTTGGAGTTTTTGTATCTAGTCCTGTTGCACAGTCTGTATCCCTTCAGCTTCAATTACCCATTGTCTTACCCTGTTTCTAACTCCTGCTGAACTCTGTTACCAATGACATATTTCAAGTTTATTCTCGAATGTCCGTTCACATCAGTGGGACCATACAGTATTTGTCCTTTAGTTTTTGGCTGGATTCACTCAGCATAATATTCTCTAGGTCCATCCATGTTATTACATGGTTCATAAGTTTATCTTGTCTTAAAGCTGCATAATATTCCATCATATGTATATACCACAGTTTGTTTAGCCACTCTTCTGTTGATGGAGATTTTGGCTGTTTCCATCTCTTTGCAATTGTAAATAATGCTGCTATAAACATTGGTGTGCAAATGTCCGTTTGTGTCTTTGCCCTTAAGTCCTTTGAGTAGATACCTAGCAATGGTATTGCTGGGTCGTATGGCAGTTCTATATTCAGCTTTTTGAGGAACCGCCAAACTGCCTTCCACAGTGGTTGCACCCTTTGACATTCCCACCAACAGTGGATAAGTGTGCCTCTTTCTCCGCATCCTCTCCAGCACTTGTCATTTTCTGTTTTGTTGATAATGGCCATTCTGGTGGGTGTGAGATGATATCTCATTGTGGTTTTGATTTGCATTTCTCTAATGGCCAGGGACATTGAGCATGTCTTCATGTGCCTCTTGGCCATCCGTATTTCCTCTTCTGAGAGGTGTCTGTTCAAGTCTTTTTCCCATTTTGTAATTGGGTTGGCTGTCTTTTTGTTGTTGAGATGAACAATTTCTTTATAAATTCTGGATACTAGACCTTTATCTGATATATCATTTCCAAATATTGTCTCCCATTGTGAAGGCTGTCTTTCTACTTTCTTGATGAAGTTCTTTGATGCACAAAAGTGTTTAATTTTGAGGAGTTCCCATTTATTTATTTCCTTCTTCAGTGCTCTTGCTTTAGGTTTAAGGTCCATAAAACCGCCTCCAGTTGTAAGATCCATAAGATATCTCCCTACATTTTCCTCTAACTGTTTTATGGTCTTAGACCTAATGTTTAGATCTTTGATCCATTTTGAGTTAACTTTTGTATAGGGTGTGAGAGATGGGTCTTCTTTCATTCTTTTGCATATGGATATCCAGTTCTCTAGGCACCATTTATTGAAGAGACTGTTCTGTCCCAGGTGAGTTGGCTTGACTGCCTTATCAAAGATCAAATGTCCAAGTGGAGAATTCTTGATATTTCACAAGCAGTGGGGACAACCAAAGCAATAGGCCAAGCCCCCAATATTGGGGTTTGTTCATATGAAACTTAACCCCGCAAAGGATAGGCTAAGTTTACTTAAAATTAAGCCTAAGAGTCACCCCCAAGAGAACTTCTTTTGTTTCTCAGATGTGACCACTCTGTCAGCCAACATTACAAGCAAACTCACTGCCCTCCCCCTCTCTACGTGGGACATGACTCCCAAGTGTGTGTACCTTCCTGGCAACGTGGGACAGAGATCCTAGAATGAGCTGGGACTCAGCACCAAGGGACTGAGAAAACCTTCTCGACCAAAAGGGGGAAGAGCGAAATGAAACTAATAAAGTGTGAATGGCTGGGAGATTCCAAACAGTTGAGAGGTTATCTTGGAGGTTATTCTTGTGCATTAAATAGCTATCACCTTTTTAGTAAAGGTGATACCTCAGAGGCTGGAGGGAACTGCCTGAAAATGTAGAGCTATGTTCCAGTAACCATGTTTGTTGAAGATGATTGTATGATGATATAGCTTTCACAATGTAACTATGTGATTGTGAAAACCTTGTGTCTGATGCTTCTTTTTTCTACCTTATGGACAGATGAGTAAAACATATGGGTTAAAAATAAATAATAGAGGAAACAAATGTTAAAATAAATTTAGTAGATTGAAATGCTAGTGATCAATGAAAGGGAGGGGTAGGGGGTATGGTATGTATGAATTTTTTTTCTATTTTCTTTATATATTTTTTCTGAATTCATGCAAATGATCTAAGAAATGATCATGATGATGAATATACAACTATGTGATAAAAATGTTTATATTGTATGTTGATTGGTTTTATTAATAAAAATTTTTAAATAAAAAAAGAAGGGTCTACATACATACAAAATGAATGTGTATATTGAAGAACTAGAAAAAGTTATTTATGGTAAGCATAACAAATTCCTATAATCTGAATTCAGTTGATCTATTTGTGGAAGAAAAATACTCACATGTTTCTAAATAAATCATAGACATAGTTATGGAAGAACATTCCCATAGTTGCATCATGCTCCTCTCTTCTTTGATGTCCCTTAGGTCCTTTTATGCTTTGGGAAATATCAGTAACAGCAGTGTTAAAAGTCTGTAAAATTGTGATGTCTATAAATATGAAATGAGGGCAGGCCTTGGTGGCTTAGCAGGTAGAGTTCTCGCCTGCCATGTGGAGACCCGGGTTCACTTCCCAGTGCTTGCCCATGTAAAAAATAAAAATAAATAAAAATAAAAACAAAAGTTAAAATGAATGCCTGCCAAAGACTTTTATTTAATTCTTTAATTAATGAAGGAACCATTAAAAAGTCAAAAATGGATTAGGGGAGACCCCAAGGATTGGACATATATGTAGCCTATAACAAATGGTGAAGTGAATTTGCTTAATAGATACAAAACTTCTTAGTGGGAGGCAGATCAATTGCATCCCTCCACTGCATAAAATTTATTTGTGTTTCTATGGACAAGAATAACTGGCATTACTGTCTCACTATACCCATTTGAGGGAAGGAATAAAATTCCCCAATATCATTAGAGCCACACCAAAATTGCATTAAGCTCAGCTTGTCACCAAGAACCAGTCATCATGATGCTAAGCACAGAAGACAGGGAGAGGTTCGTGGTCAAGATCAGGTGCCTACCCTGATCCTGCTCAGCCAATAACATGATATGCTTCTTCTCTGATTGCAAAATCCAAAATGCACACTTCATCTACAACAGAGAAGGCAGACCAAGTGGTGAAGCATTTGTTGAACTTGAATCTGAAGATTAGAAGTGAAATTGGCTTTGAAGAAGGACAGAGAAACCATGAGCCACATATGCTGAAGTGTTCAAGTCCAAAAATGTTTAACTAGATTGGGTGTTGAAGCATACAGGTCCATGTAGTCTTGATACTGCCAATGATGGCTTTGTCTGGCTTAGAGGTGGTGGGTTTGGAGGTTGTTATGGTGGTCTAAGCAGTATGAATGGATATGACCAAGTTCTGTATGAAAATTCCACTGGTTATCAATCAAACCTTGCTTAGATAGAGTAGATGCACCAACAGATACTACAGAAATAAAAGCTGTGCATTTATGGGACTTAAATAGAATGGGAGGGATGTCTAGTATATCCAGTATGGTTGTAAATGGAAAATGTAATTGATTCTGATCACTCTTGGTTAGCTTTCTTCCTTGCTTGCCTTTTCTTTGTTTTTTTAAAGAAAATTCAACAAAAATTCAGTTTAACATTTTGCAGTACAGGCTTGTGATTCATGCTTATTATAAGTGGAAGTCAGGATTGTTTTAAAACTTAAAGCTCAGTAGTTTTGAATACTTAAACATTCATCTAGGGTATAATAGCAAGGTTCAGTATTGACTGTAAGAATAAAATTAAGTTTAGCTTTCACACAAATGGCACAGGATGAGAGAACTCACTAAACAAAGGGTTGGTAGACAACTCAGATTGGTCTTGCAGGCAGGAAAAGAAGAGAGCCTCTGAGACAAGCCTAGAATTGGTGCCAAATCCTTATATGGATAAGAACAAGATTAAATAAATAATGACCAGAGTCAGTGGAATGTAAAGCATAATCAAAAGCAGTGATGGGAAATTTGAAATAGTTAGGCTGCTCGGATAGGAATAGTAGGCTGATTGGATAATCCTCTGAAGTACCCAATCAGCAGAGAAACAGAGGAGGGACCTGCATGCTAGGCTTAGGGAATAAATACTGCTGCTTTTCAGTAAAAGCGTGCCAGCCACCACATTTTGGTTGTGTGCCCATTCTTGCAAGATTATGAATAAATTTTTTTTTTCTCCACAATCAGGTGAGCATTTATTCTTTCATGTACAGCTTTCTTTCTAATAATTTTAGGAGCTTGTCTGGGATCTGAGGCTTCAGAGGAGGACCCCCCATGTAGGATGAAGGGAGGCATTCCCCATTGATTGAGCAGTCTGGGACTCCATTAGTGGGGGCCCACTTCTAACAGTCAGAAGGACCTGAGACTGGATGCTTGGATCTGTTAATTGTGAATGAGAAAAAGGGGGAGGGAAAATCTGCCTCACAGTGATCAGGCAACTCTGTGCACAGACCAAGGTAAGAAAAAGGACTATTAAGTATTGTCTTGTCATTGGGAAGAATTCTGATGAGCCTGGAGTTGAGTAATCAAATATGGAGTCCCAACCCATGGTTTCCTGATCCTGCAAGAGAAAGGTCCAGAGACAGAAGAAGCAAAACAGTGCTGAGAGAAAGAAACCCAAGTAAGACTCAGAATGGGTAATAGATGCAGTTGGCTGGCTAGGGCAGGGGGCTAAAAGGGAAGGGAGTATCTAAAGCATTCCTGGGAGCACTCCTCCAGACAGCCCATTAGAGAGAATGTTAGACTATTGGACCCATAATGATCAAACCAAGGGAAAGGACAAAAAGAAAATGATTAAATATTGTTACATTTGAATAAAAGAAAGCATTGTGCCACTCAATATATTCTGGCCAAAATATGGGGCAGATGACGATTGGTTCTGTGCCAAGCTCATAGTTTATGTTAATGGAAAGAAACCCTTCTCCAAAGAGGAGTCTGGTTATGCTATGTGTTAGCTGAAAGGAGGGGGGACCACTCTTTATCCCATAAAAGTTAAAACCCCAGATCTAGAGACTAAATCTTCAGAAACTAAAGCCTGGGATCCTTTGTTGAGCTTTCCCCTGCCCTATGTTTCCTGATTGCCACCACCCACCCCACCCCCACCCTGGGGCAGGAACTGTTGGACCCTGAAGGCCCAATGGAACTATCTCTCAATCCCTCCCACCCCCTAGGGAGCCAGAGGGACAATCAGGGCCAACTGGTCCACCTGTGACAACCCACCAATTGAGGAAGGAGTTGGAATGGTGGAAGAAAGATATACAGAATTTTCCATTTCTGGGAGCTCCTGAGGCAAAAAGATGAAAGAGCATAGAGCTGTGGAGTCCCTATACCCTCTGAAAGAAGTTCCTATTGGACCAGGAGTAGTTGATTATGCAAACACCCCATTGATGAGTACAGAAGTAAGGAACTTTAAGAAAGAAATGAAATCATTAATGGATGATACAGCAGGGCTAGCCAAACAACTGGATCAATTTTTAGGGCCTGGCTTATATACTTGGTCTGAACTTATATCCATCCTGAATATCCTCTTTATAAGAGAAGAAAGGAGAATGGCGAGGAGCACAGCTATGGAAGAGTGGGAGAGGCGGCACCAGTCTGGATAAGGGGTAATGACAGCAGAGTAGAAGCATCCCAATGTAGATATCAATTGGAAAAACAATGTTCAAGAAAACAGGGGGGAAATGAGGGAACTTAGAGACCTCATTATACAAGGGATAAAATTGGCTATACCCAGATCTCAGAACTTAAGACCTTTTAAATGGCTCAAGAAAGAGATGAGACTCCCTCGGCTTACCTGCAAAAGGCGAGGGACCGGGTGAAGAAATATACAGGGATAGACCCTGTTAATCCTGTGGCCCAAGGAATGCTAAAAGTTAGCTTGTGAAGGGGTCTTGGCCTGGCATTCAGAAAAATATCTAGAAAGTAGATGGGTGGATGGATAAACCACTAGAAGTGTTATTGAGAAAGTTCTCAGAAAGTGTTTCTGAGAAGGGAAAAGGAAAGCAGAAGCAACAAGCTAAAGTCATGATGAGCACAGTCAACCACATGGTCAAGAAGAGATTAGAGATAAAGCAGAGAAGAGACAGGCAGAGGCAAGATAGAGAAGCAGTCTGGGCCAAAGGGAATAAAGAAGTAAGGAGGGCTTCAGGATTCAGCAAAGTTATCACTGTGAGAAACCTGGTCATTTGAAAAGGGAGTGCACAAGTTTAAAGAAAGAAGGTTGGGTGATACCCCTGATAAATTTTGAGAATTAGGGGGATCAGAGGCTCCTCATCTCAAAAGCCCACTGGGAGCCTTTGGCAAATCTGAAAGTAGGACCATATCAGGAAGAAATTACATTTTTGGTAGACACTGGAGTAGCTTGATCTTTTATGAACCACATCCCAAAGGGGTTTGAATTCTACAGTAACTCCCTCACAGTTTCAGGGGTAAAAAGGGAAGGCTTTAAAGTCCAGTTTTCACACCTACTAATATCTGTTGGGAAGATAACCAAATTATAAGCTCCTCTACTGTACATTCCAGAAGTTGGGAATAACTTGGGAAAGGACCTGATAGTATTCAAGGGACTGGATATGGAGGTAACAGACGGCCAAATAGAAGTTGTCTTGGCCTTGCTTGCTGAGAGAGATGAGGAAGATATCCAAGAAAAAGTATGCAGTGAGGGAGGGAAATGAGGAGGGGTGTTGCACATTCCCCCTATCAAAATTAAAATGAAAAAAGAATGGAGGTGGTTTGTCAAGATCAATATCCTATCCCATTGAAGGGGAGACAGGGACTTCAGTTCATCATTAAAGGTCTCTTGAGATGGGTTCTTGGAAACCTGTATGTCTTCTTTCAATATTCCCATTCTTCTCATTCAGAAATCAGATGGCAATAGGAGAATGGTACATGACCTAAAAGCCTTCAACCAAATTGTTAAGTTAGACACTCCATGGTCCCTAACACTTACACTCTCTTTAGTAGGACTCCTTACCATCATAAATGATTCAGTGTAGTAGATCTGAAGGATACCTTTTGAGCCTGATGTCTTGAGAGTAGAGACTTGTTCAACTTTGAATAGGAAAATCTCTTTACTGGAAGGAGGCAGCAATATAGGTGAACAGTTCTACCCCAGGGCTTCATAGAATCCCCCCAATCTCTTTGGGCAGTGTGGGAAAGATTTTTGATCCCATCTGAAATTACCCTTTTACAGTATATTCTAGTTTGCTAGCTTCTGAGAATGCAATATAACAGAAATGGAACAGCTTTTAAAAAGGGAAATGAACTAGTTTACATTTATAAGGCCATGGAAATGTCCAGATTAAAGCAAGTCTATAGAAATGTCCAATCTAAGGCATCCAGGTGAAGATACCTTGGTTCAAGAAGGCCAATGACATTCAAGGTTTCTCTCTCACCTGGAAAGGCACATGGCAAACATGGTGGTGTCTGCTAGCTTTCTCTCCAGGCTTCTTGTTTCATGGAGCTCTCCCAGGAGCATATTCTTTCTTCATCTCCAAAGGTCTCTGGTTGCATGGGCTCAGGCTTTCATCATTCTCATGACTCTACTCTGTTGCTCTTCCATTGTTCTGAAGCTTTCTCCAAAATGCTTCCTCCTTTAAAGGTTTCCAGTAAACTAATCAAGGCCCACTTGGAATGGGTGGAGTCACATCTCCCTCTAATGAAAGGTTAAGACCCACAATTGGGTGAGCCACATCTCCATGGAGATAACCTAGTTTCCAATTTACATTTCTGAATAGAGATTAAAAGAAATGTTGCTCCCACAAGATTGATTAGGATTAAAACATGGCTTTTTTAGGGTATATAAAACCTTTCAAACTGGCACACAGTATGTAGATGATCTGTTAATGTCGAGTAAAGAAAAACAGGTAATTGCCCAGGCTGTGAAGAACCAGTTGAACTTCCTAGGAGTCTAAGGGGTAAGGGTATAAAAAAAATAAACTACAGTATATGGCTAAGTATGCCTTTGGGGTGGTCCACACCCTTGGAAAAATTTGTGAAGAAAGGGAATTAATTAGCAGCAAAGGGAAGGAATTGGTTCATGGAGAATTAATAAAACAAGTATTAACTAATCTACTCTAACCAAGGAAAATACCAGTGGTGCATGTAAACAGACAATAGAAAGGCCATACCTTTGAGGCAAGGGGCAACAAATTGGCAGATGAAAAGGCTAAGGAAGCTTCCCTTTGTCCCCCATCAAAGTTAATGGTCTTGATACCCTCCATTCCCAGAGAATTTGAGTCCCTGTATTCTCTGAGAAGGAAGTAAAGGAACTGGAATAATTGGGAGCAAGCTGAGATAGTCAGGGGAGATGGGTCCTTCTGGATGGCAAACAGATGTTGAATAAGCAAGTAATGAGGGAAATATTGGCAGTCTTACATCAGGGAAGTCACTTGGGAGTACAGGCCATGTGTGACCCGGTTCTTAAACATCTTGGGTGTGTGGGCCTCTACACCATAGCTAAATAAATATATGAATGATGCGTAATTTGTCAAAAGATCAATAAAATGGTTCTAATGAAATAGGTACAAGGGGGAAAGGAACCAAGCCTCAGACCATTTCGGAGCATTCAAGTTGATTACACTGAGATGCATCTAGTAGGATGACTAAAATATATTCTGGTTCTTGTAGACCATTTAACAGGGTGGGATGGGGTATATCCTCTAGCCTCAGATACACCCTTGGGAACTTCCAAAATTGTTCTCGAACAAATTGTTCCCCAATATGAGTAGGTATAAAATATCAATTCTGACAGTGGCAGCCACTTTACCTTCCTGTACTGCAAAGTGTTATGCAAAGCTTAAGTATTGCATGGGATTTCAGTACACCTGGCATCTGGCATCCTCAGGAATTGGGGAAAGAATGAATTAAACCTTAAAAAAAATCTTTCTAAACTGGTCTTAGAAACCACTTATCTTGGACTAAGTGTCTACCTATAGCTCTGCTAAGAATTAGAAAGGACCAGTAACTGAGCCAGACGATAAATACCCAATAATGCAGTCCAATTCCTGGGAAATAAGTCCAACTTCAGACCCTTTTAAAATTACATTAAAGAGACAATGCAAGAGTAGAAGATAGAGGGAGGGTAGAAGGGGTTTTTGGATTTGGGATGTGGACCCTGTGTTTTAACCTAACATAGTTAATAGTGACCCTGGTCAGGGAATCTTACCAAGGAAGATAGATGAGGGATTTAAAGCTCAATTTAAAAATTAAAATAATTATACTAGCTATCATGTTCCAAATTTGAGAAGCAACCAGCCCTGTCATATTGGTGGTGAATGTAACCAAAAGTTTAGAGTCCCAAACTGTACAGTTTGAAGCTTGCCAAGTAGTAGACTGTGGAAACTTAATAAGTTAATGGCAAGTAAGTGGGGAAAACAAGTACCTGTGTCCAGAACCAGTAGGGGGTATTACAGTTGAGCCTTTCTCTGCCCTCCTAGAATCATATGTGATGGACTACCAAGTTTCAAGGGTGGACCATGAACATGGGATTAATTTCACAGACTTTGAGGCCATTAAAGGCTAAAATACCTTTTATGAAGGAAACTCTCCAACAAATTGTAAAAAGTCTTCAATATTACCCAGTGGTGATAACCTCAAGAAAACAGCAAACATCCAGCAGAGAGTGGCAGCAGAGACACAGTGGTAGTTGATAAAATATATAGGATGGGGGCAGACCTCACTGAAAAAGACCCTCTAGCAAGGTTTAGGATATAAGTCCTCTCCCTGCACCAACAACACCCTCTCCAGTTAACTCTTCAATACACCAAAAGAGACCCAGCTAGAGGTTAGTTCCCCAATCCACACTGATCCCAAAGTTGTTAGAGTGGTCAAGGCAGAAAATTTGAAGCAAACCATAGAAATAGAGACAGGGTATGGAAATACAAATGCCTGGGTGGAATGAATTAAATATATAGTCCAGAGTCTAAACAAAAGCAACTTTTATACTTGCACAAAAGGTAGACCCACTGCCTTTATCATGCTTTTTCCAATAGGTATGGAGAAACATGAAAAGGAGTTCAAATGCATGGTATTCCTTCTTCAGAATACCACTCCTGGTGAAAATTATAGTATGTTGCCCTCTCTCTTCCCTGTAGTCAGGGTGGAGAAGTGAAGGCCATACCAGCTTCTTGCTTCACTCCAGGAAACCACTCTGTCTCTCTAGATGGGGAGAAGAGCTCCAGGACCTTGGGACCATGGCCTTGTGTACCCAAGCATAGGATGTGATTGAGGATAGTACGGGCAATTTCTCCAGTTTAACCATACCCCGAGAAGAACTTCGGTGGTATTGTGGAAAGGGCATCCTCCAACCAGTATTACCTAAGAAGTGTAAGGGACCTGTGCTCTGGTCCAATTGACCATCCCATTCACCCTGGCATTTGAAAAGAAGGAGGAAGTTCTAACCCAAGAGAAAAGGAAGAAAAGAAGCTCACTTGGTTCCTTCAATGATGGAGTTTATTTAGATAGTGTAGGGGTTTTACAGGGAATTCTGGATGAGTTTAAGGCTAGGAATCAAGTAGCTGCAGGATTTGAGTCATCCTTATTCTGGTGGGTCACTATCAAAATATGTGGATTGGATTAGTTATATATATTATAATCAACAAAGATTTATCAATTACACAAAGGATGTAGTTAAGGATATAGCAGAACAGTTGGATGGTACTAGCCAAATGACATGGGAGAATAGGATGGCCCTAGACATTATGCTAGCTGAAAAGGGAAGCATCTGTGTTATGGTTGGGGGTAGTTGTTGTACATTTATCCCCAATAATAAAACCCCAGATGGAACTACCACCAAAGCTTTACGAGGCCTAATGGCCTTATCTGAAGAATTGGCAGAAAATCCAGGCATTGATAACCCCCTCACAGGATGGTTAGAAAGCTGGTTTGGGAAGTGGAAAGGGGTGGCACTATCCATGTTAACTTTTTTAATCATTATGACTGGGGTACTCACAGTTCTAGGGTGTTTCATTATCCCATGTGCCTGAGGGCTAGCTCAGAGACTCACTGAAACTGTCTTAAGGAAGCAAATGTCTGTTCAGTACAGGCAAAACAATTTGTAGCCCCTTAAAGAGGAAAATCCCTACAGTGAAGAGTGTGAAAAAGGTCATATCAAGTGTTCTAGTTTGCTAGCTGCCAGAATGCAATATACCAGAAATGGAATGGCTTTTAAAAAGGGGAATTTAATAAGTTACAAGTTTATAGTTCTAAAGCCAAGAAAATATCCCAATTAAAGCAAGTCTATAGAAATGTCCAAATTAAGGCATCCATGGAAAGATATCTGTTCTAGTTCGCTAGCTGCCAGAATGCAATATACCAGAAATGGAATGGCTTTTAAAGGGGGGAATTTAATGAGTTGCTAGTTTACAGTTCTAAGGCAGAGAAAATGTCCCAATTAAAACAAGTGTATAGAAATGTCCAATCTAAGGCATCCAGGGAAAGATACCTTGGTTCAAGAAGGCTGATGAAGTTCATGGTTTCTCTTTCAAGTGGAAGGGCACATGGTGAACATAGTTAGAGTTTCTCTCTCATCTGGAAAGGTACATTGTGAATACAGTCAGGGTTCCTCTCTCATCTGGAAGGGCACATGGTGAACACAGCATCATCTGCCAGCTTCTTCTCCTGGCTTCCTGTTTCATGAAGCTCCCCAGGAGGCATTTTCCTTTTTCATCTCCAAAGGTTGCTGGCTGGTGAGCTCTGCTCCTCATGGCTATGTTGTTCTACTATGCTCTTTCTGAATTGCTTTCATTCTCCAAAATGTTCTCTCTTTTATAGGACTCCAGAAACCTATCAAGACCCACCCAAATGGGTGGAGACATGTTGTCACCTAATCCATCTTAACAACCACTCTTGACTAAATCACATCATCCAGGGAGATGATCTGATTACAGTTTCAAACATACAGTATTGAATAGGGAATATTCTACCTTTATGAAATGGAATTTTGATTAAAACATGGCTTTTTTAGGGGGCATACTTCCTTTCAAACCAGCACAGATGCGTTGGTTCAAGAAGGCCAATGACGTTCAACATTTCTCTCTCAGCTGGAATGGCACATGGTGAACATGGCGGCATCTGCTTGCTTTCTCATGGCTCTACAAAAGGAGTCTCTCCAAAATGTTTCCTCTTTTAAAGGATTCCAGTAAGCAACTCCACCTTCAGTGGGTGGAGACACACCTCCATGGAAATCATCTAATCAAAAGTTACCACCCACAATTGGGTGGTTCACATCTCCATGGGAACAATCAAAATGCTCCCACCCAGCAATATTGAATGGGGATTAAAGAACATGGCTTTTCTGGTGTCCACAAATTCAAACCAGCACATTCCACCCTTTGCCCCAAAAAGATATGTTCTTTCCAAATGCAAAATACATTAATTCCATCACAATATCAATAAAACCTTAAACCATTTCAGTAACAATACAAATACAATACAAAGTCAGAAACAGGTCAAAATCTCAAAGTTAGTCACATGTATGGTCTGTCCTAAGGCAAAACTCTCCTCTGGCTCTGGACCTGTAAAACTCAGAATAAGTTATTTGCTGCCAACATACCAAGAAGGAACAATAATAGGATACATATTCCCATTTCCATAGGGAGAAATTGGAAGAAACACAGGGGTTACCAGACCCGAACAGTTTTTGAAACCCTGCAGGGCAAACTCCATTAGGTATCAAAGTCTGAGAGACATTTATCTTCAGGAACTTAGAAAGTGGCAGTCCCACCCTTTCCAAGGGCCTAAGCAGTGGCCTGCCTGTCTCTGAATGCAACCTTGGGGGATATTGGGGAGACCACCTTTTCCTTGGTCCCACCCTCTCCAAGCATTGGGGCCACACCTGGGCTCTCTGCCATCTCCAGGGCACATGCTCAACCCCTCCAAGGGGCGGTAACCAGCCTCTCCCCAATCACCAAGGAATGTGCTCCACCCTGCCTATGACCTGAGGTGATACAACTCTACCACTGCAATGAAGTGGGAGGCCCATCCTCTGCCTTTGGGGAAAACTCACTTTCTCTACATGCTTGGGTGGGCCCACTCTCCTAGCCTGAGGCTTCTTGAATTCAGACCCTAGCCTCCGTGGTTCTACTTCTGAAGATATTTTACCTTCACTTTTTCCATTTTCTGAGCCCCTCCAGTCCAGGCTGGCACTGGTTCCATTTATACAGGCCCCACAGAACTCTTGTTGGCTTTCTTTGTAGTAAGCAAGGTTTGTGCCCATCAGAAAGCAGGAGTTTCACAAATCCTTCCTGGATAACTCCGTTTCCAATCCTGGCTTTTTTTCTGAAATGTCTAACTGGTTCCACATTTCGTTAAGTTCTCACATGGGGCACTATTCTCTGTGGTCTCCTTTCCTGAAAGCCCAGAATCTTCCAGAAAATCTATTTCTGGTTTCTTTGTACCCAAGAGTTCAGTTCTTAGCTTACCTCTTTCCTGTTACATTTCATTATAAGCTGTGAGGAGAAACCAGGATGCACTTTCCACATTTAATTTAAAAATCTCTTGTGCTAAATATCCAAGTTCATGGCTTTTAAAATCTGCCTTTCAGCCAAAGCCAGTAGTCAATTTTGCTAGATCATTTTCCATTTTAAAACAAGGATCACTTTCCTTCCAGTTTATAATAACATGTGCCTCATTTCTGTCAAGAGGTTTGGTCAGAGTTATCTTTAGAGCCCATATTTCTACCAACAGTCTCTTCAAAGCATTTTAGGCCTTCTCTATCAAGCTGCTCACAACTCTTCCAGAATCTTCCCTTTATACATTTAAAAAGCCATTCCAACATGTTTAGTATTTGCAAACCACAGCAACACCCCACTGTTTGGTGCCTTTTAAAAGCATTTAAAACAGGGGATTTATTAAGTTGCAAGTCTATATGTTCTAAGGCTGTGAAAATGTCTAAATTAAAGCAAGACTATAGAAATGTCCAAACTAAGGCATCCAGGGAAAGATACCTTAGTTCAAGAAAGCTAATGAATTTCAGGGTTTCTCTTTCAACTGGAAAGTCACCTGGCAAACATGGTGGCATCTGCTAGCTTTCTCTCCAGACTTGTTGTTTCATGAAACTCCCCCAGGGGCACTTTCCTTTTTCATCTCAACAGGTCTCTGGCTGCATGGGTTCTGTGGCTCTTTCCAGAATGGTTCTTCTTAAAGGGCTCTGGTAAGCAACCCCACCTTGAATGGGTGGAAACACACCTCCATGAAAATCATCTAATCAAAAGTTACCACCCATAATTATGTAGGTCATATCTCCATGGATAATAAAAAAAACTCCCACCCAGCAATATTGAATGATGATTAAAGGACATGGCTTTTCTGGTGTCCACAAATTCAAGCCAGCACAAATGGTAAAATCCCTTATCTTGAGCCTTTGTCCTTTTTATTTTTTACATTAGTAAGTTGTAAGGGAAATGCCCAATGCTGATGGAGAAACATGAGTCAGCTTCTAACAGGTTCCAGCTCCAGTTTCACTCGTTTGCATTTGTAAGTTGTTTTGGCTTATACCTGCTATTGAAAAAATTGTCTCTCTTCCTTTGTGCTTACATTTGCCATTGAAATGATGAATCTGTCTCTCTTCCTCTCTGCTTACTATTGAAGTTGTAACAACTACATCTCCTTTTGTTAGTATCCATAAAAACCTTGAACCCCATAGGCACGGGGAGACAGATTTTTAGGCCAATAGTTTTTAGGCCAAAAAACTCTCTTGTTTCATACCTAGTCATAAACTCTTCCTCAGGGTTTCTTTGAAACCCTGGTGTCTCAGAAAATAGATTTGAGCCATAGGGCAGATAATTCACCACTTTTTTTCTGGTATCAATTAGTGAATCTGGTGGGACTAAAAGATCCTAAGAAGTGAAGAGGCCATTTGCTTGAGGTTCTGGGGGCCGGGTAGAACAGGTGAATGTAGTAATTGAGTCTTTTGTGGCCACTAGGTGGTCTTTAGTTTAGAGATTTGGCAATCAAATTTTTCTTTGTTCTGCTGGCAGTCCAGACCCTTTGGGTGCCTTAAAAACATTCAAAGTGAGAAACCATTTCTAGTTCCAAGTCTGGACATCTGACTGGGTGAGTGAGTCATCAAGGAGTAAATATGGATTGGGGGGGTGGTTCACTGGTGGCTCAGTGGCAGAGTTCTCGCCTGCTGTGCTGGAGACCCAGGTTCAATTCCTAGAGCCTGCTCATGTGAAAAAAAAAAAAAAAAGTAAAAAATAGGTTGGGAAGTTACTTCAGTGGTTTGAGTACCCTAGACCTAAGCTTAAAAGCCCCTTTCACTTCCAGAATGATCCCCCTTTCTCTGCCCTCTACACCTTCCATTTTCTGGGTACCATTCTATATGGGGTTTCAGGCCCTGCCCTGAATTTGTATGTTGTGTATACTCTTGGAAAATAAATAGTCCAACAATTAACTGGTGTTCAATGAAAATAAGTATACCTGTTTAACTGTTAACTCATGTGTTACCTAAGTATAGTAAACGTTTAGTGCTTGTTTAATTGTTATTTGGTGTGCTATGCCTGTTTAAGTGTTAATTAGTGTGTTCAGTCTAGCTATTACTAGTGTGTTACTTAAATATACAGTAAGTGTTAAGTGCCTTTAAATTTTTTAGTTGGTGTCTTACTGCATTCATATTGGTCAAATGTTCCTGTGCTGGTTTGAAAGGATTACGTACTCTAGAAAAGCAATGTTTTAATCCTAATCCATCTTGTAGAGGCAGCATTTCTTTTTATCCTTATTCAGCACTGTAGGTTGGAAACTTGATTAGATTATCTCTATGAAGATGTGACACACCAAATTGTGGATGTTAACATTTGATTAGAGGGAGATGAGACTCCACCCATTCCAGGTGGGTCTTTATTAGTTTACTGGAATCCTTTAAAAGAGGAAACATTTTGAAAAAAGCTTGAGAACCATGAGAGAGCCACAAGAGAGCCATGAGAAAGCCATGAAAATCATGAGATCCTATGCAGCCAGAGACTTTTGGAGATGAAGAAGGAATATGCCCCTTGGGGAGCTTCACTAAACAAGAAACCTGAAGAGAAAGCTAGCAGATGTTGCCATGTTTTCCATATGCCTTTCCAATTAAGAGAGAAATCCTGAATATTATTGGCCTTCTTGAACTAAGGTATCTTTTCCTGGATGCCTTAGATTGGACATTTCTATAGCCTTGCTTTAATTTGGTAATTTTTATAGACTTGCTTTAATTGGGACATTTTCATGGCCTTAGACCTGTAAACCTGCAACTTAATAAATTCTCCCTTGCGCTGGTTTGAAAGGAAGTATACCCCCTAGAAAAGCCATGTTTTAATCAAAATCCCAGTTTATAAACATAGAATAATCCCTATTCAATACTGTATGTTTGTAACTGTAATCAGATCATCTCCCTGGATGATGTGATTTAGTCCAGAGTGGTTGTTAAGCTGAATTAGGTGATGACAGGTCTCCACCCATCTGGGTGGGTCTTGATTGGTTTATTGGAGTCCTATAAAAGAGGAAACATTTTGGTGAATGGGAGATTCAGAGAGAGCAAAGAATGCTGCAGCACCATGAAGCAGAGAGTCTATCAGCCAGCGCTTTTGAGATGAAGAAGGAAAATGCCTCCTGAGGAGCTTTATGAAACTAGAAGCCAGGAGAGAAGAAGCTAGCAGATGATGTCGTGTTTGCCATGTGTCCTTCCAGATGAAAGAGGAATCCTGACTGTGTTCACCATGTGCCTTTCCAGATGAGAGAGAAACTCTGACTGTGCTCGCCATGTGCCCTTCCACTTAAGAGAGAAACCCTGAACTTTATCAAACCAAGGTATCTTTCCCTGGATGCCTTAGATTGGACATTTCTATAGACTTGTTTTACTTGGGACATTTTCTCAGCCTTAGAACTCTAAACTAGCATCTGATTAAATTCCCCTTTTTAAAAGCCATTCTGTTTCTGGTATATTGCATTCCAGCAGCTAGCAAACTAGAACATCCCTTTTATAGCCATTCTGTTTCTGAATCAGAAGGAAAGCTGCATGAAAAGATTGAGATGGTATAATCTAGCAATGCCTAGAGTATATAATGATAGTGACTAAATGTACAAATTTAAATATGTTTTGCATGAGGAGGAACAAAGATATGTCAATACTGCAGGGTGTTGAAAATAGATGGTAATTAATATTTTAAAACTTTAACTTATGTGTGAGATTAAAGCAAAAAACATTATTTGGTACAAAACGTATATTTTGCCTAGTGCATTTCTTAATATAACTTATGTGACAGCTTAATTGAACACCCTAAATACATGGAATCTTGAATAGAGCATTAGATTTTGTAGGTTTGTCCAGAGTGATGCCTTGATAACTCCCAGAAGGATTTGAACAGTAAACAAAAAAGTTTTTGCAAAGTCCTTTGAGGGAATGGTGAGAAAGGGGGAAAATTCAACTTCCCCAAGTGGAGAATTCTTGATATTTTCAAAAGCAGTGTGGACAACCAAAGCAATAGGCTGAGCCCCCAGTCTTGGAGTTTGTTCATATGAAACTTAACTTTGCAAAGGATAGGCTAAGCCTACTTAAAATTAGGCCTAAGAGTCAACCCCAAGAGAACCTCTTTTGTTTCTCAGATGTGACCACTCTCTCTCAGCCAACATTACAAGCAAACTCACTGCCCTCCCCCTGTCTATGTGGGACATGACTCCCAGGGATGTGGACCTTCCGGACAAGGTGAGACAGAGATTTTAGAATGAGCTGGGACTCAGCACCAGGGATTGAGAAAACCTTCTCGACCAAAAGGGGGAAGAGAGAAATGAGACAAAATAAAGTGTCAATGGCAGGGAGATTTCAAACAGAGTCAACAGGTTATCCTGGAGGTCATTCTTTTTTTTAAAAATTTATTTATTAATTAAAAAAATAAAGAAACAAAATAAAACAACATACATAATCAGTAATTCACAATATTATCAGTTGCATATTCATCATTTCTTAGAACATTTGCATTAATTCAGAAAAAGAAATAAAAAGACAATAGAAAAAGAAATAAAATGAACACAGGAAAATAAAAAAATAAAAAAGATTATACCTACCATACCCCTTACCCCTTGCTTTCATTGATCACTAGCATTCCAAACTAAATTTATTTTAGCATTTGTTCCCCCTATTATTTATTTGTATTCCATATGTTCTACTCCTTTGTTGACAAGGTAGATAAAAGGAGCATCAGACACAAGGTTTTCACAATCACACAGTCACATTGTGACAGCTGTATCATTATTCAATCATCCTCAAGAAACATGGCTACTGGAACACAGCTCTACATTTTCAGGCCGTTCCCTCCAGCCTCTCCATTACATCTTGAATAACAAGATGATATCTACTTGATGCATAAGAATAACCTCCAGGATAACCTCTCGACTCTGTTTGGAATCTCTCAGCCATTGACACTTTGTCTCATTTCGCTCTTCCCCCTTTTGGTCGAGAAGGTTTTCTCAATCCCTTGATGCTAAGTCTCAGTTCATTCTAGGGTTTTTCTCAATCCCTTGATGCTGAGTCTCTGCTCATTCCAAGATCTCTGTCCCACATTGACAGGAAGGTCCACACCCCTGGGAGTCATGTCCCACATAGAGAGGGGGAGGGTGCTGAGACTGCTCGTTGTGTTGACTGGAGAGAGGAGCAACATCTGAGCAACAAAAGAGGCTCTCTTGGGGTTGACCCTTAGGCCTAAATTTTAAGTAGACTTGACCTATCCTTTGCGGGGTTAAGTTTCATATGAACAAACCCCAAGACTGGGGGCTCTGCCTATAGCTTTGGTTGTCCACACTGCTTATGAGAATATCAGTTGAATTTCTCCCCATTCTCACCACTCCCCAAAGGGGTCTTTGCAGATACTTTTCCACTCACTGATCGAATCACTCTGGGATTCATCAGGGCATCACTCTGGACAAACCAGCAAAATCTCATGTCCTACCTGAGATTCCAAATACTTATGGCGTTCAATCAAACTATCTACATAAGTTATATTAAGAAATGCACTAGTCAAAATATAAATTTTGTAACTAATAAACATTTTTTGCTTTAGTCTCACACAGAAGGTGACATTTTAAAATATTAATTACCATCTATTTTCAGTACCGTGCAATAATGACATTCCTTTGTTCTTCCTCATGCAAAAACATTTTTAAAATTGTACCTTGTACATTTCACTATTATTATACACTCTAGGCATTCCTAGATTTTACCACCTCAATCTTTAACATCTATCTTTCTTTCTGATTTCATTTATGTCCCCAGCCCTCCTCCCTCTATCATTCTCACATGCAGCTTCATTCAGTGTTTTAACATAATTATATTACAGTTAGGTAGTATTGTGCTGTCCATTTCTGAGTTTTTGTATCCAGTCCTGTTGCACAGTCTGTATCCCTTCAGCTCCAATTACCCAATATCTTACCCTATTTCTATCCTGGAGGTCATTCTTACACATTAAATAGATATCACCTCTTTAGTTAAGGCATAACAGAGAGGCTGGAGAGAACTGACTGAAAATGTAGAACTGTGTTCCAGTAGCCACGTTTCTTGAAGATGATTGTATAATGATATAGCTTTTGCAGTGTGACTGTGTAATTGTGAAAACCTTGTGTCTGATGCTTCTTTTATCTACCTTATGGACAGATGAGTAAAACATATGGATTAAAAATAAATAAATAATAGGGAGAACAAATGTTAAAATAAATTTAGATTGAAATGTTAATGATCAATGAAATGCTAATGATCTGTTTTGTCTGTCTCCTTGTTCAATGTATATTCTCATACCTCTATAATTCCTCATAAAAATTTAAGAGTTAAAAGAAGTCCCAACCTCTCTCTCTAAACCAACTTGGCAGGTGAATTCACTGCCTTCCCCCCAAATGTAACATGACTCCCTGGCAATGTGGGAATGACTTCTGGGGATGAGAAAGGACTTGGCATCATGAGATTGAGAAGGCCTTTTCGACCAAAAGGAGGAAGAAAGAAATGAGACTAAATAAATTTTCAGTGGCTGAGAGAATTCAAACAGAGTCGAGAAGTTATCCTGGATATTATTCTTGTGCATTATATAGATATGCCTTTTTAGTTTATGGTGTGTTTGGAGTGGCTAGACAGAAGTACCTGAAACTGTTGAACTGTGTTCCTGTAGCTTTACAATGTGACTGTGTGATTGTGAAAACTTTGTGGCTGACATTCCCTTTATTCAGGGTATGAACAGATGGGTAAAAAAAATAAATAACAGCAGGGGATAAGGAGTAAAAAAGAAAAAACTGGGTAGATTGCAATACTAGTGGTCAGTGTGGGAAGTGTAAGGGGCAAGAAATATATGAGTTTTTTCCTTTTATTTCTTTTTCTGGAGTGATGCAAATGCTCTAAAAATGATAAAAATATGGTGATGAATGCACAACTCTGTGATGATATTGTGATTCATTTGATTGTATACTTTGGAGGACTGTATGGTACATGCAGATATCTCAATCAAAATATTTTTTAAAAATCCCAAAATCAACAAATATGAGAACTACTGAGTTTGAGGAAGGAAAATAAAAATTAAACATATCTGGGTCCTTGTAGGAGCATCATTACACAGGATATGAGTCATTTAATCATTCCCTCTTGAATCTGGCAAGGAATTGCAACAACGGCATTTTTTTCAATTAACTTTTTAAAAGAGTAGAAGTTTCTCAGTGTTGGGATCTTTGAAATATTGGGTTATATTGTCAAGTATTCATTAAAAATTTTTCTAAATTACCTTATTTCTGATAACATAAATTTCTTCTCTCTCATTAGCCTCATTTAAAGAGTCTTGAGGGAATATGAATTTGGAATTATGCATTCATTTAGAGGCTTCAATATACTAAACAAAGTTTTACCACTGTATGTTAGAGATTTTATTGCTTTCTGGTCTAAGGCTCCCTTTATATACTGTTCTTAATTGAAGTAAAAAATTCCTATTGGGGTCTACTCTATTTTGTTATCATACTTGGTGTGCCAATTTGAAAGGATTTATGTACCCCAGAATAGAAAAGCCATGTTTTTATCCTAATCTATCTTGTGGAAGCAGCTGCTTCTTGTAATCCCCATTCAGTACTACAGGTTGGAGACTTAATTAGACTGTCTCCATGGAAATGTGGCTCATCCAATTGTAGGTATTAATTAGAGGGAGATGTGACTCCACCCATCCAGGTGGGTCTTGATAAGTTTACTGGAATCCTTTAAAAGAGGAGGCATTTTGAAGAAATCTTCGGAATGATGAGAAAGCTGAGCAGAGCTACGAGAGCCACGAGAATCTTGAGCCCATGCAGCCAGAGACATCTGGAGATGAAGAAGGAAAATGCCCCTGGGGGAGCTTCATGAAACAAGAACCCTGTAGAGAAAGCTAGCAAATGTCACCATGTTCACCATGTGCTTTTCCAGTTGAGAGATAAACCCTGAACTTCATCTGCCTTTCTTGAGTGAAGGTAACCACTTCTTGATTTGGACAGTTTTATAGACTTGCTTTAATTGGGACAGTTTCATGGCCATAGAACTTATACCTGTAACTTAATAAACTGATTTTGGTACTGAAAGTGAGGTGCTGCTGAGATTTGCAAATACCAAACATGTCGGAATGGCTTTTTTTTGGCATGGGAAGTCTCCAGGAATGGAATAGCTTTTTAAATGGATGAAGGGAAGATTCTGAAAGAGTTGTGAGGAGCTGGATAGAGAAGGCTTTGAAGAGGCTGTTGGTAGAAATGTGGGCTCTAAACATACCTCTAACGAGGCTCTAGACAGAAATGAGGCATATGTTATTATAAACTGGAAGGAAGGTGATCCTTGTTTTAAAATGGAAAATGATCTAGCAAAATTGACTACTGGCTTTGGCTGGAAGGCAGATTTTAAAAGGCATGAACTTGGATATTCAGCACAGAGGTTTCCAAATTAAATGTGGAAAGTGCACCCAGGTTTCTCCTTGCAGTTTATAGTGAAATGTGACAGGGAAGAGGTAAGCTGAGAACTGAACTCTGGATACAAAGAAACCAGGAAAATATTCTCCGGAAGATTCTGGGCTTCCTGGAAGGGAGATCACAAAAAATAGTGCCCTGTGTGAGGATTTAACGAAATGTGGAACCAATCAGACATTTCAGAAAAAGCCAGAACTGGAGATGAAGTTATCCAGCAAGGATTTGTGGAAACTCCTGCTGTTTGATGGACATGATCATTACTTACTACAAAGAAAGCCAACAAGAGTGCTGTGGGGCCTGTATAAATGGAGTCACTGGCAGCCTGGAATGGGGGAACTCAGAAAAGGGACAACGTGAAGATAAAATGTCTTCAGAGGCAGAACTATGGAAGCTGAAGTCTAGAGTAAAGAAACCTCAGGCCAGGATAGCAGGCCCACCCTAGCACTTGGAGAAGTGGAGCAAATTCCTTGGGGATTGAGAAGAGCCTGGCTGCCACCCCATGGAGGGGTTAAGTGTGTGCCCCAGAGATAGCAGAGAGCCCAGGTGCAGCCTTAATGCTTGGAGAAGGTGGAACCAAGAAAAAGGTTGTCTCCCCAATATCCCTCAAGGTTGCATTCAGAGAGAGGCAGGCCACTGCATAGGCCCTTGGATAAGGTTGGATTGCACTTCCTAAATCCCCAAAGATAAATGACTTTCAGACTTCAAAATCTAATGGAGTTTTCCCTGCAGTCTTCCAGAACTGTTTGGGTCTGGTAACCCCTGTGTTTCTTCCAATTTCTCTCTATGGAAATGGGAATATGTATCCTATGACTATTCCTCCCTTGTATGTTGGCAGCAAATAACTTGTTCTGAGTTTTACAGATCCAGAGCCAGAGGAGAATTTTGCCTTAGGATTGTCCATGCCTGTAGCTAACTTTGATGAGACTTTGTACTAGTTTTAACCTTGTACTATGTTTGTATTATTACTGAAATGGTTTAAGGATTTCTGATATTGTGATGGAATTAATGCATTTTGTATATGGGGAAAACGTGTGTTTTAGGGTCCAGAGGGTGGAATGTGCCAGTTTGAAAGGATTTATGTCCCCTAGGAAAACCATGTTTTACTCCTAGTCCCTTATCACTGAAACCAGAGGGGAAGAGCAATTAAATAAATGTAAAACTTCACAACAACTTGGCTTGTGAGAATCAAAGAGCTTAATCACTATTCATTCCACTTCACTAGAAGAGCCAGGAATGGTGGGCTGTGGACCTAATAGATAAGAGTTGGGACAAGGTTTACCTTCAGACTTCTCTTAGTTCTGATGTAGGATTCAGGTGGAGAATTCTTCATAAAATTTCCAGAAATACACTGTCAAGGATTAACTGAGAAATTTCAAGTTAGGTATCTGCAGGCAATACCTGTGTACATATACTTGTATATGAGGGAGACAATCATCAGACTTTTAAATAAACAAGGGCTAAAACAAAACAGGATTTATAGAGAGAAGACAGAGATGGAATGAAAAGGAAATCACTCTTGGAAGTTTTATATTTCATTTCATGGGTGGGCTGATTAGATGGAGATCAGTGAAGCCAGTCTGAGAAATCTGCCCTTGAGCAGACTTTGTAAGTCATTAGGGGAAAAAAAATTCAGTTATTTATGGGTTCTCTACAAAGCCTTGAGGGTTGAGCTGCAGAACACGCAGGAACACTGTATCTGTCCAGTACCTTTCCATTAGTACGTCTGCCTTAGTTACATCAGCATTGTATTATCTCTCTTAATCAATTGGGGTGGGGTTGGAGTAAGGTTAGAAGGGAGGGAAGAGGTGCAAATTTGAAGAGGGAGAGGTGAAATTTTCCCTTTTGCTGGGCCTCAGTTTCCTTTTCTGTAAAAAGAGGGAAATTCTGAAATTAAACAGATTATATCATGAGACTAGTTGGACAAAATGTGGTCCATTTCTCTTCATGGCACTATATTCAATGCAAAGTTCATAGATTAAGCATTCATAGTAATAATATTAATAGTTATGATAATAATAATGATAATGTTAGTAGTAAACACTGAACACTTGCTATGTGCCAGGCACTATTATAAGTTCTTTTCATACAATTTCTCTCTCTTTCAAGTCTGATTTTTTTAAGTATAATTTATGTAAAGTATATATCCACACTTTATAGTTGTAAGTCTTAACAAAGGCATAGAGATGTTTGTAAACTTTACAACTAATAAATATAGGAGTCTAGTGGGTATGGATAGTATGATAAAGAATCTGACTCCATTTTTTGTTTGCTGACAGTTTTCAAACCCCTGCATGTCACCTTCTGACCCACATTTGGACAAGCCAATAAAATAGCCTGGGTGTTCCCTCCTTTGACAACAGTAGTGTATTCAAAATAATCAAGTCCCTTTCTGTGTGCCAAAATCTCGCACTCCAGCCCCACCCTCTAACTACTATAATTCCCTAAGTGCACTGGGTCTCCCACTCTCCCAAGCTATTTTTGTACTTGCTTGTGAGGCTGCCATACTGTCCCCAGAAAACCTCATTATTTGCGTATTTATCCTGCTTAAAATTTGTGGTACATCTTGGACCTGTAGGTTCAAGAATTTCATCAATTTTGGAAAATTCTCAGTCATTATCTCCTCAAATATTTATTCTGTCCAATTCTTTCTTCTTCTGGGACTATCATTATTCAAAAATTAGATTTCTTAATATTGTCCCACCAATTGCAGATTCTCTCTTTAAACCCTTTTTAAACTTTAAACTCTTTTAATCTTATTTCCTTCCTTTGCTTACTTTGGCTTTAGTTTGCTCCTTTTTCTAATTCCTTCAGGTGTGAAGTTAGATTACTGATTTGAGATCTTTTGTTTAATACAAGCACTTAGAGCTATAAATTTCCCTCCCAGCACTGCCTTTGCTGTATCCATTGGTGCATTTTCATTGTCAACATATTTTCTAATTTCTCTTGTGATTTCTCCTTTGACCCATTGGCTCTTAGAGTGTATTGTCTAATTTCCACATATAGTGAATTTTCAAGTTTTCTCTCTTATTGGTTTCTAGCTTTATCCCACTGTGATTACAGAAGGCACTTTGTATGATTTCAATCTTTTAAAATTATTAAGTCTATTTTGTGATGTTACATATGGTCTGTGCTAGAGAATGATACATATGCACTAGAGAAGAATGTGTATTCTGCTGTTGTTGGTTGACATGTTCTCTGTTTGTCTGTTAGATTTAGTTGGCTTATGGTATTGTTTAAGTCTTTTAATTGCTTATTGATCTTCTGCCTAGATGTTCTATCCATTATTGAAAGTGGCTTACTGAAGTCTCCCACTGTTAATGTAAGTTGTCTCTTTCTTCCTTCAAATCTGTCACTATTTACTGAATATATTTTGGGGCTCTGCTCTTAGATGCATATATATCCTTTAGCATTTTTATAGGTATTTTAAATTCCACATCTATAAGTTCCATATAGGCCATCTTTAGTGTTGCTTCTATTAATTGTTTCCTTTCTTGGTCATGGATCACATTTTATTGCTTTTTCTTTTGTCCTATAATTTTTTTTTTTTATTGTATCCTGGACATTTCCTATGAAAGAAATGGAAGTAAGTGAAAGGGGCTTATCCCTCTTCAGGCCACTAGAATGCATACTAAATCAGTATGCTCTATAGTTGAGTTGGGTCTGGGTTGTGCTGCAGCTTTAGTTTGAATCAGTTCACCAGTGGCTTCAACTGTTGAGGGCAAGATTAGAACTTTCCTTTCAGCAGGGCCTGGGATCTAAGCACTGACAAGATTCCTGTGTTTCACAGCCAAACTAGCTGCTTTTCAAACTTTGGGAGATTTCTCCCTGTTTTACCGTCTATCTAGCTATCAGAGTTTTATGTTGTGGAAATCTCTTTGCCCATAGATGGGTGCCCTGCTTTGTCTTAGGAGATCTCACTCACCCTGTGCCTGTGAGCTCAACCCTGGTCTTCGCAAGGATGGCTGAGACTGTTATATTCTCTATGAAGGCGGAATTGCCTTGGAGGGGTTCTTTAAGCTCTTCTGTTCCTGCTCTTGACTTCCTTAAGTAAAAGCACAGAGTGTTGGAGGATTACCTCTCAGTTCTCCTAAATTGACACCTCTCCCATTATTTTGTTTTAACATTTTCTTATCATGAAATATAGCATATATACAAAAAAGCAATACATTTCAAAGTACACTGTAACAAGTAGTTATAGAACAGATTTCAGAATTTGGTATGAGATACAGTTCCACAATTTCAGGTTTTTCCTTCTTGTTGCTCCAAAACACTGGAAACTAAAAAGATATATCAATATAATTGTTCAGCAGTCATGCTCATTTGTTGAATCCTGTCTTCCCTGTTATAACTCCTCCTTCCCCTTTGATCCTTCTCCCAATCTTTAGAGTTATATGGGATATACCCATTCTAACTTTTTCATGTTGGAAAGGGGTGTCAATTATATGGGATAGGGGTGGAACTAGTTGATGTTCTTGGAGAGGCTGGCCCTTCTGGGCTTCAGGACTTATCTGGCCTAGGAACCATCTGGAGGTTGTAGCTTTCTGGAAAGTAATCTTAGTGTGTGAAACTTTTGTAGAACTTCATATAAAGTCATAGGCATTCCTTAGGGTTAATAGGAAGGGTGTTGGTTGGGGTTCGGCAAACTGTAACAATTAGCAATATCTAGCAATATGAAGCTTGCATGAAAATGCCTCCAGAATAGCCTCTACCCTATTAGAATTCTCTTAGCCACTGATAGCTTATTTTATTACATTTCTTTTCCCCCTTTTGGTCAGGAAGGCCTTGTCAAGCCCATGGTGCCAGCACTAGGCTCATATCTGGAAGTTATGTCCCACATTGCCAGGGAGACTTTCAACCCTGAATGTCATGTCCCCAGTGGAGGGAAGGGTAATGATTTTCCTTTCAGAATTGGGCCTAGAGAGAGAGCCACATTTGAGCAACAAAAGAAGGTTTCTGGAAGTAACTCTTAGGCATAAACTATAGGTAGGCTTAGCTTCTATGCTACAGAGATAAGATACATAAGAGCAAGCCTCATGATCAAGAGCTTGGCCTATTAACTTCACTCCACCCCTTTTATGGTAATATTCTCAGCATGGGGTGAAGACCAGTCTGTTGGAAATAGTGGGGACTCCTCTAGAATCTATTGTGTTATCTCAGCCCCACAAATGGCCTTGAGAAGTTTGTTAAACATTGGGCTGATTTTTCTTACACCCCATCTCATGTGAATTCTGCTCCTTCCTTTGTTTCAGATACAGATAAAAGCTGCTGTGGCTTTCTTTTGTCTTATAAAGGTCTAATCATTTTAGAATTTAGTTTAGTTGTCATACTTTTCCTGTAAAGGGCCAGATAGTTCATATTTTGGCCTTTGTAGGCCAAGCGGCACAAATGAAAGGTTGTTCTTGCTGAATAGTCACTTTTACATTAAAAATGTAAAAAAACAAAACAAAAATACATTCTTAGCTCCAGGATCAGATAAAGACAAGAGTCACCTGGATTACACCTATGGCCCAAAGCTTTTCAAACCCTGTTTTGGTTCATTTACGTTCCTTTGTTTCCTCACTGTAGGGTTTGTAAAAATCAACAATGATGTCGTTTTTCCAGCTAATTTTTGTTGTTATATTAACAGAAGCATAATCAAGATTTTCTACATTGAAGCCAGAGGTCAGATTTGAGAAAACCAACCTTAATCATACTATCTAACCTAACAGTGTTATGCTTAATTTCTCCTATCTACTCTAGCAGTATTTTATCAACCATTTGTCACTACATTAAATTTTTTCTTCAGGATTATTTTATAGGTATTGTGCCATTTGAATCTGTGGTTTTACCCCAGAAAAGCCATGTCCTTATATCCTCATTCAACATTGCCAGCTGGGAGCTTTTTGATTGTTCCCATGGAGATGTGATCCACCCAATTGTGGGTGGTAACTTTTGATTAGATAACTTCCATGGAGTTGTGACTTCACCCATTCCAAGTGGGTCTTGATTAATTTACTGGAATCCTTTAAAAGAGGAAGCATTTTGGAGAGAGTCCCTTTTTAGAGCCACAAAAATGATGAGAGCCAGAGCCCACACTGCCAGAGACCTTTGAAGATGAAGAAGGAATACATCCTCAGAGGAGCTTCATGAAACAAGAAGCCAGGAGAGAAAGCTAGCAGATGCCATGTTTGCCATGTGCTTTTCCAATTGAGAGAAACCCTGAACTTCATTGGCCTTTCTTGAGTGAAGGTAACCTCTTATTGTTATCTTAATTTGGATATTTTTATAGACTTGCTGTCATGGTCAGGTTCATGTGTCAACTTGGCCAAGTGGTGGCACCTATTCGTCTGGTTGGGCAAGTGCTGGCCTATCTTTTGCTATGAGGACATTTCATAGAATTAAGTCATGATCACACTGGCTACATCCAAAGCTGATTCTATTTGTAATCAGTCAAAGGGAGTGTCTTCTTTAATGAGTGATGCTTAATCTAATCACTGGAAGCCTTCTAAGGAGGGTTCAGAAGAGTCAGTTTCTCCTTCCTGCTTCAGCCAGTGAGCCTCTCCTATGGCGCTCGTCCAGACCCTCCATCAGAATCATCAGCTTCACAGCCTGCCATGCAGATTTTGGACTCTATGTTCCCATGGTTACATGAAACACTTTTATAAATTTTATATTTTGAATATTTAATATATATAAAAATTTTATATTTTTCATAAATATAAAAATTCATAAATTTTATATTTATGAATATTTCCTGTTGATTTTGTTTCTCTAGAGAACCCTAACTAATACACTTACTTTAATTGGGACATTTTCATGGCCTCAGAACTGTAAACTTGCAACTTCTTAAATTCCCCCCTTTCAAAAGCCATTCCATTTCTGGTATATAGCATTCTGGCAGCTAGCACACTAGAACAGGTATTAACAAGGAATTCTGCAGGTTTGAGTTTTAGTATTTTCAATTCCAAACTGAGGATTCACCTAGCATTCCTTTAGAATGTCTCTACATCTTATAAAATTTATCCTCTGCTTGATTTAAAGGAGCAAGAAAATCAAGGAACTTAGAGATCCTCCTTCCCTGTATAACCTGAGTTTCTCTAGGCCTCACTGGAACCTCCATTAACAGTAATAATCCAACTTCCCCTGGTTCTTGCTTTATTGTCTAATGCAGGACTTCAACTCAGAAAAATAATACCCTTTCTATTCTGTTTCAGCTTTCTATTGCTGCATAGCAAACCAACCTATCACTCAGTGGCTTAAAAGAACATGGAAGATGGCAAAGTAGGAAGCTCCAGAAATCAGGTTCTCCAATGAAATGATGATTAAGCTGGTAAGGATGAGCAGAATCAACTATTTGTAAATGCCGGGGTCTAGTCAAAACACTTACAGCATCAAGAGGAATGCTTGATAAATAAAGAGTCTGGTAAATTTCAGCATTTGTGTAGCAGCCACCATCCTTTCTTTCCCAGCCCTGTGGCAGGCAGTCATGAGGATGGAAGCCCATGTTCCTGGTGCAGCTTATCAGTGTCAGGTTGGGAAATAAGGACTTTTGTCCTTCAAGGTTCAGGGTTGTGCTTTCATTCACTAGTTGTTCACTAAAGGACTGATGCAGGGACTAGACAGTGACTCAGCCCCTTTGGGCTAAAGTGGCAAAGTGGCTTCCTGAAGAGTGTCTGTCAGGGGGAGTTTAAAGAGACAGAACTCCTTTTTGCCTTTTTTTTTTTTAAAATCTATTTTCTATTTGGATTCAGACATCCAAGGAAATCTCTGTCAGGTCACTAGCTGACACAGAGATAATAGTTCAGTGACCACACAAAAGAAAGATTATCTCTTGTAAAAATGATTTTGAAAAGTCACTAAACAAATAGATGACTGCATTTCTCAAAAGCACCTCAATCAGCAATCTCTGGGGAAGAAGGATAGTCTGATATCCATAATTACCAAACTATCATATTCAAAATGTTGAGGTGTCAATAAAAAATTACAAAGCATCCAAAGAAATAGGAAAGTGTGACTCATTTGCAGGAAAAAAAAAGAAGTTATCAGAAAACATCACTAAAAGGAATCACAGACGGTGCCATATTAGACAAAGACTTTAAATTGACTATCTTAAATATGCTCAAGGAGTTTAAAGAAACAATGGAAAAAGATGAAGGAAAACCAGAAAATAATATATGGACAAATAGGAAATTTTAATAAAGAGACAGAATTTATAAAAAAGAAAAAATCTTGAAAGCAGCAAAGGGGAAGCAACTCATCATATGCAAAAGGGCCTCAAAAAGATTAACATCAAAAATCATGGAGGACACTTCTTGGGAAGATGGCCGATTAGAGCAGCTTGAAATTAGCCCTGCTCCATGGAAAAGTTCGAGAAGGGACAGGAGGGTGACTGAGGCAGCAATTCAGAAGTGCAGCTGACCTGGGGGAGCCTTCTGCACCACATGCAGCAGCCCTTGTTGCAGAGGCCACGGAACTGAGAGGCAGAAAGCTGGAGCCTGATGTGGAGGCATGTAGCGGCAGAGCCCACAGGAATGCACAGAGGGGTACATGGGACTAGGAAGTAAGCCAGGACGCATTCCTTGGGCACGCTACCCTCAACAGCACAGCCCCATGACCAGCGACTCACCCCGTGCACCTGAACTCCTTTACCCACTCCCATTCCCCCTGCTCCAGGTTCCCCCAACCCACCAGCTCCCAGTAAATGTAGCTGCCCCCCACCCCCACCCCAAGTGCAGCCCAACTCACCTCTCTTACACCCCACCCAAGCACTATTTTACCCTTCCTGTTCCCTGTAGGCTGTTATCAGTGCATAAAGGTTGTGGCACTAACCTCCATACCTAGGCTATCCCCGCATCCCCACCCACCCATAATGTCACACAGCCTCACCCTGCCCTCCCTGAGCTCAGTGCATCTGTTTACAGCACTCCCAGGCCCACTCATGCACATGGGCCCCCAATCATGTCATTCATCTCTGGGAAATGCACATTACAGCAGTCCTAGAACTGTGCATGCGCACAGCCCTCAGCCGCACTTCCCAGCTCTGAGAAAGTACCAACCTGCACAGCTGGGTAACATCTGCCCCCAATCCATGAAGGTGTAATGTTGAACTGCTGCCACAACTCTACGCATGCACACAAGGTCCCCATGCCTTAGACCAGCACACACCAGGGTTACAGCCCCCAGACTTGTGCACCCACACAGCTACATCCTCCCTGGCTGCTGGGTGCCCATGTTCACAAGCACCAGCGTAACATCCCCAACCTGCATCCATACCTGCCCTGAAACAAATCAACATACTGAGTGCTCCACCCCCTGCTCTGCTCTCTGCTGTACAACCATCCCACAAACACAAGAGCTTAGACTACTGAAAGAAATCAATCAATCAAGATAGCTACATGTGATGAAGATAGCAGAAGATCACTAAGCATATCACAATGCAGACAGAAATAGCCCTGCCTAATGACCAAATTAAAACACTGAGGAGACACAGATGTTGGAACAACTAATCAAAGATGTTCATACAACTCTACTTAATAAAATAAGTGGGATAGCAAATGCATAAAGGAGATCAAGAAGACAGTAGAAGAGCACAAAGAGGAATTTGAAAGAATAAATAGAAAAATAGTAGAAATCACAGAGATTAAAGACTGTTGACCAAATAAAAAACATACTAGAGGCACACAACACCAGATTTGAAGAGACAGAAGAAAGAATAAGTGATATAGAGGACAGGATAATTGACTTCAAGGACTCAAAGCAGCAAATGGAAAAAAAAGATGGAAAAAATTGAATGGGAACTCAGGGAAATGATAGAGAAAACAAAGCGCACAAATCTAAGAATCATTGGTGTCTCATAAAGAGAAGAGAGGAGTAAAGGGCTAGGAAGAGTAGTTGAGGATATAATGGGGGAAAACTTCCCAACCCTCACAAAAGACATAAATATACAAGTCAAAGAAACCCAAAGAATTCCAAACAGAATAAATCCAAATAGGCCTTCCCCAAGGCAGATACTAATCAGTCTGTCAAATGTTGAAGAGAAGCAGAAAATCCTGAAAGCAGCAAGAGAAAAACAACCTACTACATACAGGGGAAATCAAATAAGACTGAGTTCAGACTACTCAACTAGCACCTTGGAGGCAAGAAGGTAGTGATATGATATATTCAAGATCTGAAAGAGAAAGACTTCTAGTCAAGAATTCTGTATCCAGCCAAATTATCCTTTAAAATTGAGGGAAAGATTAAAGCTTTTGCAGACAAAGAAGTCCTGAAAGAATTTAACAAGAGACCGGCCCTATAAGAAATACTAAAAGAAGTTCTGCTGGCTGAAAAAAAAAGACAGGAGAGGGACGCCTGGAGGAGGGCACAGAATTGAAGAGGACCACTAAGGGTAATTTAAAGAATACAAAGAGGAAGAGAGAAAAGAATATGTAGATTTGACAAATAAAATTAAAAGATAACATGGTAGAATCAAGAAACGCCTTTCTAGTAATAATTTTGAATGTTAACAGACTAAACTTACCAATTAAAAGACACAGATTGGCAGATTGCACCTTAAAAAACTTTGACAAAAAGGTGAAGAGGCAGCCAACTCAATGGGAGAAAATTTTGGAAATCACATATCAAACAAAGGTTTGATTTCCTATATATACAAAGAAATCATACAACTCAACAACAAAAGAACAAACAATCCAATTATAAAATGGGCTAAAGATATGAATAGGCATTTTTTCTGAAGAGCAAATACAGGTGGCTCAAAAGCATGTGAAGAGATGCTTATTTTCACTGGCCTTTCCTGCTATTTTCACTGGAAATGCAGATCTAGACTACAATGAGATACCACCTCACACCCATAAGAATGGCTGCTATTAAACAAACAGGAAACCATAAATGTTGGAGAGGATGTGGAGGAACTGGGACACTTATGCACTGCTGGTGGGAATGTACAATGGTGCAGCCACTACAGAAGACTGTTTGGTGGTTCCTTAGGAAACTAAATATCGAGCTGCCCTATGACCCAGCAATAGCACTACTTGGTATATACCCAGAAGAGCTGAAAGCATTAACACAAACAGACATTTGCGCATCAATGTTCATAGCAGCATTATTCACAATCACCAAAAGATGGAAACAAACCAAATGTCCATCAACAGATGAGTGGATCAACAAAATGTGGTATATATATATATGATGGAATATTATGCAGGAGTAAGACAAAATGACATCCTGAAGTACATGACAAGATCGATGAGCCTTGTGGACATAATGCTGAATGAAATTAGCCAGACACAAAAGGACAGATACTATATGATTCCCCTTTTATGATCAGCATAAAGGTATAATCAGGGACTTATAATACAGAATACAGGGGACTTAGAGATACATAAAAGCTAGAGATGAGTGAACCATTAACTAATGAGGTTGAACTCCAATGTAAGGGGATAGATAGGAGTGAAGGTGATTCACTAGTGAAGAAATATTACCACATTGAAGATGAATAAGATTGAAAGGGGTTATATTGACCTATGCGTCCCACTGACTCACCCTAGAAATACGAATGAGTACTTGTAAGAATTACTTCAAAGATATGGTTCTTGTATAAAGAGTGTTTAAGTCCAAGGTACAGGGGGAAACTGCTGTTGCATGCTATGAGCTACGTCCAAAAGGAAGCCATCAGCACTACCACAGTAACAGCATAGGTGAGGGGTGAGGGACAAGAGTTAAGAAGAGGTTTAAAGGAACTGGACTGAATGTAAATACTCTGAAATGGATAGCACATACTACCTAACTGTAATAAAAGTATGTTAAAACACTGAATGAAGTTGAATGTGAGAATGATAGAGGGAGGAGGGCTGGGGGTACAAATGAAATCAGAAAGAAAGATAGACGATAAAGATTGAGATGGTATGATCTAGGAATGCATAGAGTGTATAATGATAGTGGTTAAATGTACAAATTTTAAAAATGTTTTTGCATGAGGAAGAACAAAGGAATGTCATTACTGAAGGGTGCTGAAAACAGATGGTAATTAATAGTTTAAAATTTCAACTTATGTGTGAGACTAAAGCAAAAAATGCTTATTTAGTACAAAATTTATATTTTGACTAGTGCATTTCCTAATATAACTTATGTAGATAGCTTAATTGAACACCATAAATGCATGGAACCTTGAGTAGGGCATGAGATTTTGTAGGTTTATCCAGAGTGATGCCTCAATAAATCCCAGAAGGATTTGAACAGTAAACAAAAATGTATTTGCAAAGTCCCCTTGGAGGAATGGTGAGAAAGAGGGAAAATTCAACTTCCCCAAGTGGAGAATTGTTGATCTTCTCACAAGCAGTGTGGACAACCAAAGCTATAGGCTGAGCCCCCAGCCTTGGGGTTTGTTCATATGAAACTTAACCCCACAAAGAATAGGTCAAGCCTTTAAAATTAGGCCTAAGAGTCACCCCCAAGAGAACTTCTTTGGTTGCTCAGATGTGGCCTCTCTCTCCAGCCAACACTACAAGTAAACTCACCACCCTCCCCTTGTCTACGTGGGACCTGACTCCCAGGGGTGTGGATCTTCCTGGCAACATGTGACAGAAATCCTAGAATGAGCTGAGACTCACCATCAAGGGATTGAGAAAAACCCGAGAATGAGCTGAGACTAAGCATCAAGGGATTGAGAAAACCTTCTCAACCAAAAGGGGGAAGAATGAAATGAGACAAAGCGTCAATGGCTGAGAGATTCCAAACAGAGTTGAGAGGTTATCCTGGAGGTTATTCTTATGCATTAAGCAGATATCACCTTGTTATTCAGGATGTAATGGAGAGGCTGGAGGGAACTGCCTGAAAATGTAGAGCTGCATTCCAGTAACCATGTTTCTTGAAGATGATTGTATAATGATATAGCTTTCACAATGTGACTGTGTGATTGTGAAAACCTTGTGTCTGATGCTCCTTTTATCTACCTTGTCAACAGATGAGTAGAACATATAGAATAAAAATCAATAATAGGGGGAACAAATGTTAAAATAAATATAGTTTGAAATGCTAGTGATCAGTGAAAGGGAGGGGTAAGGGGTATGGTATGTATAATTTTTTTTCTGTTTTTGTTTTATTTCTTTTTCTAAATAGATGCAAATGTTCCAAGAAATGATCATGATGATGAATATACAACTATGTGATGATATTGTGAATTACTGATTATATATGTAGAACGGAATGATCAAAAGAGGAATGTTTGTGTTTGGTGTTTTTTCTTATTGAAAAAAAAAAGAAGAGGTTTAGATCTCCTGTTTGGTGAGGGTGGGTGAGGGTGTGTTTGTTGGTTTTCTGTCTCTTGGGAACAATGAGATTATCTAAAATTGAGAATGTTGATGGACTGCAGACTTTGGGCCCTCTACATGATGCCCGATGAATGCAGGTGGCAAGTGGCTGAAGGAAGCATTGAGGGAGGTGTAGAATGGTGAAAAATGGTGTATACTTATGAACAAAAGCTGTGCTACTGCAAAAAGGAACAACGTCATGAGGCATGCAATGATGTAAATGAACATGTGAGAAATTTGGTGAGACAATATCAGCCAGAAACAACAACCACACACATAAAAACAATAATGGTATGGTCACCTTTAGAAAATGCTCATAAGAAATTAGGGGCCTAGATTGTAAGCTTTTAGAGCAGACACATTAAGTCCGGAGTGGTGATTATTATTTCTGGATTTTGAGAGGCTGTTATATATATATATCCTGATATTTAGAAATAAGAATGAAGCTGAACAGGTTGGGGTTAAAGTAATTCAGAACATAGGGAAAAGGAAGACTGTCTGTATTTTCGAACCACACATACTCTTAGAGACCAATGGAAGAAAGGTTTATTTGATCTGGAACTGATCTATGTAGTAATCTAATACATAATCTAATTCAACATATTTGTATAGCTCGTTTGAACAACTGAAACACAGAGAGCACAGAATGAGAAAGAGGTCCTTTAATCTTGTATAGATTATTGTAATGCCTGGAAACATCCTAGAGTTTATTAACCAGATAATCAAAAAGTATTGGCAAAGTCCCCTGAGGGAGGGGAGAAAGACTATGGAACTATTAAACCTTACATTCAGGGAATCCCCTGATGCTGTGTCAAACCTTAGGGACACCCAAATCAATAGGTCACGCCCTCGATCATGAGGCTTACTCTTGTGAAGCTTATGTAGGTAGCATAAAAGCCTACACTACCTGTAGGCATGCCTAAGAGTTACTTCTGGAGGGCCTCTGTTGTTGCTCAGATGTGACCTCAGTCTCTTTAAGCCCAACTCTGCAAGTGAAATCATTGCCCTCCCCCCCACATAGGACAGACATCCAGGGGTGAAAGTCTCCCTGGCAACGTACCAGAGGACCCCCAGGATGAATCCAGACCTGGCACCATGGGATCAACAATTCCATCCAGACCAAAAGGGGGAAAAGAAGTGTAACTAATAAATAGAGAGTTCAAATTGAGTCGAGAGACTACTCTGGAGGTTGCTCTTACGCAAGCTTCAGGTAGCCCTTGCTACCTATCATAACCTGCCAACTCCCAAACAGGACTATTCCAGCCAATCTTAAAGAATACCTAGGGCAATATATAAGATTCCACAAGCATTCCAGGCAATAGAGTAACTTTCCAGAAACCGACAACCTCCAGATGGGTCCCTGGTCCAGATAAGTCCTGAAACCTAGCCCAGCCTCTCCAGAACATCAGATAGTTCCATCTCCCTACCCCATATTAGTGCAGACCCTTCCAAAATATCAAAAATATAGAATTGTCATAGCCCAAACAACCCCTATGAGAGGTATGGAAAGATCAAAGGTGATGATGGAATTATACATAGAAGATAGGACTTAACAAATGAATATGAATGCTAAATCATTAAATTGATATCTCTTTTAGATTCCAGTATTTTAGAGCAGCTAGAAGTAAAAACCTAAAATTGTGAAATTGTAACCCATGTCAAAGTCTGAAATATGTTCTACAACTAATTATGGTGCTGTGCTTTGAAATTTAAAGCTTTTTTGTATATATGTTATTGTTCACAAAAAAAAAGGAAAACAAAGTTGATTGTGATGATAAAAAGTAAAAAAAAAAAAGTAAATCCTTGATATAGTATAACAGAGAAGACAGGATTTAACAAATAGATATGACTGCTGAATCATTATATTGATATTTCTGTTCATCTCCAGTGTCTTGGAGTAGCTAGAAGAAAAAAATGAAAACTCGTGGAACTGTAACCCATAACAAACTTTAAAATCCATTCTATAACTACTTGTTAAAATGTACTTGGAAATTTATTGTTCTTTTTTTTGTATATTTGATATATTTCACAATAAAAAAATGATAAAAAAAAATCTTGGTAGCCAAAGGCAGTTTGTATGATATATTTTGAAGTACTAAAAGAAAAAATCTCTCAACCAAGATTTCTGTATCTGGTAAAACCATCCTTTAAAAAAATCAAAGAGAGTGTAGTGCAATAGTGGCTCAGTGGCAGAATTCTCGCCTGCCATGCTGGAGACCCAAGTTCGATTCCCAGAGCCTGCCCATGCCAAAAAAGAGAAAAAAAGAAATCAAAGAGAAATGAAGACATTCCAAGATAAACAAAAACTACAGGAGTTTATTATTAATCAACCCAACCAACCTACATGAAGTGTTGGGATTTCTTCAGGCTGAAATGGAAGGAACCTAGATGGCAATTCAAAGTCATGTGAAGAAATAAAGATCTCTGATAAGGAGTAACTATAGGTGAATATAAAAATATCATTTTTTTTGTATATAACTCCTCTTTTTATTTCCTATTTACTTTAAAGACAAATGCATAAAACAATAATAATAAATTAATGTTAATGGTACATAATGTATAATGACATGAATTGTGATAATAACAAATGGAGGGTGGCGCTGGAGAGGAGCAGAGTTACATTGACGCTAAGTTGGTTATTAATTCAAGGTTGTTATAAATTCAGAATGCTAACTGTAAACCTCATGATGACCACTAATAAAGTAACTAAAAAATTTATAGAAAATGATGAGGTAATCAAAATGGTACACTAATTTTTTTAAAAATCAAGCACAGGTTTAACAGTTGATCAAATGATATTTAAGTTAGTATTTAATAATTAGAATTTAAGAACTTTGCTATCTGAATTTGAAGATTTTTCCTTGTTGCCTTAATTTTAAATTGGTTTATGAAACTTACTATGCAAACCCAGGTTTTACAATGATTATATGGATACTTCATTTAAATATGCCTATGGTTAAGCTAACTAAGATATCCATAACTAGGTGTATTGTTTGTTTCCTTAAATAAAAATTTTAAAAATTGTGCAAACCAAACACAAATGAATGTAGTTTTGGAAGAATTAAGGAACAAAAAGGAGATGACATAGAAAACAAATAGCAAATAGTTCATTATTGGTAATCACTTTAAATACAAGTAGTTTGAACTACTCAATTAAAAGAGATTGGCAGGATGGATTAATAAAAAAAAAAAAACCTTATCTAAGTAGATGTTGATTACAAGAGATTCACTTGATGGCCACAGACACAAATAAGTTGAAGGTGAAAGAATGGGCAAAAATATTTGTTGCAAATAATAACCAAAAGAAAGCTGGGTTGGCCATACTAATATTGGATAAAAGAGATTTTAAGTAAAAATTTGTTATGGCAACTCTCTGGCATGGCAGGCCAGAACTCTGAGCCACTGTGGCTGGCCTATATAAATGTTTTTAAGGTTCATGAATGTTCTGTGTGTGGCTTCACCACCAAAAATCTTCTGCAGTTCCGTGAACGCAACCTACAGCACAAATCTGACGGTTCCTCTTACCAGTGCTGGGAATGTGCTACCCGTGTCTCGTCTCGCCTCTCGTTTCGCTGTGCAGGCACTGCTTCATTGTGCACAAATTGAAGGAGCCTTATTCAGTGTCCATGTGGAACAGGTATTGAGGAGATAACCAGCAGTGGAACAAACCCAGCCCTGATGATGAAGCATCCAATGGCGCCATGTCTAACAGAATGAGCAAAGTGTGCAAAACTGTTTGAAACCTGAAGCTGCCTTAAATACATGCATGCAGACACATGGGGCATGACCTTCATTAAATCCGAAAGAATGAGTTCAGCTAGAAATAGACACAAATGTTCCATAAGGAGAATCCCTGTCCACACTGGAATTGAAAAAAGACATTTTGTTACAGAAAATTTGTAGTATAATAGAGTTAACAGTACTGTACAGGCTGTTGCAATATATTCTCTTTCAATGTACCTCTCCTCCTCATTGCATATATCATTGGTATAATTAAAACACCATTTGAATTTAAAAGCATTTGTATATATTTATTTTTTTCTTTTTTCTTTTTGTTTTTATGTTTTTCTTGTTTATTTTTTATTTTTTGTTTTCATTTTGTCTTTAGCATTTGTATATATTTAAATAAATAGCTTTTTATACTCTTTGTTACATGTTTGTATCAGTATTTAGTGGAAATGTTTTGAGTTTTCTGGGGGATAGAATTTTTATTTTTGAATTGTTTCTTTAGAACAGAGTTCTTAGTAACAGGGGAAGTTCCTGAATTCATATAAACCATTTTACATGTTACAGATTTGAATCCATTAATGAATTACAGAAATGATAATGCCTTCTTTAGTGTTTTAAATTTTTAGAATTCACTACATAAATTGTAGATGATTGCAGTTCTCAAAAACTCTATGAGTTTTCACGGCTTAGCACTATCCCCAGTATGCCTGCCCTAAGTCAGCAAATGCACATTTGAGACACAACTGCAGGCCAGTGTGTCTCATTGAGGCCTTTTCCAGACCATGCCAAACCTTAAAGCAGCCTTGTAAATAGCTCCTTTTCCAGTGGTGGATGAAAAACTTAGGCCAGGAGTCCAGGAAGGAATGCAGATTTCCTTCATTCTATTTTTGAGAAATAGAGAAAGAAGATGTTATAAAGGGAAAAAATGGGAGATGGTTGTCTTGGGCAAATTTGCAAGGCTGCTTTTTAAAGACCACAAGGAGATAAAAAGCTATGAAAGGATTGGATTATTGTAAAAGTTTACAAAATGTGTAACTTATTAAATGCTTCAGAAACACAACTAAGAATATTAAGTATTTCTCTGGCTCTTGATAGGTTAAAAAAAAAATCAGTTGACTTAATTCTTTACTGTCTAAAGGTTGGCATTTCCAGTTCTGGATGCTACTGCCAAAATTCCTGGTAATTAGAGTTGGGATGCTCAACCTCAACTACCAATTTACCAGTGCTGCATTCTGCATATTGCAATTGGCCATTAGATTAAGCACTGAGCCACATGGGTTTATTCCAGGTTTTCAATAACTATACTATTGGTAGTTCTGCTTTATTAAAGTGCAGCAAAGGTCCTTCCTCTTCCATCCCTTCCATTTATAGTTCTCTGGGAGTTATATTTTCTGTGGGTTTTGTGTGTGTATGTGTGTTTTCTTTTGCATTTTATATCTTGTATTTATCCCAAAACATGTTTTGTACTTTTTAAAAAGAAATTGTATATATATATATATATATTTACATATATATGTAAATGTTTAGATTGCTTAGATAGATTAGATAGGTAGATAGGTAGATAGATACTTATAGATACTGAGACAGTTGGTCTTTGTGGGAAAAAACTAAAAACCAACAGAGGAAAGTCCAGAACCAGATGGCTTCACTGGTGAATTCTGCCAAACATTTAAAAAAGGGCTATCAACAATCTTCCTCAAACTTTTCCACAAATGAAAGAGGAGGGATCACTTCACTTCACATTCTGTGATGCTATAATTACCCCGATACCAAAGCTAGACAAAGAACAAGTAAAGAAAACTTCAGATCAATATCCCTTATGAATATTCTCAACAAAATACTAGCAAACCAAACTTAATAATTCATTAATAGAATTATAAGCTAAGACCAAGTGGTATTTATCCCAGGAATGCTCAGGTGGTTCAATAAAAGAAGACCAATCAGTGCAACACAGCACATTAATTGAACAAAGGAAAAAAAAACCACAATAACAGCTCAATAGGGGCTGAAAAAGCATTTAACAAAATTCAACACCCTTTCATGATAAAAACACTTGCATACCGGAAACACAAGGGAAATCCTTAACATGATAGTAACCATTTACAAAAAACCCACCAGCTAACAGTATACTCAATGATGAAAAATTAAAAGTTTTTCCCATAAGATCACAAACAAGACAAGGAAGCCTGCTTTCACCACTGATATTCAACATTGCACTGGAAGTCCTAGTCAGTGTAATTAGGCAAATGCACACATACATACACACATACATACAATAAAACAAAAAGAACTAAACTGGAAAGAAAGAAGTGAAAATATCGCTATATGTGTTCTAGCTTACTAGTTACTAGAATGCAATATACCAGAAACAGAACAGCTTTTATAAGGGGGAATTTAATAAGTTGCAAGTTTAGAGTTCTAAGGCCATGAAAATGTCCCAATTAATGTAAGTCTATAAAAATGTCCAAATTAAGGCACCAACAAGAGGTTGCTGTCACTCAAGAAAGGCCAATGAAGTTCAGGGTTTCTCTCTCAACCAGAAAAGCACATGGCAAACATGGCAACATCTGTTAGCTTTCTCTCCTGGCTTCCTGTTTCATGAAGCTCCCTGGGGAGATTTCCTTCTTCATCTCCAAAGATCTCTGGCTGTATGCTCTGTGGTTCTTGTGACTCTCTCACAGCTCTGCTCCCTCAGAATCTCAAGACTTTTTCAAAATCCTTCCTGTTTTAAAGGATTCCAGTAAACTAATCAAGACTGACCTGGAGGGCAGGCCATGGTGGCCCAGCAGGCAAGAATGTTCACCTGCCATGCCAGAGGACCTGGGTTCGATTCCTGGTGCCTGCCCATGTAAAAAAATATAAAAAAAAAACCCATCTGGAATGAGTCGAATCACATCTCCCTCTAATCGAAGGTTAATATCCACAATTGGGCAAATCACATCTCTGTGAAGATAAACTAATCAAGTTTCTAGCGTACAGTGCTGAATAGAGATTAAAAGAAGCTGCCTCCACAAGACTGGATCAGGATTAAAACATGGCTTTTCCAGGGCACATAATTCTTTCAAACCAGCACAATATGTGAATGACATGACTATCTATAAAATTCCATAGAAATACACATCCCCCGAAAAACACTATTATGGCTCATAAACCAATTGAGCAAAATCACAGGTTACAAGATCTACACAGAAGACCAGTTGTGTTTCTAGACACCAGCGATGTACTCAATGTACTACAGAGGAAATTAAAAAATAATTCCATTTACAATACCATCCTAAAGGATAATATACTGAGGAATAAATTTAACCAAGGGAAAAAAGACTTGTTCACTAAGAACTATAAAAACATTGCTGAGAGAAGTAAAAGAATATCTAATTAAATGGAAAGATGTCCTATGTTCATGGATTGGAAGACAATATTTTAAGATGGAAAAACTTAAACTTTATGAACTTCAGATGAAGTGCAATCTCTATTAAAATTCTAATGGTCTTTTCTGCAGCAATGGAAAAGCTGATCTTCAAATTTATATGGAGTTATAAGGACCCTGAATAGCCAAAACAATATTGGACTCTTCTGGTCAACCAACATGGTGGTGTAAGATGCTTCAGGATTCCATTCCACTACACAATCTTTGAACAATTAGCAAAAACTGGCAAAACCACCTTCCTCAAAACTCCAGAAAACAGTTAAAAGATGCAGGGAATGGGCAATGCTGAATCAAGAAAACAATTTGAAAAATGGTAGGAGAGGCTACCTTGCCATCCCTTTCCCCACCTCTTCCCCGGCACAGACATACTCACCCATCTTGGACCCAAAGTTGAATTTCTGATATCAGTTTTGGGATCTTTACCATCTCAATAAAGATAAAAACTGAAAATTAATGTCTTGCTTCCATAGACACTCCCATTCCATCTTTTTAATATGGCACTGAATTGAGTGTGTATTAGGGTGATCTTTTCTCTAAGAATGACTTTTGGGATTAAGTCATAAAATTATTCCTCTATCACCTAGTATATTAGCTAAGATTCTCCAGAGAAAGAGAATCAGCAGGAGATAACCGTAAATATAAAATTTATAAAAGTATCTTATGTAACTGTGAGGATGTAGAGTACAATGTCTGTAGGGTAGGCTGTGAGCTGGCAGCTCCAATGAAGGTGCTCAACAAACTCTCAGGAGAGGCTGGCTGGGCAACCATGGGGATGCAAGAATCCAAGATCTGTAGGGCAGGCCATGAGCTGGTGGCTCCAGTGAAGGTTCTCAACAAACTCTCAGGAGGGGCTGGCTGGCTGAAGCAGGAAGAGTGATTGTCTCTTCTGAATCCACCTTAAAAGCCTTCCAGCAATTAGATTAAGAACTCCCCTTAGTGGATTACAGATGTCATCAGCTGTGGATGCTGCCAACGTGGTCATGATTTAAGTCCATGAAATATCCTCATAGCAACAGACAGGCCAGTATTTGCCTGACCAGACAACCAGGTACCACCACCTGGCCAAGTTGACACATGAACCTGACCATGACACTAGCATTTTCCAAAATTATTCAAGCTCTGTCCTTGATCCATCTTAACATTTTTTACACTTTGTCTTTCTAGACTCTAATTTAGTGTTTCCCAAACAGGTATTGTTCTATTTAATATTATTAGTAGAGTCATGAAAAAAAAAGTATTGTGCTTAGGTAAGTTTAGAAGTTAAACATATTTCTTCCTGTATATTCTGGTACCCCATGAGTTCCTCACAAAAATTTTTTTGGGGGAGGGGAGGTGGTTGCTTTAATGATGCTATTAACAAATTGATATATTCTGGGTCATTTAGGTGAGACTTTTTAGATAAGTTGTGCCACAGAACTTCAGAGCTATGTTAATGGCTGTATTAGTTATGGATTCTCTAGAGAAACAGAACCAACAGGAGATATCTGTAAATATGAGATGTTATAAAAGTGTCTTAACCAACAGTGGGGATGCACAAGTCCAAATTCTGCAGGACAGGCCCCTAGCTGGAAACTACAATGAAGGTCTTCAGTGAACTTTCCAGGAGAGGCTGGCTAGCTGAAGAAAAAAAAAGTGAAAGTTCTCTCTTCTCCCTTAAAAGTTCTCAATTTATTGGATTAAGTCCAACTGATTAGATTTTCTCATTGTGAAAGATATCCCCTTAGTTGACTGTAGATGTAATCAGCCACAGATGGAATCAAATGACTGATGATTCAATAAACCAGAAGACTGGTTTATTAAACCAGCCACAAAATGTCCTTGCAGTAGTGATTAGTCCAGTGCTTGCTTGACCAGATGTAGTAGTTAGATTCAGTTGTCAGCTTGGCCAGGTGAAGGCACCTTGTTCTGTTGCTGTGGACATAAGCCAATGGTACATGAACCTCATCGGTTGCTCATTACATCTGTAGTCGGCTAGGAGGTGTGCCTACTGCAATGAATGATGTTTGATTTAATTGGCTGGTGCTTAAATGAGAGAGTGCAATGTAGCACAGCCCAAGCAGCTCAGCATACCTCAACTCAGCACTCGCAGCTCAGTCCAGGCCTTTGGAGATGCAGAAAGGAATCACCCTGGGGAAAGTTGTTGGAACCCAGAGGACTGGAGAGAAGGCCAGCAGAGATCAGCCTGTGCCTTCCCACGTAAGAAAGAACCTCAGTTGAAAGTTAGCTGCCTTTCCTCTGAAGAACTAACAAAACAAATCCCCTTTTATTAAAAGTCAATCCGTTTCTGGTGTGTTGCATTCCAGCAGCTAGCAAACAAAACATCAAACAACTGGGCACCATCACCCTGCCAAGGTGACACATGAACCTAACCATCACAATAACCAAAATGGTTCCTTATGATATGCCAAATGATGGTATTTGACAAACATGTCTGGCTGCTGTTAATTTAGGATGCTCTAATTTTTAATGTGTAAAAACTTTCAATTGTGGTAATACAAAATTTCCCATTTTAACCATCATAAGTGTAAATTTCAGTGATTTTAATTATATTCACAACGTTGTGATGCCATCAATACCACCTCTTTCCAAAACTTTTTCATTATCCCAAACAGGAACTCTATACCCATTAAGCAATAATTCCTCATCCTCCTGGTGCTTGGTAATCTATTTTCTGTATATATGAATTTGCTTATTCTAGATATTTCATAAAAGTAGAATCATATGATATTTGTCCTTTTGTATCTGACTTATGTAATGTAGCATAATATTTTCAAGTTCATTCATGATGTAGCATATCAGAACTTCATTCTTTTTAGAATGAAGATGGCTGAATAAATTCCATCATATTATTTTGTTTATCCAGTTATCTGTTGGTGGACACTTAGATTGTTGCCACATTTTAGGATGCCCTAATTTTAAAATAAAATTTTATACATAAATAAAAATAAAATTTTAAAATTTTGTTTTCAAAATATTGTTACACAAGTAATATCTAATAATTATGGAAAAATCAGAAAATACAGACAAGGACAAGGAAAATATAAATTACTCACTATTGGGGGGATGCAAGGGTAGTTCAGTGGGAGAATTCTCATCTGCCATGCAGGAGACCTGGGTTCGATTCCCGGTCCACGCACTTCCCCCAAAACAAAATAAACAAGCAAAACAAACAAAAAACAAATGAAAATTCAACAAATGTTGCTCCAATAATGGGATACGTACATGGAAAAATAATGAAATGTGACCCCACCATGAAGCATACAAAAAAAAAAAAATCACTCACTATCCCACCATCTAAAGATTGCTAAGGTTAACCTTTTGTTGCATAAGTTACATATTTGGATTCACACTGCATATACTATTTTATAATCTGACTTTTTCAAACAAAGTCAACACTATTTTTCACCATGTTTTAGGTTCCATTTTCTTAATTTAGAATCCAGAAGAGTGGGACATTGCACATTTCTATAAACTCTAAGATCTTTAAAACAGAAGTAAAACCACCTCTCCATCTATACTTTTCTTTGTTTGTCCTCATGAAAATGGAAGCCTCCTCTATTCCTCATTTATCAGTCAACTCTGCATATGCTTTAGCAATTCCTTTTCTATATGTCTGGCCTATAGCAGCTTCTGGTACCTTGGAAACTGGCTAGTCTATCTGTTCCTGGGGCTCTTCTGTCACATGTTAATCCACTGGAATAATATAAATATGTTTTCAGGCAAGGCTAATGATTAAATTGTTGGGATGAAAGGTCAGGAGATCTGCCTTTAGTTGGAGCGTCAGAATACCAGAATATCAGAACAAGAGATAAACACGTTGCCATTCACCTCCGACCTTCTCTGAGGAAAAGAATCAATAAGAAACAACCCAGTTATAGAAGTGTCTTCATTCCAGATACACTCCAGGAATCATGCTGGAAGACTTCTGCAACTCTACTTTTTGGGTAAGAAATTATATTTATCCTTACTATTGTCTCTTGTCAGGCTCATAGATTGAGCACCAGTAAGAATCAGATGCATTGGAGGTGCAGTTGTGTTAAATTCTGACTTTTAAAGAATACCAGTTTCTCTAGAGGGTATACCATCTGGGACAACTAAGCTATTGATTCTCTATCATATGTTCATTTCACCCCAGATTCTTTTCTTGGACTAGCTAGCTGTAAAATTCCTTCTCATAAGCAAGACTTCCCATTTTATCAATGTTAGGAGAAGGCATGTGTTAGTTGAAGTAGAAAAAAGAGGAGAGGATACATGACTGAGTCTTGTGAGATGCTGATGTTGAAACTAGAGGAACTATCTAGCTGGCACTGTTTGATATAGACTAGAAATTGAGGCTGGGGATGTAAAATTGGGCATTATGAGCACGGGAGATAATTTTTGATTCATTAGAATTGGGCAATAATGTCTTTAGAAGCAATGAAAAAGAAGAGGCACCAGTGAAAGAGAGGTAGGCATTTAGAAGGTATATCAGAATGGTATAACATCATAGAGTCATAAAGAGCAGAGAATTTCAAGACAGAAAGGGTGATCAACTGTACCAAAGATTTAGTGGAATATAGTATGGAAAAATCACTTAGACTTAATGATTCTCAAAAAAGTAATGACTTAAAACTTTCTCACAAAGTGTGATCTGCAAATTCCTAGCATCAGAATGACCTGATGTGTTTGTTAAAATAATTTAAATATCCTAGGAGATGCTTCTGAATTCCAAAGTTTGATAACCATTATTTTAGAGTCCAAAGCAAAAATTTCAATTTAAATCATTAGGGATGGGTTCCAGCAATGGGTTTTTTTTTAAAAGACCCTTTATGATTTCAATGTGCAGAGTTGAGAATTATTTATTTATAAAAACAGTTTCAATAATTCTGGATGAAAGTAAATTGGAAAGTGGGATGGGAAGAAAGGAGTTAATGGAAATAACTATATTGATGTTTAGCAATGAATACAGAGAGGAATTGAATCTCAGGTTAAGGAAGGGAAAGTAGGTGAAATTAAGGTTCTAGTAGGGTAGGAGATTCTGTGTATGTTTTTGAGTGGAGGAAACCCAAGTGAAGAAGAAGAGAATAAAGATTCTGTCAGGATGAATTAAGTAATAGAATCAGATCCCAGAAAAGATGAAGGGGGTGAAGTTAAGGGTAGAAGAAAAGACATCAACTTTAAAAATGGTGTAGAAAGTGAGTGTTCCTTGGTGGTTCTCTGTGTGGCCCCCAGACTGGCAACATCAGCATCATCTAGGAACTTGTTAGAAATGCAAATTCTGAGGTCTTAACTCAGTCTTACTCAACCAGAAACTCTGGAGTGCCCCACCCCATCTGTGTTTAATAAGCCCTCCAGTTATTCTGATATGTTAAAGTCTGAAAACATTGGTGTAGAGGTAAGATTGAGGTAAAGAATTCAATAAATGATCATAATATCTCAGTAAAATAGATTTCATTTTGGAATACCTAGTTAAGCAACGAATGTGAGGGGGTAGATACAGGACTATGGGATGGGGCTTAAAAGGAATGGAGGAGCTTTCACATATCTACTATTTGGTGAGTGTGTCTGTAAGACATTTGACATTTGAGAGAAGCTTGCCAAATGGTAACTTACCATTCTCTTCCCAGTGTAAACCTACTTACTGTAGCTCTCCATCTTCAGGCTGTGAGCTCTTTTATTTAAAAAAGTATTTTTATTGATAAATTTTACCATATAAACAATCCATAAATGGTGTACAATCAGTGGCTCACAATACTACCACATAGTTGCATATTCATCACCACAATAATTTTTTTAGAACATCTGCATCACTCCAGAAGAAGAAATTAAAAAGGAAAAAGAAAAAACTCATACATACCATACCCATTACTTCTCCCTCTCATTGACCAGTAGTGTTTCCATCTACCCAATTAATTTTAACCTTTATCCTCCCTATTATTTTTTTATCCATATTTTTTTTTACTCATCTGTTCATACCCTAGATAAAAGGAATATCAGACACAAGGTATTCACAACCACACAGTCATATTATGAAAGCTATATCATTATACAATCACCAAGAAACATAGCTACTGGAACACAGCTCAACTGTTTCAGGTACTTCACTCCAGCCACTTCAATACACCACAAACTAAAAAGGGATATCTATGTAATGCATAAAAATAACCTCCAGGATAACCTCTCAAGTCTATTTGAAATCTCTCAGCCACTGAAACTTTATTCTGTCTCATTTCTCTTCTCTCTTTTGGTCAAGAAGTCTTTCTCATTCCTATGATGCTGGGTCCCAGCTCATCCCAGCCTCATGGGGATGAGAAAGTCATCTTGACCAAAAGAGAGAAGAGAGAAATGATACAATATACCAGAAACAGAATGGCTTTTCAAAAGGGGAATTTAATAAGTTGCAAGTTTACAGTTCTTAGACCAATTAAAGAAAGTCTATAGAAATGTCTAGTCTAAGGCATCCAGGTAAAGATACCTTGGTGCAAGAAGGGTGATTACATTCAGGGTTTCTCTCTCAGTTGGAAGGGCACATGGCAATGTCTGCTAGCTTTCTCTTTTGGTTTCTTGTTTCATGAGGCTCCCCCAGGGGTGTTTTTCTTCTTCATCTCCAAAGGTCTCTGGCTGTGTGGGTTCTCCTCCTGGCTCTTATCATTCTGTCATCCTTCTCTGCTCTCTCAGAATCTCCAGTTTTCTCCAAAATGTTTCCTCTTTTATAGAATTCCAGTAAGCTAATCAAGACCCACCTGAATGGATAGAGTCACACCTCCATCTGATCAAGTTTAATACTCACAATTGATTGAGTCACATCTCCATGGAGATAACCCAATCAAGTTTTCTTCTATAGTACTGAATCGGGATTAAGAGAAACGGTTGCTCCAACAAGATTGATTAGAGTTAAAACATGACTTTTCTAGGGTTCATAAATCCTTTCAAACCTTTCAAACCTGTCTGCTTAGAGAGAGAGGGCCCACATCTGAGCAACAAAAGAGATTCACTAAGAGTGACTCTTAGGCCTTTTTAAGGAGGCTTAGCCTCTCTTTTCAGGAATAGGTTTCTTAGGGGCAAACCCCAAGATTGAAGTCTCAACCTATTGATTTGTTTGTCTCCACTGCTTGTGAGAATATCAGAAATTTTCCAAATGGAGAAGTTGAATATTTCCTCCTTTCTCCCAAGTGCCCCAAGGGGACCTTGAAAATACTTCTTCATTCACTGCCCAAATTACTCTGGGATATATCAGGGCATCTGACTAACCTGGACAAACCAACAAAGTCTCACACTCTATTCAAGATTCCATATGCTTATGGTATTCAACTAAACCGACCATACAAGTTTAATTAGGAAATGCACTACCCAAAATATAAGTTTTGCACCAAATAAACATCTCTCCCTTTGGTCTCACACAGAAGTTAAAGTTTTAAAATATGGTTGATAGCATCCTTTACTCTGTACTCTGATTTACCTTAGTCCTATCCAGATAAGCTTCATTCATGCCTCTACTTGAAGTCTGATCACTTTTCCTTCTTAAACAGTTCCTATGTGGGGTACTGCTAACTTTCATAGCTTCAGAGCTCTAACTCTGAGTCTCAGGTGTCATATAAATACCTGAAGTTTCTGAGAAAGACCAGGTTATAAACAAACAGCTCAGTATCTCAGAATTTAGAAATAACAGTTATACTTCGTGAATATATGTGACTGCTATAAGGGCTTAAAATCTAGGAACCCTTACAATAGGCCCAACCTGATAAGCCATGCTCTTGACTTCATTTATTGAGTTTTTTATTGTAGTTAGTCCATATGAGTGAGGCATGATAATATTTGTTTTTTGTTACTGACATTTTGTTCAACATACAGTCCTTAAGTTTCATTCATTTAGTTGCATATCTCACTTCATTTCTTCTTGCTGCCACTCAGTATTCCATTGTATGCATACACCATAGTTCCTGCTTCCATTCCTCAGTCATTGTATCCTTAGGCTGCCTCCATCCACTGTGGATTTCAAATACTGTAATGCCCATTTGTGTCCCCACACTCAGTTCCTCCAGGTATATACTGAGCAATGGGGTTTCAGGATCTTATGGCAACCCCACCCCTAGCCTCCTTTGGAACCACCACACTGCCCTTGGGGATGCATCTCTCAGTTTCCCTACTGACAGTGAACAGGTACATATCTTTATCCACATTTTCTCTAGCACTTATTTCTCTCTGCTCTTTTTTTTTTTTTTGCAAGGGCAGGCACCAGGAATAGAACTCCGGCATGGGAGGCGAGAATTCTGCCACTGAGCCACCATTGCACTGCCCTCTGTTCATTTTTGAACAGTTTTATTCACACATCATACAATCCAACCTAAGAATGTAGACGTTACCTTTTCTTCCAGGGTGTGATCTCTTGATTAGACATTTTGGAAAGCCTCTGATTAAAGCTCCCAGGTTAACTTGATGTTTTTTTTTGTTGTTGTTGTTCTTCAAAGATTGGTGTTTGTTTTTTTTTAATTGATGTGTTTTAGTGGGTAAGGCAGTAGACTCTCTTTTTGTGCTCCATATTTCAATACACTTCTGAGTATATCTGTGTGACAATCATGGTAGGGGCTTTGGATATAAAGGAAAATTATATTCAGTCCCTGACTCTAAGGAATGTATAGTGCAGGAGACATCCAACACAAATGTGAAAAGAGGAGGGAGCATCTTGGGCAAAATGAATATAAACAAAATTTTCCATATATGAAATCTTTCTGAGAATACAAGTAGTTTATTGTAAGTATTAAGTGAAAAAGTAAGTGCAAATTGTTGCACAATATCCCAAAATGTTATTATCTGGAGCATTTTAGAAGAAAAATTGATACTATGGTTCTATGACTTTAATCAAAATATTTAGCCATCTTATCCTTAAATTCCCTCATCTGTAAAATGGAGACAATTATAGTATCTACCTCTCTGGGTTGTAGTGATGATTAAATGAGTCAATACAAGTCAGGTGCTTAGAACAATGTAACACAGGGCAAGCACTCAGTATACGGTCTTTCTCTTGTTAAGGTGGTGGTTGTTGTCATCCTGGAAGTAGAGGTTTTGCTAATTACAGCTGGGCAGATCAGGACTGGTTCTATGAGTTTGGGACTAGAACTAGTGAATGATTAGAGAACTTGCAAAGAGGCTCCTTTGATTCTTAAGCAGACTATGTCAATTTCTACTATGAAAAGGAGATTTAAAAAGTTCCCCAAAGTTCTTCTCTTTTCTGAGGGCAAAGATGATAGGAACAGGAATGAGTTAGCAGCACTTTCTGTCTTAGAAAGGACCTGGGCCACTGAGGCCCTCAAAACCAGGACATGATTACTACAGGAATGTGAGGCAAAACTGGCCCCAGTATCTCACCAGACCATCTCTGGAGAGTTCTGAGAATTATCTGACAGAGTATCTTGGTCAGGGTACCTCAACCTTTTTTCAAGAGTCTGTGAAAACTGCTGTATGAAACAATTTAAAAGTATTTATTGGAAAAGAAAATCTACCCTCACATGACTCAGATACTATATAAGGAACTGGGGCCTCCTGCTCCCTATCCTCACCCTATAAGACACTTTAGTTATTGCAGAACACAAAGAATGGTACAAAACTTGCTGGGAGTAAGCCTTCCCTCTCACAGTGCTTTTGCTACTCCCAGCAATGCAAACCAGGGGTTCCGATAAGAACCCTATGGAATCTAGGAGGCTAAATCTCTTAGTAAGATGAAGCATTCTGCCTATCTGATCCCTGCGTTGAACATCTGCCAGTGAGTTCAATCAATGCTAAAGAATGGAATGAAAATAAGCATTTTTTTATCCCAAAGAACTATTCTCTCCTTTGAACTAAGGAATAGTCCCTCTATTCTTACAACTTGGCAAATGCAGTGGGAATGTTGACTCAGAATAGCTGACAGAGAAATTCAGAGTCCAGTTTTAGGATCACAAGAAGATAGGTTTTTAAAGGCTGGGTTGGCCACAGAATTCACTAAATGTCATTAATTTGCATCAATAGGTAGTGAATAGGATAATACAGGTAGTTAAAGAGAAGGGTTGCTTATGTATACAGATGGAGTTAAAATGGTTTGCTTTGTAAGCTTGTGGGATGTGCTGGGGGGGGTGGTCCTGTCTTCAAAAATGCATGCATCCAATATTCATTTTTGATTCCACAGAATTCCTCATTCTTAGATAGCCCGGAGGCTGATCTGCCACTTTGTTTTGAGCAAACTGTTCTGGTGTGGATTCCTCTGGGCTTCCTTTGGCTCCTGGCGCCTTGGCAGTTTCTCCATGCATATAAATCGAGGACCAACACATCTTCCATAACCAAACTCTACCTTGCCAAGCAGGTACAGTAAACTCACTATTTTCTAACTCCAAATCCTTGGTGCACAATAGAAACATTTTCTTGACCATTAAAGGGCCCTCTTCCATGTCTTTAACTGACTTTCCCAGTTGCTGCTCACTTGGGTAGAGCAATGATCTGAGTGTCCCTCTCTTTGCCCATCCCATGCCTCATTGGTCTCTTGCCTTATTTCTTGGTTAAAGTGATTTTGATGTGTGCATTAGAGGAGTGACTCAAATTTTATGGATATTGAGCTCCATAAACACCAATAATAGGTAATCCACCAGTCAAAATATTACCACAATTTTCAATATTTGAAAAGAGAACGCTAGATCGCCTGCTCTTAAATTGTTCTAACAAATCAGGAGATTGTAATTCAGTTGGCACCAACCATGGAGTAAAAAGGAACCAAATAAAGTGTTCTCTGCAACATTTGGGCATTTCAACCATTGCTCATGAACCAAAGTTTAGATCTCAGATAGCGTTTTTATTTTCCCAAAGTCTTTCATGTGTGTGGAAGATCCTTCACGGTGGAAGGAGGAAGACCAAGTGTTCAGTAACATGACCAAGTAGGAAAAGAATGGAAAGGAGAAGGGGTGGCTGCAGCAATGTGCCCAGGAGAAATGAGGGAAGGAGTTCCTCAGCTAGCTGCCCTAATTAACTCAGGAGGTGGGGGTGGTTTGTGAACTGAAATATCTTCATTCCAGTCTGTAAAACTACCACAGAAGTCCACAGTCTGCTTCCTTCCACTAGGATTTTTCTACCTGTTCTGATCTTTAAGCAGGTTTTAGAACACCAAATTAGGTTTCTGTGTTCTATGACCAACAAATACTGATGACCTCAAGTTACATGGAACCAAAAAGAGAGGAAAGTGCTTGGCCAGAGAAAGTGGGATTCACAGGGGTGCTCTGAGGTGGAGACTTGTGGTGGTTTTCTTGAACTTTGGATAGGAAAAGAACAGTTGCTGAGAACTAGGGGCAGTGTCACAGTCTGCCATATATCCCTGAATACTTAGGGCCTGGTACTGATCAGGCACTCAGTATTTGTTGACTGTTTGTGTTAAGTGTATCTTAGGACTGGAGATTGAGTCAAGAATATGTTCAACTTTTCCTAAACATTGAATATGTTTCAGTGTCATTGGGGATGAGTCAGAACCTGAGTCAGTCAAGTTAGATAGTTTCTAGAGCCTACAAGAAGAGGCTGGTTAATGAGCAAACCACTATTGCATCCTAATAAAGCTATTCATTAACTTTTTAAATTGTTATGTAATTCATATACAATGTAATCCAGTCATTTAAAATGTACAATCCAATGGCCTTTTGGTATATTCCTGGATATGTGCAGGCACCACCACAGTCAATTTTAAAACATTTTCATCACCTTAAGAAGAAACCCTATACCCTTTAGCTGTCACCCTCCTACACACCCACTCCCATCCTCTAAGGCTCTATGCAACCACTGATCTTTCTATCTCTATAGATTTTTTATATTCTGTACATCTCATATGAACAGAATCATAGATTATATAGTCTTTCATGATTGTCTACTTTCACCTAGCATAATGTTATCAAGATTCTTCCAGATTGAGTATGCATTGATACTTCATTTCTCTGTATGGCCAGATAATATTCCATTGTATGGATATACCAATTTTGTTTTTTGTTTTAACTTTTATAAATATAAATCTCCATAGAGCAGAAAAAAAAAGCAATATATTAGCTTTTATTTTTCTGTAGCAAGTAATCCACTAACGCTTACTCCTAGTGTCAGAAGTTCCATTTAAAATGTATATTTTACTTTTTGTCCTATACCTTGAGGGTGATAGGCACTGATTAGCTTCTCCTTAAGATTTTCAAAATAATTGGTTCCATAATCTGTAACAGTTGAAGGTATAATCCTATAAAGCATAACCCTACTTCTGCTATAAGAACCTTCTCTCTTTTAACTGTTCACCTTGGTTTTGTTTCATGGCTTCCTTTTCTATACATCTTTGAAATATTTCAATTATTTTTTCCTCTCTGTTTCCCTTAAATTGTCATTATTGCCATTGTTGTTTAATCATAAGTGCAATGTTGGCCTCTTCTGGACTTACTCAATTGGTTTGACTGTGCTAGCAAGTGACTCCACAGGTTTGTTTGTTTATTTAAAGGACATCCTTATTGAAGAACCCAACACCAGGAGGTAATTGTATGAATTGAATTTTAAAATGAAGGAAATGGAGTGGGGGGAATGCTGCTTCCAAGGAAGATGGAGGAGTAATGAACTAGGACTCAGAACTTCCACCAAAACAACTATTAAACAGGCAGAAACTATCTAAACAACTATTGTGAAGCCCCAGGGGCCAGAAGAACATTGTATAGCATCTAGAGAAGAGTGGGAGGAAGAGGCTGATAAATTACAGAAAAGAAGAGTAAATGGCTCTCTTTGCATAGTGGATCCTCGTACCATCCCCCACTCTCATGGTAGACCAGTCTGGTCTACCACTGGACATGGGGTCCAGTTCTTGGCTAGCACACTAGTGACAGAAAGGGATGTAAAAATCCTCTTCCCCAAGAACATGGTGGACATGGCTGATCACTGATCTTGGCTTTTGATTAGCAAATTTGGATGACTGTGAGAGCAGCTATTGTTTCATTCTACCCCAGAAAGGAGTGGAGGCAGTGGAGATTTAGACTTGGTGCTTTCTCAGGGCTGCAGGGTAAAGTTAGCTGAGGGGTTGCAGGTCAGGAAATCTCAGCTTTGGGGAGCCTTTGGAGAAGATCTTGGCACCCTTCCTAGTCCCCTCCCCAGGGCATTTTGGAGGCAGTTTACACTCAACTCGTGGCTTTCTGGCCATGTTTTGGCTGAGAAAGACCGACTTGGGAAAATCTCTAGGATGCTCTTCCTCCCAGAATTTTCCCTCCAGGTAAAAGCAGCTGAGACAAGAAAAAGAGTGTAAAAAAACTATACAAGTGGATGGTATGGTACAAAGGCCTGTCACCCAGGAGAAGGAAGTCTGTCTTCTGGAAACAGAGGGGACAAGAAAACTTCCACAGAGGAGTTTCAAAACAGCTAGCAAGAAAAAGCCCAGGACAAGACATAGGTCTGGAAAGACAGGGAAAACCTTACACACTGAATTCTCCTTGGACAGACCTTCCTGACAGAGGGACTGAAACTCAAGAAAACCTCTGTCATGCCAGATGTTTACAAAGCCAAGAAACAGACACCTCAAGGAATAAAACCAGAGTTAATATTTAAAATACTAAAGTATATAGTATACAACAAGAGACCGAGATGAACAACGAGGAAATGACGGACCATCCAAATGCAGAAGATGAAAAAATGCAGAAAGCACCAACAAAGAAGATGAGAATGTGGAGCTAACAAACAAAGTCTTAAAAAAAATCTTTAAAATGCTGAAGATGATGAAGGAAAATACAGAGAAAGAACTAAGGGATATCAGGAAAATAAAGAATAAACAAAAAGAGAATTTAAGTAAAGAGATAGAAATTTTTAAAAGGAATTAAACAAAACTACTGGAGCTGAAGACCACAATAACTGAAATGAAAATTCCCAGAAGGGTTTCAACATCAGATTGGAGCTGGCAGAAGAATCTATGAACTTGAAGACAAGACAGTTAAAATAAGTCAGTCTGAGAAGCAAAAAGAAATATTAAAAGTGAAAATAGCGTAAGACACCTCTGGGATACCATCAAGTCCACCAATATATATGCATTATGGGAGCCCCAGAAGGAGAAGAAAGACTGAAAGGGGCAGAAGGAATATTCAATGAAATAATGACAGAAAACCTCCCAAACTTAGCAAAAGACATGAATATGCATATTCAATAAGTCCATGGAACACTGAAAAGGATAAAATTGAAGAAAAATATGCCCTGTCATATTAATCAAACTGTCAAATGCAAAGCACAAGGAAAGAGTTCTGAAAACTGCAGGAGAAAAGAAACCTGTTATATACAAGGGACTTCCAATTAGATTAAGTCCCAATTTCTCATAAAAAGCCAGGGAGGCAAAAAAGCAGTGGGTGAAATACTGTACGTGGTGAAAGAAAAACACTGCCAGCTAAGAATTTTATATCCAGTGACACTTTTAAAAAAAAATGGAGAGGTTAAGACATCCCCAGATAAACAAAAGCTGAAGGAGTTCTTCACCACTAGATCTGCCCTATGAGCAATGCTAAAGGGAGATCTTCAGATTTGAAGGGGGAGATACTAGATAGTGGTTCCAGTCAGCATAAAGAAATAAACACATGTGGTAAAGGTAACCATTTATGTAATGATAAATGCCTGTATTATTGTATTATACTGTTTGGTATGTAACTCCATTTCTTACTTCCTATAGGTGCTGAAATGCAAATACATAAAAAGTAATGATAAATCTATGTTTTTGAATATACAATGTACAAAGATATGAGTGGTAATAAGTACAAAAAATGGTGAGGGAATAAAGGGGCATAGGAAAAGTATATGTGCATACTATTGAAGTTAAGTTGGTATCAAACCAAATAAGATATTATGTATTTAGGATGTTAAATTTTTAATGTAATTTTGTTGAGATATATTCACATACCGTATAATCATCCAAAATGTGCAATCAGTGGTTCACAATATCATCGTATAGCTATGCATTCATCACCGCAATAAATTTTGAACATTTTCATTACTCCAAAAAAAAATACATATAAAAATAAAAATGAAAAACAAAACACAAAACATAGAATGTTAAATTTTAACCCTGAGGGAAGTACCTGAAACTGTAGAGATGTGTTCCAGTGGCCATATTTCTTGAAGATGATAGTACAATGATATAGCTTTTGCAATGTGACTGTGTGATTGTGAAAACCTTGTGTCTGATGCTCCTTTTATCTGTGGTGTGGACAGATGGGTAAAAAATATGGATAAAAAATAAACAAATAATAGGGAGAACAAAGGTTAAAATAAATTGAGTAGATTGAAATACTAGTGGTCAATGAGAGGGAAGGGTAAGTAATATGGCATGCATGAGTTTTTTTTTAATTTTCTTTTGCTGGAGAGATGCAAATGTTCAAAGAAATGATCGTGGTGATGAATACACAACTATGTGATGATACTGTGAGCCATTGATTGTAACCATGTCAAGAATATTTGTATGTCAAGAATATTTGTAGTTTACAATAAATTTTTTTAAAATATATATATTTAAAAAAATTTAACGGGTGGGCCACGGTGGCTCAGCAGGCAAGAACGCTTGCCTGGAATGCTAGAGGACCCGGGTTCAATTCCCGGTGCCTGCCCATGTATAAAAAGAAAAAATTTAACCCCATGGTAGCCACAAGGAAAATAGATGAAAAATATATTCAGATAGAAATGAGAAGGCATTCAATATGGTACAACACACAAAAGCAAATAAATATAAAAGTGGGCATTAACAGATGTGAGGGACAAAAAGATATGGGACCTATAAAGTCTTAGAAAAATGACAAAAGAAAGTCCTGTATTATCAGTAGTGACTTTTAATGTAAATGGGTTAAACTCTTCAGTCAAAAGTCAGAGATGGCAGAATGGGTTAAAAAGCATGATCAAGCTATATGCTGTCAGCAAGAGACTTACTTTAAATTCAAAGATACAAAGAGGCTGAGGATTATAGGATCAAAAAATATATACCATATGTTCTAGTTAACTAGCTGCCAGAATGCGATACACGAGAAACAGAATGGCTTTTAAAAATGGGAATTTAATAAGTTACTAGGTTACAGTTCTAAGGCCAAGAAAATGTCCCAATTACAACAAGTCTATAGAAATGTCCAATCAAAGGCATCCAGGGAAAGATACCTTGGTTCAAGAAGGCCAATGAAGTTCAGGGTTTCTCTCTCAAGTGAGAAGGCAAATGGTGAACACAGTCATGGTTTCTCTCTTAGCTGGAAGGGCACATGGTGAACATGGCATCATCTGCTAGCTTTCTCTCTTGGCTTCCTGTTTCATGAAGCTCCCTGGGAGGCATTTTCCTTCTTCATCTCCAAAGTGATGGCTGGTGGATTCTCTGCTTCATGGTGCTGCAGCATTCTCTGCTCTCTGAATCTCCTTCATTCTCCAAAATGTTTCCTCTTTTATAGGACTCCAGAAACTTATTAAGACCCACCCAAATGGGTGGAGATATGTCATCACCTAATCCAGTTTAACCACTCTTGACTAAATCATATCATCCAGGGAGATGATTTGATTGCAGTTTCAAACATACAGTATTGAATAGGGATTATTCAACCTTTATGAAATGGGATTTTGATTAAAATGTGGCTTTTCTAGGGGACATACATCTTTTCAAACCAGCACACCATGTGTACTGGCTAGGGTTCTCTAGAGAAACAGAATCAGCAGGAGATATCTGTAAATACAAAATTTATAAAAGTGTCTCATGTAACCATGAGGATGTACAGTCCAAGGTCTGTAGGGCAGGCTACAAGCTGGCAGCTTTGATGAAGGTCCTCAGTGAACTCTCAGGAGAGGCTGACTGGATGCAGGAAGCATGATTGTCTCTTCTGAGTCCGCCTTAAAAGCCTTCCAGTGATTAGATTAAGCATCACTCTTTGCAGAAGACACTCCCCTTACTGATTGCAAATCAACTGTGGATGCTGCCAATGTAGACATGATTTAAGTCCATAAAATGTCCTCATAGAAACAGATAGGCCAGGCCAGTACTTGTCCAAGCAGGCAACTGGGCACCACTGCCTGGCCAAATTGACACATGAACCTCACCATGACACCATGCAAGTAGTAACAAAAAGAGAGCTGGAGTGGACAGACTAATCCCAGAAAAAATAGACTTTAAGTCAAGAACTGTTATGAGGGTCAAAGATGGTCATAATATACTGATAAAGGGGACAATCCAACAGGAAGGTGTAGCAATTATAAATATATACTCACTTAGCAGCAGAATGCAAAAATATATGAAGCAAATACTGATAGATTTGAAGGAAGAAATGGACAGTTTTACATAGTAGGAGATTTTAACATACAACTCTAAAAGTTGGATAGAACATCTGATCAGAAGATCAATAAGGAAATAGAAAACTTGAATGATACTCTAAACCAACTAGACCTAACAGACATATATAAAACTCTGCACCCAACAAAAATAGAACACATTCTTCTCAAATGCACATGGATCATTCTCCAGGAAAAGACACAAGTTGGGTCACAAAGCAATTCTCAATAAATTAAAAAATATCTAAGTCATATCATGTGTATTTTCTGACCATAATGGAATGAAACTAGAAATCAATAACAGAGGGAGAAATGGAAAATTCACAAATATGTGGGAATTAAACAACATGTTCTTAAACAATCGATGGATTACATAGGAAATAAAAATCAAAATTAGGAAATATCTTGAGGTGAATTTGAAAATGAAAACGCAATATACTAAAACTTATGGGATGCAGTGAAGGCAGTGCTGGGAGGGAAATTTATAGCTATAAATGCTTACATTGAAAAAGAAGAAAAACTTCAAATCAGAAACCTAGCCTACAAACCAGAAGAAGTAGAAAAAGAAGAGAAAACTAGGCCCAAAGCAAGCAGAAGGAAGTAACTTTAAAGATTAGAGCAGAAATCAATGAAATAGAGAAAAAAATAGAATCAACAAAACCAAAAATTGGTCCTTAAAATATCAATAAAATTGACAAAGCTATAGTAAGACTGACAGAGACTTCTGGAGAAGATGGCGGCTTAGTAAGATGCACGGATCTTAGTTTCTCCTCCAGAACAGCTACTAGGGGAGTAGAAACGATACAGAACAGCTCCCAAAGCCACGACAGAGATAAAAAAGACAGCGTACCCCATCCTGGAACGGCTGGCTGGCTGAGAGAACCTGCTCTGGTGAGATCGCCAAGGGGCGCGGGCTTCACCGGGCGGGGCGGCAAGTGGCCGGAGTCACTCCCTTCCCCCTTCCCGGGCCGGCTGGGAGAATTGGACAGGCGGTCCCCTCAAACCACGGCGGCTGGTGCCCACACCACGTGCGGCCCCACGGACCAACTGAGAGAATTGGATTGGAAATCCCCAGGCCGCGGAGAATGGTGACGGGGGGGGTCCCTTCTAAACCCGTGACTCCCCGGGAATGGTGCACTCTTCCAGGCGGGCCGCTGTGGCTGGCGCCCTCCCGCCATGCTTGGTGCCCCGGGCCGACTAGGAAATTCGAACGGGTGCTTTCCCGGGCTGCGGCGGCCAGCGACCCTCCCCGCATTCGGACCCCGGGCTGGCTGGTACTCTTCCAAGCCGCTTCGGCTAGCGAACCTCCTGGATGGTGAGAGTTTTCCAAAGTTAAAGGACCCACAGCACCTTTTACTGGTGGGACCCGCAGACAAACGTGTGCCACGAGCGCCACCTACTGGGCAAGATAAGAAAAACAGAACCCAGAGATTTCACAGAAAAATCTTCCAAACTTTTGGATCCAATACCCAGGGAAATCTGTCTAAATGTGCAGACGCCAACAGAAGATAACGGATCATGCTCAAATAATTGAAAACATGGCCCAGTCAAAGGAACAAACCAATAGTTCAAATGAGATACAGGAGCTGAGACAACTAATGCTGAATATACGAACAGAAATGGAAAACCTCTTCAAAAACGAAATCGATAAATTGAGGGAGGACATGAAGAAGACATGGGCTGAACATAAAGAAGAAATAGAAAAACTGAAAAAACAAATCACAGAACTTATGGAAGTGAAGGACAAAGTAGAAAAGATGGAAAAAACAATGGATACCTACAATGATAGATTCAAAGAGACAGAAGATAGAATTAGTGATTTGGAGGATGGAACATCTGAATTCCAAAAAGAAACAGAAACTATCGGGAAAAGAATGGAAAAATTTGAACAGGGTATCAAGGAACTCAAGGATAATATGAAGCACACAAATATACGTGTTGTGGGTGTCCCAGAAGGAGAAGAGAAGGGAAAAGGAGGAGAAAAACTAATGGAAGAAATTATCACTGAAAATTTCCCAACTCTTATGAAAGACCTAAAATTACAGATCCGAGAAGTGCAGCGCACCCCAAAGAGATTAGACCCAAATAGGCATTCTCCAAGACACTTACTAGTTAGAATGTCAGAGGTCAAAGAGAAAGAGAGGATCTTGAAAGCAGCAAGAGAAAAACAATCCATCACATACAAGGGAAACCCAATAAGACTATGTGTAGATTTCTCAACAGAAACCATGGAGGCTAGAAGACAGTGGGATGATATATTCAAATTACTAAAAGAGAAAAACTGCCAACCAAGACTCCTATATCCAGCAAAATTGTCCTTCAAAAATGAGGGAGAAATTAAAACATTCTCAGACAAAAAGTCACTGAGAGAATTTGTGACCAAGAGACCAGCTCTGCAAGAAATACTAAAGGGAGCACTAGAGTCAGAAACAAAAAGACAGAAGAGAGAGGTATGGAGAGGAGTGTAGAAAAAAGGAAAGTCAGATATGATATATATAATACAAAAGGAAAAATGGTAGAGAAAAATATTATCCAAACAGTAATAACACTAAATGTTAATGGACTGAATTCCCCAATCAAAAGACATAGACTGGCAGAATGGATTAAAAAACAGGATCCTTCTATATGCTGTCTACAGGAAACACATCTTAGACCCAAAGATAAACATAGGTTGAAAGTGAAAGGTTGGGAAAAGATATTTCATGCAAATAACAACCAGAAAAGAGCAGGAGTGGCTATACTAATATCCAACAAGTTAGACTTCAAATGTAAAACAGTTAAAAGAGACAAAGAAGGGCACTATATACTAATAAAAGGAACAATTAAACAAGAAGACATAACAATCATAAATATTTATAGTAAGACTGACAAAGAAAAAAGGGAGAGGATACAAATAACAACAAAAAAATGGAAAGGAGCACATTGCTACTGACTACTGAAATAAAAATATCGTAAAAGAATATTATGAATGACTGTGTGCTAATAAATTAGATAACTTAGATGATGTGGACAAATTCTTAGAAACAAACTACCTACATTTATTCAAGAAGAAACAGAAGATCTCAACAAACCAATTACTAGTAAAGTGATTGAATCAGTAATCAAAAAATCTCCCAATAAAGAAAAGCCCAGGACCATACAGCTTTGCACAGGGGAATTGTACCAAACATTCCAAGAAGAATTAATTCCAGTGCTGCTCAAACCCTTCCAAAAAAAATTGAAGAGGAGGAAATTCTGCCTAATTCATTCTATGAGGCAAACACCACCCTCATAACTAAGCTAGATTAAGATAGTACAAGGAAGGAAAACTACAACCAACATCTTATTTATGGACAAAGAGGCAAACATCCTCAACACAATACTAGCAAGCTGAATCCAACAGCACATTAAAAAAACTATACACCATGAAAAGTGGGATTTATTCCTGGTGTTTGAGGATGGTTCAACATAAGAAAATCAATTAATGAAATACACAATATTAATGGAACAAAGGAAAAAAATGATCATTTCAATTGATGCAAAAAAGATATTTGTCAAAAAACAGTATCCCTTTTTAGAATTAATTTATTTTAGTATTTATTAATTGCTATTTTAGTCATATAGTGTTCAATCCATCCAACGGGTACAATCAATAGCTCTCAGTATAATCACAGAGTTGTGCATTCATCTCCACAATCAATTTTACAACATTTTCATTGCTCCAAAAAGAAAAAACCCATACCCTTTATAATCTTCCTATTATTGACACATAGCGTTGTTCTGGCACCTTTGTTACAACTGATGGAAGTATATTATAATATTACTGTTAACTATAGTTCATAGTTTACATTAGGTATTATTTTTCCATATACCACCCTATTGTTAACACCTTGTAATAGTGGCATACACTCATTCTAGTTCAAGGAAGTACATTCTTATATTTATAAAACAGCAACCTATCATGAAAAAAAAAACACTTAGAAAACTAGAAACAGAAGGAAACTTCCTCAACATGATAAAGGGCACATATGAAAAGACAACAGCTGACATCCTATTTAATGCTGAAAGACTGGAAGCTTTCCCTCTAAGATAGGAACAAGACAAGGATGTCCACTGTCACCACTGTTATTCAGTATTATGCTGGAAATTCTTGCCAGAACAATTAGAGAAGAAAAAGAAATGATTGGCATCCAAATTGTAAAGGAAGAAGTAAAACTTCCCCTATTTGCAGATGACTTGATCCTATATTACAAAAAATCCTGAAAATACACAATAAAGTTCCTAGAGCTGATAAATGGAGTCAGCAAGTAGCAAGGTACAAGATCAACACCCCAAAATTAGTAGCATTTCTATACACAAGCAATGAACAATCTGAAGAAGAAATCAAGTGAAAAAATCCTTTTACAATAGCAAATAAAAGAATCAAGTATCTAGGAATAAATTTAACCATGTATATATATGTAAAGTACTCATATGCAGAAAATTGTAAAGCAATGCTAGAAGAGATTAAAGAAGACCTAATAAATGGAAGGACACTCTGTGTTCATGAAAATGTCAATACTACACAAAGCAATTTATAAATGAAATATAACCTCAATCAAAATTCCAGCAACCTTTGCAGAAATGGAAAAGCTAAACATGAAATTTATATGGAAGGGTAAGGGGGCCCTGAATAGCTAAAGTCATCTTGAAAAAGAAGAATGAAATTGGAGAACTCACACTTCCTGATCTTAAAACTTAAAACAAATTAGAATAGCATGGTAGGGGGCAAGATGGTGGCATAGTGAGGTGTGGGATTTAGTTTGTCCTCCAGAGCAACTAGTAAATAGCCATGAATTGTACAGATCAACTCCGGGGGGAACATTAGTGACTGGGCACACAATGTACACCAGTTAGGGCCAGGTGGAACAGCTGAGACCCCACACAGAACTGTCAGTCCTCTAAGTCACAGACACCAGTGCCCCTGCCCCAAGAGCACAACAGTCTGGTTCCCCAAGGGAAAATGAAACAGACTTTACCAATAGCAAGGACATAGCTCAACCAAGCTCCAAATTGTGGAATTAATTAAAAATTCTGGCTACTGAAAACAGGCTCCCAGCACAGATAAACCTGCAATAAGCACTAGCAGAACTAAGAGTTTTTGCCCTGGCAGAGAGGGGGTGGGGCTGATGGAAAAAGAAACAAAACAAATCTTGGAGACTTTTTGAGTTGGACAGCACAAAATACTGGAAAAGGGCTGAATCCCAAGAAAAGGAGGCACATAGAGACTGGAGATCCATGAAGTCATGTGCCAACTCAAGTTCTTGATTGGTGAACCTGAGAGTGGGGGTCCAGCTTTGAAAAGTCTTTTTTTTCTTCTTTTTAAAAACTTCTTAACATCTCATGCGACTGAACTGCAGGCACTCTCAGGCTCCAGCACTGCCCCATCAAGGGTGGAACTAGGGGATGTCTGAGAGTCAAAGCAATTAGTCAGGTGAAAGGGGTTAATTCCCTAAGTGACTTGCCTTCCACAAGAAAAGAGAAGCAGGGAAAGTGGAATCCCTCCTTTAAGATTTCAGGCCTCAAGGACTGGAAAACAGAAGCAATGAAATCCCACCTACTATCTCAGCCTCTATCTCAACCATGCCCCTGGCAGGGAGAGTCTGATATAATTAAAGTACCACATCACTTTAGGCTGGTGGGAAGACACGGGCAGACAGGCACCACAAGCTGAGTAGGATAGGAGAAGCATAGGGTCTAGAGACTTCATAGGAAAGTCTAAAACTGCTGGGTCTCATCTTCAGGAAAAAGTGATGGGGCTACTCTCTCCTCCTGAAACATGGGCCTATCTGAGTGGGGTCTATAATATCTGAGGAGGCCTTCCTCAAAAGAAAAAAAAAAGGCTCCATATAGGCAGGGCAAGATACAGAAAAACAAGAACTGAAAAATTCTGATCAGTTAAGCAGAACCTATGCTAGAGGTCTAGATTAAGCTGAACTGAATGTCAAAGAACAGATAGAGAACAAAGTCATCCAGCAAGAAAACCCTAGATAAAAGAGTGAAAACAACTCCCAGAATAAACTAGTTAAGGAAATCAAATGCCTAGATGCCAGCAAAAAAATGAGTCATACTAGGAAAATTGAAGATATGGCCCAAAGGAACAAATCAACACTTCAGATGAGATACAGAAGTTGAAACAACTGATTCAGGATGTTCAAACAGACATGCAAAATCTTATTAAAAAATCAAATCAACAAGTTGATGGAGAATATAAAGAAGACATTGAGCAAACATAAAGAAGAACTTGAAAGTTTGAAAAAAACATATTGCAGAACTTATGGCAATGAAAATCACAATAGAAGAAATGAAAAAATAAACAATCAAAACAACAATAGATTTGAAGAGGGAGAAAAAAGGATTAGTGAACTAGAAGACTATACATTTGAAATCTGACATACAAAAGAAAATTTAGGGAAAAGAATGGAAAAATATGAGCAGGGTCTCAGGGAGTTGAATGATAACAGAAAGCACACAAATATCCATGTTGTTGGTGTACCATAAGGAGAAGAGAAGGGAAAAGGAGAAGAAAGAGGAAATAATCACTGAAAATTTCCAAGTTCCTAGGAAAGACATAAAATTACAGATTCAAGAAATGCAGCATACCCCAAACAGAATAGATACAAATGGACATACTACAAGACACTTACTAATCAGACTGTCAAATGTCAAAGACAGAGAGAATTTTAGAAGCAGCAAGAGAAAAGCAATCCATCACATGAAAGGGAAGCATGGTAAGACTTCTGGTAGATGTCTTAGCAGAAACCATGGAGGTGAGAAGGCAATGGTATGATATATTTGAGATTCTGAATGAGAAAAACTGCAAACAAGGAATTGTATACCCAGCAAAACTGTCCTTCAAAAATGAGGGAGACATTAAAATATTTTCAGATGAATAATCACTGAGAGAATTTGTGGCTAAGAAACTGGCTCTACAAGAAATACCAAGGGAGCACTGCAGGTAGATAGGAAAAGGTAGGAGAGAGAGATCTGGAGAATAGTGTAGAAATGAAGACTATCAGTAAAAGTAAAAAGAGAAAAACAATTAAATATGACATATAAAATCCAAAGCACAAAATGGTAGAAGAAAATACTATCTTTACAGTAATAACATTAAATTTTAATGGATAAAACTTCCCAATCAAAAGATAGATTGGCAGAATGGATTGAAAAACAAGACCCATCTATATGCTGTCTACAGGAAATTCACTTTAGACCCAAGAAAGATCATGGGTTGAAAGTGAAAGGTTGGGAAAAGACATTTCATTTAAACAATAACCAGAAAAGAGCAGGGGTAGCTATATTAATGTCTGACAAATTAGATTTCAACTATAAAACAATTAAAAGAGATAAATAAGGACACTGTATTGATAAAAGGAATAATTCAACAAGAAGACATAACAATCATAAATATTTATGCACCAAGCTAGAGTGCTCCAAAATACATGAGCCAAACACTGACAACACTTAAGGGAGAAGTAGACACCTCTGCTGTAATAGTTGGAGACTTCAATTCTCCACTCTCATCAATAGATAGAACATCTAGAGAGAGGATCAATAAGGAAACAGAGATTTTAAATAATACAATAAATGAACTACACTTAATAGACATTTATAGGACATCATATCCCACAACCGTAGGCTACACATTTTTCTCAAGTACTCCTGAATCATTCTCAAGGATAGATGATATGCTGGTTCTCAAAGCCAACCTTAATAAATTTTAAGAGATTGAAATCATACAAAACTCTTTCTCAGATCAGAATGGAATGAAGTTGGAAATTATTAACAGGCAGAGGGTCAGAAAATTCACAAACAACACACTCTTAAACAACCAGTGGGTGGAAGGAAGAAATTACAAGAGAAATCAGCAAATATATCTAGGCAAATGAAAACACAACAAATAAAAATTGGGGGGATGCAGCAAAGGCAGTGCTGAGAGAGAAATACATTGCCTTAAATACTTAATTTAAAAAAAAAAAGAAAGAGCAACAATCACGGAATTAACTAAAGAACTAGAGAAAGAACAGAAAACTAACCCCAAACAAACAAAAGAAAAGAAATGATAAAGATCAGAGCAGAAATCAATGAAATTGAGAATACGAAACAATTGAGAAAATCAACAAAACCAGAAATTGGTTAATTGGGAAAATAAATAAAATCGATGGACCATTGTCTGGGTTGACAAAAAAAAGAGAGAGAGAGAGAGAATGAGTGAGAAGATGCAAATAAATTAAATCAGAAATGGAAGAGGGGACATAACTACAGACCCTGCAAAAATAAAGGAGGTGATAAGTGGATACTGTGAACAACTATATGCTAATAAACTAGTCAATGTAGATGAAATGGACAACTTCCTAGAAAGGCATGAACAACCAATATTGACTCAAGAAGAAAGAGATGATCTCAACAAACCAATCAGAAGTAAAGAGATTAAATCAGTCACCAGGAAGCTCCCCAAAAAGACAAGTTCAGGACCAGATAGCTTCACATGTGAATTCTACCCAGCATTCAAGAAAGAATTAGTACCAATCTTAGCTTAAATTCTTCAAAAAACATTGAAGAGGAGGGAAAGCTACCTAACTCATTCTATCATGATTCCTATGGAATATTCTGACACGGGGCATCATCTGATTTCATAAGAGTAATCTTTGAAATTACTAATCCTAATACCAAAGCCAGACAAAGATGCTGCAAGGAGAGAAAATTACAGACAAATCTCTTTAGTGAATATAGATACAAAAATGCTCAAGAAAATACTTGCAAATCGAATCCAACAGCAAATTAAAAGAGTTATACACTATGTTCAAATGGGATTTATTCCAGGTATGCAAGCCTGGTTCAACACAAGAAAATCAATTAATGTAATGCACCCTATTAATAAGTCAAAGTGTAAAAACCACATAATCATCTCAATTGATGCAGAAAAGGCATGTGACAAAATTCAATACCCTTTCTTATTAAAACACTTCAAGGGATATTTAAACCTTCTGCTGAATGCCTCAAATGCAGGTATCATGATTCCTATGGAATATTCTGACACGGGGCATCATCTGATTTCATAAGAGTAATCTTTGAAATTACTAATCAGGTCCAAATTTTATACTAACTGGCAGTGGAAATAGTATCTAGCAGGTTTTGCTCAGACTAAAGGATTCATTGACCTGTCAAATTTGAAATGAGCAGAACCTTACCTAAAATCCTCTTTAAGTTTCATTGATCTTGTGTGATCTTTCACAAAAATATCAGATAACATACTTGTACCCACATTTTAAAGGTATTAGAGGTTCTATAGATGCAGTGATTGTCCCAGCTAACTCTATTATCCACCGTTTGTTGTGTTTTTATATTGTTCATTTGGGGAGTCAGGGGCAAAAAACAGGTGATGTAGCACTTGTGTTTGTAATAATTATAGCTTAAACTATCCAGTGAGTTTTAGTACTTAAAAGGGGACTTGAAGAACTACCCAGAGTTACTGAAGTTTCTTTCCATCTAATGAGACATTCTGGCAATTTTCTAGTTTTGTCTCTGGTTCAATAGAACTATTTCAAAATGGTATGTGACCACTTGATGCAGAATCTGAGTCTCTTTATAATAAATCCCTTTGCCAAATGCAGGAGTTGCAGACTTACTACTGGTAAGAGTGAAGTAAACAGTGAATAAAACTATCTCGATGTGGGGGCATTTTCTTGTAGTGGTTCAGTCTTGATTGAAGTGTCAGTGCAGGAATTGGACTCCTAGGAGGGTTATGATGTCTCCTGACAGGACCTGCCAACTACTTCTGGGCAATAATTTTGACTTTATTTGAGGTGGCAGGAAGAATGCCTGCTTTCTGAGCTATTCAGGAAAGTAGCTGAGTCAAGGAGAGGTTGGATGATTAAAAGAGACACAAAGGATTCTTGGTTAAACTGAAGACTTCATTTGGGAACCAAAACCTTAAATCATCTTTTGGACATTGAGCAATATATTTTCTCTGAGAAGTATGCATCTTTTCCAGCAATTTCTTGTTAGGTGTTATGTTTTTGAGGAATGAACTTAGATGAATATGTCGAAATGTTATTTAATGGAACACTGTACTAGAAATCTGAAGACTTGCAGCAGACTTAAAATTCCAATTTTTGTTACAAACTTTTAAAAATATTGTGAAATTATAAAAAATGTACATGAATCAAGTTTTTTGTTTGTTTGTTTGTTTTCACATGGGTAGGCACCAGGAGTTGAACCTGGGTCTCCAGCACGACAGGTGAAAACTCTGCCTGCTTGGCCACCATGGCTCACCCATGAATCAAGTTTTAACATACTGTATGATGGGTAGATGAGGCTGTCTATTGTAGCATTTCTTTCTTTGAATTCTCAGGCATGGTTTGGGTAGTACAGGAACTCTGTAACATTAACAAATACAATAAAAAGTAAGTATATGAGAAAAAAAAAAACAGCATGTTAATGGCACAAGGACAGGCATATAGACCAATGGAATAGAATTGAGAACTGAGAAATCAACCTTCACAATTATGGCCAACTGATTTTTGAGAAGGTGGCAAAGACCACTCTATAAGGAAGAATAGTCTCTTCAACAATATGATTGTCTCTTCCCTCTGTAGGGAAAACTGGATCTCCATTTGCGGGGGAAAAAAAAAAAAGGGAGGACTCTTACCTCAAATGATGTACAAAAATAAACTTAAAATGGATTTAAAAACCTTAATGTAAGAACTAGAACTATCAAACTCCTAGAAGAAAACATAGGGAAGCATCTTCAGGACCTTGTGTTAAGCCATGATTTTTTGGACTTTATACCCAAAGCACAAGAACAAAGGAAAAAAAGATAAATGGAACACCATCAAAATTTAAACGTTTTGTGCATCAAATGACTTTATCATTAAAGTCAAAGGACAACCTACATAATGAGAGAAAATATTTGGAAACCACATCTGATAAAGGTTTAATATCCAGAATTTCCAAAGAAATCCTTCAACTTAGCAACTAGAAGACAAACCAATTTAAAAATGGGCAAAAGACTTGAACAGAAATCTCTCCAAAGAAGGTATACACATGGTGAAAAGCACATAAAAAGATGTTCAACATGATTAGCCATTAGGGAAATGCAAATCAAACCACAACAAGATACCATTTCACATCCATTAGCGTGGCTGCTATTAAAAAAAGACGGGGGTGGGCCATGGTGGCTCAGCAGGCAAGAATGCTTGCCTGCCATGCCAGAGGACCTGGGTTCATTTCCCAGTGCCAGCCCATGTAAAAAAAAAAAAAAGATGGAAATCACCAAGTGTTGGAGAGAATGTGGAAAAATAGGACCATTCATTCATTGCTGATGACAATGTAAAATGGCGCAGCCACAGTAGAATACAGTTTGACAATTCCTCAAAAAGCTAAGTATAGAACTACAAATCGACCTGGCAATCCCACTACCAGGTATGTACCCCAAGGAACTGAAAGCAGGAACTCAGACATACACTTGCACACCAATGTTCCTAGTGTCATTATTCACAATTGCCAAAAGATGGAAGCAACCCAAGTTTCTATCAACCAATGAATGGATAAATAAAATGTAGTATATACATCATTGGATTATTATTTAGCCATAAAAAGGAATGAAGTCCTAATATATGTCAACATGAATGAACCTTGACGATATCGTGTTGAGTGAAATAAGTCAAAAGGACAACTATAGTATGATCTCACTGATTTGAATTAATTAGAATAAGCAAACTTATAGAGTCAGAATCCAGAATATAGGTTACCAGGGGATGGGGTAAAGATAGGTGAATGGCACATTAAGGTTTAAAATGTACAAGGTTCCTATTTGGAATGATGGAAATGTTTTGCTAATTGGATGATGGCAATGGTAGCACAACACTGTGAATGCAATTAATGGCATGGAGATATATATCTGAATATGATCAAAAGGGGAAATGTTAGGTTGTGTATATAATAACAATAAATTTTTTTTTAAATCCATGGAAGGAAACTACACAAATGGTGAACCCTAAGTTAAACTATTGACTTCAATTAATAGTGCAATTTTCAAACTGTGCTGTCATTATTTGTAACAAATGCTTAACCCCAATGCAAGATGTTATGGTGGGGTGGTATTTGGGAATCCTGTATTTTATGTGTGATTATTCTGTAAGTCCACAACTTCTCTAACAAAGAAAAAAAAGAAGGAAGGAATGAATTAGTTCATATTTAGTCCTGGGGAAACTAAGGAGGAATTTGGTTTCGGAGACTGTGGAAAAGCTGAGATCAGAACAAAAGGCACAGCAAAAATGGAGCAATGGTAAGCCATTAAGATGTGGGAATTATCTTTAAGTATTTGCAGATGTATCATGTATAAGATTTCCTCACCTTGTTCTGAAAAGTTTCACAGACCATGACCAAGATAAGTGGGTAGAGGTTGTTCCAGGGAGGTAGATTTTGGCTAAATACAGAGAAGAACTTTCCAATAACAGTAGCTGTCTGATAATAGAATAAGCAGCTGGGGAATAAAGTCACTGGAATTATTCAAGTGGAGTTAAATATTAATCTGCCAGAGACATAGTAGAAGTAAATACCCTCTATAATGGTAAAAGAGTCAACCAGAGTCTTATCATTCATATAGCACTGGGAAAAGAGGGACTTTGCAGAGATGGAAAGGTATTAAATATGGCCTTCACACTCTTTTCTTTTTAAATACCAGCGAGATTGTACTTCCTAAAGAAGTTGAGTTTAGTAAGTTTCTGCTTGAAACTTCTTCAAATAAATCAGAGTGCAAGGGCAAAGAGTATTAAGGGTAATCATTAAACAACTACAGTAGTTTCCTGGTATTAACTAATAAAAGGATGTGTTTGTTTCTGATTATAAAAATAATGCATGGTTATTATAGAAATGTTGGAGACTCTAAGGAAGTGGGAAGAAAATTAAATCCATCAATAATTGTTTCACCATAATAAAGTCCTATTAAAATTTTTGTTATAATTCCTTCCATTTTCCCTTTAAAAAAATCTGTCCAAAAGAGTACAACATGAAAAGAAGCCTCTTCCTCACCTATACCTGCAGTCCTGTTCTCTAGAGGGTTTCATTTTTAATTATTTTGATGGTCACCTCTGTATCTGCAAATAATGTTTATATCTGTATTTCTTAAGCTATCATTTTAAAAATAGATTTATTTCTGTCCTCTAAGAAAGGCATTAGCTCGTTAACCCTACCCTCTAGCTTCCCTTTCCTTCCGTTTTTTCCCTAAAAATTATATATGACTATTTTCAGTTCTTCTGTTGATTACCTTTACACTTAAAAATAACCAGTCATCAATTTTAGACGTACATCTTCAGTGCTTTGATGCTTAGATGTTATTTAATATGGAGGCATTAGTACCTACAGTTTCTTGAATTCCTTTGCGGGAGAACAGCCTCAAATATAACTTTCAGAAAGGATAACAGTAAGTAAAATTCAAGTCATTTCTCTCTGAAAAAGTTTATCTGAATATAGAATGCTAGGTTCAAAACATTTTTTTCTTGAAAACCTCTGAAGATGTCGCTACATTATTCCCCAGCATCCTCTGCTATTGATGAGAATTCTCATTCCTAGTTATCCTCTCTGGGAAGCTTCTAAGCTCTTTATTCTAATGTTCTAAAATTTCATGTGAGTCTGTGTAGATGGGTCTTTTTTCATTCAGTGGGCTCTGCACTTTCAACCTAAAGACTCAAGTCTATATCTCTGAAAAATTAACATACAGTAACCCTTTCATTTCCTTTCCTTCAGTTTTGAAATTCTTTCTTTCCAGAACTTCTTTTAGATGGATGTTGGACCCCTGAACTGATCTTTCTCAATTCCTCTTCTTCTGTTTCTATTTCTTTTTCTTTTTCCCCCCTATATTCTGAAGATTTCCCCATTTTTTTCTTCCAGTATTCCTAGAAGATTTTGGCAATCATGGGTTTAATTTCCAAAAAATTTTCTTAATTTCTGAATATTCATTTTTTTAAATGACACCCTGTTAATGGATGCAATATATCTTTTCAAATTTCACTTAGGACATTAATTTGAAAATAATTTAAAATATCTTCTGTTCACTTAATAATTTCTATCTATTTCATCCCAGGACCTGTTGCCCATTATCTTGGTTGTCTTCTTTGGTAGTATTGGTTTTTCTCAACTCTGGGGATACTGGATAAAGGTGGTGAGTTCTGAGCCTGATGTGCTCAAATGAACAATTCCTGAGACACCAGGTTTTCAAAGAGCAACCCATGTGGAGCAAAGAGATCAGATGACCTATCAGTCTAAAAATCTGCCTCCCAAACTGCAATAACTCTGATAGTTTTATCATATCAAAAGATGGGAAGGTTATAGCATAATGAGCACAATAACTCTAGAAGGTGTAATTAGTGGGGATCTAATTACTGAGCATGCACAGGTTGATTACGTGCTTAGTCACAGAACACATTTAAGAAAATGGTGGACTTAATATGATGATGAGCATGATTTTTAGTATTACAATGAGATATAGGTCACTTATAGGTTAAAGTCTAAGCTACAGCACATGTCAGACAGGTCCGTTTTGGTTAGGCTATCAAGATAACTTTGGAATTGGGGTGGGTTAGTTTTAGGTTGACCTAAGACCCTTCATTAATAAACATTAGGGGCTGTCTTAGTGATCATAAGACTCTAAAGTTGAAAAACTGGATGAAATAGGTACAAGTGAAGGTCAGTCACAGGTTTTTTCAATCACAAGGGCACAGGATAAATGCTATACAATTGTTATCAGAGATCAAGGCAGCTGAATTTCAGTTCAGAGATTTCAGGTATTTCCCTATGTCTATCTAATATACCAGAAAGTAAAGAAGGAATATCTATATAACGATTCACTAATCATAATCACTCCTTAAATCCTAACTTCTTGGTTACACTGGTGATTATTAGTGTTCAGTTTGTATTTGTAAATAAAGAACTAAGCTAATTAACATAGGTAGCTGGAGTAGGTTCCTTTGTCATTATATAAGTTGACTTTCCCAGGAGGCCTCTCCCTGGTGGAGACTGCTATAAACCCCAAGAATTGGACCAGCATGTGGATTTATTGGCTTCCCCCGAAGCTGGAGCCTGGACTCCTTCTCTACCCCAAATTTGTACCCAAATCAAGGTGAATATACTTTGGGGCACCAATTCCACACTCCCCATCTTGCCTTCCTCAGGAAAAGCATTCAATCTCTTTTGAGAATAGTTTCTTCTGTTTCAGCGTGGGTTGGGGATGGAGGAGATAAATACAGTTGAAAATGGATTTGCCATGATAGAGTGGAGGAAGAAGGAAAAGAGGTGACCAACACAGAACTTCAATTACAATTCTGATTTCTGTCTCATTTCCCAGTGTTACGCCTTGCCGAGGCTGGCTACACAAGAACAGATTTGTATCAGTTAAGACTCTCTCACCTGCAAATAATACTTGTTAGCTTAAACAATAAGGAATCTGTTATCTTTTGAACAAGAAGTCTAGAGGTAATGCAGCTCCAGGATTCATTAATTCAGTAGCTTGACAACATCAACAAGCAGCTAGTTATTCTCATCTTTCTTCTGATAATCTTGGCATATCAAACCGGTTACCAAGCTAGCACATGACTGCAGAATGTCTGCAGAAGCTCCAGTTATCATACCCTCAAGTCAGTGTTCAGAGGCCAAGTGCCCCTATACTTCACTTTTAAAACCAGCTTTATTGAGGAATAATCAATATACCATAAAACTCATCTGTTTAAAGTGTACAATTCATTGGATTTTGGTATATTTCCAGAATTGTGTGACCATCACTACTAATTTCAGAACATTTTCATCACTCTAAAAAGAAACTTTATATCCATTAAGCAGTCACTTCCCATTTCCTTAGAATAGATTCCTATAAGTAGAATTACTATGTCAATATATATGAACAGTTGAAGGCATCTGAAACATAATGGGAAAATTTTATAGTCTGAGATTTTTGCCAACTTATATTCTTATGAAAAGTGTATTAAAGCATATACTTCTGTACCTTTGTCGGCATTGGGTATCATATTTCTATCTTTGCCAATTTTTTTTTTTTTTTGAGGGGGTTGCATAGTCCGGGAATCAAACCTAGGTCTCCTGCATGGAAGGTGAGCATTCTACCACTGAACCACCTGTGCACGCTATTTTTGCTAATTTTTTTTTTTTTGCTAATTTTGTATGCAAAATGGCATCTCATTGTTTTACTTTACATTACTATCTGTGACTAATGCAATTGATTTTTTTCATAAGTATATTTCTTCATTTGTGAATTGCCCATTTATACCACTTGCTTATTTTTAAAAATGGAAGCATTAGTATATTTAACTTTTAATCATTTGAATGAGTAATTCAGAGATGTTTTTAAACTTCAAAAGGTACAAACAGATATACAATATTCTAGCCCCTCATTCGTTTCTCAGTTGGCAACCATTGATACCAATCCTTATGTATTCTTCCAGAGGTAATCCATATATGTATGTATTTTTTTTATACAAGTTAGTGTTCTATGTACAATCCTTTGTGACTTGGAGGGCCTTCCATTTTAGCACAAAAAGATCTGCTTTTTTTCTTTTTAATGACTACTTGAGGTTCTATTATTTGTGTGTGCCATAATTTATGTGCCCATGATAGAAATTTTTCTAATCTTTTGTCATCATAGGTAACTCTGCAATAAATAGCTTTGTACATGTGAGTGTGTCTGTAGGATAAATTCCTAGAAATGAAATAATCGGGTTAAGGTTTTGTGGATGCAAAATTTTTTATAAATAGTGCAAATTGCTCTTAGTCTCGCCAAATTTTTATTATCAAACTTTTTGATATTTGATAATCAGTTAAGTATAGAAAATGGTATGTCATTATAATTTTAAATTGCAGTTCCTCATTATGAGTGAGGTGAAGATCTCATACGTTTGAGTTATTTGTGTTTCTTTTTCTTTAAATTATCTATTTATAGACTATGCCCATTTTTTCCCCATTAGATTGTTAGTCCTTTTTTTTTAAAAAAAATTTGCTTTGTAAGGAGTTCTTTAAGAAAATTGGTAAGCCTGTGGCATATACCAATACAATATATTTAAGCCTGTGGCAGGGCCTCCTCCTTTTCCTTGGACTGGAGGGTAATTTACTGGTTAGTATTTTCTTTACTTCATCCTCAAGGCTGCGGGGGATGTGTTCTAGTACCAGTTGTTTCTCTATTTTGCTTCTTAATTTTCTTTAAACATACTTGACCGTTTCAAAAGCTATTATGATTTTCCAAAGACCAAAGTCTGGTATGAGGGAAACAAAATACAGTGTATTATATACTTGAGAAAAATGCATTCCCCTTATTAATATGTCTTTGATTCTACTCCTTGTTAAATAATAGCACTGGCCCTATTTGTTAAATCTGCATTCATCTCTCTTTCTGGCTGGTTTTCTTTACAAAGGGTCCCTATATCTCTGTCTAAGTCATTCTGAATGAATGACTCTTACAGGAATGATTAGAGGCAGATGGATGGAAACAGGAAGGAAAGGGGGTCGAGGAGATGATTTACGATAAAGATCTTCATTTTGGGAACTAGGATGCTGATGGAGGTCTTCAGTGGAGGTAGTAATTTTCCCTCCTCTTGGGAAAGGTTGGTCCTTTAGAACAGTACAATGTGTTTCAGGTTTCATGAATTCATAGAACAAATACTGGCTGGCTTGGAATCATTCTCAGGTCACACAGTCTCAGTCTCCTGGAACATCAGTTGCAAAGACCATATGCAGTCAAGGTTGAGGACAGACTTCCGGAGAAGATGGCGGCTTAGTAAGATGTGCGGATCTTAGTTTCTTCTCCAGGACAGCTACTAGGGGAGTAGAAACGATACAGAACAGCTCCCAAAGCCACAACAGAGAAAAAAAAGACAGCGTACCCCATCCTGGAATGGCTGGCTGGCTGAGAGAAGCCGCTCGGGTGAGATCACCAAGACGCGCGGGCTTCACTGGGCGGGGCGGTAAGTGGCCGGAGTCACTCCCTTCCCCCTTCCCGGGCCGGCTGGGAGAATTGGAGAGGCGGTCCCCTGAAACCGTGGCGGCTGGCGCCCACACCACACGTGGCCCCCCGGACCAACTGAGAGAATTGGATCGGAAATCCCCAGGCCGCGGAGAATGGTGACAGGTGGGGGACGCCCCTTCCAAACCCGTGACTCCCCAGGAACATGCACTCTCCCGGGCGGGCCGCTGCCGCTGGCGCCCTCCCGCCACGCTTGTCGCCCAGGGCCGACTAGGAAATTTGGACGGGCGCTTTCCCGGGCTGCGGCGGCCAGCAACCCTCCCCGCGTTCGGACCCCGGGCCAGCTCGCACTCTTCCAAGCCGCTTCGGCTAGCGAACCTCCCAGACGGCGAGAGTTTTCCAAAGTTAAAGGTCCCACAGCACCTTTTACTGGTGGGACCCGCAGACAAATGTGTGCCACGAGCGCCACCTACTGGGCAGGATAAGAAAAACAGAACCCAGAGATTTCACAGAAAAATCTTCCAAACTTTTGGATCCAATACCCAGGGAAATCTGTCTAAATGCGCAGACGCCAACAGAAGATAACGGATCACGCTCAAATAATTGAAAACATGGCCCAGTCAAAGGAACAAACCAATAGTTCAAATGAGATACAGGAGCTGAGACAACTAATGCTGAATATACGAACAGAAATGGAAAACCTCTTCAAAAACGAAATCGATAAATTGAGGGAGGACATGAAGAAGACATGGGCTGAACATAAAGAAGAAATAGAAAAACTGAAAAAACAAATCACAGAACTTATGGAAGTGAAGGACAAAGTAGAAAAGATAGAAAAAACAATGGATACCTACAATGATAGATTCAAAGAGACAGAAGATAGAATTAGTGATTCGGAGGATGGAACATCTGAATTCCAAAAACAAACAGAAACTATCAGGAAAAGAATGGAAAAATTTGAACAGGGTATCAGGGAACTCAAGGACAATATGAAGCACACAAATATACGTGTCGTGGGTGTCCCAGAAGGAGAAGAGAAGGGAAAAGGAGGAGAAAACTAATGGAAGAAATTTTCAATGAAAATTTCCCAACTCTTATGAAAGACCTAAAATTACAGATCCAAGAAGTGCAGCGCACCCCAAAGAGATTAGACCCAAATAGGCATTCTCCAAGACACTTACTAGTTAGAATGTCAGAGGTCAAAGAGAAAGAGAGGATCTTGAAAGCAGCAAGAGAAAAACAATCCATCACATATAAGGGAAACCCAATAAGACTATGTGTAGATTTCTCAGCAGAAACCAGGGAGGCTAGAAGACAGTGGGATGATATATTTAAATTACTAAAAGAGAAAAACTGCCAACCAAGACTCCTATATCCAGCAAAATTGTCCTTCAAAAGTGAGGGAGAAATTAAAACATTCTCAGACAAAAAGTCACTGAGAGAATTTGTGACCAAGAGACCAGCTCTGCAAGAAATACTAAAGGGAGCACTAGAGTCAGAACCAAAAAGACAGAAGAGAGAGGTATGGAGAAGAGTGTAGAAAGAAGGAAAGTCAGATATGATATATATAATACAAAAGGCAAAATGGTAGAGGAAAATATTATCCAAACAGTAATAACACTAAATGTTAATGGACTGAATTCCCCAATCAAAAGACATAGACTGGCAGAATGGATTAAAAAACAGGATCCTTCTATATGCTGTCTACAGCAAACACATCTTAGACCCAAAGATAAACATAGGTTGAAAGTGAAAGGTTGGGAAAAGATATTTCATGCAAATAACAACCAGAAAATAGCAGGAGTGGCTATACTAATATCCAACAAGTTAGACTTCAAATGTAAAACAGTTAAAAGAGACAAAGAAGGACACTATATACTAATAAAAGGAACAATTAAACAAGAAGACATAACAATCATAAATATTTACGCACCGAACCAGAATGCCCCAAAATACGTGAGGAATACACTGCAAACACTGAAAAGGGAAATAGACACAAATACCATAATAGTTGGAGACTTCAATTCCCCACTCTCACCAATGGACAGAACATCTAGACAGAGGATCAATAAAGAAATAGAGAATCTGAATATTAGTATAAAGGAGCTAGACTTAACAGACATTTATAGGACATTAAATCCCACAACAGCAGGATACACCTTTTTCTCAAGTGCTCATGGATCATTCTCAAAGATAGACCATATGCTGGGTCACAAAGCAAGTCTTAACAAATTTAAAAAGATTGAAATCATACACAACACTTTCTCGGATCATAAAGGAATGAAGTTGGAAATCAATAATAGGCGGAATGCCAGAAAATTCACAAATACGTGGAGGCTCAACAACACACTCTTAAACAACGAGTGGGTCAAAGAAGAAATTGCAAGAGAAATTAGTAAATACCTTGAGGCAAATGAAAATGAAAACACAACATATCAAAACTTATGGGATGCAGCAAAGGCAGTGCTAAGAGGGAAATTTATTGCCCTAAATGCCTATATCAGAAAAGAAGAAAAGGCAAAAATGCAGGAAATAACTGTTCACTTGGAAGAACTGAAGAAAGAACAGCAAACTAATCCCAAAGCAAGCAAAAGGAAAGAAATAACAAAGATCAGAGCAGAAATAAATGAAATTGAAAACATGAAAACAATAGAGAAAATCAATAAGACCAGAAGTTGGTTCTATGAGAAAATCAATAAGATTGATGGGCCCTTATCAAGATTGACGAAAAGAAGAAGAGAGAGGATGCAAATAAATAAGATCAGAAATGGAAGAGGAGACATAACTACTGACCTCACAGAAATAAAGGAGGTAATAACAGGATACTATGAACAACTTTACGCTAATAAATACAGCAATTTAGATGAAATGGATGGGTTCCTGGAAAGACATGAACAACCAAGTTTGACTCAAGAAGACATAGATGACCTCAACAAACCAATCACAAGTAAAGAAATTGAATTAGTCATTCAAAAGCTTCCTAAAAAGAAAAGTCCAGGACCAGATGGCTTCACATGTGAATTCTACCAAACGTTCCAGAAAGAATTAGTACCAATTCTCCTCAAACTCTTCAAAAAAATCGAAGTGGAGGGAAAGCTACCTAATTCATTCTATGAAGCCAACATCACCCTCATACCAAAACCAGGCAAAGATATTACAAAAAAAAGAAAACTACAGACCAATCTCTCTAATGAATATAGATGCAAAAATCCTCAACAAAATTCTAGCAAATTGAATCCAGCAACATATTAAAAGAATTATACATCATGACCAAGTAGGATTCATCTCAGGTATGCAAGGATGGTTCAACATAAGAAAATCAATTAATGTAATACACCATATCAACAAATCAAAGCAGAAAAATCACATGATCATCTCAATTGATGCAGAGAAGGCATTCGACAAGATTCAACATCCTTTCCTGTTGAAAACACTTCAAAAGATAGGAATACAAGGGAACTTCCTTAAAATGATAGAGGGAATATATGAAAAACCCACAGCTAATATCATCCTCAATGGGGAAAAATTGAAAACTTTCCCCCTAAGATCAGGAACAAGACAAGGATGTCCACTATCACCACTATTATTCAACATTGTGTTGGAGGTTCTAGCCAGAGCAATTAGACAAGAAAAAGAAATACAAGGCATCAAAATTGGAAAGGAAGAAGTAAAACTATCACTGTTTGCAGACGATATGATACTATACGTCGAAAACCCGGAAAAATCCACAACAAAACTACTAGAGCTAATAAATGAGTACAGCAAAGTAGCAGGTTACAAGATCAACATTCAAAAATCTGTAGCATTTCTATACACTAGTAATGAACAAGCTGAGGGGGAAATCAAGAAACGAATCCCATTTACAATTGCAACTAAAAGAATAAAATACCTAGGAATAAATTTAACTAAAGAGACAAAAAACCTATATAAAGAAAACTACAAAAAACTGTTAAAAGAAATCACAGAAGACCTAAATAGATGGAAGGGCATACTGTGTTCATGGATTGGAAGACTAAATATAGTTAAGATGTCAATCCTACCTAAATTGATTTACAGATTCAATGCAATACCAATCAAAATCCCAACAACGTATTTTTCAGAAATAGAAAAACCAAAAAGCAAATTTATCTGGAAGGGCAGGGTGCCCCGAATTGCTAAAAACATCTTGAGGGAAAAAAACGAAGCTGGAGGTCTCGCGCTGCCTGACTTTAAGGCATATTATGAAGCCACAGTGGTCAAAACAGCATGGTATTGGCATAAAGATAGATATATTGACCAATGGAATCGAATAGAGTGCTCAGATATAGACCCTCTCATCTATGGACATTTGATCTTTGATAAGGCAGTCAAGCCAACTCACCTGGGACAGAACAGTCTCTTCAATAAATGGTGCCTAGAGAACTGGATATCCATATGCAAAAGAATGAAAGAAGACCCATCTCTCACACCCTATACAAAAGTTAACTCAAAATGGATCAAAGATCTAAACATTAGGTCTAAGACCATAAAACAGTTAGAGGAAAATGTTGGGAGATATCTTATGGATCTTACAACTGGAGGCGGTTTTATGGACCTTAAACCTAAAGCAAGAACACTGAAGAAGGAAATAAATAAATGGGAGCTCCTCAAAATTAAACACTTTTGTGCATCAGAGAACTTCGTCAAGAAAGTAGAAAGACAGCCTACACAATGGGAGACAATATTTGGAAATGAGATATCAGATAAAGGTCTAGTATCCAGAATTTAAAAAGAGATTGTTCATCTCAACAACAAAAAGACAGCCAACCCAATTACAAAATGGGAAAAAGACTTGAACAGACACCTCTCAGAAGAGGAAATACAAATGGCCAAAAGGCACATGAAGAGATGCTCAATGTCCCTGGCCATTAGAGAAATGCAAATCAAAACCACAATGAGATATCATCTCACACCCACCAGAATGGCCATTATCAACAAAACAGAAAATGACAAGTACTGGAGAGGATGCGGAGAAAGAGGCACACTTATCCACTGTTGGTGGGAATATCAAATGGTGCAACCACTGTGGAAGGCAGTTTGGTGGTTCCTCAAAAAGCTGAATATAGAATTGCCATACGACCCAGCAATACCATTGCTGGGTATCTACTCAAAGGACTTAAGGGCAAAGACACAAACGGACATTTGCACACCAATGTTTATAGCAGCGTTATTTACAATTGCAAAGAGATGGAAACAGCCGAAATCTCCTTCAACAGAAGAGTGGCTAAACAAACTGTGGTATATACATACGATGGAATACTATGCAGCCTTAAGACAGACTAAACTTATGAAGCATATAATAACATGGATGGACCTAGAGAACATTATGCTGAGTGAGTCTAGCCAAAAACTAAAGGACAAATACTGTATGGTCCCACTGATGTGAACAGACATTCGAGAATAAATTTGGAATATGTCATTGGTAACAGAGTCCAGCAGGAGGTAGAAACAGGGTAAGATAATGGGCAATTGGATTTGAAGGGATACAGACGGTGTAACAGGACTAGATACAAAAACTCAAAAATGGACAGCACAATAATACCTAATTGTAAAGTAATCATGTTAAAACACTGAATGAAGCTGCATCTGAGCTATAGGGTTTTTTTTGTTGTTGTTTGTTTGTTTGTTTTGTTTTTGTCTGTCTGGTTGTTTGTTTGTCTTTTTTTTTTACTATTATTATTACTTTTATTTTTTTTCTCTATATTAGCATTCTATATCTTTTTCTGTTGTGTTTCTAGTCCTTCTAAACCGATGCAAATGTACTAAGAAATGATGATCATGCATCTATGTGAGGATGTTAAGAATTACTGATTGCATATGTAGAATGGTATGATTTCTAAATGTTGGGTTAATTTCTTTTTTTCCGTTAATTAAAAAAAAAAAAAGAGAAGGGGTAATTGGAGCTGAAGGGATACAGACTGTACAACGGTACTGGATATAAAAACTCAGAAATGGACAGCACAATACTACCCAATTGTAATGCAATTATGTTAAAACACTGAATGAAGCTGCATGTGAGGTATAGGTTTTTTTTTTCTTTCTATTATTGTTTTAATTCTTATTCTGTTGTCTTTTTATTTCTTTTTCTAAATCGATGCAAATGTACTAAGAAATGATGAATATGCAACTATGTGATGTTATTAAGAATTACTGATTGTGCATGTAGAATGGAATGATTTCTAATTGTTTTGTTACTTCTTTTTTTAATTAATAAAACAAAAACTGTAAAAAAAAAAAAAAAAGGTTGAGGACAATGACCAAGAGAAGAGAATACTGCCACTGCAGTTGCAGTGGGGATTCCACTTTAAGCCTGTATTGATTTTTAAGCTGCATAACAAATTAGCTCCAAATTTACCAGCTTTAAAAAATAAATATTTTTATCTCCTCACAGTATCTATGGTTTAGATATTTGGGAGCAGTTTTTCTGGATCAGGAGCCCTCACGAGTTAGAGTTGATATGCTAGCTAGAGTTGATATGCTAGCTGGGGGAACCAGTCTTCTAAAGGCTTAATTTTGAGGCTGGAGGATCCACGGCTAAGATGGTTCACTCGCGTGGCATTGGTAAGAGACCTTAGTTGTTTTTCAGTGGCTGTTGGCATACAGTCTCAATTCCTCACTAAGTGGATATCTCTATAGGGCTAGTCAAGTATCCTCATGACAAAACTCATAGCTGTCCACAAAGTGAGCAATCCAAGAGAGAGGACAAGGGGTAAACCATAATGCTTTTTATGGCCTAGTCTTAGAAATCGTACAATGTCACTTCTGCCATATTCTATGTAGTAGAATTGAGTCTCTAAGTCCAGCTCATACTCAAAAAGGTGAAAAACTAAGCTCTACCTTTTGAAGGGAGAAGTGGCAAAGAATTTGTGGACCTATTTTTAAACCATCACACTCAGTATTCCTCAAAAACACTTAGGGCATACCTTGAGCCTTAATCTATTGTTTGAACTATATATATATCTATTCATTCCACATGTATTTATTGAATGTGTCATCTGAACCTCTGTATGTCATTTTTACTGTCTATGACTGGGGATCATTCTGTTTTAAGAGAATGGTAGAGATTGATTTCCTCCTAACAATGATCTTATTCTCTTCTCAGGTGCTCGTTGGATTTCTTCTTATTTTAGCAGTCATAGAGTTGGCCCTTGTACTCGCAGAATACTCTGGAAAAGCCACAGCTCCTCCCATTAGATATACTAATCCAAGCCTCTATCTGGGCACATGGGTAAGACCTATCACCATTTTCCTGTCCCGTTTATTTTCTACTTATTCTTTTGGTATGAAATTCCATCCAAATTCATCTAAAGAATTTTAGAAGTAGAAGGGACCATCTAGTATCACCTTCTCACTTTATAGATTAAGAATCTGAAGCCTAAGAAAGGTTAAGTGACTTGCCCAATGTATATAGTTAATTGATGGCAGAGCTGGGTCTAAAATACAGTCTTCCAATTCTTGATCTATTGTTCTTTCTACTATACCCTGATATTCCCTTATCCCTTTCAAGGGAGCTAATAGTGAGGCAAAGTTTGTTTAGAGTAGAATGAAACTGAACAGTATACAGTTTAGCTTTTCATTTTATCAGCCCTACTTTATATAGGAACTTTCCCCTGGGTATTAGCTGTAACCATTAATGTATCCTCATATCTTGCCATCTAAAGATCGTAGATGAGATCTAAGATTCTTGATGTAAAACAATTTTTAAATGCTGTAAATATTATTTTCTGATTGATTGACTGGTGACCCTAATCAATGGATTACTGAGTCTAGAATTGTTTTTGTAAACCTGATATCAGAAACTGAAATCTCTAAGGCATGATTTTCTAAGGGCTACACAGTGTTAACAAAAAACTGAAATTAATTGCCATCATTTAAAAGAAGAAGATGCCACATAAAATCTGAATTTACAAGTTTTCATGAAAAATCAGAACATCTAACAACCATGGAGCAACGATCAGCTGCTCTCTTCAGACCAATTGTATACTTAGCACAGATTCTACCCGGCCTGCTTCACTCAGTAACATTACCTGACTGGCCCTTGTAGTCATTATGTTGGCTACTACGTTATAGACCAAACAAGGAAGTGCCAGAACTAGCTCACAAGAAGCTGATTGTGTACATCTCTTCCTAACCCTGCATTCAGTTACATTACAGTGGAGTTTGGAATCTGCGGCAGCGGGAGTATTTATATCGTGAAATTGGCAAATGCTACAGATTACAGCTTTCTCAAAGAGCCAGTTTACTAGCCACCGTTAGTAAACTGTGGTGGAAATCAACCAGCATTTAATTATCTATAGTTAAGTGAGGTGATACAAGGCAAGGTTTTCATTTGTAATTGCTCAGTCTAATATTAGAAAACCAAGCTACACAGACATTGCGTCTAGCCATCAGAATCTGCCTCCCCCACCTGTCTAGCTCCTGACATTCATTTCCTTGGGTCTTGAAAAGCTTTTCTGGTTCCCAAAGTGATTCCATTAAAATGCAAATCGAGATCCTTTCTTGGCTTTCTTCGCTAACTCCCCACCTGTGTATGGTGAATAGAGACAGGGTGGGGAAAGGGATCCCAGGAAGAGCACTGAGGCACTGAAAGGGAAAGACGGGTGGTATCAGAGAGGAATCTACAATTTGGCATTTGTGTGCTTTGTGACTGACCTTATTCGTTACAACGATCTTCTTCTTGAGACCCCATTCATTCCCATGTCGTTTAATATCCTTCTCACATCCCAGCTTTTGTTAGTTACAGTATTGTTCAAAACTTCGTGTGAATTTCTCCCCAGCTTCTGGTTTTGCTGCTCCAACACAGCAGGCAGTGGTGTGTGCAGAAGAATTCTTGGTTCCTATCCATATTCTGGATTCTTTCAATACTCTGTGGCACTTTCCAGTTTCAGACTCTGATCCGGACACTATTACAGGTGAGGAGAAGGGAGAGGGTGACAGGAGAAACTACTGCTGGGCAACTTCTAAGTCTGAGGAAATGGTATGAGGCAAATTGAGCTCCAGGGTGGATTTGTATTGAGGGTATTTGATGACAGGCTTTAATCACAAGCATTGATATACATATATATATATATATTTTTTTTTAATTTGAATAAAAGGCTCATTTTCTCTCTTTTTTTTTTCTTCCATAGGGCAACGATTCTAATTTGGCCTACTCCTGTCTGTTCTTCATCTCCTATGCATTACAGATTCTAAACCTCATCCTTGCAGCATTTTCAGAAAAAAATGCCCCATTAAATGTGAGACTCTTAATTTTCCCTCCTAATATATTGTTTAATTCGAAGGTGACAAATATAACTTTGAGATGTCTAGGACTCATGAAAGAGGCCCTACAAGCCTCGGAATAAGGTAGTAAAGACCATTTTATGACATAAGGAAACAGAAGGTGACTAAAGTATTGAAACATTGACTTTTTTGTTCGCCTCCTAACCTTCAGCAAAGGCAATTAATGTATCTATGCCAGCAAATCTGATTATCACTCCACTAATGACCTTAGGGTCTCCAAATAAGCATATGTTGACCAACTGGTTTCAATAGCATATCTAGTTTCTAAGCACAACTTCATTAACCAGCAAACTCAGTTTCGTATTTTAGAGTCCTACAGAGTTCCCACTTCCAATTTATTTACTTTCTGATTTTTTTGTGTGTCTTGCAGAATCCATCAACCACGGCTTCATTTCTGAGTAGAATTACATTTAGTTGGTATGACAGGTAGGAAATGCCTGGAGTACGGGTTTTCTGTATCCCTACCCCCTCATTCTTCTGAAAGTGATGGAAAGCTTCATTTTCAAAAATACCATCGGTGGCCTCTATTTCACCTCAACTTAGTCAGAATCAGACAATGTTAGAACATAGAGGCCATTTAGTTCAGTCACGTTGTTGGGCAGACTGGGATGGTGGGGGAGGGGAATGAAGATGGATTTGCTTTTGGTAGTCTGAGGGTTCCACAGGAGAAAAAGAAGGAGGCAGCAGGATGGGAAAAGGGAAGTTTGTAAACAGGCAGTGTGGCACAGATTTGGAGGAGAAGAGATGAAATAGCTGGTCCAGGCTACCAGAAGATCTGGAAGAAGGGTCCATGGCCTTTTGTGGAACCATGGACCCCTTAGACAGGCTGGTGAAGCCTACAGATCCTTTTTCAGAGTAATGTTTTAAATGCATAACATAAGAGATACAGGATTATAAATGAAAACGACTATATTAACATATTGTTATCAAATTTTTTTTTAAGTTTGTGAGATAGTAATACATGTGCTTCTTTATAAATGCATCACTTAACAAGACTTAGTGGTAGGACTAATAATAACCATTGTTTCAAAGTCGTGATGGACATAAAAGAGCCATGAAAGCATCTGTGATTTGTCCTGGTAATTTAGGTGCAGGTACTTCTTTTACAACTGGAATTGGTTGCCTACACCCATATTGGAAAGAAAGGTTGAATTTCAGTTAGAAATTATTGAAAATAAAGATGTAATTTATTTTCCAATCAGGTGCTCAAACCCCAGATTAAGAAGCCCTGATCTAGAGAGACAGTGTGCAGGTGGCTCAGGTCTGCTCAATTTCTTAAGGCCATTGTGGAGGCCCCCCTTGGCAATGCCAAAACAGCAGAGAGGCAGCCAATATTTGAGAAGGAAGGAAGGGGAGGTGGGGGCGGTGATGCTCTTTTGGCTCTGAATTTGGTAGCACCTTGCCTCTTCTTTTTCCCCTTGCCTTTTACCCCTTCTGTTGCCTCCACCTACTTCCTTTTCTCCTGTCGCAAATTCAAAGGGACAGGCGATGGGGGTAGTGGGGCGAGATAGAAGTCCTATGCCTCTTGTTTCTCCATTCCAGAACTGGGAGGTAGGTTCTGATAGAGGCAGCAATGAGATAGGCCTCTGACCTAGCCTGTCGGGTCCCAACCTGTGGGTCATGCTTGTTCCAGCGTTGTTCTGAAAGGTTACAAGAGAGCTCTGACTCTCGAAGACATCTGGGATGTGGATGAAGCCATTAAAACCGATGCGCTGGTCAGCAAGTTTGAAACGTATATGGCAGGAGAGCTGCAGAAGGCCAGGCGGGCACTCCAGAGACGGCGACAGAAGAACTCCCAGCGGAACCGAGAAGCCAACCTGCATGGCTTGAACAAGAACCAGAGTCCAAGCCAAGATGTCCTTGTCCTGGTAAACTTTCCCACGAATACCTGTGTAAATGTGTTTATATGTTTCAGACAAAAGAGCATTGGGATCGTGACCATGTCCTTACAATTTTATAGCACTTTATTCTTCTCAGAACATTTTATACTATTATTAGTATTGGCAATATTAATACTACCTTAGGGTACATGAGATACATTGTACTATTCTCTCTCCTTTTGGGTATATCTGAAATTTCCCATAATAAAATGTTTTAAAAAATAAAAAGAAAGAGTACTTTAGCATTACTAGGAATTGCACCTTGGTGGAATTTAGTATTAGCAGCTCATAAATGGAGACCTAAGTTACTCTTTAGGTGTAATAAATAATATTTTTAAAATGAAACATGCTAATGTGTTGGGGGTGGAGTGCTGAGAGGGATTTGTTCAGGGGACTGAAAGAAGGCCCGGGAGATTTGTGAGAGAGGCTGAGCATAGGGCGATAGGAGCTCAGAGAGGTAGATGAGGACCAAACTGTGTGGACCCCTATACACCATGGTAAGAAGTCTAGATTTTACTTTAAGTCCGATGGAAGGCCAGTGGAAGGATTTTGTTGGTTTGTTTGTATTCTTTTTTTAAGTCTTTTTTTTTTTACATGGGCAGGCACCAGGAATCGAACCCGGGTCCTCTGGCATGGCAGGCAAGCATTCTTGCCTGCTGAGCCACCATGGCCCACCCTGTTTGTATTTTTTTAAAATATTTTTTAAACATACAATATATGTTATATTATACAATAAAAAAATTTAAAAACAACAACATACAAACATTCTTAACACACAGACATTTCATACATGGTATACAATCAATGGCTCACAATATCATCACATAGTTGCGTATTCATGACTGTGATCATTTTTCAGAACATTTGCATCAGCCCAGAAAAAGAAATTAAAAGAAAGCACTCATACATACCATACCCCTTACCCTCCCTCTCCTTTACTACTAGAATTCCCATCTACCCAATTTAAGTGGAAGGTTTTAAGCAGAGTAGAAATGCAATTTGATTTATACTTTTAAAAGCTAACTTGAGCTGCTGTCTGGAGAATAGATCTTTGGTGGTCAAGAACACAAGCTGGGAGAGAGGAGAAGTTGTCCAGTGAAGAGAGACTGACCAGAGAGGACCTCAGTGAAAGAAATTAGGAGAGGATATCACTGATAGAAAAATGTGAAAACTGAGGCTGAGAAGCTAGAATTTGGGGGCATGATAAAACTCTGGAGAATATAATGAAGAGGCCAAAACATAGGAAAAAAAAAAGACTGGTGAATAAGTGGTAATATCCCACAACAACCACAAGAAGAAAAATATAAACAAGGCAACAAAAATATATATTATCATGCCTGTGCCTTTCGCTGTCAGGATTGTCTCTTAGATCCTTACTCAGAGTCTGTTCTTTTTTTCTACTCAGTATCCTCATCAGTTGACTTGCCTGGTTTTCCAATCCAAGGTAAATTATAAGTATCAATTAGGAGGGGGAGAAAGGAATGGCAATGGCAGCTAGAAGGATGGTCTGACAACCAGGCAATGTAGAGAAAATCAAAACTTGTGCAAAGAAGGCAAAAACAGGGCGGGTCACGGTGGTTCATCAGGCAAGAATGCTCGCCTGCCATGCCAGAGGACCCAGGTTCGATTCCCAGTGCCTGCCCATGTTACAAAAAAAAAGAAGACAAAAACATTCTGGGGCTTAACATTTCTGGAACCATTTGATGCAGGCAATGTTTTACACTACATAATTCCATGGATGTTGTTGTCGTTTGGTTGTGTACTTAGGAAGAAGCTAAAAATAAAAAAAAAGAGTCTGGGATCACAAAAGACTTGCCAAAGGCCTGGTTGGTCAAGACCCTCTTCAAAACTTTCTGCAGCAATCTTCTAAAATCATTCCTACTGAAGTTAGTGTATGATGTCCTTGTGTTTCTGAATCCTCAGCTGCTGAAGTAAGTTTCCAAGCCTTGGGTTGTTTTTTCAGGGCTTTCTCTGACACCCTCCTTTTTGCCCCTTGTGTATGCAAGCAGGAGCTTATTATTAAATTCTCATTTTTTAAAATGTTCATGATAAACCCCTGTCTTATAGCATTATGTTCATGAAAAGTGCAAGCCAGTTTTTAAGATCTAAGGTGATGAACACTTTAGCCTCCCTCATTTCCACTCCCCTCCCCCCATAGGAAGCCAAATATTTTTTAGGGACTCTTAACTGTTAATGGAACTGTGAGGAGCTAAGCCATGCCCAAGACCTTCTACCTAGATTCTGTAACCTCATGTCTCCACAGTCACAGCCTTCCATGGAAGGGTTCAAGTTAATAATAAGACTTTGCAATCGGTTGGGATCTTCTCCAGGGAAAGTCCTTCTAACTCATAGTAGAGCCACATTCTAATTCCTTTTTTAGGCTTGCATTTTTCAGGAACAATTAAGCTTGTCCCATACAACCTCTTATATGAGGAGTAGGTGGAGGAAAAGTCAAAGCATTGCTGTAGTAGTTATGTGGAACATTTCTTTCATTATCCATTCTCTTAACTATGGCCATCCACTCTAAGCACTTGCTGTTCATTTCCAGTTAAAAGGAGCCTGTGGAGCTTAGGTTTTCTAAAGGTGCTTGGCAATTCTGGTCACTTCTGTTACTTCAGGTAGATTTAGGATAGGTGGCTGCTCACAAGGAAGGTGATCCCTAGAGGCCGGATGGGAGTCACTTACTTATTTTTTCTCTGGCAGGTTACTAATCTCCTTTGCAAATGACCGTGAAATGTATGTGTGGACTGGATATCTCTATTCAGTCCTCTTCTTTTTGGTGGCTCTCCTCCAATCTGCTTGTCTGCAGTGGTATTTTCAAATGTGCTTCATGCTGGGTGTTAGCGTACGGACAACTGTTATGGCTGCTGTATACAGGAAGGTAAGCAAAATATATCAGATATCTTCAAAGAAAATCCATTTATTAAGTAGGAAGACATTCCAGTCAATTCACATTATTCATGGTAGTTACCATCTATAAAGTTGCTACAAACACTGAATTAGCAAATACTGAACCATTGCTCTAAGGGATAATAGGTTATGAGCCTGTGCTGGTTTGAAAGGATGTATGTCCCCTAGAAAAGCCTTGTTTTAATCAAATTCCTATTTTGTAAAGGCAGAATAATCCCTATTCAATACTGTATGTTTGAAACTGTAATCAGATCATCTCCCTGGAGATGTGATTTAATCAAGAGTGGTTGTTAAGATGGATTAGGTGACGACATGTCTCCACCCATTTGGGCAGATCTTGATAAGTTTCTGGAGTCCTATAAAAGAGGAAACATTTCAGAGACTGAGAGAGATTCAGAGAGAGCAGAGCAGAATGATATAGCCACAAGAAGCAGAGTCCACCAGCCGGCAACCTTTGGAGATGAAGAAGGAAAATGTCTCCCGGGGAGCTTCATGAAACAGGAAGCCAGGAGAAGAAGCTAGCAGATGATGCCATGTTCGCCATGTGTCCTTCCAGATGACAGAGGAACCCTGACTGTGTTCACCATGCACATTCTCACTTGAGAGAGAAACCCTGAATTTCATCGGCCTTCTTGAACCAAGGTATCCTTCCCTGGATGCCTTTGATTGGACATTTCTATAGACTTGTTGTAATTGGGACATTTTCTTGGCCTTAGAACTGTAAACTAGCAACTTATTAAATTCCCCTTTTTAAAATCCATTCTGTTTCTGGTATATTGCATTCCTACAGCTAGCAAACTAGAACAGATCCTCTGGTCACAGCATTTTTGTAACTGATTAATATATAGCATTGTTTTATGTGTGTTCTGTTTAAAGGCACCTTCTTTAATATATAACTGTTGATTCATTAAAATTTAACTCAGGGCCAACAGCACTAAAACTCACGTCTGAATGAAGTTTATCCAATACACAATTTTCTCTATAAGGCATATCGCAAGCACTTGTTTACAGTGTAAGAGCTGAAACAAGAAGGCAGAGCACCACTTTTGTTCGACCTCAGTTGGAATCACACACATAATGCAAATCAAAGTTTTCACCTCTCTGCAGACATGTCAGAATGACCACAGACGCACCACAAGTATTGATTTTAGGGTTACAAATAAATTTTAGCAAGTAGATGAATTTGCAAATACAGAATCCAAAATAATGAGGATCGACTGTACAGATATACCTCAGGTTTGGCTCCAGACCACTGCAATAAAGTGAATATCACAATGTAACAAAATTTTTTGATTTCCCAGTACAATTAAGAGTTATCTTTACACTATACAGTAGTCTATTAAGTGAGCAATAGCATTATATCTTAAAAAAATCAATGTACATACCTTAATTAAAATATGACACAGAGACATGAAGTGAACACATACTGTTGGAAAAATGGTGCCAATAGTCTTGCTCCACACAGGATTGACACAAACCTTCAATTTGCAAAAAATGCAATATCTGTGAAGTGTAGTGAAATGAAGAAAATTAAAATAAGGTATGTCTGTTGTTCTAGTTTGCTAGCTGCCAGCATGCAATATACCAGAAATGGACTGGCTTTTAAAAAGGGGAATTTAATAAATTACAAGTTATAGTTCTAAGACCATGAAAATGTCCCAAATAAAGCAGGTCCATAGAAATGTCCAGTCTAAGACATCCAGGGAAAGATAACTTGATTCAACAAGGCTGATGAAATTCAAGGTTTCTCTCTGAAGCAGAAAAAGCATGTCAGGGTTCCTCTCTCATCTGGAAAGGCACGTGGCAAACCTGGTGTTGTCTGCTAGCCTCCTCTATACAGGCCTCCTGCTTCATGAAGCTCCTCAGTGGTGTTGTTGTTCATCTCCAAAGGTCACTGGCTGGTGGACTCTGTGGTTCTTTTGTCATTTTGTCATGGTTCTGTGGCTCTCTCCTTGTTTTCAAAAGGGCACTCTTTCCAAAATGTCTCCTCTTTTACAGGAGTCCAGCAAACTAATCAAGACCTATGTAGAATGGGTGGAGACACGTCTCCATCTATTCAATTTTAATACCTACAATTGATTGAGTCAAATCCCTCAATCAGGGTTTCCAACCTGTAGTGCTGAATAGGGATTAGAAGAAACCGTTACTCCCACAAGATTGATTAGGATTAAAACATGGCTTTTCTAGGGTACATAAATCTTTTCAAACCAACACATCCATATTCCAAGATTGTTAAAAATTTGATGTAAATGATAATTGACCTTGATGTTTGATTATAACTAACCATGTAGCCTCCTGTAGATATTTTTTTGGAAATTAAAACATGAAAAGTGTGTTCACAGACATAAGTGGGGGGTGAAATGCACTCCAGGAAAAGCTGGCAAACTGTTCTGCCCAGGTTCTGCCTTTCAGCCTATTCCTCCTTCCAACCTCTCTCAACAAGGGAAGAACACCTTGGGAAAGAATGTAAAGTAAGAAAAAAAACCAAAAAAATGAAAACTGTTCAAGGATTGAGTTCTTAAAACCACAACATTTAAACCCAATACTTAATGAAACCAAGCTACAGTGACCTGTATATCCATCTCAAAATAAAAACAATCTTGCCAAGGCTCCTTTCCCCCCAAAACAGCTTTAGCCTAATAGCTTCTTTTTCTAATCTTCAGCAGCTGACCAGCCCCTCCTCTGCCTGGGCCCTTTTTCAGAGTCATGAATATATTTACTCTGGTTTCTGAGTTCTGCAGACTTGGTAGCTTTTCCACTTCCTTAAGATGATTTTGCCCATCTTTGCTCTGACATATTGTTTTTAAAGTTTAACTTTCTTGGGGCAACATTATTTTCCTTATGTCCTAGTTATCAGGGCAAAGTCTCCTTTGTCCCCTAAGAAATAAAATAACTGTGGTTACAATCAGTGACTACAAGTTTGAGGGGAAACTCATCTATGGGGAGATAGGGCTTATAAGTAGAGCATCAAACAGGTGTCTTTTCTTCTTTTTCCTCCCACGACTGGAAAGTTTCATCAAAGTGACTTCTGTATTATAGTTTCTAGTTTTTGCCTTTGCTTTCCTCTCTTGAAGACACTAGTATATCTTTGTCTTTCCTGAATTAAGTATTGACCCATCAAGGGACCCAGTAGGTAATCCAAATTCGATCAGAAACCTGGATAAGTTCTTTGACCAGGCTGTCTCGGTCATTCAGTTAATGTACACTTTACAATTATGACTACTCATTCCCACTACTTTGATTATGAATATGTTCCCGGGTTTGACTGTTAAAATCAATACAGAGTTTGTAAATTAGAGCCCTTAATAAGACTTTTATTAAATACATATTGCTATTAAGATAGAATAAAATAAAATGACTAATTCCATATAATTAGACAATGCTTTGTTGTTTTTTAAGCATTTTTTTAATATCTGTTTTAATTTGCTAATGCTGCTGGAATGCAATATACCAGAAATGGGTTGACTTTATAAAGGAGATTTATTGGGTTACAAGTTTACTGTTCTAAGGCCATAAAAATATCCAAACTAAAGCATTCAGAGAAACTTACCTTGAATCAAGAAAGGCTGACAGTGTGGACCATCTCTGTCAGCTGGAAAGGCATATGGCTGGTTGGTGTCTGCTGGTCCTTTGACTTCTGGTTTCAAATATTCCCTGAGGGTATTTTCTTTCTACATCTCCAAACTTTTGTCTGTGTTGGCTCTGAAGTATTCTCCAAAATGGTTCCCTCTTAAAGGACTCCAGTGGACAGATTAAGACCCACCTTGAATGGGCAGATAGACATCTCCATGGAAACCACCTAACCACCCACAATTGGGTAGATCGCATCTCCATGGAAACAATTTAATAAAAAAGATCCCACCCAAATAATAGTTCTACTGCCACGAGATTAGATTAGGATAAAGAACATGGCTTTTCTGGGGTACATAACAGCCTCAACCTAAGCACAATATCCATTATCTATTTCACAACCCTGTGAAGTAAGTGCTATGCCAGTATGAAAGTATTATGTACCCCAGAAAAGCCATGTTTTAATCCTGACCCAATCTTGTGGGGCCAGATATATTGTTTAAAGTGGGAAACATTGATTGGATTGTTTCCGTGGCACACCCAATTGTGGGTATGGTGTTTTAATTAGATGGGACTGTGACTCCACCCTTTCAAGGTATGTGGTAGCTAGGTTCAGGTGTCAACTTGGCCAGGTGATGATGCCCCATTGTTCTGTTTCTGTGGACGTAAATCATCAGCATGTGAAATTCATCTATGGCTGATTACGATTGCAGTCTGCTAAGGAGAGTGCCTCCCACAATGAGTGAGATTTAATTTAAGTAGCCAGAGGCTTAAAAGAGAGAGGTCAGAAGAGAACTCAGCAGCTGAGCATACCTCATCTCAGCACTTGCAGCTCAGCCCAGATGTTTGGAGATGCAGAAAGGAATCTCTTGGAGAAGATTGTTGGAACCCAGAAGCCAGGAAAGAAGGCTAGCAGATGTCACCATGTGCCTTCTCATGTAACAGAGAACCTCAAATGAAAGCTAACTGCCTTTCCTCTGAAAAAACATAAATTTTTAACTAAATAAATCCCCTTATTAAAAACCAATCCATCTCTGGTGTAATGCATGCTGGCAGCCTTAACAGACTAAAACAAAGTGGGTCTTGATTAGCTTAGTAGAATACTTTAAAAGTGGAAACATTTTGGAGAAACCTCAGATGCAGATGCTTAGGGAGCAGAAGTGACAGAGCTGACAGAGCCAACATAAGACTCAGACGTTTGGAGATGCAGGGCCCAGCAGACATCACTTTGTGTCTTCCCATGCGATACTAAGCAAGCAAGAATGTGGAGAGAGCCAAGGGAAGCTGAGAGATGAAACCCAGTCCTGGAGGAGCCAAGTGAGGAACCCCCACAGGAAACAGAGGCTGAAAGTGATGGACCCAGAAGCAAGGGACCAGCAGGTGCCTTCCCAACCTGCAGAGGTATTCCAGATGGCATCAGCCTTTCTTGAGTGATAGTAAGCTCTTATTGATGCCTTAATTTGTACATTTTCATGGCCTTAGAACTGTAAACTTGTAACTTATTAAACTCCTTTTATAAAAACCATTCCATTTCTGGTATATTACATTCCAATAGCTTTAGCAAACCAAAACAAGTGCATTATCCCTGTTTTACAGATAAGTAAAGCTTAGATTATTTCAATGCCTACAATCATGTAACCAGGACTTGCCCCCAGACCAGGTTTACTGAGGACTAAGTCAATGATCTTTCTATTTTATTGAGATTTATTGAGAAAAGTATATGATTACCCTGAAGCATAATTAGATGTTGTGTACTTTTTTTTTCTTTTCCATACCAAAGGGGAAGCATAGCAGAGAGCTGATTCTTTTAGAACCATGATGACCTAACATTTTAGTAAATTTCCACCTTTTTAATCTACAACTAAGAATTCTGGTATGTTCCAAAGAATGCATTGGGGGATGACTGTAGCACTTCTAAGAAAGAAAAGGAGATTAAGGGCTATTCTGAGCCCATATGCTGTCTTTGTAGGAATTAGAAGGCTTCCCTTCCTTCAGGAAAATGCGGCCCACACTAAGTGGTGGCTGGGTGTGGTAAGCACAGAGCAAGCTGGTTTCCATGTCTGCCAAGTCCCATGGCTGGGTCTACTTGCACAGGGTATTATGTTAAGTGACAGGCCTGTAGGTATCAGTCTTCTGATCTCTTTATATTAAATCTGGAGGTCCATACAACAAGATTTGGGCATCTAGATATTGCCCCAAATTCTTGAAAGTAGACAGGTCATTTTAATTTAAATGGGTGAACGCACAGCTTTCCTGCTCCATTCCAAGATCTCTGCCCTTATTGGAAATAGGAACCTCCTCACAAGAGTGTGGCTCTGAATAACAATGCTACATCAAAAGCCTCCAAGGCCAGACTCAATATATGCTCGTTTTCTTTCTTCCTTCCCTCCTTCTCCCCCTCCCTGTCCTTCCCTCTCTCCCTTTCATCCTTCTTTCCTTTGGTCCTTTTGTCTTTCCATAATATTTGATTCTCTACTGTATGCCGCATGATACAGTAAACAAATGGACAACTGTATTTTCTGTCCTGAAAGTTTATATCTGATGGAAATTAGAAAAATGAAATAATTACTTTATGCTGTGATAAATGTAATGACAGAGGTAAGTCCGGGATTTTATGGCAGTACCCAGGAGGGATATCTAACCCAAATTTGGGAGTCAGGAAAGGCTTCTCAAAAGAAGTGCCATTTAAGCTGACACCCAAAATACAAATAGGAGTTTTCCAGGTAAAGAAGTAGGGGTGGGAATGAGAATAGCAAGAAATGAGTGATCGAGAATGACAGAATACTGTGCACAATAATTTGGAGATAAGAAGACATAGTTTCCTTGGAGAAGTTGTGTCCATTTGGAGCCCATTGTAGTCTCATTTCCTGGACTCCCTTACTCCCTACAGTGTCCTTGGCTTTGTCACTGGGGCTTGCTTCAGTTTGCTAGAGCTGCTGGAATGCAATATACCAGAAATACATGGGCTTTTATAATGGGGATTTATTAACTTACAATTTACAGTTCTTAGGCCATAAAATGTCCAGTAGGATGATACCTGGTCTCTGAAGACAGGCTGCTGGCATCTGGAACACCTGTGTCACACAGGAAGACACATAGCTAGTGTCTGCTGGTCCTTCACTCCAGGTTTCATTGCTTTTAGCTTCTGGTTCCAGTAGCTTCCTCTCTGGGTTTCTATGGATCCTCTCTTTTCTTCTTTGGGGCTTTTCTCTAAGCTGTTTGGGCTTTTATGGTGTGTCCTTTATCCTCTTTTAAAGGACTCCAGTAAGGGAATTAAGACCCATCTTGAATGGGGTAGGTCACATCTCAGTTGAAAAAGCCTAATCAAAAAGTCCCACTCGCAACAAGTCTGCACCCATGGGAATGGATTAAAACGACATGGCCTTTTATGGGGGTACATTACAGTTTCAAACTAACACAGAGCCCAATCTCAATCTTTATCTTTAGGCACTAACCATATCCAACTCAGCCAGGAAGCAATACACCATTGGAGAAACAGTGAATCTGATGTCTGTGGATGCCCAGAAGCTCATGGATGTGACCAGCTACATCCAATTGCTGTGGTCAACTATTCTACAGATTGTTTTATCCATCTTCTTCCTGTGGAGAGAGTTGGGACCCTCAGTCTTTGCAGGAGTTGGAGTGATGGTGCTCCTAATCCCAGTTAATGGGATAATAGCTACAAAGAATAGAACTATCCAGGTAAGGGAACAGAGTCACTCTGGGCATATATTCCTTCTTCAACATCTGAACTCTTGCTTACTCTGCTAACTCTTGGTGAAGACTTCCCACCATCCCAAATGAACTTGGTTTTGTCTATCTTCCCTTTTAGTCTTCTGAGCACTCTTAGGGATTATATATTCTATCCTCATTTATGTTAGAAGAAAGAGCCTGATTGGAGAGGAATGGGCTATACCAGAGACCCTGCCTAAAACTCTTGTACCCTGCTCTGCTGAGCTCTCCTCAGAACAGCGATTTTTGCCCCAGTGTGTCTATTATACCAATGGGAACAAACCCTGTAAAGCAGTCACATGAGTGATCCAAATTTTAAGCCTAAAGCCTGGCAGTCACTCCTGCTACCACCAGCTGGGAGAACTCCATATAGATAGACCTTGGCTCTGCCAGAATTGAAGTTTGGGCGGGTAGACTTAATGCTGTAAGCATGTGATCCATTTATTCATTTTCATTCATTTAGTTACAGGTATTTATTTTATCAATATTTATTTCACATCCTAGTATTCTGGGAATACAGCAGCAAATTATATAGACAATATTCCTGCTGCTGTGGAATTTACATTCTATTTGGGGGTGGAGGCAATAATAAGCAAAAACAACTACACAAAAAAAATGTCAGTTCGTAATAAGTACTGTGCAAATAATTAAATAGGTTTCTGGGATAGCAAGTAAGTGGGTGGTTATTTTAGATTGGTGGAGGGTGTCAGGGCAGGCCTCATGAAGAGGGGAAGCAGGAAGCTGAAATCTGAAAAAAAAAATACAACCCTGATGGTAAAACAGTAAGCTTTGGGAAGAGTGGGACAAGAACAAGCTGGGTAGAGGGTGCAGTCAGGCAGAGGCTGCAGAGTGAAAATGAACTTGACATGTTCAAGGATCAGAAGGATCACCTTGGCAGGGGCACAGCGGGCAAAGGGGATGTGGGAAGAGATGAACCCCATCATTGGACATCTTAAGACAGCCACAGCTACCCCCAAGACCTGATATCTCAGCAACACTCGACCTTCTCTTATGGAAGTGTGTTTTGTTGTTTTACTTTTTCCTGGTAGGTAAAAAATATGAAGAATAAAGACAAACGTTTAAAGATGATGAATGAGATTCTCAATGGGATCAAGGTGAGAAGCCGGACGTAGACCACCTTCTGGGTGCAATGACAGGCAGTGGATTTCTTGGCCTTCACAAACTCTTGTTAGAGGTTGTGGATTCCTGCTTCTGGTCCTGTTGAGTACAGATGATACCTTATTGATCTACTCACAGGCTTCCTGTTTCATATCCTACTACTGATCTCAGGCCCTCTTTTTCTTTTTAATTGTGTTGACATATATAATGTATAATTTCCCATTTTAACCACTTTTAAGCATATAATTCAGTAGTATTTCCTTTATAATGTTAAACTACCATCATAACCTTCCAATTATGAAAACTTTTTCATCACCCCAAACAGAAACTCTTTACCCATTGACCAATAACTCCCCATCCCCCTTTCCTCCAGTCCCTGCTAACCTCTAATCCACTTTCTGTCTCCATGAATTTGCTTGTTCTAGATATTTCTTATGAATAGAATCATACAATATTTGTCCTTTTGTGCCTGGCTTACTCCACTCAGCATGTTTTCAAGGTTCATCTATATTATAGCATGTTTCAGAATTTCATTCTTTTTTTGGGACAGGGACTGTCCTTTTTAAAACATTTTTTTTATTAGAGCAGTAATAGGTTAACTTCATTCTTTTATGGCTTAAGAGTATTTATGCCTCAAAGGACTGTCAAGAAAGTGAAAAGACAATTTAGAGAATGGGAGAAAATATTTGAAAATCATTTATCTGATAAAGGTTGACTATTCAGACTATATAAGGAACTCCTACTCGACAACAAAGGGTCAAGTCCTTTTTTGAAACTTAATTTCAATGTATTAACCCTCAGTGGTTTGTTTAGATTTCTTTACATTTTATTGTAGAAATTTCCAAATGTGCACGAAAGTAGGGTGAATAATAAACTGAACCCCAAGGACTCATCACCAAGCTTCAGCAATTATCAGCACGGACTACCTAGTTTCATCTATTTCCCCACCTCCACCTCATGCCATGCTAGACTATGTTAAAACAAAACTCAGATATTCTGTCATTTCATTCGTCAGTATTTTGTATGTATCTCTAAAGAAAGACTTCCTTTTTTAACATAACCACGATACCATTAACATGCCTAGAAAATTAACAATCTTTTTTTTTAATTTGAAATACACCTTTATTCTGATTCTAAACAAAAAGGAATGGGAACGACAATAACAAGATCTCACCACTCAATACTGTGATGTGACCGTAGCAGTCTTATATTTGAAACTCAAAAAGGAAACAGTTGTGTTCCAAAACAGCTAAATATGCAGGGCCATAAAATGAAGGGTTTTTTTTTTTTTTAAAGAGAGAGGGAGGAAGGGAAGGAAAGACAGAGAGAAGGAAGGAAGGATGGAAGGAAGAAAGGGAAACATCTTTAAACATTTTCTTGTTTTATTGTATTTTGTTTGTTTGTTTGTTTTTTACATGGGCTGGGGCCGGGAATCGAACCGAGGTCCTCCGGCATGGCAGGCAAGCACTTTGCCCGCTGAGCCACCGCGGCCCGCCCGGGTTTTTTTTTTTTTTTGACTGCCACATTCACTCCGAAGCCACATTCATCTCCCTCAGCAGCCCAAAGATTAAGCACACGTTCTGCTCAATGATATAATAAAGTGGCAAACACGCTGCACCACTGACATCACAGGACAGTTGCCTGTAAAACTAGACTTCTGATGCTATACTCCAGCTTTATTTTCTCATAGGTCGTCATTCTTATCCAGTAGACCAGTTGTCTGAGCAGCCTCTAAGTCAAGTTCATACTGTGCTGCCAAAGCTGGGTCGATGACAACCTCTGGTGGGGCAAGAGCAGGCATGGCAACAGACTTCAAATTGGGGTCGCCAATCAGTTTTCTAGCAAGCTGAAGAAAGGGCTGTTCAAAGTTTTAGTTACTTTTCGCAGAAATGTCATAGTACTGAAGATTCTTCTTTCAGTGGAAGTCAATGGATTTTGCCTTCACTGTCCTGTCCTTGATATTCGCTTTGTTACCACACAACACGATGGGGATGTTTTCACTTACTCGTACCAGATCTCGATGCCAGTTAGGCACGTTCCTGTAAGTGACTACTCCTGATATTACATCAAACATTACTAAGGCACGCTGGGCTTGAATGTAATAGCCATCTCTCAGACCACCAAATTTCTCCTAACTGACCGTATCCCATACATTGAATGTAATAGGTCCTCTGTTGGTATGGAACACAAAGGGGATAGACATCAATGCCCAAGGTGGCTGCATGCTTTTTCTGAAATTCACCAGTCAAATGAAGTTTCATGAACATAGTTTTTCCAGTATCACTATCACCCACCAATACAAGTTTAAACGGAAACTGGGGTGCTCCTTGAGTAGACATCTTGATGGTTCTTCCAGAAGTGTTTCTGTCCCCTGTCTGACTGAATGACAGTCTTTTTTTTTTTTTGATACCTCAATATTTCCAAATTATCTCCTTTTAATTTTTTTGAATAAGTGTCCAAAATGTGTCCACAAATGTCGTTTAGTTGATAATGGGCTTAATCTACAACAGTCCCCGAACTCCTTCCCCTCTTTTTCGTTTGTCCTTTATTTATTGAAGAAGCCAAGTTATTTGTCTTGTTTCCTTTATTTCCTATAAATTGGTACTTAAACCTAGAGGCTTGGTGACATGTAGGCTCAGTTTATTTGTTTTGGTATTTTTTTTGCTTTTTTGGCAAGGACACCTTTAGGTGGAACAGTATACTTCCAAAGTCAATGGTGATAGAACTGAATAGCGGCCCTAGGTGCCATCAGTGTAATTTATCCATTATGGAGTTTCCTGCCATTCTTTTACCTAAAGTAGTGCCTTGTGGCCCTAAAAGCACACTAGAATCACCTGGGAAGTTTTTAGAAACCACTGAAGCTTACCCCAACCAATCTACTCAGGCTCTCTGGGGCTGAGCCCAGGCACCAATAGTTTTTTAAAAGCTCCCTAGGAAGGCAGTTTGGTGGTTCCTCAAAAAACTGAATATAGAATTGCCATACGACCCAGCAATACCATTGCTAGGTATCTACTCAAAGGACTTAAGGGCAAAGACACAAACGGACATTTGCACACCAATGTTTATAGCAGCATTATTTACAATTGCAAAGAGATGGAAACAGCCAAAATGTCCATCAACAGACGAGTGGCTAAACAAACTGTGGTATATACATACAATGGAATATTATGCAGCTTTAAGACAGAATAAACTTATGAAGCATGTAATAACATGGATGGACCTAGAGAACATTATGCTGAGTGAGTCTAGCCAAAAACTAAAGGACAAATACTGTATGGTCCCACTGATGTGAACCGACATTCGAGAATAAACTTGGAATATGTCATTGGTAACAGAGACCAGCAGGAGTTAGAAACAGGGTAAGATAATGGGTAATTGGAGCTGAAGGGATACAGACTGTGCAACAGGACTAGATACAAAAACTCAGAAATGGACAGGACAATACTACCTAATTGTAATGTAATTATGTTAAAACACTGAATGAAGCTGCATCTGAGCTATAGTTTTTTTTGTTGTTGTTTGTTTGTTTGTTTGTGTTTTTTGTTTTTTTCCTTTTTCCTTTTTTATATATATATATTTTTTATTTTTTATTATTATTATTATTTTTATTTTTTTCTCTATATTATCATTCTATATTTTTTTCTGTTGTTTTGCTAGTTCTTTTCCTAAATCGATGCAAATGTACTAAGAAATGATGATCATACATCTATGTGATGATATTAAGAATTACTGATTGCATATGTAGAATGGAATGATTTCTAAATGTTGTGTTAATTTTTTTTTAATTAATAAAAAAAAAAAAGCTCCCTAGGTGATTCTAACACAGCTGAAGTTAAAACCCACTGCCATAAAAGTTTGAGAAGCCACTGACAATCATTGCCTATGTACCTTATTTCACTAGGGATTGCAAAATGGTATTTTGCTAATTCTGTCTGTCTTTGCCATGGACTAACTGGAATTCTATCAAGAAGCATTATCTTTCATTAACTAGTTTTTTACCCAAAATAAAGTTTATACAGGACAGGCAGTATAAATGCTTGCTTGCTTCTTTCTATTTATAAGCTTAGAAAATAGTGCATTTCCTTCTCCAAAGGTGACCAATAAGGGTTTTTTTTATAGTATTGTTTTGAATTCATGGATTATAAGATTACCTAAACGTCTTGAAAACGAATGAAACAGATGCCACTTTGAACTCCCTGATATTTCTCCACATGGAGCACTGATATGTTTTTCTGCCAATGTGGCAAAATTAAAAGCTAGACCTGAGGGTGCGCGGGTGGTTCAGTGGTAGAATGCTCACCTTCCATACGGAAAACCTGGGTTCGATTCCCGGACTATACACCTTAAAAAAAAGCTAGACCTAATTTTGAGTCTAAGTTCTAACACTTGCCAGCTTGGTGACCTTAGGCAAATTAATTAACCTCTTCTAGCCTGTTTCTGTATTGGTAAAATGGAAACAACAATTTTACTTAGAGTGACCAAATTGCTCTTTATGCTCCAGAACTTTCCAGGTGTTAGGACTAAAAGCCCCACACCAATTAGTCCAGAGCAAACTGGGGCAATTGGTCACACTAAGGTTGTTATTAAGTAAGAGGCTATATATAAAATGTTTGGTTATCAACAAATACAAGCTACCTTTCGGTAATCACACTTCATAATCTGGACTTCTACGCCCACCCCCACCCCAAAGTTCGGTGAGTTATTTGTTTTGGTTTGTGAAAGCTGACAAAATGCAATATACCAGAAAGGGATAGCTTTTAAAATGGAGATTTATTGGCTTACAAGTTTACAATTCTAAGGCTGTGAAAATGTCCAACTTAAGGCATCATAGGACAATATCTTCTTTGAAGACAGGTTACTGGCAAACTTGGGCTGCTCTGTCAGATAGCAAGGCACATGGTGAAATCTGCTGGTCCTCTCCTGGGTTAAGTTGCATCCAGCTTCATGCTTCATAGCTTCCTCTCCGCTTCTCTGAGGTTGTTGCTGTAGGCTTCTCTTAAAATAATCTCTTTTAGCTTCTATCTTTCTTTCTTTTATTCTCTTACAAGGTATTCCAGTAAGAGGATGAATGCCCACCTTGAATGACATGGATTACATCTCAACTGAAATAAGCTAATCAAAAGGTCCCACCTATAATAGATCTGCACCCATAGGAATGGATTAAAATAACATGACCTTTTCTGGGGTGCATACAACTTCAAACTGTCATAGTATTCTAAAGCAGGGTGGATGAGATACACCTGGTGGTCAGGGCAACAGTGCAGCAGTGTTTTTTTTCTAACCATTAGATCCTAAAATATTTTGCCTGGGAACCTTCCTTCAAAGAACAAGTCAACAACCTTCGGAAGAAAGAGATTAAGAACCTGCTGAACTTTGCTTATCTGCAGTCTGTGATCATATTCCTCTTGTACTTAACTCCGGTCCTGGTGAGTGGGAGAGGAGAGGGTGGGCTGGGTATCCTTTTTCTTCTTTAGTTTGAAGACTTAATGCTTTAGAACCAAAGTAATGACTTACACATAAAGAAATGACAAAAAATACAATACAGACAGATGTGTGTAGCTGATGTAAATGTTTTTAAGTATACAAAACTCAAAGGTCATGCAACACAAAATGATTATATAGGAATACATAACTTCCATACAATCAAAACCAAAACAGAATGAATTAGTGGTAAAAAACAAACAAACATGGTGTTTCATGTTCAATGAATGAAAATCAAAGACTAACATCGTTTATCGTAAATGAGCCCTTAGAAATCAGTAATAAAATTATTATCACTTCAAGAGAAATGAAAGCATTCCAAGAAAAATGAGAACATAGAGGAAAGTGAAACACAATAGGCTATTAATGATGTGATGGTGATCAAACTTGACATTCTTTGTAATATTGCATTGTCAAAGATTAAAAACACCGATATATAACATTTGTACATGGGTATGCTTTTGTATGTGGGTCAGCTTCTTGGAGAGGAAGGTTTGTTCTTGACAGACTGCCCAGCAAACCTAGGCTTGCCCTAGAAATCCAGGGAATTCAGCCCCCTCCCTACTGCCCAGGCTGCTATTCCTACCTGGTGCCCCACCAACTCAAGTTTTACCTTGTGCACTGACTGGTTGCCTGGCATCCTGGAGCAAGTTCTCAGCATATTCACCGTGAATGTGGCATCCAAGAATGATTTGCATAATTGGGCTTCTTGTCTTCTTGGGGAGGCAATGTGAGTCTCTAGTGGCAGGAACACTGATACAGGAGCCAAAAGACCTCAGCTCTGGTCCTAGTAATACCTGACTTTATGACCTTGTAAAATATCCCCACCTCTCCCGGATTCAGTTTTTTAATCTAATTAATATGAGGTTAGTATAATCTCTAAGGCCTCTTCAGCTCTGACATACAACGTACCTGAAATTTACCACAAGGCTTCTTGGGCCCTTTTATAAATAAATTATTTGCAACTTTGCTCCTTCCAGGTGTCTGTGATCACATTTTCAGTTTACGTCCTGGTGGATAGCAACAATATTTTGGATGCAGAAAAGGCTTTCACTTCCATCACCCTTTTCAATATGCTGCGCTTTCCCCTGGGCATGCTCCCCATGGTGATCTCCTCTATACTCCAGGTAGGTGGGAACTCGCACTGATAAATGCTCATCTATGCTTAGATTCTAGAATGACTGGCCTACCATATCCCATTTCTAGCCTCATCTGGTGAACTTTCAGTGAGAGAGACCTGTTCAGTCTCTGGAGACCAATGGTTTGACCTTAGTAAAATCATGAGCTCTCTGAGCCCCAATTTATCTGACTATAAAATGAGAATAATCATACAAATCTCCTCTATCTCACAGGGAGACAATGTGGGTGAAAGCATTTTAGTGAGATTACTATTATGAGCCCTGGTACCAGTAACACTTCTTTTTCTAAACCCTTTACCCAATGTGGTTTCTCCCACATTTTTCCAAGGCTCTTGAGATATTTATATAGCAATAGGTGAATATGGCACAAAGGGAGAAAAAAGACCCTCTCTCTGCATGATGCCATGTGATAGTAAAACCAAATGCAATTTGGGAGCCTCAACAGGTCAGAAAATGAGTTTGGAGTCCAGGGAATGAACTGGGTCCTGAGAGGTAATGTCTGGATTCTGAAAATTGTGCATAATCATTAAGAAAGATCAAGAGTAGGAGATATGCATGGATCCCAGAAGTGACTAGCTTTTGATAGCTTGGGTTATAGGAAGGACTGGGGCTTAGAAACCATCCCTCTCCTGGAGGGTGTCAAGCAAGTCTGACATATTTGGCCCGTCAAGAAACAAGTCCTTTCAGATTCAGATGGTTTATTACTTATAAAGATAACAAAAGAACAAGACCAATGGTGACAGCTCCCCACATTCCTTATCCCACAGGATCATACTGAAACAAAAGGGGCCAGATAAGAATGCAACATGGACAGGAGAGTACTTGGTTTCTCAAGAACTCATTCCGTGATGCATCTAAACAGTTTTATAGCCTGTAGTAATACTCTTAAGGAGGAGGCAAAGCAGAAAGCCTAATATTTCATTAGAACCCAGGTGGCAATGAGAAACTATCTCATGACAGCCTCCTTGGAAGATAGAGGCAGGAGAGAAACATCCTTATAGAATTTTCTCAAAATTCTCCCAAGTTCTCATATGCTAGGAGAACCATAGCATATTCTGTTAATACTTAAGTCAACTGCAATTCAACCTTTGCAGTCGTGGCTCATATGGAGCTGTGTAAGGTTGCCAAGGCACCAAGGCAAAGCCAGTACCCTAGAGAGGGTCACAGTAGTGAATTAGTTAGGATGGTGGATGGGCCCTCAAGGCACTGACTCAGTTAAAGAACAAGTCCAAATCCCAGAATTACATAGAAGTTATGGTTTTGTCTTAGAAGGCAGGCAGTAGTTTCTGGAACTGGAGCTGAAGATCAGAGAGAGATTGTAGCAGAGTTGAACCTGCTGTTTTCTGAGGGACTGAAGTGGAACATCTTAATTTCTTTCAGTCTGGGTCAGGGTGGCTCCAAGGTCTGAGGCATGACTGAGGCTGCCATGGGGATTCCATCTGTGACAAATGGCAAGTTCATGGGCAAGAAGCCTGTCAGGTTAACTACCTACTTCCACATCCATGACTGATGACACAAAGTCAAAAATCTTTTCCCTGCTTGCCCTTGTTATTGGATGTTTCATTCTTCAGATCCTTTATGTCCTTTTCTAGGCTAGTGTTTCCACAGAACGGCTAGAGAAGTACTTGGGAGGGGATGACTTGGACACATCTGCCATTCGACATGACTCCAATTTTGGTAAATGAATTAGGAAGTTGCTTCCCACACTTACAGTGGTGGCACCAGAATTATGATAAACAAGGGCTTATTAATTAGAAACTAATTAGATGGAAGAGCTAGAGGACTGATCTTGAACATAGGTTTTCATAAAAAGAAAAAACACAGTTTTTACTTAACTTATGTTTTCATTTAGAGCAGATTGCTTAGCTAGATGGCTAAGCAAAGCTGGGTTGGCTCTTCTGAGGTTAAACAGGTAGTGCAGCAAAGGGTCCAGAAAGCAATAGCTAGGATGGAGCTGAGTGTGTGGAATTGAGCAGGTAGTCTAGAATAAAACAGTGCAAAAGTCCTGGAGATTTCAAGGACTGGGGAGCATCTATGGTCAGAACCAGCTGTGGGTCTAGAGTCCAGGACGAGGAGTGGCTAGATTTATAGAAGGAAGTGGAATTCATACAAGGAGACTAGGAGCGATAAAGGGATGGGGAATGTACCCAGATAATCTGAAGGTCAGGATCTGGGCTTGGGAGCTCCTGAATCAAAAGGCCCATCCCAGGACCTTTCCTTTGCCTTCTGTTAGTATAGAAACCAGAGGTGATCTCAGGGTCTGCTGGAGAAAGCCAAGAGGGGCAAATGAGGGCTGAGAAGGGCAGATTGACATGTGGGGACTTAAATCTAATGAAAAGAGGTGGTTTTTTCTCAACAGACAAAGCTGTGCAGTTTTTTGAGGCCTCCTTTACCTGGGACCAGGATTTGGAAGCTGCAATCCGAGAGTGAGTCACCCCTCTTCCATCCTGCTGTTCCTTAGAGTTCTCCTTGCCAGTTCTGCTGATGGAAATTTCCATGTACTAGAGCACATGGGGGAAAGAGTTATATGCATGTGTTTAGTTTGCTAACAGCACAGGCTAAAGCCTGGAGGGATGCTCTCACAGTAAAGACCCTGAGCCTCTTTTCTATAACTGCATTTGTCACCCTGATTTCCTATTATGGGACTTGGCACATCTAGAAGAAGAGCCAGGAAGATGTTTGTTCTCCACAGTGGACGGAGGTAGTGCAGGGCTCACAGGGAATTCTGGTCTCTGAGTATAGTAGAGCATACACACAAGAATCTGAACCCAATTTAATTCGTTCATTCATTTACAAATAGGAAAAGATGCATAGTGGGAGCTGCCGCCTTAAGATTCAACTTCAGATCTGGAGTTTTACATCAAAATAAGCTATTCCCACACTGCATTCTGTAGGATGCCTCTTCTGCCACACAGGTGCTACTACCCTAAGCCAAGCCCTTCTTGCCCAATTGCATGTAACCTGTCCTTTAAGGACATACAATTCATCACTGAGCATGGCGTATTCTCAGAGTATACCAGGAGCCTGAGCAGTCCCACATCTTTCTCTCTCTCCTGCTGAATACACTTTATCATCTCCCTGCTACACTCTTGATTCCCCACTCTTCTCACCTATTCCTGTGGTCTTTAATATGGACCGTAGTACCCTCTCAGAAATAAGTAAAGACAGGATCGCCTGCCCTGAACGCTTCCAACCTGAAAACTTCCCTCTGTAGATATGAAACTTCACACAGCTCCTGCTTTCCTGGTACAAGTCGAGAGCTCAGTGGGAAGGGTCTGAAAAACTATGACCAATTCCCAATGTTCCTAATGCTGAGGGTTCAAATAATAGTCCTGAAGCAAAGAGTTCCCAGGAGTCTAACCCTCTGCAGACCTCTCCCCAGCCAGATACAATCAAGTCTCCAAAGAAAGGGCCAGTGAATCTGCTTTTAGCAAGTATTCCAAGTGACTCATGGAATAGCCAAATTTGGAAGCATTGTCTGGGAAACATTCCAAGATTACGCAGCTGGGCAGCGGCAGAGTTGGGACTTGAACACGTCTCCAGACTCCCATCTAGGTGCTTGTTCAATGGGACCATGGTGGCTCCAGGAGAATGTTTCCAGATGAAGCCCACATTTAGCACACAAACTTATAGATGAGTTGGATAAATTAAGGCCCACTCTCTATCCTCTTGAGCTAAAGATTAATCAAAGGAGACCTTTAGGGCCTTGTATATCCAAGGCAAATTTTCTAATACTGAGGGAAAAATCTTTCAGTACTAGATTTCGCATCAAGTCTGAGAAGTAGCTTGATCTACTCTTGAATAATGCCACATCTCTTCCAAATACCTTTCTTTTAGTGTGTCCCTGGACATAATGCCAGGCCAGTTGGTGGCTGTGGTGGGCACTGTGGGCTCTGGGAAATCCTCCTTGATGTCAGCCATGCTGGGGGAAATGGAAAATATCCACGGGCACATCATTATCAAGGTGAGCGGGAATGCAAATAAAGAAGACTTTTGATACTCAAATGTGGGCCACAGTGCTGCTTCTTATTTGGAACAGTGCCCTGAGAACCAGAATTTGATAATCCCTGCCACAGTGTTTCTCTAAGTGAAATCTCAGAAAAATCTAATAGACTAGATTCCATGTGCCATCTCAGGCTTATAGAACCAGACTCTGGGGGTAGAGTCTGTGACTTTACACTTTTAATGAGCTACCCAGGTGATTCTCATTGCTACTAAAGTTTGCAAACTTAACTAGAAATGTCTTCCTTCAAAGTGTAGGCATTTCTGCTATAACTATATGTGTTTCTGAAAACCTCAGGTTCTGAAAAATTGGATCTGAGAAGAGTTGGACTAGAGCACTTCAAACTTATATAACTTCGTAACTAGAGTTACAAAAACAAGAACAGTAACAATAAAACATGATCACTGTAAAATCCTCACTGGCATTTGCACCCAGCATCACTATTAGCCTAGGGCCCTCTCCTCCCTGGAAAGCTAGGTCATTGAAGGCATTTGCTTCCAATATAAAAGTCTGATACAAGGTGTAGACTTCATCAATTATTTTTTTAATACAGAGAAAAAAGTTTTAATCACATTTTTATTAGCACTCTCAGAGAATGAAACTTTTGAGAAATTATAGATACATTGAATCATTAATCCAAATTTTATTGTACCAAATAAAGTTTTTTCTTAATGTCTTTGTATTTTACAAAAGCTTTCTCTTTAATTATGATGCAAGTTTGCCTCTTATTGCTTTAAAACATTAACATGCTTGGAAAATTTTTAAGAACTCTTCTTCCACATTATATTAACATCATTCTTTAATTTAATAATCAATGAAGAGCTAATTTGCTTTAAATAAACAGGCACTATAGCAGAGCAGTTTCTAAAGATCTGTTTCCCTGTTCCTTTTCAGAAGCTTCTTCTTGCTAATTCATAATTGAATTCTTCCTCAGTCATTGATTGGGCTCCATCTCTCTTTGGGCATGATCTGCTTTGTGCATCATTCTGGCATTCTAATTCCCCAACCTCTCAGTTGTTTCCTAGGATGCCACTTATACCATTTCTCCTGTTAGTTTTAGCATTCTGTTGATCCTAGTATACTCATTGGGGCTTGGCTAAAACCCAGGTCTATAAAACCCAGGTCTAGAAATAGCCGTTGCATTTATCCTCTTATCTTCAGGATCATGGCTAGAACGGTATAGTAAATAAAAGGGAGATGTCAAATGGTGAATAGGCTACTGAATCATTCCTCCTAGTCAGTAACAATAAGTACATTTATAAATACCAGATGTTCAGGCAGCTGGACATACTTGCTTCAAATCTAAACTCCTTTTGGTCCTCCTCCCTCCTGCCACCTCATTCTTCGAACTGTATGTCTGGAGGTGCTCCCGTCATGTGGTCTAATTCTTTCCCATCTAGGGCACAATCGCGTACGTCCCACAGCAGTCCTGGATCCAGAATGGCACCATCAAGGACAACATCCTTTTTGGATCAGAGTACGATGAAAAGAAGTACCAGCAAGTTCTGGAGGCCTGTGCCCTCCTCCCAGACTTGGACATACTGCCTGGAAGAGACCTGTCTGAGATTGGAGAGAAGGTATTTGAAGGGTGAAGAAATATTGAAGAAAAAGTAAGGATGGTGAAAAAGCATATGGGAGTAAAGTAATTGACCAATTTTAGTAGTTATGTTTGAAACAAATACCAGAGCGTATGTTTGCACTAATTGGCCACAATATTTTGTACAAATCACTTAGATATTTTAAGCTTTGTACTTGGAAGTGAATATAGAAATGATACATTCTAAATTAAAGGTGATAAGGTTAAGGACCAGAGAGGGTAAGTTACCTGTGACTGGCCCAACCTTGACTTCACATGTCAAGGAGCAGTAGTGGGTTCTAGTGATCTGCTTCAATCTTATTTTTTTTGCATGGGCATGCACCGGGAATCAAACCCGGGTCTCCAGCATGGCAGGCAAGAACTCTACCTGCTGAGCCACCGTGGCCCACCCTGCTTTGATCATTTTGAAAATTGTTGTAAACTGTTTTCTCATGTTATTAAATAGTTTTCTTAAAAATAGATTTTAATGGCTATGTTGTATTCCATTATGTGGGTATGGCATAGTTTGTTTAGAAGTCTCTGATCACATGAGATGTTATACATCTCATGTTTTCATCCTCTTTTCCCATTACTAAAAATGAATATAGCAGTCATTTAGGGACAAGAAACTTAAGATATTTGAAGACTAGTAAAGATACAGCTCTTGACTGATTTTGTTCACTAATTCAACCCATATTTATTGAGCACCTACTGTGTACTAGGCACTATTTTAAGTGTAGGTTTACCTCCATAAATAATGTAGAGAAAGTCTCTGCCCTGATGCAGCTCTAAATTCTCTGAGGTGGGGTTAAGGGACAACAAATATAATAAGTAACCAAATCTAATTATAGAAAATGGTAAGTTTGGAACAATCTTAATTATTGGGCTTAAAGTTATTTATTTGTATAAAGGAACCTGGAGGGTTCTTAAACCCTGGATACCCTATTGAGGCGAATTTCTTCCTTACCCTCTTTTATTATCCTCTGTAGAGGTGGGCTAGGAAGTAGGGCTTAATGAAAATTATTTTCTTCTTCAGGGTATAAATCTCAGTGGGGGTCAGAAGCAGCGGATCAGCCTGGCCAGAGCTACGTATCAAAATTCAGACATCTATATTCTGGATGACCCCCTGTCAGCCGTGGATGCTCATGTAGGAAAACATATTTTCAATAAGGTCTTGGGCCCCAGTGGCCTATTGAAAGGCAAGGTGAGAAATTATTTAAAGTGAAGAAGACATGGGGGGATGAGGGGAAACACATCTCCTAAGAGAGCTGTTACCCTAGAGCAAGTTTCCTTATTTACCTGCACCCTAGGCTTCTGAGGAGATAATGTCAGATTGGTCTCCCAGGTGACTGTCCAGATCATAGAGGCTCCTATCTTGAGGCTCTGCCTTATGCCAGAAGTCACAAATTTAAGCCTTGTTCTGTGGTTCCTACATTGAGCCTCTTAGGATGATTGATTATGATAAAAAGTACTTTGGGATCCAACAACTCACCTTGCTGATCAACAAAGATCATCCTGCAGGTAGAGCTTGCAACTCTTGCAGGGTGTGAGAACACAGTGCTCGGAAAGGATTGCTCAACCTGAAAATAGAAATAATCCCTGACATTTATTGAGTGTTCACTGTGTCCCTGGCCTGTACTAAACATTTTATATGCATTGTCTCATTTGATTCATTCAATGCCCTCTGAGATAGTATCGATAAAGTGGCCAAAGCAAGTCACTAGGGCTGGTCATAAGAGACTAGGCTTTCCTCACCATGGGCAAGTTTGCCCATTTGTCCTGACATGATGGGCTGACAGAGCCTCTCTAGAGTTTGAACATACCCTTCACCAGAAGCAAGAGTAGGGCTGTTGATAGTAGCATCTTCCTTCACATTGGATAGTAAAACTCGAATTGTATTTCACATGTTTCTTTCAAGATTTCTTGAATGCTGTCAGTCATAGGATAAGACCTGGACTGCTGTCCCACTGAGGCCCTCTGTCTCTCTTGTGGATCAGTGGGTCTACTGGAACTCACTCTTCCACCTATTCCTGGTCCTGGTTTCTCTCCTTAAAGCCTTCTTGGCTCCATTCATTCATGAACTGAATACCTAACTTATACTGGGTTTGCTTCAAAGACTGGGCATGTACAGATAAAAAGATCTGTTCCCTGCTCTCAAGTAAATTGCAATCTAATGGAAAGACATGCTGAAAATCAAATGATGATAAATAAGAATTGATTTAATGACAGTCTATAAAATATATAATGGAGACATTGTAGGAATACATGAGTTTTGCTTGGGGCATCAGGAAAGTCTCCTAGAAAAACTGGCTTTGAACTAAAACATGAAAGATGAGTATCTCCTGGGAATTCCAGATAAGTGGTACCTAGTCTCTGTGGAACTATGAATTAGATGGCAGAGGCAGTAGATTTAGGTTATCTCTCCAGTGGCCCAACTCAATTTTATACCCACTATCTGAAACTCATTACCAGCCCATGGGTGTTTTTCTTTGAATGGAGTTCTTGTCTCAGGAGCCAATATGGCTCAAAAATAAACAGGAACACAAGGGACACCAAGTCTCCTGCACCAGGGAAAACCTAGTCTAAAGATAAAGTTTCTTGCCCTACAATATTTCTTACATGCTGAAAAAATCTGGGCACTTCTTGTTAGTTCACTTGGTTAGTTGGCTAGTGAAAGGAACAGTTAACTAGCGGATTTCATATGCATTGGTTATATTGATAGGCCTTGATCTCAAGTGACATTTTGAAGCCCAACCTTTGACTACCCAGGGAATTGTAGGAGAATGTGTATAGTGAAAGCCTCATTGTCAATAGAGAAACACAACTGTGAGTATGTCCACGATGACAGGAGTCTCACCTTACACATAGGTTGGGTTCTTAAAATGAAGTACTGGGAAGGAAAAAGAAAGTCAAAACTAAATATAAAAAATAAAAAGTCAGGTGGTCAGGGCCACATTTTGAAGCAAAGCCTTAGAATGAATTGAGGTATGCTTTTTCCCTTTTTAGCATAAGCCAGGAAAGATGGTGGACATAGTGTATTCAATAAGGTATTCAACACAACTTACTGTTATTTTTACAGACTCGACTCTTAGTTACACATAGCATTCACTTTCTTCCCCAAGTGGATGAGATTGTGGTTCTGGGGAATGGCACCGTGTTGGAGAAGGGGTCCTACAGTGCTCTGCTGGCAAAGAAAGGAGTGTTTGCTAAGAATCTGAAGACATACGCAAAGCAGAATGGTCCTGAAGGGGAGGCCACAGGTATGTAATGTGGATCGGAACAGAATAGAACCTGGAACATGGGAAGGAGAAAGAATGGTGGACTACCCCCTGAAGTGTTTAGTATCCAGTGAATTGAATTTGTAAGTGAATTACCCAGAGATGCAAGCTCAGCTTTTCCTGTGTTCTGTATCTCTCTAAAGGAGCACAGACATAGAAAACTAGGTCAAACTGGTAGCTCAGCCAGTTCTTCTCGTTTCTGACATGCAAAGGACCCTCTTTAGAAGGGTATGACTGGAGGTTTAGGGATGTTTCGGTTTGCTAAAGCTGCCAGAATGCAAAAGACCAGAAATGGTTTGGTTTTTACAAAGGGATTTATTAAGTTACAAGTTACAATTCTAAGGATGTGAAAATGTCCAAATTAACACTAACAAGAGGATACCTTCTGGGAGGAAAGGCAGCTGGCATCTGAGTTTCTTCTGTCACATGGGAAGGCACATGGCAGCATCTGCTGTCCTTCTGTCCCACTTTCTGGTTGCAAATGGCTCTCTCAGCTCTGTGGGTCCTTCTTGCTTCTTCCTAGGGTATGTTATTTCTGAGCTTATCTTGGCTCTCTCATAAAGGGCTCCAGGAAAAGATTAAGACCCACCTTGAATGGATGGGGTCACATCTCCATTGAAACAACCTAATCGAAAGGTCTACCCAACAATAGATCTGCCCCAAAGATTGGTTTAAAATAACATAGGCTTTTCTGGGGTACATAACAGATTCAAAACCTGCATAGGGGGTGAGTAAATCTTGCAGAAGGAATACTAGTGGCAAGAAGGGTGTTTTTTTAAAGATGCCCTGCTTCTCTTTTTTTTTTTTTTTTTTTCCTAATTAAATATTTTAATATGGATAAATTCTACCTATCAGGTTAATTATTCTAACTGTAGCAAGCATAATTCATTTAGCTCATCCTGACATAGGTTCCTGGGCCAGTCTTCTCAAGAATTTGTTTCATCATAAAGTGCCCTGCTTCTCTTGATTCAAGCTACCACCCTACCTCACCTCCCCAAATCCATTAAAAACATGTCCTGCACAGATTCATAGGTTGGCACTAACAGTGTACTGCTAAATTCTTGATATTCTCTAACAATGGGATCTTGATTAGTACTCCAAAAACCCTTGGATGTTCTGAACTAGAAAAATCATGGTAGCTACAAAGTCTTCCAGTATATCAAAGGAAAATTACCTAATACCATTATATTATATTCCTTAACTAGCTCCAAACAGCAAAGGAACCCTGTTTACTGTGACCTTTCTTAGAAACCTGCTGACAGTAGTCCTGTGTGAACAGTTCTGGGTGTCAGCTTCAGGTTGTGGTCACCAACAGGAGGTCAGGACTGAGAAAGCAAAATCTGGAAGGTGCAAGGGAATTACAGGGAGTAGCTGCAGCATCTACAAGAGGCAACATATTCAGGCTGTGAATTCAGAATTTGTGATGGTTTTAAAAACCACCCTGTGGAATACAAGAGGCTGAAAGAAAAATCCTAATCCAGAAAGTCTATAAACATGGGCGGGACAGAGAAGGAAGAAAGAACAGGAAGGTATAGGTGACAAGGATTGGAAACCAGGCCAGGGGGCACCAACAAAAAGGAAGGAGTTGGTTAGCAATTAGGAAAATACATATTGAAACTGCAGTGAAATACCACTTCATATCTGCTAGGATGGTTATCATTAAAAGTAAAAAGGGAAATAAGTTTTAGTAAGGATGCAGAGAAATGGGGACTCGAGTGCATTGCTGGTGGGAATATAAAATGGTTCAACTGCTGTGGCGGATTGATAGTTCCTCAAAGGTTAAACTTAGAATTACCATGTGACCCAGCAATTCCACTCAAAGAAATGAAAGCAGGGATTCCAACAGGTGTTTGTATACCAATGTTCATAACAGCATTATTCATAATAACCAAAAGATGAGAACAACCCAAGTGTCCATCAATAGGGGAATGGATAACTAAAATGTAGCACATGCATTCAATGGAATACTATTAAGCCATAAAAAAGAATGAAAATCAGATGCATCTACAACATGAATGAACCTTGAAAATACTATGCTCAATGAAATAAGCCAGACACAAAAGCACATATATTGCATGATTCCATTTTTATAAAAATCTAGAATAAGATATTTTCCAGAAACTATCTGGAAAATAACCTCACAGAGCCAGGATATAACTTTCTTTGTTCTCCTGTACTTCTCTGCATTTCACCATCCTTTGGTCTGAACCCAGACCAATTTGCTAGAATAAGCAAATTTATGGAGACAGAAAGTAGATTAAAGCTTACCAGGGACTGGAGATGGAGGAATGGTAAGTTATTTTTTAACGGTGAAGCATTTCTGTTTGAGGTGATGAAAAAGTTTTGTAAATGGACAATATTGATGTAGCACAACATTGAAATGTAATTAATGCCACTGAATTGTACACTTAAATGGTTGAAATGGCAATTTTATGATATACGCATATGTTACTACAATAAAAAAAAAAGAGAGGAAGAAAAAGGAAGGATGGAAGGAAAGAAAAAGGAAGAGTGTGAAAGAGAGAGGGAGAGAGGGTAGGAGGGAAAGAGGGAGGAAGGAAGGAAAAAGAGAGCCCTTTTCTTCAACCTTTATGACTAGAGGTATTGGCCTGGGGAAAACAAAAGCACCTGTCAGAGTGGGACGTGATGCTCCCAAGCAAAGGGCAGTGTCTGATGCCAGATCCTTGTGAGTTACTGTTCTGTCGATCTCATCAGTATGAGCAGATTTTTTAAATGTTTATTGTAAACATATTTTTCTGATTTGCCTGGATCAGAGTTTCTGGATTCGGTTATAACCACCTGTGTGTGGACAGCCCTCTTTGAAGAACCTATCTTTTATGTACAGAGGATAGTTTACAAAACAGTCCAGTAAGCTCTTGATCTAGTGAATATTAATAGGCAATTGATATGCAGTTATGTATGGTATGCTGTTGTGTTGGTTCTGGGACTGAGGATACAGACCAAAGGATTGTGAAATGCAGAGAAGTGCAGGAGAATAAAGAGAGTTGTATCCTGGTTCTTTGAGGTTATTTTCCAGATAGTTTGCCTTGGTACCTACTGCTAGTGAACATTCAATATATCTTTATCACATACACAGTCATGCATATACTTAGATTCATTTACCTATTAATTCATCCACAAATAATTTGTTGTCTACTGTGTGTAGGATTGGGTCATCATTTTTTGCATCAGGCTATGAATTGCTAGGTTTGTTGAGATAAAAATCACCCTTTTAAATATTTCAATTCAGTGGTTTTTAGTATATTCACGAAACTGTGCAATTATCACCACTATATAATTCCATATACTATGTAATGCCATAGTTTTTCGTCACCCCAAAATAAATCCCATACACATCAATAGTCACTCCCACTCTCTGTATGTGAGTCCCGTAACAGATATACTTTGGATGTTATGTGTAAGTTCTTCAGATCATAAAATTGCAAATAGATAGCCAGACAACTGAGAATGCATGAAAGGACAGTTTCATTAGATCAAAGGGCCTGGAGGGGGAGAGGGGAGAATGAGAGTGGCAGAGGGGCCTAGGACTTACTAAGTTAGTCTTCTGCAAGTGTCAGTAGAAATGGGGAAGGAGAAGTACGTGGGTCTTTGAACATACTTATAATAGCTCATTTAAAGTATTTGTCTAGTAAGTACCATGTCTGCAATTCCTCAAGGATTGTTACTGTTGATTGCCTATTTCCTGTATATGGGCCCATACTTTTCTGCATGTTTGCATGTCTGTATTAGTCAGGATTCTCTTGAGAAACAGAACCAATATGATATATCTATAAATATGAGATTTATAAAAGTATCCCAATAAACCGTGGGGGTGTAAGAGTCTGTAGGGCAGGCCATGGGTTGGCAGCTCCAGTGAAGATCCTTAATGAACTCCCAGGAGAGGCTGGATGGTTGTAGTGGAAAGAGAGATAGTCTCTTCTGAATCCTCCTTAAAAGCTTTTGGGTGATTAGATTAAGTGTTGCTCATTGCAGAAGACACACTCCCCTTAGCTGACTGCAGATGTTATCAGCCATGGATATAGCCAATGTGCTCATGGTTTGAGTCCATGAAATGTCCTCACAGCAACAGGTAGGCCACCTGGCCAAGTTGACCCATGTTTAACAATTATTTAACATCGTAGCTGGTGTCATTGAGACCATCACAATGTTTCAAAATTTTTCATTGAAAACTGGACATTTTAAATAATATAACAACTCTAGAAAATGATTCCCCTTCTCCCCTCCCCAGGGTTTTAGGTTGTTGTTATTGTTGGTGTTTGTTGGTTTAGTTTCCTGAGCTAATTCTGTTAAGTATATATTCTTTTCTATGTGTGGTCACTGGATTCTCTGCTTAGTTAGCTTAGTGGTCAACTAATGATTAAACAGAGATTTCATTAAATGCCTTGAACCAATAAATTTCTCAGTCTTTGCTGGGAGGCTCTGTATGCAATTTACTACTCTGAAAGGGCCTTGGCCTCCACTTCTGCTCGCACAGAGCTATAAGATCGCCAGAAGGGAAGGATTAGGGCTTTTTCAAGTCCTTCCTAGCCTTATGCACAGTCCTGTACAAGTGTGTGGCATTTTAGATCACCAGGAATATGTTGCAGATTACCAAAGCCCACTATGGACACATTCCCCAGACTCTCCTTTTAAGTATTTTGGTCAGCTTCTTATTTGCCCCAACTTTTATAACTACCTTAAACAGCTATGATGTTGAACAACTGCTGCTTATTTTTGATAAATGCCCAGAGGGAAAGGCTGTTAGCAGTGTGTGATCTCTTAATCAGGTCAAATAAAGACAGGCCCTTTGAATGGGGGTCTCTAGGGAACTTCCAGACAGGTCAAATCATAATAATTCTCCAGGGATGGGATTCTTAGGAGTGTTCCCCTCAAGTTAGCTACTAGGCTGCTGGTTTTCATAGTGACCATGATTGTGAGGTTATTGGTTTTCCAGGCTACTGCAGAGCTGGGGAAAGGGCGGACAGGGGTGTGAATAGGGTAAGCAAAGTGTACTTTCTTACCAGAATTTAGGCATTTTCTTGAACAAATGCTTCCTGGATCGTTGCAAGCCTTTGATAATTTCCAAGTTCTTAAGAAGTTGATTTTGATAATCTTTGAGAGTGGTCTCATTGCTTTCATGGAGGAACAGATTTTTGGGAGTCTTATTCCACCATTCCCACTGATATCCAAGCTGCATTTTACATTTTATGTTCAGGGTATGCTTTCAAGTGCTTTAAATTCATAAAAGTTTGTCAAAATTATTTGAATTTCAAGAAGAGTATTTTCAACGTACACTCATTTAGTCAACCCTGGGAATGGTGACCCTTCTGATTGTCTACCATAACCTTTAAAAGTTCTTTCCTACTCCAAAAGCAATTGAGTAGGACACTGACTGAAGTCCCTTGGAGTATTTTTTTCCATTTTGATTATTTTTTCTTCTGGCAGAATATTCACCCATCTCTCATTTATCCTGGTGTATCTCAACAAAAGATGTACTAATAACTAGCATTTCTTGAGTTAGAGGCAAGTCTAGTGTATATTTGATATTCCTTGCTAAAGTCAGAAATATCAGAGAAGGCGTCCCTCTCCTTGTTTATAGGTCTGTGAGAACTCAGTGCAGTGATTTTCCTAATCTCTAATGTGTTTCCCTAGTCAATGATGACAGTGAAGAAGATGACTATGGGCTAATGCCCAGTGTGGAGGAAATCCCTGATGATGTGACCTCCTTGAACATGAGAAGAGAAAACAGTCTTCAACGAACACTCAGTCACAGGTTGGTCACCTACTCAGCTGACAGCACTCATCACTTACATATTTCCACCTGATCTTTCTCTTTTCGGCATGGGCTTTTCCTGAGGGGTGGATGCCATGGATCTTGTCAGCTCTTCCTTTGTTTCCTTGTGCGGGTGTCGGTTTTCCCCATCTGCTCTGAAATACACTTTGATATAAGCAGAGTGGTTGTGACATCTGCCTATGAGGAGACCTTAGAAAGCATCTGCATGCTCAGGAAGGATTTTTTTCCTCTCCATCTCTCGGTTCTAGGTCCAACAGCAGGCATCCGAAGTCCCTGAAAAACTCCTTGAAAACTCGAAGTGTGAGGCCAAAGCTGCAAGAGGAGGGAGAACTAGTGAAGGGACAAAAATTAATTAAGTCGGAATTCATGGAAACTGGAAAGGTGAACATCACAGTAAAAAGCTAATGCTAGAGGTGATATAGGGCTTGGGATCTGAAAATGTAAATTTAGATGAAACCTGAATACTCTGTACAGGAGGGATATGTCCTATATCCTTTGCAAATCTTCAAATTCATCATTGGAATGTCAGTAGATGCTCTGAGCTTTTATCAAATCATATTTCCATGAAAAACTACGTTTCCCATAAATATCCTCACTCCATACTTGACAAGTGTTTGACCCCATTCTGATATGAAGAACAACAAAACTGCTTTGATAAATATTTCTGAGAGTTAGGGAACCTGATTATATCAGTCTCAGGGCACATAATTCAAATTAAGAAGATTTAAACCACAAATTCCAAGTTCTGCTATATATCCCTTCTGCCCCACTCTGTTTCTTTATCTTCCCCTTTCTTAATTTCCTCTAGAAGCCCACTGCTTACTTGATGGCTATTTACCTGATTGTACTCTAACACTGATCTATTATCCTGACCCAGTGCAGAAATGGTGACCACAGACAACCAAATTTTGTTGTCTAGTTTTCCAGAAGACTTGTACTTCCCCTTCTGATTGATGTTCTAGGAAATTCCTCACAAAAATCTTGTAAGAGTTCCACTAATCTTGAGGTGGGGCTTTGCAGGTCAAGTTCTCCATCTATCTGAAGTACCTACAAGCAATAGGATGGTGTTCAATATTTGCCATCATCTTTGCCTACATGATGAATTCTGTGTTTTTTATTGGATCCAACCTCTGGCTCAGTGCTTGGACCAGTGACTCTAAGACTTTCAATGGCACCAACTATCCAACCTCTCAGAGGGACATGAGAATCGGAGTCTACGGAGCTCTGGGATTAGCACAAGGTATACCTGATGGCTACAACAGCCACCTCTATGTACTCTGTCTGGGCCCTGGACTTTACCTGGACATGGGCAAACATTTGCCATTATGTCCTTAACCCAAATCTTCAAGTATCCCTGTGCATGGTACTGACAGAATTGATTCCATTTCTAGGTTTATCTGTGTTCATAGCAAATCTCCTCTCTGCCCGTGGTACCCTCCATGCAGCAGATATCCTGCACAGAAAACTGCTGAACAATATCCTTCGAGCACCCATGAGATTTTTTGATACAACACCCATAGGACGGATTGTGAACAGGTTTTCTGGTGTAAGTATCCCAAAGGCTATAATTTGGTGTATTTATGGGCTGAGAATCTTTCTATTTCTGACAGGGAAGGAATTCTCATCACACCCTAGGTAAAACTGTATGGTTCCAGTTCTTTTGTCCACTCGGCAAGCAAATATTTTGAGGTATTTCCTGTGAGGTCCTGGGAGATATAGGGATGAACAGCTTTCCCTTTCAAGGAGCTGACAGTCTTGTAAGGAAGACAGCTAAGGACATGAAGGGTTATGATAGAATATGGTAAAAGGTTCTAAAACTTTGCATCCACTGCAGTTTCTGGAAACCTTGGCATTCATTCAACATTTATTATGCACCGTCTATGAGCCAAGTACTATACTAGATGCAGGGGTACATAATAAATGTTAAAAACATAGATGGCCCTCTTCTAAGGGCCACACCTAACTCATCGACTCTTAAAGCATTTGAGATGGAAGTTTCAGGAACAGAGGCAAAGACAGATGATTCTGAGCAATACTCAACTTATATTGGCAGTTTTCAGCCCTTTGCATGGAGGGAGGAGTCACATTTTTAAAAATGTCTGAGCAGTTCTCAACCCTTATTTCTTTGGGCTTGGGGAAGACAGAAAGGCTAGCCTGAAATCAGGTTCTGGAGGCATAATAATTGCTTCAAAAGAAGGTAAGTGACTGGTCCCCATTTATCATCTTCCACTGAGGCAGAAGTGATGTACTATGATGTCATTGCAGGCGAGTTCAAATGTACTCTCAGCAATTTAATAGCACACAATTTTGGATGGGGCTGTCTCTCAAAGGACTTTTGCAAAGATTGCAATCTTTTTCCATGTTGTAATAATTGCTGCACAAAAAGCAACATTATACTTGTGGCCACTTAATTTAGAGGCTTGAAAACATGGACAACACAGACTTCAGTGACATAAAAACAGAATTTATTAAGAAAGTAATAAAAAGATTGTTAGAAATAAGGCATAGTTACATCACCAGGCAGGACAGCACTAACACTCAAAGAGGAGCACCGGGGAATCCTGGAGATAGCATTCAGGGTCCAACTGGGAAAGTCCTGAGCAAAATGTCCTTCTCTCAGATGAGATTCTAATTTCTATTTCATGCTCAGGGGCTTAAATACTATTTTGGAACAAGGGTGGCCAATTGCCAATGTCCTATGTGACTGTTCTCCAGTACTCAATCCCAGGGAGGTGACTAGGCTCCCAAGGATATTTCTTAGAATCTAAACATCTTTATCTCCCCTTCTGGGAGAAGAACTGATTCTCCAAGAAGGAATGTGCATAAACAACCTCTGATCACAAAGTTACAAAGGTAGACATGGAAGATTCTTCCCTTTTCAACCCTTCATACATATAATTAATTAATCTTCTGGAAAATTGAACACAAGAGGTCTTCTGTGAGTTACTTAGGAAGATGGACAACAGTAATAATTTGCTAATTGCCTTTGTATCCCGTGAAAAAGGAAACTGTCTTTAATTATATAGTGAGTCTTGGTGTGGGATATGGCCCAAGCCTACAAAGAAGAGTTTGATCTAGGGTCTTCTAGAACCAGTGTTTGGCCCTTAAAAGTAGATTGAGGAAGAGGTGGAGGAAAGAAAGAGGGAGAATCTGTGCCAAGCAAAGATTAAAATTTATCTGCATAGAACTGGTAGCTGATAAGGATTTCTTTTTTCTGTAATACAGTGCTTACATGTATTTGCATTCTACTACAGTCAGTGGTTTAACTTAGGTTTCACTGTTTATGTTGTGCAGTTCCATGGATTTTTTTTTAAATGTATTCTAGTAACATATAGACAACCTAAAAATTCTCCCTTTAACCACATTCAAATATATAACAGTGCTGCTAGTTACATTCACAGTGCTGTGTTATATCACCACCTCCATATCCAGAAATTTTCCATCATCTCAAATAGAAACTGTATATTTTAGGCCTTAACTCCCTGTTACCTACTTCCATCCCATCCCCTGGTAACCTATATGCCAGATTCTGACTAAATGAGTTTGCTTATTCTAATTATTTTGATATGAGATCATACAGTTTGTTCCTTTAGTGTATGGTTATTTCACAAAACACATCTTGGGTTCATCCATGTGGTCATATATATATGACTTCAGTCCCTTTTATGACAGAATAATATTCCATTGTATGTGTATACCACATTTTGTTTATCCATTCATTGGTTGATGGACATATGTAGCTGCCATCTTTTGGCAATTGTGAATAATGACGCTATGAACATTGGTGTACAAATATCTGTTCGAGTCCCTGCTTTAAATTCTTTGGGGTATATACCTAGTAAGTAGGATTGCTGAGTTATATGGTAACTCTGTACTTTTTGAGGACCCTCCAAATTATCTTCCACAGCAGTTGTACCAGTTTACATTCCCACCAGCAATTAACGAGTGTTCTGATTTCTCCACATCCTCTCCAACATTTGTAAATTTCTATATTTCTAATAGTAGCCATTTCTAGTGGGTATGAAATGGTATCTCATTATGGTTTTGATTTGCATTTCCTGATGGCTAATGATGCTGAGCATCTTTTCATGTACTTTCAACCATTTGTATATCTTCTTTGGAGAAATGTTTACTCAAGTCCTCTGCCCATTTTTAATTGGGTTATTTGTCTTTTTGTTGTTAGGTTGAAGGATATCTTCATATATTCTAAATATTAGACCCTTATTAGATATGTGGCTTCCAAATATTTCCCACATTGTGTAGACTGTCATTTTACTTTCATGATAAAGTCCTCTGATGCACAGAAGATTTTAATTTTGATGAGATCTCATTTATCTATTTTTTCTTTTGATGTTTGTGCTTTGGTATAAAGTCTAAGAAACCATTGCCTGTCACAAGATCCTGAAGTTGTTTCCCTACATTTTCTCCTAGGAGTTTTATAGTTCTGTTTTTTATATTTAAATCTTTGATCTATTTTGAGTTTATTTTTATGTATGGTGTGAGGTAGGGGTCCACCTCATTTTTTGCAAATGGAGATCTGGTTTTCCTATCACCATTTGTTGATGAGACTGTTCTTTCCCAACTGAGTGTCCTTAGTCCTTTGTAAAAAATCATTTGGCCATAAATATGAGGATTGATTTCTGAATTCTCTATTTGATTCCATTGATCTATCCTCATAAAGGCCTTGATTACTGTGGCTTTGTAATAATTTTTAAGGTCAGAAAGTGTGAGCCCTCTAACTTCATTCTTCTTTTTCAAGATGGCTTTGGCTATTCGGGGCCCCTTACCCTTCTATATAAATTTGATGATTGGCTTCTTCATTTCTGCAAAGAAGGTTGTTGGAATTTTTATTGAGACTGTGTTGAATCTGTAAGTTGCCTTGAGTAGGAATGACATCTTAATATTTATTTTCCCAATCCATGAACACAGAATGTTCTTTCATATTTTTAGGTCTTCTTTGTTGTCCTTTAGCAATGTTTTATAGTTTTCTGTGTACAAGTACTTTACATCCTTTGTTAGATTTATTCCTAGATATTTGATTCTTTTAGTTCCTATTATAAATGGAAAGTTTTCTTGATTTCTTCCTCAGATTGTTTATTGTTAGTGAATAGAAACACTACTGACTTTGGGGTATTGCTCTTGTACCACCACTTTTTTGAATGCATTTACTAGCTCTAGGAGCGCTAGGAGCTTTGTGCAGACTGTTTTCTGTATATAATATCATGTCATCTGCAAATAGGGCAAATTTTACTTTCTCCTTTCTAATTTGGATGCCTTTTGTTTATTTTCCTTGCCTAATTGCTCTTGCTGGTACTTTCAGTATAATGTTGAATGACAGTGGTCACAGTGGGTCCTTGTTCTGTTCCTAATCTTAAGAGGGAATGGTTTCATTTTTTTCACCATTAAATGCGATGTTAGCTGAAGATTTTTCTTACATGCCCTTTATAATGTTGAAGAAGTTTTCCCTCTATTCCAGTTTTCTAAGTGTTTTTATCGGGGGGGGGGGGTGGATTTTGTCAAATGCCTTTTTCTGCATCAATTGAGATGATCATGTGGGTTTTGTCCTTCATTCTGCTACTGTGCTGTATTACTTTAATTGATTTTCTTATGTTGAACCATACTTGTGTACCTGGGATAAATCCCACTTCAAAATGGTGTATAATTCTTTTAATGGGCTATTGAGTTCTGTTTCTAAGTATTTATTGAGGATTTTTACCTCTATATTCATAGGAGAGATTAGTCTATCATTTTCCACTTTTGTGGTATCCTTGTCTGGCTTTGGTATGAGGGTGGTGTTGGCCTAATAGAATGAATTAGAAGGGTTCCCTCTCTTCATTGTTTCAGAAAAATTTGAGCAGAATTCATGTTCATTTCTTCTTGGACTGTTTGGCAAAATTCCCTTGTGAAGCCATCTGGTCCTGGGATTTTCTATATTAGGAGATTTTTTATTACTGATTCAATCTCTTACTAATAATTAGTTTGTTGAGATCTTCTATTTCTTCTTGAGGCAGTCTAAGTAGTTTGTGTGATTTTAGGAATTTGTCAATATCATCTAGGTTATCTAATTTGTTGGCTTACAGTTGTTCATAATATCCTCTTACAGTTCTTTTTATTTCAGTGGAGCCAGTAATAATGTCCCCTTTTTCATTTCTGATTTTAGTTATTTGTGTTCTCTCTCTTTTTCCTTCATTAGATTAGCTGAGGGTGTATCAATTAAAATTTTTTTTCAAAGAACCAACTTTTTGGTTTTGTTGATACTTTCCATAGCTTTTAATTCTCTATTTAATTTATTACTATTCCAATCTTTGTTATTTCCTTCCTTCTGCTTGCTTTCCTTTCTCTGTAATTGATTCCTAGCTTCATTCCACTGTGGTCAAAGAAGAAACATTGTATGATTTCAATGTTTTTTAATTTTTGAGATTTGTTTTGTGATCTGATATATGGTCTCTCCCAGAGAGTGAGTGATCCACGTGCACTTGAGAAGAATATGTATTCTGTTGTTTTTGGGTGATTGTTGTATATATGTCTGTTAGGTCTAGTTGATTTAGAGTATCATTCAAGTGTTCTATTTCTTTATTGATCTTCTGTGTAGATGTTCTATCCATTATTGAAAATGTGTTAAAACCTCCAACTATTAATGTAGAACCATCGATTACTTCCATCAAATCTGTCGGTATTTACTTCATATATTTTGGGGTTTTGCTGTTAGTTATGTGTGTATATATACATATATAATATAATATAATATAATATAATATAATATAATATAATATAATATAATATAATATATAGCCCCCTTTATCACTATATAATACCATCTTTGTCCCTCCTAACAGTTTTTTTATCATTTTTTAATCTTTCAATGCAATTTTACTTTTATATATGCACCATAAAATCCATCCAAAGATTACAATCAGTGGCTCACAGTAGCATCATATAGTTATGCATTTATCACCACATTCAATTTTAAAATATTTGCATTACTCCAAAAAAAGAAATAAAAATTAAAAATAACCCCCCAAACATTCCATACCCTTATCCCCCACTGTTATTATTAATTTTTTAATCTTTATTTTATTACTCATCTGTCTATATACTATATAAATAAAAGGAGTGTCAGTCACAAGGTTTTACAATCACATGGTCACACAATAAAATCTATATAGTCACACAATCATTATCCAAGATCAAAGCTACTGGATTACAGTTCAAGAATTTCAGGTATTTCCTTCCAGCTATTCTAATACACTAGAAACTAAAAATAAATATCTAGTATATAAATATATATTGGTTCACTAATCATAATCATTTGTTAAATCCTAACTTCTTACTTACAGCTCCTCCCTCTAATTTGATCGTTTTTCTTAATCTTCAGGGATATTTGGACAATGACCATTTTAACTTCTTCATGCTGGAAAAGGATGTTAACCTTATGGGGTAGAAGAGTGAAACTGGTTGATATTCTCAGAAAGACTATAACCTCTGGGTTTCAGGTCTTATCTGGAATAGGAACAATCTGAAGGCCTTAAGTTTCGGAAAAAATAAACTAACTAAGAAAAATTTTTATGGAGTCTTATTAGGTAGAGCCCAGGGTATTCTTTAGGCTTTTCAGGAATACCGTTGGTTGGGGCTTGGCATACTGTAACGATTTAGCAATATCTGGCTGAAGATGTAAGAGTCACGCGTGGAATAACCTCTCGATTCTATTTGATATCTCTTAGCCACTGAACCTTTATTTTGTTTCATTTCTTTTCTCCCTTTTGGTCAAGTAGGTATTCTTTGTGTGTGTGTGTGTTTTAAAAATTTATTTCTTTTTTATTGTGAAGAATAACATATATACAAAAAAAGAATAAACTTCAAAGCACGCCACAACAATTGGTTATAGAACAGATTTCAGAGTTTGATATGGGTTACAGTTCTACAACCTCAGGTTTTTCCTTTTAGGTGCTCCAAGACACTGGAGAGTAAAAGAAATATCAATATAATGATTCAGCAATCATACTCATCTGTTAAAACCTATTTCTCTGTTATAACTCCACTTTCTCCTTTGATCTTTCTCCCAATCTTTAGGAGTATTTGGACTATGCCTATTCCAACTTTTTCATATTGAAAACGGCTGTCAATAATATGGTATGGGGGTGGAACTAGTTGATGTTCTCAAGAGGCTGGTCCCTCTGGGTTTCAGGACTTATCTGGCCTAGGAACCCATCTGGAAGTTTTAGATTTCTGGAAAGTAATCATCGTGTATGGAACCTTTGTAGAATTTCAGATAGAGCACTAAGTGTTCTTTAGGGTTGGCAGGAATGGTTTTGGTTGAGGTTTGGCAAACATGGTAAATGGCAATATCTAGCTGAAGCTTGCATAAGAGTATATCCTCTCAACTCTAGAATTCAGAATATCCTCTCAAGTCTATTTAAACTTTCTGAGCCACTGATACCTTATTTTGTTACAATTATTTTCACCCTTATGGTCAGTGTTCTAGTTTGCAAACTGCTGGAACATGATGTACCAGAAACAGAATGGCTTTTAAAAAGGGTAATTTATTAAGTTGCAAGGTTACAGTTCTAAGGCTGTGAAAATGTCCAAATTAAGGCAAGGTTATGAAAATATCCAAATTAAGGCAATAACAAGAGGTTACCTTCACTCAAGAAAGGCCAATGAAGTTCAGGGTTTCTCTCTCAGCTGGAAGGGCACATGGCGAAGTTGCTAGCTTTCTCCCCAGGCTTCTTGTTTCATGAAGCTCCTCTGAGGAAGTTTTCCTTCTTCACCTCCAAAGGTCTCTGGCTGCTTGGACTCTCATGGCTCTTGTGGCTCTAGAGCTTTTTTCAAAATGGTTCCCTCTTAAAGAGCTCCACTAGCAACCCCACCTTGAATGGGTAGAGACACAACTCCATGTGGAAACTATCTAATCAAAAGTCACCACCCACATTGGGTGGGTTGCATCTCCATGGAAACAATAAAAAAGCTACCACCCAGCAATACGGAATGAGGATTAAAGAATTTGGCTTTTCTGGGGTTCCAAGTAGGTATTCTTAACCCCATGATGCCAGGGTCAGGCTCATCCCTGGAGTCATGTCTTACATTGCCAGGGAGACTTACACCCATGGGAGTCATGCCCCACATGGGGGTGGGTGGGTAGTGAGTTTATTTGCAGAGTTGATTAGAGAGAGAGAGAGGCCACATCTAAGTAACAAAAGAGGTTTTCTAGGAGTGGCTCTTAGGTATAATTATAAGTAGGCTTAACTTCGCTGTTGCAGAGATAAATTTCATAAGGACAAGCCTCAAGATTCAGAGCTTTGCTTATTAAATTGGAGTCCCTAATGCTTTAGAGAATATCAGGAATTCCCCACTTGGGGAAGTTTAATAGTTCCATATTTCTCCACAGTCCCTCAAGGGGACTTTGCAAATACTTTTTTACTTTCTGCCCCCAAATACTCTGGAATGAATCAGGGTATTACATTAGCCTATACAGAATAACAAGATCTTATTTCCTATTCTAGATTCCATGTAATTATGCTGCTTAAATAAACTGACCAGACAGGTTAAATTAGATAGTGTATTACAGAAAACTTAAATTTTAGGCCAAATAAACATCTCTTATTTTGGTCTCACACAGAAGTTGAGATCTTAAAATGTAGACAATATCATTTTTTGTCTTACATTCTGATTTACCTCAGTCCTAACGAAGTCCATTTCATTCATATCTCTAATTGAAGTCTGATATCTTTTTCAGCTTCTTTATCAGTTACTGTATGGGGTAATACTGACTTTCAGAGCTTCAGAACTCTAGCTCTGAGTCTCAAGTGTCGCACAGATATCCAAATGTTTTGGTTTGCTAAGGCTGCCAGAATGTAATATACCAGAAATGGATTGATTTTTACAAAGGGGATTTGTTAAGTTACAAATTTATAGTTCTAAGGCCATGAAAATGTTCAAATTAAGGCATCAGCAAGAGGATACTTTCAGGTCAGGAAAGGCTGATCATGTCCAGGGTTTCTCTGTCACATGGGATGGCACATGGTAATATCTACAGGCCCTTCTCTCCTGGTTTGGTGTTTCCAAAATGGCTCTCTCAGCTCCTGAGGGTCCTTTCTGACCTTCTCTGGGGCAAACACTGGATCTCATCTCTTAGCTTAGTCTCTCCAGCGGCATTTTCTGTCTCCAAGCATTCTTCACTGGGTTTCATCTCTGCTCTCTGTGTTGGCTCTGAGCTTTTTCTACATTTTCTGCCTTTTATTCTCTTCATAGGGGACTCTAGTAAAAGAATTAAGATCTGCCTTGAATTGGGTGGATCACATCTCCATGAAAACAACCTAATCAAGAAGTCCCACCCACAAGATTGGATTAGAAAAATATGGCTTTTCTAGGATACATAACAATTTCAAACCAGCATACCAAATTTCCATGAAACTACCAGTTATAAAGAGACCAGCATCTCAGAATTTAAAAATAACAGTTAACACTGAGGAATAGATGAATTATTATAATAGTTGCAATCTAGGAACTTTTACATTGAGCCTTAGAGAGCATCCTGAACTCCTTAATCATTGATTGTCCAATTTCTGCCCACTTCTATTCCCTGATAACTTATGCTCTCGAATTCAATTCTCAGAGTTTGCTCATTAGAGTTAGTTTATATTAATGAAACCATACAATATTTGCCCTTTTGTTTCTGGTTTATTTTGTTCAACATACTGTCTTCAAGTTTCATTCACCTAGTTGCATGTTTCACAACCTCATTTCTTCCTGCAGCCGCTTAACATTCTGTCGTATATAAACCACAGTTCACCCTTCTGTTCATCAGTTGATGTACCCTTAGGCCACCTCCACCCATATCAAATCGAAAATATACCACCATAAATACCAGTGTGCAAATGTCTATTTGTGACTCTCCTTTCAGTTCTTCCATATATATATTTAATAACAGGGTTGCATGATCATACAGCAACCCTATGCTTAGCCTTCTGTAGAACCACCACACTGCTCTCCAGAGGAGCTGCACCATTATAATTCCCTACCAATAGTGAATAATTATGTATCTCTCTCTCCACATCTTCCCTAGCACTTATATGTTTCTGTTTATTTTTTTTTTAACAATTTTATTCATATACCATACAGTCTATCCTAAGTGTACAATCAATGACTCCTGGTATAATCACATAATTATGCAATCACCACCACAGTCTATATGAGAACATTTTCACTTCTTCCACAAAGAAAGGAGAAGAAAGAAAGCAAAAGGAGAAATAACAACAACAAGAATCCCATACCCCTCCTTAGATCCGCTTCTTACTGACATTTAGCTTTGGTATATTGCCTTTGTTACTATTAATGAAAGAATATTATGTTACAGTTAACCATAGACCCTAGTTTGCATTACTTGTATTTTTCCATATACCATTTTTAGCACCTTGCAATGGTGACATTCATTTGTTCTCCCTCATGTAATAATTTATAAAAAAATAATTTCTTGTATTTGTATATTTAAGTACCATCTGGTCCACTGTAGGTTTCACTAAGTTATACAGTCCCAGTTTTATCTTCTGTCCTTCCGTCTGGTGTCATACATGCCCCTAGCCTTCCACTTCCGACCATACTCACACTCAGCTTTGTTCATTATATTTGCAATATTGTGCTACTATCACACAGTATTGTGCTATCCATTTCTGAATCTTTACAATCAATCTTGTTGAACATTCTGTACTCTTTCAGCATCAAATGCCTAATCTCCACTCTTCCTATATCCTGATAACTTGTGTTCTCACCTTTAACTTCAGTGTTTGCTTATTATAGTTAGTTCATTTTAGGGGGACCTTACAGTATTTGCTCAACATAATGTTCTCAAGGTTCATCCATGTTGTTGTATGCATCATGACTTTATTCCATCTTACAGCTGTGTAATCCTCTATCGTATGTATATACCACAGTTTGTTTATCCATCGTACATTCATGGACATTTGGACTGTTTCCATCTCTGGGCAATCATAAATAATGCTACTTGTTTCAGTTTGCTAAAGTTGCCAGAATGCCATATATCAGGAATGGATTGGTTTTTTCAATGAAGATATATTAGGCTACACATTTAAGTTCTAAGGCCATGAAAATGTACAAATTAAGGCATCAAGATGAAGATATCTTCTCTGAGGAAAGGTAGGTGGCATCCAGGATTCCTCTGTCATGTAGAAAGGCACATAGTGATGTCTCCTAGTCCTTCTCTCCTGGTTCTGGTTTCAACGGTTCTCTCCAAATATCTCTGGACATTTTTTCCTCTGTGTTTCTATCTTTTATCCTCTCATAAAAGACCCCAGCAAGAAGATTAAGACCCGCCTTGAATGGGCTGGGTCACATCTCCATGGAAACAACCTAATCAAAAGTTCCCACCCAACAATAGGTCTGCCCCCACAGAGATGGATTAAGAGAACATATGGAGAACATAAGAGCTTCAAACAGCACACTGCTATACCTATCAGTTTGCAAATTTCTGCCCATGTCCCTGCTTTCAGTTCTTTTGAATATATACCTAGAAATGGGATTGCTGGATCATATGGCAATTCTCCACTTAGCTTCCTAAGGAACTGCCAGACTGCCTTCCAGAGTGGCTGCACCATTTTACATTTCCACCAATAGTGAGTAAGTGTACTTATTTCTCTACATCCTCTTCAGCACTGTAGTCTTCTGTTTTTCGTTGTTTGTTTGTTTATAATGGCCATTATAGTAAATGTGAGATGATATCTTGTTGTTTTGATTTGCATTTCTCTAATAACCAGTGAAGGTAAGAATGTTTTCATATGTTTTTGGGGGGAGTGAGGTGGAGGTACATGGGCTGGGAATCAAAGCTGGGTCTCCTACATGGCAGGCAAGCATTCTACCACTGAACCACCCATGCACCCTTCATATGCTCTTGAGCTGTTTATATTTTAACTTTGAAAAAGTGTCTATCCATGTCTGTTGCCCATTTTTAAATTGGATGGCTTCTCTTTTTCTCATTGAATTGTAGGATCTCTTTATATATTTTGGATATTAAGCCCTTATCCTAAATGTGATTTCCAAATATTGTCTCCCATTGCATAGGCTGTCTTTTTTACTTTCCTGACAAAGTCCTTTGATTTGCAAAATTATTCAATTTGATTGATTCCATTTATATATTTCTTTCATTGTTTGTGCTTTGCATATATATGATCTAGGAAACCACTTTCTATCACTAGATCTATAAGATATTTTCTTACGTTTTCTTCTAAATGTTTTATGATCTTAGCTCTAATGTTTAGGTCTTTGATCCATTTTGAGCTAGTTTTTGTATAGGCATGAGGTAGGGGTCCTCTTTAATTTTTCTGGATATGGATATCCAGTTCTCCAAGCACCATTTGTTGAAGAGGATGCTCTGTCCTAGTTAGTTTGACTTGACCACCTTATCACAGTGCAATTGTCCATAGATTTGAGAGTCTATTTCTGAACATTCCATTTGAAACCATTGGTCAGTATATCTATCTTTATGTTAGTACCATGATCTTTTTTTTTTTTTTAAAGGGAGGAAAGGAAGGAAAGACAGAGAAGGAAGGAAGGATAGAAGGAAGGGAAACATCTTTAAACATTTTCTTGTTTTTATTATATTTTGTTTGTTTGTTTGTTTGTTTGTTTTTTTACATGGGCTGGGGCCGGGAATCGAACCGGGGTCCTCCGGCATGGCAGGCAAGCACTCTTGCCCGCTGAGCCACCGCGGCCCGCCCAGTACCATGATCTTTTGACCACTGTAGCTTTGTAATATGGTTTAAAGTCACGTAGTGTGAGACTTCTCATTTCATTTTTTCTTTTTTCAAGATATTTTTAGCTATTTGGAGCATCCTCCCCTTTCAAATAAATTTTATTATTGGCTTTTCTATTCCTTTGCAAAGTATATTGTTTGGATTTTAATTGGTATTTGGATTGAATCTATAAATCAATTTGAGTAGGATTGACATCCTACTATATTAGTCTTCCAATCCATAGGCATGGCATGTCCTTCCATTTATTTAGGTCTTCTGTGATTTCTTTTTGCAGTATTTTTTAGTTTTCTGTGCATCGATCTTTTGTGTCCTTGGTTAAATTTATTCCTAACTATTTGATTCTTTTGGTTGCTATTGTAAATAGATTTTTTTTTCTTGATTTCATCTTCAGATTGCTCATTACTAGTGTATAGAAACACTCCTGATTTGGGGGTGTTGAGCTTGTATCCTACCACTTTGCTATACTCATTTATTATCTATGCTAGCTTTGCTGTAGATTTTTCAGTATTTTCTTTCTATAGGATCATGTCATCTGCAAATAGTGAGCATTTTACTTCTTCCTTTCCAATTTGGATAACTTTTATTTCTTTTTCTTGCCTAATTGCTCTAGTAGAACTTCCAGCACAATACTGAATTACAATGGTGACAGTGGGCATCTTTGCCTTCCTCCTCATCTTAGAGGGAAAGCTTTCAGTCTCTCATCATTGAGTATGCTAGCTGCTGTTTTTTCATATATTCCCTTTATCATGTTAAGGAAGTTTCCTTCTATTCCTGTGCTATAAAGTGTTTTTATGAAGAAAGGATGTTGAATTTTGTCAAATGCTTTCTCTGCATCAATCATGATGATCATGTGGTTTTTCTCCTTTGATTTATTAATGTGATGTATTACATTAATTGATTATCTTGTGTTGAAGCACCTTGCATACCTGGAATGAAATCCACTTGGTCATGGCATATAATTATTTTAATGTGCTGCTGGATTTGATTTGCAAGTATTTTGTTGAGAATTTTTGTGTCTATATTCATTAAAGAGATGGGTCTGTAATTTTCTTTTTTTGTAATATATTTGTCTGGCTTGGTATTAGCATGATGTTGGCTTCATAGAATGAGTTAGATATCTTTCTCTCCTCTTCAATTTTTTTGAAGAGTTTGAGCAGGATTGATACTAATTGTTTCTTGAATGTTTGGTAGAATTCCCTTGTGAAGCCATCTGGTCTTGGAATTTTCTTTTTTGGGAGTTTTTTGATGACTGATTCAGTCTCTTTACCTAAATGGGCTTGTTGAGGTCCTCTATTTCTTCTCAAGTCAATGGTGGTTGTTCATGCTTGTCCTAGTTTGCTAGCTGCTGGAATGCAATATACCAGAAACAGAATGGCTTTTAAAAGGGGAATTTAATAAGTTGCTAGTTTACAGTTCTAAGGCTGTGAAAATGTCCCAACTAAAACAAGTCTATAGAAATGTCCAATCAAAGGCATTCAGGGAAAGATACCATTGTTCAAGAAGGCCGATGAAGTTCAGGGTTTCTCTCTCAAGTGAGAAGGCACATGGTGAACACAGTCAGGGCTTCTCTCTCATCTGGAAAGACACATGGCAAACATGGCATCATCTGCTAGCTTTCTCTCCTGGCTTTCTGTTTCAGGAAGCTACCCGGGAGGCATTTTCCTTCTTCATCTCCAAAGATCACTGGCTGGTGGGCTCTCTGCTTCTCGTGGCTACATCATTCTGATCTCTCAGAATTTCCTGGCTTTCTCTCTTATCATCCTCTTTTATAGGATTCCAGTAAACTAATCAAGACTCACCTGAATGGGTGGAGACATGTCTCTACCTAATCCAGGTTAACAACCATTCTTGATTGAGTCACATCTCCAGGGAGATTATCTAATTACAGTTTCACATATACAGTACGGAATAGGGATTAGAAGAAATGGTTGCCTTTACAAAATGGGATTAAGATTAAAATATCGCTTTTCTAGGGTACATATATCCTTTCAAGCCAGCACAACGCTTTTCTAGGAAGTTGTCCATTTTGTCTAAATTGCCTAGTTTGTTAGCATACAGTTGCCCATGATATCCTCTCATTATCTTCTTTTTTTTTCCTGTGGTTCAGTAGCTATATCACTTTTCCCATTTCTGATTTTATTTGTTTCCTCTTTCTTTTTTCTTTGTCAGCCTAGCTAGGGGTCTATCAATTTACTGATTTTCTCAAAGACCCAGATTCTGGTTCTGCTGATTCTCTCAACTGGTATCATGTTCTTAATTTCATTTATTTCTGCTCCAATCTTTGTTATTTATTTCCTTCTGTTTGCTTTGGGGGTTTGTTTTCTGTTCTTTCTCTAGCTCCTCCAGGTAAGCAGTTAATTGCTCAATTTTTCCAACTTCTCCTAATAGCTTTTACTTAAAGTGTATTTTATCTGGTATCATGTTGAGGAAGAACATAGGAATGTCATTAGTGCAGGGTGCTGAAAATAGATGGTAATTAATACTATAAAATTTCAACTTATGTGTGAGACTAAAGCAAAAAATGTTTATTTGGTACAAAATTTATATTTTGACTAGTGCATTTCCTAATAAAACTTATGTAGACAGCTTAATTGAGCACCATAACTACATGGAACCTTGAGTAGGGCATGAGATTTTGTAGGTTTGTCCAGAGTGATGCCCAAATAAATCCCAGAGTGATTTGAACAGTGAGTAAAAAAGTATTTGCAGAGTCCCCTTGGGGGAATAGTGAGAAAAGGGGAAAATTCAATTTCCCCAAGTGGAGAATTCTTGATATTCTCACAAGCAGTGGGGGCAACCAAAGCTATAGGTTGAGCCCCCAATCTTGGGGTTTGTTCATATGAAACTTAACCCCACAAAGGACGGGTCGAGCCTACTTAAAATTAGGCCTAAGAGCCACCCCCACGAGAGCCTCTTTTGTTGCTCAGATGTGGCCTCTCTCTCCAGCCAACACAACAAGCAAACTCACTGCCCTCCCCCTGCCTACATGGGACATGACTCCCAGGGGTGTGGACATTTCTGGCAACATGGGACAGAAATCCCAGAATGAGCTGGGATTCAGCACCAAGGGATTGTGAAAACCTTCTCGACCAAAAGGGGGAAGAGCGAAATGAGACAAAATAGTGTCAATGGCTGAGAGATTCCAAACAGAGTCTAGAGGTTATCCTGGAGGTTATTCTTATGCATTAAATAGATATCACCTTGTTAGTCAAGATGTAATGGACAGGCTGGAGGGGACTGCCTGAAAATGTAGAGCTGTGTCCAGTAGCCATGTTTCTTGAAGATGATTGAATGATGATATAGCTTTTGCAATGTGACTGTGTGATTGTGAAAACCTGGTGTCTGATGCTCCTTTTACTACCTTATCAACAGACAAGTAAAACATGTGGAATAAAAATAAATAATAGGGGGAACAAATGTTAAAATAAATTTAGTAGATTGAAATGCTAGTGATCAATGAAAGGAAGGGGTAAGGGGTATGGTGTGTATGATTTTTTCTGTTGTCTTTTTATTTCTTTTTCTGAATCAATGCAAATGTTCTAAGAAATGATCATGATGAGGACTATGCAACTATTTGATGATATTGTGAATTACAGATTATATATATGTAGAATGGAATGATCATATGTTAAGAATGTTTGTGTTTGTTGTTATATTTTTTAAAAAAATAGAAAAAATTTTTTAAAAGTGTATTTAATCTGATATTAATAGAACTAGCTCAGCTCTCTTTTGGTTACTATATGCATGGTATATATTTTTTCTATCCTTTCACTTTCAACCTACATATGTCTTTGAATTTGCTGTGAGTCTCTTATAAACAAACAGGATATAGTTGGTCCATGCTTTTTTAAAAATATATTTTGCCGATCTCTGCCCTTTGACTGTAGAATTTAATCTATTTATATTTAAAGTCCCATTATTAATAGGGATCAGTAATGCAGGATTTTCTTCTGCCATTTTGCTATTTAGCCTTTGTAAGTCTTATGCCATTTTTGCCCCTCAATTCTTCCGTTAATGCCTACTTTCATATTTATTTGAATTTTTTGTATTGTATTATATTGAGTCTTTTCTCATTTCTATCTGCATATATCTTTCATCTATTTTCCTTGTGCTTATTACCATGGGGTTAAAATTTAACATCCTAAATATATAGCAATCACACTTGATTTGATGCCAACTTGACTTTAATAGCATACACATGCAGTGTTCCTATACCTGTCCCCCCACCCCCACCTTTTTTGGTACTTATTACAAATTATATCTTTGTACATTGTATATCCAAAAACATAGATTTATCATTACTTTTTATGCGTTTACATTTTTACATTGTAGAAAGTGAGAAGTGGAGTTACATACCAAATAATACAATACAATAGTACTGGCATTTACAGTTACCCAAATGGCTACCTTTGTTGGAGGTCTTTATGTACTTATGCCTCTTTGAACCACTGTCTAGTTTACTATTCTATCTGAAGAACTCCCTTTATGATTGCTTGTAAGGCAGGTCTATTGGTGATGAACTCCCTCAGCTATTATATATGGGAATGTCCTAATCTTCCTAATTTTTAAAAGTAATCTCACTGGATATAAAATTCTTGGCTGGCTGTTGTTTTCTTTCAGGAATTTAGATATTTCAACCCATTTCCTTTTTGCCTCTGTGGTTTCTTAAGAGAAATTGGCACTTAATCTAATTGGGACTTGCACATAGCACATTTCTCTTGCAGTTTTCAGAATTCTCTCCTTGTCTTTTGCATTTGACAGTTTCATTAATATGAGACAGGACAAATTTTTCTTCAAGTTTATCTTGTTTGGTGTTCTGTGGACTTATTGGATATGAATACTCATGTCTTTTGATAAGTTTGGGAAGTTTTCTGTGATTATTTCTTCAATTATTCTTTCTGCCCTTTCTGTCTTTCTTCTCTTTCTGGGGCTCCCATAATGCATGTACCTTGGTCAGGTTCAACTTGGCCAGGTGCCCATTTGTCTGGCTGGGCAAATGCTGGCCTGGTGCTATGAGGACATTTAGTAGAATTAAATCATGATCTCCTCGGCTACATCCGTAGTTCAGCCAAGGGGAGTGTCTTCTGCAATGAGCGACATTTAATCTAATCACTAGATGGCTTTTAAGGAGGATTCAGAAGAGACAGTTCTCTCTTCCTGCTTTGGCCAGCGAGCCTTTCCTATGGGATTGACCAGACCCTCCATAGGAGTCATCAGCTTCACAGTCTGCCCTACAGATTTAGGCCTCGACATTCCCATGGTTACATGAGACACTTTTATAAATTTTATATCTACAGATATTTCCTGCTTCTGTTTCTCTAGAGAACCCTAGCTAATATGACATGTATTGGTATGCTTGATGGTGTCCCAGAGTTTCTTAGGCTATTTTCATCTTTTATAATTCTTTTTCTTTCTGTTCTCAGCCTGACTCATTTCAATTGTCTTGTTTAAGAGTTCTCTGATTCTTTCTTCTGCCAACTCCAATCTACTGTTGAAACCCTCGTAGAAATTTTTCATTTCGGTTACTATGGCTTTTACTCCAGTATTTTTGTTTGGTTCCTTTTTAAAACTTCTGTCTCTTTATTGAGGCTCTCATATTGCTCATGCGTTATTTTCCTGATGTCCTGTAGATCTTTCTCTGTATTTTCCTTCATGTCCTTCAGCATATTGACGATTATTGATTTTATGTCTTTTTCTGGTATGCCCATGGTCTGGTCTTCTTCATTGATGTTTCCTGGATTTTCATCCTCTTCCTTTGGACAGGATGTAATTTCTCATTTCTTTGTTTGTCTTGTAATCTTTTGTTGCACACTGTACAATTTAACATTTTTAAATGCTAACTCTGGGATTTATTCCTTGAGATGTCTGTTTCTTGAATTTGTAACCAGCTGGTGATATCACAGAGATTTTCTTGAGTGTCAGAAGCAAACCAAGCAAATCTGAGCAAAGAACACTTTTCACTGTCTTTGCAAGTTGGCTTTGCATTGGCTGGTGCTCTCTGTCAGAGTTCAGCCCTCTTAGGAAGGTCAGCCCAAAGCAAAGGCAAAGTACAGCATCCTCCCAGTCTTTTCTGGGCCTGTGCCTTGACCTAGGCTTGTGCTTGCTAATGCCCTTAGGAGTTCTGATAACAGGCCTTTTTGAATCCCCCTCTCCATTTCAGGAAACAGAACTCCTCCCTCTTCTGGTGTTCCGCTGCAGGACTTAAAACTGGTAAACCTTTGCCCCAGGCCATCTGTCTCAGTTGTTTCTTTGTCTCAAGGTGCTTTTGCCTTGAGGACAAATCTGAGAGGTGGGACAAGCTAGAAAGGGAGCACTAGCTGGCTCCAGACTGCTCCAAACTGCTCTGGGTTTGTATACTGTCTTTAAGTCTCTTCTGTCACCTTTGTCTAGGGCATGTTGGAATAACGGCTGCCCTCAGAACTGGGCTTCAGTAATTTGAAGTTGCAAATCAAAAGCTATGATTGGTGGTCTGAGAGCACCATCGTCTCAAATAGTGGAGAAGTGGATTTTTATGCACCTCTCTGGCACAAGCAAGCTATGCCAGGGGCCAGACCCCACTGCTGCTGATGTGAAATTGGGAGATGGGCTATGGTAATTTATCAGCTACACAGAGAGAACAATTTACTGTAATTTACCAGCCTCTTCTTCCTACTCTTCCCTGAATGCTGTGCAGTTTTCTGCTAGACTTCAGAGTTTGAAATAGTTGATTGAGTTTTTTCCTGCTGGTTTAATAGTTGTTTTTGATAGAGAAACTGATTCCTGGAACTTCCACCCCCACCCTTCCCACTGCCCTTGTATTTGCATTCTGATATGACTTTGGGAAGTGCAGTTTAGATATAGGAGTCATCCATGATGACTGTGCTATCTTTGACCCAGTTTGGGACAAACTGGCAATAATTTGGACTCACTTTCAAACCCACATATTATTAGTCCTAGAACCAACATAATCCTAAAATCCTCTGAAATCTAGGTAAACTCAACCCAAAATATAAACCAGGCATCCTGAGCATGTTCCCACCCATCCATCCCTCCCTCCTTTCCTCCCTCCCTCCCTCCATCCATCCATCTGAACATTTGATCATTTATTCAACATGACATAAAGGCACTATGGTAATAAGACCTGTCTGTTACCTCTGGGTTCCTTGGTTAGAATGTTGGCCAAGCAGGGAACACATTCAACTCCCACATCCTTTTTCCCTTAAAACTCTATGCTTGGCAGATGGCAAAACTTACCAGGTACAGGATCGCTGTATAGGCAAGGGTAGATCACAGGGATTGTTTACTGTACCCTCGAAACAAATGGTTATTGAATGCCTGTTATATACCAGGATCTGTGCCAGGTACTCAATAAAATTAGTATTTGTGTTAAGTTGGAAAAACAGAACTGGCTTAGAGATGGGAAAGGATTTACTTGTAAGGGTATATTAGCTTATGGTGGTTGTAAATGGTTTAATAAGCTTGGCAAATGGAAATTCATTGAGAAGAGTGAAAACTGCCAAGTCTATTGAGAAAAGTGAAGGAAGACTGCCTTATCTGCTTGGAGGGATTTAGAAAGATGACAAAATAACAGAAATGCTATTGGTTATTGGGGTGAGTGGTAGAGCCTAGTACAAATAATATCTTGAAGTTATTGAATAAAGGAGTCACTGGGAACAAAGAATGACCTGCAGGAATTAGGAAGGTGTAAAATGTCTTAGAAATTCATTGGTATAACACCTCTCCTAACTGTGCATTCCTAGGACATTTCTACAGTAGATGACACCCTCCCTGTATCCTTGCGCTCCTGGGTTATGTGCTTTCTGGGAATAATCAGCACCCTTATCATGATCTGCATGGCAGTGCCAGTCTTCGTCATCGTCGTCATTCCTCTCTTCATCATTTATGTTTCTGTTCAGGTAGGTGGTTTGGAAATGGCTAGACCTTCTCCCCTTTCACCTTATAAAAGTCCGGGTACTTCCCTGAGAGTCTTCAGCATATCACTAGTCCCTCGTGATTCTTCTACATTTTGCCATCTAACCACATGTGGATATATCCAGGAGCCCACAGGTCATTCTCGGAAGCTGGAGTGTCAATACTGACTGTGTCTGCTTCACAGGAAACCTCCACATCAGTGCTTCTCCCCAGAAGCCTGAGACCTTACAAGTGGGACAAATTTATGTCTGGACCTGAGACTGCTTTGAGGTTGGGTCTGGACAAGGCCGTGAAGCTCCCTAAGACCTCCCACAATGATTAGGTCTTTGGCCACTTCTAGAAGCGCTGTGCTATGGCTGCTTCCTTGGTTGGCTTTGAAGTAGGCGTATCTGCTGGGAGGTGTCTCTTTTTCTCAATTCAAGGGAGTTCTAGTCTCATAGGGGTGTCTGTGGATTGCTTTAGGTTCAAATCCAATGTATTCTTGAGGGCACAAGTAGTTTGAGAGACAAGCCTCACAGGAAAGCTGGAGTCATTGGAAGGGGCTCCACACCCATAATAGAAATTGTTGAAGGGAGGAAAACTCTCTTGTCCCACTAGTTGCCTTTAGGATACACTGTTTGCCAGAGAGAAATAATTCAAAGACCCTGTGGTCATTTGGGCAGTCTTGTAGCCTGTGGTAAGATGGCACCCCCTGGTCTTGAGTCCATCGGGTACATTGTCATCTTGGTAACAGCCAGTAATAACAAACAAATAAGAAGCAGGACATTTAGGAAATTTCTAGGTATAACACTCAAATGCCCAGCTCTTCTCTGGTTTCAGCAAATCCTCAGAAAATGTTATAGCACCACTAACCCATTCCACTGTACCTCACACCTGAAAGATTCTGCCTATACTCTCTATTATATGAGCTTTTAGATCCTCAACATTCCATACACCTCTAAAACTATCTTTATCTTCACATACCATTAAGGCACAGTTTGGGTCATTTAAATGTGACTCTGTTATTCCATTTTTACTCAAACCTCAGCATACCTTGCTCTGTACGTTTCCTACCTAGCTCACTTTCCACACTCCTCTGGTCACAGCTGCTTGTACAGAATCCTTTTGGAGACCACTTCTCTAACCAATACAGAAACTCTCATATTGTACTCTATGTACAATAGATGCAGATTCTTGGGCAGAATACAGATTAGGCTGATATAGCCCTGGTTGGAAATTCAGACCTCTAAGGCTGTAACAAAGTCTCCTCATTTTCATCCTCCTCTGCTCCAACCGACTCCAGGTCTTCCCATTACCTTTCTCCTCTGGGCCTCTCTCATTATTCCTCGGAGATGAGACTGGAGGCTTCTGTCCTGATAGTATGTGCGCTGTAACCACTGAGGTGAAGAAGATTGGGTCATGGTCAGGAAGAGGGAGAGCTGCGGTTGCGAAACTTTTACAACTTTTTACATGCAATGTGATTGTGTGACTGACTATTTTTTGTATTCAGATATTTTATGTGGCTACTTCCCGCCAGCTGAGACGACTGGACTCAGTCACCAGGTCCCCAATCTACTCTCACTTCAGTGAGACTGTGTCAGGTTTGCCTGTCATTCGCGCCTTTGAGCACCAGCAGCGATTTCTAAAACACAATGAGATGGGGATTGACACCAATCAGAAATGTGTCTTTTCCTCAATCATCTCCAACAGGTGAGGCTGCCTCTGGGCTTTTACCCAACTGTATGCTTTGGGGGTCTGTATGCTTTTACATTAGCCCTGGCTGGGCAGGTGGGGCCAGTGGGTGTGAAATTGAATTTGGCTACCCACTCCTGTCATGCCATGTAAGGAGGGAGAAGAAAGTATAACTTTGGGGTCAGAGACCTGGCTTCCTGTGCCAGCTCTATCAAATAGGAGTTTTGTGGAAGTGAAATAAGATTTGTCAGCATTTTGTAACCCAAGTGTTATACAAGTATAGAGTGGGCTAGATATTCTCTACCTGCTTCCCTGTGAATGGATGTGAGATTCTCCATAGGAACGATATTCTTTTTAAAGTGAAAGAAGCAGAGGTTAGAGGGAGGACACTTGTGACAGTTTTGGGGTAAAACCAAATAGATCAGCTGTTTCCTATGATTTGGTAAATTTGGGAGGCATTGCACCATAAGATTCCCTTAGTTTAACAAACTCTTCTTTAAAATGCCTTTAAAACCTCTTTGATCTCTACCTTTAAACTCTACCTTTAAAATGTAATTTATTTTCTAAAAATCCATTTTAAAAGACTTTCAAAACACATGGCTTAGGCAGCTTGAGGCATCTCCTAAGCGTGCAGCCCTACCAACGGAGCCCTTGGAGAAAGTTCTCTGAATGCCTAGGTTGCTGATGAAGGTGAGGAAGTGGAGACCAATGACACCTCTCTCTCTCTTACTCTGTTCCCCTTCAGGTGGCTTGCAATTCGCCTGGAGCTGGTTGGGAACTTGATCGTCTTCTCTTCATCCCTGTTGATGGTTATTTATAGAAATACCCTAAGCGGGGACACTGTGGGCTTTGTTCTGTCCAATGCACTAAATGTGAGTTTGAAGTTTGGAAGTCTGGTTGAAATTAATGCGTTTATTCTTAAAGTGAGTTTGAAGTATACAGTGGAGTTCATGTTTTCAATTCCTTTCTAGATCCAGAGAGCTGGGGGAGACTGGGGTTTAAACCCCTGCTCCAACTCTTACTAATTGTGTCACCTTCCAACACATTGTTTAACCTTTATATGTAAGCACCAGCATTATTTGGAAAGTGGATGTAAGTTTTGTTGCCCTTAGGGCTTAAGAAGGCAATTTCATGTGATTCAATTTAATAGTTCCCTGTCTCTTTGACTCTGCCTAGGACAAGTCAAAAGAGAGAATAAAAAAGTTTCTTCTCCAAAAGATAGCAGTAACCAGAAAGGCTCTTGAACAAATAACTTCTACATTTGTTTTTCTTAGGCTACAGAATAAATTGGAGCTAATTCCAATAGCATCTGGAAAAAACTATATAATGTACCTCAGTGCAGCATACTTAGCATGGCTAGGGGATTAATGTTAGACATTATTTCCTAGCACCCAAGACAGTGCCAGCTCAACAGTAATTATTCAGTAAATATTTGTTCAATGAAAGAGTAGTAATGGATCATTTGGCCATCTTTCATGGTATCTTTGAAGATAACCATGTTGGAGGTTTGCATAGCTACAAGTGGGCTTTGGATGGTCCTGTCTTCTGTTGGAGTTAATAATGCCCAGTGTGACCATGCCAGGATACCAAAAGGACTCTATTATTCATCAGAGAACTCAGCTCTTTATACCACTGCCCCTTTGCTTCATTCCTCTCCCCTCTGCCCTCCCTTCTACATTTATTGACTCATGACAGCTAAGGCAAAGAGCCAGGGAACTATTAGATTGAGCCAAAACAAACACATTAAAAAATCAGCAATTATTTATGGTTCAACCTATAAAAAGTGGCTACTCTGAGTCCCTACAATTTTGTCCTCTGACGTCCCTGCTCTCACTCTCTATGGACGACTTTTGTTTGGTAACTACTGACTGATCATGTGTGTCAGAGGCCAAGTCTCTGCCTGAATGAAGTTTGCATCTTAGTGATCCACAGATTCTCCCATGTCTAGACTGGCCCAAATTGTGACAGCCGTTTTACTGGTGGTTAGATGCATTGCTATCCTGGCAGAGAGGCACTGGGAGTTAAAGGGGACAAAGGAGGAAAAGGGTTCGTGTCCCCACTCTGATAACTCAGTTATCAATCGAGCTGCTGGAAAGTAAGATCTGAGAGGGGAGACAGATTTTTGGAATGCTTTCTCCTACCCTGTGTTTTTCCTCATGCTCTCCTCCACTTATAAATACCATCTACTACTCACCCTTGCCCCCTTCCAGATAGAGCCATGCTTAGAGGCGGGAAATCCAAGCTCTTGTCCCACTCTACCTATTACGAGTCTCTCCTAACCTTAATTTTACCTCCAAACCACTCCAAGCTCATATTGCCCTTCATGTGAGCATCATATACTTGAACACTTGAATAACTAGTACCATTTCTTCCCCCAAGGAGACAAAGATTGTCTTATACTTTTCCTTAGTCTCTCGTGGAGCCCAGCACAGGGGGCTAGTTGAATTGGTTTCTGAGCCCAAGGTGATCTTCAGTCTTCTGTTTTTTCCACAGGTCACACAAACTCTGAATTGGTTAGTGAGGATGACATCAGATGTAGAGACCAACATTGTGGCTGCTGAACGAATAACTGAGTACATAAAGGTGGAGAATGAGGTGAGAGAAGTTAGTGAGCCCAAGAACAGGTCAAAAAAGGAGTAGCTCCTTGGACAGGGCATTTTCACTAGTCTCTCTATTTCATATGGGGTAATGAAAGGCCCTCCTAATAGTTTCCTTTGCTCTGACTCAAAGACCCTGATTTCTTCTAACTTAGAGTAAGAAATGATTTGGGGGAATCCAAGTTTTGGAATGCACAAAGGTAATTGTTAGCTTTATTCTAGGGATCCAAAGAGCAACCTGGTGGAATAGGGTTTCTTTAATTGAACAAGGTAGAACCCTTCAAGGTAGAAATTCATCCAGAGCTCCTGGGATCCTGCTGTCTTTTTCTGCGCTGTGAGCCAGTCCTGTGGGGATTGTTGTTCAGTGGAGTTACCACCATGCGAAGCATGAATTGCTGCACTTCTCCTGTCTTCCTTGCCAGGCACCCTGGGTGACTGATAAGAGACCTCCTGCAGGATGGCCCAGCAAAGGGGAGATCCAATTTAGCAACTACCAAGTGCGGTATCGGCCTGAGCTGGATCTGGTACTGAAAGGGATCACTTGTGACATCAGGAGCATGGAGAAGGTAGGTGGAGCAAAGGCCTGAGTGTGAGTCCATGTGAATTTGATCAGAGGACCCAGTTGGATACAGATGCAGCCCAATGCAGGGCATCCATTTGTGAGCTGGAGTAGGGGGGCAGGATATTTTCTCTACTCTCAAGAGCAGTAAGGACATGGCACCACCAGAGAGCTGGATCATGAGGAGGGATCAAACTGAGAGACCTATACAGCTCTAGGGAGCTTTACGTTCTGCCTGTCCCTGCCTGCCTGCTAAGGCAATCCTCTTTCTCCTGCGGCTGGCCAGCTGTCACTTCCTGTAAGGGTCCTGGGACTGGGGAGGGGCTCTTTTGAGGACTGGAAGGTAGAGCATTGTCCCCTTGAGGGAGAAAGGGCAGTTCTCCTGGTCTGTAAATTTCCCTATGCTCCAATGACATTTTGTTCTCTGGGGAATCGGGGTCTGATATAGGACCAAAGAAAGACTAGGCAAGGATGCTGAGTTCTCGGTCAGACCCTACCTATGGCAAACACAATCCTTCCCTTAGCCTCACTTCTAAACAAGAATTTAAAAAATCTATCATTTCCAATAATAATTATGACAACCACTGCTGAGAGGACTGCACCCATTTCCTACAGTCTCTAGAGCTCTCAACAAGCAACAGTATAGGAGGTAGGTTGGAAGGGCCATCTTTTTCTGACATCTGGGCACCTCTTTTCACCGATCCCAACATGAGTTTAATATCTTAGAGATGAATCACTGCCTCAAATTGTTTATGATTATGAATGCTCCAGGCTGAATAATTTTATTTCAGGAAGTTCATATTGAACTAACATGCAAAGGAACTATATTTACAGATTGGCGTGGTAGGCAGGACAGGAGCTGGGAAGTCATCCCTTACCAACTGCCTCTTCAGGATCCTAGAGGGTGCAGGAGGCCAGATCACCATTGATGGAGTAGATATTGCCTCCATTGGGCTCCATGACCTTCGAGAGAGACTGACCATCATCCCCCAGGTAAGCTCCAGACTTCATTCTGGCACATGCTGTGGGGGACTTGTTCTGCAGGAAACAAATGCGTCTTCTTCTTGATGTATATTCAGTCAGCACTGTCATTACTGCTGTCTGTCCAGGATACTGCAGCTAGTTTCCTAAGAGGCATTATTTCTTCAATGTCCAAAAAAAGTAAGTTTTGCATTTGTATTATGTGCTTTGTGACTGCCCGGATCTAGCCACTAGGTGGTAGCAACATAACAGAAGTCAAATAGAACAGATGATTATTTAGCATTTCTACAGCCCATTTCTGCAAGACCTGTACTATCAATATTAGCAGTTTTGCCAGTGAAGCTTGAAGCCATTAAGCTTTATAACCTTCATTTGATATGGTTAAAAGAAAGGGGAGGGAATTGGCTGCAGGTTCCTTCCAGCAAGCGGAACACTTAGTGCATCAGCAAGAAAGACTTTCTTTTAACTTCAGCTCTGGACCCTACCGAATAAGGATTGCAGTGGAGGTTCCTCTGTTCTTACCCTCACCGTCATTGGTCCCTTTCCTCCCTTCTTGGGTGGTTTGTGATTCCTCATTAGAGCCAAGCCTCCTCCAACCCCTAAAGCCAAGCCTCTCTGGGGGTAGTTTTGGTTTCTCTGGTGCTGGCTTAATTTGATACTCTTTTCTCCAGCCTCTTCAAAACCATAAAAGATTCCTCTCATGTGGCTGCACTCTCCCTTCCCACCGCTCCCCTGATCTTCACACCTTCAACACATGACTTTTCATAAGCGGGTGTAGGACCTTCCTCTCATTCCCTTAAGAGATGCTATGCCAAGTTTGGAAATCCATAAATAAATTTCAGAATGAGAAAAAAAAACAAGGACTCCTTTTAGTCCTGTGCTTTTCTCCCTGGCAGGGCAGCCACTCCAAGCCTTCAGCAGGGAAACTTTGCAGAAACTTGGCCATGATCCAGCTTTCCATAACAAACCAGTCCTGTGCACTGTTACTCCTGGTCACAAGAACTACCACGTTCTTTTCTGACACAGCCTCAATGGCCCCCTTGTCCCTTGACTTGCAGGACCCCATCCTGTTCTCTGGAAGCCTCAGGATGAATCTAGACCCTTTCAACCGCTACCCAGATGAGGAGATTTGGAAGGCCCTGGAGCTGGCTCACCTAAAATCCTTTGTAGAAGGCCTGCAACTTGGGTTGACCTATGAAGTGACAGAGGGTGGTGACAATCTCAGGTAAGCTTAAATACTGCACTTCCTCCACACTCAGTGAGAGGACCTGCTCTCATATTCCCTGTGGCAGGTGGTATCTAGTATGATAGAATTTTGGCTATCCAGGTCTAATGCCCAATGCGTAAAATGAAACAGTTGTGAAGATCAAATGATACAATAGATGCGAAAGTGTTTTCAAAACCTTGCAACCTTTTTTATTAACTGTACCCTACATGTGACGTTATACAATAGAAGTCTGCAGATCATATTGCAGTGGAGAATCATATAAAGCAGTGATTCTCAACTCGGCTGCACACTGGAATTTGGATTGAAATAATCTTGATGCCTGGTCCAGACCCAGCGAACCTGATTTGGTATGAGGTGTGGCCTGGACATGGGGATTTTTAAAAGAACCCCCTAGGGATTGTTGCAGGCATCCCAATATGAGAATCACTAATCTAAAGGGCATGTGGAGATGGGGGGAATGTAGTGTATGCAAAGTGCTTGGACAGTCTTGAAACAAGTTAAATTAGTGCTGTGACTCAGCTTCATTGTTCTAACCTCTTTACAAAGCTGTCCCCTGCTCCCCACCAAATTGTGTTCACATATATTTTTAATTAATTTCTTTCAATGCCCCTGGAGGTGAGACAGATATTTCCCAGAGATGTTGACATTGCATATTCACAGTGTTTTTATATGTGTGTGGCACTTCACATTTCTGGCCTTCACTATGTGTTTACCTAAGTTAATCTGACATTTTTCTCTATAGCTATTTGATTTCACCTACACATTGCAGTTCAGCCCTCTACCAAAGTCCACTGTTCAGGGAAAGCTTTTGCTCCAGTCCCAGGTGCCTTTAAGCAGTGGGGGGCAAGGGAAGGACCATAAGTAGTTGAAACTCAGGAAAAGGGGAGTGCACAATAATTCATTTAATGGACAGCAGCTTTGGCTTCACCTGGGAGCTTGTTATAAATGTAGAATCTCAGGCCTTAGACCTATTAATTAAAATCTGCATTGTAGCACATTGCATTTCAGCATGAGAAGCACTGCTCAGAGCATTGATCCTTAACTAGGCTGCACACAAGAATCACCTGGGAAGCTTAAAAAAAATCCCAATACCCAGGCTGCACCCTAGATCCATTGACTCAGGGGCCCATGTGAGCATTTGGAAGCCATGGTATAATGCCATCATTTTTGTTTTCCCTCAGCAACATATGTAGGAACTAACAAGGCTTAAGGAAGTCTTTAGGCCTATGAAAAAGAGACCTTTTAAACATTCAGCCAACCAATATTTATTAAGCACCTACTGTGTGCCAGGCACAGTAAATACAGAGCCACACAACAGAGACACATCCCTGACCCATAGCATTTATCTAGTAATGGTGCAAATAAATGCTACAGAAGAGATGGCGGGAGGAGAGTGGATAGATGGGGGATGCTGTGGCCATTTGTGATATGGGTTCCTTGACACTTCTGGTTTGGAAGAACAAAAATCATATCATACTTCTCTTATACAACTGGAAGCCACTTTTTAAATAGTATTTATAGTGCCTTGATTTCAGACCTGGGTTTCAGATCTGGTTTGGGGGAGGAGAGGTGAAACTTAAATTTGAGTGATGCATCAATCAGCTTGAAGAAAGAGAAAGCAGCTGAAATAGGCCTCACCACAGCCTATTAGTATAAAGTTCAGTTGACCAAGGTAGGAGTTTGGTACAAGTTAAGTAAGTAGTTTTGCAGCATCTCTATTCCTACATTACAGAAAACAACTAGAAGTTCATCTTGGGTGACTTCTCATCTGCAGCATTTTTCTTACGGAGAATTACACAACTTTAGTCTAGCCACCCTCTGTTTAATATGTTCTCTAATGGCCACAGCAGGAAAGAGCAATTAGCAAATTCCTGAATATTTCCTTCACATCATTTCCCAAAGCTTCTTTATGTAAGAGGTCCAGCCTTCATTACAGGCTTTTAGCAAATTAAAGCTATTTGCATTTTACAAGCATATTTGAATTTCACATACATTGCATCTCACACCGAGACATTACGTTCATTAGATCGCTTCATCTCTAATCAAAGCAGAAGACCTTAAACAAATAATTAGACTTGAGATTAGAACTACACATTAAAATAATGAATGGATTTGCTAAGGTCACTAAGAAATGCCACTGGGGCATTCTGGTGTGGTATCACCCTATATTAATGGTGTTAGGTCAAACACTGCTCAAGTTAACTTGGTAGCATTGTTCTAGAGTTGTCGATGTGCTGGATATCAGTGTAGCTATAATGCAAAGAACAATTCCTGAGCCAGTGTTTTCTAAACTTATTTGAACATGAAAATTGCCTGGCGTATTCATTAAAAATACACATTCCTAGACTCCTCCCCATTCTGATTAGAGTGGTACCCAGAAAAATGAATTTTTATTTAAGATCTGTTTCAAGTCTTCTAATTGGGCAAATTTGGAAAGTATTACCCATGACAAAAATGAACAGCTAATTGTAGAAGCTAAGGCATTCTAGGGGAATTTAGGAGTGGGAGTTTTGAAAATCTGATCTGGAACATGCAAACTGTCCCATCCTCAAGCCCAAGTTATTCCTTTATTCTTAGAAGCTAATGCTTGATTTCTTCCATTGGCCGCAGCATTGGGCAGAGGCAGCTATTGTGCCTGAGCAGGGCTCTGCTTCGGAAATCCAAGATTCTGATCATGGATGAAGCCACTGCTGCAGTAGATCTAGAAACAGATCATCTCATTCAGACAACCATCCAAAATGAGTTCTCCCACTGCACAGTCATCACCATTGCCCACAGGCTGCACACCGTCATGGACAGTGACAGGTGAGTAGAGGGTGGGCAGAGCTTGATGGATATGTCTTAACCCTGTGTCAACGGTAATAGTATCAGCTATGGGATACCTTACAGCGAAGGTTTAACTACCGTGGCTTTACTGATGAAGAAATTGAGACCTAGAGATTTCTTGTAATTTGCCCAGAGTTATACAAGTAAATGAAAGCCAACAAGATTAAGCGAACTACTTTGAGGGTGAAATAGGAATTACATACATATTAACTGAGTTATAGGGAGGTGGGGGCCCAAGCCACGAGTGGCAGATGCTACTCATAGAGCTTCCCCAGTATACTAAAAGTTTTGTTTTCCTTCCAGCTTCAACATAGTACCATTTAAAATGGGGGTGTCAGTAACTTAAGAAAACTTTTTAGAAATGATAGCCTCCCTTTTTTGACCAGGGGCTATAGGGCCTTCCCAGTTATTCATGTAAAGGCCAAGATTTGAGATTCTACTTTCTAAGACTTTTCTTTCTTTGTTCCTTGTTCCAGGGTAATGGTCCTTGACAGTGGGAAGATTGTAGAGTTTGACAGCCCTGAAGAACTGCTGAAAAAACCTGGCCCTTTCTATTTTATGGCCAAGGAAGCTGGCATTGAAAATGTGAATAACACAGCACTCTAGTAGGAGGCCCTAAGGGTTAGAGAATGACTAAAAGGATCATTGCTTATTTTATTTTTTATTTTTTTGTGAAATATATCATACATACAAAAGTATATATAAAATGTACATTCTAAAGACCATTTTAATGAACATCCATGTACCCACTAACCAAGTTAAGAAAATGAATATTATTAGGTGTATTAGAAACCCCCTGATTGCCCATTTTGATCATACCTCAATACTATCCAACTCTCCCAGAGATAACTGCTACCTTGAATTTTGTGATAAATTCCCTTGCCTTTTTTATGATAAATTTTGTGATAAATTCCTCATTGTAATTTTTCTGCCTTTGCATGTAACCTTAAATAATGTGTACTATTTTTTTAACTTATATAAATAGACCCATACTCCATGTAGTCTTCCATGACTTGATTCTTTTGTTCAGTATTATATTTGAGGTTCATTTACATTGTTGAGCATAACTGGGCTTCATTTATTTTCATTGCTGTATAGTGTGTCATTGTACAAATACACCACAGTTTACTCATTTTAATTTTGGTGAGCATTAGGGTTATTTCTATTTTTTTCATATTATAATCAATACCACTATGAACATTCTAGCATATATCTAGATTTAGATATATAAATGCAAGATTTGGACATGTGCAAGAGTCTCTGTAGGGTGTAATTTAGTAATGGAGGGTATGTACATCTTCACATGCAAAACATTTGAAAACATTTTAAACATTTTTGCCAATCTGATAAGTATGAACTGATACCTCATTGAGGTTTAATTTGCATTGTCTTGATTACTATTGAGGTTATCTTTTCCTATGTTTCTAGGATATTTGAATTTCCTAAGTATTCTTTGATAATTCTGAAATCTGAATTCTTTACCACCTGTTATTTGTGCTAGTTCTTATTGGTGCTTTATTTCATTGTATGCTGTTTTTCCTTGGCTGCTCAAGCAAATACCATGTAATGGGTTGGGAATTTATTAGCTCATGGTTTTGAGGCCAGGAAAAAGTCCAAATCAAGGCATCATCAAGGTGGTGGTTTCTTCCCAAAGACTGGAGTTCTGGGACTGACTGCCAGAGATCCTCATTCTGGGCTCCTCTGTCACACGGCCGTGCACACCGCAGCCTCTCCTTCCTTTTCCAGGTTCTGTCGACCTTCAGCTTCTTGTTTTCCTTGGCTTCTTTCTCTGTCTGAATTTTATTATGCTTACAAAGGACTCCAGTAATAAGGTTAAGACCCATCCTAATTGATTTGGGTCACACCTTAACTGACATTACATTTTGAAGAGATCTTATTTACAAAAAACATGTTTTTCTGGGGTACATAGCTCCAAGCCAGTACATATGCCTTATGATATTTTTACTATAAGATGTTTACTCTCCTTAGACCCTCATTTGTGGACGTTCTTTGAGACCTGGTTTGAACCTGAGTTCTTCCTAAGAGGGCCTGTAAAAATGTCAGCCTGTTGCCTGGTGGCATTACCAAGAACTTCTTTAAATTAAATTTGTCACTAAGGGTTTTCAAATTGTCCAGATCACAGTTCTGCACAGGAACCAGGTCTGAACCAGCCCTTCTTGTGACTTATTGTCAGGTTGGAAATAGGCAGGTTTCCTTGTTGACTCTTTCTGCTTGGTGGGTTTATTCTTCAATTACCGTACATTGCATGTATAGCCCTTTGGGGCCCCAGGTTTATGAGAGGGTCTCTGGTTATGTTCTCCACTTTGGCAGACTTTGTATCTTGTGCCCTGGCATCCTGTATAGTCAAATAAAATCGGCATTCAAGATATCCAGGTTTCACGACATATCAGATAAAGGTCTAGTACCCAGAATTTATAATGAGATTGTTCAACTCAACAACAAAAAGATAGCCAACCCAATTACAAAATGGGAAAAAGACTTGAATAGACACCTCTCAGAGGAGGAAATACAAATGGCCAAAAGACACATGAAGAGATGCTCAATGTCCCTGGCCATTAGAGAAATGCAAATCAAAACCACAATGAGATATCATCTCACACCCACCAGAATGGCCATTATCAACAAAACAGAAAATGACAAGTGCTGGAGAGGATGCGGAGAAAGAGGCACACTTATCCACTGTTGGTGGGAATGTCAAATGGTGCAACCACTGTGGAAGGCAGTTTGGCGGTTCCTCAAAAAGCTGAATATAGAATTGCCATACAACCCAGCAATACCATTGCTGGGTATCTACTCAAAGGACTTAAGGGCAAAGACACAAACGGACATTTGCACACCAATGTTTATAGCAGCGTTATTTACAATTGCAAAGAGATGGAAACAGCCAAAATGTCCATCAACAGACGAGTGGCTAAACAAACTGTGGTATATACGTACGATGGAATATTATGCAGCGTTAAGACAGGATAAACTTATGAAGCATGTAATAACATGGATGGACCTAGAAAACATTATGCTGAGTGAGTCTAGCCAAAAGCTAAAAGACAAATACTGTATGGTCCCAATGATGTGAATCGACACTCGAGAATAAACTTGGAATATGTCATTGGTAACAGAGTTCAGCAGGAGTTAGAAACAGGGTAAGATAATGGGTAATCGGAGCTGATGGGATACAGACTGTGCAACAGGACTAGATACAAAAACTCAAAAATGGACAGCACAATAATACCTAATTGTAAAGTAATCATGTTAAAATACTGAACGAAGCTGCATCCGAGCTATAGGTTTTTGTTTTGTTTTGTTTTGTTTGTTTTGTTCTTATTATTATTACTTTTATTTTTTTTCTCTATATTAACATTCTATATCTTTTTCTGTTATAATGCTAGTTCTTCTAAACCGATGCAAATGTACTAAGAAATGATGATCATGCATCTATGTGATGATGTTAAGAATTACTGATTGCATATGTAGAATGGTATGACGTCTAAAAAAAAAAAAAAATGGTCAGCACAATACTGCCTAATTGTAATGTAATTATCTTGGAACGCTGAATGAAGCTGCATCTGATCTATAGTTTTTTTTTTGTTTGTTTTGTTTTTTTTTTTCTCTTATATACTTTTGTACTTTTTATTTTTATTTGTGTTTTCTCTCTGTGTTATCACTTTATTTCTTTTTCTGTTGTAGTGCTATTTCTTTCTCTAAATCGATGCATATGTACTGAGAAATGATGACCATACACCTATGTGATGATATTAAGAATTACTGATTGCATATGTAGAATGGATTGATTTCTATTGTTGTGTTAGTTAATTTTTTTAATTAATAAAAAAAAAAAAAGAAAGAAAAAAAAAAAAAAAAAAGATATCCAGGTTTCAGAAGTAAGCTTAAACCTTGGTCCTTCCGTACTCTCCAGAGCTTTATGTGTCGCTTTGAGTTCAGCATTACTTCATTTCATCAATGATGTAGTAATAAACAATTGTGATTTATCCATCATTTATCTGTTTGTTAAGAAAGATGCTCAGAATACTTACATTCTCTAAAGAAAGAATATATAGCTAGAGAGACCATACGTCCTGTTTGCCCTGGACAGTTCTGGTTGCACAATTATTACTAGCTCTCCCTTTCATGCTTAAAAATGTCTAGTTTGGACAATAAAATTGCGGTCCTCCTATACCTGGCCCTTGTGAATTAGGGTTTGGACCAGCATGAATGATGATCAACAAAGTTGTATAAATATTCAAGTGTTGACTAGTGGCTATTCATGGAGAATCCCCTTCCTAATTCATGTAAACTAGATCTGGTATGCTGTGAGTATTCTATAAATATTGGCTGTTTTGCTGGATGAAAAATTTTTTTTCGAAGTTACCTTTTGAAATTCATACCTACTTAGCTACATAGAACTTAGCTCTTTTAAACTGCTTATTACTGTATCCCATATTTCATCAAATCTAAGGTGCCATCAATTGTAAAATGCTCATTATGTTATGTATCACCAAGAAAGAATACTGTCAATTAAACTCTGACATGCCGTGGTTGTAAGATGCAGCCCATTTGTGAAACAACAACAACAAACCAACCCAACAAATGGACGCTTTAGGATTAATATGATATAGTAACTGTAAAGCACTGTAAGAACTGTCATACCTTTTATTTCTGCTATTGGTTGTTGCTTCTTTTTTTCCTGATTTTCCCAGCCTCTCTCTATTGTTCTTTTTTAAAAATATTTTATTGTGTAAATTAAATTTTCCTATTTTAACCACCTTCAAGTACACAGTTCAGTGGTGTTGATTACACTCACAATGCCATGCTACCATCACCGTCATCCATTTACCAAAACTTTTCCATTACCCCAAACCAATGCTCTTTTTAATCTGATATCATCAGCAGCACTGTCATTGTCATCCTCTTCTCCTTTTATCAACTCTATTTTCTTTTTCATTGCCAAGTAAGTACTATTTTCACAATCTATCATTATATATTTATTTACAACTATTTCACAATTCTACACATTAGAATTTCAAATAACAGTGCTTCCTCCTTTTTTTTGGTTCAGTGATTCTTTCGCAAGCCCATCCCATAAACATAAACTTTCCAATTTGCTCCTTAAAACATGTTTCTAGACATGTAGTATTTGGACAGTCCACGGGGACCTCTGGAAAACAGAGGGACAGTTTATCTGCTGAGAGCTAACTGTAAAAAAAAAACAAAAAACAGATAAAGCCCCAGGGATAAAAGTGAAACTCATGGAGAAGACGCCTGATACTTCATTTTTCAATTTGTTTCCCAAACACAATGGTCCATGCTGATCTCTGTATCTTTGTCAGCAGACTAACAACCATCACCATTCATTTAGCATTTGTTGTTTGATGCTGTGCTAATTTTCTGTTAAAGACAATTTAAAATTGACTAAACAAATATCACATTTTATTCTGGCCTAAGTTAAAATTCCTTTCATAAAGCTTATTTCACTTAATAAACTTCAGGAACAATTTTAGATAACTATCCAGAATTATACAGTCCAAGAAAATTTCTACTGTATCATCACTACTTTCTTCATGATTCCTCTGGGTTCATGGAAGCATAGTGCTTTAGAAGGGAAGGAGACGGTGCCCATTATTAAGTGATTGTCTCTCAGTTTCAAGTTCACCCATCTCCATTCTGCTTTGTGATGCCTGGGGCTGCAACTTTTACAAGCAACATTTCTGCTTTGCCAGCTGCTTTCTATAAGGTTTCTCCAATACAGGGTACTAGAGGGAGCCCACAAGGCTGGATAAGGCAGGGACAAAGTTCCTTTCTATTTGCTTCTGCTCTTGTAAGGATCACTCTAGTAACATTTCTCACCTCTGCAGCAGCAGTTTAGATGAGGAGCAGCATTAATTGCATTTTGCAGTTCACAGAACCAGTTTCATCATGCACCCTCAGAGATGGTATCACCAGCCGGCTGACACCCCCTCCTCAGGTTAATTTTGTATAAGCGCCTTTCAAAACACCCTCTGGAGAAATCTGCTCTGTTTAGGTAATAAATGAGAATACATTTAATCACAAATGCACACTGATCATGACTTTATTTATAAATTAGCAAACGATGTTGTACATTGATAGTTAAGTCTCTATACTGATGTGTTTTTAATTTAATTTTAGCAAAGTTACAGCTATAAGCATGAGTTTAGTCTTCCTATAGATACACATTAAACTGTTTTTAAAAGGCCTCATGTTGTTTGCAAATAATATGAATTGAGGACTGTAAAGAGCATAAAAGATGGCTGTAACAGCACTCCATTTTCATAATATTCCTTTTTATTTCACATGCGAATTTTTGGTTATGGTGTGGAATTTAACTTACAACTATTTAGCAACTATTTAAAAAGCAAGGAAAAAGGAATATGAGGAAATATTACTCTTAGGTTTAAAAAAAAGCATAAAATAGCTTTAAGAAGAAAAGATTAAAAAAATACTTAAGGTTAGTATGGTTGTCACTGAATTAAAAAAAGAATTGCGCCCCCTTCTTCAAATCTAATAATCAAGGCTTCAATTGCTATCTTGGTAATCTCTTTTTTTCTTTCTTTTTTTAACTTTTAAAAGGGAGAATTTATTAAGTTGCAAATTTACAGCTCTAAGGCCATGAAAATGTCCCAATTAAAGCAAGTCTATAAAAATGTCCAAATTAAGGCACCAACAAGAGGTTACTTTGATTCAAGAAAGGTTGTTGTAGTTCAGAGTTTCTCTCTCAACTGGAAAGGCACATGGCGAACATGGTGACATCTGCTAGCTTTCTCTCCTGGCTTCTTAGTTCATGAATCTCTCCTGGGGTCATATTCTTTCTTCATCTCCAAAGGTCTCTGGAGAGCTCTGGTGGTTCTCATGGCTGTCCTCCTTTCTCCAAAAAGTTTCCTCTTCTAAAGGATTCTGGTAAACTAATCAAGAACTACCTAGAATGGGTAGAGGCACATCTCCTTCTAATCAAAGGTTAATATCTACAATTGGGTGAGTCACATTTCCATGGCGATAACAATACTACAATACTGAATAGGGATTAAAAGAAACGGCTGCATCCACAAGATGGATCAGTATTAAAACATGGCTTTGCTAGGGTACATAATTCTTTCAAATCGGCACAAACATATGTACAAAAAAAGCAATAAATTTCAAAGCACATCACAACAATTAGCTGTAGAACCGATTTCAGAGTTTGGTATGGGTTACAATTCCACAATTTTAGTTTTCAGTACTAGTGGCTCCCAGACACTGGGGATTATAAGAAATATCAATACAGTGATTTAGAAATCATACTCATTCGTTAAACTCTACCTACTCTGTATAACTCCATCATCACCATCTTTCTCCCACTCTGTAGGGGTGTTTGGACTATACCAGTTCTAGCTTTTTCATGTTGGAGGGGGCTGTGGATTCATCTTGGTAATCTCTTGAAAAGTCATCTGAGTCCTCACCATGATATCCATCTGGATATTTTGCCTGATAATTGCTATCACTGTTTCAGATCCATTTGTTCCATTTCTTATCTTGTGAATGGGTCACAGCACAGTCTTTGAAACATTTAATTGTTGCATAAGGAAACACACAAATTCTTTTCTAGAAAGCAATTTTGTCAGTTCCAGCTGTAGAGAAGTTGTTAAGTTGTCCACTGGTGGTGCTACTAATTCTAATCACAAATGTCTTTCTTAAGACCGGGTGGCTCCTTTTAGTGCCCATCTGCAGATAAATTGTGGTCCAGTTTATCCAGATTTGCATTCTGGCATCATAATGATGCTCCTAGACAAATAAATACCTGCTGAGATGGCACATTTAATGGCTCTAATATGTAAACCAATTACACTTTTGCTAGCTTTTTTTTTCTCCACAAAAATGTCTAGTTTTTCTCATACTTGATTCCAATATTAATGGCTGTGTGGAATCCTTTTATTTTCACCAGACCTCAACTAGAGATTGGCAAACTATGGCTCAAGAGTCAATTATGGAAGAGAGGGGCAAGATGGCAGCTTAGTGAGGCGTGGGATTTAGTTCGTCCTCCAGAGCAGCTAGTAAATAGCCAGGAACAGTACAGAACAACTCCTGGGGCTACATCAGTGACCAGACACACAGAGTACACCTGTCTGGACCAGGTGAACGGGCTAAGATCTCACACAGAACTGTAAATTCCCCAAGCCACAGAGGCTGGCACCTCTCCCAATGGGTATGGCAAACTGATTCCCTGAGGGGAAAGGAAACATACTTTACTAGCAGCAAGGGCTTATCTCAACCAAGCTCCACTTGTGGAATTAATTAACAAATTCTGACCACTGAAAACAGGCCTCAGCCCAGATAAACCTGGAATTAGTACTAGGTTATTAGGAGTTTTTGCCCTGGCAGAGATTGGGGTGGGGGCGGGGGGCCTGAAGGTTAAAAAAAAAAGAAGAAAAAGTGAAACTTCTTGAGTTGGACAGCATAAAATACTGCCAAAGGGCTGGATCCCAAGAAAAGAGGACATCGAGCCTGGAGATACATAGAGCCATGTACCAACTTAAGCTTTTGATTGACAAATTGAGGAGCACTGGTCCTGCTCTGAAAAGGCTCTTTTTTTTCTTTTCTACTCCTTCACAGCTCATTAGATAGAACTGGAAGCCTTTTCAGGCTCCACCAGTGCCCCAGGCAAGGGCAAAATTAAGCTTGTCTGAGAGATGAAGTAACTAGTCAGGTGGAAGGAGTTAATTTCCTAAAGGTTATATCTGCCCCAAGAGAAAGGTGGGGCCCCGTACAAATGGAATTCCTCCTTCAAGGAATTCAGACCCCAGGGACTGTAAAACTGAAGCAATTAATATCATCCTACAACCTCACCTGTCTCAACCATGCCCAGCAGGGAGAGACTGCTGAAATTAAAGGCATCGCATCATTTTAGGCTGGTGGGAAGCCACAGGCAGACAAGCATCATATGCTAAGCAGGATAGGAAAAGCACAGAGTCTAGAAGCTTCTTAGGAAAGTCTGACAACCTGATGGGTCTCACCTTCAGAGAAAATTAATGCTGGTGACTCTTTCCTCCTGAGACATGGGCTAGTCCAGTCTGGAAAAATATGACAGAGGTCTCTGATATCTGGAGACACTCCTCAAATAAAAAACCAAAAAAAAAAAAAGCTCCATATAGGCAGGACAACTAAAAGAAAAATAAGTACTGAAAAATTCTGATCAGTTGAACAGAACCTATACCAGAAGTCTAGAACAGTCAAACTGAATGGTAAAGAACAGATAGAGAACAAAGCCATCCAGCAAGAAAATCCTAGGTAAAAGAGTGAAAACAATCTCCAGAACAAATTAATTAAGGAAATCAAATGTCTAGATACCAGCCAAAATTAGTCAGACTAGGAAAATCAAAGATACAGCCCTGTCAAAGGAACAAACCAACAATGCAAATGAGTTGAAACACTAATTCAGGATGCTCGAACAGACAGGGAAAATGTCATCAAAAATCAAATCAATGAGTTGAGGGAGGATATAAAGAAGACACTGAGTAAACAAAAAGAAGAAATCAAAAGTTTAAAAAAAACCACAGAACTTATGGAAATGAAAGGCACAATAGAAGAGATGAAAAACAATGGAAACCTACAAAAATAGGTTTGAAGTGGCAAAGAAAGGGTTAGTGAACTAGAGGACTGGACATCTGAAATCCGACACACAAAAGAAAATATAAGGAAAAGAATGGGAAAATATGAGCAGGGTCTCAGGGAACTGAATCACAACCCAAAGCACACAAATATACATGTTGTGGGTGTCCCAGAAGGAGAAGAGAAGGGAAAAGGAAGAGAAAGACTAATGGAGGAAATTATCACAGAAAATTTCCCATCTCTTATGAAAAACATAAACATACAGATCCAAGAAGTACAGCATACCCCAAATAGAGTAGATTCAAAATGGCATACTCCAAGACACTTACTAATTAGATTGTCAGATGTAAAAGAGAAAGAGAGAATTTTGAAAGCAGCAAGAGAAAAGCAATCTATCACATACAAGAGAAGCTCAATAAGACTATGTATGGATTTCTCAGCAGAAACCATGGAGGTGAGAAGGCAGTGGTATGATATATTTCAGATACTAAAAGAGAAAAGTTGCCAACATAGTATTCTGTATCCAGCAAAATTGTCCTTCAAAAATGATGGGGGAGATTAAAATATTTTCAGACAATCACTGACAGCATTTGTGAAAGAGACCGGCTCTGCAAGAAATACTAATTTACAGGCAGATAGGAAAAGGCAGATTAGAGAGGTCTGAAGAACAGTGTAGAAATGAAGACTACCAATAAAGGTAAAAAGAGAAAAAAAACCTAGATATGACATATGTTTTAGTTTGCTAGTTACTGGAATGCAATATACCAGAAACAGAACAGCTTATAAAAGGGGGAATTTTGCAAGTCCACAGTTCTAAGGCTGTTAAAATGTCCCAATTAAAGCAAGGCTATAGAAATGTCCAATCTAGGGCATCCAGGAAAAGATACCTTGGTTCAAGAAGGCTGATGATGTTCAGGGTTTCTCTCTCAACTGGAAAAGCACATGGCAAACATGGTGACATATGCTAGCTTTCACTCCAGGCTTCTTGTTCCATGACCCTCTGCTGGGGGCATTTTCCTTCATCTTCCAAGCTTTCTGGATGCATGAGCTCTGTAGCTTTTTCCAAAATGGTTTCCTTTTAAAGGGCTCCAGTAAGCAACCCCATCTTGAATGGGTGGAGACACACCTACATGGAAATCATCTAATCAAAAGTTACCACCCACAATTGGATAGGTCACATCTCCATGGATAATTTAAAAACTCCCACCCAACAATACTGAATGAGGATTAAAAAACATTAAGGAAATCAAATGCCTAGATGCCAGCCAAAATGAGTTTTCTGGGGTCCACAAATTCAAATCAGCACAATATATAAAATCCAAAAGGCAAAATGGTAGAAGAAACTACTGCTTTTACAGTGATAACACTAAATGTTAATGGATTAAACTCCCCAATCAAAAGACATAAACTGACAGATTGGATTTAAAAAACAGGACACATCAATATGCCATCTACAGGAGACTCATCTTGGACCCAAAGACAAAAGTTGGTTGAAAGTTAAAGGTTGGGGAAAGATATTTCATGCAAACAACTATCAGAAAAGAGCAGGAGTAGCTATACAAATATCCAACAAATTAGGCTTCAAATGTAATACAATTAAAAGAGACAGAGAAGGACACTATATATTAATAAAAGGAACCACTCAACAAAAAGATATAGCAATCATAAATATTTATGTACTGAGCCAGAGTGCTCCAAAATACATGAGGCAATCACTGACAAAACTGAAGGGAGAAATAGACACCTCTACCATAATAGCTGGGGGCCACACTCTCATCAGTGGATAGAATATTGAGACAGAGGATCAGAAAAGAAACATATAATTTTAATAATACAATAGATGAGCAAGACTTAACAGACATTTACAGAACACTACATCCCATAACAGTAGGATACATATTTTTCTCAAGTGCTCATGGATCACTCTTAGGGATAGTCCATATGGTGGGTCACAAAGCAAGTCTCAATAAATTTAAAAGGATAGAAACCATACAAAACACTTTCTTGGATCATAATGGAATGAAGTTGGAAATCAATAACACCAGAGGCCATTGGAGAGCAGTGTGGGGTGGATTTGCCATATGATCCTGAAATTCCATACTCAGTATATACCTGGAGGAACTGAGCATGGGGACATGAATGGACATTTGCACACTGGTGTTTCTGGGGGTAATGTTTGTGATCCACAATGAAAGGAGGTGGCCAAAGGGTACAATGACCGAGGAATGGAAAGGGGAACAGTGTTGTTTATATACAGTAGGCTACTGTGCTACAAGAAGGAATGAAGTTGTGAGGCATGCAACTATATGAATGAACCTTAAGAGCCGTATGTTGAATTAAATGTCATAACATGGTTTTTTCCAGAAACTTCAGGTATTTATGTGACACCTGAGACTCAGAGTTGGAGCTCTGAAGCTATGAAAGTCAGCAGTACTCTGTACAGGAACTGTTTAAAAAGTTGAAAAAGTAATCAGACATCGAGTAGACATATGAATGAAACTGATCTGGAAAGGACTAAAGTAAATCAGAAGACCGGGTAAAGGATGATATCACCCATATCTTAAAACTTCAACTTCTGTGTTTGAACAAAGGGAGAGATGTTTATTTGGTGAAAAATTTATATTTTTGGTAGTGCATTTCCTAATTAAATTTGTATAGTCAGTTTAGTTGAACACCATAAGTACAGGGAATCTTGAATAGGGCATGAAATTTTGTTGATTTGTCCAGGTTAGTGTGATGTTCCAATAAATTCCAGAGTGCTTTGGACAGTGAATAAAGAAGTATTTGTGAAGTCCCCTTAGGGGAATGGGGGAAAAGGGGGAAAGATTCAACTTCCCCATTTGGAGAATTTCTGATACTCTTGCAAGCTGTGGGGACAACCATATCAATAGGCTGAGCCCCTGATTTTGGGGTTTGCCCCTATGAAACTTATTCCTTCAAAGGATAAGGCTAAGCCAACTTAAAATTAGGCCCAAGAGTCACCCCCAGAGAACTTCTTTTGTTGCTCAGATGTGGTCTCTCTCTCTAAGCTGACACAGCAAGGGAACCCACTGCTCTCCCTGACTACATGGGACATGACTCCCAGGGGTGTAAATCTCCCTGACTATATGGGAGAGAAATCCCAGCATGAGCTGGGACCCAGCATCAAGGGATCAAGAAAAACTTCTTGACCAAATGGGGGAAGAGAGAAATGAGACAAAATAAAGTTTCAGTGGCTGAGAGATTTCAAACAGAATTGAGACGTTATCCTGGAGGTTATTCTTATGCATTATATCCCTTTTTAGTTTATGGTTATTGGAGTGGCTAGAGGGAAGTACCTGAAACTGTTGAGCTGTGTTCTAGTAACCTTGATTCTTGAAGATAATTGTATAACAATATAAGCTTTTACAATGTGACAATGTAATTGTGACATTGATACTCCTTTTATCTGGGGTATGGACAGATAAGTAAAAAATATGGATTAAAAAATAGACAAATAATGAGGGGACAAAGGTTAAAATAAATTCTGTAGATGGAAGTACTATAATGGTCAATGAGAGGGAGGATAAGAGGTATGTATGTATGAGTTTCTCTTTTTGTTTTTTTTTTCTTGGAGTGATACAAATATTCTAAAAAATTATCATGGTGATGAATAAACAGCTATGTGATGCTATCATGAGCCATTGACTGTACACTGTGTATGGAATGTTTGTATGTTAAGGTTTATCAATATAACTATATATTTTTTTTAAAAAGTCAATTATGGCTTGCTACCTGCTTTTGGCAGGGGTCGGGTGGGGAGGAGAATGGGAGGAAGGTCTAACATATATTGTGCTGGTTTGAAAGTATTATGTACCCTAGTAAAGCCATGTCTTAATCCTGATTCAATCTTGCAGAGGCAGCCATTTCTTTTAATCCTGGTTCAGTACTATAGATGGGAAACTTTTGGTTAGATTTTCTCTGTGGAGATGCGACATGCCGAATTTTGGGCATGACTTTTGATTAGATGGAGATCTGACTACATCCATTCCAGGTGGGTCTTGATTATTAGAGACTTTAAAAGAGGAAACATTTTGAGAAAACAAACAGAAGCCTCAGAGCTGACAGAAACTTCACAGCAGAGGGACACACATGGAGAACAGAGATACAAATGTTTGGAGATGCTTGGAATCCAGCAGACATTGCCATGAGATGTTAAGCAAGCCAGAACCTGGAGAGAGCCAAGGGAAGCCAAGAGATGAAAGCCAGCCCTGAAAACGTAAAGTGAGGAACCCCTACAGGAACAGAAGCTAAAAGCAACAGAGCCCAAGACCGAGGGACCAGCAGATGCCAGCCACATGACTACCCAGCTGACAGAGGTGTTCCTGACCTATCAGCCCTTCTTGAGTAAAGGTAACTGTATTAGTTAGGGTTCTCTAGAGAAACCGAATCAACAGGGAACACTCACAAGTATAAAATTTATAAAAGTGTCTCACGTGAACGTGGGAACGCAGAGTCCAAAATCCGCAGGGCAGGCTGTGAAGCCAACAATTCCAATGGAGGGTCTGGACAAATTCCACAGGAGAGGCTCGCCAGCCAAAGCAGGAGGAGAGCCTGTCTCTTCTGAATCCTCCTTAAAAGGCTTCCAATGATTAGACTGAGCATCACTCATTGCAGAAGACACTCCCCTTGGCTGATTACAAATGGAATCAGCTCTGGATACAGCTGATGTGATCATGATCTAATTCTATGAAATGTCCTCATTGCAACAGACAGGCCAGCACTTGCCCAACCAGAAAAACAGGTACCACCACGTGGCCAAGTTGATATATGAACCTGACCATGACAGTCTACCCCTTGTCCACTTGGCAGCTATATATATATCACCTTTTGGGCACCATACCTAATTTCTAAATAAAAAACAATGAAACACACATTTTTTTCTTTCACCTAACAATACTCAACTGTTCTGCATAAACTGGAAACACATTAACTCTCTCCAGAATAGGGTGCAAGTCCTTGGGTAATATTCATTCTTAAAGTTGATATCTTACAACTTAAATAGTATAACAGGAACAAAACAGCATTACAGTCCTCGTTTCTGTAACTGATCACATGGTCAAACTTCATATTTATCACTACCTTCTTTCACTACTCATTCCATGTTCCCTTTACTCTCAGCAAGCACTTCAGCTGGCTGTGGTTCTTTGCCTGGTGTGGTGACTCAAACCTTCATTCCTGAAGTTTCAGATCCATTGGTAGTCCTGCCTGGATTGGGCCATTGATTTTAATCACAGGGCATGGTAGTACTAAGAGATGCCCTAGGGAATTTCCTATATTCCAAGAAAACTCTTCTTTACCTCCATTATGTAGTTGCAGTCCTATTTCCCCCTGATAGTCAGGGTCAATCACCCTAGACAATAATGCAATCCCCTTCTTGGCTTGTTGATCCAGGGGCATGAGTAGCCCAAAGTGAGCAGGTGGCAGTCTTAGATTCCAGTTCAATGGAATCATTGTTGTTTCTCCTGGTGGAAGCACTCCCCATTTTGGAACTAAAACCTGGAGACCAGCAGAGCTCAGGGTCACAGGGACAGGGAGCAAAAATTTTCCTAGTGGATCACTAGGGGTAATAGTGAGTGGTTCCACTCCCATTTCCACCCCTTGGTTCCTGGACTCATGGATCCTGGCTATGGGATAAATAGCACCATACATTGGACACTGATTCAGAGCATATACAGCGTCCTAGAGAACATTACCCCAACCTTTCAAGGTATTGACACCTAGTTGGCACTGTAATTGAGTTTTCAAAAGGCCATTCCACCGTTCTATCAATCCAGCTGCTTCTGAATGATGGGGAATATGGTAAGACCAGAGAATTCCATGAGCCTGTGCCAATTCCTGTACTTCATTTGCTGTGAAGTGGGTTCCTTGATCAGAAGCAATGCTATGTGGAACACCATGATGATGGATAAGGCATTCTGTAAGTCCACAGATGATAATTTTGGCAGAAGCATTGCATGCAGGGAAAGCAAACCCATATCCAGAGTATGCGTCCATTCCAGTTAGAACAAATCACTGCCCCTTCCATGAAGTGAGTGGTCCAATGTAATCAACCTGCCACCATGTAGCTGGCTAGTCACCTCGGGGAATGGTGACATATCAGGGGCTGAGTGTGGGTCTCTGATGCTGGCAGATTGGGCACTCAGCAGTGGCTGTAGCCAACTCAGCCTTGCTGAGTGGAAATCCACTGATTTGCTGAGCCCATGCATAACCTCCATCCCTACCACCATGACCACTTTGTTCATGAGCCCATTGGGCAATGACAGGAGTTTCTGGAGAAAAAAGCTGACTGGTATCCACAGAACAGGTCATCTTATCCACTTGATTATTAAAACCTTCCTCTGCTGAAGTCACCCTCTGGTGCGCATTCACATAGGACACAAATATGTTCATGTTTTTAGCCCACTCAGAAAGGTCTATCCACATACTTCTTCCCCAGACCTCTTTTGTCACCAATTTTCCAATGATGGTCTTTCCAAGTCCCTGACCATCTAGCCAAATGAGTCAGTATACAAACGCGCCTCTGACCAGTTTTCCTTCCAAGCAAAATGAACAGCCAGGCGCACTGCTCAAAGTTCTGTTCACTGGGAGGATTTCCCTTCACCACTGTCCTTCAAGGACACCCCAGAACGGGGTTGTAGTGCTGCAGCTGTTCATTTCTGGGTGGTACCTGCATATCGTGCTGAACCATTTGTAAACCAAGTGTTCTAGTTTGCTAGCTGCCAGAATGCAACACACAAGAGATGGATTGGCTTTTAATAAAAGAGGGGGTATTTTGTTAGTTCTTCAGAGGAAAGGCAGCTAACTTTCCACTGAGGTTCTTTCTTACATGGGAAGGCACAGGATGGTCTCTGTTGGCCTTCTCTCCAGGCCTCTGGGTTCTGACAACTTTCCCCGGGGTGATTTCTTTCTGCACCTCCAAAGGCCTGGGCTGAGCTGCGAGGGCTGAGATGAAGAATGCTAAGCTGCTTGGGCTGTGTGACATTGCGGTCTCTCATTTAAGCACCAGCCTGCCGGGATAGCTTCAGCCGGGCTGCTTCGCGGCCTGCCCACTGGGTGAGTTAGGGGGCGAGCTCGCAGGAAATAAACCTGGGTAAGCAGAGCCTAGCCGTCTCAGCTAGGGGACTGAAGGACTTGAGCCAGAGGCCAATTAATCAGCACAAAGCTTCTTTATTGTTACATGGTATAAGCTATAAGTACTGAGGGAGCTCAAGTGCACAAAAGATCACGAGGCTCCAGGGAGCTCAGGTTATATACAGTCACACAGGGGGAGGAGTAGGGGAGAGGGTAGGGGGTTCAGAGACCCAATTACACAAGCTAAAAGGTAGTTGCTAGGCAAGGGCGGCAGAAGAGGGCTAGAGGCAAGAACAGAATAACAGGAAGGCCTGAGGTTTTGAGATAAGCTACTGAGATGGGCGGCTCACGACGAGAGGGGGAAGGGAGAGCAGTGAGTTAGGCTACAGACTTGAGAGGCAGGGAGAGAAGGTAGAAATGATTAAAAAATTTTTTAAGTATGACTAGGCTCCAATCCCTGAGAAATATGCCACACCAGCCAATTAAGTCAAACATCCTTCATTGTAGCAGGCACGCCTCCTAACTGATTGCAGATGTAAATTAGCAACAGATGAGGTTCAAGTACCATTGGCTCATGGCCACAGCAACAGAACTAGCCACCTTCACCTGGCCAAGCTGACAACTGAATCTAACTACCACACCAAGCCTGAGTTTTCTCTTCCTCCATCAATTCACTGTAAGGAACTCCCCAAGAGGCCATAGCTCTGGTCTGGGAAAGAGAAGGTAATGTAGCAGGAGTGGAGACCATGGGCATTTGGGCCACTTTCTCATGTGCGGTTTGCCCAACCGCTAAGCTATCGGGGAACCTCTACTCCTCAGCTTCTCACTGCTTGCTAGACGACACTGCCGCACACAGAAAAGGGGCTTGAGCCAGGGGTCTGGGTCCAAGGGGCGCGTGCAGGAGACCTCGCTGCGGGTCTAAAGGACTGGAGGCCGAGCCAATTAAGGCATAAAGTGAGGTAGCTTTATTGTTGGTAGACGCTTATGCCAGGACCGCCAGTAGCTAAAGACCACGAGGCTCGGTGAGCCCTGGATTATATACAGTTTGAGGAGAGGCGGAGTTAGGGCGTGGCCTCCAGGGGAGGGTAGCCAATCACACAGGGAGGACGGATGAGTGACTGTGACCATAGAGATGCTGTTCCTGAGTGTACTTGTAGCAGTGGATGTTGGGCAGGTGGAGGACTAAGGAGAAGACCAATAGAGTTAAAGAGACAAGACTGCATCATCACTAGTCGCTGGTGAGGCTTGTAATTCAGAGGCTTAGAAGAACCGGACGTGCCAAAATGGCGAGGGAGGGAGAGAAAGAGACTAAGCTACCAGGCCAAGAATAAAATTATGCCACAATTCCTCTGTTTTTCTTTTTTTAAAGAACACACTTGTGTGACAAGTGGCGGGCATGAACCTTTGCTGGGAGGGGCAGTGATAAGATTCCCCTTGTGTGCAAGGCTCAGGGTTTCAGGGGAAGGGTATGTGCTGAGCCGACCCTTATGCAAATCTCATGTGCCCCAGAAGAGCCAGAGGAGGTCTGTTAGAGTGACCCTCTTCTGTGATTCTTGCGTCGCACCCAGCGGTGTCCATCTGGTGGACCCAGATGCACGTACTCTGGCAACATGCAGCCCCCGTGGGGGAGTGTGAGGAATGTGGGCAGGCGATGACTGTTATAGCCTAGGGGAAGCAGGAGAGACTAGTCCTCCACTGTCCCTGACCCGAGGGTGATCAGTCCTCAGGCCAGGCTAGGCCTGCGAGTCAAACCTGGGCTTGTCTGCGTTCCTCCATAGAACAGTCCGGGCGAGTAGGCTGAGCATAACAGCAGCCAAAACTGGGCCTCAGCTCGAGACCGGCGACAGAGAATGAGCAGCCTAGAAACGAGAAATGTTGAGGAGCAATAATGAGAATTTTATAGGAAAGGTAGTGCTATAAGTTGCGAGGGCGAGTAACACTAGCTAACTATACCTGCACTTGCTGCCGGTTGTCTGCATAAGAGAAAGGGTTTAGAGTTACTAGAGCAAGAAGTTTTTAGGTATGCGGTGAAGATTTAGTCTCGCAAGGTGAGACGGGGTATCGAATGGTTAGCCGGGATAGGAGTAACACAGATTTTAGTGAAGGGGTACCGTCCATTGCAAACAGAGGAGGCAAGTTTACAAGCAGCTTTTACATTTAGAACAATTAAGTCTCTTTGCTGTTGTAAATTGAACACAGCGCTATGCATCAGATGGTTGATATTTTTTTGCGTCTCCAAAGCTTGAGAGGTCGTTTGGGTCACGTTGAGGAGAGTCTCCGCAGTGACAGAGGCTTGAGTGAAGGTCACGGCGGCAACAGTACCAGCTGCCGGTGGCGATGGGCTACGTGTCGCACTGGGCAAGTTGTTACAGGATTCCTAGAAACAAGACTTAAAAGGAGAACTTATTTTATGCAATCACGGGGGGTTCAAACGAGTTCCCTTTTTAAACGCATGTAATGAATGTGAGCAATCTCCCTATCCACTCTGCGTATCTGCTGCTTCATAAATTCTATTACTCTGGATAAAATGCATGGCCCAAAGGTTAATACCAACAAAAGCACCAGCAAAGGCCCTGCTATAGTAGAGATTAAGGTGGTTAGCCATGGCGACTGGGCAAACAAATTTTCAAACCAGCTTTGGTGTTCTCTTAATCTTTTTTCCCTAGCTTCTAATCTCTCTCCCAATTTCCTCATGGAATCTCTGACTACCCCTGTGTGATCTGCATAAAAACAGCACTCTTCCTTTAAGGCTGCACACAGCCCTCCTTCCTTTAAAAACAACAAGTCAAGGCCCCTTCTATTTTGAAGCACAACTTCTGACAAGGATGTTAAAGATTTCTCCAGAGCCTCCCTGGCTTGCTTTATAGACGCTAGGTCCTCATTAACAGCAGACTCTAAAAGAGCCATCTGTTGATTCCCCTGGACTATGGCTGCAGTGCCTGTGCCCACCCCAGCCATCACTCCGGCAGCTAACAGTACTGCTAAGGTTACAGAGACTACTTCTCTTTTGTGTCGGTGCTTCATTTCCATGACTTCCTCAAAATCATCGGCTGACTGGTAGATAACTCTCGGCAAAACCTGTACTAGGATGCAAAACTGTGAGTTGTTGAAAACACTAGTACTGACACAGGGTGTTAGACCCGTGCTACATGCCCATTTAAGTCCTGGCGAAGGAATTAGGTAAGTGTTTCCTGAGGAATTGAACTCATTGGATGCATTTCTACTACAAAGTCCCTGGAAGCCTGCCGGTGGCATGCCAATGCAAGTGCCCCTACCCGATACTTCAGGGAGGGTAAGTCCTAGGCCACTATGCCAATCACAAGAATTTGAGGACTTGCTAACATCACCTTGGTGGCCTTCTTCATCCTCCCATGTAAGGGGAATGGCGGCTCTCGCTGAGGGGGCAGAGCCCGTGGCACCAATTACTGTGGGCCCTGAGGTAGTTGGGCACAGATTCTTCCCTTTTTCAGGAAGGCATGAAATTTCTGCTCCCGAGTCCACCATACCTAGAAGCCAATCGGCTCCGATTTTTAGTTTACGGGTGGGTTTGTTCGGGGTTATAGGAATGGTCCACATTATGGTTTGGGGGTGTTCCTGCTGACACCCCGGGTCTCTTGGGGATGGGGCTGAGACCTGCCCCTTTGGAAGTTTAAAGGTGGGTTAGGTGCGTGGCAATTGCGTGCCCAGTGATAGCCATTGTTACACTTTGGGCAAGGGGTTTTGGGCTTTCTCTCTTGCCAGCATTTTCCTTCCGGTGGCTTGGCCCCCGTGTCTCTCGGGTCAGGTTGCTTAGGACACTCCCAGGCAAAATGTCCAGACTCACTGCACCGATAACATTCATTAGTAGCTCTAAGTGCGAGTGCTAGGGAGTCAGCAAGATCTCTTGCGGAATGGTTAATGTTGGAACAAGCAAGTACCCAATCAGAGATGGACTTCTCTCTAACGCCTGCCAGCACTTGTCTGAAGATGGGACGGGCTCCCTCAAATATGAGTTCCTTAGCCAGCGCATTTTGCCCCTGATAATCGTGTATTTTGTTTTTGCAAGCCGCTTGTACCCTAGAGACAAAGGAGGCGAAATCCTCGTCTGTTTTCTGAATTAACTTGGTAATTTGTTCTGGTCTGGAGGCTGAACAATTACGGAAGGCCCGCATGGCTACTTCTCGTAACTGAACCCAAAACCCATACGGGGCATCGGCATAGACCGCTGGGTCAAGTACCGACCGCTCCTGAGGAAAGACTCGAGAGGGATGCCGAGGCCCGGGGGCCCTCCTGGGTAATTTATTTGTCGAGCAGCCCGGCCTCTGAGTTGAAGTGCGCCTTCCAATCAACATACTGGGCTGAGGTGAGAATAGCTCTGGCTAGAGTTGTCCAGTCATGAGGTGTGTTAAGCTGCGTGGACATTTCCTCTAGCAGGTGGGTCGCGTATGGACTCGCAAACCCGTCTTCCTTGACCGCTTTGCGCAGTTGCTTGATTGCCTCTGCACTGTGAGGATACCAAGCAAGTGGGCGCTGCTGCGTCGGCTGGAGATTCATAGGGAAGCATCCAACCACGGGTGGCGGGAGGGGCCGCTGGGGCTCAGTAGGCCATGCCGCTGGAGCAGACCGAACAGGTGGGCTACCAGGCCAGACTGGGCCGGCGGTTGTGGCCCCGGAGTCACAAAATGATGGACGGGTCTCACAAAATGGTGGATTAGGCTCCTCCCCCTTAGAAAATGGCAGAGGAGGGGCATAAGATGGCGGACCAGTCTCCTCCCCTGTGAGAGGAGGGGCCGAGGAAGTGTCGTTCCGCTTTTTTAACTCCGGAGGAGGCGGAAGTGGGTTGGGAGGGAGTGAGTTACAAGATGGCTCCTGGCCACTCCCTTTCGGGAGGGCGGGGTAGAGGTTCTTCCTGTTGCTTTGTTCTTTACTCGAGGAAGAAGCCGGAAGGCCGCCATTTGTATCCCTCGGAGGATCTACCTCTAGCCGATTATTAAGCTGAGCGAGCAGCGACTCGGCGACCGAGTCTGACTCAGAATCGGAGCCGTCAGTCTCCGCAGCCATCGCTCGGGCTGGGTGGCCGTCTGTCGGCGGCGAGGAGCCCTGAAGGCAGTAGCGAATGGCAATGAGAGTGGGGAGCAACCCCGGAGGGAAACGCTTACCCTCGTGCTCCATTTTGTCCATTACTCCAGCAATTAGCCGATCATAAGTATCTGTACTCCACAGGTGGCAAGTAACTAGCCACGGGTTAAAAGGAAGCAGGAGATCCCAATAAACCTGCAGCTGCTTAACAGAGACTTTACACTTATAAGTGTCTAAAAGTGCCGCTAGGGCACGGACCTGTGGTGCCTGCTGCCGAGTAATTCTGCTACCCATGTTAACCAAAATTTATGGAGACAACTAGCTACTCCGGTTAGGGCCTAGGACTTCCTTTGGAGTTTATTTGGGTGGCTAGTGCCGAGGGCGCTTACCTTGGACGAGGTCCTAGGGTGCCGTGGGAGTTCGCCGGGTGAGGAGAGAGGAGCCCCACATTGGGCGCCACTTGCGGTTTGCCCAACCGCTAAGCTATCGGGGAACCTCTACTCCTCAGCTTCTCACTGCTTGCTAGACGACACTGCCGCACACAGAAAAGGGGCTTGAGCTGGGGGTCTGGGTCCAAGGGGCGCGTGCAGGAGACCTCACTGCGGGTCTAAAGGACTGGAGGCCGAGCCAATTAAGGCATAAAGCGAGGTAGCTTTATTGTTGGTAGACGCTTATGCCAGGGCCGCCAGTAGCTAAAGACCACGAGGCTCGGCGAGCCCTGGATTATATACAGTTTGAGGAGAGGCGGAGTTAGGGCGTGGCCTCCAGGGGAGGGTAGCCAATCACACAGGGAGGACGGATGAGTGACTGTGACCATAGAGATGCTGTTCCTGAGTGTACTTGTAGCAGTGGATGTTGGGCAGGTGGAGGACTAAGGAGAAGACCAATAGGGTTAAAGAGACAAGACTGCATCATCACTAGTCGCTGGTGAGGCTTGTAATTCAGAGGCTTAGAAGAACCGGACGTGCCAAAATGGTGAGGGAGGGAGAGAAAGAGACTAAGCTACCAGGCCAAGAATAAAATTATGCCACACTCATGTAACTCACTTGTGCCTTCAGGACCTGCTCTGGCCCTATCTCGTATATACCATTTCCATTTTACAATAGAATGCTGCTGCACATGCCCAACTTTATGGCTTGGTGGGTCAGACAACACTCAACTCATGATAGGCAACTCAGGTCTTATGGTAACTTGGTGGCCCATGGTTAAGCGTTCAGCCTCTACTAAGGCCCAGTAGCAGGCCAAAAGCTGTTTCTCAAAAGGAGAGTAGTTATCTGCAGCAGATGGTAAGGCTTTGCTCCAAAATTCGAAGGGCCTGCATTGTGATTCTCCTACAGGGGAAGGCCAAAGGCTCCAGCCAGCATCTCTATTTGCCACTGACACTTCCAGCACCATTGGATCTGCTGTATCATATGGCTCAAGTGGCAGAGCAGCTTGTACAGCAGCCCAGACCTGTTTCAGAGCCTCCTCTTGTTCAGGTCCCCACTCAAAATTAGCAGCTTTTCTGTTCACTCGATAAATGGGCTGGAGTAGCACACCCAAATGAGGAATATGTTGTTGCCAAAATCCAAACAGACTAACTAGGTGTTGTGCCTCTTTTTTTGGTCATAGGAGGGGCCAGATGAAGCAACTTATCCTTCACCTTAGAATAGATATTTTGACATGCCCCACCACACTGGACACCTAGAAATTTCACTGAGGTGGAAGGCCTCTGTATTTTTGTTGGGTTTATTGCCCATCCTCTGACATGCAAATGCCTTACCAGTAAGTCTAAAGTAGCTGCTACTTCTTGCTCACTAGGTCCAATCAACATGACATCATCAATATAATGGACCAGCGTGATGTCTTGTGGGAGGGAGAAATGATCAAGGTGCCTATGGACAAGATTATGACATAGGGTTGGAGAATTGATATACCCCTGAGGTAGGACAGTGAAAGTATACTGCTGACCTTACCAGCTGAAAGCAAACTGTTTCTGGTGGTCCTTACTAATAGCTATTGAGAAAAAAGCATTTGCCAGATCAATAGCTGCATACCAGGTACCAGGGGATGCATTGATTTTCTCAAGCAATGATACCACATCTGGAACAGCAGCTGCAATTGGAGTTACCACCTGGTTGAGCTTACAATAATCCACTGTCATCCTCCAAGACCCATCTGTTTTCTGCACAGGCCAAATAGGAGAGTTGAATGGGGATGTGGTGGGAATCACCACCCCTGCATCTTTCAAGTCTTTAAGAGTGGCAGTAATCTCTGCAATCCCTCCAGGATTCTGGTATTACTTCTGATTTACTATTTTACCCCATAGGAGCAGCTCTAGTGGCTTCCACTTCACCTTTCCCACCATGACAGTCCTCACTGCATGAGTCAGAGAGCCAACGTGGGGGTTCTGCCATTTGCTCAGTATGTCTATACCAATTATACATTCTGGAACTGGGGAAATAACTATAGGATGGGTCTGGGGGCCCAGTGGACCCACTGTGAGATGGACCTGAGCTAAAACTCCATTGATCACCTGGCCTCCATAAGCCCCCACTCTGACTGGTGGATCAGAGTGACGTTTTGGGTCCCCTGGAATTAATGTCACTTCTGAACCAGTGCCTAATAATCCCTGAAATATCTGATCATTTCTTTTTCCCCAATGCACAGTTACCCTGGTAAAAGACCATCAGTCTCCTTGGGGAAGGCTTGGAGGAAGATTAACAGTAATAGATTTGTGGCAGTGTAACAGGGTTCTCCCCCAAAGGGACCTGACTTCCCCTTTATTCAAGAGACTGTGGGTCTGTAAATTGTTTTAAGTCTGGAAACTGATTAAGGGGCCGTGACTCTGTGTTTTTGTAATTCAGGTTAGACTTCTGTTCACTTGACCTAGAACTCTTTTGTTTATACAGCTCGAACAAGAATTTAGTAGACTGCCCTTCTATTGTATTTCTAGGTACCCCATGATTTACTAGCCAATGCTACAAATCTCTGCAAGTTATATCATTTTGATTCCTGCTTTGAGTTTGCTGTCTATTATAATAGCCACGTCTACCTTGTCTTTGACGATTAAGTGTGTCACCTGACTTCTGCCAACTCGGAGATCCCATCATCCCCATTGTGTTTAAGGATTCCAGCTCAGTGACAGCAGTTCCTACAGTAATATCTGACTTCTACAGAAGTGCAACTACAGAGCTATTCAGGGATGATGGTGCTAGTCTCACAAACTTATTTCTCACTGTTCTGGTAAAAGGTGCATCCTCCGGACATTCCTGGGGTGTAAGAGCAGGCTTTCCATGATAAATCCTCTCTAACATGCCAATCTCTCTAAGCCTCAAGATCCCCTCATCTACATTATACTAGGGCAGTTCTGGCATTTCAACCTCAGTGTCAGCCACCTTTTGATCCATGTTTCAACCAACCATCCAAGCAAACTGTTAATACCTTTTCTAACTGTTTGAGCTATAACTTTGAATGCAGAATCTATGTTTAGTGGGCACATATCAATAAATTCAGCCTGATCCAGCCTTATATTCCTCCCACCATTATCCCACACTCTTAAAATCCATTGCCACACATATTCCCCTGATTTCTGTCTATATAAATTGGAAAACTCACACAGTTCTTTGGGATTATAACATACCTCCTCATGTATGATACTTTGTACCTCACCTTTAGGGGCCTATTGGGACTTTAGTCTAGTTATAGGTTTGGAAGAAATGAGGGGTGGTGGGGGTGGGTCATGATAAGAATTAGAAATATCTTCCAAGCCATTTGCTTCAGGGCCCTCATTTGCAGTTTCATCTCGTGAAACAGGATTAATCACTCTAGGGCTAATTACTTCAGAGGAGGTTGGGTGGCCAACTCCTCAAGGCAGGCTGGAGGTAGGGTGGTTATGTCCTTAGGGCAGACTATTACAGTGTTATATAGAGAAGACAGCATGACCTAGGGTTTCGACCTCAACTCTGACATCATTATCAATCTACATTTCACCATCCCATTTTTCAGGGTCCCACTCCTTTCCAATCAATGCCCTCACTTTAATGGCAGACACAATGCAATGTTGAGATTTCAGTTTACTTTGTAAAGTTGCTACTCTAACAATAAGTTTCTGAGTCTGATTTTCAGAGATCTCAAGTCTACGGCTACAGGAGATAAGATTTTCCTTCAGGATACTCACAGAAATTTCTATATCTGTCAGACAGTGCTTAAGCTCCTCATTTGAAGCCTTAAGCCCTTCCCTTTCAGTCTTTAATGTAGCCAGTGTATCTAACAACAACCAGCCAACATCTCTATACCTCTTATTTCCACAAAACTCTGTAAAGGTGTCAAAAATATTATCCCCCAGAGCATGACTTTGTACAAGTGAAGCATTAGGAGAATCAAATGGTGATATTTTGACTATCTCTTTTGCCAACTGACTTCATGGATTGGAAGTGTCATTCTGATTATGGGAATCAGAGTCCTTAGTGCTTTTGAGTCCAGTCAGAGCAGAAAACCATTCATAAAAATGCATTTTTAAGATTCTGTTTCTTAAGAACCACTCCTGGTACCAAGATGTGTTAGTTAGGGTTCTCTAGAGAAACAGAATCAACAGGGAACACTGTTGATTAATTTAATAAATTTAATAAAATTTATTAAAGTGTCTCATGTGAATGTAGGAGCACAGAGTCCAAAATCTGCAGGGCAGGCTGTGAAGCCGACGATTTTGATGGAGGGTCTGGACCAACTCCACAGGAGAGGCTCACCAGCTGAAGCAGGAAGAGAGCCTGTTTCTTCTGAATCCTCCTTAAAAGGCCCCCAGTGATTAGATTGAGCATCACCCATTGCAGAGAACACTCCCCTTGACTGATTACAAATGGAATCAGCTGTGGATGCAGCTGACGTGCTCATGATTTAATTCTATGAAATGTCCTCATTGCAACAGACAGGCCAGCACTTGCCCAACCAAACAGGTATCACCACCTGGCCAAGTTGACACACGAACCTGACCATGACATTAACCTATTTTGGTGACTTAATTTAGATACTTTCACTTCCTTAGAACTGTAAATTTGTAACTTATTAAATTCCCCTTTTTAAAAGCTCTTCTAGTTCTGGTATGTTGCATTCCAGCAGCTTGCAAACTAACACATATATCTAACACAAAAGTTCCCATTTTAACCATTTTGAGTGGTATTAATTATATTCTTAATGTTGTGCTACTCTCACCACCAACCATTAACAAGACGTTTCCATCCCCCAAACGGCAACTCTGTACTCATTAAGCAAAAACTCCCACTCCCCATTTCTCCTTATCCCTGGCCTGGGAAAGCTATAAATTCTGTCCCTGAATTTGCTTATTTTAGATACTTCATATAAGAAGAATCATACAACATTTGTCCAGGGTTGGCTTACTTCATTCAATGTAACAATTTCAAGATTCATCCATGTTGATGCATGTAATAGCACTTCATTCTTTTTTACAGCTGAATATTTCATTGTATGTATATAACACATTTTCTTTATACATTTATTTATTAAGATTACTTCTACCTTTTGGTTATGAATAATGTTGCTATGAACATTGTTACAAGCAACAATCTCTTCAAGTTCCTGTTTTCAATTCTTTGGGGTATATACCTACAAGTAAAATTGCTAGGTTATATGGTAATTGTATGTGTAACTTTTTGAGAAACTGCCAACTGTTTCCCCTAGTAGCTGCAGAATTTTACACACTTACTGACAATGTTTGGGGAGTCCTGTTTCTCCACATCCTCTCCAACACTTATTTCTACCCCCCTACCCTTTTCTTAATTGGGTTTTTGAGCTGTTACTTGTTTTGGTAAATAAGAATTTTATTGGAAAACAGCTATGTTCATGTTCTGTGTTACCTGTGGCTTTTTAAAATCATTTTTATTGTGAAATATAACATACATACAAGGAAAAGAAAGAAAAAGCAATAATTTGTAAGTACCCATCAACAAATAGTTCAGTTTCAGAGTTTGTTGTGGATTACCATTCCACATTTCAGATTTTTTCTTTTAGCTTCTCCAAAACACTGGAGGCTAGAGGAAATATCAAGATAGTGATTAAGTAGTCATATTCGTTTGCTAAATCCTACTTTCTCTGTTATAACTACTCCTTCTCCTGTGATTCTTCTCTCAAGCTATAGGGATCTTAAGGCAGTGCCTGTTCTGATTTTTTCATGTTAAGATGTTGTGTCAGTTTGAAGCTATTGTGTACCCCAGAAAAGCATGTCCTTTAATCCTTATTCAGTATCACTAGGTGGGATCTTTTTTATTACTTCCATGGAGATGTGACCCACTCAATTGTGGGTGGTAACTTTTGATTAGATGGTTTCCCTGGAGATGTGTCTTCACCTGTTCAAGGTGGGGTTGCTTACTGGAGTCCTTTAAGAGACAACTGCTTTGGAGAAACTTTAGAACCAACAGAATCCTAGAACCTACACAGCCAGAGACCTTTGGAGATGCATAAAGAAGATGCTCCCAGGGAAGCCATTGAGGATGTCTAGAAAGAAAGCTAGCAGACATTGCCATGTGCCTTTCCAGCTGAGAGAGAAACCCTGAACATCACTGGCCTTCTTGAGCCAAGGTATATTTCCCTGGATGCCTTAGTTTCCACATTTGTATAGCCTTGCCTTAATTTGGACATTTTTATGGCCTTAGAACTATAAATTTGCAACTTAATAAATTCTTTTTTTAAAAGACATTCTGGGGCAGGCCACAGTGGCTCAGCAGGCAGAGTTCTCACCTGCCATGCTGGAGACCAGAGTTTGATCCTGGTGCCTGCCCATGCAAAACAAACAAACAAAAAACAAAGCAAACAAACAAGAAAAGCCATTCAGTTTCTGATATATTGCATTTCAGAAGCTTTTACAAACTAAAACAGAAGGGGAGTTGCTGCTAAAAGACAGGGAAATGTAATTAGTTGATAATCTTGGAGAGGCTGATCTCTCTGGGTTTCAGGATTTATCTGGTTTAGGAACCCTGTGGAAATTAAAGGTTCCAGGAAAGCAAACTTAGTACATGAAGCTTTTATACCGTCTCAGTTTGAGCCCTAGGTGTTCTTTTTTTTATGTGATGTGGTGTGGGTCACATTTCATTTTTTTTCCAATGTGGATATCCTGTTATTGCAGCACCATATTTTGAATTTTTTCTTTTTCCGCAAGTGTGTGTGTGTGTGTGTGTGCATGGGCTGGGAATCAAACCCAGGTTTCCCATATCCTGGGTGTTCTTAAGAGTTAACAGGATGATATTGGTTGGGGTTCAGCAAACTATGGCAATTAACATTATCTAACTGAAGCTTGCAAAAGTGTAGGCTCCAGAATAGCCTCTTGACGCTATTTGATCTCTCTTCACTACGGATGCCTTATTTTATTACACTTCTTTTCCCCCTTTTAGTCAGAAAGGCTTTTTCAATCACATGGTGCCAGGATAAGTCTTGTTCCTGGGAGCTACACCCTGCATTGTCAGAGAGAATTTCACCTCTGAATGGCATGTCCCATGTAGAGGGTAGGGTTATGATTTTCCTTCCAGAGTTGGCTTTAGACAGAGAAAGACCACATCTGAGCAACAAAAGAAGTTTCCTGGAAGCAACTCTTAGGCCTTTCTTAGCTTCACCACACAGAAATAAATTTCAGAAGGGCAAGCCTCAAAATCAAGGGTTTGGCATATTTTCTTGTGTGTGCCCAATGGTTGAGGGGGTACTTGGGTTTTCCTAAAAGGAAAGTTTAATAGTTTCATTTTTTTTTCCCTTCGGACCCTCAATCTACCAATACTTTTAAATTATCAGCCCACCATAGTCTGAGATGTATCCTGGTATAATATTAAGCTATACAGAACTACAAGGTCTCATTCCTGTTCTGGACTCCAGGAGTTTGGATCGTTTAAATAAGCTATCCAGATAGGATGACTTAGATTGTGTTACAGAGAATTTAGGTTCTGAACTTAACAAACCTTTCTGCCTTTGGTCTTACACAGTAGGTAAAGTCTAGAGTACATACACTATCATCTTTTACCCCATATTCTGACTTACCTCATTCCCTGCCAAACTGATTTCATTTTCATCTCTAATTGATGCCTGATCTCTTTTTTGGTTACTTTAACTGTTACCGTATAAAGATATGCTAACTTTCAGGGCTGCAGCACTCCATGTCTGGGTCTTAGGTGTCACAGAGTTACTCGTAGTTCCAGGGAAATATGAGCTGACACACATATAGCACAATATCTCAGAATCTAGAAATACACTTACAACTTCAGATTAAGTGTGGCCGCTATAAAGGCTTACAATTTGGGCTTCAATTTTCTTATAAGTATTCTCTGAAATAGAGTTTGCATATTTGTTCTTTGTTTCTGGCTTGTCTTGCACAACACATTGTTCCCAATGTTTATTCAGTTCATTTTGTGCCTCTTGAAGTCCTCCTTTTTGTAGCTGCACCATATTCCTTCATATAAATGTATCACAGGTCGCCATTCTGCTTCTCAGTCTTTGTACCCTTCAGCTCCATCTATTAGGCATCATAAATAATGTCCAAAACAAATAAACCATGTCTTACAGTTTCTCACTTGTTTGTACAACCAGCAGTACTCTCAACTCTAGACAATTTTTATTGGTCCATAGTGACAAAGAACTTACAAAGACAGCATTGCCAATTGTCAAATCTCAACTACTGCTTATCATTTGTCCCTCCCCACTTCCTATTCCCATTTAGTTGCCCTTGGTAGTGCTGTGCTGCTGTTGATGTCTTCCTATTAACTTTTGGCCATAGCATACATTTTTAGTTTTTCCTTTATACCCCTCTACTATTGACTCTGTCAAATATCAAATCTTTGAAATAGTCCATGTTAGAACTTACTTAGAATTGTAGATTTAATCATTGGGATACATGGCACCATATATCCCTTTCAATCATAGTTGCTTTCAATGTAGCAATATTACTTATGACCCCTCTAATTACTTACCATTGCTTCTACCTGTAATCTTGCACTTAAGTTCAACTCACTGTGTAGCCTTTCCCCCATCTCTCGCTTCTGTGTACCTCTAGGTTTGCTATATTCTACAGTGTAACCTCTGAGGTTACTTTTACCATAGTATCTGTCCTTTTGTGTCTGACTTATTTCACTAAGCACTGTGTTCTCAGGGCTCATCCACATTGTCATATGCTTTGAGACTTCATTTCGTCTTACTGCTACATTTCATCATTATGTATATATCACATTTTGTTTATCCAATCACCTCTTGATGGGCACTTGGACTGTTTCCATTTTTTGTCAACTGTGCCAAATAGTCCTGTTATGGATTCCATTGGAGTCATCAGCTTCGGAGCCTGCCCTGTGGATTTTGGACTCTGCATTCCTACGGTCACATGAGACACTTTCATAAATTTTATATTTGCAAGTGTTCCCTGTTGATTCTGTTTCTCTAGAGAACCCTAACTAATACATCTTGGTACCAGGAGTGGTTCTTAAGGAACAGAATCTTAAAAATGGGTTTTTATGAATGGTTTTCTACTCTGACTGGGCTCAGAGACACTAAGGACTCTGATTCCCGTAATCAGAATGACACTCCCAATCCATGGACTGAGTTGGTAAAGGAGATAGTCAAAATATCATCATTCGATTCTCCTAATGCTTCGCTTGTATGAAGCCAGACTCTGGGGGATAATGTTTTTGACACCTTTACAGAGTTTTGTAGAAATAAGAGTTATAGAGATGTTGGTTGGTTGTTGTTAGATACACTGTCTACATTAAAGGGTGAAAAGGATGGGCTTAAGGCTTCAAACAGGAAGCTTAAGTGCCGTCTGAAAGACGTAGAGGTTTCTATGAGTATCCTGAAGGAAAATTTTATTTCCTGTAGCCGTAGACTTGACATCTCTGAAAATCAGACTCAGAATCTTATTGTTAGAGTAGCAACTTTACAACGTAAACTGAAATCTCAGTCTTGCATGGTGTCTGCCGTTAAAGTGAGGACATTGATTGGAAAGGAGTGGGACCCTGAAAAATGGGATGGTGACATATGGATTGATAATGATGTTGGGGGTGAGGTTGAAACCCTAGACCATGCTGAGTCTTCTTTAGATAACCCTGTAATAGTCTGCCCTGAGGACATAGACGCCCCACCTCCAGCCTGCCTTGAGGAATTGGCCACCCAACCTCCTCCTGAAGGGATTAGCCCTAGAGTTATTAATCCTATTTCACCAGATGAAACTGCAAATGAATGCCCTGAAGCAAATGGCTTGGAAGATATTTCTAATTCTTTTCATGACCCACCCCCACCACCCCTCATTTCTTCTAGACCTATAACTAGACTAAAGTCCCAACAGGCCCCTAAAGATGAGATACAAAGTATCACACATGAGGAGGTACGTTATACTCCAAAAGAACTGTGTGAGTTTTCCAATTTACATAGAAAGAAATCAGGGGAATATGTGTGGCAATGGATTTTAAGAGTGTGGGATAATGGTGGGAGGAATATAAGGCTGGATCAGGCTGAATTTATTGATATGGGCCCACTAAGCAGAGATTCTGCATTCAATGTTATAGCTAGAGCAGTTAGAAAAGGTGTTAACAGCTTGTTTGGGTGGTTGGTTAAAACATGGATCAAAAGGTGGCCAACATTACCTGAGGTTGAAATGCCAGAACTGCCCTGGTATAATGTAGATGAGGGGATCCAGAGGCTTAGAGAGATTGGGAAGTTAGGGTGGATTTATCATGAAAAGCCTGCTCTTACACCCCAGGAATGTCCAGAAGATGCACCTTTTACCAGAACAGTGAGAAATAAGTTTGTGAGACTAGCACCACCATCCCTCAAGAGCTCTGTGGTTGCACTTCTCTGTAGGTCAGATATTACTGTAGGAACTGCTGTCACTGAGCTGGAATCCTTAAACACAATGGGGATGACAGGATCCCGAGTTGGCAGAAGCCAGGCGGCAGTACTTAATCACCAAAGACAGGGTAGACGCGGGTATTATAATAGACAACAAACTCAAAGGAGGCATCAAAATTATATGACACGCAGAGATTTGTGGCATTTGCTAGTAAATCATGGGGTGCCTAGAAATACAATAGAAGGGCAGTCTACTAAATTCTTGTTTGAGCTGTATAAACAAAAGAGTTCTAGGTCAAGGGAACAGAAGTCTAACCTGAATTACAAAAACACAGAGTCACGACCCCTTAACCAATTTCCAGACTTGAAACAGTTTACAGACCCTAAGCCCCTTGAATGAAGGGGAGGCCAGGTCCCTATGGGGGAGAAACCTGCTACACTGCCACAAATTTATACTGTTGACCTTCCTGTAAGTCTTCCCCAAGGAGACCGACAGCCTTTTACCAGGGTAACTGTGCATTGGGGAAAAGGAAATGATCAGATATTTCGTGGATTATTAGACACTGATTCAGAAGTGACATTAATTCCAGGGGGCCCAAAACGTCACTCTGGACCACCAGTCAGAGTGGGGGCTTATGGAGGCCAGGTGATCAATGGAGTTTTAGCTCAGGTCCGTCTCACAGTGGGTCCAGTGGGCCCCTGGACCCATCCTGTAGTTATTTCCCCAGTTCCGGAATGTATAATTGGCATAGACATACTGAGCAACTGGCAGAATCCCCACGTTGGTTCTCTAACTCGTGCAGTGAGGGCTATTATGGTGGGAAAGGCCAAGTGGAAGCCACTAGAACTGCCCCTACCAAGCAAAATAGTAAATCAGAAGCAATACCGTATTCCTGGAGGGATTGCAAAGATTACTGCCACTCTTAAGGACTTGAAAGATGCAGGGGTGGTGATTCCCACCACATCCCCATTCAACTCTCCTATTTGGCCTGTGCAGAAAACAGATGGGTCTTGGAGAATGACAGTGGATTATCATAAACTCAGCCAGGTGGTAACTCCAATTGCAGCTGCTGTTCCAGATGTAGTATCATTGCTTGAGCAAATCAATACATCCCCTGGTACCTGGTATGTAGCTATTGATCTGGCAAATGCTTTTTTCTCAATAGCTATTCGTAAGGACCACCAGAAACAGTTTGCTTTCAGCTGGCAAGGTCAGCAATATACTTTCACTGTCCTACCTCAGGGGTATATCAACTCTCCAGCCCTATGTCATAATCTTGTTCGCAGAGACCTTGATCGTTTCTCCCTCCCACAAGACATCACACTGGTCCATTATATTGATGATATCATGTTGATTGGACCTAGTGAGCAAGAAGTAGCAACTACTCTAGATTTACTGGTAAGGCATTTGCATGTCAGAGGATGGGAGATAAATCCAACAAAAATACAGGGGCCTTCCACCTCAGTAAAATTTCTAGGTGTCCAGTGGTGTGGGGCATGTCGAGATATCCCTTCTAAGGTGAAGGATAAATTGCTGCATCTGGCCCCTCCCACAACCAAAAAAGAGGCACAACGCCTAGTGGGTCTTTTCGGATTTTGGCGACAACATATTCCTCATTTGGGTGTGCTACTCCGGCCCATTTATCAAGTGACCAGAAAAGCTGCTAATTTTGAGTGGGGACCTGAACAAGAGGAGGCTCTGCGACAGGTCCAGGCTGCTGTGCAAGCTGCTCTACCACTTGGGCCATATGATCCAGCAGATCCAATGGTGCTGGAAGTGTCAGTGGCAAATAGAGATGCTGTCTGGAGCCTTTGGCAGGCCCCAATAGGAGAATCACAACGCAGACCCTTAGGATTTTGGAGCAAAGCCTTACCATCTGCTGCAGATAACTACTCTCCTTTTGAGAAACAGCTTTTGGCCTGCTACTGGCCTTAGTAGAGACTGAACGCTTAACCATGGGCCACCAAGTTACCATAAGACCTCAGTTGCCTATCATGAGTTGGGTGTTGCCTGACCCACCAAGCCATAAAGTTGGGCGTGCACAGCAGCACTCTATTGTAAAGTGGAAATGGTATATACGAGATAGAGCCAGAGCAGGTCCTGAAGGCACAAGTAAGTTACATGAAGAAGTGGCACAAATGCCCATGGTTTCCACTCCTCCTGCCACATTACCTTCTCTTTCCCAGACCAGAGCTATGGCCTCTTGGGGAGTTCCTTACAGTGAATTGACTGAGGAAGAGAAAACTCGGGCCTGGTTTACAGATGGTTCAGCACGATATGCAGGTACCACCCGAAAGTGGACAGCTGCAGCATTACAACCCCTTTCTGGGGTGTCCTTGAAGGACAGTGGAGACCTCTTTGTCACCAATTTTCCAATGATGGTCTTTCCAAGTCCCTGACCATCCAGCCAAACCATTAGCAACAGCCCATGAGTCAGTATACAAACGCACCTCTGGCCAGTTTTCCTTCCAAGCAAAATGAACAACCAGGTGCACTGCTCGAAGTTCTGCCCACTGGGAGGATTTCCCCTCACCAAGGCTGACCTGGCTACAGCCACTGCTGAGTGCCCAATCTGCCAGCAGCAGAGACCCACACTCAGCCCTCGATATGGCACCATTCCCCGAGGTGACCAGCCAGTACATGGTGGCAAGTTGATTACATTGGACCACTCCTTTCATGGAAGGGGCAGCGATTTGTTCTAACTGGAATAGACACATACTCTGGATATGGGTTTGCTTTCCCTGCATGCAATGCTTCTGCCAAAACTACTATCCGTGGGCTTACAGAATGCCTTATCCATCATCATGGTATTCCACATAGCATTGCTTCGGATCAAGGAACACACTTCACAGCAAATGAAGTGCGGGAATGGGCACGTGCTCATGGAATTCTCTGGTCTTACCATGTTCCTCATCATCCAGAAGCAGCTGGATTGATAGAACGGTGGAATGGCCTTTTGAAAACTCAATTACGGTGTCAACTAGGTGGCAGAAACTTGAAAGGCTGAGGTAATGTTCTCCAGGAAGCTGTGTATTCTCTGAATCAGCGTCCGCTGTATGGTACTGTTTCCCCCATAGCCAGGATCCATGGGTCCAGGAACCAAGGGGTGGAAATGGGTGTGGTGCCACTCACTATTACTCCTAGTGATCCACTAGGAAAATTTTTGCTTCCTGTCCCTGCTACCCTGAGTTCTGCTGGTCTACAGGTTTTAGTTCCAAAATGGGGTGTGCTTTCTCCAGGAGAAACAACAGTGATACCACTGAACTGGAAGTTAAGATTGCCACCTGGCCACTTTGAGCTACTTATGCCTCTGGATCAACACACCAAGAAGGGGATTACATTATTGTCTGGGGTAATTGACCCTGACTATCAGAAGGAAGTAGGACTGCAACTACATAATGGAGGTAAAGAAGAGTTTTCTTGGAATATAGGAGATCCCCTGGGGCGTCTATTAGTACTACCATGCCCTGTGATCAAAATCAATGGAAAACTGCAACAACACAATCCAGGCAGGACCACTAATGGCTCTGAGACTTCAGGAATGAAGGTTTGGGTCACCCCACCAGGCAAAGAACCACGGCCAGCTGAAGTGCTTGCTGAGGGGAAAGGGAACATGGAATGGGTAGTGGAAGAAGGTAGTGATAAATATGAACTTCGACCACGTGATCAGTTACAGAAACGAGGACTGTAATGCTGTTTTGTTTGTGTTATACTATTTAAGTTGTAAGATATCAAGTTTAAGAATGAATGTTGCCCAAGGATTTGCACCCTATTCTGGAGAGATTTAATGTGTTTCCAGTTATATGCAGGACAGTTGAGTATTGTCAGGTAAAAGAAAAAATGTGTGCTTATTTGTTTTCATTTGGAAATTAAGTATGGTCTAAGGTGATATATATATATAGGTGCCAAGTGATACCACTTGGTAACAACAGTGATACCACTGAACTGGAAGTTAAGATTGCCACCTGGCCACTTTGGGCTACTTATGCCTCTGGATCAACACACCAAGAAGGGGATTACATTATTGTCTGGGGTAATGTAAAGGGTGGACTGTCATGGTTAGGGACAGGTGTCAACTTGGCCAAGTTGTGGTACCTGTTCATCTGATTGGGCAAGCGCTGGCCTGTCTGTTGCAATGAGGACATTTCATAGGATTAGGTCATGATCACGTTAGCTACATCCACAGCTGATTCCATTTGTAATCAGTCAAGGGGGAGTGTCTTCTGCAATTAGTGATGCTAAATGCAATCATGGGAAGCCTTTTAAGGAGGACTCAGAGGAGACAGGTGGCATTCCTGCTTTGGCTGGTGAGCCTCTCCTGTGGAGTTCATCCAGGCCATCCATTGGAGTCATCGGCTTCGGAGCCTGCCCTGTGGATTTTGGACTCTGCATTCCTATGGTCACGTGAGACACTTTCATAAATTTTATATTTGCAAGTGTTCCCTGTTGATTCTGTTTCTCTAGAGAACCCTAACTAATACATGATGTTGGTGTGAAAATGTCTGTGCCATTGCTTTCATTTCTTCAGGGTATATATCAATTCTCATCATAGGGCAACTCAACGTTTTTCTAAGGAATCATCAAACCATTTTCCACAATGGCTGTACCATTATACATTTCCACCAACAGTGAATAAGTGTTCCAATTTCTCCACATCCTCTCCAACACTTCTAACTTTCTATTTGTTTAACAGCAGCCATTCTTGCAGGTGTGAGGTGAGAACTCATTGTCTTCTTAATTTGCATTTCCCTTATAGATAATGAAAATGAACATCTCTTCATGTGCTTTTTAGCCATTTGTATTTGCTCTTTGGAAAAGTGTTTATTCATATCCCTTGCCCATTTTATAATTGGGTTGTTTGTTCTTTTGTTTTTGGGCTGTCTAATTTCTTTATGTACACAAGATATCAAGCCTTTGTCTTATATCTGGTTTCCAAATATCTTCTCCCATTGAGTTGGCTGCCTCTTCATCTTTTTGACAAAGCCCTTTGAGGCACAGAAGCTCTTAATCTTACGGAGTTCCCATTTGTCTATTTTTTTCTTTCAATGCTTGTGCTTTAGGTATAAAGTTTAAGAAGCTATGTCTTATAAGTAGATCTTGAATATGTTTCCCTGCATTTTCTTCCAGAAGTTTTATGGTATATTTGCATTGTGGTATATCTTATATTTATGTCTTTAATCCTTTTTAAATTAATTTTTGTATAGGGTGAAATGTAGGGGTCCTCTTTCATTCTTTTAACTACGATAACCAACACCCCCATGCCAATTTATTGACAAGACTATTCTGTCCCAGGTCAGTGGATTTGGGGGCCTTATCAAAGATCAATTCACCATAGATTTGGTTGTCCATCTCCATAAACTCAATTCAATTCCATTGGTTGATACTTCTATCTTTGTGCCAGTACCATGTTGTTTTGACCACTGTGCCTTCATAGTAAGCTTTAAAGTCGGGAAGTGTGTTGTTTGAAAATGTTGTGGAGCCCAGAAAAGCCTTTAATCCTGATCAGTATTGTTGGGTGGGATCTTTTTTACTAAGGTGTAACCATGGAGATGTGACCCACCCAATTGTGGGTGGGACCTTTTGATTAGGAGGTTTCCATAGAGATGTGTCTTCACCAATTCAAGGTGGGTTGCTTACTGGAGTCCTTTAAGAGGGAACAAGTTTGGAAAAAGCTTCAGAGCTAACACAGACAGAGACATTTACAGATATAGAAAGAAAATGTCCCTGGGGAAGCTGTTTGAGATCAGAAGCCAAAGGACCAGTAGACACCAGCCACATGCCTTCCCAGATGAGCCTTTCTTGAGTCAAGGTATCTTTCCTTGGAAGCCTTAGTTTGAACATTTTTATGACCTTAGAACTGTAAACATGTAACAATAAATTCCCCTTATAAAAGCCAACCCATTTCTGGTGTATTGCATTTCTAGCAGCATAACAAACTAAAATAGGAAGTGTTAGTCTTAACACTTTGCTCTTCTTTTTAAGAATACTTTAGCTATTTAGGGTCTCTCTCCACTCCAAATAAATTTGATTACTAGATTTTCCAAGACTCCAAAGTAGGTACTGCATTGAATCTGTAGATCAATTTAGGTAGAACTGACATCTTAATGATATTCAACCTTCTTATCCATGAGGATGGAATGTCTTTCCGTCTATTTAGGGCATTTTAAAATTCTTTTAGCAATGTTTTATAATTTTCTGTGTACACATCCTGGATATCCCTGGTTAGGCTTATCCCTAGATACCTGGTCACTATTTTGATGGAATTTTTAATTGCTCTTCAGATAGGTCATTGATTGTGTAAGGAAACATTAATGATTTTTGTACATTACACTTGTATCCCACCACTTTATTGAATTTATTAGCTCAAGCAGCTTTGTCACAGATTTCTCAGGGTTTTCTAAGTATAGAATCATGTCATCTGCAAATAATGAAAGTTTTACTTCTTCCTTTCTGAATAGGATGCCTTTTTATTTCTTTCTCTTGTCTAATCACTCCAGCTAGGACTTCTAGTACAATCTTGAATAATAGTGGTGAGAATGGACATCCTTGTCACATTTCTGATCTTAGGGGGGATGGCTTTCAGTCTCTCACCATTAAGTACAATGCTGGCTGTGGGTTTTACATATATGCCCTTTATGATATTGAAGGAAGTTTCCTTTGATTCCTACCTTTTGAAGTGTTTTTATCAGGAAAGAATGCTGACATTTTGTCAACTGCTTTTTCAACATCATTTGATATGATCATATGATTTTCCTTTTTAATTTGTTGATGTGCTGTGTTAGTTGATTGAATTTCATTTGTTGGGCCATCCTTGCATTCCTGATACAAACTCCACTTGGTTGTGGTGTATAATTCTCTTAATGTGTTGTTGGATTCGATTTGCTAGTATTTTGTTGAGAAGTTTTGCAACTATGTTCATTAGGGAGAGTGGTTGTACTTTTCCTTTCTCGGTGTCTTTATCCATTTTTGGTAGCAGAGTGACGTTAGCTCCATAAAATGACCTAGACAACATTCCTTTTTCCTCAATTTTTTGGAAGAGTTTGAGAAGGACTGGTGTTAGTTCTTTTTGGAATCTGATAAAATTCCGCTGTCAAACTGTCTGGTCCTGGGCTTTTATTTGTGGGAATATATATATATTTTTTACATGGGCAGGCACCTTGAATCGAACCCAGGTCTTCAGGCATGGCAGGCAAGCACTCTTACCTGCTAAGCCACCATGGCCCTGTGGGAATATTTTTGATGACTGATTGACTCTTTTTACTTTGTAATTGTTTTGTTGAGATCTTCTATTTCTTCTCAAGCCACTACAGTTTATGTGTTTCTAGGGATTTGTACATTTCATCTAAGTTGTCTAGTTTGTTGGCACATAATTGTTCACAGTATTCTCTTATGACTTTTTTTTTTATTTCTTCAGAATCCATGGTAATGTACCCCTCTCATTTCTGATTTTGTTTATTTACATGCTATTTTTTTTCTTTGACAGTCTAGCTAGGGGTCCATCAATTTTATTGATGTTCTCAAAGAACCAATTTTTGGTTTTGTTGATTCTTTCTATTGGGTTTTTGTTGTCCAATTCATTTATTTCTGCTTTAATCTTGTTGTTTCTCTTCCTTTATTTGCTTTGGAGTTAGTTTGCTGTTCTTTCTCTAATTTTTCCAGGTGAGCAGTTAAGCCCTTGATTTTTGCTCATTCTAATTTCTCTAGCAATTTCTTTTTTGACATAGTGATTATTTAAGAGTGTGTTGTTTAATCTCCATGTATTCTTTCGTGATTATTCATTTCCAGCTTCATTCCATTGTGGGCAGAGAAAGTCTTTTGGATAATTTCAATCTTACTAAATTAAAAAAACTTATTTTGTGCCCCAGCATATGATATATCCTGGGGAACATTCCATGTACACTAGAAAAGAACGTATGTCCTGGTGTATTGGTGTGTAATGACCTATATATTTCTATTAGGCCTTAGTTATTTATCACATTGTCTAGATTCTCTAATTCTTTGTTGATCTCTGTCTGGTTGTTCTATCCATAGTGGAGAGTGGTGTATTGAAGCCTCCCACTATTATTGTTGAAATGTCTATAGCTCCCTTTAGTTTTGTCAGTGTTTGCTCTCATGTACTTTGGAGCTCCTTGATTGGGAGCATAAACATTTATGATCATTATTTCCTCTTGGTGAGTTGTCCCTTTTATTAATACATAGTGTCCTTCTTTGTGTCTTATGACATCTTTATATTTAAAGTCTACTTTATCTGCTATTAGTATAGCAACCTCTGCTTTCTTGTGGTTACAGTTTGCATAGAACTTCTTTTCCTATCCTTTCACATTCAATCTATTTGTGTCCTTGGGTCCAAGATGTGTCTCTTGTAAACAGCATATAGATGGATTATATTTTTAATCCATTCTGCCAGTCTGTATCTTTTAATTGGCGAGTTTAGTCCATTTATGCTCAAAGTTATTACTGTAAAAGCAGCTCTTGAATCTACCATCTTATCCTTTAGCTTTTATTTGTCAGATCTATATATTCTTCTCCCTCTTCATCTTTTAATCCTTTAGATTACCCTTACCGGTACTCTTGAGTTCTGTGCCCCCTCTTCCAGACCTCCCTCTCCTGTCTTTTTTTTTTTTTTTTTTTTTTCTCAGCTGACAGGTCTCCCTTTAGTTTTCCCTGTAGGGCAGCTCTCTTGTTGACTAGATCTCTCAGTCTTTGTTTGTCTTTGAAAACTTTAATCCCTCTGTCAGTTTTGAAGGATAACTTGGCTAGATAAAGAATTTGGGGCTGGAAGGCTTTCTCATTTAAGATCTTAAATATATCATACTACTGCTTTCTTGCCTCCATGGTGCCTGTTGAGTAGTCCAAACTGTCTTATGTATTTTCACTTGTATGTAGTAGATCACTTTTCTCATGCTGCTTTCAGGACTTTCTGTTTCTCTTCAACATTTGGCAGTTCAATTTGTATATGTCTTGGAGTAGGCCTATTTGGATTTATTCTATTTGGGGTTAGTTAGGCCTCTTTGATTTGTACATTTATGTCTTTTATAAGGGTTGGGGAGTTTTCCCCGATTTTATCTTCAACTATCTCTCTTTTACTCTTCTCTTCTCCTTTTGGGACACTAATTCCAATAATTGTGCACCATTTATTGTCTATCATTTCCATAAGAGCTACCTCAATTTTTTCCACCTTTCTTGTCATTTGTTCTTTTGTGTGCTCTAGTTCAATTGTTGTCTTCTCAGTTCTTCTTCCTTCTGCTTCTTCAAATCTGCTATCGTGTCTCTAGAACATTTCAAGTTTTGTCTACTCTATCTTTCATCTCTGTGAGACCTAACATTTTTCTATTCAATCTTTTGAATTTCTTCTTTATGCTCTTCTAGTACCTTCCTGATATCCTTTATATATTTATAAACACCTTTGAGTAGCTGTTCCATATTCTGTGTCCCCTGTGGTGGTTTGATTTGGTCATTTGGCTGTGCCATTTCTGCTTGGATCTTCATGAGCTTTGTGATTTTGGGTTGTGTTTGGGGCATTTGATTATCTTAGAAAGGTTATTTTGCAAGTTGGTTTACTTCACTCATCTAAAGTCTTATATTTACTTAGCTTTGCATTGAAGGTTTCCTTTCATCCTTGGTTTGTCAGTAATTCCCCGCCAATTCCAGGCCCAGATTTCATGTAGGTGGTACAATTCTACTTGAGGGTCTTTTAGAAGCTAGGCAGGATGCATGGGTAGTTCAGTGGCAGAACACCTGCCCACCACAGGGGAGACGCAGGCTCAATTCCTGGCCCATGCACATTCCCCCCCGCCCAAATAAATAATAATAATAAATAAAAAAGCATATGAATAAATAAATAAATAACACATCTCAACAGTAGTAGGCTTCAAAGTCAGAAGATAACCCAAGATATATTGGGAATGAAATCAGACTGATGCCCATAAAAGGGAGATTAAAAAATAAATAATAAAAACCCAATAAAAATAAATATATAAAAATTAAATACCAATAATAATAAAAATATATTAAAATATATAATTTTTAAAAACCTAGGCAGATAAGGAGTTTGCCAGATTGCACTGGCGCTCCTGAGGCATCTCCTCCCCTCAGGCCACCCCTCCCACATTGCAGCAGCTGGCTGGGAAGACAGTGTGTGGGGTGGGATGGTTGATCCCTGCATGCAGGACAAGGGAGCTGATCACAGTGCCTGGCACCCACTGGATCCACCCCTCACCATGCCATCCACCCCTCACCACTCATGGTGCCTGGCTGGGCAACTGATCCCAGCATCCAGGGGACATGGCTTTTTGTAGTGGATGGTCAGGCACGCCTCCAGGACTCACTTGAGGGCTGCTGGCTGCAGGGCCACTCAGGAAGACCTCCCTAGCAGCAGCTGAGACAGGCTGGAGCAAGGGACCATCAGTTCCCTCAGATTCACACTACCCAACATGCTGCCATCTGCCCCCAGCGGACATCATGGCCAATCAGACCCACCCTGTTCTTCCCATTATGATTCCCCCCACCTCTCTCCTCCTCAAGAAACCCTGGAGGCCCTCTTCAATCACACCCCCCCAGGACCACAGTGCTGGTCATTCTGTCCCCATCTTGTCCCATGAAACAATGGTGCACTCAGTCCATCACACTCTACAATCTTCCGGGAAGTCTCTGTGGCTGTTTTTGTGCTACAAGTGGCAGAGTTGAGTAGCTGCAACAGACTGTGCCGACCCCTGCTCTAGAGCCTCCCTGTAGTCTGAACTTGGGTTCTCTTCCTCAAAAGATCATTTGCTTCAAAATGCCACATGGTTTCATATGGTAGACAGAATGGCTCTAATCCCTGAACCTATGAATGTTACTTTGCATGACAAAAGGGGATACACAGATGTGATAAAGTAGCTCTGTCATTTTAAGATGGGGAGGTTATGCTGGATTATCTAGGTGGGCCCAATATACAAGGGTCCTTATAAGAGAGAGGCAGGAGGGTCAGAGTTACAATGAGTGATATGGTGACAGAAGCAGAGAAAGATTTTTAATGCTATGGCCTGGCTTTGCAGATGGAGGAAGGCGCTGTAAGTTAAGGAATGCACACAGCCTCTAGAAGCTGGAAAGGGAAAGGAAACATATTCTCCTTTGGAGTCTCCAGAAGGAACCATTCCTGCCAACACCTTAACTTAAGCCCAGCAAGAATGATTTTGGACTTCTGACCTTCAGAACTGGAAGAAAATAAGTGTGTTGTTTAAATCATTAAGTTTAGGTAATTTGCTACAGCAATAGAAGACTAATACATTGCTGTGAGCCCAAGTAGCTCTGGTAAAGTTACTAATATTCTCCAACTAAAGTCAGTATAATAACAATTTATTGACCTTCACTTAATTCCACTGTAGTTTGAATTGGTAGAGGACTATGTCTTCTTTAAGTCCAGCTAAGTTGGTCCCAATGTTCATGCATGCCATCTCTTTTTATCAAATTGCAAAGATCTTATCCAGAGTGATCTTATTTGGAGGTAATCTTTTCTTGATCTCAGCTGAAACGCTGTAGGAAGGGCCTTGATGAAGTGACTCATGGTGGTTCCAGTACAGGAGGAGGCTGTGACACATCAGGAGTCTTTCACTCTCAACTTGATTCTGGACCTGAGAAATGGCTCCAGTGGTAAATGCTTAGAGCTTGACTCCACCTGTTGTCCCAGGAGATGCTCAGGTATGACAATGCCTTGTGACATGGTCAGGCAGAGTTTGCAAACCCTTCTGGTTGGCTGTAGTCACTCACCTGCCTGCATCCAATAAATGTATCTTAAATGAACACACCGCAGCTACCCTTACCAGAATGCTATCTCCCTACTCCCACCATACCACCAGAACTCCTCTCTTGGAAATCATCAGGTCTGCTTCTTTCTCTTTGAGTGTCATCTCCTGAATGATGTTAAGGCAAATGTACCCCTATGTAGCTCGCAAAATCTGCAATCCCTTTTCTTGATGTATGTGAAAAACTAATATTGATCCTCACTAACAACTAAAAACTTTGAGTGGGCTGAAGGGTGAAATAATCAGAGGCTTGGAAAGAGTGGAGATGACCATCTCTATTCTGTGGTAGAAGTATTCTGCAAAACCTAGCAAATGTGAAACAGCCAAAATTTCACCAATATGTTGTAAAAACAGGTGGGAGAGAATAATATCCTGTAGGTGAGTTGTGTGTGGTGGCTAGGCAGAGGATTTAGGATGAAATATATACAATCTCAAGGTTTCTTGGTCTTCAGGTGTAAGGTTCTTGTAGTGAAACACAATTTCAAGCACAACTATATTCTTCTAAGTCATGTTTGTATTCCTGCCTTAAAATAAATCCTCATGAGAGCCCCAGCTTCACAGTTAATTAAATCAGGCTGACACAAAATTCAAGGCTTATTCACACTGGGCACTTTTGAGGGCTCACAATTCATAAGAATTTGCAGACACCATCACACTTGATTCTCATTATAATCTTGAGAGGAAGAAGACCAGGAGTCTACCTTTTACAGATGATGATTCAGATTCCAACCATCACTCTCTGTTTTCCTAGGACTCCTGGATAAAAGCACAACTGAAAAGCTACTTCAAGGCAGGCCCATTAGTAGGAAAAATATGATAAAAAGTAAGCAGGTAAACTGGACTTAGAAATTTTCTTCAATATTTTTTCTGATGTCTGAACATCTGATAGCCTATCCTTTCCTGGTTTCAGAAACTCCTACTTTGCTTTCAGGAGCAAGTACCATTAAAAAAAAAAATCGCTGTTAAGTGCTTCTCAAAACTTTAATGTACACACAAATCAAATCAGCTTGGAATATTTTTTCATTCTCAAGCACTCTTATCCCCCAAATCAGATAACTTCATTTTTTCTCTCAATAATCAGATTTTTTTTTTCACCATTTGTCTGTCCTCCCTCCAATCTATCCTGCTGCCAGACTAGCTTTCCTAAAACAGGAATTCCCTTAAGAACTTCCAGGAGTTTCTCATTATCTGACTCATCAAATCTAAATTCCTTGATTTGGATCTCAGGCTTTCCAACTTAGCATTTACTGTGTCAGGCAATGTTCTAGAGCTCTCCAACTATTAACTCATTTTATCCTTACGTGAGGTGGACAGTATTATATTCTCTACTTTAGACAAGGAAACTAAAGCATAGATTAGGCAAGTTGTAAGGTCACAAGGCTGGTTAAGTGTATGAAGACAGTCTGGCTCCAAAACAAGGTATAGAGAAAGACTATTAACTAAAGATCCCCCAGGCTCAGGTTTAAATTCAGGATCTGTGAAGAACTTAAGGTAGGCCTTGTACAAGGCACAGTCTCTTTGGACCCCATTTTCTTGCTCCACAAAATGAAAGTGGTACACTAGATGACCTCTATGCTTCTTTTCCATACAAAGTCCACCTATTCAGCCACATATCCTCTAGTTCTTAACAATTTTGGACCAACTGCTTCAGTGTCACCCCCTTTGCTCTCAATCCCGCCTCTGCCAGTGGTTCTGCTACTTCTTCCCCTCACACCCCAATCCTGACCAAGCTGCTACCTGTGTGGCCTTGGGTAAGTTATCTAATCTCCAGTGCATCAGTTTCCACATGGTACTATAATGGGAAAATACTTACATCTTAGGAACACCAGCTTAGAGATCCCAAATCTTCTCCTGTGCGACGACTTTATAATATGAAATGGTTTAGAGAGGCAACTGTCTACAACGTGGACATCTTTTGAGTATAAAGCGATTCTACTGAAATAATATTTGACAAAACGAACTTCTGAACTGCATTTCTTCAGCCAGCCTCTCTCCATATTCCCCTGCAATCTGGATATCACTAAATTGTCAAGAACAAACCCTCAGAAACTTGAAAAAAAAATGTTCAGGCTAAACGGGAGGGAAATCAAGAAAATATACTCATGGCCATTAGAAACACTTTTATTTATAAAATAACTAATTAAATATAAACATCTCTAAATATAAACACTATTCACAAGAGACTCTTGCATTACTACCTTCTGACCAGGAAGCAGAGACCCTGGGGGTGAGGAGTCCATGGGTGTCTCCCAAGTCATCAGGACTTTAAGGCCAAATGTACACTTGGAGGAACAGGGGCTATAAGATTGTTCTTAATTCCTTTCGTAAAAGCAACATTCTTAAGTGTCCTGTTCCAAGCTAGGCTTCATATGTGGGCAGGACCTTAAGAATAAGAACCTCATTAAAACAGAACTTTTGGAGAGAGATTCTTAGTGAAAGGGTTAGCATATATCTTACTGAGACCAGAGGGAGGTACTTCAGGCACTTGAGAATCTGTCTGGCTTATACTATCCTATCTAAAGAATGGAGGTTAGTGTTGAAACAGAAAATGCTTATTTGCAAATCTAAGATAAGCTACTTCTGGGACTGCTTATCCTAATTCCAATAAGATGCATGTTTTATGGTTTCTGCATCTATGTATGGAACACATGGTAATTGTGCTTGGATGAAGGAGAAAGGCACCCAGTATCCCACCTTGCTGGAGTGGTTTCAGCTCATTGCAGAACTAAGACTTTAAATGGAATGGCTGTAACTCTAATCATGTTCTTCTAAGAAAATTTATCAGTTATTGAGTCACAGGGGGACAGAGGGTCATGAGACATTGTCACACTCAGACTATATAAAGCAGAGATGACAGTCTAAAAGATAAACATGTATCTAACAAGGGAAGCGGACCTTTCAGATGAAGGGTTGAAGGAAAATACAGACCCAAAATATTTCTTAAAAAGAAAAAAGGCAGTTGAATTTTGCATGGCCAATTTGGGAATGAAGTGAAATAATTAAGAAAAAGATTACAGATGCTACTTTTTTAGGGACTTTTAGAAATTAGGGGCAGATGTACATGTGTGTGTGTGTAAGAGAGAGAGAGAGAATGTGTGCTGGAACACCAGAGGTGTCCCCAAAGCTCTGAAATACTAAGTTTGTACAATCACTTGGTACAAGCTTCTTGCCATATGCAGAGGCACAGCCAAAAAGGGCTCTCAGGCTGTAGCACAACCTCTAGAACCATAACTCTTCTCTGAATCCAAGCCAGTTTCTCGTCAGTTGATCATGGAGCATGGGACCACCCCAAGCTCAGTATGGTGCAGCAACCCATGCCAACATTGTCTAATGCTATATATATGTATAGCACAACTGCCAGCATATATAGGCTACTGGTCTTCTGATCAGAAATTTCTCATTTCCATTGGCTGATCCCAGGACTCGCCTCTCTTCTCATGGCCACTGAATCATCTGTAAGACCTAGGTTCCATCACAAATTCTAGAAGTTCTAGAGCACATCAAGGTTTACAACCCAGTTGAGAGTAACAAGACTTGTGGTCCACCATGCCATGGTTAAGCAACGCAGACAGGGCCTGGCTCTCAGGAGTGTGTACCCACTCCTCAGCGAACCGCCAGAACCCTTCAGCAGACTGAAAGCAAAGCAGAAAGGTTGACTGGGTGACAAGAGGTTCAGGTATACTCAGTTTTGCAGATATAATTGGATGGCACATAGCCCTTCTTTCCATTAACCTCAGCTAACCACCATTCCGTATTTCCTGTAACATCTTTAAACTCAAGGATCTTGAGTCTCTGATTGGCTGACACACTCAGCTCATTTGGGTTTCGTGCCTTAAAGGTATAGACGGCAAAATAGACCTGTGTAAGGGAGAGAAAATGAATTAAGATATGATAAACTGTTTGAGCAACACTGTCCAACAGAGCTTTCTGCAATGATGGGGAGGGTCTCTATATGCACTACCCAACATGGCAGCCCCCAGTCAAATGTGGCTACTGAGCATCTGAAATGTGGATGGGGTATGGACAGCAAGAGGGCAACAGAATCACCAGAGAGACTGGCATGTGTTAGGCTCATCTGTGGGATTGTGAAATGTGGTATGGAAGGTTCGAGCTGAGAAACTACTCTGTAAACTGGTCTTATAAAAACCAGACCTTGGCAGAGGCAGACATCTCTACTACCCACAAATAACCAAGTCTCTGAATGAAGACAACTCCTGCTGAAGATGAGTTCATAGATGGTCTTATGAAGCTCAAGGAAATGTACTGCTGTAAGAATGAGCATATCCAATAAATGGGTGAATCACAGCTGAGAAACCACAGCACTCTGAAAATGGTTTTTAAAAAGCAATCTGTGGGGCAGTACAATGGTGGCTCAGTGGCAGAATTCTCACCTGCCGTGCCGGAGATCTAGGTTCAATTCCCAGTGCCGGCCATGTTTTTTTTTTTTTTTTTTTAAAAAAAGCAATCTATGAAACAAAAATATACAAAAAGAAAACAAAAAAGCAATCTGTGCTGCAATAATGGGATAGTCACACAGAAAAAGAATGAAATGTGGTCCCCACCATAAGCATACAAAAGAAAAAAAAAAGAAATCTGAAAGTGGCTTTAAAATATGTAGGCTTATAATGTTCAAGATAATAAAGGCTATATTCAAATCCGTAAGACAAGAACAGGCAATTACAAAAAGAAAAGGAAAAACTAAAACAGAACCAAATGCAAATACTAAAAATGAAAATATAGTTATTTGAAAAAAAGCTAAATAGATGGGTAAACAATAGACTATATAACTAAAGAATCAGTAAACTGGAAGAGTGGAAAAAGCTCTTATGGTAACATCTTTCAAACACCCTAGTGATGCAGGAGGATTCCAGAAATAGCCTGGTAAGTGTCAGCCATAGATGGAGCTCAATCTCAGAGCTGGGAGTTTCCTTGTGTGCTAACAGTTGCCCGTGAGCTCATCTGCAAATCACTTGCCAGGACCTGGGTAGGCCTCTGCCACGTCCACACCTGGAGGACCATGCCCTGTGCCCCACCTGTTCTACCATGGCAAACCAGAGGAGTACTTACCTGGTTGCCTTCTGCCTCGCTGCTCTCGGGCTCTTCATTTTTGTCTTCCAAAGACTGGGCTGTTCTTGCACATCCCTTTACGAGGTCTTTACCATGCCCATTTCGCCCTGGTAGGGAGTAGCCAACCATTTCTGGATGCCTGGAGCAGCGAAAGCTTCTTGGGGAGGTGGTAGGGTGGATAATCTCTCTGGCTGCATCTATGGAGACCCATGGCCTGGGCTGGAAGGTGGAGTCTGTGTCTGGTAGGCATCTGGTAGGGCCACTCTCTGAATTACCCATGTTTAAAGATGCACTGAGATTTCCTTGGTCAAATTCCTTCAATGAAGATGCATCTTGAGGCTGTTTTTCACAAGGCCCTGAGGTAAAGGACACAGCCATGCTGCTAGGGTTGAAGGTCAAGGTGCTGTTGCTATTCTGTCGTAGGACTCTGGGAGAGGAGCTGCTGTGCTCTGATTCAGTGGAAGAGTGGCTGCCCACAGAGACATCAGAGTGGCTGCGACGAGGGTTGTAGGGCTTCAGGAAGGAGCTATACACAAAGCCTTTGGTGACTATGGGAAGGAAATAGCAAGAGCTTTTAGTGAAAGGAGGGATGGAGAATGTGGGGAAATCAACAGAGAAAAAAACTATGGTTTAAGAGCTAGGCCAATGTGATTTTGAAAACCCTGTGGCTGACACTCCCTTTATCCAGTGTATGGAGAGATCAGTAAAAAAAAATAAGGACAAAAAAATAAATAAATAATGGGGAGTGGGTTAAGGGACATGGGATGTTTTGGGTGTTGTTTTTTCATTTTTATTTTTACTGTTATATGTATTTTTTTGCCTAATGAAAATATTCAAAACTTGATTGTGGTGATGAATGTATAACTAAACAATGATACTGTGAACCACTAATTGTATACTTTGGATGATTATACGTATGTGAATATATCTCAGTAAAACTGCATTTAAAAAAAAGATTTAGGTCAATAATTGAGAGTCACAAAATAAGATGCCTAGTGACAAACCACAGTGAAACATTCAATCCAAGGATACAATCAATGTGTGAGGGTAGAGACTAAAATCTGTAGCTACCTACCAGTTCATTCTTGTCACAACTTCGTAACAGATAAATGATAAGGAGGTCTTATGGAAAAGAAGACAGTAATAAAAATGATGGCACATTTGAGAATGGGCATATAAAGAAAATTTATGAGGCTGTCAAGACCATAAAAATAGAGGCTAAGGGGAAGCCTTAACTATGTGTTCAAATATATCAAGGGTAAAGCAAGATGTTAAGGGCCAGTCTCATCTAGTGAAAGCGTCTCAGACAGGCCTCCCTACCCTCTTTGCCACCCATGACACTTGGATCTCTCCCTCTGGTTTAGGAAGCACTGGGGAAATACTGTCAGAATATTCTAAAGTAGGAAGCTTTTATATTGGTCACGATACACATACAGCACATACAATAGCAGACATTCACTTTCATAAAACTGATAAGACGATGACAGAGGGGCCCTCAGCTAAAACCTGTAAGCATAAATTAGGGATTGAGATGCACTAAGGAGGAAGTATCTGCCAATACAGGAAACTCAGAGTGCATATTCTCCAAGAGATCAAGGCCACCTTCATCTTGATCTAAAAAATGCTGATACATAGTAGGCTCTCAGTAAAAATCTAATGAATGAATGGGGAGGAGCCCCCTGGGCAGACGGGAAGACAGAGGGTCCATGACTGATCCTAATAGTGCAGGCTTGTTGGTATCATTTCACTTATGATGTCTGAGTTGATAAAAACCCCTGAGGACAGAGCAGCTTCTTGACCAGCTAGGAACTTAAGGAGGAGTTCATTTGTCTATGAACATGTCAGTGCCTCTCACCTGTCTTTCCCACTTCTACTCGCTATTACTCTGCATAAGAAGAAGTGAGAGAAGGGGGAAGAGCGAATTGAGACAAAATAAAGTGTCATTTGGCTGAGAGATTCCCAATAGAGTCGAGAGGTTAGCCTGGAGGTTATTCTTATACATTAAGTAGATATCACCTTGTTAGTCAAGATGTAATGGAGAGGCTGGAGGGAAATGCCTGAAAATGTGGAGCTGTGTTCCAGTAGCCATGTTTCTTGAAGATGATTTTATAATGATATAGCTTTCACAATGTGTGTGACTGTGAAAACCTTGTGTCTGATGCTCCTTTTATCCACCTTATCAACAGACAAGTAAAACACATGGAATAAAAATAAATAATAGGGGGAACAAATGTCAAAATAAATCAATGAAAGGGAGGGTTAAGGGGTATGGTATGTATAAATTTTTTTCTGCTGTCTTTTTATTTCTTTTTCTGAATTGATGCAAAAGTTCTAAGAAATGATCATGATGAATATACAACAATGTGATGACATTGCGAATTACTGATTATATATACAGAAAGGAATGATCATAAGTTAAGAATGCATTTTTTTGTTATTGCATCTTTAAAAAATTTTTTTTTAATTAATTAGAAAAAAAAAGAAGTGAGAGGAAGAGGAAAAATTCACTACTTTGAATGAAACCAAGAAATGAAAATTTTCACTTCTGGGTGCTGTACACCAGAAGTACATGGATGTTTATTGTATAGGTCCACAAATCTCCAAACCCTTAGAGCCAGATGTGTTTTGAAATTCAGATTTTCTGGGTTTTTAGAGGCAACCAAGTACACGTACTCTATATTTCATAACACCCACAGCAGGGTTAAGTCAGCACCCCATAATCTAATACATAAACATTTCTTTAACAAAATGTATTACTACTGACACCAAAAGCATAAATAAAGATTATAAATAACCTCGCTTTCTTAATCTGGGTTTTGCCAACAAATGAGTTCAGATCTGGTCAGATTTTGACTAATGAGTTCTCAGAAAACATTGTTTTCCAGAGTTTTTTGAATTTCGGAATTGTAGGAAAAGGATTACGGATCAGGGTAAAAGCCATGAGCCATTTTTAAGGCCAATCCCTAAATAGCCAAGAGATAAAACTGTTATGGGGGAAAACTAAAACCAAACAAAAACCTACTTTAGAACACCTTTCATATAAGCTTTAACCTCACACATAAGACGAGAAGGAATATTACCTAAATTGGAAGAGGGCACCTTTTTTTGTGGTTTATTCAGAAGAGGCTGGGAGGGAACTCAGTCTCTAAAGCCTGTGAGAGCTGGAGGACATGGCGAGACCTTGCAAGACTCGTCAAGAAGTCTCCTCTGGAATTTGTAACAACAAAAAAAGAACCAACAACTGCTTTTGTTTCAGTCATGACTTGGGCATAATACTCCCTAGAGACAGACAGAACTTTTTTTAAGGTCATTTTTCTCCTTAATCAAAGACTCTCATGTCTTTTTCTGGCCTAGACAGGTACAATTCAAATCACTCTTTCTCCTCATTTAGGGTTACATTCATTCATGCCTCTAATCCTTACCTCCATTGTCAATGAGCCAGCGGTTCTGACTGCCCATGGGGTCTTTTTTTTTAATCACGCCCACCAGGTCCCCCTCCAAAAGGGAGACATCAAGGTGCTGAGCAGCATTGAAGTTCCGCTCTGCTTGGAAGAGCTTCTCAGGGGGGTACCTTGCCAGAAGGGAGGCCCGGAGTTCTTCTGACTGCAGCATGTAACTGGGCTGAAAGGCAACCCAAGAGGTACCATTAACTAAAACCCTCCCTGGCCATTATCCCAACAGCGCTATATATGGTCCCAGCACACAGAGAGAGCCTCAGAAATGAGGGCAAGATGTCGCTGTGACGACGTGGGTCCATGTGACTGGATAAAATCATGACCTCTCAGGCAGTGTTTGGTGCCTTCATAGCCATTAAGAAAGTTTAACATATTTTTACATTTACATCTGTTGTCTTGTGACAGAAAATGTGATTAAAGTGCGACCTAAAGAATCGAAATACCTAATATTAGGTCTACTTGTAATTTGCTATCTGACCCAAAACATTGAGATTTTTCCTCTCCTTGACTTCCCCATCTATAAAAATAAATACTATTCATAATAATGAGAATAAAGGTGGTAATAAATCTGAATCTCCCTTTTAAGGTAATATAAATTAAGGTCTACAGGGTTATATGAAGCAAAAATATTGTGAGCAAATATAAATCAGCACAGTTCTTTAGATTATGACTCGATATAATCTGGTATATCTTATCCTACTTTTAAAAAGTATCATGCCTTTTGCAACACATGATCACTGAATCCTCATAATAACCCCGTGATATAGGTACAATTATTATCTGTATTTTACAGATGAAGAAATGAAGGCACAGAGACGTTAAGGATACATAAGTGTGAGTACTGGGATCTGAACCCAGGTGGTCCAGCTCCAGAGTCTACACTCCCAATCGCTAAGCTGCACCATCCTTCTCTAGGAGTTCCGCCCTCACCAGGCCCAGGAGTGGCTTTCGAGTAGACTGGCGCTCCACAGTTTTCCTCTCAAATGGCCTCTTGGTAGCTGGAAGAGACTCTGGGAAGAAGGTAAAAACCTGGAGTTGCTGCAGAACTCTGCTGTGCTCTTCATGGAAAATGGCAATAAGGTTTCCCTCTCTGTCGGCAACTTTAAGTAACTGCAATACATTGGAAAAAGCAGAGATAGAGGAAAGAAGAGAAAATGGGTTAAAGATCCCAGGAACTGAAGGCGGGCCGTGGTGGCTCATCAGGCAGAATTCTCGTCTGCCATGCTGAAGACCCGGGTTCGATTCCCAGTGCCTGCCCATGCAGAAAAAAGCACAACCATCCCCAGGCCTGACAAGTTCTCATTAAAGCCAACTGGAACCTAAGGTTCAGCTGCAGTTCCCTCTGCGTAAGCTCCCAACACTAAGACATGAGGCTCTGCCACACTGTGAACAGGCCAAGTTGGCTGGCTCTTTTGGGAATTGCTCGAGATGGAATGGGAGATCCTTAAAAGTCACAGGTTTCGTGGCACCATCAAAGGATCAAGGATTCCAGTTCTTGATGGACTTGACCTAATGCCAGATTCAATCCATCTAGTTTGAATCATTCCTCAAACAACCTTATTGTGCAGTCCCATAAAAACGCCAAGAGAACTTCAGATACTACTTTTCCTTAGACAGAGCAAGGGACTCACCGAAAGCAGTGGCTTTAACTGCTCCAGAGCCTGGTGCACAAAGTCACAGTGGGCCTCGGCATAGCCGTGGATGCAGTTGCTGAAGAGGCCCTGGGCGTACTGGTGGAACTTGGGCAGCTCGTCCAGCAGCTGCGAGTTCAGGGCCTCATAGTTGTTCCGGGCAGACTGCAGCTCCTCCAGAGTCTTCTTGTCCTTTAACTTCTCTGCCCGTTCGGTACAGTTATAGAAGTCCAGGAGCTTGTCAAAGCGTTTCTGGACCAGCTTGTGGGGCCCTGTGAACATGCTCAGTAGCTGATTTAAGGGAGAGATGACAAGCCGCTCGGTTCTTTCTTTCTGCAGGGAACAGAAAGGCATGGTGTTCAGATGCTTACATCCCGTATTTGTTATCTTCCCGAATACTCTTAAGGCTGATCTTGTCATGTCCTGTAACACCCGCTTTGCTTATAACTCTTTTTCTTTGATTCCTCTAACAATTCTCACACACTGAGTTTGAAAAATATACTAAGCCCATCTTAGCTCTAGTTGATAACAAATACTAAATGACAGACATTAAAATGATGTTTGCATGAAAAACCAGATATGACAGTCTGTGTTACTTATTATGTGCGTGCATTGATATAGCTTGAATTTAATTTATGATTTAATTATTATAAATCACGAGGTAGAATAACTTACATATCTATAAGGCCTTTTCTAATTAAAACTACTTCATAGCATCTGTTTTCACTTTACAAGGATTTTTCTCTTTAATATTTTCTAGAAGGATAGATAAAGAGTGGGCTGCTGAACACATAGAAAACATAAATAGGTACTCTGAAAATTCTTTTTGATAAGATGCTACTTTGACAACATCAATAGGTTCTAAGTGGGCATATCTTCTTCAACCTCAGGCCATCCAGGGGTCTCTAAGAAACTATCAAATCCCTCCCCTCCCATTTCTTTCTACTCAGGATTAAACAATGCTACTATCCCATATATTTCTATTTAGAATTTCCCAAGCAATTTGGCCTTTAGTGCTTTCTTTATAGTTTGCACCCTTTCAAAGATTTCTTTGATACTTCTGAATATATACAGAATCCCTCCTGTCTATTCAGCTAATTGAAAGTCATATTCTGAATATAAACCTTGATTTCAATTTATCTAAAATATTCCTGATGCATAAGAACATGTCTGTGTGCAATTAACTTTTTCATGAGATGGATGTTAAAGGTAACCCCAAAACAGGACAGGCCAACCTGTGAAAAGTGCATAAAGAGTCACTTACAAAATTTGTGAAGAGCTGATCAGTGATGTAGCGATGCACCTTCTCGAACTGCTCCAACTCTCTATTTCCCTTCTCCACGCACACGTCCCACATGCTCACAGCAGCCACCACCTTCACACATGCCGATTCCTAGAAACAAATCCCATTACAACCAAAGTGAACTTTCTAACTTTCATCATTCTTATCATATAGCTGTCTGGGACAAAAGAGTTACATAATTACCATTTTTCTCTCAAATATTGTATCTTAGCTTTGAAAGAGCATAGTCACAAACCATGATTTATGGCACATAGAGAAAATCTATGTCCCTAACCCTAATTTGAGTGTTTCTTTATTCAACAAAAAGTAAAAAATCAAATTAGAACTGAGACAATTCTTCTAAGATTATGATAATGAAGAATCACCTCTCTTCCTTCAAGCCTGGACTCCCACAGTCACCTTCTCAGTGACAGCTGCCCGACTCCCCTATCGGTGCTCATGAGCCTACTGCCCCATCATGACTGTGGCACTCCTGACTCTCTCACCTATTTGCTTTTCCTGTCTTTTGTCATAGCAAAATACATCTTCTAACATACAATATAATTTACTAATGTTTGATTATTGTCTCTATCTCCCCCTGGCCCCAATAAAATGCAAGCTCCAGGTAGGGAGGGATTTTTGTCTGCTTTGTTCGCTGATGGAATGATCATTTACTGAATGAATAGATAAATGAGAGCACAAATGCGTAGTCACTCCACATTAATCATGACAATTTCTAAATTCCAGGCTGGTTTTCTCTAGTTACTTGGCACAATGATGGGCTTCTGCTTCCCTGAGCTGAAGATTAGAAAATGTCTAAATATATGTGGCTATCAGCCCAAATAAAACCTAAATGCTTTACAAATTGTAGTAGGATATTTGAAAGGTTAAATTAAGTCCCTAAAGCAAAACCATCAATGCCTTTGCCATCATGATAGCTATGTAGGTCATCATGGAAAAAATGTCCTCTTAGAAACAATTAGTAGGGCAAATACCACTTGCTTGGAATTCTGGAGGATGACAGAGACTGGAGAAAGACTCCATGTTGAAATGAAGACGAAAAACCAGACCAAAAAAGAAGGTATGAGATCTGTGATTTGGACCTGAGAGTCCAGATCCTCCCTCATCTAGTCCTGTGCAGGTTAAGATTCACATAGTGGCCCGGGCACCTTGTGCCACAGCTTTAGACACACAGCCACTCATAGCAGCGACTCAGAACTCTATGCACACTCAGGCAGGGGACCCCAGGTGGAGCGCCAGCATACAAAAGGGCCCTCAGGAAACTAGAGATCCATAGCAGAACTGCTGGCAAGCGGTACACCTGTCCAAACTTGTCTCTGATTACTGGAGTGCCTAAATGAAAAAAAAATAGGCATTTTTGAACACTGACCCCATCTGGCTCCCTGGAGTGGGTTACCCCTCCATGGAAATTACTGGAAGTAGAAAAGTCTCATGAAAAAAAAAAAAAAGGGAAAGCTGAACTGCTACAAGGCAGGGCAGGCCCCAGGACTGAAATTTGTAATGAAAAGGGGACACCAAATATGGGAGAGCAGTTGGGCAAATCATAGCCACTGGGGAGAAAAAATCTGCACAAAAACAAACAGAACAGCCCAGGACTCCTGGAGAAGAAACAGAGGAAAGGAAATTTTCTCCTGGAGGTGAAACAAGAGCATATAAAAGCACAATCTAGAAACAGGTACAGAAGACCTGAGAAAATCTAAGCAGGTAAACAAGGGTTACTCTAAAGGTTTAGCATAAGCTGGACCAAACACTGGAGGAGAGCATTAACACACAGCCAATCTACAGCAAAACCCTAGGCAAAAGGGAGAAATTGACCTTCAGAGTTAGCACATCAACATAATCAGGAGTGCAGACAACAGCAAAAAATCCAAGCCCTACTAAGAAACAGGAAGATACGGCTCATTCAAGGAAACCTTCAGAGGAAACACAGATTGTGGAACAAAGAAGTTCAAACAAGCCTCCTAAATCAATTCAATAAGTTGAAGGAAAACATGGATAGAAATAAACTAAATATGGATACAAAGTTAAAGGATTAAAAAGCCAGTATGTCAACAAAAAGAAGATTTAGTTTTAAAAGAAACATAAGAGAACTTATGGGGATGGAAACCATAATAAGGGAGATTAAAAATATGCTAGAACAGGACTGAATATAAAAACTCAGAAATGGACAGCATAATACCACCTAATTGTAATACAATTATGTTAAAACACTGAATGAAGCTGCATGTGAGAATGATAGAGGGAGGAAGGCTGGGGGCATAAATGAAATCAGAAAGAAAAATGATAAAGATTAAGATGGTATAATCTAGGAATGCCTAAGAGTGTATAATAACAGTGACTAAATGTACAAATTTTAAAGATGTTTGTGCATGAGGAAGAACAAAGGAATGTCATTACTGCAGGGTGCTGAAAATAGATGATAATTAATATTTTAAAATTTCACCTTATGTGTGAGACTAAAGCAAAAAATGTTTACTTAGTACAAAATTTATATTTTGACTAGTGCATTTCCTTATATAACTTATGTAGATAGCTTGATTGAACACCATAAGTACTTGGAAACATGGGTAGGACATGAGATTTTGTTGGTTTGTCCAGAGTGATGTACCGATGAATCCCAGAGTGATTCAATCAATGAGTGGAAAAGTATTTGCAAAGTCCCTTTTGGGGAATGGTGAGAACGGGGAGAAATTCAACTTCCCCAAGTTGAATTCTTGATATTCTCACAAGCAGTGTGGACAACCAAAGCTACAGGCTGAGCCCCTAATCTTGGGGTTTGTTCATATGAAACTTAACCCCACAAAGGATAGGTCAAGTCTACTTAAAATTTAGGCCTAAGAGTCACCCCCAAAAGAGCCTCTTTTGTTGCTCAGATGTGGCCTCTCTCTCCGGTCAACACAACAAGCAAACTCACCACCCTCACCCTGTCTACGTGGGACATGACTCCCAGGAGTGTGGACCTTCTTGGCAACATGGGACAGAAATCCTGGAATGAGCTGAGACTCAGCATCAAGGGATTGAGAAAAACCCTAGAATGAGCTGAGATTCAGCATCAAGTGACTGAGAAAACCTTCTTGACCAAAAGGGTGAAGAGTGAAATGAGACAAAGTGTTAATGGCTGAGATTCCAAACAGAGTCAAAAGGTTATCCTGGAGGTTACTCTTATGCATTAAGCAGATATCACCTTGTTATCCAAGATGTAATGGAGAGGCTGGAGGGAACTGCCTGAAAATGTAGAGCTGTGTTCCAGTAGCCATGTTTCTTGATGATGATTGAATAATGATATAGCTTTCACAATGTGACTACGTGATTGTGAAAACCTTGTGTCTGATGTTCCTTTTATCTACCATGTCAACAGACGAGTAGAATATATGGAATAAAAATAAACAGGGGAACAAGTGTATATATTATACATCTCTGAAGAAAGAAGAATCTGATCACAGTGACTGCCTCTATAGTAGATGACTAGGGTAGGAGGCCTTATGTATATAACTTAATTAACATTTTCTTGACCCTTTTCATACCTTTTGAATTTTAGAACATTTTTACTTCATAAACCCCCCCACCCAAAAAAAGCATAGGATCTCTTAAAGCAAATTATTTTTTAAAGATCAGATTTTCATGCATGAAGGATATGGATACACTTAAAAACAGACCATTCTATTGAGTCAACAAAGATATTAGGGATAAAGGACAGAAGGAATTTAGTCCTGGTTCTGACTATGAAGTGAACACCATCTAAAGCAAAGATATATCTAGGCCCATGGCTTACCTGAGTTTTACTAGCCCTCCAAACCTATTTAGAGTTCAAACAAATTATTTCAAACAACTTTAGAAGCCTTATGTACAGTAACTTAATAAGTTGGAATATAAAATTATTAAAAAGCACCTACCTATATGGAATAATGCTACTCTTGCTATCTCATCTACAACTTGTTCTTTTACTTGTCTAAGTTAATTGTTATGCAGCTTCCTTCTCACTCTATTCAATATTTAATCTTCAAAATGATTTTGATAAAATAAACTACGAAAAGTGCTTCTTCTATAACTGGATATAGGAGACAGAAAAAAAAGGTGATGGGAAAAAAGAGGGATGAAGACTGAAATAGAAGTAGAGCTCCAGGCCACTTTAAAACTAATATATCAGAGATGATCTTCTAAAAGCTTACATTTTAAATAGCTTACAGGGATCCCAATAAAAAGTATGTCATGGCAGAATGGTTATATGAGCCCAGGTTACTCAGCTTAGTAAACAATATGCCAAATGAACAGGAAAGAGGCAGAATTGTTCCATATGCTATGTCATCTAGAGTGACATCTTCACTCACCCGGATATGCTGGAGGTAGAGAGACAAATCTCGGATAAAAGATTTGATCAACCTTTCTTGCATTCGGAAGTTCTTCTCTGTTTCTTCAAATGCTTCATCTTTTATCTGTCCAAAGTAAACAAGTAAGTGTCCTTAGTGAATTTGGATTCTCCCTCAATTTACCTTTTTGGCAAAATTATCTTATTCATCTTTCATTCAACCTTTAAATCTTCAAATGGTTCTCTGAATCATACCGAATTGAGCCTAAACACTTGTATGTGGCTTCAAAAGACTTCCAAAATCCCTAGGCCCTCCTTACCTTCCAACCCTATTCCCTACTGCTGCTGAGGGAAAACCTTTATTCTGGTCAGGCTGTTCTCGTCTCCATTTCTGGGTCATGACACATTCGTTGACCCCAGTGCCTTTGCATCTGTTGATGCCTCTGCCTGGTAGGCCCTCTTCTCTCGCCCTCTGTTTAAGGCTCAGCTTAAATCTCACATCAACATGAAGCTCACTCTCACCATGGTCCTGTTTTTCTTAAGTACTACAGCATTTAGAGAACTTACCACAAAACTCAGCAACTGCTTATCTTCTAGCTTGTGTTTTCCATGAACTGCACATTGCACACATGGTCTAGTCAGATGACGTCTGGAGACTTCAGGTCTACTCTCAGTACTGTCACTAAAGTAACTGCTTTTCAAATCACTTGGTCTCTTAGACTTTAAGTTTCCATGTATGTAACAACGTGGTATTGTTACACAATAGATTGTTACAACTAGATCTCTAATATGACCCCAATTTTGTCTCCCCAGATAGATTATAAGCTCCCTATAGGTGTCTAGTACCATAGTAATTATCATACACTGGCTTATTTGGCCTCCCAGTCTGCTTCCATTCACACTATAAGCAGCTCACTAAGGAATAAATGGAGGGCCAGGTGGGTGGATTCATATAAGCAGCAGCAGCTGCAGGGTCCTGCACCCACCAGCTAGCAAACAACAGAGGCCTTAGGAGGGAATTGTGCCAATCTGCACCACTTAGGCTGCCCTGTGGAGCCCTGGAAAACTGTCAAAGATGTGCTGAACCTTCAAATGCAAGGATCTCACCTGAGGAGCAAAGCCAGTGAGGTGCTTCAGGTGACTGCTCACTCGGCTGGATTTCTTGATGATGGAGTGGATGTTCAGCTTGGAGATTTTCTCCATAAGGCTATCTTCATCACCCTTACGGTACTTGAGGACTAGGGAGTGAGTCAAGTTGGTGAGTCAAGGAAGCATTTTTCTGAGCATGAACATACTATTGAGCTATAAAACAAGACCATAAAGTCCAACTAGAGTTAGTCCTTGTCTTCAGTGAGCTTATAAATGAGGAGGAGAGATAAGATAGCACAAACAGCTATTTATGGGCAGATATAAAATCTAAAGAACAGTAAAGAGAGACTGTGTGGGCACACAGGAAAAGGGTTAAAGACTAAGAAGAAATAGAGGTGTAAGGGAAAGAACTAGGGTTTAGAGTCAAGGAAATCTCTGATTTCGATGCTTTGATCTGTCCACTAACTCAAGGCATGGCCTTAGATAAGTCACTTAACTTCTGTGAGTCTCCTCTGCCTCTTCAGTAAACATAATAGTCCTTACCTTATAAGGCCATCTTAAAGATGAAGTGAGATACTGCCTAGGAAATTATAATATGCTATACGGTAATCATCTGATTAACTACCGTGTCATATACCTTAGGCACAGTCTGCAGAAAAGTCTAGAGTTAAAGAAGAACAGTATCAAGGAGTATGGTGGGAGCAAAAAAAGCAATTTATTACAGAAGATGAAGGCTACTTTATCTTAGGAGAGAAGACCCAAGACAAAGGGCTATATGGCTAGAGAGCTTTAACAGCTGTGGCTAACATCATATACTAGTGTAGGTAACATGGATGAAGTAGAAGGCAGAGAAGACAATTTGAGATAAAGTGTGGAGAAGAGTGGGAAGAGAGGCAAAGAGGTTGTACTGCATTATAGACCCTTTAAGTTTATGAATAATAAAGCAATTCAGTACAGACACCTTGCTAAACTCATGGAATTTTTAAATTAGGGCCTCAACAAGAGATTTGATAAAAGAGTAATGAACAGATAGACCATTTCATTCTATATTACAAAGTAAGAGTGCATGGTTTGGCAACTGATTGCAGTGTCAGAAAGGGAAGTGAGGGGCTCAAACCAGAAAGGTGGGTTGTTGGCTGTAAGTAGGAATCAGGGGATGCAGAGATGGGAAAATTGGAGTCTTCCGAAAGAAGAGAAAAAGGCCTAATTTTAGTGGAGGCAGTAAGACATCCATTAGAAATGTAGAGAAAACAAATCTCAGCACAGATTGGAAAGGACTGCCTTAAGTTCAGAAGACAATTAATTATACAAGGTTTCCAGAACTCATCTGACCCACCATTCTCTAACCTGTCTTCAAACATCCTGGGAAAAACTCATTTCTATAAACTTTATCACAGATGTCTAAATTCCAATATCCCATGGTTGTGATTTTTTTTATTATTGTGGTTATTTTTTTTCATATCACTTTCTCTTCAAATTCTACTACTCTCTTCATCACAGCCCTGTTATCTACCACCTGCCTTGTCCAACTCTGGTGAAGTAATGAATTCTTACGAGAAAGAAAGCTTTCTCAAGGGCATACCCCCTTTTCAGTTATGTCTTCTTACCCAGGTCCTTTCGACGTTTATATTCATTAATATTAACATTGATTTCCTTGACTGCAAGGACTGCGTTGGTTAAAGGCACCTTGTCTGGGTGGGATTCTGGGGTGGAATTCAGCAGCTCCATTAGCAGTAGAGGGTAACGCATGACTCTCTGCACCGGCTTGATGAGGAAGGAGCCCAGGTTAATATAATTTGTGCATCCCCTAGAAGAGAAGGAAAAGAGACTCTGGCCAACCGTCAATAATTCCAAGCCTGTGGGGAGGATCTGTTATTCCTATATACAGCTCTGTCCTGTCATCCTACTTTCTTCTTATATTCATTCAGTAAATTTTTACTGAGCACCTAATAAATATCAAGTACTGGCCTAGATGCTGGAGATTTAGCAGTGACCACAAGAAGTCCCTGCCCTGGTGGGAAGAGACAGGGAATAAACGAACAAATGTATAAAGTGTCATTTGATGGTAAGGGCTGTGGAAAAAAATACAAGGTTGGTGTACTTCTAAGGTTCTGTCTATACAGGAAAAAAATAAAGTCAGTCTTTTAAGGGTTAGAAAAAATCCACCGAAGAAATGAGTTGGCGCATTAAGTAGCAAGGGAACTTACCATTCGTTGTACAGGCTCCTACAGGGCAGCGGGCATGAAAAGGAAAGAGACAGCTCATTAGAGAAATGATGCTGATTAGAGAAATGATGGCTTATCTATTAGTCGGGCAGACAAAAATCATGTGGGATAAAAGGGAAATTATGGATGTCCGTGGTGGCATAGCTAGTCTGCTAAAAAACACAAGTAAGCCCCTAAACCACCTGTCTCTCTAAGATCCGAGAACCTCAATTGAGAGTTTTGTCAAGAATAATCTTATTTAGTCTTTTTACCTATTCTCTGGTTTATGTGGACCAAATTATCTTTCTGTTTCCTATCTGCAAATGCTAATTTGATACTTTCTGTGTATAGATAAAAGTGATTTAAACATTTAAAAGTATAAGTTGGAAACCAATTAAAATTTTCATGATATATAATGGGAAAAGAGCAAGTTATATAACAGCATATATAGATAGCATTTGTTTTTTCTTCTTCTTTTTTTTCGCATGGGCAGGCACCGGGAATCAAACCCGGGTCTCTGGCAAAAGGAGAGTTTAACTAAGTTTAAAACAAATATGTTTACATATATATTACATTATGTTACATATATCACACATACACACACATATACACAGATATCAATGTGATAAGAAGTCAGGACATATCCATAGAGTAGAAGTAAAATGGTCAAAACTCCTACTTAAGATCTGCCAACAAGTCTTGAAGGTGCTTCTGGATCTTCTCATCCTTCTCGTAGATTTCCAACAGTGAAATGGCCTCATCATGATTCTGGCAGTAAACCTTGTATGTTTCCTCAAGCTCATCCCGGTGATCAAGAAACACAGGTCCTTGGGAATACACATAAGCATGCAGTGTTTATAGCAGCTTTCTCTCCTTTGCCTTGATTCTAAGGATCCTAAGGAAAGACTCATTTCTATAAACTTTATCACAGATGTCTAAATTCCAATATTCCGTGGTTGTGCTTTTATTACAATTTTTCTTCTTTTCCATATCACACTCCACTCAAATTCTACTACTCTCTTTATCACCTGCTCATATTATAAAATAAATTAGAAGAAAAAAACTATTTGCTTGATTGGTGTCTTAGACACAAACCAATTTCTCCCATTCCTTTCATAATCCAAATAATAAATGAACCACAGACATTTATTTCTTATGCCTTATAGGACCTTATAGATTAGCTTTTACGCCTCACCATTATATTAAAACTGGGTTACAGGGCAGGCAATGGTGGCGCAGTGGCAGAGTCCTTGCCTGCCATGCTGATGACCTGAATTTGATTCTTGGTGCCTGCCCATGCCAAAAAAACAAAAAACTGGGTGATAGCTCCCAAGTCTGTAAATCTCCCTGGCAACGTGGGACATGACTCCTGGACCCACATCATGGGATTGAGAAAGGCTTCTTGACCAAAAGGGGAACAGAGAAATGAGACAAAATAAACTGTCAGTGGCTGAGAGATTTCAAATAGAGTCGAGAAGTTATCCTGGAGGTTATTCTTGTGCATTATATAGATATTCCTTTTTAGTTTATGATGTATTGGAGTGGCTGGAGGGAAGTACCTGAAACTGCTGAATTGTATTCCAATGGGCTTGATCCTGGAAGAGGATTATATAACTATATAACTTTTCTAATGTGGCTGTGTGATTGGGAAAACCCTGTGGCTGATACTCCCTTTATCCAGGATATGGACAGATGAGTAAAAAATTAAGGACAATAAATAAATAATGAGGGAGAAGGGGTAAAAAAAATTGGGCAGATTGCAATACTAGCAGTCAATGACGAATAGTATAGGACGAATGGGTTTTTCTTTTTTCTTTTTATTCCTTTTTCTGGAGTGATGCAATTGTTCTAAAAATGATTATGGTGATAAATACACAGCGATGTCATGATATTGTGAGCCACTGATTGTGTACTTTGGATGGACTGTATGGTATGTGAAGATATTGATATAAAAAAATCACACAAAAAAAATCCAAAAAACTGGGTCACAGTAACTTCCTTCTAGTCAAATCAACACGTGCTTCTCCTTCCTCAAGTTAGACTTAAAGCAAGGACCCCAGTCTTCCTCCAGGAAGGCAGTGCCCTGATTGTGTTCCTATGCCCACTTTTCTCCCAGGTGATACAGGTAAATGCTGCTCAATCTAAGCCAACATTCCGAAGCTATTTCCCTTTTTATTTATTTATTATTTTATTTTTTGCATGGGCAGGCACTGGGAATCGAACCCGGGTCTCTGGCATGGCAGGCGAGAATTCTGCCTGCTGAGCCACTGTGGCCTGCCCCTTTTTAATGATCATTTAGATGTATGCATGAAACCCAAATCTGGTAATGAAAAATAAAAGAATTCTGTTGGGGGAGCCCTGGAAAAGGTTTGCTCACTCTTAAAAGAAAAGGAGTCAGTTTTTCCTTCTGCTGGATATTGTCATGTGTGTAGCAGGATGCCTGGAGCTGTGACAGCCATCTCGTGAGTATGACTCCAATGAAATAGCAGAATGACTGTATCTAACCGCCTCCTACATTACACCAGGGTTGGCCTATATGATCGAGAGAACTGGCAGAAGTGATAGTATGTCATTTCTGACATTAGATTATAAAAGGTCTTGGGCTTTCTCTTTCTCTTGCACCACTCTGGGGAGGGTCAGTTGCCATGTCATGAGGCTAGCCTATGGAGAAGTTCACGTGCTGAGGAACTGAGCCCTGCCAGTAATCATGAGTGAACTTCCTTGGAAGCAAATCCTCAAGCCCCAGGTGATGCACTCCAGCCAACAACTTGACTGCAACTTCACGAGAGTCCCTGAGCCAAAGCCACCCAGCAAAGTCACTCCTAGATTCCTGACCCACAGAAACCGTGAGTGATGAGTGTTTATTGTTTTAAGCTACTAAATTTGGGGGCCATTTGTTATATAAGAGACAAATAGCACAATTCCTTTATTTGTAAGGAATTAGATGATTGTTTTTCAAACATTTTTGACAATGATCCATATGAACAATATATTTTAAATTACGACTCTGTACACATACATAGAATTGAAATAAAAGTTTCAAAAAACAGTAGTTACACTTATTATTTGCAGTACATTTTGATATTTTCTATTTTACTTTATTGGAAAAAATATTTTATTGAAAACTTTTTTTTGATGCACAAAACTGATCTCATGATCCACTAATGGGTTGCAACTAACCAGCAGGAAAACATTGGATTTTACAACAATTAAAACTTAGACTGCTGATATCCTATTTCACCTTAAAGCTACTATTGATAAAAGGAGATGCAAAGGGCCAAATAACCTCTAACCTGAGCAAATGAAACTACATTTTCTTAGTATCACTACTCAGTATCAAGAAGATCCCTTCTTCCTTCAACCCCCATGAAGTTAAAAAATAAATAAATAAATAAAAGCTGCTTCTGAGCAGGAGCTCATACCTATGGCATCACTGATTTCAAGAGCAGCCAGTAACTGCTGTGAGATCTTAATCACCACTTGCATATTTCCAAAAAGTCCCTCAAAATCAATGTTTGGAACCTGAGAAACAAAACATAAAGATAGATGATAATAAAATAATGACATATCACTCACAGTAGGAAAATCCCTTAAAGAATTGGACCAAAACTGCAAGGTTATCTTCTTTACTCACTCTCTCAGGCAGTTTCCAGAATAAAAATATCCACATCATCTTTAGTATCACCCTTTGTCCTAGATCCAGCTACTCTCCATTCCCTACTCCTTACCTTAGTAAACTGACTGAGGAACCAACCTGGTCTTTGAGTATGCTGGGATACAAATTCCCAACCAGCACCAAATTTTAATGGTACCGCGTACTTCCAACAGAAGTACTTGGGAGTGACTGCAAATCCCTGATAACCTTTTCTTACTATCTTCAGCACCTAGAAAAGTACCTAGCACTTGTACATGGTAGACCTTTCATAAGGGTTTCCTGAATAAATGAATGAACTGACACAATCAGTTGATAGATCCCCCAATAGTTCATTATCCACTGACTTCCCAGTAAATCAACAATTCAGAATCCCTGGAATTTTAAAGAGTTTTGGGGAACAAAAGAAATAGGGAATGTCTTGGGAGATATTACAGTAAGATTGGTAAATTAATGGTGGATTTGATAACTGGCAGGGTAATAAAGGCTTGAGTTGATGGCACACATATATTGGGGCCCTTGAATTTAGAGCAGCAGCAGCAACCACGACTTTATTTCAAACCCAACGAATCTCTGGTGAAAGCTCCCAGATGGTAAATTAGCTTTAGGCTTGGTGCACCATATCCAAAGGTAAAGCTAACTTTCTGACATAGCTCCCACCTGTGCCTGCTGCAGGGGTACCATGATCCGTTCAACACACATTTCCAAATCCCGAATGTAGTCTCTTTCTGTCTGCAGAAGTTCTTCCACCACCTTGGCTCTTTTCTCCAGCATTCTCTGCTCTGGGTTTTCAGTGGACACTGACAGAGAAGGGGCTGCCAGTGCTGAAGACTGGGAGGAGAGGAGGGTCATTTCTAGAAGGGAAAAGAGAACTGGTCAGCAGTTCTGGGCCTGATATAGGACTCTTCAACAGTTTGAATTGCAAAGAGGAACCAAAGAATGCATTATTGTCAACCACCAGGAAACCTGCTTCCAGCCATCATGTCTAAACAGAAGAAATGTTTAGAAAGTGCCACCCCTGCAGAGTGAACTTCTCCAATCCTATGCAACACCATTTCAAGGATTTGTTCTAAAAAAGGAGTAGCTAAGAGGGCAAGTCAGTGTTCACAACGTCTTTGTAAATTCCCTTTGAAGCTGATGTCCTAAAAGAATTGCTTTCACCTAATCTGTTAGATTAGATGTTCCATGATCTCAGCAGCAGAAATACAGAGTTGAAATTAAAAAAACTGATATAGCACAAAAAGAATATTATGGGGAAAAAATATTAATACTGCAGGGACTAATAAGGTACCAACTAAGGGGAAGATCAAAATTAGGTGACATTCTAGTCTCTGTGATAGTGCATTAACATATAATGAAATATGCAAAAACTTTTACATTCCCCTTATCAAAACACCAAACATCAAAAAGACAAGCAGGTTTCAGTTTGTTACTTCAAATGTTGTAGAAGATAAAAACAAATTAAACATGAAGTTCTTTAAAGCTATTTTCAATGAAAAGAACTTCTACAGAAACTGCATGATTCTCAAAGTAAAAACAGTATGTATCTTCTTTGAGATACTGTTTGTATACTTTGGATAGAATATATGGTAAGTGAATATATCTCAATAAAATCTAAAAAGAAAAAAAATCACAACAGTATGTATCTTGTCATTTAGTTTTACAGTTATCTGACTATAACTTACATATGTACTATGACTTATTTATTTTTCACCCTAGATCTAAAGAGCTGAGTTCCAAAGGGTGGTATCCAAAGATGGGGCAGCAGGTTCACTTGAAATAAGCAACTGAAAAAGATTTGACAATGAAGTGATCTCTGCTTAGCTTATTTCAAGTTCCTTAAGACATTAAAAATGCAAATTAGATATTCATGTACTGTTAATTCTGTATATAATTACAAGATTGTTTCTACCCACATATAAAAAGCACAAACTCGAGTCTTCAAACTACTTATTGAAAGCTAACCTTTCCGTAGCAGATTTAACCCCTCAAAATTCTGCTCCACTACCACTTTCCTAAGACTATTTCAGAATTTCGAAGTTTTAAGAAGAGTACAATCTAGATCCTGGTTTCTAAAAACCACTCTCCACTAAAAGATACCAAGGTTCTTGGGAGAAATGGCTAATTCCAGAGCTGGGACAGGAAGGAAGGTAACAAACCTTAAGTATTTTGTGACAGAAAGAAAGGAAGTGTTGAATAAAATGATGGAGCATGCCACAAGGACACAGGAGGGGTGCACAGGCGGTTCAGTGGTAGAATGCTCACCTTCCATGTGGGAGCCCCAGATTCGATTCCCTGACCATGCACCAACAAAAAAAGAAAAGAAAAGAAAAGGCCAGAGGAGCCTGCTTGGAGGGGATCCCATTAGCCAAAATCCAGTAAAATGAGTATCAAAATAAATAAGCACAGTTTTTTTCTGCCTGTGGACACTGCTGGAGAAGCATCATTAAAATCCTTCCTCCCACTGCCACCATGTCTAAATAACCCAAACAGGCAGTAGCTCTTCACTGAAGGGTTGGGCTTTGAAACAACCTATAAGAATCTGAGGAGTCATTCTGCATAATGGGGAACACTCACGAACTGTGTGGTAATGAGAGTTCCAAATACCAGGTGCTCCAGATGGAAAGCAGATAGAAGACTTGTGGAACCAAAGTGGATGGAAGAGTTGTGGAACCAAAGTGGGCTGACTCAAGAGAAGATTCTCAAAGGCCAGGTGCTAACTTAAGTGTGAAAAAGACCTTTGTTGGGGGTGTTAAAGAAGACACTGAAGAACATCACCTAAGGAATTATTTTGAGCAGTATGGGAAAACTGAAGTCATTGAAGTCATGACTGACCAAGGCAGCCACAAGAAGAGAGATTTTGCTTATGTAACTCTGACAACCATGACAAGATTGTCATTCAGAAATACTAAACTGTGAAAAAGGAAAACCCTGTGTAGAGGTGGCCAGTGCTTCATTCAGCCAGAGGCCAAAGTGGTTCTGGAAATTCTGGTGGTGGCTGTGTGGGTAGTTTTAGTGGGAATGACAACTCTGGCCATGGAGAGAACTTCAGCGGTCATGGTGGCTTGGTGGCAGCCGAGATGGTGGTAGATATGTTGGCATCGAGGATGGCTGTAATGGATACAGTAATGTGATGAAAGTAATTTTGGAAGTGGCAGAAGCTATAGTGATTTTGGCAGTTACAACCAGCAATCTTCAGATTTTGGACCCACAGAGGGGGAAAACTTTGGAGGCAGGAGCTCTGGCCCTTATGGTGGTTGAGGCCAATAGTTTGCCAAACCACAAAACCAAGGAGGCCATGACGGGTCCAGCAGCAGCAAGAACCATGGCAGTGACAGGTTTTAATTACTGCCAGGAAACAAAGCTTAGCAGGAGAGAGTCAAACCAGAGAAATGACAGGGAAGCTGCAGGTTATAAGAAGCTGTTGGTTGCTAAATGTAATTATCTGATCATGATGCTAAATAAATGTCTTCAAATTTTTTTTAAATAAATAAGTGCAGCAATGGATTATAAAGCAATAAATAAGCATCCATGAGTTCACACTGATAATACATAAATACATGAATAAATGAAGGAAAAAAGAAAACTCTTCCTTATGGTAATATGCCAATTTATAATTATCACCATTTTAAAAACCATTGAAATAAAACTTGATTCAGGCACAAACGGATGATTCTGGTGGTGGTGATAGGGTTTGATGATGATCAGGATATGGGCATAGCTTTGAATTACTTACGACAAATTACCTATTAACCATACAAGGGAGAAAATAGATAACACCTTAACCAAGAAATCAAAATTAACATCAGCAACACAGGGCAAACAAAATCACGTGCTCCCAAATGTTCTATCTGGAAATGACACAGCATCCCTCATGGAGTATTCCAGTTAAAAATGCATAATCAGAAATGAACCTTGAGGAAACATCAGACAAATTCAAATTGAGGATTTGTATTCTTCAAAATGTCAGCGTCAACTATGTGAAGATACTGTGAGCCGGAGATTGTATACTTCAGATGGTCTGTAACACGTGTGAATATATCTCAATAAAACTGCATTTAAAAAAAAGTCGATGTCATAAAAGATTAAGAAAGCCAGAGGAACAGTTCCCGGTTAATGATAAAGACAAATGAAACTAAATGCAAAGTGCGATTCTGAACTGAATCCTGCTCCAGGTAAAATAAAATTGCTATAAAGGATATTATTGAAACAACTGATGAAACTGGAATATAGACTGTAGATTAGATAAAAGATTACATTTCCTTAAAAGGCAAATCTATTGTCATGTAGGAGAATATCCATGATCTTACAAAATACACCCAAAGTATTAAGGGGCATAATATAAGCACCTGCCCTTAAAATAGTTCAGAAAACACACACACACACACACACACACACACACACACACACACACACAGGGAATCTATACATGGGGAGAATGAAAATGGAAATGTGGCACAATATTAAATACTGGTGAATCTGGGTACAGGGTATAAAGGAGTCCTTTGTACTGTTTTTGCAATTGTCTATAAATTTGCTATTATTCAAAACCAAAAAAGGCATAAAAGGAAAAAAAAACTCAAAGTTTTTTTGACAGAATAAATGGTAAATTTCAAGCATTTTTCAAGCTTAATTCCCATTTCATCATAGTGCTAAAATTATGTTTCTAAGTTACTTGTAGCTCACAAAAAATAGTATTTTTAATGGCCTTGTTTTAAATTCTCTCTGAGATTTCAAAGCAATAGACTCTCAGTCCCAAAACAGTTTCATAAATGGCAAATTAAGAGAACTCGTTAATACAACACTAAAAATCTCTGAAAAGAGGGAATATTCATAGGATTCCTACCACGTGGCAGGTACTTGACATACTATGTTCCTGAATTCATTTAATACGACAAAAACTTTGAAGTAGGTATTATTACTCCCATTTATAAAAGTTAACAAAACCGAGGCTTTGAGAGGCTGACCAACTTCTCTGAAGTTATGTGCTGAGTAAATGGCAGTTCTGTAATGAAAACCTTAATATATTTAAATCCAAATCTTATGCACTGATCCTGCACCATTTTGTGCCCCTAGTCTGGAATCTCAACTAGAAACAGTAAGAGGTTTATTTGCTTCAAATTCCAAAAATTTCGTGGTAACTATTCTCTCCCGGGACTCAAAGTTCGATCAATTACAATAGCTGAAAGCACACAGTACCAGCAAAGCCCCTACTCATCAATCAGAAGACTGATCAAGAGACTCAATTAGATTTTGGTTTATATTTAAAAAGGAAAAAATGAAAAAAAAAATTTTTTAAGGAAAAAATGAAATGGTAAAAATTATTTTAAATTACAAGCATGCCTTTTTACCCCCAGATGGATTTATAAATTCTCACAGCCTTAAAACAGAAAGAAAAAAAGAAAAAAAAAAAAAAAACACTATATAAAAATCCCTTTGGGATGTTCTGGCTGAATTGCAGTTTCCTGGGCAGCGTCTGAGACTCTGATTCAGGAAATTTGAGTGGGACTCAGGAATCTGCAATTTACCAAAACTCTGAGGTGTTTCTGAACCTACAAGTGATCATCAGGTCACATTTTATAAAACATATTAATTAATTCTCAAAGACAGTTTCAAAGATTGTCATACTAACAATACCTGGCTTGAATCACTTCAAGTTGCTCTCTGTAAGTATCCAAACAGAAAAGATTTCAAATGTAAAACTGTTTTTCCATTATTCCAAAATCTACTGTATTAAATATTTTGATCTAAAATTTGATAAACTAGGATAACCAAGTGAGAAAAGCCAGCTGCAGTGAAAACACGCTTTGAATCTTGCAGTTTCCTGCTTAGTTGGGGAGCTGTGGGAAAGTCAATTTCTACCTCTGGGTTTCAATCTCCTCGTGTGTTAAATGGGGTAATGATGTCTACTCTACAAGGTTGTTCAGGGAATTAAACAAGACAATAACCCTACAAAAGTGAGTCCTTTCCAAGATGGGTCAGAAAACGCCATGTGCATCAGATAAAGGTAAAATGCCCCAGGCGGAAAATGACCTGTTCATAATACTATAAAATTCTACTTTTCCACAAGAACAATAAAATCTGTGGATAAGGAAGCATGTGGAGGAAACTGAGGCCCAGTACCAACCTCTCAATATTCTGGGCAGCCCAGCTCTCACTTTCTCCCTAGGATGGCCTGCAAGAATTCAGGAGCTAAGGGCAAACTGCCCACATTTTCTTTCTGCGACAAAACAATTAGTTGTGGGTTTTGGGGGGTATGTGTGTGGCGGGGTCGCTCTCCCAACCCCCTAAAGTCCTAATTCCACTCCTCTCCAAGATACCCATTACCCATTTCGGGTCAGTGCTCGCTAGGCTCATTTTTCAATGTTCTAACATAGAGATTTGGTTAATCCACAGCTTCCCACAACTCCAACAGCCACGAACAGGCTTCCAAGTAGAGTCAAAAAGAAAAGTCACTCACTTCTCTCGCCTCTGTCTCTCGTGGGGAAAATCTGTGAACTCCCAGCTAGGTCCTGAGCTGCACGTGAATGGGGACGAGGAGGATTGCTGTCTACTACTGCAGGGCTGGCTCCGACACCCATGCAGCGCCAAGTTTCTGGTGCCTGTGTACGTGGGAGTCGAAGTGCAAGTAGGCTGGGTAGAATCTTCCCAGGGCTCAGGAATGCTTCCCAACCTCCTAAAGTCCTTAGAATAGGGTCTGCCTTTCCCCAGGCTTTCACTATTTCCATATGAATGGCCCCGAGTCACCAAGGCTATCAGAGCAGGGCTAGTTCCAAAGGATGGAGCTGGAATGCGCCCCTTACTGGACCCGGCCTGGCTTGGATCAGGCTGAGCCCCTTTCTCCTCTATTTATTGTCCTTTCCTAGTTATAAGACCCTCAGCATTTCACTAGAGGGCTTTGTTATCCAAGAGTATTCGCTGTTACTTTTCCTATCCTCTCCTAAGCACTGCTTTTTGGTATGCTTCTTTCAGGGAAGATTCTGAAGGTCACTCCATCTCCTAAAATTAGAAGAGGGAGGTCGTGGAGGCCGAACTGTAAAAGGCTGCAGGATTTATCTCCCTTGTCTGCCTTGGAGCCCCTCTGCAGTCCCCTCCCTGGCTGGCACAGACCTCACGGGGCCCTCTGTTTGCCTGGGGGTTCCAAGGGAATCCGTACCCCCTACCTAACCTAAAGTCATCACAAAGTGGCAGAGCTCAGCTAGGGGGTTCCAGGACAGCAACAAATCAGAATAATTCACGGGAGCCAAAAGCCTCACTCACAAACACTGGTAAACACTTTCAAAGAAACCGAAGAAAAGAAAGCTGAAGAACAATATGCCGTTTTTTGGTAAACAATGAAAAGAGATAAAGAAAAGGGAAAAGAGAGAAAAAGGCACGTGGAAGAAAAAGAAAGAAGGAAAGAAAAGGAACCCTGCAAAACCTCTACATATTTCTAGATACACATATAATATGTGAATGTATAGAAAAGGTCCAGAAGGAGAACACACCAAACTCTACACCAGTTTGCCTCTGGGATGGGACTGGGATTTGAGATAGAAGGATCAGTGTAAATGAGTTTAATAGGTATTTTTAAAGTATTTCAAGAATACATTAAGTATTGTCAATTATTTGAAGGGAAAAAAACTGTTTTGCTAAGACATCGTCATTAGAAAAAAATTTTAAGTAATCCAAGAGAAGACAACTTTTGCTAAAGGGCCCATCCTACTGCTTCTAAAATGGTGCCACTTTGAGTTTTAAAATCTATTTTAACAAATAATTATATGGTACTTAGTAGTGTCAAGCACTGTTCTAGGGAGTTTATACATGTTAGCTCACTTAAACCTTATAACAACCCTGCTATAGTCCCCATTGTACTGATGAGGAGCTAAGAGAAATTAAGGCATCCGCCCAGTGGGTGGAAGAGCTGGGATTTGAGCCTGCCTGGCTCCAGAGTCTGGGTTCCTGACCGACAGCTATCCTGCTTCTAGTTCTTTTTCTAGTCAGGCAAATCATGTGGGTTGTGACCTGGAATTCCATTTCTGGGTTTTGGTAGCCATCTGGCAGCTAATGATGAATGGTAGATTCTAAAGCATAATTTAGAGCCACAGTTCACCCCTCAGTAAGACTGAACAATGATGTGTTTAAGTGTATACATATTCATAAGATTGTTATATCTTATAGACTCTACCCATATAATGTAAATTTACATTATAAACATAATGGAATCTAGCAGCATCATGTACAATAAATGTCCAATGGTATCTGGGATAATTTCTGGCAGAAATCATGGGAAATGAAGGGAAAGGCCTGTTTTATCAAGTCACTGGATCACTTGCGTTCAGGGAAGGGAGAGCCCTTTAATGAGGTCACAGTTTCTTCTTGGTCACCCAGAGAGACTTGGTACACAAAGCAGTAAGGAAGGAGGTAAAAAAAAATTTTTCATAGTTCCACTACTCAAAAAAAAAAAACCCATACCTTTTATCCCAGAAATACCACTTTTAGGAATGCATCCTAAGTAAATATTTGGTTGAGCACACAAAGATGTACATGTACATAGATGACTGCTCACTGAGGTTTTAAAAAGTCTAGAAATGATTTAAATGGAAACAATCAAAATTTCCCCCAAAAGAGACCTGGTTAAAGAAATTATGTCATACCTGTATAATGGAAAATATTACAGTCATTAAGATGTAAATTTAATTAACATGGAAACATGTCTAACGTGTGCTGTTAAATGAAAAAGGTTACAAAACAGTTTATGGAAGGATTCCAATTTTATTAAAAAGGGAAAAATATTTTCAATATACATATTTGAAAAGGAAAATGTCTTGAAGATTATACAAATTCTGGGTTTTTTTTTCCCTTTCCTTTTACTTATTGCATTTCTAATATTTCTACAGAGGACATTTATTGATTGCTATGACAAAGAATAAGGAAATGGAAAAAAGAATATTTGTATAAGAAAAAATATTTTATCAGTCAACTCTCAATTATGCTCTAATTCCTTTCAAGCTTTCTTCACCATTTAATAATCTGAGGTTTCCTTCACGACCTAATTCCCTTAGATTGCTGAAGAAAGCAGTTATAAAACACTGCTGAAATACTAGTTCGCTAAACTAATAAGAAAAGCAAAAACACAGTAGCCTGCTTAACAATCTTGGTCTAAAAAACCCTGAAAGGAAGCCATTTTTATTTAATTATTTATTTATTGTAAATTTGTTCATGCTCTCAACCAGACCCGACTGGAGGAATCATAAATCCTGGTTTTCTGTATTACCATGCCACCCCAGACAGCACACCCCAGCCCCCACTTCTTTTCCTTTGTACCTAATTTACTCCAATTTAGAGAAAGTTTAATCCTGCTCAAAGTAAAACTTTTTTTCTGCAGGGCTCACTCTTCGTGAATCACCAAATGTCAGAGATGAATCTATTATATTTAGGCCCTAAATCGCAACAACACAGGAAAAAACTTTCCTTGTGGCTTTTGCTAGGAACTGCCCTGCCTATTTTGGCAAGGAGCCTCAAGTTAAACCCCTGTTGGGAGCATTGCCGCTTCAGGAAACATAGCTCAAACTTGCCATTTCCCCCTTCCTTTACCAGGCTTTTTCCAGGCCATCTGAAGAAGAGCAAGGGAGAGTAAAGAGCCCAAATCACAAGATTCCACAACTTCTTACTGTGTAAGTGCAATATGTTTAACACAAGGATCAACTGAAATACCATTTTGAATACTCACCAAATACACACAAACCCTAAAAAGATATTGTGTTGGTCTGCTTAAAACCGAGATGATTCTTATTTTAAAGTATCTAGGCATGAAATAATACAGGACAAACATTTTTTGCCAAAGCATTAGTTACAAAGAAACTTCACAGTTTAATAAGCAAATTTTTAATTATGTCAACCAACAAAACCGTATATAAAAAAAACTTCATTTAGTAATTCTTAACATCATCACGTAAATGCATGATCATCATTTCTTAGTACATTTGCATCGATTTAGGAAAAGAACTAGTAAAACAACAGAAAAAGATATAGAATGTTAATATAGAGAAAAATATAAAAATAATAATAATAGTAAAAAAAAGACACAAACAAACAGACAAACAACAACAAAAAAAACCTTCATTTTATAACACACACACATTTCTAATGTTATATTTGCCAAGCCTCTAGAGAGAAAAAAGGTAACTTTACTGCCATTTAACATAAGAGGAAACAGAGGCACAAAGGAATTAAATGATGTGTCCAAAGTCAAACAGCTGATAAAGCAGCTTCTTCAAAACTAGCATCCCAAGCCTGTGTTCCTTCTTTTAAACCCAAGGTCTGTTTGGATCACATGTCTGCTCAAAATGACCTGCATTTATATGCACTATATGTCCATTTTTAACAATAATACTACAGTGACATTTCAAAATGTGCTTATCTACATGATTTTGTTTTCTAGCCTTCTCTATAAAACCAGACTTTTAAAAGTTTATATTAGGTAGTTTATTTTTTCCCTTCAATTTGTTCTCATAACACTTTATGAATCTTTTACAACTGCCCAACCCCCAAAATCAGTTGATCTGAATTAAAATCATATTCAAAACATTAATTACAAAATTGCATGAATATTTAATAGATAGCGATCATGCAAAGTGCTGGGAGATGGAGCAGGGTTACAGGGAAGGTGAAATGCCCTCAAAAGCTTTAGTCTTAGGGAAGGCACTCCATACGTCTAGACTTCAAGAATAGTAAAGGAAGTAGGGTTAATGGTTATTTAAAGTATTTCCATTTGGATGACTGAATCTAGTAAAATAGGCAAGACTCAAAATTCATGAAACAAAAGAATATAAAATAAAATGAATTTAAGTATTTTGGTTATATTCTTTTAAAGGGTGAACCCAATCTTGAGAGATAATAAACTCTTCAAGGTTGTTTTGCTGGCCAATTGTCATTACCCAGGTAATTCCCTGTCTCTTGTATCCCCTGTCTCTAGAGTAGCAGAGGCTTCTTGGCATCTGCTACACGTATGGCTTGGAATCAACATCTGAAAAGAACCAGGATTAAAAGCTAGAATCTTGGATTGGTTGGCAGGTATTTTATTTCAGCATTTTGAACATGAGCAGCAGCTATAGAGATATCACCTTCACACACCTGAAATAAAAAGAAACCTTCATTATCAGAGTCCTAAAAACCTTCAACCATCTGTGTAATGCTGGCAAAAGTGCCTTAAGATCTGTGCAGGTTTCTCTTACCTTGGGGGAAAAACAAAACAGACTTCCTTAGATTCTTCTACACCTCTGTAATTATTGTTCAAATGTTTAAAGAATTGCTTTTAAATACTTATCACCAATTCTCTTCGAAACCCTCTATTATATGTCTTGGTGCTTCTGCTACCGCTAGTCTTCACCCATCTCAAGAAGTTCCAGGCACTCAAAGGCAAAGGCTTTCCCCAGTCTTCTTTCACATCTCTGCTACCTACAACATAGCTCTGCCCCTCCTGCTGAAGTCCCTCCTCTGACTTCCTGACACAATACTTTCCTCGTTTTTCTACTTTTCCTCATTCCTCCTCTTGTATCTTATCTTCTTCCACCTTCTGCTTTAGTTGTCACTCTGATCTTCCATGTTTATTTTTATGCAGAATGAGGTGTGCTTCGGGCTTTAACTTGTGGGGATGGAGTAAAAGCACTGGTCAGGGCAATAAGAGACCCAGAGTCTACTCCTGATCGACTGAGCTTTCTCTGAGCTCTGTCTCTTCGTTTAAAAAATGAGTCGGTTGGACTCTTGTGTTTTTCAAACGTATTTGATTGTGACCCACACTTTACATTGTGATTCAGTAAATATACGTACACATTCATATACACACATATATATATATACTATCCACACATACATAAACAAAAGTTTTACATATTTTTACACTGTGTGATATGCTCTGAAATTTTCTATTCACTTCTATTTTATTTTTTGGAAATGCTGGGTGCAAGCTACTAAATAGTTTTTATGACCCAATAATAGGTAACTACCCATTTTTTTATAAAACTCTGCATTGCGGACATTTAAGATTTCTTTGAGTAATATAAAAAGGATTCTGTGCTGTAGACTTCCACATCTGAAACTTAAGCCTTACCTCTCACTTGAATTCTAGTCTCTTATTTCTAAGAATTCTTCATATTCATCCTAATACCACTTAAATTCAAATAATTAATATGGAATTTGAAATTTCCCAACAACACCATGTCTCCTTCCCATTGTAACTATTCACGTCATTAACAAGTGCAAAAATCCTTAGCACTGACTTTTGGTCTAGTAATAGCAGACTAGCTTATATTATACTAACTTCTGACGATAACTATTATCAACTCTGAACAAGATATTTTTAAAAACAATGATATGAAGGCATTGGAGAACAACTGAAAGCAGGTGGAAACTGGCCAGGATATGACTTGAAACAAGGAGCACAAACTAGGTAAGATCCACATTTAGGTGGTCCCCACCTCCCCAACAAAGGGCACTCCACAGCCTTCCAGCAGTCAGAGGAATGAAGCAAATTCAGAAAGCCAAAAAGTGCCAATCTTAATAGGCTGAGGAGTGAAAGGTTTGAGTCTTGGGCTCTCAAATAACTAGAATTTAAGGGAGAAATCTTGGGAAAGATCTGTACAGGGAGAAGATCCCCCAAATCTGTATAGTAATTTCCCTCAAAAATTTTGAAGTAGGAATATAAGCAATGAGACTCCAAGGAACCCAAAAGAAAGCAGTAACAGCTGGAGACTGAAAGAACCCAACTATCTTGCTCTGGGAAGACTGAGTTTAAGATGCGAGTCCCTCCCAATTAGGGGGTTCAGTAAATACTTCTGGTTTTCCACCTCCCAGACCCATAGTTCTAAGTGCAAAACCGTAACAAACATGCCCCAACCAACCCCAAAAGAGGCATCTACAGGAGAACAGACTGAAGGCAGATAGGTGAAGGGAAGGAAGGTAGACTTAGCTGCTAGCCTGGAAGACTGGGTGGCGTTCAGCCACTAAACAAGGTTTTGTTTCTCAGATGGGGTAGGAGTGAGGTGGGGAGGAGTGGAAGAGGGAAAGGAGGAGTTAGGGAGGGGGTTATGGTTGGATAATTAACTCAGATGTTTACAGAATCCAGGGGGAGGTGTCTAATGGGGAATAGTGAATACCAATCTGCATCTCAGAGGACAGGGAGCACAGAGTGACAGTCTGAGGGCAACTTGCAAAGAGGGAGGCAGGGATTTAGAAGACAAAGAAATTGTCATTTATGAGCACCTACTATGTTTCTGACACATTATAAAGCATTTTATTTATGCTGTCTCACTATGAGACAGGTATTTTCTTCATTTTATAAATAAGGACTCCAAAGCTCAGAGAAGTGAAGTGATTTGTCTAAAATCACACTTAGTAAACAGTCAAGCCGAAGTATGAACTCAAGACAGACTGACCCCAAAGCTTTTCTCCTTTCTGTAATTACATGCTGTAACAGTGTAACTTTCAGGGAAGACAGCAAGCAAAGAATGTAAGGAAGCAAGGAGATTTCTAGTAAAGTCTAAGAGGTATTACAGGTCAAGGAGGATGTTAGCAACAGAAAAAAAGGGATATCAACCGAGCTGAATATGAACACACTGTCAAAAGTTAAGTCACCAAATGCAAAAAAAAAAAAAAAGCACTAGAAATGGAAATGACCTAAGGTGGAACTGGGCTGGTTTCCGAGAGATCATAGGGCACATTACAACACACCAGAGAGAAAGGTTTGACTCCTGTTAAGTCAAACAGAATAAACATGCTTTAATTACAGTTAGGAGGATTACTACAATAAGGAACTAAAGATAGGGGAAAAGCTTCAGCTACAAAACAGGGTGGGGGGAAGGGAATAGGAACAATATAAACCCACAGAAGGAGTCATAGAATCAGCTTTTTTTTGAGCTGGAAGGAATTTAGAAGTCATTCAATCCCTACCATTTCACAGAGAAAATGTGCCTAGAAAAAAATGGCCAGTTGGTAACACCTCAACCTCCCAACAAAAACCTGGTTTGGTTTCATTTTATCTTTACAAATGCAAGTAAAGAGGCTGCTTTGTTCAAAATAGTGCCCTAAAAATTCAAGTTAAGTCAAGCCCTTATTCTCAAACCATAACCTGGACTTCCCCAACTTCGCCAGAACCAGAGAGGCTGAGTGGCGTGAGGATATGACATAAAAATAAAAGTTCAACAGAGACAACAACAGGAAAAAATAAAGTTAGTTGCAGAGGACTGGGAGAGAGAAGACACAATGGCAAGAGGGAAATAATCTCTACATGATAAAAGACTCAACATTTCTATTTTACAGATAATTTAATTAAGGCTCAGTGAGAAGTGACTGAATACCTAACATATATAAAGCCTTATGAAAAATAAAATCTCTGAATCCCACAAGTTTTAATGCTCACCATTCACTTATGATTCCTAAATGTCAAGGAATAAACAATCTATAAAACAAGCTAAATCTTCTTTTCCACTAATGTCTAAAGAATTTCAAAGATTGAGAAAGAAACATGCCCCGAAAAATAAATTTAGCTGGGTGCTCTGATAATGACCTTCCTATTCCCACAAGAAGAACAGGCATTTTAAAGTAAGAATGCGAAGACAATTGAGACTAGAGACTTCTGAAGAAACCAAAAAAGAGTAAAGGAAACTTCCTATGAGAACACTAAGTCTGATAATAAATATTTAAAATATGCTACATATTTATTGATATAGACTCTTGCTCTGAAAAATGCCTCAGTAAGGCATTAAATCTTTAAGGTATTCTCACCCAATATACTCTTAGGGAAAAAAAAGACACTTTTAGGAAGAACTCCGGGGGCCAGGTTCCTTAGGTACACAAGTGCTTCTGGTACCTGCTCTAATCACCCTTTTAATCTATTTTCGTGCCTTATCCTTCTAGGAAGGCTGGTTGAGCTCCTACCTTGGGTTCTCTTCCTGTTCTGCACAAACTGCGAGCGCCTCAGGGTGCTGGGTGCTGTACAGCGGAAGTAACTATTTCTTCTCCAAGTCTCTGGGCCATTTAGTTTTCTCTCTTCTTCCAAATGCCAGGTGCTCTTCTCCATCGATGGGTTCTGAGGAATCCCAAAATGATATTCAATTCGGTCTTCCCTAGTACATTCATTCTGCAGACATTCCGGGAAGATCTCTCTGCTCTCCAGTGCCACCATTCCTGGTTTGCCAATACCATTATATTCCAAATTCTTCATTTCACAGAGAGAATCTGTTCCTCGGTAATGCTGAAATTTATACTCACTGTTTTCAAACCCACTATCATAATCTTTATTTTCTATATAAAAATTATCCTGGCCCATGGGATGAGTCTTCGTTTTGGGGTAGATTTTATAATTTTGATAAACCCTTGGATCCCCATCATAATACTTGACAAATTCCTTACTTTCACTGGCTCCATTCAAATCTGGGACATCCATAGTGGGATCTTTAGTATTATTATCATCCTCAGGAACATGATAAAAATCCTGAAGGTCTCCGTAATAAAAATTAGCTTCTCCACAAGCCTCAGGATTATAATTAAAATTCCTATGGCCCATATGCCAGTTCTGAGAATGATCAAAATTCTCCAAAGAATCATCCAAACCTCCATAGCCAGTCCACTGTTCAGTTTTTTTAGAGTCCTCAGGATTACCATTCAGGTTCTTAGAATTCATGTAGCCATCAGTCTTCCCATGTCCTCTAGCTTTATAAGTTACATCTGGGCTTCCTGTAAACCGACTGACCTTAGTCTCAGGGCTCAGACTCCCATAATTTATATTTTCGGAATTCCTATAACCACCACAGCCTTGAGTCACACTTCTATTATACATATAGTGCTTTCTACTTTTGTTACCTTCCCCATAGTCCATACAGCTTGATTTGCTCTGTTCAAAATCCCAGTATCCACAATCCCGCTTTCTATAGGGCCGATTCTGCCCCTCGGACTCGTATCTGAGACCCAAGTCATTTTCTTTGTAAAGTCCATCCAGCTCTTTAAGATTCCTTTTCTGTAGACTCCTGTAATCTTCATACTCCCAGCTGGGGCCCCAGTGCTCGTTCTTCTCTCCTTCTCTTTCTTTTCTAATCCCCTGGGTTTCGCACATATTCACTGTGCGTGAAGACACAAGCTTTACTCCCCTTTTCCATGGGCTGGGCTTGGCTGAAAGTGGACGGGTACGTTTAACCTATGGCTGTATCTGTCCTTAAAATGTCTCCCAAAGCACTGGAGACACTCTTCGTGCTACTCCGGTTGGAGCACAGAGAGATGTGTAGTTATTTCAACTTCAGGATCCAATCAGCAGGCTGCTATATATTTCCTCACAGAGGCCAGAAGATAATTAGTAACTAGTATTCATGGGATTGGAGTAGGCAGCTTTGTGTGGTGTTTCCCTTAAGCTGGTCAAACTGGCCTGGCTGCTTTAGGTGCTGAAGGTAGAAGCTCTCTATTGCTCTAAGGGTTTTGCAGAAAAAGCAGTAAGAAAGAGAAACAGCTTCCTTTCAAAAGCCCTTAGGACAGGTTATATATCAGTCTCATCTGCCTCTTTAATCCTTTCGTAATCAACGAAGAGTATAAATAAATGTTTTCATGTGCAATCAAACTAGATCTCCATTTCCCTTCCTCCAAGATCGGCTTCCCAATCCTTGGACAACCGAAAGTCTTCAAGTGAGACCCCTTCCCCTTTACTTAAGAGGCAGAACTCTTTCTCCTTTGAGAGCTTTGCTTTTATGGGATTCAGGTTACCAGTTACTGTATATTCAAATCACAAGCCCTGCAAACCCCGCTGGGGCTGCTTTCCTACTGAAGGTAGAAAAAGTGCTTCTTTTTACTCTGATCTATGAGTAATGTTAGAAAATAAGAACTCTTTCCCAGAAGCATACAGTTATGTGTGCTTTCACACTTTCCAAGATACTTGTCATGTCAGAGAAACATTAAAACCTTTCATTTCCTAAATCTCTTTTTCATCCAATTTACACTGTACTTTTAGGAACTGAAGAATAAGGCTAAAAATAAGAAAGATGGGTATAAAAATGCCTACTTGAATTAAAAAAACATTAGAGACCTATTACACGTGAGGCATAGTAGGAGAGAAAATGATTAACAAGTTAGTCTCTGCTACTTACTATGTAGGAGCAACACACTATAAAGTAGATCAAACGTGGTAAGTGCTCTAAAAGAAACACAAACAGCAATGGTAACGACACATAGTACCTGGTGGGGCAACTGGAGGTTTTATGGAAGAGGTGGCATTTGAACTGTGACTTCAAGGATAAACAGGGTTTACACGAACTTTCTAGGTATGAAGAACTAAGAAACAGGGAACAGCTTGAAGGATACACAATATGAGGAGAAGGTAATAGGAGATAAGGTTGGAGGAGTAGGTTGGGGCAGAGCCCAAGGTTCCTGAATACCATTTATTTTATTCAGTGGATAATGAAGAGTCACTGAAAGTTATGGGGAGGGAAGTAATGTGCTAAAAGGCAACCTTAGTAAGATTACTCACTTAAGTTCTAAAAATGATCATGGTGATGAATACACAACTATGTGATGATAAAAAAATGAATGTGATGAACTATGTGATGATAATGTGAACCATCGATTGTATACTTTGGATGGCTTGTATGCTGTGTGAACATATCTCAATAAAATTGCATTAAAAAAGATTACTCATTTAGCTGTTTGTCATCTGTCAGATATACCGGAATAACTGCTTGAACTTTTGTGAAACAATATTTTGAGGAGACAAGGGTTATATATCTTGTCAATAATTTCATGTTAACTCTTGGGTAAATCACCTATTCTCTCTGGGACTCAACCTACCCATCTATAAAGCGAGGCAATGGGCCTCAATAACTTTTCTTCATTCCTTTCAGCTGTTTTCCTTCCTCAAACACCTAATAGGCTATAATGCATCTTTTGGATTCTCTAGTTATAGGCACTGAATGAATCTCCAGATTGTCAGACCTTCCCATTATCATGTGGCGAGTGTTTTGCTTGCTTGTCCATTTCTCGACACCTCCCATAACTAACAGCAGTAGCAGCAACAGCCCTGGCAGCCCCCACGTCCTCAGTGTGCACTAAGTGCTATGGCTGGGGCTGGGAGGTTGATGTTAATTTCCTCCCATCTTCACTACCCTGCAGGGCAGGTATACATTATCCTCATACGACCACAGACAAAGAAACGATCTCTGAGAGCTTGAATAACATGTCCAAGATCACATATGTTGGTACACCGCAGGGCTACCGTTGGAATCCAGATCTGTTTGATTACTGGCACTAGACTAAGAGGACTATCTCAAAAAGGAGTAAAACTTTACTGCCCTCCAACCACAGGGAAACTCTACCAAGTCTAATTAATAGGTGGACCACGGCAAGTTACAGAGCTCCCCACCCCACCCCCAATCCATCCACTTCCAGCCCCTCTTTGTCTCCGGTCCTGTCCTGTCCCTACCCTGCTCAGCAGTCAACACCACAGGCACATGGACAGGTCCAGTGTAGGTAAGACTGTCTGTACCGAGGGACTCAGTCCTAAACCTCTCACCTAAACACAACGAAGATCATGAGCTGGTTCACCAATCCAATAGGATGGCAACATTATTTGGAAGGACAGTTTTCATCATGAGTTACACAGAGCGACAGTATGATGAAGAGAGCTCAGGAGACAAGAAATTAGGAGACTAGCTTCCAGAAGTTCCGTTTCTGCTAATAACTGGTTTGTAACTATGCTTAACCTCACTGGCCGTTAGTTTTCTTATGTGTATAATGAGGAAGTTAATGGTTTCTTTGCACACTGCAGATCTAAAATTCTATGATTTTATTTTTAATACAATTAAAAGTAAAGATTAATCTTTCCTTAAGTGATATGGAAAACAAAGTTCTCTTTAGCCATTTAGTATCTTTGATAAAGCTAGCATGCTAAGAAACACAGGCCTAGTAAATCAATCAAGAGAAGAGATAAAGCAGACTAAATTAGAGGTAAAGGGCACACTAGTTATTAAGTGATCCAGTGGAAGAGGGTGTGTGAAGCTAAAAGAAATTATCATTGGATCAATGGAAAGTGACTAGCTGGTTATAATACAAGGCTCCGCCCCTTCTTCTTTTCTAAGTCCTATTGCCTTTAGGGCACTAAAGATTAAAATGAAAACTGCCTCAGTTTTAACTCCATATTACTAGGACCCTGAGTTAACCAAAACTTTGAATCGGTTCCTATTTTTGTATGATAAATCTGTGTACAAAGGAATGTGGCCTAGGGAATCAATCCTGGTTTTGCTAGTGAAATACAATCCCTGTAGGTAATTATCCTGCTCTTCTGCTTTTCCCTTTCTCTTTACACAACAGCAACATTCCACTCGCTCTTTTCAACAGCCCTACAGCTGCACCCCACCCATCAGGTTTGACATTTATTACTGTAGGGTGTGTTATCAGCTATTAATGACCATCCAATCAGTCCCAGGATGGATAGCTTGAATTCACCTGACTTTCTTTTTCAGGATTGGTTTAATAATTCTGCAAGTTTTCTTAATATTTATTACTATTTATTTTTTAAATTGCTAAACATTTAATACTGTAAAAGACCTAGGGCAGGTGGGCGGAGTCTTAGCTTTATTTCAATCTATCAAATACAGCATTGGGTATGTTAATGTTGACCCAATGCTAGAGGTGAAGATGGGCACCAGGATTTGGAAGGAGAGAGAAAAGAAGGGAGAGGAAGAGTGTAAAGGAAGTAAAGGGAAAAGAGAGTAAAAACACTAGAGGGACTTGTAATTCCCTAAACTTTCTGTAATGCCTTTATAAGTGCCTAGACCAATCACCCCAGCTGGTGATAACGCCTCACTTTCAAAAACTCTGCCCCAGTGTCATTTTCTGATTTCTATATAACCGAGAAGTTAAGAATTAACAAATGATTATGATTACTGAATCATTATATAGATGTTTTTCTTTCTATATTGTAGGATAGGCAGAAATCACACCTGAAATTACTGAAACTCAACTAGTCTCACCTTTGCTTACAGCTACTATTGATTACTCTAACCTAGTCTCAGCCCTGTTTACAGTTACTATTGTATTGATTATTCTAGCCAAATCTCAGCATTGTGTATACCTACTATTGTAATGGTCATTCTAATCTAGTCTCAGTCCTGTTTATACTTACCGTTGTAATGGTGGTCATTCCACCCCCAATTGTTCGAATCCATAAAAACTCCTTAGACTCCAGGAGACAGATTTTGGTGCCAATAGGCCACATGATCTGCTTCACTCAGAGTAATAAAGTTGTTTCAGACAGCAAGTAATAAACTCTGCTTCACTCAGAGTAACAAAGTCTTCAGACAGCAAGTAATAAACTCTTGCTGTCCCTGAAACCCTGGTGTCCATAGATTGGCCATTATGCACATCTAACAGAGAACTCTGCATTTGTTTGGTATCACCTATACATGCTGCTATTTTCCAGAACACCTTGCAAACACCTCTCATCTCATGGCTGTTACCTTACTGCATTTACCTTTTCATCTCCTTTTATTATACTGAAAGCTCCTCGAGGGCCAGGACCATGTCTAACTTCCTACCTACAGGGTAGCTCTATGCATGGGGTATTCAGTAGGTACTTACATGTATAATGAATTGATGTTTGTAGCATTTATTTGGCACATGCTGGATACTGTGTAAGGATACTACAGCTTGAAGTCAAAAGCATGGGGTTTGATAGCCATGAATTTAAATCCTGACTTTGCCACTTATTAGCTATACAATTCTGGGGAAGTCCCTTAATCTCTAGAAGCCAGTTTCTTCACCTTCTCACTATCAAATCTACCAACCTACTCGCTTAAAAACTGCTTTATAATGTTTATAAACTTCATAAGCTGCTTCTGTTGCCCCTCAATCTAATGCCCCCTTCAGCTACTGCTCCATTATATTTTGCTTTCCTTTGTAGCAAAATTCTTTGAAAGGCTTCTGACAAGGTCAAACACTAGATGTCTCTATTTCCTTATCTCTCATTCTTTCTTTTTGCCCCATCATGGCTTCACTGAAACTGACCTTGACAAGGTCACCATATCCAATGGTCATTTCTGAGACTTCTTATTTCTTGGCTCTCAGCTGCCTTTTTACACACTTTCTTGAAACTCCTGCTTCAATTTGCTTCCAGCATATCACCATCATACTCACTCTGGCTTTCCTTCTACTAGACTGGCTGCTCCTCCTTGGTTTCTTTTGCTGATTCACCTTTCTCACCTTACATACCTCTAAACACTCGATTGCCCCAGGGCTAAGTTCTGAGTCATATTCTCCTTTATACCCAAATACCTAGCACAGAGCAGTAATTCAAGATACATTCATATGATTACGAATGTAGTTCCACTCATCCAGTGCAGCTGCCTCGCAGCCTAAGGATTAATTAGGAGGGGTTGTAAAGAAGACCCCACGTTTTGAGTAAAATACTGTATCATTAATACTGCTATAGCCTCTGGTGGTACTGAAAGAGAGTCCAGAAATGAGGGAGAACAAAGACACCTATGAGAGAAAAGTAAGTGCCCTAAGAGGGGAAGAGACTAAGCACAGGTGAAGAGAGGACTGACTGACTGACCCTGCTAAAGGATCCATCCACTGTCAGAAGACAAGGCAGAAATAGAGAAAAAAGTCTGGGAGAACTGTAAAAGAAAATAAAAAGATTGGAGTACAGGAAAATAATAGATGTTTTGGAGAAATCTGATATACTTTAAAGGGGTGTAAATGTTCTAAATGGGACAGGGTTATAAGACATTTAATAAGGCCCAGCAAACTTAAAAGGGTTGGAATGGGTCAAGTGAGAATTCAAATAGAGAAATTGGAACTGAGAGCACCTGGGGGTTGCTACAAGCATGAACAGGTAAATTAGTAAATATTTTGGAAACTTGAGTAACTTCGTGATAAGCTAGCAGTCAAAGATATATCTGTAAGGGATGGCTAACTTTTTAAAAAATATATCAATATATAAATGTTTGCTCTTAAGCCCACAGAAATATGCAGCCTAGCAATAAAAACAGTAGTAAAAAATGTTGTATTGGCATAATATATTTTGGAAGTAAGCTGGCAAGTCAGCTGGGATCCCTCCTTTTGAGCACTTGCAGATCTTTCTGCTTTTTTAAAGTGTTGCTTCCTACCACTGAGTCTTAGAGATCATGTGTTCCCTCCTTGGTTGGAAACACACTGGCATTACAACATGGCACATTGAAAAAGTACATAAGCTGTGTAATGAAACAGACCCAGCTGTGAAACTTTGGACAAATCCTGGTATTCTCATCGCCAAAATGCAGAAATTGAGGATTATAAGTACCTAAAAGTACCTAATACGCTGTTTGACAAGCAACAGGTGCCCAATAAATTATAATTACTGTCACTGTCCCCCTCTTTCAGTCTCTATCTTTCAGACAGCTCATAGGTTAGTCTCTGGGCCTCATCTCTTTTCCTTTGTCTATATTCTTTTCTTTGTAATCTCACTAAGTCCCATGGCTTTACATACTATCTGTGTATTGCCAATTCCCCAGTTTATGTCTCCAGCTCTAACCTCTCCCCTCAACTCCCGGTCTGTATATCCAACTCCCTCATCAATATTTCTACTGGATGTTTTATGGGTAACTCAAAATAACCCAAACCCTACCTCAGACTAACAGCGCTGCATCTTCTCAATAAATAACTCCAGTCCCACCAGCTGCTCAATCTTGGGGTTGTTATTGACTCTTCTCATTCTCTTATACTTCACATCCAATCCACTGGCAAGTCCAATAGACTCTGACTCAAAATGTACTTAGAAGTGAACACAACTCATCTTCTCCACTGGTACTATCCTGTCACCAGTATCTTGCCTGGATACTCCAAGAGCCTCTTAACTGGTCCCCCTATTTTTGCCCTTGGGCCTCTTCAATCTATTATTAACACTACAGCCAAAGTCGCTCTTTAAAGTCAGATCATATGTCTCTCTTCTCAAAATCTTCCAGTAGCTTCCGTAACTTACTCTGAATGATGACTTTGAAGCCTACGCCTTTCCTTTAGTTGAACTGGCCTCCTTGCTATTCCTCAAACACACCAGGCACACTCTTACACTTGCTGACCTCTCTGCCTGGAACAATTTCTTCCATCCCCCCAAAATGGCTTGGCTGGCTCCCTACAGCCATTCAGAACTTCACTCAAAAGCCACTTTTCAGGGAGATCTTCCCTGAAAGATTGATTTGCTTTCTAAACCTACTACCTATTTTTACTGACTTATTGTTTGTCTCCCCCCACAAAGGCAGAGACCACTGCTTGTAACTCCTGGGCCTAGAACACTGCTTGGAATCTTAATGGTAGGAGCTCAATAATATTTGTTGTAATGACTGGCCCAGTGGTTTTTAGTTTTCGTGGTAAAGTGAACAGTAAAAGGAGGCAGCACACGGAGGTGGGGTGTGGCAGCACGCATGCTTGTGGCTGAGAGGTCCCATGGTGGCTGGAGCCAGGCCCTTCCGCTGGATTCTGCAAAGCCTCACTGAGACCTGAACGTGATCCTCGGCCCCTTCATCTGGAGCTGGGAAGAGGAAATATTCTCAAAGGGATACTACAAGGTGTTAAGAACAATGATCCATAGGTGAGTTATAATAACTAACTGAAACATTTCCAGCTAGACTTCTTGATCCATATTAAGCCACCTATCCTAAAACAAAACTAGTTTCTGTCCTGAATTAATAGGTTCTGATTATGGTTGCAATTTTATGACAGGATAAAAGCCGTTAGAAATAAATGAGCTTATTTTTACTGAGCCAGCACCCTGAAGCACATGTTATGCAAATAGAGGATACCCGCTTTGTTCCTTACGTCTTTCACAAACCAGGTAGAAAGTGAGATTATTATTTCCTTTACATAAGCTTTTATCTTGAAAGGCCACAAACTGATTTAGCTATTTTAAATCTATTATCTTTTACTTGTTTGAGAAAGAATTCTCACAGCTGAGGCATTCCGAGGAGTCTTTAGAATGATGTATTGCTCTGTATACAGAAAAATTATACTTTCAAATATTAAAAATCTGCCTAGAATATTATGTATCACTTTAATATAAAGGTGTTACTGTTCCATATCAGTAACTGTCCAACTTTTTAATGTACTGACTCTCTTCAATGGGCTTTTAGATCCCACCCAATATCTTGCTGAAAATATTAATTACTATGTTCTGATTGGATTTTTCAATAGTCACCATTAAAAATTACTCTGAGGGGTACATGGGGAGTTCAGTGGTAAAATTCTTGCCTGCCATGCAGGAGACATGGGTTCAATTCAATTCCTGGCCCATGAACCCTGCCCCCGCCCCCCAAAAAGATGAACAACCTATTAAAAAATGGAGGAAGCTTATGAACCAAAGAAATTTACCAAAGACATGGAAATAGCCATATGAAAAAGTAAGTGCACTAGTAATAAAGAATTAAAAATTAAAAAAAATTACTCGGAGTACTAAAGAATAAAAGCTGCCTTGGGCTGTTAGTTAAAAAATAAAAAAAGTTACTCTAGGAGTCTCTGATCAATCTTCCTCTTGGCCCAACCTTAAAGGCTGGGAAGGGAGAGAGTTTGGAGCAAGCTTTCTGATGCAGAGGAGGCTGACAGTGTGCAGTTTATCATTCACTGCACTGATTTAGAACAATGGGGTCCTGGCAGTGAATTACCCCGAAAGTCATGGCCATGATTCAAAAGCAGCAAGTCAGGCAGCATGATATAAATAGAAGTTGATATCAAAATGATCAACAGGGTTTCAAAGACTCACAAATATGAATGATCCTATGACTGTCTTTTTTTAACTTAACCAATGTATATAATTGGTTACATACATCAGTGCCTGGATCACAGCAAGTGTTCAAAACATATTTGATGAATAAAAGAATGCACACACAACCCTGCTATTTGTCAAATTCAGGCATGTGGACTTCTAGAGGCAGAAAAGGACTTTGATTTGCTAAAATGAGATTCTCTCTACGTGGTTTTGACCAGGGTTTCTAAAAGTAATGTGCGCTGGGAAACCTGAAAGTCTGAGGATGACCCCTGAACGTTTCTACTGCTTTGGAAGTCAACTCATTCATCAGATTTGAAACTATAGTGTTTTAGATACAGACCTTGAATTATGAATTAGCAACGTGACTAATTCGACTGGAAGGTCCCTGAGGGCAGAGGGCACATCTACACTGCACGTCACTAGCCGCCCTGCCCTTAGCAGAGCACCTGCTGGTAAAAACTCCATAAACATTTGCTGTGATTGACTCGAATATCATCTGCAGCCCACAAAGCTACATTTTCATTTCCCAATACTCAATAAGCATAAATGCTTCTTAGTATTCTACCCTGACTCCACTGAGAATTCCAAATTTAAATTCCTAATTCTCTGTTGGAGCCAGACACCGGCTTATCTACAGCTCCTAATACTGGGCTTTTTGTTTCCAGTAATTGAAGTCTGGGTTATTTGGACCAACCCTCTTGCAGATAAAAGCTAAAAATGTTAGAGAAAACATTCAAAAAAGCCATCTTCTTAAAACTGTCTATGCACGGACGAGACAATAAAGTAAGGCAAGTGAAAAACAAAGGGAAAACTGGAACCTAGGAAGGTAAAAGACCATACAAGCTGCACTGGCCGAGGACCTCTGCCTGAACTTTTGTTTCAATGGCCCTCTTGTAAGAAGGAGTCAAAATCTTGAAGCCCAGAGCTTTTGTGAGGTGAGGGGTTTAAAAGGGGAACTTTCCTATAATAAGCTAAGATCCTAAAGGCCTCCTGAGGGTAAATTGGGATGGCACAAGCCTCTTGTGAAGTTACAGCTATGGTCCCAATTACTGTGGTCATCGAAAGTATTTTAAATCTTGAAGTTAGTTCAAAGTACACCTGGACTGACAGTGACGTAGTGTTTTCACATGGGAATTCCTTCTTGTCATTCTTTGGTAAATTAATGCTTTTCCAAATTCTATGAAAAATCAGTTGAGAAGTATGGAAAGTGGGGAAAAGTATCATAATTCTCCTGTGAAAATAAAGGCTACAAAAAATGAAAAGACATTGCTGGTTTGAAGGACTCCAATGATATCAACTTAAAAGCAAGAGCAGGAAATGGTGACACGAAGACTCAGAGGTTAAGGCTGATGTTTCTGGAATCAGGATAAGAACACACAACCTGGATTTAATCATGTAGTTATGCTTGACCCTGTTGCTATGTTATAAGGGTGTTTATAGATGTGTGTTCGTAGCCCCATGTGCTGCTAACAAAGAGTCATTCTTGCAAATAAAAAAAGTATTAATAAGCTTATTTGCTTACTATACAAATCTTATCAGTGATGGTCCAAAAAATACCAAGTTTTGGAAGCAAAGTACTTAAGTGGGTAATTCTGACATGTGATTCTGGGTAGTGTTATTAACCATGCTAAGAAAGACAAGTGCTCCGTTATTTAAATATGACACAAAATGTGTTCCCAGAGTTTTCCATTGTTTAATATTCACTATTAGTTATAGTTCTTTGCATATATTTTTAATGGAAGAAATACAAAGAGAAGAATATACAAATATTGTGAGATTCTCCTACACAAAATCAGAAACTCATCTAAAATTTGAATTAGCAAAAGTGATACTGATTGCAATAGCAAAACCAAAATTAGGGCAAACAAGCCATGGAAATGTTTGATAGTTCCTCAGAAAGTTAAGTAGAGAATAACCATATGACCTAGCAGTCTTAAACCTAGGTATATACCCAAAAGAAATGAAAGCAGGGATCAACAGATATTTGCACACTGATGTTCATAGTGGCATTATTCAAAATTGCCAAAAGATGAATGCAACCCAAGTGTCTAACATTTGCTTATCCATTTTGGATATGCATGCAGTGGAATATTATGCAGCTGTGAAAGGGAACAAAGTTCTGATATATATGACAACATGGATGAAACTTAATGACATTGTGTTGAGTGAAATAAGCCAAGCACAAAAGGGCAAATATCATATGATCAACTTATATGAAATAATTAGAATAAGAAAATTCATAGAGTCAGAAATCAGAATACAGTTTACTAGGGACTGGGGCAGGGGTAGGGAATAGGGAGTTAAAGTTTAATTGATACAGAATTTTTACTAGGGGATGGAAGAGTTTTGGGAATGGAGGATGGTGATGGTAGCACATTGTGAATGTCATTAACATCACTGAATTATATAATCGAAGTGGTTAAAGAGGGAAATTTTAGGTTGTATATATGTTACTCCCCCCCAAAAATAGTAAAAAAAAAATGTTCCAGCCCAGGAACAAAAAAAGGACATTATTGGGACAATCAAAAAAAAAAAAACTGTAAGTGAACAATATGCTTCATATCAATGTTAAATTTCTCAAACTTGATAGCTGAACATAAGGTGATTACATAGTGAGTTTTCTTGTTCCCAGGAAATGTACCTGGAAGTGTTTGTTAAGTGTCCGAGGAGCATGATGTATGCAACCTCCTCTCAAAAGTTTGGATAAAGATAGACAGACAGACAGATTGAAAGAAAGAATGAATGATATAAAAAAATATTGTAAAATGCTAACATATAAACAACTAAATATATCAATCAGAATTAGATTAGTGCTTTATTAAAAGGTCTTTAAGGGTGGGCCACGGTGGCTCAGCAGGCAGAGTTCTCACCTGCCAGGAGACCCGGGTTTGATTCCTACTGCCTGCCCACGCAAAAAAAAAAAATAATAATAATAATAATAATAATGCAAAAGGTCTTTATGTCTTAGGTTTTAAATTTCAAAGTTGGAGGTTGCATGGGGCTGGATAGAGGTAAAGCCTGGTGCTCAAATTGATGAATCTGCTCCTCTTTTGAGGGACCACTTATATTGTTGGACATAGCTTTTATGAAGACAGGTAGAGATGATCTTAAGAGTGTGCTAAGATCATCTTAAATTACTTAAGAGTAATTTCATCATATCAGCACTAGCTATAAACAATATATCTACTGGTAAGTCAACATTAACATACCCAATGCTGTATTTGATAAATTTAAATAAAGAAAAGTCCTTCCAATTGAGACTTCAGGTACCTGCCCTAGGTCTTTCACAGTATTAAACATTAAGCAATTAAAAGAATAAATAAATACACAAATATTAAGAAAATTGGCAGAATTATTAAACCAATCCCAAAAAAGAAAGTCAGGTGAATAAAAAAGATACCAATTTTATCACCAATACTAGTACATTAATCCATGCATCCATTCAAAACACTGCACTCTGCTTTCATGACACAAAATTTCTGTAGAACACTACTAATTCTAAAAAATATCCTTATTGAGAAATTCCGGCCACCAGGAATCTGGGAGACCTTTGCTCTGCCACCTGTATACCTAATGCAAAAACAGTTTACAAGTATATCTAGAAACTTGTAGGCATGGAAGGCAGTGGGAAATCCTGGAGCCTTCTATGAAGATGTAGCCCAGCCAAGGTTTCCTTAGGATTCCTTTTCACACAGCAAAACTACTAGAGCTAATAAATGAGTATAGCAAAACGGCAGGTTATAAGATCAACGCTCAAAAATCTGTAGTGTTTCTATACACTAGTAATGAACAATCTGAGAGGGAAATCACGAAAAAAATTCAATTTACAATTGCAACCAAGAGAACAAAATATTTAGGAATAAAATTAACTAAAGAGACAAAACCTATACAGAGAAAACTATAAGAAATTGTTAAAAGAAATCACAGAAGACCTAAATAAATGGAAAGGCATACTGTGTTCAAGGATTGGAAGACTAAATATAGTTAAGATGTCAATTCTACCTAAATTGATGTACAGATTCAATGCAGTACCACTTAACATCCTAAAAACTTACTTTTCACAAATAGAAAAAACAATAACCAAATTTATCTGGAACAGCAGGGTGCCCTGAATAGCTAAAAGTATACTGAGAAAGAAAAATGAAGTTGGAGATCTCACGCTACTCGACTTTAAGTTGTATTATGAAGCTACAGTGGTCAAAACAGCATGGTACTGGCATAAAGATAGATATACTGACCAATGCAATCGAATAGAGGGTTCAGATATAGACCCTCTCATCTATGGACAATTGATCTTTGATAAAGCAGTCAAGCCAACTCACCTGGGACAGAACAGTCTCTTCAATAAATGGTACCTAGAGAACTGGATATCCATATGCAAAAGAATGAAAGAGGATCCATATCTCACACCCTATAAAAAAATTAACTCAAATGGTAAAGACCTAAACATTAGATCTAAGACCACAAAAGTGTTAGAAGAAAATGTAGGGAAATATCTTATAAATCTTATAATAGGGGCGGTTTCCAAGACCTTACACCTAAAGCACGAGCATTGAAGAAAGAAAGAAAGAAATGGGAACTCCTCAAAATTAAACACTTTTGTGCATCAAAGAACTTCATCAAGAAAGTAAAAAGACAGCCTACACAGTGGGAGACAATATTTGGAAAGAATATATCAGATAAAGGTGTAGTATCCAGAATATATAAAGAAATTGTTCAACTCAACAACAAAAAACAGACAACCTAATTACAAAATGGGCAAAAGACACTTCTCAGGAAATACAAATGGCCAAAAGGCACATGAAAAGATGCTCAACTTCCCTGGCTCTTAGGGAAATGCAAATTAAAACCACAATGAGGTATCATCTCACACCAACCAGAATGGCCATTATCAATAAAACAAAAACAACAAGTTCTGGAGAGGATGTGGAGAAAGAGGGACATTTATCCACTGCTGGTGGGAACGTAAAATGGTACAAGCACTATTGAAGGCAGTTTGGCAGTTCCTCAGGAAGCTAAGTATAGAATTGCCATATGATCCAGCAATACCATTGCTAGGTATCTACTAAGAGGACACAAGAGCAAAGACACAAATGGACATTTGCACACCAATGTTTATAGCAGCATTATTTACAATTGACAAGAGATAGAAACAGCCCAAATGTCCATCAACAGATGAGTGGCTAAACAAATTGGGGTATATACATATGATGGAATATTATGCAATTGTAAGACAGAATAAAGTTATGAAGTATGTAACGACATGGACGGACCTTAAGAACATTATGCTGAGTGAGATTAGCCAGAAACAAAAGGATAAATGCTGTATGGTCTCACTGATATGAACTAACATTAATGAATGAACTTGGATAATTTCAGTTAAGAACAGAGATCATCAGGAGATAGAAATAGGGTAGATATTGGGTAATTGGAACTGAAGGGATACAGATTGTATAACAGGACTGATTGTAAAAATTCAGAAATGGATAGCACAATACTACCTAACTAATACAATAATGTTAGAACACTGAATGAAGCTGAATGTGAGAATGATAGAGGGAGGAGGCCTGGGGGCATAAATGATATCAGAAGGAAAGATAGGAAAGATACACGATAAAGACTGAGATGGTGTAATCTAGGAATGCCTAGAGTGTATAATGATAGTGACTAAATGTACAAATTTAAAAATGTTTTGCATGAGGAAGAACAAAGGAGTCAATACTGCAAGGTATTGAAAATAGATGGTAATTAATTTTTTAAAACTTTAACTTATGTGTGAGAAAAAAGCTAAAAATGTTTATTTGGTACAAAATTTATATTTCAACTAGTGCATTTCCTAATATAACTTATGTGGATATCTTAATTGAACACCATAAGTACATGGAAACTTGAATAGGGCATGAGATTTTGTAGGTTTGTCCAGAGTGATGCCCCAATAAATCCCAGAAGGATTTGAACAGTGAATAAAAAAGTATTTGCAAAGTTCCCTTGGGGGAATGATGAGAAAGGTGGAAAATCCAACTTCCCCAAGTGGAGAATTCTTCATATTCTCACAAGCAGTGGGACAACCAAAGCAGTAGGCTGAGCCCTCAATCTTGGGGTTTGTTCATATGAAACTTAACCCCACAAAGGACAGGCTAAGCTTATTTAAAATTAAGCCTAAGAGTCACCCCCAGGAGAACCTCTTTTGTTGCTCAGATGTGGCCTCTCTCTCTCAGCCAACATGACAAGCAAACTTACTGCCCTCCCCATCTCTACATGGGACATGACTCCCAGGGGTGTAGACATTCCTGGCAATGCAGGACAGAAATCCTAGAATGAGCTGGGACTCAGCACCAAGGGATTGAGAAAACCTTCTCAACCAAAAGGGGGAAGAGAAAAATGAGACAAAATAAAGTGTCAATGGCTGAGAGATTCCAAACAGAGTCGAGAGGTTATTCTGAACGTTATTCTTACACATTAAATAGATAACACATTTTTAGTTAAGGTGTAACAGAGAGGCTGGAGGGAACTGCCTGAAAATGTAGAGCCATGTTCCAGCAGCCACGTTTCTTAAAAATGATTGTATAATGATAGAGCTTTCACAATGTGACTGTTTGATTATGAAAACCTTGTGTCTGATGCTTCTTTTATCTACCTTATAGACAGATGAGTAAAACATATGAATTAAAAAATAAATAAATAATAGGGGAAACAAACGTTAAAATAAATTTAGTAGATTGAAATGCTAGTGATCAATGAAAAGGAGGGGTAAGGGGTATGGTATGCAAAATTTTTTTTTCTGTTTTTTTTTATTTTCCTGTTGTCTTTTTATTTCTTTTTCTGAATTGATGCAAGTGTTCTGGGAAATTATCATGATGATGAATATGCAACTATGTGATGATATTGTGAATTGCTGAGTGTATGTGTTGGTAATGTTTGTGTTTCTTTCTTGTAATTTTTTTTAATTAAAAAAAAAAAAAAAAGAACATGTCTGAGCACCAATATCCATGGTTTTAGTTTGAGGGGAAAATTGCTGCTGCCCCTGGGTCAGGACAAGTCAGCTAGGGGCCTGGCTGCCTGGTTGCTCCCTAATTAATCACACTGCATTTGCTCCAGGACCTCCTCTTTCTGCCAGATCTCTGAGTTTGGGGATCCCTGAGAACCGTGCCCACATGCAGACAGTCCTCTCCTAAGCAAATTTTGGATAAGGGATTCTTCTCTTTTTGCAGTACCAATCTGCTTTCTGTCTTTTAGAAGACTACTTAGTTACTGGCCTCCCAATAATACTTTTGCTGGAACTTTAAAAGTTTTTTTCACTACTTTTTGGAGCTCTAAAGTAGAAAGGGAGGAGGTATATGGGCTCAGTCTACCATTGTAATCCAATCTCTTCAACACTACTATTCTTTGTTTTTCTTTGTTAGTAGTTTGCCAAGATTACCAGATCCCCAAATGACATTTCTTTTCTTTTTTTTGTGCATGATCTGGGAATCAAACCTGGGTCTCCCACATGGAAGGTGAAGCATTCTACCACCGAACCACCTGTGCACCCCCCAAATAACTTTTATGCTTTACTTTCCAGGAGGCATGTTGATGGTTCGGAGGTCTTTGGAAGGCATGCCAAAAGTGACATGGAGTCATGTTCTCTTTGGGCCCTAAGCCAGGTGCTGCTGCCTCACTCTTATACCCTTTCTACTTTATAAATTCTTTCCCCTGTGAATCTGGTGAAGGTAAATGAAGAGGCTGTCACCTTCAAATTAAGAGATACGCATTAATTTTTTAATGTGCCAGGTGAGAAGTAAATTGCAGTAGTTAAAAACATGAGTTTAAATTCCAGCTCCCTTGACTAGTTAGTCTCTATGTATCTTAATTTCCTAATCTATAAAGCAGGGATGCTAATTATCCCATTTTCTTAAGGGTGGCTGCGAAGATTCTATGTGCAAGTAAATGGAACAAAAGCTTATTAATAAATTAATAAATACTAATGGGTATTATTATTTATTGTTATTATTACTATTGAAATCTAGCTCTGGATCACATGCAGTTTTCTTATGAACATTAGCTTAGAAGTCCTTAGTTCTTAGTAAACCTGGTTAAAGACAGTTATATTTAGGGACTTCCCATTTATACTATTGTCATGGATGCTATAGAGGTAAAGGAGACATAAATAATGTTATTGAGTTTTGGATCTCTTTATCTGGGCAGCAAATGAAGTCAGGAGGCTACAATGGTCACAGACTATGTCAAGGCACAGACACAAGCCACATTCTATCTGGTGATAGAATAAGAAACTAGGTAATGAAAAAGCAAATCATTCTTTGTCAATCAAAGACAGCAACATGCCCCCCAACAGCACAGGTAGGTTGTTACTTGGACTTGTGGCTATTAAGTAAGAAGAAGCAATTATTTCTTCCTCACTTACCTCTAAGTTGCTGGAGTTCCATATTGAAACTTTCAATGTTATTCTCATAAAACTCAAGATTCTCAAGGGCCTCTTCCCTTAATGATTCATCTTGCTTCTCCTCCAGCATTAAGTTTAGTTCTTCCTGAGTCCTGTTATACACATCCAAGTCCTGTTCCATTTCCTGAATCCTCACCAACACTAACGGACAGGGGGAAGTTTGGTCCAGTGTTTTTTCAGTACTTTCAGAGCCTTCCTTTTCTAGGGTCTCACAGCTATCGGTTTGGAGCTTGGAGGATACTGCATCCATTCTCTGCTGTGGCAAGGGAGGCAGGGGAGCTGGGCGAGAGGGTCGCACTGCCAAGGGTGGTGCAGATTTCAGGTTCTGTTCAACAAGCAAATGGGGAGAAGTAGATGCTGGAGTACAGGGACGGGGTGGCGGTGGCCTTAGGGCTTTTCTCCTCTCAGGCAGATCCTGCTGGGTGATAAACTTTGAAGAACCTCGGACAATATCCTTCTCAGAGTTGAAGTCCATGATTGAAAAATGGCGTAAAATTTTATCTGGTTCTGTGCCAGGTCCTGACAAGCTCTTCTCAAACTCTATCAGCTGCTGTGTCAACTTGGTATCCAGATCAGTGCTGTCATCTCCTTGTGAAAGTGCCATTGCTTCCATAGCAGGCTCCTTGCCTTGTGGACCAGGCCTTATCTCTGATCTCTCTGAAATGGTGCTAAATCTAGAAGCATGTTCTTTGGATCTGTGGTGCTTTTTACCATACCTTGCCATGCCCTGGAGCTGAGAGCTCAATTGGTTGGGTTTGACTATCTTAGAAGCTGAAATCAAAGAGCTGTGAATAAAGTGTGCTGGCTTCTGAACAGTTTTTAGCTGAGAATATGTTACTTTGGGAGTTAGGCTAGAGTCGTCTCTAGTCATTGCTTCAAAAGGAAGAGGGTGAGAGGACTTTTCTGAACTTTGGTGGCTCCTTCTTGCTGTAGAATAATACTGATTTTCCTTCAATTTGGAATGAAAAGTTACATGTGGCTGGGAGGAAGTACCATTGACTACCTCTATAGGATCATTCATAGTAGAGTCTTTGGCAAGAGGCTTTTCATACTCCATGCCTGGGCTTCTTGGGGGCTCTCCTAAGATGTCTTCATCCTCATAAGAGTCCTTGTTTGCTTCATTCTCAGAAGTCAGATGATCTAGAGGAAAAGCGGATGTTTCAGAAACAACACAGTTGGACATTTCTGCTTTATACTCATGAGAGTCATGTCTGTTTTCCTCCACCACTGAGTTCTCCAAACAATCCAGAGAATTTTCAGGGACCTTGGTTTGACTGCTTTCCTGTGGCAGATCCATGGTTTCCTCCACCCTTGTGTTAGAACACAGCTTTACAAACCGGTAAGGAAAGATGCCTATCTTGCCCTTCAGTGATCCTTCTAGCCAGCCATCTTCCAAGGTCTCCAGAATTTGGATTTTATCCCCTACTTCAAAATCCAACTCATTGGGCTCCAGGGCTTGGAATCTGTAGAGGGCAATTCCATACGTCCCTGATTGCTCCTCATCTTCTTCTGGCCTTTTCTCCTCTTCTCCTATAGAAGTATCTCCTACACCATTGATAATGCACCCATCTTGATTTCCAGAACTTAATGACTTTTCTACAGTCCTCAGGGGCCCCAAAAGCTCTACAAAACCCTCTGGAAAAATGCCTCTTCGGCCTTCTAGCTCTCCTTCAAACCAGCCTGGTTCAGGGACTCCAATAATGGTAATCACATCCCCTTCTCTGAAGTCCAACTCCTCATCCAGCTGGGCAGAAAGCCCCATCAGGGCCCGGGCTTGTCCCATTGAATATTCGGGAATCTGAAGTGAGGTACTCTGTGAGTGCCACTGACGGCTTTGTGAGGAGAGGCAAAGCTCGCGAACACAGGAAGATGGGAAGAAGCCCCGGGCACCCCAGCAGCTTCGACCCTGCAGCCAACCGTCAGTGGGGGTGCCACTGAGGATCACTAGGTCACCTGAAGAACGAGAAGAAGCAAACAGAATGACGTCCGTGATTGCCCCAGCAGAGTATTACCATAATAGTGCAACTAATCATTGGAAAAATCAAATTCAAAGAGATATACACCGAGAGTTTTAAGAACATGAACTCTTGATAATTTGCTGAATTGGAACAGACCTATAAACCAGCGGTTTTCAAAGTGTGGTCAACGGAACCCTGAGGGAGGGTCTGTGAGGTCAAAACTATTTTCATAACAATACTAGGACTTCATCTACATTCCCCACCGTGCTGATATGTACAGTGATTGTGCAAAAGCAATGAGGGTAAAACTGCTGGCAGCTTGGCATGAATTAAGGCAACGGCAACAAAAGTGAGTGGTCATTGTATTCTTCACTGCCGAGTCAGTTTCAGTTAAGAACGTCCTTGAAGTGTGAAGATATCTCAATAAAAATATTTAAGAAAAAAAAGAATATCCTGGATGACACAATATAAATTAGTCTTGTTAAAGTCACAACTTTTGTCACTGTGTGATGAAATGGGAAGTATGCACTTCTGCTGCATACTGAAAAACAAGGGATATCTCTAGGACAAGCACTTGGGTGACTAAGCTGCAAGCTGAACTAGCTGCTTTCTACCATAGAACATTTTTAGTGGAAAGTGACTGACTAACAACTGTGATTGTTCAATCTTGGGTATTTAGCAGACATTTTTTCCAAAATGAAAGTGAGTCTGTAACTTCAAGGAAAACAAGTGGCAATATTTGTTGCCAATGATAAAATTCTGGCTTTCAAGGAAAATCAGAATTTTGGAAAACTTTGTATTGACCACTAAGTGCTTGACAGCTTTCCCATACTTCATTACTAGAAATATTAACAAACAATTTTTCTGGTATTGTACAATGAAATGGTCAACATCTGGAAAATCCTCAGAACCCAAAGAACCAATATTTTCCAAATGATCAATGCATGATGTTATAAAATCATTCAGGGCTAAAAGATCCATTCCAAAGGCAAAGAGACCAATGGATTTTAGTGTAACTGAGTACAAAAAGTTCACTGATATAATTTTAGATATCAAACTGCAACTAATTTTAAAGAAATTCCATTCATCATGTTTTGATGGAAAGTGAAATAAGATTATTCAAAATTGTTTGAAAAGACTATCAAAATGCTTCTCCCATTTCCTGCTACATATCTTCACAAGGATGAATTTTTTTCATATACATTAACCAAAACAACATCTTACAAAACAGATTGAATAAAGAAACAAATAAGAGAATTTAGTTTTCTTCTATTAGGCCAGACATTAAGGAGTTTTGCAAAAGTGTAAAACAATGTTCTTCTTATTAAAATTTTTTTGTTTGGAAAGCCATAGTTATTTTTCATAAAAATATGTTACACATGCCAATTATTTGCATATTACATATGCTAATTTCTAAATGGATTCATAAGTACAAATGTAAAAATATATCACTTTTAATAGCTAATATAGTAAATATTCAAAGATATAAGTCACATAAACAAAAGCTTTTTGGAGTCTCAACTTTTAAGAATGTAAAGGGATCCTGAAACCAAAAACAAATGCCACTATGAAAAATTCTCTTACAGTCTGTGTTACTGGATCAATTTATAAGTGATAAAATAATGTTTGGGTCCAATTATATCCCTTTGGATAGGGGTCACCATGGATCTAATTTATCACACTAAATTTTATTCAATATCAAATATGAGATAGTTTTATAACGCTTCAGGAATAGGTTCATTTTTGTAAGTGTAGAGTGTGAACGATAAGATCTTCACTCATTTTCTCCAGAGGCCTTCTTAACCTGTCCTTCTCTTGAAAATACATCATAATGAAAAAATCTTAAAAAAGGGTTCTAGTTATCAACACTTTCATTTTTGAAAATAATTAGTATTCCCTATATAGGTATTTCAAGTTATCTTCACAAAATATGAGTTGAACAGTTACTATCTGTCTGTCTTACTGATGAAGAAGATGAGGTAAGGAAAGGATAAGGGCGGTTTGTTTCTGCAAAAACAAAATTAAATTGAGTATTGTATGATTCATTCCAGTTTTAAAAATCACTCTACAGTTTTGTAATCAATTGTTTAATAACGAACTCTTAATTATGGGCTATGAACTATGTTCGTTTTGTGCATTATCAATTTTAACTTTATTTTAACTTTCCTCGGACTTGACACCTAAGGCAATTTTCTTTGTAATGAGCAGAAGTGCTCAAGAAATGCAACTGGCCCAAGTAGAATAAAACCAAGCAGCAAATCACCCAGAAGAATCATAATACTCATTTAAAGCAAAGCACATTTGAAAACTGGGTTTTTAAGGTGTCAACTTATATGCTCTTGCTTTTAAAAAAAAAATAAGTCTGTTCTATTTTCCTAAATAGATTATAGGATCCTTAATGGTGGGTACCACTCCTCTTCTGTATGTCAAGAGTCTGGCACATAGCAAAGACTCAATGGCTATTTGCTAGTGATGATCGTTTGTCAACCCAATTCCCAAATCAATTAATTACAGCTTTCATCCAAAACTAGTTCCAGGCTGCTAACTTCCTTTCTTCCTGTAATTTCCTTCACAATATGTCTTCCATTACTTCGTTGTTAACACCCTAGTTCAATCTTCACCATCTTACCCTTTCAAACCCTGCCTCCAGATATTGTCTCTTCTTGTCTAGCAAATGATTAATGTAAAATTTAAAATTTTATCATATTCCTCCCCTGCTCGAACTTTTACAGAGGCATTAAGAGTCTATTGCCAAAGGCTTTTCTCCTAAAATCCTCTTTTATTACCCAAAATTTATAAAAAGTAAGTTTGTTCTGGAGCTCTCTGAAAAGGCTGAGTTACTAAGTTAGCAAAAGGATATTCTTAAGTTCTCACCCCAATGCAACTTGGCATTGATGTCCAGGCACAGCTGCCTTCCCAGCTATTCAATATTATAACCCAGCTATCCAATGTTATATCAACTATGAAACTATTTTGTATAAAGGGACTTTCATTATCTTCTATACAAGCTATGCTCATTATTAACTTTAAACCTTTATTCATGCTATACTCTCCATTTGAAAATTTAGTATGCTTCTCTAAAATCCTTTCATCTTGATTACAAAGAAATTACTGTTATGTTACTAATGCTGACACTTCTATTTCAGTTTTCTACACAGCACTCAACATAAGGTTTTACACTTATTGGTAGACACCCTAAATTTTTCCCTGATTTGGTATTATTTGATTAGATTATATTCCCCCTCCCTCTCAAAATAGTGTTTTTAGTTCTATATCTCTATATTCCCTTAATTTATGATCCAATGTCCATTGGTCAGAGTTTGGGGTAATTATAATAAGTGATTTTTTTCCCCCTGGTTCTAAGGCCGTTCCAACAGAGCCAGGAGGGAACTCACTGGTGACATGACTATTGTTCAGATACAAGGGGCCTTTTGGTTAATGAGGAATAAAAGTGTGCCATAACTCTCATTCTGCTGGCTTTGAAATGGGCCAGCTTTCTGAAAGCTGCAGGATTACGATATTTCCATTGTTTTGTCAGATATCCATAGGGTTTGTTTTCCTTTCTATTTTCAGCCGGGTAACTGCTTTAAAAATCTTTATTACCTAGCAGATTATCATTCTGCGTCACTTCTATATAATACAGATTTTTTTAAATTACAATTTAGACTCTAGGAAGCACCTTAGAGATAATTTAATTCAACACCCTCATTTTATACCCCTGTTTCTGAGTTTTTTCATGAGTCTCTCATTTTCATCAGAAGGAGTCATTCAAGGTATTCCCTTGACTTCCCAGGTGACTTCTTAGATATAGGGGCTGTCTAGTGGTCATTTCCAGACTTCTGAAGTACCAACATGAGGAAGTCCTGGGATAACATGCTCAGATTTAAGAACAGAAAAACAGGAAGTATGGTGACCCTTAGGGTCACCCTGAGCCTTTGGCTCATACACAATCTTATCCATAGCACCTGTTCCCTCTGGTTGCAGTTTTTTTTTCCTTTATTAGAGAAGTTGTGGGTTTATAGATGAATCATGCAGAAAATACAGAATTCCTATATCCTAGTCTGTTATTAACTTTGGTTGCATTTTTATATTTGAAGCAGAAATGCATTAGGAATAAGGTGATAACAAATGTGGATATTCTTAGAAGCTGAATATAAGTCAACTGACTTTGCAGTATTCAGTTCCTCATTGACTCTTCTCATGGTTCTCTCTAAATGCTCAGGGAACTATGTGCTTTTATGCAGACTGGTAATATGTTTTATTTAGGTTTCCAAATAAAAGAAGCATATCAGAACCTTAATTCTTACATCTCACACACACGGTATTGCAAATTTACAAGTGTGCTTTGATAAGTATCATTTGATATATTCACCTTCATTCTTTTTATGGGACTTCTGTGTTATGTGCGGCAAGTTTTAGTAATATTCCATCACTTTCCATAATATGCACTCATTTTTTGGTTTCCTCTTTCTCAATACTTTCCTTGTCACTTTCTCTTGTGTCTGTTTTTTCTCCCTCTTTTTTCCTCTCTTTGTTAGGACAGCCAGTGGCACTGATCACCTGCATTGACCTTTTTTCTAGAAGACCGCCTTGTTTCTGGGTTAAATATAACTCAGAAATACAAGAACAGTCCAAAACTGGCTAGCTTCAGGAAAAGGAAAAAGAGTGACACCTGCTGGAGGAACGAACCACTGTGGTTCTGATTTCAGATAAACTCTTTCTGGAAAAATGTACATTCACGCAAAACTTTACATATAATTATCAGGAAACAGGGTCTGCCAAAACACATCTGAAAACCCAGGTTAAGAATAATAAAAATGGTTAACATTTATTGAGTGCTCACCTTGTGCCAGATGCTTTATGTGTATAAGCTTCATTTTATCCTCACAACTTCCCTGATACAGCATTATTATCCCAATTTTGTAGGTAAGAAAACCGAGCCCAGTAACTTGCGCAAGTTAAGTGGTGAAGATAGAGTTAAACCTAGGGCCATTAGAATTATTACCCCTTAACTATATTGTTTGCTCTATATACTATATAGAGGCATACATAAATATTCCCTTATTAATCCTAATATATTAAGATTAGTATATTTATTCTATTCTCTTATTAATCCTAATGACACCTCAGAAAGGCTAGTAAATAATTAACTAAAAACACAGCATGATAAAGCACAACAGATTTTAAACATTATCCCACACACTGTTATCCCCTTCAGACATTCATTCCATCACCAAAGTTTTGTTCAGTTTATACAGAAGAGAAGCGACACTGCTATACTGAGGGTTAGTAAGAAAAGATACAGATAGAGAAACAACAGGGAACAGGATTAATAGCAGTACAGGGTAGAGACAAAGGAATATACATTATGTATGAACAGAAACACTGATCTAATGGAAAAATAAAATTTCAGCCAAAGAAATAGAAGGAGCCTTCTCAAGCACTAGGCTTGAAGATCAGGAAGACTAGACTCAAGTCTTACAAAGTATGTGTGGAATAAAATAATACTTTCATGTTTTCGTGATTTTGTTTCCAACTAGCAAAATTAATACCTGTTGATATGAACTATCATATGTAAAAAACTGTAAGAGGACTTAAAAACACTTCTGTGTCTCATGCTAAGCCTCCCAGAAAAAGACACACTGAGTAGGTGCACCTAACCTCCCCACCCTCACACACCTGGGCTTTTCAAATCAGAAGACACACAGAGCAGGAAGAGATGTGAAAGACATCTATGGCAAGAGAGCTGACTGGTCAGTGTGTTTACTGGAAGCAGAGTGTCACAAAGAAGAGAACAAGAGAAAGCCACTGAAAATTAGACATCACTTCTTATTCTCTTCTCCCTTTCCCTGTATCTCCCCTCCACCCCACACACCCGTACCCTCAACCTTTGAATCCCATCTGTATCTGTAGGCTTATCTGGTTTGATGGACTAAAAGTTAGTCAAGACAAGACCTTCAGATTTCTGAGGACCCAGCCTGACCTTGAGTCAGTCTTAGTAAAGGTGACTCATGGCTGAAAGGTCCACACCAGAGACTTCCTGGACCTCTCTCAGATCACCCTGGGGATTTCTAAGGCAGATCTTAACTTCACAGCAGGTTCAGAACACATGAGACCAAGTAGTCAACAGAAAATCTTATACTTTTTTTTTCCCTTGGTGCCCATGGCTTTTGACCACAACGTTGCTATTGTCAAGCCCGTGCACTACACGGTCACCAGGAACAGGCAGAGGAGTAACACGCTGGTCATTCTGACTGGGATTGTGGGGCTCTGGCACTCTACTGCTCTACCACTTGTGGTCCTCAATTTACCTTTCGGTGCTCCTAATCAGATCAGTCACTACATATGTGAAGTGAAGCCTCTTTTCAAACTGGTCTGCAGAGATATACATGTTAGTATCTTAGTTATTGGCAATTCAGCGATGTCAGGGGCTCTAATTTCTCCTGTCCTGGTGACTTCTTATATACTCATACTGTACGACTTTAGAACACACAACTCTGCAGTGTGACCAAAGTTCTGTCAACCTGTAGCTCACATAATGCTTGCAGTTTTTTTAAAAAAATGCAATTTTATTGAGATATATTCATACACCAAACAAACCATTCAAAGCATACAGACACTGGCTCCCAGTATCATCACATAATTGTACGTGCATACCTATGATCAATTTTAGAACACTTTCATAACTCCAGAAAAGAAATAAAAAGAAAAAAGAAAACTCAAATCCTCCCATACTCCTTCCCCTGCATTATTTTTTTTTCTTTTTTTTGGCATGGGCAGGCTCTGGGAATCGAACCTGGGGCTCTGGAATGACAGGCAAGAATTCTGTCACTGAGCCACTGTCCCCCGCTACTTTTGACCCATAATATTAGTGTGGTACATTTGTTCAAATGTAATATTTGAAAGAATATTAAATATTACTATTAACTATAGTCCACAGTTTCAATAGGTACCTTCCCCCATATACAATGTTTATTATTAATTCCTTGTAATTGTGTCATACATTTGTTTTAGTTCATGAAAGAACTTTTTTATATTTGTACAGCTAATCACAGACATTGTCCACCAAAGAATCAATGTTTTATACATTCCCATTTTAATCTCCAACTTTCCTTCTGGTAATGTCCCTGACTCTAAACTCCCCCTTTCCACCACACTCACACATCATTCAGCATTGTTAATTATTCTTACAAAAATGTGCTACTGTCACCTCTGTCCATTTCCAAATGTTTAAGTTCACCCTAGTTAAACATCCTGCACATTTTAAGCAACCACTCCCCATTCTTTAGCCTCATTCTATATCCTGATAACCTATTCTATTTTTTATGTCTATGAGTTTAAATATTATAATTAGCTCTTATCAGTGAGATCATACAATATTTGTCTTTTGGTGTCTGGCTTATTCCACTTAACATAATGTTCTCAAGTGCGTCAGGACTTCATTCTTTCTACTGCCGAATAATATTCCATCGTATGTATTTACAACATTCATCAGTTGATGAACAGTTGGGTGTTTCCATCTTTTGGCAATTGTGAATAATGCTGCTACAAACATTGTTTCCTTTCCTTTTTAGTACCTAAGACTTGACTATAGATATAATTTCGTCATCATAATGCACATTACTCCACAAGTGTATTTTGCACCCAGTATTTACTTCCAGAACCAGGGGCAGGAAATGAAAAGTCCATGCTATCCACATCCTCTGCATAGCTCTGTGCTCTTTCCCTTCCTCTATCCCATATCTAACTGTTCTAAAGTGGACTACAGACCTCCACTGGGAGATTATGGGTAAGATAACGGTCCCAGTTATAACATAATAGCCAACCTACTTTTGTCTGCCTTCCCAACACTCATTAGCAAGGAAGCACACAGAACAGAGGAAGAGATTGAATGTAAACTGAAGTGCAAATAGATTTTGATGATTAAGGTCAAAATCCGATATTCCTTTCTTCCCTACAACTAGCAGTTAGGGAAGCTTGCTAGGCCTCTCTTTCTCTCTCTCAAATGTACATGGCTTAAGAAATTAAGCCTATCCCTTTAGTTCCATAGCCAAAAGAACAAGTAACAATATACACAATATACCTGATAAGTTTACCATTTTACTGACTGTTCTGCGTCATTACAGAATTGGATTGATCATAACCCTCAGTTTGTGGGACACTATTGGTTTCTATGTATATATGGGCGTAATCAAATGTAATTATTGAAATGGTTTATATTCCATCTTTAGAAGTTCATATATCTACTCAGAATGCAAAAAATGAGAAATACCTGGAATATCACTGAGGGCTAAAACTATTCATTTTTTTTAATTAAAAAAAATTTTTTTAAATACCAAACAAACACAAACATTCTTAACTTTTGATCATTCCATTCTACATATATAATCAGTAATTCACAATATCATCACATAGTTGCATATTCATCATCATGATCATTTCTTGGAACATTTGCATCAATTCAGAAAAAGAAATAAAAAGAAAACAGAAAAAAATTCATACATACCCTAGCTCTTACCCCTTCCTTTCATTGATCACTAGCATTTCAATCTAAATTTATTTTTTTAACATCTGTTACCCCTATTATTCATTTTTATTCCATATGTTTTACTCGTCTGTTGATAAGGTAGATAAAAGGAGCATCAGACACAAGGTTTTCACAATCACACAGTCACACTGTGAAAGCTATATCATTATACAATAATCTTCAAGCAACATGGCTACTGGAACACAGCTCCACATTTTCAGGCAGTTCCCTCCAGCCTCTGCATTACATCTTGACTAACATGGTGATATCTATTTAATGCGTAAGAATAACCTCCAGGATAACCTCTTGACTCTGGAATCTCTCAACCATTGACACTTTATTTTGTCTCATTTCACTCTTCCCCCTTTTGGTCAAGAAGGTTTTCTCAATCCCTTGATGCTGAGTCTCAGCTCATTCTAGGATTTCTGTCCCACGTTGCCAGGAAGGTCCACACTCCTGGGAGTCATGTACCACGTAGACAGGGGGAGGGTCGTGAGCTTGCTTGTTGTGTTGGCTGAGAGAGAGGCCACATCTGAGCAACAAAAAAGGTTCTCTTGGGGGTGACTCTTAGGCCTAATTTTAAGTAGGCTTGACCTATCTTTCATGGGGTTAAGTTTCATACGAACAAACCCCAAGATTGGAGGCTCAGCCTATACCTTTGTTTGTCCCCACTGCTTGTGAGAATATCAAGAATTCAACTTGGGGAAAACTATTCATTTTAAACCACTTCTTTTTAAACTAGCTATGACAAGAACTTCCAAATTATTATCTAATGGTAAAATAGTAACATGGGGCTGTTCTGCAGCTCTTAATTTATATATCACAATTCCTACTCTACTACTGTGCATTAATACATGGTAATGTATTAATTGTTGTTAGTAAAGCTGTATCAATTTTAATGGGGGGAAAAAAGAAGAATATAGTGTGAAGTATGGTTCCAGCATGGAAATAGTGACAGCGAAAACTGCACTTAGAATCAGGTGATATAAATTCACATTCTGGAGTCAAAACTTCTTATCTGTAGTTAATATTCTCTGAATCTTTCAGGATTTATAAAAGTCCATTAATATCCATTTTTCTACATCCCAGTTATATGTGCTGTATTTGTAAGATATACTGTGGCCATTAAAAATGCTATCAAAATATAAGGTACCACTGTGGTCAGGACTTTCTTGGTTTTGCTAAGGATTCTCAAGAGGTTAGCCAAAAGATATACAAATGGCCAAAAACCACATGAAAAGATGCTCAACATCATTAGCCATTAGGGAAATGTAAATCAAGATCACAATGAGAAACCCAATAAAATGGCTGCTATTTAAAAAATGAAAAATTACAAGTGCTGGAGAGCATCAGGAAGATTAGGAACACTCATCCATTGTTAATAGGTATATAAATGATGCAGTTGACAGTTTGGCGGTTCCTCAGAAAATTAAAAGTTTAGCATTACCATATGACCAAGCAATTGCACTTCTAGATATCATTAGCCAGCCTGTTGGAGATGATGTGGAAAAATAGGAAAAACTCATTTATTGTTGGTGGGAATGTAAAATGGTGCAGCCGCTATGGAAAACAGTTTGGTGGTTCCTTAGAAGGTTAAGCATAGAATTATTATTTGATTTCTTAATCCCACTTCTAGGTACATACCCAAAAGAATAGAAAGCAGGGACTCAAATATTTTCACACTGATGCTCACGGGGGCATTATTCACAAATATTTTGTTTGTCCAAAAATAGAAGCAGCCCAAATGTCCATCATGTGATGAATGGAAAAGCAAAACGTGGTATATACATACAACAGAATATTATTCATCTACAAAAAGGAATGAAATTCTGATACATGTGACCACATTAATGAAACCTGAAGACATCATGTTGAGTGGAAAAAGCCAGACACAAAAGGACAAATACAGGCCAGTGTGGGGTGGGGGTATGGCATAGGCAGTTAATGTTCAAATTGTACAGAGTTTCTATTTGAGTTGATGGAAAAGTTTTGGTTATGGATGGTAGTGACAATAGCACAAAATTGCAAATGTAATTAACAGCACTGAATTATATATTTGAATGTGGCTGAAGGGGGAAATTTTAGGTTGTATGTATATATACATTTATGTATATAGAATAAAAGTTTTTATAACATAGGGTTGTACAACACAAACAGGGAATTCTAATGTAAACCATGGGTATTGTTAATAGTTCAATTATTAAAATATACTTTCATGAATTGTAACAGATGTGCCACACTAACGCAAGGTGTTAATAATAGGGTGATATATGAGAACTCTGTATTTTAGAAATACTTTTTCTAAAACCTTAATTTCTCTAATAATAAAAAAGAGGTTGGCCACCTATAAAATTCTAAAAAGATTTAGGTGTCAAAATTGGTAGACTGCCCAATCTAATTTTTAAGCAGTCTTTCTGTTCCAGCTTACCTCGATGGAGGGAAAGACTGTTCAATTCCTGGGATGCAAATTCACAGATGCAGACAAACAGCCTTTCTCCATCTTTTAAACTGGGAATGGTCACAATTTCCACAAAACTGCTGGGGAACTGTCCTGAAAATAAAAACAAACAATTCTAAGATTGAAATTTCTTTTTCTGTCTATATAAAGGGATAAACAACTTTTTTCTAAGTTTATCTGCAGACCCTGAATTGAGAACTCACTTATAACTTGAGATTGCATTGTAAGAAAAAGTTCAGTGCACAAAATTATACGCATGCAAACCAGGGATATTGCAAATAAATTCAATAAGCTTTTATTGGGGAGTATTTATTATATTCTAGCTGCACTGTGGATGGGAAAAAGAATAAGACTGTCTTCGTCCTCAAGGATCTCATAACCCAGCTCAGACATAAATAATTCAATTCTGAAGTCAAGCATCATAACATGGTTACACAAATTGCTCCAGGAGTTCAGAGAAGTCAGGAAGAACAGGGAAAAATTTATAAAAAATGTGGCATCTGAGGAGGGTCTCTGAAGAGGGGTAGGATTTTGGTAGTGGTACAAATACAGAGCCTGCCATTTACTCCACCTTCTAAATATCTCTTGTATCTGTCCACTTACCTCCAGCCCCACTGTCCTGGTCCAGGGCTTCATCACCTCTCACCCGGATTACTGCCAGAACCTCCCCACTGGTCTCTTGCCTTCAGTTCTGCCCCTTCCTATCATTCATCAATCTGCATCCACGAGCTTTCTAAAATACAAACCTGATCATTCTTAAAATACCTTTATGATTTACAGTTTCTTTAACTCTTTACCGTAGCATGCTATACCCTTCGTGATCTAGCTTTTTTCCTTTCTCCAGTCCCATCTTTTCCTCCTCATCCACTCATATATCCCATATCATACCCAACTTTTCTCAGTCTCTACAATTTTCCACGTTTTCTCTCACTCCAGGGCGTTTGAACAAGCAATTCTCTCTGCCTAGAACACTCTCCCCACATCCTCTTTGCCTTGATAACTCATTCATCCTTTTTGTCTCAGTGGAGATACCATTTTTACTGAAAACAATCCATAATCACAAATATAGATATCTATATATCTTATGCTTCCTTTGATGTAGCACATGACATTTTGGGCTGTTCTTGCATTTTAAATGACTTCCTCCCTTCTACAAGATGATCTCCACAGGACATAGGAACTGTTTCTAATTTTATTATTATATTCTCTAGTGCCTTGATGTCATCTGGCCTAGTGGGCAGTCAACAAATGTTTGTTGTTGAACAAATAAAGAAATGGCAGAGTGTGCTTTAAGGATTGTGCAACATAATCTAACCCAGACTTACATAAATATATGTAAGTTAAGAACTGGATTAACATAGGTACATGTACTGTGTGGGGAAAACTTCCACCCCTCCCTTTCACGAAAAGATGAAAGAAACTGGTGTTAACATATATTTTAAAGAATAGAAGAAATATAAACAGATACCTGAGAAGTGAGAAGTAGTATCTATGATAGAGGACAGTTTTAATAAATTTGAGCCAACCATTGATTTAGGAGGGAATAAAAAAGACGAATCACATAACCCTGACAAGAATGAAAGGGTGAACAAATGTTAAAAGAAGGCAGCCAGAGAAACCACGGTGAATTACGTCTTGCATTCCATAACATAGGATAAAAACTGATTGCGAAAAGCAATGGAAAATAACGGGGTTTTGAAGAGAGGAACAGTATGCATTTTGAGAAGAGAAATAACAGTGCTATTACAAAGCATAAAAAACTGGGAAGGGAAAGATGTGGATAGAAAACTGGGCTGGAGCAGCTGGTATCTAACCATTTCCTCTCGTCTTGAAGGAACATTAAGGAGAGGTGGAAAGGTACACAGAGATTCTCTCCTCACTGCAGAGACCACAGTATGAATGAACATATTCAGAAAACAAAAGGATTCTGAAGCTTAAAGATATGGGTTTCCCATTTAATCTCTATTTTTAATATGGAAAGAAGGGAGGCCCTGTGGTCCATTTTGCACATGGGAAGTTAAAACTCTTACCTGTAACATCTTCTTTTTTTCCTAGAAGCCAAAATTCATCCACCACTGCCAGCACCTCGATAATATCTCCCACAAAGAGGGGCAGTTCTTCTGATACACTTGGGCAGAAGTCAAAGATGGCTCGAACCACTGAGCCAGGCTCCATGGTTTACAACCTAAAAAGGGTCAAAAGACACAAGAAAGCACAAATATTTGTAACACAGATCTCTTTCTATTCTTATATATGGGCCTATATATGGACCTAATATAGATATACATAAAAATATAAATCTTTGAGATATAAAGATATTTATATAATGAGGTCAAAGTTAAGCAAAAAGAAATATGTACTTTATAGATTTAAAAAATCCAAGTACTTCCTCATTCATGGCTTTAATAATAATTTCCTCATATATTTTTTACTTGATTTTCAAAGTAATTCTGAAATCAGGGTGGAAGAGGGGAGTGACATACCCCTGAGTGATAAAAAAGCTGTAAGCTGGAAAATGCAGGCTTTTCAGAATGCTTGAATAGAATGAGTTAGGAAATAAGCATTCTTAAAGTACGGGGTAACAAGGGATTTTTAAAATATCATATTTCGAAAATGAAGATTTTAAATAAGGCATCTCATTTATTCCCCAAAACCATCTTAATGATTTGGAATTTGAGGCTCAGTGAGGTTTAAAAACTTAGTTTGCCGAAGATCACAGAGGTCATAAGCAGCAAGACAGGATCCAAACTGAGAGCATTCTGGCTCCTACCTATTAAAATTCTATCTGCCAAAAAAAAAAAAAAAAAAATGTGAACAGCCTGAAAAACAACAACAGGACTATGCCTCAATGCACTGAAAAGCAAAAATCCATAACAAGCACAGGAAAGGGCTACCCAAGGGGTACATTCAAATAAGATTTAATATACTATACCAGATCAAGTATGTGTTTTCAGTTCAAAGTCTGTGGCCCACCCTTTGGTAGCATCCTTGCACCGTTAAGGTGTCTGTGCTATGACAAGGAGAGGTGTCCATTACCTTGCACGCGTGTCTGGGGAGCCTCAGCCTGAGCTTAAACAACAGAAAGAGAGAAGAGAGTGCATGTGTCGACAATCAGCCACACTTACGGCCTCATTTCTTCCTCTTTTACAAAGAACGGGAGAATGTCTCTCATATCCAAAGCGTGTCTAGGCCCCAGGTTTATTTTTTCTTCATTCACTCCAAGTACTCACTTGGTTTTGGTAGAGATGAGAATTCTAATTTTCATTTTACATATAACTATCATCATATCAAAAAGCACTCTAATTATAAAAAAGAATGGTTGCAGACTTTGTTAAAGTTATAACCTAAGAAAATACTGATATGGATAAACATGATAGGCATTTAATAAATACTTCAGTATATGGATGTGAAGTACCTATAAGATTTTATTGTATCAGGCCATGCAACTAAACATTACATAATTAAGTAAAAGGAGCCTATTTTTATTACTGGTACTTTTTTCTATAGGGAGATGATTTGGATCCATGTTGGAAAAGAGAAGTGGCCAATAACATTTCCCATATCCTCTGCCCTTTCCTAGTATATATTTTTAATATTAAAAATATTCAATTAAAACTACATCGCTAATAAATAAATAAAATAAAACTACATGCTGAGGAGGCAGTATAATGTGAATGCAAAGTACCAGGCTTCTGGAGTCAGACAGACTAAGTACTCCATTATTTACTAGTCATTATTTACCAATTCTACTATTTATTAGACATTTTACCTCAGATACTATGCTGGTTTGAAAGGAATTATGCCCCCTAGAAAAGCCATGTTTTAATCAAAGCCCCATTTCATAAAGGTAGAATGATCCCTATTCAATATTGTATGTTTGAGACTGTAATCAGATCATCTCCCTGGATGATGTGATTTAGTCAGGAGTGGTTATTGGGTGGGTCTTGATTAGTTTATTGGAGTCCTATAAAAGAGGAAACATTTTGGAGAATGAGAGCTTCAGAGAGAGCAGAGAATGCTGCAGCACCACGAAGCAGAGAGTTCACCAGCCAGCAACCTCTGGAGATGAAGAAGGAAAACGCCTCACGGGGAGCTTCATGAAACCGGAAGCCAGGAGAGAAAGCCTAGCAGATGATGCTGTGTTCACCATGTGCCCTCCCACTTGAGAGAGAAACCCTAAACTTCATCGGCCTTCTTGAACCAAGGTATCGCTCCCTGGATGCCTTTGACTGGACATTTCTGTAGATGTGTTAATGGGATATTTTCTCAGCCTTAGAACTATACACTAGCAACTCATTACATTCCTCCTTTTAAAAGCCATTCTGTTTCTGGTATATTGCATTCCGGCAGCTAGCAAACTAGAATAGATATGTTACTTAAGCTCTCTGGGTTTCAGTTTCTTTGTCCAGGAAAATGGACATTATCATCAAGAGGATGATTACAGCAATGAAAATATTCATAATAATACCTATTACCTATTGAGCACTTATTATATGCTATGCATTAAACTAGGTACTTACATCACTGTATACCCCTATTGTATATGATTGATTCCTGTTTTGCAGATGAGGACACAGGCTTATAGATGTGATGTAACTTGTCACACAGTAAGTGTCAGAGATGGGATGGGAACCCAGATCTGTCTGCCTGTCTCTAAAGCCCGAGGATAGGGCTAGTACAGGAGATGCTGGGTACAGAATATTTGCAGTTATTACTAAATGTCATTTCCATAATCAACTACAAGCTCAAAGTGTGTCACTGAGATAGCATCATTAGCGAATGTACTACTTCATGTATATAAATGCAACAGAACTTAACCATTTCAAAGGTCAAAACATGGTTAATTTTGACCATGTTTTAAAAACAGACACATTATATACCTCCCTGCCTTCTTCAACAAAGGACACTGAACATGGTTTATTTACTCTTTGGCTGACAGATGCAAGTTCATTATTAACACCATATATTACTGTGCTGTGTTACATAATAGCAGTACTGTATAACTTTTAGGTCTTTCTCCTTTGATGTTAGCCTTCCCTCTGCTAATCAGTTTATCTCCTCTGTCAACTTTCCAACACTCTTTCTTGACTGTTGTTTATAATCTGTCAGGGGCAGGGTTGGGGGAGGGGGACAGAGGGATACACATATACCACCAAACAATTAAAAGTTCCTAGATAAATGAATAAAACAAGTTCTGAATGAGAGGCTAATAAACTCTTCTGTGGTGTTAAAGTACATGATTTAGTGGCAAATTTTTTCAGTAGTTATTTTTATGCAAGGCCCTTTCTCATTATCTGGCTGTGTTCCAGAGAACTGAAGTTGCCAGATGTCAGATTTCCACATAAGGGGGTGTCATTAAGTATTTTTTTTTTTAAAAAAACAAACATAATAGTTTGCAAACTTCTTGGTCATCTATACATTATTAAAACATCTCTTCAAGGTGAAACAAAGATGGATATTATTTTCCTTATTATACTACATTTTCTCAAATTCCCTCTAACTATCAGACTAAACGTATATTTCATTATTCAAAATATAAAAAAATAGCATAAGGCTCCTATGATCACTTAGAGAAATTCCATGACTTTAAGGAATACAACCCTTGTGATCTGAAAGAGTTAAAGCTTCTTCCTAAAAACCCTTCACTCTATCAGAAAATGACTCAGAAGCAGAGGAGGATCTGGCTGAATAAATACTTTCGCTGACTGACCTCCTACCCTATTGGAATGAGTGTGTAATCACTAAGGAATACACACCCTAGAAGGGCACTGAAGTCAGAGCCCAGTTAAAGTGAACGATTCATGAGTGAGATCAGAAAATAGGTCTTAATGTCCCCTATTTTATGTATAATACCATGGATTTCATCTCAGTCTTCTCCATCTTATGTACTGTATGAAAAGCAACCACGATTATTCACGCCTGGGCCATTTTAAAGGCCTGGCCATATATTTTGAAACAATCATTAATGGCTTATACAAGCTTTTCCACCAACTCCAGATGGAAGTAAAAAGAACTGCGGAGGAATCAGAGCACAGATGGGCTTCAAGTACACAGATGAAATAACTGCCTAGATGACATAACTTCAGGGACATCAGAAAAGCATGCTGTTAAAATAACAACACTACCTCCCTTCTTTGCTGGTGAGTGTGCATTTCTACTTTGGAGAATCATCCTGTATTTGAAATACAAATATCCTTGGAAAGATAATTTGTTAAACACTTATAGAATGTTAACTCTATGAAAGCAGAGATTTTTGCCTATTTTCATTGGTCTACAGCAGTACCCATATAAAATGTTCTCAATTTCTGGGCGGCCAAATGATTTACTGTACTTTAGGGAAATATATGAAACTAATCATATCAAAATTCCCAGTTCCACTTATATAAATAACTTAATCAACCATCTCTTCAAACTTGCTCCTGTATAATACTGGTAATATCAGTGTTCTGGATCAAATATTAAAATCTTGGACTTCTCCTTCACCCCTACAGCTAATACTGTACAAATAACAATAGCTATCATTTTAGCATCTACCATGTGCCAAACACTGAGCAAATAGCATGCATCCTCACTACATTGCCAGGTAGACAGCACAAGCTGGTTCTTATGTTTGCATGTTATTTCTTTTATCCATTTTCCCCTGGCTACTCACATATTTAAATACCACCCTGCACCTCCCTCCCTCCACTTCAAGGTACTGCTTAATTCCTTCTTCCTCCAAATGAAGCCTGTTTCTGCTGCTCAAGCCGCCTTCATCTTTCATGTATCTGAACTCCTGCAGTCCTGCTCTTAGATCATTTCGTAGATGGTGAGCCATTAGACTGGACACGTAAAAGGTGAAGCCATGAGAGTGAATGTATTAATGAAAACATATTCAATAATAAAGCAAAATTTAAGAATGTATATGAAATGTGAGAGCATGTGAAAGAAGGTCTGGGAGACATCGGTAATCTTTAGTAAGAACATATCTACAAGTCTGAACATACTCCACTAAACATCTGCTGAGATCACAAGCTGTAACTTTTACCCCAATAGACATTGATCAACAGCTTAATAAGTAATTTCCAGTCCTGCCTTCTGAGTAAAGGTCTGAAGCTCAAACAGATTGAGGACAGTGAACCATAAGCATGTGCTGGATATTGCCCATTAGTTTTTCTACGTCTGTCCTCACCCTTCTCTACCCTGCTTTGTGTCCCAGAGGCTGCCCCATGAGAGCTGCATCAAGGCGCTCCCTTGCCTTCTAGTTCCACCAGTGGGTGGCACCAGCAGGAGATCCAGGGTAGAAGAACAGTGAGATTGGGCATTTATTCCCCTGACTGTGTCTGCTGGGCTATGAGTTGGATGCTTTGCTTTTCTGAAAGCCACAGGTCCTGTCAGAAGGCCCACTTCATCTCTCTACTTCTCCTGTCTCAGGCCACCACTCCATCCCCTGTCACGTCAGGCCTAGATTGAGTTAGCCCCAGTGTTCTGTTCAATCCCTTGTTATTTTTCCCAAACCTTCCCATCCTGTTGTAAATAGAACCTCCTCAAATTACCCAATTTGAGTATGCCTTCTGTTTCCTGCTGGGACCTTGACTGATACATGCTCAAAAGGATTTTTAGAATTTATGAGAACTTGACTGATACATGCTCAAAAGGATTTTTAGAATTTATGAGAACTTGACTGATACATGCTCAAAAGGAGTTTTAGAATTTATGAGAACTTGCATGGAAAGAATGGGGACAGAGAGGCTATATAAAATTAGTTTCCTAAATCTGCCATCTAAATCCAGGCAACAAATAAGAGCTAGAGATGCAAATTCTGAAGGCTTTGAAAAAAAAGTTAGAAAAATATTGATGCCTAGCCTCCCTCACCTCTAAAAAGCCTAAATTCTCTATTTTTTTAATGAATTTTGTGGTCAGGCCCTAGACTCTAAATTCTTGTTTCAAAGTTCTAACCAATCAATTTTAATACTAGGAAAACAGGACACATGTGTGAGAGTTCTGAAAATTTATTCTTTCAGAAAGCACTAATGATGAAGATTTGTCAATAAAAATATTTAAAAAAAAAAGCACTAATGACACCTTCCACATTGTTCCCAATATTACCCAACCATAGTATAATTTTGGGCTCCCATTAGAAAATATCTTAAGGGGATATTTGAAAAATAAAAGACTGCTGTTTCTCCTTTCCTGTTTGCTCCTACAAAATGGGATTGTAGGAGGAGTGCAAGTACATCTCTGCCTACCTGAGACGAGTTGGGGAAGACGTTCCTCTTTGTAGGGGGTCCCCAATACAGGCTCCTTTGAAAGAATATACTCCTGTGAGCATCTAGAGATTTCCTTATGACTTGGGGCTGAACTCTCCAGAAACATTTCCTTTGGTAATTTAAACAATTTCAGGTCCCAGCAGTGAGAAGAAATATTTAACCTGAAAAGCAACTGCATATTTCTCTTGCTCCCGACAATAAGAGAAAGTCTCTTCCCTTTGCATGAAAGGATGAGAGATGTCAGAAAATGAAGTCCAAATCTATTTCAGGAAGGAAATGAGAGAAGCTAGGAAAACAACATTTCCTCCTCTGGTTTATGTCAATGGAGTTAATTTTGGACAGAAGGCCAGTTTTTGCTGCTCACAGACCTAGCAACAGCTGAACAGGAAAAGTAGAATCCATGGAGCTGATCGTGGTGTTTCCGGTAAGGGTGAGAACCACAGGCTGGGCCAATCTGTCCAGATGCCTGTAACCTTCCCTACCCTTCACCAACAGCATCTCCTCCCTACCCACCATGTTCTCCTGATGACAGAAGCGCTGACTCACAACGTCGACTCTGGTTAAACAGGTTAGAGAATGTTGGACTATAAGAAAAAAATGGAAATCCTGCTCTGGTAGATGAGAAGGTCAGAGAAACTAAGGGAAGAAAAGTAAAGGAATCTGCTACTAGAAACTGTCTTGGAACTTTTACTAAACATTTTGCTCACTTCAAACTTGTTCCAAGTTGGAAGTCAAATATGTCATTACGTGGGAGAGTTGTCATAGGTACCGCCAAGAGCCCTTCTGCTTTTTGCAAGATTTGAATGCCCAGATACTTCCGTAAATAAATGTGGTGTGCATGTATGTATTTTTTTAATAAAAGACAGAACTGATATTAAGAAAGCTTCAAGATTGGCTCTTCTGGTATAACAGTTTTAACTAACCTAAGGATGCCACACACACCCTAACTCCATTAAACTGTTTTTCTCTTTTCACAGCTATTTTTAAAAATTGCTTATACGTCTCTTCATCAATTTTGTCTTTTTGACAAAATTGCACTGGCAGAGGAGGGGCTTGTGTTTAATATTTCAGGACCTACACAGTTTGAGGAAATTTAAAGAAATATATTCAAATGGGTCAAGCTAAGAGTTCCATAAGAACGCTCAGAGATTTACATTTCTTAAATCATGCATGAATCTCAATTATGGGTGGAAATTCAAGAATCACTGACTCATAATTAAAACAAATTGGACATGTCTGAGCTAAGTTACTTAACTGCACATTAAAATGAACTTCTCACTATGTTTTATATATATTAAATGCCCAGATAATACATACGATAGCACTTACAGAAGTGCAGACCAAAGGTGAAACTGTAAAGTGAAATTTTAGGGTGTGCCTATAGATAACAAGGAGCACAATAAACATGTGAAAACAGGCAGTTTTTTAGACAGTTTCTAGGAGACTTTAAGAAAGTTTATTAACTCAGTTTCTAAGCAATGAGGATAAATGCTACAGAGATCTGCAAAGTCAGCATTTTGCTTCTTTTCCTTATATGTTTCAAGTACACGCTAATTTTTCTACTGAAGAAGACAGATTTTTACAAAAGGCTTGAAGAATCTCCCTACCCTTCAATTTATTTACAACTGTAAAATATTCTTGACATTTTGGAAGAAAAAATCAGGAAAGGAATTCAGAAAACTAAAGATTCCGAGGACAGAACACAGAGGAAAGAAACTGTCCCATTGGACTTTAAAATATCTGAGACCATTCTAAGGGTGGATGATTTTAGATGATTTTAAGGAGCACCAATATCCAAGCACCACAGTTCCAAGAAACAGTAGGGACTAGTAGCTTCACCTAAACAACAAACCTATCATTGCCTTCCATACAAACTGGAGCCACAGTACTTACTCGAAGGGAAAATGTATACATGCCATCGTCTGGTAGTTTCTACTCAAGATGAACCAGAATGGATGCCAGGGCACAGCAAACCCAGTGAATGGCTGTATCTTTAGATGGTGTTGAAAAGAAGGACTTAATAGTCTAAAATCAGGATGTCTCAACCTTTTTTTCCCAAGACATAAAGGACACACACTGCACATCTTTCTCATCCATTCAGGAAAGCATCTGGGAAAGCCAGTGAGTAAAACTAATGTCATTTTAGGAAATACTTGATCACATATTAATTTATTAAAGTTGTGATATAAAATTTTCAGTACTTTAGCGATTATTAGTAATAACTGAACACAACATACCAGTCACGAACAATATCAGAATGATATGCTTCACAACAACCACGAAGAAAGTACTTGCTAGGAAATGTGCAAAAGTGATTATAATTATTTAAAACAGAATTTAAGGAAGAAGGGGAGAGGAGGGACTCCCAGATATAAAACTGCAAAATAGGACATTACGCAGGATAAATTTTGAAGAAAACAAGCTGTTAGTTTGGAACAATACTGTGAGGTTATGCTATCTATATAACATATCAAGGTACAAAAGGAGCCTGAAATTTACAAGTAAAATAATCTCTTGCGGATCATTCTCTGGGTATGCTGGAACTCATCCTTGAACTTCAACAATGGAAAGGCACACCTCATACAATACACCTCTAACTTGACAGAGTTATGATATGTAAATATCTAACTCGACAATAGTGTGATATGTAAAGAAAACAAGACATCTATATGGAAACCCATGAATCTGGGAGTGAAAACATCGCAAATACTAGCTGGAATAAGACAAAGGGAGAAAGAAACAGGTGAAGAGTTAGGTTCTGACTGCTCTGGTGGAAGAACAGGGATGATGTTTTAGTTATAACAAAATTGACAAACTAGCTACTGTGGTGTGCAGTAGTTGATATAAGACGGAGCACTAATTTCCTAAGAAACAGCAAATATGTACAGTCATAGGCCAATTAATTAATTGTGATTGAGACTTCACAGGGCCTCTGTGAGGCAGCTTAGCATGTCTGATCCTATAATTCCTGCTTGGAGAAGTGGAATGCAAAATGGTTCATGATTTTACTCCAGTTCTGCATACTGCTTGTTTGTGTTTTTTGGTTGTTGTTATTTTTTTTAATCATGATTAGGTATTGAATTTTACCAAGTGCTTTTACTATAACTATTGAGATGCTTGTGTTTTTTCTCTTCATTCTGTTAATGTGATGAATTACACCGATTGATTTTCAAGTATTACAAAAATCTTACATTCCGGAGATAAACCCTACTTGATTATGATGTATTATTCCTTTCACATGTTGCAAATTTTTATCTATTTTACTATTTTGTTGAGTATTTTTTACCTATGTTCCCAAAGGATGTTAGTCTGTAATCTTTAAATGTCCTTGTCAAGTTCTGCTTAAGGGTCATGCTAGCCTCCTAAAATGAACTCTCTGAAAAAGTCAGTGTAAGATTGGTATTATTTCTTCCTTAAAGATTTGATAAAATTCACCAGGGAGATAAACCGGGCCTAGAGGACTTCAAGGAACGGCTTTTAATTAAAAATTCAATTCTTTCACCAGATATAGAACTGCCCAGATTTTCCATTTCTTCTTGTCTGAATTTTGGTAAGTTGTATTTTTCAAGGAATTTGAAAGATTAGGAGACAGTTACTAAAGACATAGATCCTCTTCCAGTTTTCCAAAACAATGTAGACACAAGAATCTCTCTGATAGTGCTAGTTACCGGGAAGAAAGATGAAGGGCTGCTATAGTGCCTGAATTTAAATTTTCCAACAGCCAGGTGGAGGGGAGCTTAGAGGTAAAATATGATTTACATAAAGAAATATTAATGTCATTACTCCACAGTGTAAACTAAAATACATACCAGCAACACTGAACTAAAACAAGTTACACTTAGAATCATTAAGCACCATGATTCACAATTCATAAATACCCCAATCCTCTAACAACGTTCTTGATATACCTGAAAATTCCTACCCCCATGCCCATCCACATGTGTACTCACTCAGAATACTGTAGTAGATGGGATTCTTTTAGTCTCCCTTTTTTTAAATTTATTTATTAATTAAAATATATATACCAAATAAAACATCAACATATATAATCAGTAATTCACACCATCATCACTTAGTTGCATATTCATCATTTCTTAGAACATTTGCATTAATGCAGAATAAGAAATAAAAAGACAATAGAAAAAGAAATAAAACAAACACAGAAAAGAAAAAAAAAAAGATTATACCTACCATACCCCTTACCCCTTGCTTTCATTGATCACTAGCATTTCAAACTAAATTTATTTTAGCATTTGTTCCCCCTATTATTTATTTTTTTCCATATGTTCTACTCAACTGTCGACAAGGTAGATAAAAGGAGCATCAGATACAAGGTTTTCACAATCACACAGTCACATTGTGAAAGCTAAATCATTATTCAATCATCCTCAAGAAACATGGCTACTGGAACACAGCTCTACATTTTCAGGCAGTTCCCTCCAGCCTCTCATTACATCTTGAATAACAAATGATAGTAGATGGGATTCTTATTCAAAATTCTCCACTAACTTGTAATAGAATTAAATTACCTCTGCTGTGCAATTGTGTGGTGCCTCCCACAGAGGGTAGAGTATTCTTTCTTATCACATTTTGGTTGTACTTGGCCATGTGACTTGCTTTGACAAATGGAGCGTCAGCAGAGATGACATGAGCAGAGGCTTTAAACCATATTCCATGGTTTACTTGTCTCCTCGTGCTCATGTAAGAGCATGCCCTGGAAATCAACTGCTCCTTCAGCCTGGGCCCCAGAAGGAATCAAAGGGGAAAAGACTCCAACCCATATGGAAGCCTATAGGGTTCAGCCCTAGATCAGTCAAATTGCAGTCAGAGTTCAGGCCTATGAGAATGAAAGAAAATGCCTGTTGTGATAAGCCATTGAGATTTTGAGGTATGTGTTGCATAGCAAATAAAACAAAGCAAGATAAATAAAAACACAATAATTGGTGTTTTGTCTGAACCTGTTATGCACCACACTCTCACCAGCCTTCCCAAACACCTAACTCAAATCAGCTGGGTAAACTCCTATTTATCTTTTAAGATCCAACTGCGTGACACTACTATGGAATCTATAGGATTAGTTCCTATCTAATCTTCTTGTTTATTTCACTCACCAATGTATCTCAAGCATCTGGAACAGTGGCTGGTACACAGTAGACCTTCCATAAGTATTTGCAGAATGAATGATTTAACACACTAAGCTCCTTTAAGTTATATTTCAACATATATATTCACACTCCCAATCATCAGGTTTTCCACAAATCTGTACAGTGTCTCACAGGCCTCATTTCTAGGCTAGGAATTGGGCTTTGCTTTTTAGACAACTGGAAGCATATGAAGATTTTTGAGAGTCATAGCTAAAGTCAGGATTGGCTGTGAGTGATTACACACCCCAAATAAAAGTGGTTTCAATGAGGAGGAAAATATATATATACATATTTATAAATAAACCATATACGGTTTTTATATAAACGTTACATATTCAGAGGAAAACAAAGATATTCTAAGGAAAATAATCATTTGGACTCTTTTTCTACATGTTGTTTAAAATAAAACAGGTTTACTGAGATAGAATTTACATACAATTGACCCATTTAAAATGTACAATTCAGTAGTTTGCAATACATTCACAGAGCTGTGCAACCATCATTGCTATTAATTTACAAACATTTTCATCATTTCAAAATTAAATCCCTTATACCATTAACTGTCACTCACATTTCCCCCCAGACCCCTCTCCCAGCCCTAGGCAACCATTAATCTACTTTCTGTCTCTATGGATTTACCTATTCTGGACATTTCATATAATGGCAATATGTGGTCTTTTGTGACTGGTCTTTTTTTTGAAACCTGATCTCTCCTCTCTGAAGTCTCACCAAGTTTTGGAGCTTGCAAAATATAGAAAACTTATGGAAATGCTAATTAAAAGGCATGTATCCAACTCCCTTTGCCCAAAGGCCGTGAGAAAATGCTTTTTCTCATTATGCCTCAGGTGTCTAGGAAATTCCTGGACCTTGAGGGCAAGATTGAGGGGCAGGGGCAGGGGTGGGGTGGGAGGGGTGGGGGTTGGGGGGGTTGGGGTGTTGGTTTCAGTCCATGGACTTCTTGAGACTCTGGGTCTATCCCCATTCCCTTCAACTGTCTCCTTCTCTCTGCCTTGAGACAAGCGTGACTGGCTTCTTTTACTTAGCATAACGTTTTCAAGGTCTTCATATAATTTTCAAATATAAACAGCAGTTTAAAATGTATATAAAATTTAAAACCACAGACTACGGAGCCAGACTGCCCAGATTTATATCCTGGCTCTATTTACTCTTTATTAGAGTTACATGATTTGGGGCAAGTTACTTCACTTCTCTATGCCTTAATTTCCTCACCTGTAAATTGAGTTTAATACTAGAATCTGCCTCATAGGGTTGCAGTGAAATTTGCATGGTCAATATATGCAAAGCACTTAGAATAGTACCTTACAATTAATAAGCACTGGATCAGTGTTAAGATGTTATTATTATAATTGTTATTATCTGCATTAAAGAGAGAGAGAGTGTGTGGCTAGATATTCTCAAAACCTTTTTCACAGCTTCATAGCTTCAGTTGTTTTGGTATACAAAAGATTTAAAACTAAATGTCAGGGGTGCACGGGTAACCCAGTGGTAGAATTTTCACCTGCTGTGCAGAAGACTCAGGTTCAATTTCCAGGGACTGTACACACTCCCCCCACCAAAATGTTGTGAACAAAATTCCCTATATGTATCACACATCTGCCTCTCTGTGCGTGTTTATATAGATACAGAAATACATAGGTAGGGAAACACATAAAATAAGAAACAAAAAAAATTGCCTCAGCAGTGGGGAAGGAACAATGACTGCTCACGGATATGGGTTTCTTTATTTTATTTTATTTTTACTGCATTTATTTTTTGCAGTTTTATTGAGATATATTCACATACCATACAAACCATCCAAAGTATTCAATCATCATGGGATTCTTTTTTAGGTGATGAAAATGTTCGGGGATTAGACAGTGGTGATGATTACACAACTCTATAAATATACTAAAAACCACTGAAGTGTAGACTTTAATAGGGTTAATTTTATGATTAAATTATATCATAAATTATAACTCAATTTTAAAAAAATGACTATACTAGTCTGCTCTCTCAGGAATTCTCTACACTTCAAACAAAATAGTAAAGGTATACATGAATATTCTGCCTTGAAAAATGCTAGAAATCTAAATAGCTTTCCTATTCTATGCACACACACCCGCCTCAAAGATTTTCCCTGTACTTCTTGTTCTAGTAAATGTTCTATACTTGTGAGGTTTTTTTTTGTTTGTTTGTTTGTTTTAACATGGGCAGGTACCGGGAATCGAACCTGGGTCTCTGGCATGACAGGCAAGAACTCTGCCACTGAGCCACCGTGGCCCACCCTACTATAACCTGACTATGGCCAAACTAAAACCTCTTTGATTAGGTGGACTTTGGGTGTGAGTAGAATTAAATAAAAGGGCAAATTATAGAAGAAAATTCATATTCACTACTAAATTGTATTAAGTAGTAAGTATATACATAGCAGTTAAGAGTTCAGACTCTAAAATCAGAGAGAACTAGGTTAAGTTTCTGGCTCTGCCATTCATCAAGCTATGTGACTCGGGGCAAGTTACTTAAGCCCATTCTGAACCTCAGTTTCTTCTTCTGTAAACCACGTGTTCTAGTTTACTAGCTGCCAGAATGCAACACACCAGAGATGGATTGGCTTTCAATGAAAGGGGATTTATTTCCTTAAAAATGTATAGCTCTTCAGAGGAAAGGCAGCCAACTTTCAACTGAGGTTCTTTCTTACGCGTGAAGAAGGCAAAAGGTAATCTCTACTGGCCTTCTCTCCAGGCCTCTGGGTTCCAACAACTTTTCCCGGGGTGATTCCTTTCTGCATCTCCAAAGGCCTGAGCTGAGCTGCGAGTGCTGAGATGAGGTATGCTGAACTGCTTTTGCTGTGCTACGTTGAGCTCTCTCATTTAAACCCCAGCCAAATAAATCAAACATCATTCATTCATTGCAGCAGGCACGCCTCCTAGCCAACTGCAGATGTAATGAGCAACAGATGAGGTTCACATACCATTGGTTCATGTCCACAGCAACAGAACTAGGCACCTTTACATGGCCAAGTTGACACCGGAACCTAACTACCACACTGTGGATAATAATAGTAATTTCCTTATAGAGCATTATGAGGATTAAATGTGATAATGCAAGCAAATATTTAATACACTGCCTGGCAAGTTTTAGTAAGTCCTCAGCAATGCTGGCTATGAGGGCAGCAATGGTGACAGGAAAGGAGGTGGAAGAGGACCGTCATCATCATTCAGGCTGATGGCAACATAAATAATAAATAATACAGAGGAGGCAGCAAGTTCTGGGCGGGGCTAACTTCTCAAAACTGCCACTGTCTTCCTGAAAGGAAGGGGGAGTAATGTGACTCTGGGAGTAATGTGACTCTTTGTGGTTAATAGTCACAAGGACATAGTAATAATTGACATCCCATCTACTCTAATCTCTAAATGAGCCGTGTTTTCACAACAGACCCACAAAGATTTGGCAGCAGTGTACAAGCAAGATCCCTGCATACGGGTCCAAGAAAACCTTTGTCAAATGCCTTCCAGGGATAGAAGGGGAATATTAATTAATTTATTTACTGTTCTTAAAAATACCCTGTATTTCTAGGAAAAACACCGGAACTACTGTTAAATCCTTTAAATGCATCAACCTTTTAAAAATTGTTCTTTGGGGCTTGACGTTCACTGATTTGAGATTCTTGTGGCTCTAATTTAGGTTCCCACCATCTTTTCTTTGGGACTGTAATAGCTTCCTAAAAGGTTACTGACCAGTCTCATCTCCCTCTGTGCTATTTTCCACACTGCAGTTAGGATTACCTTTTTTTAAGACAAAATCTCACAATTCTCTCTGCTTGAAGCTTGAGAGCTCACCTTTCCTTGTAGGAATTAACTAAAACTCCCTTGCAGACTGTACAAAGCTCATGATGATCTGGTCCCTACTCAGAAGTTCAGCCTTATTTCCTGACACTCTCCACCCACCATGTACCCCAAGCGCCTAGTCTCACCAGACAACTGACAGGTCTCTGAGAGTCACATGTACCTTTACACTTGTTCCCTCTGCACAGGGGAAAACACTACATGCAAATACAGAATGGGGACACAGCAAAGTAACTGTTCCCATGAAATATAAAGTATAATACAGCTTTACAATATATATATAAATTACAACTACAGACAGCAAAGTAACTGTTCCCATGAAATATAAAGTATAATACAGCTTTACAATATATATATAAATTACAACTACAGACTGCTTTTCAAATAATCACATTTACTCATGTTGCTGCCTATGATTAGGTGTGAATGAAGTGGTTATTTTCACTGCGAACTGATCACTGCAAGGAAAAACAATCAGTAAACTAGAAAATCACCTTCTGATAAATACATATTGTGAATGATAAATCATATTTTAGTTTTTAAGCAGCTGGAGTCACCACAAGAGAACACTGACAAAGCCCGACTTTCCAGAATATAAGAAGAAAGTTTGAACACACTGGTAAAATCCAATCCAAAGATTTTCATGAATGTATGGTTACCAGTGTCTATAATCAAGGCAAATCTCTTACTTAAAGTAATCAATTGGCCTTCATAATAAAAGTATAAATACGGTTGTAATAAATTTATTAAATGTTGTTCTGTCTTCCTACGTTAGATTTTTAGCCTTGGTTTATCAACCGTTTAGCTTTAAAACTAAATGAAAATCTGACATTGAGACACTTCATTCTTATGAGCTTTAAATCATTAAATAAATAAATTGAAACACAGCTTCGGACTCCAACATTTTTATTTTTTTACTTTAAAATTTATTCACTATCCTGCAGAGCTATCACAGTTGACTAGCAGCTCAAGGCAGCAATACTAAAAGAAAAATAAAACAAATTTTGATTGTTTCATGTCTAAAGTGGTCCAGATATTACAATTATAAAATATCTAGACAGTGGCAGCAAAAAGAACAGGTAATGAAAACTATGGATCTGAAAAATGAAATTTTGAAATTTGATAATGAAAAATCATTATCACTCTCAGTCCAGTTAGCTGCTCAAGAATACAGAACTCTAGTAGGTACCCATGGAAGTCTGGTTTTGAATGTAGACTCATTCTCCTCTTACCTGGCCCTCCAGGGACTCTCAGATGTTTCCTGACAAGGATAAGTTCCTGATCTGAACTGTAAGACAATAATATCCCAAGAAGGCTCTGGCACTGAGCCTCAGAAATCCTTAAAGCAACAAGCATTACCTAAAAGGAGAAAACCAAAGCACTAACTCTCTACCCAAGTCTCTCCCCTAACTCTAGAGAACATGAAAACACCTTGCCAAAGAAAACTTATAAAATTCCTTCTGAAGTGTAACCACTGGTATTAGTGGTTGAGAGAGTTCAAAATAGAATGGAGAGGCTACACTGGAGGCTACTCTTATGTAAGCTTCAGCTAGACATCGCTACCTATCACAGTTTGCCAAACCCCAAGCAAAACCATTCCTGCCCACCCTAAAGAACACCTAGGGCTTTTTCTATTCTACAAAGGTTCCACACACTAGGATTACCGTCCTGAAACTTACAACCTTCAGATGGGTTCCTAGGTCAGATATAAGACCTGAAATGCAGAGGGGCCAGCCTCTCCAGAACATCAACTAGTCCCATCCCGTATCCCTTATTACTGACAGCCCCTTCCAAAATGAAAAAGTTAGAATGGGCATAGCCCCAATACCACTGAATATTGGGAGAAAGATCAAAGGAGATGGTGGAGTTATATAGAGAGAAGGCAGTTTAACAAATGAGTATGATTGATGAATCATTATATTGATATTTTAGTCTCTAGTGTCTTGGAGTAGCTAGTAGTAAAAACCTAAAATTGTGGAACTGTAACCCATACGAAACTCTGAAATCTGTTCTACAACTAATTGTTGAGGAGTGCTTTGAAATTTATTGCTTTTTTGTACATATATATTATTTTTCAAGAAGAAAGAAGAAAAAAGTCTATTGTGATGATGAATGCATAGCTATATGATGATACTGTGAGCCGCTGACTGTAGTTTGGATGATTACATGATGTGAATATATAATATATATCAATAAAACTACATTAAAATAAAATAAAAAATTCTTTCTGAAACAAAAATCTTTTAAATAGAGATGTTCTGTTGTTGATAACGTCTTTCCTTGCCACCTATGGTATTGTGGAAAACTCAGAAATGACCTTGGGAGCTGACCAGGAGCGACGTGGGCCAATGAATCCTTTCTATTTATGGAAGCCTGAATAACTTGGAAGCTCCTGCAGTGACTGACAGATTACAGAGTAAGTTAACCACGACAGAAAGACTAGGTCAATGAAGTTACATCAAAAGTTATTTTTAAAATCCAGAATGTGTGAAACTCTATGGGACAAACGACCATATTTCTTGAACAAATAAACTGTAAGCAAAAAAAAAAAAAAAAAAAAAAATTCTAAAAGGAAGAAAGGAGAATTAAAATTAAAAACCATTTAGAAACATATTAACTAAATGCAACATGTGCACTTTTCTTGACTCCTGATTTGAATGAATCAATTGCTAAAAAAATTTTGAGACAAGTGGGAAATTGTGAACATTGACTGGAGCTTCATTTTATTCAGGAATTATTGCCATATTTTTTAGGTGGCAGTAATTACATTATCATCTTAAGTAAAAGGGACTCATTTTTTTTTTAAAGTCATTAGAACTAAAGGATCTTAAAAAGAATAAAGGGAAGTAAGAATTTAGCAACCAACTCAGTTTTATAGATCTTCAACTGGGTGTTAGATACATGAATGCTTGTTGCATTATTCTTTATTAATTTTCATAAATCTTAGGTACTTCATAATAAAAACCAAAGAATGCTACCCGGATCGTTTCAAAGCCTTTCTCTTTTTGAGGTACCACCCCTGTTTCTGACAATGAGCAGTGGTCAGTGAGGAGCCAGGGAGAGAGGCCCCTGAGCAGTTCTGGCTCCAGGCAAAATCCTCTCCCAACTAAAGGAGTGCTGGTGAATTCGCTTGGCACCCATGAAAAAAAGACAAATCTCAATAACTTTGACTTTATAAATTATTCACTGTCTTCAGTCACTTGCTTGCCTAAGGCTCAATAGGGCACAGTGGTTAAAAGCACAGGCTCTGGACAGAAACAGGCATGAGTTTGAATTCCCGTTCTGTCATTTAACAACAGAGTAACCTTAGAGCGATTTTCTTAATCAATTTGTACCTTTGTTTCTCCATATGTAAAACGAGGATATCATTTCTCATTAATCGTTTTGAAGATTAAATGAGACTATGCCTTTAATACAATGACTGTCCAACATATTAGCTATTGTTATTATATTAAATCATTATTGTTGTTGAGTTATATATTCCTTTCCTTTCACTTGAATTCAGACTGATAGTGAAATGGAGAGAAATACTCATACTCACAATTATAATTAATAATATACTTATTCCTAACATAGGTGTTGTAGGAAAGAAAAAGAGACCAGTATCTAGAGTAAAAATTGGGGCCACAGAAGTAAACCAGCACCTCCAAGCGGAGACCAGACTGCAGGCCAGGCAGCAGGGTTTAAGATCTGGTGTGGGAGGTGTGGGTAACAACAATGGGTTGGAAGCAGTAGAGCAATAAACAAAATCAGTTTTCTTGGAAGATAAGTCAAACAGAAGTCTACACAGGACCGGCTGGGTCTGGGGCGTTGACCTCAAAGACAACTTTATGACGTATTTTTATTAACTTTTTTTAGCATCCTATAGAGTGCTATTAATAAGATCTGAGGCCTTGCTTGATAATAAAGTAACCTGGCATACCAGAGAGGCATGCCCCCCTCATTGTGACAATTCTTAATACTTATTGTTCAGAAATGACAGAAAAGCCCAAAGGTTTCTGCATAGCTGGAGATGGGAGGAAAGAATGAACTAGAAAACAGGAGAACACAGGGCGTGAATCTGGGGAGTTAAGCACAACTCGACACATCCATTGCAACTTTTCCTGCTGATAGGGCAGGATCATTTATCCCAGGAGAATCACCTCATGAAAACAATGCCAAGTGTGTGCTGGGACCAGAACCCACGGCTGGAACATCAGCACTGACTACTCTCTCCCAGCTACCTACTCCCACCACGTGCATGTCAGCCACACAAATTCACTTTATTTTTGGGACAACAGAAACACCACAGGATGGGCTAAAACAGAAGTAGATCAATTAGCCCTGTGGCTAGATTGATGATGATGCTTATTAGGCTGAGGAGGAAATGGGGATTCAACTGACTTACTGAAATCCATTTCAAGGAGTCTAAGAGAACTTTCTTTCCTCACTCCTGTCTTAGATTTCCCTTCTGTATATCACAGTGCTGACTCTTTATGGGTTCATTCGTTCTATGGATTTATTGACTGTGGGCACACTATGTGGCAGGTGCCGGGTACTCTTTGAGGTACTTGGGATATATCAAGGAATAAAACAAAGACCCCAGTCACTGAAGAGCTTCTTCCTTAAGGGAAGACAGACAACAGGATGTTAGAAAGTAACAAGTACTAAGGCAAAATGAAAAATATAGAGCAGGGTAAAGGGGATGGAGAGGGAGTAAGGGGAGGCCGTTGCCCATTGAATCTACCAGCTGATAGGAATGGTGGCATAGATTCTTTCACTTCCTGTCATTCACCACACTCCTTCACCACATTTCACCAAAGCAAAAGGTATTTAGGGAAACTAATTTGCATTGGGTTTAGTTCAGTGTCAAAAGAAAATCAGTTACAACTATCTTCCCCGTTCTTCTTATTTTCTGGAGGATGAAACCAAGTGTAGTCTAAAGTCAGAAGTTGATAGCTGAAGGACCAAACCGAAGCAAGTGACATCAAACATGCTTCTCCTCCCCCTCCTCTCCAAGCCAGGCTTGCTCTGCTGGCATTTGGGTTGTGACTGCTCTGTGTTCTGATAAAGAAGTTGAGCTGCTCTGTGCCAATTTCCCCAGGCATGGCCTACATGGAATTTCCAAGTAATCAGCAAACTATTAACACATCTCTACAGTTAATCATACCTTTATTACTGTTTTTTTTCAGAGGATCAATCAGTACCAACAAGACTGATGATCTAACACCGAAAAAGGAAGTGAGACACAAAATTATATGTACACAGACAAATATGGGTTTTCCCTCCCCCTCTCCTCCCCACAGCAAAGAAAAGCAGAGAGAGAGAAATTAGCTAACATTTTAACAGGAGTTGTTAGAAGGCAGGATTATAGATTTGATTTTTCAAGATTTTGAAAATATTCTACAATGAAGAAGTATAATTTTTATAATTAGAAAAACAATAGCTAGTTTTAAACAACAACCATATCCCAAAAGGAAGAGATGGCCATGAGGTGTCAATTGCCCAACACTCTAGTCGTACCCGTTGCTGAAGAGCTACCTGTGCTGCACAACTGCCTCAACACTACATGAGATATACCCAGGTGAGATTTATACCTGGAGGAGAGACTGATCCAGAGAGTAAGGAAACTATACTATTACATATATTTACAATCATGCTGCGAACTGCAATTATAATGCTGAATATGGGTCTTTCTCATTCCACAAACCAGCTATATCTGACTCTTAGCTGTAAGAGGAGAATTTAACCTAATCATGAAATAAGCTTATACTGGAATCTTAGGAAGTTTATCATAAATTTATATATGGAGAGTTAAGAAGTGTTGAGAAGTTATATATGGAGAGTTCAGAAGTGTTAAGAACTCATTCTCTTTTGTTTCTTTTTTTTTTTTTTTTTAACATGGGCAGGCACTGGCAATCGAGCCCGGGTCCTCGGGCTTGGCAGGCAAGCATTCTTATCTGCTGAGCCACCGTGGCCCTCTTTTGTTTGTTTCTTAACCTTAGCATATGCCTAGGATTTTGGTATATGGATTGTTTGATGCCATCTTATTTCTCTGGAAACAAATCCTGAAAAATTATTTGATAAGCGTTCACATCCATGTATAATGAAAACTCTCAGTAGACAAGGCATTGGAGAATGCCTTAATTTGATAAAGGTTACATACCCCAAACCTACAACAAACATTATATGAAATGGGTAACTTAAGATTCACTGTCTTCAAGACTGGACAAAGATACCCATCAGCATAGCACCTGTTTTAGCATGGTCCTGGAAGACCTGGAAAATGTTATATGAAAAGAAAAAGAAATAAAAGATATAAGGATGGGAAAGAAGGAACAAAACCATCACTACTTCAAAGGATACAAAAAGAAAACAATGAAAATCAACAGACTATTATAATAAGACAGTGAAGCAAGGCTGTCAGATACCAGGTCAGTTTACAAGAATCAACACCATCTCTCTTAAATTTGCAATAACCAACTAGAATATAATAATAGTAAGTAATACGATTAACAATAGCAGGATTTAGAAATTAATTTAACCAAGAATATCCTCCTAGACCTTCGTGGAGAAAACTTTAAAGTTTTAATAAAGGACTTTAAAAATGAGCTATACAGTATTTAGAGTCATTCTTCCTTCAATTTGTCCTTTCTGTATTCCTTTCAGTACAGGCTGGCAAAGGTTCTGCTCATACACATTTTGCAAAAACTTTGTTGGTCTTATGTGCAGCTCAAGCAGTTTCCAAATCTTCAGCAACAGAACTTTCCACAAATCCCTTCCTGAACCTGACTTCCAGTGAAATGGCTGACTGAACCATACCCTCTTTAGCAAAAGGTTGTTTGGTTAAGTCCTCACATTAAATGCTGTCCTCTGGGGACTCATTTCCTGAAAGCTCAGGGGAGTCCCTGACAGAGCATATTCTGCTTTTTTTTTTTTTTTGACTTTTTAAATTGTATAATATAACATATATACAAAGCAAAGAAAGAAAAAAGCAATAATTTTCAGAGCAGTCTTCAACACGGAGTTACAGGACAGATCCCAGAGCTTGCCATGGGCTACTATACCAACCTCTCAGATTTTTTCTTCTAGCTGCTCCAGAATATTTTCTGTTCTTAATCTCAGAGCACACTATCTGGATTGGCTGAGAATTTTCCAAATTATTAATCACTTGTTTCCTTGTGTACAGTTCAATTCTCAGTTTATTTCTTTCATCTCTCATTTCACTGTAAGCTGCAAGGATAAATCAGGCTGTACCTTGCACAATTAACTTGGAAATCTCTTCGGCTAAATATCCAAGGCCTTTGCTTTCAAGTTCTGCCTTCCACCTAACATTATAATTCAATTTTGCCAAGTTCTCTGCCACTTTATAGAAGGACTACCTTTCTTTCAATTTCCAGCTAACACATTCATCATTTTCTTCTAAATCCTTATCAGAGGTAACTTTAATGCCCATATTTCTACCAACTGTCTCGTCAAAGCCATTTATGCTTTTTCTGTTATGTACTTCACAATTCTTCGGGCCTCTACCCATTACTCAATTCCAGAGCTATTTTCGCATTTTGAGGCATTTGTCATAGCAGCACCCTATTTTCTGGTACCAAAAAGTATTTTAGGTTCCTAGGTTCCAACTAAATATCACATAACAGGTTGGCTTAAATAATGGGGATTTATTGGCATCAGCAAGAGAAAGACTGTGGTCTTCTCAGGCCGGCTGCTGGGATCCCCGGACCTTGGCTCTTCTATTTGGGTTCCTTTGACTGACAGCTTCTAGCTGCTGCCCATGGCCTCTCTCTCCATTTGACTTTCATTCTGCTTATAAAGAACTCCAATAATCCAGATTAAAATCCATTCTGACTCAGTTGGGCCCAGCTTGACTAAAGTAACATCTTGAAGAGACCCTATTTATTTACAAAGGATCTACACCCACCAGAATGTGAACTAAGGCCAAGAACATGTCCAAACTAGGGTATCCACATCAGAAGGCAAAAACAAAATTTATAAAAGACCAAATAAGAACATATTTGCAAAATCTAAATGTGACAATGAGTTACTATCTGTATTATAAAATAACTTCTGCAGACACCAGCAACAACGAAATGGGCTGCAACCCCAATAGAAAGGAAGCAAAAGATATGAACAAGTGGTTTACCAAAGAAGCTCCTAAGAGATGTTCAAAATCATTTACACTCAGCAAAATACAAATTAAAATGAGAAGCTATCACTTTGTACCTGTGAAATTAGAAAAGGCAGAGAGCTGGAAAATGTCGAGTGTTAGAAGGTTCATGAGACCATGAAAAGCCTCACATATTTCTGACAGGAGAGAGACTGGTGCAGCCCTTGTGGAAAGGAATGTGGCACTATTCAATCAAAGTCAGTATATATATGTAAGTCCATCACTCTGCGATTCCTTTCTAAATATATATGCCATAGAAATTTTATACAGTTCTACAAATGGATATTTATTGCAGCAATATGTGTGCTGTTAGTTAATGGGATCAACCTGAATTTTCATCGTGGCGATAGCAGGTAAGTAAAATTGTGGTGGATACACACCATGGAGTATAATGTATCATTCAAAAACAAAGAATTAAATGTACACATATTGTTTCAGTTTGCTGAAGCTGCCAGAATTGCAATATGCCAGAAATGGGGCAGCTCTTAAAAAGGGAATTTATTAAGTTGTAAGTTTACAGTTCTAAGGCCATGATAATGTCCAAATTAAGGCATCCAGCTAAAGACACTTTAACTCCAAAGAAAGGGCCAATGAAGTTCAGGGTTTCTCTTACAGCTGGGAGGGTACATGGTGATGTCTGTTAGTTTTTTCTCTTCATTTCAAAAGGCTGCCCCAGGGGCATTTTCCTTCTGCTCTAAAGGTCTCTTGACTGCACCAGCTCTGATGGTTCTGATAGCTCTAAAGCTTTTTACAAAAGGCCTCTAGTCAGCAACCGCACCTTGAATGGGTGGAGACACATTTCCACGGAAACCATCTAACCAAAAGTTACCACCCACAATAGGGTGGGTCACACTTCCATGGAAACAATGAAAAAGATCCCACCCAGCAATATTGAGTGAGGATTAAAAGACACAGCTTTTCTGGGGTACATAACAGATTCGGCACACATATCAACACTGATGGATCTTAAAAACAGTATTTAGAGAAAACGAAATACAATGAGATAGCATTACAAATTAAAATAACATGCATATATTTCCTAATATAACTCATGTAGATAGTTTGATTGAATGTCATAAGTACTTGGAATCTCAGGTAGCACATGAGATTTTGTTGGTTTGTCCAGAGTGATCCCCCGATGAATCCCAGAATGATTTGATCAGTGACTGGAAAAGTATTTGCAAGTCCCCTTTGGGGAATGGTGAGAGTGGGGAGAAATTCAACTTTCCCAAGTTGAATTCTTGATATTCTCACAAGCAGTGTGGACAACCAAAGCTACAGGCTGAGCCCCCAGTCTTGGGGTTTGTTCACATGAAACTTAACCCCACAAAAGATAGGTCAAGTCTACTTAAAACTTAGACCTAAGAGTCACCCCCAAGAGAGCCTCTTTTGTTGCTCAGATGTGGCCTCTCTCTCCAGCCAATATGATGAGCAGTCTCACCACCCTCCCCCTCTCTGCATGGTACATGACTCCCAGGGGTGTGGACCTTCCTGGCAACGTGGGACAAAGATCCTGGAATGAGCTGAGACTCAGCATCAAAGGACCGAGAAAAACCCTAGAATGAACTGAGAATTAACATCAAGAGATGAGAGAACCTTCTTGACCAAAAGGGGGAAGAGTAAAATGAGACAAAGTGTCAATGGCTGAGAGATTCCAAACACAGTCGAGAGGTTATCCTGGAGGTTATTCTTACGCATTAAGTAGATATCACCTTCTTGTTCAAGATGTAATGGAGAGGCTGGAGGGAATTGCCTGAAAATGTAGTGCTGTGTTCCAGTAGCCATGTTTCTTGATGATGATTGAACAATGATATAGCTTTCACAATGAGACTCTGTGAATGTGAAAACCTTATGTCTGATGCTCCTTTTAGCTACTATATCAACAGAAGAGTAGAACATATGGAATAAAAATAAATAATAGGGGGAACAAATGTTAAAATAAATTCAGTTTGAAATAGTGGTAAATGAAAGCAAGGGGTAAGGGGTATGGTTCGTATAGTTTTTTTTCTCTATTATCATTTTATTTCTTTTTCTGTTGTCTTTTTATTTCTTTTTCTAAATCGATGCAAATGTACTGAGAAATGATGAATATGCAACTATGTGATGATATTAAGAATTACTGATTATATATGTAGAATGGAATAATTTCTAAATGTTTTGTTTGTTAATTTTTTTTAATTAATAAAAAAATTTTTAAAAAATAACATGCATATAAAAATATTTTCACTTTTTAAGACCCTAAAAATCACATCCTATAAAAGAATCTATAAAAGAAACACACCAAGTGTATTAGAACCAGCACCTATGAGGCATGTGGTGAATGGGAGTGGGATAAAGGAATTAAAAGCAAAAGAAATCATTTAGAACTTTTGCATGTTATAAAAGAATTCAAATGCACTATGATACATATAAATTAAAATTGTTTCCCTCCCCAAAGTTTCCAGTTTTCCTAACAACAAAAGCTATTCTGGTTGCCAACTCTGTTGATGAATAACAGCTTTTCATCCTTTTTCAAGCAGGAAGAGAAAATTTAGGGATCAGCAGAGAATATTCCCGAAAAAGTCTTTTGTTCTCCTGTCTGAACAATGAAAAGACCTGACTATCTCCTGATTTTGGGTGATTCAGCTAAAGGTGTGTCGGTGTCAAGTTTTAGGTCATCTGAAGCTATTTACACTTAGAATCTCTTTGAATGCAATGCTCTTGCCTCCTTTCAAAAATATCCCATGCTACTTAGAATCTAACAATTCTAGAAGTAGAAGGAACCCAGTTACTCCACAGATGAAAAGGCCAGAGAAGAATTATGCTTAGGGTCACACAGCACAGGCATGAGAAGGAAAGTCTCCCTGATTCTGCCTTTGCCCTCCTCTTCAGTCTATTCTCAACCCAGCAGTCAGAGTGATCCTTTTAAATCATCAGGAGTGTCTCTGTTCAAAACTGCTCCACTGGCTTCCCCCTCACTCAGAACAAAGGTCAAAATCCTTACAATGGCCTACACTGATCTATCTCTCCCCACGTCCACCGCCTCTCATCTGCTGCCACTTTGCCCTCGCCCACATCCGCACTGCCCTGCCACCAGGATCTTGCTGTTGGTCACATATGGCAAGCACACTTCTGCATCAGGGCTGGAAACACACTCATTCCTCTGCTACTTGCTCACTCCCTCAATTCCTTCAAGTCTCACATCAAAAACTTTCAGTAGAGGCCTTTTCTGGTCATTATCTATAAAAAGTCCATCTCCCACCACACACAAACACACTCCTTTCCCACTTACACTGCTTTAAATCATCAGGAGTACTTACAATCATCTGACACTTCTGTCTATTCACATATTGTCTTCCTCCTACCCCCGCCAGAATATCTACCCCTCAAGGACAGGACTTTGTCTGTTTTGTTCATGACTGTATCCCAGAATAGTGCCTGGCATGTGCAGGTGCTCAAAAAATATCTGTCTTGAATGAATAAAACCCAGGCCTTCAGAATCTTAGCCCAACGCCCTATTTGCTCTACCATGTCGCCTCAGTTCTTGGTGGTCATGTCCTTCAATTTAGAAGAACAAATCTAAGAAAAAAGAAAGAACACAATTTAGCTACTCTATGCCCATTTTATCTTCTATGATTTCCTTTTATAGCATCAAGGACAAAGTAAACCCAAAGTTAACACTTTTGGTAGGCAAGTCTCCATTCACACTCTATTTTATCATTAGAAAAAGTGATCTGCCTCCCGCCCCATGCCCACCGTCTCTCATCTGCCGCCACTTTGCCCTTGCAGTGATTTTATCATTAGAAAAAAATTCCTTCAACAAATTTATCACTAAACTATCTGTAATTTGAAAAACCCTGTTTTGCTTAATTTAGCCTGACAGTGATGGACTGCAAAGATCAAGAATAATAATTTGAAAATTCTCTACAGATCACGCAGAAAGGGTTTCTTTCTAAAGCAGAGATAAATGACTTGACCAGCTCTGGAGGCTTCCTGTGTCACAGTTTCTAAGCATTCAGGACATAAAAATCTAAGCCTGGCCTACTTACCCCTTTTTCAGAACCAGAGCTTCACAAAGTCTTGCACTATGATTGAAAAGTGAAATGTTTAAATGATCTCAATTTTTAGGAGATCTTAAATAGTGATTCAAGATTCACGATTTATCATGTTCTTTGAGAAGAGTAAAAAGTAGCATAAGTTCAATCAGTGCTTGAAGGAGGCTCTGAATTGTGTTGATGTTGAGAAGAATGAGATAAGGGTCTTGCAGGTAAGAGTGGTAGTCAGAGAAGAAGGAAGGCAAAGAAGGATGCAGAGATTGATCGAAACAAGAAGAGGGAATGGCTCTGCTTTGGGACTGCAAGACAAAAGAAATAACACACATATTTGGGCAGAGTAGCCCATAAAGATCACGATTATATCTCAGTCAAAAAGGCACACAATATGAACACTGAATAAAAGAATTTTATATTTTCTAAGTCAGAATGTTCTCAGCTTATTGCAAAAGGTATCTGCGGCTCTGTACAGACCCCATTCGCAGGGCAGACCTCAACTATTCTCCACCATGTATGAAACACTCCATTTCAGTCTCTGATGTGTGAACACTTGAAAACACAATTGCTGGTTGTTTTCACAAGTAGTGAGTTATGCTTCAAATTAAATAAAATCAGGGGATTTTAGAGATGGAAAGGGGCCTTACAGATTCTTTAATTCACCACCTTGAATATATTCATGCCGTGCAAGTCATAAATGCAACACTGAGAAATCACAACTGTTTGTGGCGGGGTACTTCAATCTTGCAAAATAGTATTATGGATTAATCCACAGTAATCCACACTACTCCGCCCTAGAACTCAGCTCTGTAAACAAGAAGATCTAAACAACGCTGAAACCCTAAATATTTGTGTTACCACTAGCTTGCCAGACACCACTGGCACTACTAACTACAAAAAAAAAGTGTTTCAACACAAGATGTTCATATTACTGTAAAAGAATACAACTAACCTAAAGGCCAGTTACCAATATTACAGAATAATGGGAGTGCCAAAAAATATTTACTTTTCATTATTGTATGAGACAGACAATACGGGATACTGAAATTGCGTTAAACGTTAAACTCTATACACCTAGCACTCTCCACAGCTCCTGGGCCTGTTTGTAACCCCAGTATTCCTTTATTCAACTGCCAGCAACCTAACTCTTTTCAAGGTAAGTGCTCTGTGAAATTGATGCCTGGTGGACATCAGTAACTGCTGCAAGAATGAAGGTAGGTATCCGTGAATAACTGTAAAACTCCACCATCACCAAACTTGCAGCTGTAGCCCAACAAATTTAAACTCTAACTTCGGAAACCATCCATCCTCGAGTCACCCTGACAGAGAAATCATGGGCTCTTAAACCGACTGGATGTGAGACTCTAGACAAGCTAGAAGAATTTCTTCATCTGTAAAACAAGGGGGCTGGACTATTGCTAGATTCCTTTCCAGCTCGCAAATTCCGCCCCTTTGAGGGACTAGCAGGGCGGTGCAGTGAAAAGAGTCCTGGGCTGGACATCAAAAACGCCCACGTTCGCATCCCGGACCGGGGGGCCACCCGGTCTCTCCGCCTCTCCACCTCCAGGGGACCCGCTAGGGGCCTGACCTGACCTTGGACCAGAGGCGTCCGAGTAGGGACCCGGACTCCCGGCCAACAGCAGCGGCCGCCGCGGGGAAGGGACCAACGCAGGCCCGGCTGCGCTGCGCGTCCCTCCGGGCGCGGGACCCCTCCGTCCGCGGTCCCGGTTCAACGACCCTGGCTCCCCGCCCGGCCCTGGCCCCAGGCCTGCCCCTGACCTGCTCTCCGGCGCCTGGCGGTCCCTCGGCGCGGCGGACAGCGGCGATCGCCGGTCCGGGGCCCGCTGTCACCTCCGCCCCTGGAAACTGCAGGCGGGTCAATCCGGTCTGAGTCAGCCCCGCCTCCCGCCTCCCGCCCCCACTCCAGGCTTCCGCCTCGGCCCGCGCGGTCCCGGGGGCGCCACGCTCGGCTCCCGGCGAGGACCAACCCGGCGCCCGCCCCGCGCTCGCGCCCCCTGGCGGCCCGCACCCCGCCCCGCCCGCCCCGCGACGTCAGAGGGGGCGGTGGCGCGAGGCCCTCTACCCCGGGAAACTGAGGCACCGAGGGCTGAGCCGCCCGAGACCCCTTCGCATCTCCCGCGCTCCCCGCCCCACTCGTCCCGGGTGGTGTCCGCTGCGTGCGGGACGTGCCGTCCTACCTGCTGCCCTGGCGCGTCGCCCGTTTCCTTCTCTCCCTGGCTGCTCCCTCGTCCCCCAACACGACCCTTCAGACTGAAAAAAAAAACCAAAATTCCATTGAGAAGAAATTCAATTCCTGTTCGTTTATGTCGTCCTCTTTGCTCCCCGAGGCAATTCCCTTTATCATGTCACACGAAACTCGGTGGCGTTCGCGTGCGTCTCATAGTTTCCCCCGAGCAAAATCTGTCAGGACGCGGTTTAAGAATGTAAAAGCAAGGAATGGCAGAATACAAGAACTGAGCAGGGCTGAGAGTACACTTCTAACTCGTTCGTGGGTCCCCACAGGATTCCCTTTGTGTATTAAAGGTCAGAAAGTCACACGGCATGACTTACCGTGCCTTCAGTTTGCGCGATCTATCTAGGAGATTCGGAAGAATTTTTCAGAGACTTACCTCAAAAATCCCATTGAGATGTATCGTTTCTCCTTTCCTTTGGACAACGAGGGCACTGCCCTCCTGGAATTCACATTCTAGAGTGGGGAGACAGACCAGAAACAAATGACCTACCAGATAATTACAGGGTATGGTGAGGGCTATAATGGAAATAAATCAGATGGCATGAAAGATTAGATCCCAAGAGAATTGAACCCTAATGCCCTAGACATCCATTGCGTACAATTAATTAACTTCTCTTATGCACCCAGAATAGTGCAGGTTGCATACAGTCCTTGGGAGAATAGAGATTACAGTTGCTCAAAACGTTTTCTGTGTTCTGTGGTTTAAATCAGGAATGTGGGTTGGTAAGACCAGAGTAAGAAATGGTGACCTTCTTTGATTATAGTGGTGGTCAGAAAAAAAGCCAGCTATGTAAAGAGTTGAGGAAGTGCCTTCCAGGTAGGAGATACTGCACAAAGCCCTTATGTGGGAAGAAACTTGGTAAGTTTCAGAAACAGAGAAGAAACCAATATGAACAAGAGAGCAAGTGTGATGAGATGAGATTGGAGAATAAACAGAGGTCAACATCATTCCTGGGCCATGGTGAGGAGTTTGGATTTCACTGATAAATCAACATATTGATACATTATAAAATCTTCTTAATTGAAAGGATTGAAGGGTCAAAGAGTTAAATGTGTGTGGAATTGCTTAACTAGTAATAAGAATAATATCCACTCCACAAGTATAATAGTAAAGTTTAAAAATCTGTCCCCCCCCATCCCGATGATCCTCAATAAACCAAAACATAAAAATGTCTCCATCGCGTGCATCATGATTAATCTCATTGATTAAAACCTTTAGGGTGTGTCATCCTTGTTCTCGTGTCTGACCCTAAATCCAAACCATCAGGATATCCTGCATCTAAGGCTCCCATTGTTGTCATGATGGACTGCTCACTAACAGTTCAGCATGGCTTGGCCCCAAATCAAAACCAGCTCCCTCTGGCTTCCCCCTGGAATGTACCACGTCACAGCAACAAGCTGTTGTTAGCAATGGCAAGCTGCTGAGCAGCAAGCTGCTGAGACTAATCAAAGCTGGGCTTGCTCATGGTGCACGTCTGGTGGGTGTTAAATCCTGGAATAGGCTGGCTCTAGAAGCGGAGGAGTGCAGATAAAATAATATGTTCATATTTCTTTTATTAAAGATGTGGTCCAACAACTCAGTGGTTGACTGTAGAAGGTATGGGTTTGCATCTAAGATGTCAAGACAAGGCCGACTCCTAGAAGACAAGAGACACCATTTCGTTCCAGGTAGGAATCAACTGCTGGCAAGAGTAAAGCCAATTTCTGTTTTGTTCTTACAAAAGGAGGGACCCTCTGAGGAAGCTTCGGAGTTCTAAAACAAGACTGTATCCTGTTCATTTGCAGGGCTGTTCTACTGTATTGATTTAGTGTTTCGTAGGGGCTCCTTCTCTGCTTGCAAAGATTTGAATTGCTTCAGTGGGGAACAGGGAATTATTTCATAATTAAAAGTAAAAACCAAACAAGCAAACAAACAAATTGACCTTAAAACACAAATGCCTAGTTGAGGTAATACTTACGAAAAAACTCAGTTGTCTTGTGTATACATTAGGATATCTTATATCTGAGTGATACAATCAGATCTCTTCTTATTTCAATGGGGAGACAAGAAAGTAAGAAGGCGTCTGGGAATCCAGAAGGAGATGGAGGAAAGACGCAAAAGGGGAAGCTGAACTACTGAAGACAATTTTATAGTAAATATTTATTGGTAGTCTGACTTTTTTGTTAAGAACTTAGCCTATATTATGGTTTTTTTCCCCTTTTTTAAAAAGGAGAAATATTTATTACCCCAAGAAACATAATCATGGGCCTCCATTTGAATAGAGTCAGTAATTTTAATTTTTTTAAATTACCTTTATGTACTTTTCCTGGTTGCCTACATTAATGAAGCAAGAAAATCAGCTCAATTTTTCTTTCTCCACATTATATAGGCTGTTTTTTCTTAGCATATATCATGACAAGAACCCAGCAAGGTAGTTATTGTTATTCTTATGTTGTATGTGGAGGAAGCTGTGGTTCAGTAGGTGAAGTCACTTGCCTAATGTTTCCCATGCTTTAGTCATTCCTGTACCACTGTCACAAGTTTTGCCAGAATCTTGTACTTTCAGAAAACCATCATAATGATTCTTGACTGAACAGTATAATACTTATCTAGTTTTTTGTTTGAGATTTTAAAAATTTACTCATTTTGTTTAAGGAAAATTTTGCGCCACATGCAAAATTATTTAAAATAAACACAATGGAAACAAAACTGTGTTATTAAATTTGAGTTCTGGAACTAAGGCCAACTCTCTATTTGTTAAAAAATGAAATTGGCCAATGTTTGAAAGTTGAGACCAAATAGAAAGTTTCTCCCTAATGTATTCAGAAGGATCTAAAGAAACAAGTAAGACAAATACTTTCACTGAGTGATCTGTTGCGTGGTCATTTCACCACCCAGAGTGGGTTCTTGCACCACCTGAACTGTCTGAAGGAACATCTCGACGACTGCTTGGGATGCCGTATCCATATTTTGAGAAATACTTGATTTGCCCAAGATAACAGACACCACAGAGAGCAAAGCCCGGATTCAGACCCCATCTATCAGGTTTCAAAGTCTGCGCTCTTTCCATTGTGCAGTGCAGGCTCCCCACTCAGCTAATTTCACAATTTTCTTCAGAATTGCCCATGCTTGCCTTCCCCTGGCAATATTTTCTCTTGGTCCATCCAAGAAACTAAGTGACTTTGTGGCCTTCAATGTCCTTCCTGAAAATGCGCCAAGAACTACAAACCAGACTCCAGAGGGAGCCTGACTCCTGTGGGGCCTGGTGGGACTGTGCTGCTTTTGATGTGATGCTGTGATTCTCTAACACAACCTCGGAATCCATCCCTTGCTTAAACAGCTGGACCACATTACTGTCTCTCGTTGAAACTGTGACCAAGTTCATGTCCCCCCACCCCCACTATAATTATCTGTTTGAAATTAGTGTACAGTGCTTCATAAAAATGAGTCATCCAACTTCATACTGTACCGAGTGAGGTCTACATTAGCTAAACAAAGTTGAGAACTGAACGATAAGACTCATTATGACTCCGTGGCCTCTGACGGGGCTGATTTCAATGGCTTCACACAGTATTGTAAAGTTGTTCACCTCTCACTCTCTTCTCCCATGGCGAGCTCCTAAAAGGCAGGGACTACTAAATTAATCTTTGTATGCCTATTGCTTAGGAAAGCACCTGGTGCACAGTTATGCCTAATAAATATTCATTAAGAGTCACAGAAAAATTAAAATGGTGCTTGAATTAAGTGAAATGTTAATACCTTTTTGTTGGGTTTGTCTGCCACCATCCATTCCCCTTTATTTGGTAACACTGTTTGATGTTTTCTCTTTTAAATGGGAACCAACTCTGATATAATATCAGTCCCCCATTCATATGACCCCAAACTGACAATCAGAGTCACTGAGATTGTTTTTTGGCCAAGCACATAACCCAGTTTGTGCTGTTAACAGTCAGGCCCAAGAATCAATGGTGTGTTGCTAAATTGGTAAAATACAAACTCGAAGCAGCTATTAGTCATCTAGCTGCTCCCTCTGGGGAGAGCCTGCCCAAGAAAGAAATCAACACCAAAGCCAATGAAATAAAAAAAAAAAGAAAGAGATTCCAGACCACATAACCAGAAACTTGGATCTAGCTGTGTCTGAAATCCCCTCCTATAAATTTTTAGTTATGTGAACCACCAAAGGTTCCATCCTCAAATTACTGTTTCACAAATGCCAGTCTGAATAGCTACTGTTCCCTAGAAAAATGAGAAAATAATTTAATTTATGATACTGTTTTGTACTTTGAGATGAAGTCTTCCCTAATTTTGGACATTAGAGTGTTTATGAATTGATGTGATAGTAGATAGCAATTGTCGCTTTAAAAATTGTCCTTTTAATTGTCAAAGTAGACAGTTAGTGGACACTTCATCCCTCAATTAAATTTTCCTAATCAGCCTGTGAAATTAAAGTCTGCTAAAAATGACAGTGTGTGTAAACTACCATATTTGGATATACAAATATAAAATTATGGTCATTCTATCTATTAGTTTATTTATACTTCATCTAGTTCCTGAAAGGATTTAAAGAGACTCACTCAAAAACTTGATCTAATGCCCAGGATAGACTCTTCATTCCAAAGACCTCACCTAGGACGATCTAAAAGAAAGTCCTTCTCCTCCCAATTCCTGTGGGGTGGACCTGGAGCCAACTGATGATTTCATTTGCCACCTGCCTGGGACTGCGCCTGAGGAGGCAGTGTGTCAGCAGAAACAAGCAATACCCAGAAAACTCTTCCTTGGCTACTGGGCACCTGTCCAATGAGGCCCCCAGGGTCTCTGCTTCTCGTGTGATGCTCCACACCAGTCCACTTACTGCAGGGCCTTTTTGGGATGAGAGTGAAGGGTTGGAGAGAGCATGTGACAACTCAAGCAAATGAAGGTAGAAGAAAGAAGAATCTAAGAAAGAAAGATAGAAAAAGAGAGCAAGAGAGTGTTCTAGTTTGCTAGCTGCCAGAATGCAATATACCAGGAACGGAATGGCTTTTTAAAAGGGAAATTTAATAAATTGCAAGTTTTACAGTTCCAAGGCCGAGAAAATGTCCCAGTTAAAACAAGTCTATAGACTTGTCCAATCTTAGGCATCCAGGGAAAGATTCTTTGGTTCAAGAAGGCCGATGAAGTTCAGGGTTTCTCTCTCAAGTAGAAGGCACATGGCGAACACAGTCAGAGTTTCTTTCTCATCTGGAAAGGCACATAGTGAACACGGTCAGGGTTCCTCTCTCATCTGGAAGGGCACATGGCGAACATGGCATCATCAGCTAGCTTATTCTCCTGGCTTCCTGTTTCATGACACTCCCCAGGAGACATTTTCCTTTTTCATCTCCAAAGGTCGCTGGCTGGTGGACTCTGCTTATCGTGGCTATGTCATTCTGCTCTGCTCTCTCTCAATCTCCTTTATTCTCCAAAATGTTTTCTCTTTTATAGGACTCCAGAAACTGATCAAGACCCACCCATTGGGTAGAGACATGTCGTCACCTAATCCAGTTTAACAACCACTCTTGATTAAATCACATCTCCAGGGAGATGATCTGATTACAATTTCAAACATACAAGATTGAAAAGGGATTATTCTGCCTTTACAAAATGGGATTTTGATTAAAACATGGCTTTTCTAGGGTCCATAGATAGAGAGAGAGAGAGAGAAAGAGAGAGAGAGAGAGAGAGAGAGAGAGAGAGAGGATGAAAAAAAGAAAGAAAAAGAAAAGGAGCAGAAAGTCATGATGGGAAGAATCAGAAAAAGTGAAAAAAATAATTAAAAAAACTCTTTAGAAATAGTGGAACTTAACTTTTGGGAGGAGGGAGAGGATAAATGTTGGTTTAGGCATTTGCCCAGGGGGAATGTTTACTCATGGTTTAATAGCCAGAATGAAGTTAGTGTTAAAGCAGAAGTGAAGTAATATTCCAGGCAGGAGTTGGGCATGATGGCTCATCGATGCAGGGTGTGTGTATGTGTTGGCACAGTATTTATCAGATAAATCATAATACCACATATGTGACGATGATATTCAAGACTCATGAACTTTGACTCCTCCATCTCTGGTGGTAGATTTGCCCCAAGCCATGCTGTCCCACTCTCTGGATCCTTGTTTTTGAGATGGTTAGTCAACATAGGGGTGTTCTCTGTGGCCATGGAAAAAGTGAATCTTATTGGCTTGCTTATGACTAAACTCAGTGTGGTTTGGATGTAATGCTTTCTTGGACCTAGCCTGGTTTAGGCTTCGAGTGTCGAAATCATAGATTGGAAAGTTAAACACACACACACCACCTTTAGAACCAAGAGATACAGCTGCTAGAACCAGCCAGGCTCTTTCCTGCCACAGGGGCCTTTGAACTTGCTGTTTCCCTTGCCTGGAACTTTGATTCCTGTTCTTTGAAGCTTTCCTTTGTCTTATCCTTTAGGTCTCAGCCCATCATCACCTCCCCAGAGAAGGCTTCCCTGACCAGGATAATCTCCTTTCTAATTAACTGAAAATCAACTGATCCAGGGTCCTGATCACATCTGCCAAAGCTCTTTTGCAAATGACCTATCATAATTATGAGAATGATATCGTATCGCATTCACAGGCTCTGTTCATATGCAAGGAGAGGGGATCACACTGGAGTAAAGAGCACTGAAAGTCATCTTAGAATTTCACCTCCCATGATTGACAATTTTTTTAAATGCTCAAAAACTATTGATCCTAGGCAAGGGAAGAAAAAATAGTAAAAGGAGAGAAGGAGAAAAGTAATGTGAAAATAATCCATTTAGCAAACAGGCTTTATATGTGCTAGGCAGTGGACTAAGTGCTGTGCACACGAAGTTAAGAAGACAGTGTCATTTGATTCAGCCTCTACTTCCAAACCCCCACCGTTCCCTTGAGTCCTCGACATCCCTGACAGATTCATTGACTTATGGTTGGCCAGGCTGCCGGGCTACAATCCTCTGAGGAGGGGCTGAGGCAGGAGCTGCCTTTCCCTTCTTGCTGATTTATGAGCAAACTCCAAGTAAGGGAGTTTATCTTCATTTTTTCTAGATGACTAACTATGACTCAGAGAAGGTAAGTTACTTGCTTAAGTCACGTACCAAATAAGGAGCAGAGCTAAGGTTAAAACCCAGGTCTGAAAAGGGTCTATGTGGTGCAAAATTTATATTTTGGGTAGCACATTACCTAATTTAACTTGTATGGTGAGTTTAGTTGAACACCATTAAGTACATGGAATCTTGAATAGAGCATGAGATTTGTGGGTTTGTCCAGGTTAGTGTAATGCCCCAATATATCCCAGAGCCATTTGGACAATGAATAAAGAAGTATTTTCAAAGTTCCCTCGGGTACTGGGGAGAAAGGAGGAAATATTCAACTTCCCCATTTGAAGAATTCCTGATATTCTCACAAGCAGTGGGGAAAACCAATCAACAGGCTGAGCCCTCAATCTTGGGGTTCCCCCTAAGAAATTTATTCCTGCAAAGGATAAGCTAGGCCTACTTACAATTATAGCTAAGAGTCACTCCCAGAGAACCTCTTTTGTTGCTCAGATGTGGTCTTTCTCTCTAAGCTGACGTGGCAGGTGAACTCACTGCCCTTCCTCCTGTGTGGGACATGACTCCCGGAGGTATAAATCTCCTGGCAACATGAGTCAGAAATCCTAGGATGAGCTGGGACCTGGCATCAAGGGATTGAGAAAGCCTTCTTGACCAAAAGGGGGAAGAGAGAAATGAGACAAAATTTTCAGTGGCTGAGAGATTTCAAACAGAGTTGAGAGGTTATCCTGGAGGTTACTCTTATGCATTATATAGATATCCCTTTTTAGTTTATGATGTATTGGAGGGAAGTACCTTTAACTGTTGAGCTGTGTTCCAGTAGCCTAGATTCTTAAAGACAATTGTATAATGACACAGCTTTTACAATGTGACTGTATGATTGTGAAAACCTTGTGTCTGATGCTCCTTTTATCCAGGGTATGGACAGATAAGTAAAAAAAAAAAAATATGGATAGAAAATAAATAAGCAGTAGCGGGATTAGGGGTAAAATAAATTGAGTAGATTGAAATACTAGTGGCCAATGAGAGGGAGGGGTAAGGGGTATGGGATTATGAGCTTTTTCTTTTTTCTTATTTATTTTCTGGAGTGATGCAAATGTTCTAAGAGCAATCATGGTGATGAATACACAACTATGTGATGATATTGTGAGCCATTGATTGTATACTATGTATGGACTGTATGTGTGTGAAAATTTGTCAGTAAAAATATTTTTAAAAAACACCAGGTCTGTCAGAAACCAAAACATGTGTCCTTAACTACAATACTCTGCCCTCTTAGGAAATACCACCTACCCAGGTGTTTCAGTTTGCTAAAACTGCTGGAATGCAATATATCTGAAATGCATTGGCTTTTACAAAGGGATTTATTAAGCTACAGGTTACAGTTCTCAGTCCACGGAAATGTCCAAATTAAAACATCACAAGAGGATACCTTTACTGAAGAAAGTTTCCTCGGTCACATGGTATTCTCATTTGCTAGCTGCTGGAAGGCAATATACCAGAAATGGAATGGCTTTTAAAAAGGGGGCTTTATTAAGCTGCAAGTTTACAGTTCTAAGCCCACGAAAAATGTCCCAATTAAAGCAAGGATATAGAAATGCCGAAATTAAGGCACCAATAAGAGGTCACCTTCACTCAAGAAAGGCTGATGAAATTCACCATGGTGAACACGGTGACATCTGCTGGCTTTCTCTCCAGGCTTTTTGTTTCATGAAGCTCCCCACGGGCATATTCCTTCTTGATCTCCAAAGGTCTCTGGCTGCATGGGCTCTTGTGGGTCTCGTGGCTGTGTTGCTCTTTCCAAAAAATGTTTCCTCTTTTAAAGGATTCCAGTAAACTAATCAAGACCTGGGATGGTTGGAGTCACATCTCCCTGGAGATTATCTAATCAAGTTTCCATCCTACAGTGCGGAATAGGGATTAAAAGAAACAGCTGCCTCTTTGTGATGGGTCAGGATTAAAACATGGCTTTTCTAGGGTACATAATCCTTTCAAGCTAGCACATATGGGAAGGCACATAGTGTTGTCTGCTGGCCCTTCTCTCCTGAGTTGGTTTCAAAATGGCTCACTTTTTTTTTTTTAATGAAAAATAATTTCTTTTAATTGGATGGTAAAAGGCTTTTCTCTGTCAAAAAACAAACAACTTCATGTGAAATAAACAACAAAAATAGCATTCTACACTTGATCTTAGCCAAAAGGCCAGGAAGTGCTAAAAATAATAGCATTCTAATAAAATAAAAGGAAATCAGACAAAGGAAATGAAGACATTTGCATGATGATAAAGAAGTGACTTGTAAATACCAGCGACTCTTCCCACCAAGTACGGCCTCCACCGTGGGTCCCTCGGCGTACGGCGTGAGGCCGCATCTCTGCTCCCCGTGTGGCTTGCTGGGGCCCGTGGGCTGTAGACCGGGCTCCCCAAGATCCCGGGCTGTGTCCTGATCGCTGGTCTTTGCTTTAGACAGCCGCCGCAGCCCCTGGTCGCCCTGCACTACTGCATCCAAGGTCAAGCCCCTTGGGCGGAAGTGGCAGAGGGCGCTCAAGGAGGCGACACCTCTCCCCACCCCCCCACCCCCACCCCCGTTTTCTCTTTCTATTTGCTGCTTGGGAACAAAAACAGTTTGGAAAAGTAACTAATTAAAGACTGCAGCCGTCAACACAATGACAACAAATAACTGGCGACCCAAGAGGAGTGGGAGAATTAGATTTCCAGAGTTATAACATTATACTCAAAATGTAAAATGGCTCACTTTTGAGCTATTGTGGGCCCTTCTGACTTCTGCTGGGGCATTTTCTTTCTTAGTTTCTGTATTGGCTCTGAGCTCTCGCTGTTAATTGTCTTTTATTCTCCTCAAACAGACTTCAGTAAAAGGATTAAGACCCACCTTGAAATGGGGGGGCCACATCTCAATGGAAACAATTTAATCAAAAGACCCCACCCAGGAATAGGTCTGTCCCCACAAGATTGAATTAGAAGAACATGGCTTTTCTGGGATACAAAACAGTTCAAACCAGCGCACCAGGTTGGCAATCTTTAAAAAAATTCTGGATCAAAAATATACGGAAAATAGTAAGGGTACCAGCTGGGAAAATGCTGGACCCAAAGTGAGAAGATCGTCTTTCCTAACCTTTTGTGCTGGTTTGAAAGGAAGTATGCCCCCTAAGAAAAGCCATGTTTTGATATAAATCCCATTTCTTAAAGGTAGAATACTCCCTATTCAATACTGTATATTTGAAACTGTAAGGAGATCATCTCCCTAGATGATGTGATTTAGTCAAGAATGGTTGTTTAACTGGATTAGGGGATGACATGTCTCCACCCATTTGAGTGGGTCTTGATTGGTTTATTGGAGTCCTATAAAAGAGGAAACATTTTGGAGATTCAGAGAGATTCAGAGAGAGCAACACTACGAAGCAGAGAGTCCACCAGCCAGCGACCTTTGGAGATGAAGAAGGAAGATGCCTCCCGGGGAGCTTCATGAAACAGGAAGCCAGGAGACAAAGCCAGCAGATGACGCCTTGCTTGCCATGTGCCCTTCCAGCTGAGAGAGAAACTGTGACTGTGTTCGCCATGTGCCTTTCCAGATGAGAGAGAAAGCCTGAACTTCATTGGCCTTATTGAACCAAGGTATCTTTACCTAGATGCCTTTGATTGGACATTTCTATAGTGGTTTAATTGGGACATATTCTCAACCTTAGAACTGTGAACTAGCAACTTATTAAATTCCCCTTGCTAAAAGCCATTCCGTTTCTGGTATATTGCATTCCGGCAGCTAGCAAACTAGAACACCTTTCAACCCTGCTCACCCCTCTCTCTGTTAGTTCTGATAACACCTCTTTCCTTGGTGTGTGCAGGGAGGAATCTTCATGTGGTCATGGCCAGACACTGCATTTTCCATATAATATTCTAATATTCTATCTGTATAATCACCTATGGCTTGAGTGAATTTTACTAAGTTAGGGTTTGTTTGAAAACTTGCATCCCCTTGAGAAGATTGGAAGGCTTGAAGAGGGCAGTAAGCCTTAGGGAGGTGACAGAAGCACTCTGGATAACAAGGGGTGGGCTTGAAAACTGATGAGTTGCCTGGTATTTCTCCGTCCCTATTCCATTGTCTGGGTTTGGGCCACCATCTCACCTGGGTTCAACAGCATCCTCACTGGCTTCAGCCAGTTCCCGGATCTGGCCAGCTCTTCAAGCCACAGCCAGAGTGATCATTCTGTTAATCCCCTCAGTAGAACCTTTCAACCACTCCTTGTTTATCTCAAGATAAAGTCCGAACTCTTTAATATGGTTCTAGGGTCCTTCATGATTTGGTTCCTTGCACTCATCTCACCTCATCTTTCAGCACTCCGCCAAACTCCTTCAACTGCAACCACAGTGAATTGCTTGCAGTTTCCTGAACAAACCCTGCTCTCCCAAGCTTCCAGAACTTTGACTTACAATCCACTCAGACTAACTGTTATTCCCCACTTCTTTACTAGCTCCCGGGTGCCTTTCCTTCTTCCCAAGACTGAATTAGGGCCCTCCCCACTGGCTCCTCTACCCACCCACCCACCCCAGCCCCCACCCCAGTGTGTGCTGTATCCTAGCAATTATCACAGTGCATTGTAATGACCTGTTTGTCTTCTCAGCTAAACAGTGGCTGCCCTGAAATCACAGACTGTATCTTATCCTTCTTTGTAGTCTGCATTTATTGAGAGCAAGGACTTAATAAATGTCCCCAGCATGGATGAATGAATGAACGAAAGTCTGTGGCTATGCCAGCGAAAAAGCTGTGATTGTATTTTGCAAATGCCAGCCCTGTTAATAAAGTAAGGGATATTCAGACAATCTGGAAAAGTCTAGTGTATATGGTAACCTCAGGCATAAATTTTCACTGATTGAAAAGAGCTCTCTCTCAAGTAGTTTCTTCTTAACAAGAAAGGAACAAAGGAATAGGAAATTAAAAGTGGGACAAAAGAAAAAATAAAAAGAATTATTTGTCTAAGGAGAGGTGTTTCCTGTCTAAGTGGGGAAAATTACATTTATTCTTTTTCCTTTTATTCACAGACTGAGAGATTGCTTAGGTTGTAGTAAAATAAATTACATGTTAATCCTAGTCCCAAGGAGAGTAGATTGCTTAAGGGCAAGCACCTTTTGTTTTCTTTTTTTTTTACATGGGCAAGCACCAGGAATCGAACCCAGGTCCTCTGGCATGGCAGGAAGCATTCTTGCCTGCTGAGCCACCATGGCCCACCCACCTTTTGTTTTCTGAGAGGTGTGGGAGCACTTGGTCAGAAAATCTTAACTGTTCTGTAATAAGAAAGGGCTAGGTTAATTGGGAGGTGGGGAGGAGAGACACTGGGCCCCCCCAACAGGCTGAGCCCTGAAAGGGGGTATGTAGTAAAGAACCCCCACCAACCCACGGGTACAGGGATACAGGAACCCCAACATGCCCAATGGGGCTTTAGGAATTTGCATCTCTGAGTTGTGGGATGAAAGAATACTTGACCCTTCAAAATCTTTAGTTAACATCTTTTTTGCGCAACAATGCTTTTAGTACAGATGGGTTCTTTCTGAGGAACTCAGTGAGGTGGAGAATGCTGTATACTGCTGGGCACAGGGCTGGAAGGTCATTCCACAGGAGCTTCTGGATTATACAGACATTGCTAGAAAATGCTTTGGAAGATGCATATAGTTTAAAGTGCCCCTTGACAAAGATGTGTAGTGGTGGTGCTAGATACTTGTTTCTGTCAAATACTTTTCTTATGAAGAAACTACTGGCTATTGTTGAAATGCTCCTCTGGGGTTTTATAAGAACTGATCACCTGGTCTTGTATGAGTACATTAGTGATGAATCACTTCGGCACTTTAGTCACTCATTCAGAAATCTTCATTGAGCACCTACTGTGCTGAAGGCTCTGTGTTGGACTCCGGACACAGAGTGATCACCCAGCCAGAACCAGACTCTGGATGCAGTGTGGACTGGCATGGAGCCTTCTGGACCTAAATCAGACCCCTAGAATCTGAACCACTTCTCGAACACCACTGGTTGCATTTACCACTGCACTGGCTTTCAATAGGTTGTGACGGCCTGGAGAGGAGTCACCAGGAGCAGAGAGAAACCATTCTGGATTGCTCTGAATATGTTTATATTTAAATATGTCCCAGACAATAAAATAGAAAGTATGCTTCATCTCATTTGAGAGCAGGAACTAAAGCCTTTCTGAAGTGATGCCCTGGGCACTGCGGATTTCAGGCAGAGGCCCTCTAGGGCTGCTTCCTCTCAGTATCTTTGTTTCTAGCTGCTCGGGGCTGTACTTTCTTTGATAAGGCTTTGCCTCCAAGCCTCTTGTTGGGAACTTTCCTTATGGGGATTGCTTGAGGGGTGCTTCTCTTGAGATGGAAGTTAACCTGGAAGAGAAAAAGGAAAAAGCTAGGAAAGCAGACCAGTCCTTCTCCTACTTCCTGGGTCACTGAAATTGAGGGGAGCTAGGATTGGACCCTCTTTTGCCACAGTTCTGGATTCTGACAGCAGGAGACTAGAAGAATTATAGCATCAAATCAGTGCAGCACTGGTATGTCTTATAAGCTTGACTAACATTCCCAAGAAGTGATACAGAAGGCCCATCCTGATCAAGATGGCAGAATGAGATGCTTCAGGGTTCTGTCTTACCATAGAAGCTCTGAACAACCAAAAAGAATTGGCAGAAACATCTTTCTCAAAGCTCTAGAAAACAGTTAAAGAATTGCAGTAATAGGGCAAGAGCAGAATCCAGAAAAAAAGCCATTTAAAAGTGGTAGGATCTCGTGGTACCCCAGTGACCCCTCACCCACCCCCTACAGCTCAGCTCAGAGCCAGTCTGTGCTTCTGGTGTGTCAGTCCCTGGTCTCAGTTCTGGAGGGAGCAGAGTGACCCTCATGCACACACGGGGAGCTTGTATGTCTGACCTAATCTGTCAGGTGGTGGCCTGAAAGACTTGCCATCCCAGAACATGCCCTGCATGTAGGGGGCAGCTCACAGAGCTCTCCCACAGAACAGTGAGGAGAGCAGTCAAGCCGTGCATTCTGGACATCCAGGGCAGTGCCTGGGATTGTGAGCAAACTGTTTCTTAGGGAAGAGGGGACATTCATATCTGTGTAAAAAAGGGAATTCCTAGGGCCACACACTTCCTGAAAGGACTAGGGAGGTCCCAATGCTTTTATCTGGAGATGGCCTCCAAACTCTTAGTATAAATAAGCCCTGAAGGAGAGCATTCACACAGGGCAATCTGTAAATATTGGGAAAGATATTTAATTTTTTCTTTCTTTTTAAAAATTTATTTATTGTAAGCTCAGGCATTTTCAAACACTAGCTGGATACAAGCTTAAGTAACAGATGCCTCAGAGTCTATATTTCTGTGATAATACATTAAAGTATCTAAATGTACAGGTTTCAAAAAAATTACAAATCATACAAAAGACACAGGAAGTGGTGGCCCAGGTCATCAGTGAGGAGGACCAGACTTGTACATATCAGACAAAGACTTTTACAAAATGGTGTTAATTATGCTCAGTGAGATAAAGGAAAACATGGACAAAGAAATAAAGGAAATCAGGAAAATGATAGATGAACACAAAGAGAATATCAGTAGAAAGACGGAAGTTATGAAAAGGAAACAAACAGAGCTGAAGACCACACTAACAGATATTTAAAAATTCCCTAGGGTGGGCCGCGGTGGCTCGGCGGGCAAGGTGCTTGCCTGCTATGCCGGAGGACCTCGGTTCGATTCCCGGCCCCAGCCCATGTAACAAAAAACGGAAAAACAAAATACAATAAAACAAGAAAATGTTTAAAAGATGTTTCCCTTTCTTCCTTCCTTCCTTCCTTCTATCCTTCCTTCCTTCTCTCTGTCTTTCCTTTAAAAAAAAAAAAAAAAAAAAAAAAAAAAAAAAAAATTCCCTAGAGGGGCTCAACAACAAATTGGAGATGGCAGAAGAAAGAATTAGTGAACCTGAAGATAAGATCATGGAAATCATCCAGGTGAAGAACAGAAGGAAGAAAAGTGAATAGAGCCTGAGGAACCTGTAGGAAACCATCAAACATACCAATATATGCATTGTGGGAGTCCTAGAAGGAAAAAAAAGAAACTTCCAAAGTTTAATGAAAGACCTGAATATATACACCCAAGACACTTCACTCCAAACAGCATAGACACAAATGGACCCATGCTGCGGCACATTATTTTCAAACTGTTGAATGCCAAAAATAAAGAGAGAATCCTGAAAGCCACAAGAGAGAAGCAACATGTCATGTACCAAGAAGCCTCAACGAGATTAAGTTTTGATTTCTCAGTGGAAACCATGGTGGCAAAAAGGCAGTGGGAGGACATATAGAAAGTGCTGAGAGCAAAAAATTGCTAACCAAGAATTCTATACCCAGAAAAATTGTCTTTCAAAAATGAGGGAGATAGTATGTATTGTTAACAAAATTAAATGTTTAGTAATGGATAAAGGATGGTAGCTCATTATTGGGATTATAAGGAATAGCAATGTATTGTGGGTAAATTTGACTGAAAGTAATGGTTTAAAGTCATGTATGGAAATAAATTCTTGCATGAACTGCTACAAACGTAAAAAAAAACAGTAATAGAGGGATATATGGAAAAAACATAGCTATTGTGATCTATGGACATAGTTAACAGTGATATTTTAATATTCTTTCATCAACAGTAACAAATGTACTACACCAATACTACAGCATTGTATTGAGGGTGGATGAGAACTATGGGAGGATTTCAGTTATTTTTTACTATTATTCCTGTTCTGAAGTAATGAAAATGTTCTAAAATTGATCATGGAAATGAATGCACAGCTATGTAATGACACTGTGAGCCAGGGATGTATACTTTGTCTGGTTTGTATAGTATATTGGCTGGTTTGAAAGGATGTATGTCCCCTAGAAAAGCCATGTTTTAATCTAAACCCCATTTCATAAAGGCAGAATAATCCCTATTCATACTGTATGTTTGAAACTGTAATCAGATCATCTCCCTGGAGATGTGATTTACTTAAGTGTGGTTGTTAAACTGGATTAGGTGACATGTCTCCACCCATTTGTGTGGGTCTTGATAAGTTTCTGAAGTCCTATAGAAGAGCAAACATTTTGGAGAATGAGGAGATTCAGAGAACAGAGAATGCTGCAGCACCACAAAGCAGAGAGTCCACGAGCCAGCGACCTTTAGAGATGAAAAATGAAAACACCTCCCCGGGAGCTTCATGAAACTGGAAGCCAGGAGAGAAAGCTAGCAGATGACGCCGTGTTCACCATATGCCCTTCCAGCTGAGAGAGAAGCCCTGACAGTGTTCGCCATGTGCCTTCTCACTTGAGAGAGAGAGAACCTGAACTTCATCAGCCTTCTTGAACCAAGGTATCTTTCCCCGGATGGATGCCTTTGATTGGACATTTCTGTAGACTTGTTTTAATTGGGACATTTTCTCGGCCTTAGAACTGTAAATTAGCAACTTATTGAATTCCCCCTTTAAAAAGCCATTCTGTTTCTGGTATATTGCATTTCGGCAGCTAGCAAACTAGAACATAAATATTCAGATATTTATCTGAATATATCTCAATAGAATTGGAAATAAATAAAATGAAGGGGAGATGAAGACATTCCCAGATGTCTTCAAAAGCTGAGGGAGTTTATCACTGACAATAACTGATAAAGAGAGTTCTGCAGGTCAAAAGGAAAGGGTAATAGAAAATAGATCAAAGCCACATAAAAAAATAAAGATCTACAGTAAGGGGAATGACTAGGGTAAATATAAATGCCAGTACTATTGTATTTTGGTTTGTAACTCAACTTTTTTTTTTCCTACAGGATCTAAAGGCAGGTGCATACAATGTGATCAACAATCCCTATGAGGAAAATTCCCAACAAGAGGCCCTGGAGGCAGCCCTATCAAATACATAAAATAAATTTACTTTATATATAATAGCAAACAATTATGCCTGGCCCATCCAACCACGATTTCATTAATACTGTTGTTAGAACAGAGCTATGATTATGGGGCCATAATGATCTCTCGCTGCTGACTGTGCGAATTGCTGGTGTCAGGCTCAGGCATGCCAGTGAATGCCTCAGACCTTCAGAACTAAACTTGCTGACATGACTGTTGGGAAAGACTGATAGTAGAGATGATGCAAATGGCTATACAGATTCTGAAATTCTAAATTTCCATGTGCATTAATGCATCTTTTCAAGTGACACCTTGAAACTTCCCTCCAGTCCTGGCATGCAGATGTGAAGAAGCTTTTGATCTAAGTGTGGCATGTTCTGGGCATGGAGAAATTGTGTAATCATCGCACAAGTGAATGGAAAGGGAGTGGCCCAGTGTCATGACCACATACCCCGGAGGCAACCATGGCGTTCCAGCCCTTGGAATAGGTTGAACTTCTGACGCCTGATGGCAGTTGAGAAACATGGACAGAGAAACCTCTCTGTAGGGATTATTTCCTGCCCCTTCCACAAAAATCCACAACTAAGTTTTATGCTAGTTCCTCAAAGGGGGAAAATCAGAGCCAATTATACTGTATTGTTTGCTATTTCCTTAGAATACAGGGATCTTGGAGAGAAAAGAAAAGAAAAGAGAGACAACAAAATGAAGAAAGGACAAAGAAAAATGATTGGAGCAGAGACATCTGGAAGGCTGCGGGGAAAAGCCAAGAAAACACTGGACACTGAGAGATATCTTTAAGAGTCTTAATTGCAACACAAAAACCCTCTTGTAAACCTTTTTGTTTTCTCCCAGCCAGACAGATATCTAATTTAGAATGGGAAGGGAGATACACTTTACAGTGATCAATCAGCTGATTCTTAAATGTTAATGTCTGGGAATTATATCCAAACGATAGATTTTTTTTTTCCTTTGAGTTATGTTTGACATGATGGATTATGCTAATTTACTAAGAGGAAATGTAACAAAAGAGTTGAAATCCTATAGAGTAGCTGTGTTACTATAGATAATTTGTAGTTGTTTGATTTGACACTGAATACATTTAGTTGCAATGCAAGGTTTATACATGAAGCTGCCTGTTGGTCATTTGATTTTGGGGTGGATGAGGAACAGGAATATAATAGAAAAAAGGGCAAGAGAATGGGTCATTCAGGGAACTGGGATCAGGCAACAGGCTGCAATGGAAGAGTTACTCTTTGCTTCCTTCATCTGCAAGTTGATGTAATTTATAATATACAGGAAATAGGAGGGGAGAAAATGGAAGAAAAACAGAAACTATCTAAACACTTCTGAGAAATTTTAAAAGAACTTATAGAATAACTCATTTGGCTGACTCTGTGTTAAAACAAGAGCGTATGAACGCAAACTGTGAGCTAAGCTTAAGGATCTGTAGCATGTGAACCACAGAGGTAGACCTGAGAGCCCAACATAGATTGGAATTGTGACTTCCACCACATATAAATTTCTTACCTTCTCCAAGTTTCTGTTTTCTCAGCCACAGATGGGGATAGTTTAGCAGTCTTACAGGGTGGTTGAAGATTAAATGAGATGATTTTGTAAAGCTCTCATATAGTAGCCAGTACTAAGCTGACATATAGCAACCATTCAATAAATAGTACCTATTACTATTTTTTAAAAAACAAGCTACTCTGTCTGACTGCATTGAGTTAGGAGGGGAAGGCGGAAGCAACTGAGACCTAGAGTTGTATGGAAGAGAAATAGGACAGAAAGAGGAGGCTCTAGGAAAGACCTGATGCAGGAAATAAGGTCTGTAGATGTTCATTAAATAGGACTGCTTTATTACTCTCTACTCGTTTGAAAAAAAAATGTGGAGATCAGTGTCCACCATTTTTGAGCTTCTTTAGCTCTGAGATCCTAATCTAATATTACCCAAACGCAAAGGGTCCAGGCTGTATATCAAAGATACTTATTTGCTCCTCATCTTTTCCAATAAAGAAAGCTAGGGAGAGTTGAATATTGGAAAGTAGCAAACTCTTTAATGAAGTGAGTGGAAAGCAAAGCTGAGGACATGGGGCACCAGAAGGGGTGAGAGCGCCCTCTGGTGGTACTCATTGCCGATGGCACAAAGAAAGCAAGGTCTTTGGGATTTACATTCTGATAATGATGCTGCTAACATTTGTTGAACATTTTCTACGTCTTAGTCGCCACACTAAATGTTTTTATGTGCAGTTTCTCATTTAAACTTCTCACGAAGGGAGTATCATTTCCATCAGTTTACAGAGGAAGAAAAAAGGATGAGAGAGATTAGTTCATTTGTCCAAGGTCTGTAGATGAAGTAATGGATTTAAAACCAGAGATAATGCTTGTAATAACTATGCTTTGCTAAACTGAAGAAAAAAGAGAACCCTAAGAGGAAGCAGTGAAGGATATAATAGGAAAGTAACAGAAGAAAAATTAGGATATGCAAGAAATGACTTTTTTTTTTAGGTGAAAAAGGGAAGCTTTGCCAAGATTAGAATTATGCAATCAGACAGTCTAACTCACCAGTTTTGGCTCTGCAGGACCCACAGTCACATTCACTGTCTCTGGATTGAACCCAGGTGCTGTGGCGGTGACAGTATAGGTACCTGGAAGCAGCAGCCGGAAGAAATCACCATGATCTCCTAAAAAGTTACAAGGACACACCTTAGTGTGTTGACTGGAAACCTGCCCCAAATGGTACCTTGATGTGAAAAAGGATCTGGTTTTTTTTGCTGGCCACAAGCTTGGTTTTGCTTAGTAGTATGATGAAGCTGATTTAAGATCTAAAACAGTCATGATACCGAACAAAGGCAGTGAGTTTTCTGCTCATGTGCTCAAATGACCATTTCCTGTGACATTAGAATTTCAAATAGAGAAAGAATTTATTGCTAGGCATGAAGCGGGAGATCAGATGGCCTATTGGCTGAAAAATCTGTCTCCCAGAACAGTAGTAATTCTGATAGTTTTATAGAATGAAAAGATGGGCAGGTTTTAGGATAATAAGCACAATGTCTCCAGCTGATGTAATTAGAGGTAATCTAATTATTGAGCATGCACAGATTATGTGCTTAGTCACAGAATATATGTAAGAAAATGGCAGCCCTAATATGATGACGTGCTTGATTTTTAGTATCATAATGAGGTCTAGGTCACCTACAGGTTAAAATCTAAGCTACTACACATGTTAGGCAGACACATTTTGGTTGGATCCAGTTTGGGTTATTAAGATAACTTTGGAATTGGAGTAGATTAATTCTGGGCTGACCCAAGCCCTTTATGAATAAACATTAGGGGCTATCTTTAGTGACTATAAAACTCTGAAGTTGAAAAACAAAATAAAATGGGTACAAGTAAAGATCAGCACAAGGTTTTACAATCTCAAGGGCACAAGATAAAGGCCATACAGTCATTATCACAGCTGGATCAGCTGCATTGATCCAGATCAAGGCAGCTGGATTGCAGTTCAGAGATTTCAGGTATTTCCCTCTGTTTACTCTCTCTCTCTCTCTCTCTCTCTCTATATATATATATATAGATAGATAGATAGATAGATAGATAGATAGATAGATAGATAGATAGATAGATAGACAGACATAGATAGATAGATAGATAGATGTAGATATAGATAAAGATTTTTTTAATGGGCAGGTACCAAGGAATCAAATCGTTCTGTTTACTGTAATATACCAGAAAATAAAAAGGAATAACTACGTGTTAGTTTGCAAACTGCTGGAATGTGATATACCAGACCTGGAATGGCTTTTTAAAAGGGAAATTTAATAAGTTATAAGTTTACAGTTCTAAGAAAGTGAAAATGTCCAAATTAGGGCACCAACAAGAGGTTACCTTCACTCAAAAAAGACTGATGGGTCAGGAACACCTCTGTCAGCTGGGTAGTCATGTGGCTGGCATCTGCTGGTCGCTTGCAACTGGGCTCCACTGCTTTCAGCTTCTGTTCTTGTGGGGGTTTCTCACTTTGCTTTTCTGGGGCTGGCTTTCATCTCGTGGCTTCCCTTGGCTCTCTCCAGGTTCTGGCTTAACTCCTGGTGATGTCTGCTGGGCTCCGAGCATCTCCAAACATCCATGTCTCTGTTCTCTGAAGCAACTTCCTTCAAGCGTCTACATCTGCTCTTTCTGTCAGTTCCGAGGCTTCTGTAATTTCTGACTCTCTCCAAATATTTTGTCTTGTAAAGGATTCCAGTAAACGAATCAAGACCCACCTGGAAAGGGTGGAGTCACATCTCCATCTAATCATAGGTCACACCCACAATTGGGTGTGTTACATCTCTGTGGAGACAACCTAATCAGAAGTTTCCAACCCAGTATTGAATCAGGATTAAGAGAAACTCCCAAAGGGTGGATCAGGATTAAAACAAGACTTTTCTGGGGTACATAATACTTTCAAACCAGCATATTCACCCTCTGGACCCCCCAAAAAGACATGTTTTTTCCACATACAAAATACATTCAGCCCATCACAAAAGCCTTAAACAATTTCTGTACAATGCAAACACAATACAAAGTCAGAAACAATACAAAATCTTATCAAAGTCAACTACAGGCATGATCTGTCCTAAGACAAAATTCTTCTCTGGCTCTGGACCTGTAAAACTCAGAACAAGTTATCTGCTTCCAATCTACAAAGGAGGGACAGTCATAGGCTACATATTCTTCATAGGGAGAAACCAGAAGGAACCCAGGGGTCACCAGAACCATACGGTTCCTAAAACATGAAGGGCAAATTCCATTGGATTTCAAAGTCTGAGATTCATTTATCCTCAGGGCTTTAGAGCTAGGCAGTCCCATCCTTTCCAAGGGCCTATGCAGCAACCTTGCTCTCTGTCCAAATGCTGGGGTGTTGTTGCAACACTGGGACTCATTGGGGAGACCACCTTTTCTCGGGTCCACCCTCTCCATACATTGGGGCCATACCTGGGCTCTCTGCCATCTCTGAGGCACATGCTCAGTCCCTCCAGAACAATGGGGTGACAACCAGGCTCCCCCCAATCCCTGGTTTATGCACTCCACCCTCTGCAAGGCCTGAGGTGGCAGAGCCCTTCCTGAGTGTTGAGGCAGAAGGCCCATCTGCTTCCAGGGCAAATTCACCCTCTCCATGTGTATGGCCCAAGGTTTCCTGGCTCCAGACCTTAGCCTCTATGGTTCTGCCTCTGAAGGCATTTTTCCTTCACTCTCTCCCTTTTCTGACCCTTTTAGTCCAGATTGGCAGTGGTTCTGTTTACACAGATCCCACAACGCTCTTGTTGGTTTTCTATGCAATATGCTGGGATCATGCCCATCAGACAAAAGGACTTTAAGTAAATCCTTTCTGCATAACTCCATCTCCAATCCTCGCTTGTCCTGTAATGGCTGACTACTTCTATGTTTGCTTATGTCCTCACGTGGGGCCCTATTCACTGGGTCTCACTTTCTGGGAACACAGAATTTTCCAGGCCACCAGTTTCTGTTTTCTTCTACCCCAGAGTTCTGCTCTCAACTTATCTCTTTCCTCTTGCATGTTACTATAAGCTGCAAGGAGCAGCCAGACTGCCGTTTCCACCGTTAGTTTTGAAATTTCTTCAGCTAAGTATCCTGGGTCTTCACCTTTAAAGACTAACTTCCATACAACAGCAGTACTTAATTTGTCCAAATTAGCTGCCATTTTAAAACAAACGTCACCTTTCTCCCAGTTTGCAATGACACAGTCTTCATTTCTGTCAAAAGCCTTGTCAGGGGTCTCCTTGAAGTACATGATTTCACCAACAGGGCTCTTTCCAGGCCTTCTCTATCAAGCTCCTCACAACTCTCCAGAATTTCCCCCTTATCCATTTAAAAAGCCATTTCAACATGTTTGGTATTTGCGAGCACCCCACTACTCCGGTACCAAAATCTGTCTTAGTTTGCAAACTGCTGGAATGCAATACATCAGACCTGGAATGGCTTTTAAAAAGGGAAATTTAGCATGTTACAAGTTTATAGTTCTAAGGAAGTGAAAGTATCCAAAATTAAGGCACCAACAAGAGGTTACCTTCACTCAAGAAAGGCCGATGGGTCTGTCAGCTGGGAAGTCACGTGGCTGGCATCTGCTGGGCCTTTGTTCCTGGGCCCCATTGGGTTCAGCTTCTGTTCCTGTGGGGATTCCTCACTTTGCTTCTCTGAGGCTGGCTTTCATCTCTTGGCTTCCCTTGGCTTAACATCTCCTGGTGATGTCTGCTGGGCTCCAAGCATCTCCAAACATCCATATCTCTGTTTTCTGAAGTAACTGTTCTCCAAGTGTCTACATCTGCTCTCTCTGTCAGCTCTGAGGCTTCTGTCATTTCTGGCTCTCTCCAAAATATTTCCTCTTTTAAAGGACCCCAGTAAACTAGTCAAGACCCATATGGACTTGGTGGAGTCACATCTCCATCTAATCATAGGTCACACTCACAATTGGGTGTGTCACATCTCTGTGGAGACAATCTAATCAAAAGTTTCCAACCTACAGTATTTGAATCAGGATTGAAAGAAAGGGTTGCTTCCGCAAGAGTGGATCAGGATTAAAATGTGGCTTTTCTGGGGTTCATAAATACTTTCAAACTGGCACAATGTATATAATGATTCAGTAATCATAATCATCACTTACATCCTAACTTCTTGGTTACAGTCATAGGCTGTTGTCTGTATTAAATAGGAATTTAGGCCTCAGGTGGTAGTCTGTATTAAGTCAGACTATAGGCTTCAACTCCTGGGGAGTAGAAGTTTCACTGTGACCTCCATTGAGAGTATTGTATTAAACTGTAGACCAGATACTTTAATACAAACTCATGTAAAGTAATGGGTAACCAGGAAAGAGGAAAGGCTGAAAAGCCTGCAGTATGTTTTGCCTTGCAAAGAAACTACATGAGACCTATGTTAGGATGTTTAAAAATATACTGTGAAGAAATGATATCTACCTAAGAATTAAGAATGAGAACTATAGGTGAAAGTTGCAGGGAAGCAGGTTTTGCTTAAAAGAGGCAAAATTATGTAACAAATAGAACTGCCAAAAAAAAATGATTGCCTTATGAGATTGTAAGCACTCAGCAGAGACTGAATTAGCGTCCCTGGAAGAAACATAACCTGCACTAATGGACATGGTGGCCTTGGGTTGGACAACCAGCTGTCAGAGGTGTTACATGTGTTCACGCTCCTGTTCAGTGGGTAGGTTCTATTAAATGGCCACTAAAGTTCTGATTTTGAGAATCCTATTTTTACTATCTCTTCCATTATCTTTAAAAGTACACCACACAGAGAATAAAATTCAAAATAAAAGTTTTTTCCATGGTTCTTTCTATGGCAGGGATATAGCATTATGGGTAATGACTATCCACCCCCCCCTAGAATTAATTGTGATGGTGCCTTTAAAATTTCTCTTAAGTGTACATCAATGAATAATGAAATAATAGAAGCAATTTAGTATGAGACAGATAATAATGAGTCAGTCTTTCTTCTGCCCCTTCTATTAAATGCCTGTAATTTACTTTAAAATACTTCAGCAGAAGGCAGTGTGTTGTTATGCATATGTTAGATAATGTAAATTATCCCCCAAGGGCTGTCATTTTCTTAATTGAAGGTTCACACCTAGGTTAACTAAGATTTGTATCAGAAAGGCCCCACTCCAATGCAGTTACAATGAGGGCTTCAGCTATGGTTATCTCTACACAACACTAGATGCTCTGCTAAGTAGTATAATGAATGTTAGCAATGGGTTTTCCCTGGTGAAATTAGTGGTTTATTAATTTAGTATTTGGGGTGTTGGAAGTGGGCCCTTATTGGGGAAATTAGTGGTATTAATATGTGTTGATTGGCTAGAAGGTTTCAGAGCCATTCCCCACCCTAGCATGAATGTGAATAGGGTATAAGACTCTAGTAAGCCAGAATCTTATGTTCCTAGGGGTGGTGCCTGAGGTTTGATCCCTAAATAGTCCTTGGATCAAGCCCTTAGGTGGGAGGGTTCTAGTTGTCTGATTCTTGACTATGAGGCTACAGAATTCTGCCTTTAGAATATCATTGCCTTTGCCTTGAATGAACCTTTTCTGCAAGACAGTTTGCAGGAAGGTTGAAGTCATCTTAAAGAGTTCATCAAACTTAAACATATAGTATGAACTTTTAGATGCCTAAATGGTTATAAATGTTATAAATTGCAAACTGCTGGAATGCAATACAGCAGACCTGGAGTGGCTTTTAAAAAGGGAAATTTAGCAAGTTACAAGTTTATAGTTCTAAGGAAGTGAAAGTGTCCAAATTAAGGCACCAATAAGAGGTTACCTTCACTCTAGAAATGTCGATGGGTCTGTCAGTTGGGAAGTCACGGTTATAAATGTTGTGTGCTAAAACGGGGGGCGGGGGGAAGTATAACAAATAAGGTATTAGTGGCTGAAAGAGTTCATATAGAGTCAAGAGGCTACTTTGGAAGTCACTCTTATACAAGCTTCAGTTAGACAGTGCTACCTATCATGACTTGTCAACCCCCAACCGAAACCATTCCTGCCAACCCTAAAGAACACAAGGGCATTATATAAGATTCTACAAAGGTTCCACACATTAGGACAACTTTCCAGATGGGTTCCTGGACCAGATAAGTCTAGAAACCTAAAGGGCCCAGTCTCTCCAGAACATCAGCTAGTTCCATATTCTTACTCCCTATTTTCAACAGCCCCTTTCAACATGAAAAAGTTAGAATGGGCATAGCCCAAATACCCCTAAAGAGTGGGACAGAAAGATAAAGGTGATAGTGGATTTACACAGAGAAGGTAGGGTTTAACAAACGAATGTGATTGCTGAATCATTATATTGATATTTCTTTTAGCCTCCAGTATCTTAGTTAGCAGTAAAACCCTAAAATTGTGGAATTGTAACCCATACCAAACTCTGAAATCTGTTCTACAACTAATGGTTCTGCTGTGCTTTGAAATTTATTGCTTTTGTGCAAAAATGTTATTTTTCACAAAAAAGAAAAAAAGTTGATTGTGATGATAAAAAAATATTTAATCCTTCTAGCCTCCAGTGTTCTGGAGCAGCCAAAAGGAGAAATCTGAGATGATGGTATGGTAGCCCATGACAAACTCTGGGATCTATCTAACTACTTGTTGAAGAGTGCTTTGGAAACTATTGCTTTTTTCTTTCTTTGCTTTGTATATATGTGATATAATACAATTTAAAGAGTCTAAAAAAATGTTTGTGTACTAAAATTTGAGCCTTGCTGGTATCGAGGTTGTGGGTGGTAGGGAAATTTCACCCCTAACCACTTATACCACTATAAGTACTGCTATACATTAAAACAACAAAGAAATAACGTGACACCAATAGAAAACCCTCAAAACCCTGAGTTGTACAGAACCAAATTGGACTGGGTCAGTTTGCAACACCGTTCTACAACCTTCTAGGGATCAGGGTCCAGGTTGGTTCTGTGACTTGCCTCTACCTTCAATCTTGCCCTGCTGCAAGTTTATAGAACGAATCTTGGTAATTTTTCCCTGATGGAGGTTGTATTAGTTAGGGTTCTCTAGAGAAACAGAATCAACAGGGAACACTTGCAAATATAAAATTTATGAAAGTGTCTCACATGACCGTAGGAACGCAGAGTCCAAAATCCACAGGGCAGGCTGTGAAGTCGAAGACTCCGATGGATGGCCTGGATGAACTCCACAGGAGAGGCTCACCAGCCAAAGCAGGAATGGAACCTGTCTCCTCTAAGTCCTCCTTAAAAGGCTTCCCATGATTGGATTTAGCATCACTAATTGCAGAAGACACTCCCCTTTGGCTGATTACAAATGGAATCAGCTGTGGATGTAGCTGACGTGATCATGACCTAATCCTATGAAATGTCCTCATTGCAACAGACAGGCCAGCGCTTGTCCAATCAGATAAACAGGTACCACAACTTGGCCAAGTTGACACCTGTCTCTAACCATGACAGAGGTGTAGCCTGAGTTGTGACCAAGAAATTAAAAATTAACAAATGATTATGATTTCAGAATCATTATATAGACATTTTTCTTTCTGTATTGTAGAATAGCAGACATTAACACCTGAAATTATCAAAGCTCAACTAGTCTCATCCCTGTATACAGTACCTCACCCTTGTTAACATTTACTGTTATAATGATCATTCTCGCCTGTTCTCAGCCTTGTGTATACTTACTATTGTAATGGTAACAACTCCATTCCCCCTTGTTTGAATCCATAAATACCCTGAATGCCTTAGACTTGGGGAGACAGATTTTGGGGCCCACAGGCCATTTGATCTCCTGCTTCCCATATGGCAATAGGAACTCTTTCTCTCTCTGAAACCCGTGTCATGGATTGGCTGTGGTACTTATTGGGCAGAGAACCACCACTTTCGTTCAGTATCTGAGTCAAGACAAGACTAAACGTCTGTTTTACAGTCCTCTTTTCCACCCCATTTCATACCAGCATGTGAGCTATTCTTTGCCACAAGCCCAGAAGACACCCTTAACCAAAATCATATGTGGTAGTAACTCCTCAAAGCTGATAGAGAAGCTACAGTTACATCAATCTTTCCTGGTGCTTGCAACTTAGGGATTGCTGGCTTGGGAAGCAAAAGATCTTCCATTAAGCATCTTGGGTTGCTTCATGCGGCTTTTTCATTTCTATTCCGTCCTCTAGCCCTGACCCCACCCCACTGTCTTTGATGTCTCTGCTAATCTTGCTGATTTACAAATTGGCCATGGGTTGTATGGAGGAAAAGGAAGGAGTGAAAGCTTTCTTCCCATTCCTCCAAGCAGCGGCCACCTACCTGAAGTGACATCGTGGTTAATCCCACTGACCGAAATGACAGCCCCTGCTAGATTATTATTGTTCTCATCAACCACCATTCCTTTGATGCCATGGTGAACCTGTAGGAAGAAGTTTACAATGCAGAGTTATGATCCAAGTCCCTTTTCTCCTATGTTTTCACATCTAGTCATCACAAAGGTTATGGTAACAGCCCCTTAGCTGGTCTCTCTGCCCCCTCCCCGCAAATTTCTTCTCAGTAGAGCAGCCAGAGTCAAAGCCTGTTACTCTTCTGCTCAAAACTCAACTCACGCAGAAGGAAAAGCTTGAGTGTTTTTTTTTTTTTTTGCACTGGATCTTTTTTTAATTTTATTTTTAAAATACCAAAAAACACCAAACAAACACAAGCGTTCTTATGTTGATCATTCTGTTCTACACATATAATCAGTAATTCACAATATCATCACACAGTTGCATATTCATCATCACGATCATTTCTTGGAACATTTGCATCTATTCAGACAAAGAAATAAAATGAAAACAGAAAAAAAATTTATACGTATCTTACCCCTTACCCCTCTCTTTCACTGATCACTAGCATTTCAAACTAAATTTATTTTAACATTTGTTCCCCCTATTATTTATTTTTATTCCATATTTTCTACTCATCTGTTGACAAGGTAGATAAAAGGAGCATCAGACACAAGGTTTTCACAATTACACAGTCACATTGTGAAAGAAAAGCTTGAGTTCTGATGGGCTATGAAGCACCCAGCCCTTGCTTGCTCTTTGATCTCATCTCCTACTGGCCTCTCTCTGAACCATGAGCTTGTCTACCCACACCAGTCTCCTGGCCTATATTTAAATGCCCTTATGGCCTCTGCCTACAACCCCTTTTTTTTGCCCCTAGATATATGCATGGTTCTCTTCCTTATCTCCTTTAGGTCTTTGTTTAACTATTACCTTCTCTCTGAGGCTTTTTTCAAAGCATTTCATATCTTCTAATATGCTATAAAATTTATTTTATTCTTTTGTTTGTTGTCTAGCCTATAAGCGCCACATGGTCAGGGAATTTTGTTTGTTTACTCATACCCCCCACCCTATAGTGCAGTGCCTGACAGATAGTTGGGGCTGAATAAATATTTGTTGAATGAATGAATCTCATTGGTAGAAGAACACCAAGTCTGTTGCATTGAGTCAGAGCAAAAGTCATGCCTGAGCCACACTAAAACCTTGTCTGCTAGTTGGAAAACACTTATTTTTTTTGTAACCATGAAAGTTTAAAAAATGGGATTTTACCTGTTCCAAGAACTGGATTAGGGCTTCCCGATTACCCAGCCACTCACGCTGCAGCTCTTCTTGCGGAGGAAACTTGTTGCAACTCAGTTCCAGTGTGATCTCAAAGCAATTGGTATGGAGATAATTAAAGTCTTGCATCCCTAGGGGAAACAGGGTAGTGGCAGGTTTGTATAACCAGGTCCTCACCCAATGCCCCATCTCATCTCTCTTTAATCACAATTTCTCCACCACCTCATTACCTATTCCACCTCTTGATCACCATTTCTTTTTCTCCTCCATAAAACCTTACCTCAACTTCCCAGTTTATATGTCTTCCTCTTTCCATTTTTTTTCTAGCCATAAGTGCCCATTTTATTGTCTTCAACCTCTACCGTTTTCTATTTTAAGACTTAAATTCACTTCTTGCCCCTTTTATCACTCCCCGAGCCTGCCAACCAGACTAAGCAGATGTACTGATTTCAGAGGGGAAGATTTTCTCTTTGGACTGTGATATCCTTGGAGATTAGAGGTGAGATGAATATTTTGCCTTCACATTTCTCCTCCTACGTGAGAATACCCCACAACCTGAAAATAGTTGTTCCATTAAAATAGAATCCTAAAAAAGCAGAAGGCAGCTCTGTTTCCTTCTACTAAATGCCTACTTGCTCCTATCTTCTATAATAAATAGTGTATATTCTTGAATACATTTCTGATTATTTGAAGGGGGTTTATACCACAAACTCATGTGGATTATTAATCCATTTAACCACCTTTCACCATCTCTTTGAGCTGATAGAGTACAAGCAGTCCTTACAGAAAGCATGGAGAAAGTTGGAGAAAAACAGCCATAGCTTGTCACCTTGGTTCTCAACTTTAGCATACATTGTTATCACCTGAAAGGTGATTGCTGGGTCTTACCCCCAGAGTTTCTGAGTAGGTCTAGGATGGGGCCTGAAAATTTGTATTTCTAATAAGTTCTCAGGTGATGCTGAAAATGCTGATTCAGACCCCACACAGTTGGGAAAATAATTTTGACTAGCTTTATGATCTTGGAATTGTATTACTTTAGACCAGCTTATCTTGCCTCGTGTTTAAGTGAGTTTTGGGTCACAAGAGATCTACCCCCTTCCCAGTACATGGTGACTCCTTAAGCTTCGTCCTTTCCATTTCCACAGAACTAACATGGTTATCAACTCAGTCCTCACCAGTGAGCTTTTCCACTACCTGGAGTGTGGCCAAGTTAAACTTGAGACGACGGGGAAAGCAGACGCTAAGAGACAATTCCTAAAAGAACACATCTTCTTGCTTCAGCTTCTTCCCTATCCTTTGGTTCTCTACCTAAGGTATATAATCAGAGCACTGCTAACTTTCACCTAGAACTTTGATGATAGAAATAGCCCAGAACAGGAGTTTCTGTGCTTTCAGGTTATATTATCAACGGCTTATGCCTCTGGTAAGCCCTTGCTATGGGGAGATAGGCAGGCAGGGGAAGGAGATCATATATCAGAGGCACTGGTTGTGCCAGGGCCAGTCCCTCTGCTAGTTTTTGCTATATGAGGTACACCTCTACATTACTTTAAAAAATTCAAAAATACCATTTATAAACCAGGCATTTCCAAACGCTTTACGTGTCTCATTTAATCCTTACATCAAATGTATGCAGCAAGTATTATTATTCTTAATGTACAGATGAGGCAGACAAAGCATAGAGATTAAGTAATTGGCCTGAAGCTGTGTAACTGGTGAATAGGCAAGGCAATCATCTGATAAAGCCAGATGATTTATCCTCAGAACCCACACTCTTAACCACTTGGCTGTATCATTTCCTCTCCTATGCCCTAAGCTACCATGGAAACTGCCAGTTTTAAGGGATCCAAGGTGACACTAAACACCAACCTGAGACTTCTCCATTTTCCAGATCTGTATTTCAATGCAAAATTCTATGAATTCTGTCCTTTCCCTGAGAAAACTGGGAATTTGGGGGAAGAAATGGGCACTACTCAACTTCAGCTTGCAGTAATTCCCTGGATGCTCCTTACCCTTACTGAGAGAATACCAGGAAGCCCCATTGGTGATGCCATCTGGGAAGTAATCTCCACAGTTCCAACCTTGGTGCATCCATCCATGTGCATAGGAGTAGACCTTGGCCAGCTTTAGGGAAAAACGGCAATAAATGACCTTAGGTATCCCCAACTCAAATGGCACTGCTCATACAGCTAGGGTGAAGCCAGGAAGGCCCACCAAGTCTAAGCAACTGCTTATTTGTTTTAGTGAAAGAACACATCAGCAGGAATCGAGAGGTGTTGCGTGTGTGTGTGTGTGTGTGTGTGTGTGTGTGTGTGTACTGGAGTTAGGAGAGCTGGATTCTGATTTTTCCATTCTCTTGTGTCTAAATTTCTTAATGTGCAAAATGAGAGGTAAGACAAGAAGACAGATAAAGTCTCTTCTTGGTATAACATTTTCTAGCTGAGTTTTGTGAAAGAATTCAAGGAGAAAGTAAGGCAGCCTTCTCCAGAAGGAGTATGCATTGGTGGGTGGAAGTTGTGTGTTAGAAGGAGAGGAATATACTCAGACTCTCACTATAATTCTCTTTGATGCCATTTCACTACTATTTTATAACAGTGGACAAAATGACATCACTGGAAAAAGATAATATACTTTTGCTTTCCAAAGCACAACTGGTGTCATTGCCTACAATTCAATTAATTCTGTGAATTTTATTGTATTGCTGTTTGGAACTATTATTTATGTCTTTTTCATGTGCATAGTCTATTTTTTTTTAATTATAAAAGAACCATAACCCATACCAAACTTTGAAATCTGTTCTACAACTAATTGTTGCAGTGTGCTCTGAAATTTATTGCTCTTTTGTACATTTATTACTTTTCAGAATAAAAATGCAGATACATATATGTAAAATATATATATATTTCACCCCCACAAAAGCAATATAGTCATATTACCATAAACTTGTAAATCAGATCAAACAAAAATTCACATTTCATGCCACTGGCTTATCACCAGAATTGCTAGTCTTTTGGCCTATTACTTGCTTGTCTTTATCGTAAGCATATTTAAATCATAATAATTGTGCTGTAAAGTTTTATTTTTTATTTACTTTTTCATGAACTTATGACTTATCCCTGTAAGTAAAATGTAATTTACTAGAATGTAAGGTCCTAATTATCAGGGGGTGCTTTCAATTCTTTTTCTGTGAACTCTTACCCAAGAGTGTCCTGTGTTATTTGAAAGCTCATCTCCTGAATCCTTCATTGCTCATATTACCCCTCCCCTGGCTGGAAAAGGTGCAATTCTTCATACCTTCTGGAAAAGCTTATCATCAGGCGTGGGAGTGTTGACTGTGCGGTGCATCCGAGTCTCAAAGGACTTGTCATATGGGTAATTGGCTACCACCGCCCCTCCGTGGAGGTTGGCAGAAAGAATAAAATTGAAGGAGCGTAGCCACTGGATCACCGCCTGGGTCTCTGGTTCCACCTGTCAGGAAATGAGAGCTTGGTGGCCGAGGCACAACTGGAGGTGCCAGACGGCCATTTGAATACGCTTGTCAAAAAGTAGCCCAAGTGGGTGGGCCACGGTGGCTCAGCAGGTAAGAGTGCTTGCCTGCCATGCCCAAGGACCCGGGTTCGATTCCCGGTGCCTGCCCATGTGAAAAAAAAAAAAAAAAAGTAGCCCAAGGGGAGAGACAGAGAGAGTCTTCCTATATATAGGAAATGATGGAAGAATTTTGACCTTTAGAATGATGTCTTAAAAATCAAGGGTATGGAACTCTTTTTCAATGTGAAATCCCAATATGCAAAATAGAAAGAAGAATAGTCCTGTATGAAGAGGGGTAGGGGTGATTAGAAAGCTCAGAGCCCAGATTGATCTCTCCCTGACCCCTAGGAAAAGGTTCCCCAATTTATCCACTGCTCCAGTGGTATTGAGACCTCTATGCAGAAATTTAGGACTCTAATAAATAAATCTGGAAAATGCTGTTTTTTAGTAATTGCATTTAATCTCCTCCCTCCACAACACATCTGTTATAATGTTGACATGGTAAATACTCCTGTGGTCATATCCAAATTTCATGGGTTAGACATACCATTATATGGTCCAGTGTTAGTTAAGTCATGTCACTCTGGCCTTTGGGCAGGATGTGCTCTCAATTCCCAATTCTTTTGACATGTTGGGGATCCTTTGATTGAGAGAGTAAGGAAAGTGAGGGAGGGTCTGGTAGTCATGGGTCATATAGAACGGGAATAGGAAATTTTTTAAGGATTAGACATCCAGAACCTCTTTCTATAACTAATTGTTGATGAGCATTTGATTCATCACATGTAAGAGAGACTTCTCTTTAGAAAGTTAGAATTTTGTTTGGACAGTGCAGTGGAAAGAGTGTCAGATTAGAAATCAGAAGACCTGGATTTCAATCCTGATACCATCAAATGCTAGCTGTGTAAATGTAAATGACTTTCTTTTATGATTGTAATATCACACCATTACATATACAGTGTAATATCACACTGTAATATCACACCACAGTGTGATGATGACCTACTGAAACACTGGCTGTGAAAGAACTATAAATTATAGTCATATCCAACAACAACTACCCAATCCGACTTTCATCTCCTTTGCTACCATGCTCACTAACATCCAACATTTAGGGAACATGTGCTCTGGGGAGGATTCTGGGCTAGGTGAGGGAATAAATACAGAGAGACATAAGATGCAGTTCTTATTGCTTGGGACAGATTAATACGGAGTTGAGTTGGTGCTTAATTCTTGTCTACTTATTGACATGAAGCTTGCCAAAAGGAATTCTAGATGCTGATAGGCAAATCCCATCTTATTTATACCTGACTCTTCCAGTTGTCTGGGAGGGGCAGGTGATGATTGGGGCCCCCAGACTTGGCATTGTAGTAGATGTAGGTGTTAAGGTCGGGGAAGTTGCGGTTCAGGTCCACCCCGTTCGCGTTGTTCCTGCCAAGCAGATACCCAGAATTATCCGGGCCCTAAGGGGAAATTAAAGATACTCAAATGACAGTTTCACAGTAATATCTTAACATGCTTTCATCAACAGTAACAAACGTACTACACCATTACGAGGGGTCAATAATTGGGGGAGGGGATAAGGAATATGGAATGTTTGGGGTTTTCTTTTTTATTGCGGCTTCTTTTTCTGGAGCAATGAAATTGTTCTAATATTGACCATGGTGATGAACGCACAACTATGTTATGATACTGTAAGCCACTGATTATATACTTTGGCTGGAGTGTATGGTGTGTGGACATAGCTCAATAAAATCTCATTTAAAAAATGAAGTTTCAGACTAGATTCCATATTTGAAGAATTTTTTTTTCTCTAGACATTAGCTTAATTAATAAAATGATGTAGCATTTTCTTCTTCAGTTTGTCCCAGTGTCAGTGGCATGATTCAATTTCCCCTGGGTAGGCTACATGCCAGAGATAAAAGCTCTAGGAAAGACTTTCTAACAAAAGCAAGGCTTTTCAGGAAAATGGGAACCCTTAATACTATTATTTTTAAAAAACAGCTTTATTGAAATATAATTTATATAACATAAATTAACCCCTTTTAACTGTACAATTTAATGGATTTTAGTATATTTGCAGAGTTATGCAACCATCACCATGATCTCATTTTAGAACGTTTCTTAAAAAGAAACGTTGTTTACAGTCACTCCACACTCTCATCCTGGACCTAGAAAACCACTAATCTATCTTCTATCTGTATAGATTTTCCCTTTCTGAACATTTCATATAAATGGAATCATACAATATGCATTATTTTGCATCTGGCTTCTTTCATTAAGCATAATGTTTTTGAGGTTCATCCATGATGTAGCATGTCAATACTTCATTCCTTTTAATGGCTGAATAGATCCATTTTATGGATTTACCACATTTTGTTTATCCATTCACCAGTAACAAACATGGAGACTGTTTCCACTTTTGGCTATCATGAATAATGCTTCTATGAACATTCATGCTTAAGTATTTGTATGGATACGTTTTCATATCTCTCAGATTTATACCTACAAGTGGAACTGCTGGGTCGTATGGAAACCCTATATTTACGTTTTTAAGAAACTGCCAAACTGTTTTCCAAAGTTTCTGCATCTTGTGTGCCCCCCATTTTTTATTTTGGCTCTTTATTTAGCTTTCTTCTGAGCAACACCTTCTTCCTGGATCCCATAATTTCTCTACTTACACTTCGGATTTTATCATTTATTTGCTTATGTATTTATCTACTCATTTATTCACCCATTTAGTCAACCAACATTATGTAAATCCTACTCTAGTCAAAGACTTCTGATAGACATTAGGGAATGAGACAAATGAAACATTATTTTAGCCTCCCAGGAATTCATCATATGCATAGGTAGATAGGTAATTCATAAACTTCAATTGTAATAAACTTAAATACACAAAGTGATAGAAAAGGGAAAGGTTCAAGGACCGTTTCATAATTGAAATTCCATTTAATGTTTTGCTGTGGAGAAGGGGAATAGTGTCCATTGGAACACCCAAGGTTGAGAGGATGGAGCACAAACTGGTGGCTATTCCTAGACGTAGGGTGAGTGGATCAGTGCTGGGCAGCTAAGAACTCGCAGATGCACTACACTTCATATTTTTGTAAGAAACCTTTGGTGTTCTCAGATTTCCCCTTCATCATGGTATCCTGCTTCCATTTTACTCTTCGATGTCATTAAGACCATAGTATATACTTAAAGTTCTCTTAAGTTTCCTACATCAACTACAGAGTTGATTTTTCAGTTTTGTATAGACTTCTATGGGAAAATGATTTTCCTTATGCTTCCCAGGATTTTCTCTTGTTGCTGGGCAGAATCAACACAGCTCTCAGCAACTAGTATTAACAGCTATGGGTTTCATCCATTGATCTACCACTGGCACCAGGTGTCTGGTCATTACGTTAGACGGGCAGGTAGGGGCTTCCCCAAACAGAAGGTTCCCATAAGCAGGTTTCGTGGTGTACTAGTTCCCTGATTGCTGTTGTAACAAATTGTCACATACTGAGTGACCTAAAACAGCACAAATTTATTACTTTAGAGTTGTGGGGGTCAGCTGTCCAAAATGGGTCTCACTGGGCTAAAATCAAGGTGTTGTGTGCCAGCAGGATGAGGTTCCTTACAGAGGCCTTAGGGAAGAACCTGTTTCCTTGCCTTTTCCAGCTTTTAGAGGCATTCCTTGGCTCATGACCCCTTCCTCTGTCTTCAAAGTCAGCAGAATAGCATCTTCAAATCTCTCTGACTCTGATCTCCCTCTTCTACATTGAAAGGATGCTTGCGATTGATTATATTGGGCCCTCACTGATCACCCAGAACAATCTCCTGATTTTAAGTCAATTAGCAACCTTAATTCCACTTGCAATCTTAATTTCCCTTCCCTTACAAGGTAATATATTCACAGATTCTGGGGATTAGGGCATGGGTATCTGCCTACTAGGTGGCTTTAAGGTTTGGGGGCTGGACAGGTCTTCTTCTGTATAGTCATGCAGACATGTTTCCTCTAGGTACGGTAGGCAGCTCTGGGAGTCCAGGACCCTGATGTGCCTTCTCTTGGGTTTGGGGTCAAGACCTGTTCTCTCTGAACATGAATACAGTAAGTCAACACAGACGGCTGGCTCCCCAGACGGCTGGTTCTAGGATTTGGTGGCCTGGTAGGGTTTTTCCCCACTACCTCCCACTCCCACCTACGGCAAAGAATGTGCATGGGCAGGACAGAGATGGTTGTCCAGTTCCTGCACAGCAAACAGCGGAAGACTAATAGAGGGGAATACCCGGCTGGTGTTCTCCTCTTTCAAAGGTGCTTGCTATTGGGACACTCATATCTTGAGGCACGTTAGTGGGCTCCTCTCTAATTTCTGGCAGTTGTTCAAAGTTTTCTCTCTTTTTTTTTTTTTCTCATTTGTTGAATCATTTCAGCAGGAAGTTGTAAGACTGAGGAAGTCAAGTGCTTGTGTTTGGTTCCATGTCTTTGGCTCCATTTCCCTCACTGCCTTTACCTACCCCCAAAACTATCCTCATATAGGTTTAAACATGCTTTCATTTAGTCCCTCCTTCCTCCCCCAAATACAAATGTTTGAACACAGCTTTTAAAAGAACAGGTTCAGTGTGTAAAAAAATGATGCCTGGTCTCAGCCTTGAAAATTCTAATCCAGCAGGTCTGGGGCAGGACCTGGGAATCTTGATTTTGATGCATAGCCACAAAACATAACCAGGATTTAAAGTGAGGCATGGTGATGTTTTGAATTTTATCTTAGGAGAGCAAAAGCCCATAGACATTTTCCCTTATCTCTCTCACCGTAACTCAAAAATAAAAAGAATGAATGGCTGACTGCTATACTAGCAGAGGAAAAAACCCTACAGAAATATAATAAGGTATGAAAACTCTAGAATTAACCCTCTCCTCTAATTCTGGGGAAAACTTGCTCTCCTTAGTATTTTTTCCCAAAACACATATGGAAGTGTAGTGTGGGAGGGAGAAGGGTAGTGAGGATTTAAAGCTAAAAGTTCAGGGAATGAGATCTATTTTGCAATATTCCTTCACTTCTGATTAGTTTTTACCAGCGCACAAGGATGTCATGGATACTGCTTTACTGATCCTCACAATAAAACCGTGAGGTCAGCTGGGAAGGCGTTGGAGCTGAAGCACATAGAAAGCCCACATTCACTGCCTAGGGCGTGACAGGGTTGAACCCCCATCTTCCTGTGTATTGCATTTCTGTTTTTCTCTATTAAGTAATATTCAGCTGTTTTATCTTTCATTTCTGAGTGGCATTTACAGTTAAATAGACAGGACACACGGCCTACTGGCTTTTACTTCACTTCTGCCTTGGGGCTCAGTACCTGGGCGGCGGCCACCTCGTAGCCGTCGGGGTTCATGGACGGCATGATGTGGATGCGTGTGCCCTGGATGAGGCGGGCCACGCGCTCGTTCCCGTTCCGGAACTCCTCACACAGGAACTCCGACAGCTGCAGGAGCAACTCACGTCCCAGCACCTCGTTGCCGTGCATGTTCCCAACGTACTTGACTTCGGGTTCCACTGGGAGCGGGAGAAACACACATACGGGGAGGTAAAAGATGGGGGAAGCTTGGGAATGCCGCGCGTTCCTAACCTTGGGAAGGTGACTTCCTTCCGCCTTTTCGGTAAAGAATAAAAGAAAATCTTGTGCCTTTCTGGGGTCTTTCCGAATAATCCCCAGCGCCCTTCCTGATCAATTGCAGTGATAAATGTTGCAAAAATTGAGGCCAAATAGGGAGGACTGTGCCGTGAACTCCAAGCCCAGACTCTTTATGTTCTTATTGTGAATCTGCACGGAAAACCTGGAAAGCAGGCATCGCTAGCCTCAGGGTGAGGGCAGTGGGAATCAAAGAGGTAAGTCCCTTGCCTACCTCACCCAGCTGCTACATCGGGGCCCAGAGACACTGATAGTACCACACTCCTTCTCAGAGACATAAGGATGGTGTTTTCTCAAGATCCACTCTCATAAATCCTCTAGATTACAGCCTAACAGCTCTTAATCATCCCAATTGAAAACTTAATTTTCCTGGTGCTGAAGAAACTACAATCTCTCCTTCATATCTGAGAATGTTATATGTCTTGAAACACAGAGTAGGAAGGAGTCTACTTATGTCTCATTTCTTAGTTTTCTCTTTGCCATATTAACTGTACATTTGAAGTGAGAAAGGAGGCTCTGAAGAGCTTCTAGAACCATTCCTAGAAAATTGTTCTTGTCCCTTTTCTAAAAGAAAGGAGAAAAGCTCTTGCTAAATGATATCCCGTCCACCCAACGCTTTCCTGTCTCCATGATGTTACTGACTGTACCTCTTCGTTGCCTCATTTCCAAATCTTCCTGACCACTGTTCTAGGCCCAGTTCAAATGTTGCTTATTCTGTGATGCCATCTTGGATTCCCTTCCAGGCTGGAAGTGAGCTCTTTGCTGAACTTTCCTTGTATAGTACTGACCACTTTCTACTCTGGGGTTTACCTTTAATTTGCATGTCTTATTTCCTTTACTAGACCTGACCTTAGGACTGTGTCCAGTTTTTAATTTCCTTTAGGGTACGATCCATTACTCTTTTTTATAGTATTCCAGCAGCCATCTTTCCCAAAGGAATGTCTGTAATCACAAAGGTCATGTAATTAATTTTCTATAATGTGTATTTTTTAATCTCAGATGGTCTTTGTTACTTTTTTTTTCTTTTCTTTTTTGGTGTTGAAATATCCTTCCATTTAGGAAAGGATGGTGAGAGGAGATGGCAGGCAGTTTTCTTCAGTAGTTTTCTTCAGGAGTCTTATTCGGTAAAATAAAATTGGAAAACTATGTTAATCCTGTTTTAGTTTCCAAACTGCTAAACCAATACCACAGAATCGGTTGGTTTAAACAACGGGAATTTATTGCTTCTCAGTTTTGAGGCTAGGAGAAGTCTGTGGTCCTGTGAAGCCTAAAAACAAGTCATCTGTTTCCAATATACAAAGGAGCGAAAGGAATAGGATAAATATTTCCATTCCCAAAGGGAGAAATTGGAAGGAAACCAGGAACCATGGGTCCTAAACATGTCTGAAATCCAGCAGGGAAACTTCATGAAATTTCAAGGCCAGAGAGTCATCTGTGGATCAATGCTTTGTCCTCTGGGCCTGATGAAGAGGTAGCCCCACCCCTTCCAAACACTTGCACAGTAGCTGTGTCTCCAATAACACCGGGGCACAGGACCCGTCATCTCCAAGCACTGGGTGGCAGCTCTCTCCCTGAACAATGGGATGCAAAGCTTGCCCCATCCTAGTGTAGGGGCAGAATTGCCACTCTCTTGGTCTCAATTTTGGACTTCTCCTAGCCTCGAAACTGAGAAGCAATAAACTGATTTTGAAGAGGCTTTGTAGTCAGCATTATTCTAAAATGACTTAAAGCTTTTGGGATGTTGTGACAGAATGAATGTATTTTGCATGTGGGAAGAATATGTATCTTGGGGTCCAGAGAGTAGACAGTGGTGCACTAAATTGTGTACCCCATTTTGAATATGCTCTTAGTCCACATTCTAGGGGGTGTGGATTCATTGTAAATAAGATCTCTTCAGTTGAGGTATGGCCCAACTCAATCAGGTTGGTCTTTAATCCACATTACTGGAGTCCTTTATAGACACAATTAAATTTCTAACAGAGACAGAGAGAAAGCCACAGGGAGCAGCCAGGATGTGGGAGTCAACAGAACCTGAGAGAAAAAGGAGAAGACACTGCCATGTGCATCGCTATTTGACAGAAAAGCCAAGGGCTGAGGATTGCTGGCATCAAGCCGTTTTAGAAGACCAGATCTTTTCTGCCAGACCTCTGCTTCCACAGTTCTTTTCTTGAAGCCATTCTTCCTTCAATTCGTCTCTTCTTTGTCCCTTTCAGGCATTGCTTTTATTCATACAAATTTCATAAAATCCTTATTGGCTTTGCATGTAATTGCAGTGGGTCCAACCCATGTCTGACTGAATCCATGTTCAGCCACATCCTCTTTAACAAAAGTCATTCAATTAACCCCTCACATACAGCCCTATCCTTCGGGGGACTCACTTCCTGAAAGCTCAGGGGCTCCCTGATAGAGCACACTGGCCCTAATCACAGAGCACATTATCTGGATAAGCTCAGAATTTTCCAAATTATTAATTGCTGGTTTCCTTGCACTTAACAGTTCATTTCTCAATTTATTTCTTTCCTCTGTTATTTCACTAAGTGTGCCTTGCACACTTAACTTGGAAATCTCTTTAGTCAAATATCCAAGTTCATCGCTTTCAAGTTCTGCCTTTAATCTGACCTTAGGACACAAGTTTGCCAAATTCTCTGCCACTTTCTAATAAGGCTCACCTTTCCTCCAGTTTCCAATAACATATTAATCATCTCCTTGTAAGGCTTCATCAGAAGTATTTCAATGTTCATATCTCTGCCAGCAGTCTCTTCAAAGCCATCTAGGCTGTTTCTATCAAGCACTTCACAATTCCTCCAGCCTCTACCATTACCCAATCCGAAGCCACTTCCACATTTTTTGATATTTGCAATAGCAGCACCTCGCTTCCTGGTACCAAGAATTGTCTGATGGACCTGTCCCTTCCAACCTCTTTTATTTATCAACAATTATTTTTTGACTCCTCTATGAAATCCCAAAGTCTGGGAACCACTGCTGTATAGAGCCCGGCATAATGCCTGGTGTTTAGTAGTGCTCAATATCAGATTATTTTGGCTCTATTTTTAAAATACCCAGAATATAACCACTTCTCATAATAATCAGTGCTATCATTTCAAGTTCAAGCCCCCATACCCTCAGCCTTTGGAATATTGCAATAAATCTCCTACTTGGTCTCTTTTTTGTAAAGAGCCAGATAGTATATATTTTAGGTCATATTGTCTCTGTGGCACCCACTCAACTCTGCCATCAAAAGCAGTCAGAGAAAACACAAAACCAAATGAGTGTGGCTGTATTCCAATAAAACCTTATTTACCAGAAACAGGGGGCTGGCCCTTGGGTTGTCATTTACTAACCTTTGTTCTGGGTGATCTTCTAAACACTCAAGTCAGAGCGCATCACTTTTCTGTGCAAACCCCTCCAGTGGCTTCTCACTTCACTGAGAGTAAAAGCTAAAATCATGACACAGGCCTAAAAGACCCTGTGTGATCTGCTGGGAGCATCTCTACCCATAGTGTTCTGGCCTCGACTCTGCTCTCCCCTTGTTCATGCTGCAGCTGCAGTGGCCTCCTTGCTCTTCCTCACTCAGGCTACCACGCATGCACCTGCTTCTGGAAAGTTGCATTTACTCTTGCCTCCACTTGCAATGCTTTACTCCCCACTGTCAGTATAGTGTGCTCCATTGCATCCTTCAGATCTAGGCTCAAAAGTCCCACCACCAGAAAAGCCTTTCCTGAGCAACAATAACCACCCCGTCCACATTCCCACATTCCCCCATGGCATGACGGACCTCTCTTTATTGATTTATTTTTCTTTATAGCACCGATTTTCATATGATATAATATATACTCACAGGATCCATATATGGGCTGTCTTATTCCACTAGAATTAAGCCTCATGAGGCTTTGTTTTAACCTGTGCTGTATATCCAGAGCCTCTAAAAATGATCACATGTAGTAGATTATCAGTGAACATTTGTGGCATGAATGGATGAATGAATGAAAAAAATGAATGCACAAACCGATAAAGTTACAGAGCTTCAGAGAAAAGAGGGATCAGTGTGGACTGGAGTAGATTAAAAAAGCTTCTAGGAAGGCCATGAATGCTAGAAAGAAGACAAAGCACTAAGTAGGTGGGTATGGGGTAGGGGTTAATCCCATAATAGTCATTAGCACCTACAAGCTTCCACAATGAACATATGACCTCAGTAAAAGCAGGATACTTGCTATTCAACTGCAACTTCAAAGCAAGACCCTTATCCCTGCTTCCAGCCACACAGTCTTTCCTGAGCCCCTCCAATGTAATAGTCTGAAGCGGGCATGCTTAGAATCCATTGGGTACGAGATTTTCATTGCAGGTTTTTAATTACAAGAGAAAGAGATTATATCAGTACTTTGGAAAATTATCCTAAATTCTGTGTGCCAAATGGACTGGAAGATTCAGAGAGTAGAGGCATTGTTATAGATTGAATTGTATACCCCCAAAAGACACATTGAAGTCTTAGTCCCTGGTCCTGTGATTAGTTGGGGGCTAATCCAATATAAAAAGGGAAGAATTTGAACAGAGAGAGATTGAGAGACAGTCATGTGATGGAGCCAGAGAACACTATGGATGGCCATTCACCTAGGGGGAGCCAGGGGAGGGGCACGGAACGGATTCTTCCTGTTAAGAGGAAGCATGGTCCTGCCAATTCCTTGATTTCAGACTTGATTTTAGCCTTCAGAACTACGAAAGAACACATTTCTGTTATTTAAGCCAACGAGCCTGTGGTATCGTGTTGCAGGAACCCTGGCAAAAAGACAAGCAGGAACAGCAGCTGGGAGCCTTGCACAATTATTAGGCAGGTTGTGATAAAGTCTGGGTTAGTAGGGGACATGGAAGTGGAGAGAAAGAGGGAGATTTGAGACTGACAGTTTGAAAGAGGAACTGGCATAACTTGGATGTCACAACTGTTGCAAGTAAAGCAGTAAAAAAGAAACAGCTTAATTGTCCAGCAATAAAGAAATGTCTAAATACGTCCTTGCAACGGAATAATAGGCAACCAGAATAAATGATGACATGGATCTGTATTTGCAGAGGTGGCTAACTATTCATAATAGACTCTGAAGTAGGAAAACAGATATTGTAGTGTGAATCAAGTTTTGTAAAAACTGACGTAGATGTGTGAGGGGGGTCAGATGTGCATGGAAACAAGACTGCACAATATGTATCAAGATGTTAACAGTGGCTCTTTGTGAGGGGTGGGATTATGGGTGAGCTTTATTATGTTTTACTTTATCTAATTTCTAATATTTAATCCAAATGTGATTGCTTTTATAGAAGAAACAAACTCACAAAAAAGAATCCAGTAAATCAAAGTAATGCCCCAGACTTCAAATTTTCCTCAGGATACCATACTCTTCACACTGTCATTCCCTAAAGAGACATCCCTAAGATGATCAAAGATTCCTGGCAGAATTAGAAGGGATAATTGTCTGGATAGTGCAAGATAGAACCATAGCAAAGGGAGAAACAGAAAAATAGGAGGTGGGGAGGGGAGGAAAGAGAATGAGAAGGGAGCAAGGAAGAAGACTCACCTCAAGGTTTTGGGGCAAATAAACCCCAAAAGGGAGAGATGGATTGGAGGCTAAATTGGAGTTGGGGCAGAAGCAATTTGAGGGCAAAGTAGGAAAACACTTATCACAGGCTGTGGAACAGGTAATATCTCATGGGTGGAAGGTTCTGCAGACTTCCCTAGAAACCACCTCAATTACTGGATCTCTAAGGAGAGCCTCCTGCCCCAAGCACTGCTCCAGACTTACAGGGTTCATGGATTCCAGGGTAGTCAGTGATTTCCAGCACGTAGAGATGTCTCCGTTTCACACTGCGCCCGATGCTGTAAACCCGTGTGATGTAGGGGCACTCATTGTGCACCTTGTACAGTGTCCGCACGAGGTCATCATAGCGGTGGTGGCGAAAGGTCACTGGGGCAGCCAGTTTGAAGAGAAGGAGGAGATGGAGGAAAACTGAGAGCAGACCTGACATCTTTCTGGCCTTTTTCAGAGCGATCCACTGAAATGATCCCTGTCCCCTCTCCAAACAACCTGGCTTCTTCCGTCGAAATCCAAGGGCCCAAGAACCAGTTTTTTCTTACTGGTAATCACCAGTGTGACAGCACTTGGGGAGGAGTTCAAAACTGCCTGGTTCAAAGTTGGAAATTATTTATGTAGCTCTTGAAATAGCCACTCACTGCTCCTCCCCCATTTCTCTTTCTCTCCTAATTCAGGAAAACCTTATAAATGCATTTTCCCCAGACTGGCTAGTTTCGCTGATTCTGGCTCACTGATTAACTGGACTGTAAACAGGCTTTAATAAACAGCTGCTTAAACCCTTTGATTCCTGGAGAATTTTAGGAAACTTGGCCTGTGACTGTCCTCTAAATTAAAGAAGTATATCAAAATTGTTCTCTCTGTTCTTTTTTTTTAATGTCAAGTTTCATGTTATATATTTATTTTTTACTGCAGTAAAAAAAGTAGAACATGCTTAATAAGGGAAATGTAAAAAGTTCAGAAAAGTGGTAAAAATAATCTATTTTATTGTCATCAAAACACAATTGCCATTAACACTTTGATATATTTCTTTAGAAATTTTCTCCAGTCATAAGGTGCAATGGTTATTTTTTCTATGTTAATAATTATGGTGTTTCTCCTCCAATCTGTTGCCTTTCAGAAGAATCTTCCAAAAACAATGCTCTACTCATGTTATCTTCCTGCTCAAAACTTTCAATGTGCCCCCACTGGCTTTACTATAAAAACTAGTATTTTTATAGTACAAATACTGGTATTTAGTTTGGTATCCAAGGACTTCCTCAAGTTCCTTTTTAATTTTATCTCCCACTACTCAACTGAAAAAAACAGTCTTTGCTTCAGCTAAATGGATTAATACAGCATCCCCTGTATAAAACTCAAGATTTTTCACTTTGTGTGTGTGTGTTGTTTTCATACAGTTCTGTCTGGGAAGAATGCTCTTATTCTTTCCTCTCTTACTGAATTCTCCAGATTCTTAGGGCCCTGCTCCAGGGTCAGCTATTCCAGTTCATCCACTGGAATATCTCGAACTTTATAATATTCTGCCTTACGAACCTATCTTATATATTTCATCCCGTATTTTAGTAACTTTTCTCTGACTATAAAATATTTTTCATCTGATTGCAAAATAAAACAAAAATAAAGATAATCTGTATTTCCTTGGCTGGAGATCATCATTGTAAACATTTTTTTTTCCTTCGTGCAAATTTATGTATAAATAAGAGTAACTTTTTTTATATAATTTTTTATTAATTAAAAAAAACACAGGAAAGAAACGCAAACATCCTTAATATATGCTCATTCCATTCTACGTATATAATCAGTAATTCACAATATCATCACGTAGTTGTATATTCATCATCATGATCATTTCTTAGAACATTTGCATCAATTCAGAAAAAGAAATAAAAGGACAACAGAAAAATAAAACAAAAACAGAAAAAGAAAAAAAAATTTTACATACCATACCCCTTCCCTCTCCCTTTCATTGATCGCTAGCATTTAAAACTGAATTTATTTTAACATTTGTTCCCCCTATTATTCATTTTTATTCCATATGTTCTACTCATTTGTTGACAAGGTAGATAAAAGGAGTATCAGACACAAGGTTTTCACATTCACAGAGTCTCATTGTGAAAGCTCTATCATTGTTCAATCATCATCAAGAAACATGGCTATTGGAACACAGCTCTACATTTTCAGGCAGTTCCCTCCAGCCTCTCCATTACATCTTGGATAACAAGGTGATATCTATAATTAAGAGTAACTTTTTATGGTTTTTGTGCTGTCTTTTTTTTTTCATTTAATATTATAACTTGGGTCTTTCCAATGCCACTACATTGTCTATGAAATAAGGAATTGCCTTCTAAAGTCTTATATTGTTATCTGTTTTTTCCCAGTTGCTCACCTAGACTGTAAATTGTGGGAGGACACTATCTTATCTTTCTTTGATTTTCTCCTGGATGAATAAAGAGCTGCTAAAAGATCTCTTAGAAACCTTCCTCTAGAAGATTCCTCAGTCTAGACGCTAGTATTTGCAGAATATTGTCATCTTGATGTACCCAGTTTCTAGCAACATTAAAGAATTAAACCAAATTGGAAGCTTATAATACAAGTTCAAGGCCCACAATGCCTAAGACTTCACAAATAGACTACTTCTCTATCTTCTCTTGTTTTAACACATCCTCTGCAAAGACTTGAAGCAGATAGAACATGCTCTTGAGTGAAGAGTTTTAAATTTTCTACAATCTAGTTATGCGTGGTTGCAGCATAATGGCATAGTAAAACGCTAGTTTATAAATAGATTAAATGTTTTTCTAAGTAGACATATGTTGTCTTCTTTAGGGTGCACTGGTTTAGTTTATTCATAAGTAATAAATTATTCACTGAGTAATAAATACTTATTATTTAGTAATAAATAATATTAAAGATAGAGAAGTAGTTTATTTGTGAAGTAATAATATTGTTGTGGTCTTATGGGAAAACCTATAACAAAATAACCAAAAATTTTTTATCATTTAGACATAGCCTCTTTCCATGAAAAAAAAAATCCAGCTATTTTAACATCACCACTAACTTCAGTTCTGGACTAATTGTGCTATCTTAATACTCTGTCACATAATAAGTAGCAATGGATTGCTTATAAAGTTTTAACAGCTAAGTTCCTAATAGAATATGTTTCTGTCTTACGAGTAATAGAGTTGATGACAGAACGTAGAACTGTTGATGGTTCAGTCAATTCTTCCAGAATGTTAGATTCAGTAGCCAGTGGAAATCCATTGCTTAACATTTCTTCTAAGAGCTCATATACAACAACATTATCCTTAACTGCAGCCTCTGAACACTCAACAGAGTAGTCCTGAAAAGCGTTAGCAACTCAATGTAGGAAGTCAATGACAAAGGGAGATGGTACTTCAGTCTTTATGACAGAAACAAAGAGAAGCATGTCCAGATAAATACAGATGAAATAGTGGTAAGGTGTTGGAATGATGGGTAGTACATTTTTAACATCAGCAGCTTTCTCCTGAGCATCAAAGAAATAAGCACAGACAGATTGGCTCGCAACACTCTTCCAGTGCTTTTCTAGGAAGATGTCACTGGATTGGTTTATGAGAAATAGACTATGCATCATCTTCCCAGTACCTGGGCCTGTCAGTGATTCGGACCCAGGTTCTCTCCCAAATTTGTCTGTCCCACTTGATCCATTCCACTGCTGCCAGAACTAATTTTATGAAGCACAGTCTTATCTTGTCCTTTTACCCTTAAAAATCCTTTAATGGATACCATTAAGAAAATACAGTTTAGCCGCAGGCTGGGAGAAAGGTCCCTCCTTGTAAATCATATATCTGATAATCTATCCAGAATATATAAAGAATACTTGTAATGCAATAAAAAGAAGACAAATAACTCAATTAAAAAATGGTCAAAAGATGTGAATGCACATTTCACCAGAGAAGACATGTGAATGGCTAATAAGCCATGTTCAGTATCATAATAATCATTAGGGAGATGCAAATCAAAGCACAGTGAGATATCACTTCACATCCTCTAGGATGGCTACAATAAAAAAGAGGGACAATAACAAATGTTGGTGAGAATAGGGAGAAACTGGAACTCTCATACACTGTCGATGGGAATGTAAAATGATGCAGCCTCTTGGGAAAATAGTTTGGCAGTTTCTTGAAAGGTTAAACATGTACGTACTATATGTCCCAGAAATAGCAGCACTATTCACAATAGACAAAAACTGAAAGCATCCCAAACATCCATCAACTGGTGAATGGTTAAACATAATATGGTAAATCTATACCATGGAATACTAAAAGGGAACAAAGTACTAATACATGCTACAACATGGATGAACCTCAGAAACATGCTCAGTGAAAGAAAGAAGCTAGACACAAAGACTACATGCTGTATGTTCACATGAAATACTCAACGAAAGCGAATTTATAGAGACAGAAAGTAGTTTAGGGTTGCCTAGGCCTGGGTATAGGAATGAGAAGTGGCTATAAATGGGCACTATGTTTCTATTCTGTATAGAAAATAATCTGGATAATTAGATTGCGGTGATGGTGGTACAACTCTGTAAGTATACTAAAATTCATTGAATTGTGCACTTAAAATGGGTGAAGTTTATGGTATGCAAATTATTTCTCAATAAAGCTATTTCTTTTTTAAAAAAGAAAAAACCAAGTACAGCAAAAAAAAACAAGGTAAGTATAAATTTATCATACAACTCAACAGTTCTACCCAAAGGTGTCCACACAAGAGAACAAAAACGAGAATGTTAGTAGCATGTTATTCTTCATAGCCCCAAAGTAGAAACAATTGAAAGGTCCATCAGCTGGTGAAGAGATAAATAAACTGTGGGATATTTAAACAATTGAACACTATTCAGTGATTAAAAGAAATGAAGTACTAATACATGGTACAATATAGCTGACCCTCAAAAGCCCTGTGCTAAGGGAAAGAAGCCAGACACAAAAAAACACATATTGTATGATTCCACTTCTAGAAATGTCCTGAAAAAACAAACCTGTAGAGGTTGCTGGGGCTGGGAATAGGAATGGGGAACGTCATGGTCAGGTTCAGGTGACAATTTGGCCAAGTGGTGGAACCTGTTTGTTAGATTGGGCAAGTGCTGGCCTGTTTGTTGCTATGAGGACATTTCATAGAATCAAATCATGACCACGTTGGCTGCGTCCACAGCTGATTCCGTTTGTAATCAGCCAAGGGAAGTGTCTTCTGCAATGAATGATGCTTAATCTAATCACCAGAAGCCTTTTAAGGAGGATTCAAAAGAGACAGGGTCTCTTCCTGCTTCGGCCGATGAGCCTTTCCTGTGGCGTTTATCCAGACCGTCCACTGGAATCGTCAGCTTCACAGCCTGCCCTACAGATTTTGAACCTTACATTCCCACGGTTACAGGAGACATTTTTATAAATTTTATATTTATGAATATTTCCCCTTTGATTTTGTTTCTCTAGAGAACCCTAGCTAAGCCCTAGCTAATACACGGAGTAACTGTAAATGGGTAAGAGGGATCTTACTAGAAGATGGAAATGTTCTAAATCTGGATTATGGTGATGGTTGCACAACTCAGTAAATTTACCAAAAATCATTGAACTGTACATTTAAAATGGGTGAATTTTATGAAAAGTAAATTATATCTCAATAAAGTTGTTTTATAAAAATAGACCTTCAGTGATTGTTGTGTACTAAAGTGTAAAATTAAATGCCTCAGCTTTGCCTTCAAGTCCTTTCTACCGGGTCCAGCCATGACTTGTCATGCATCTCTCATTCCAGCACAGCCATGCCGTACCACCTACTGCTCTAGCCATGCCTTCATTCCCTCCTTCCTGCTCTTACTCGTGCTGTTTCCCCAGTTACCTTAACCCAGCTCCAAAACCTGGGTCTCCCTCAATTCTTCTTGCAATGCTGCTACAATCAGTCTTTGTATCCCCAATTCTTATCATTTTGTCAGATTATGCATTTACCCACTGTGCTGGGTGCTAGGACATAGCAGTGAATGATACACATTTTTTTACCACCCCAGGGCAAATGTCATCTTTTAGCATAGAACTTGGCACAAATGCTCAGTATTTGTTGAAGGAATGAATGAATGAGTAAATGAGTGAACTAACCCATTATTGACTTTTCCTCTTGCAATCTGTTGTTATATTTTTAGCAAACTGTCCCAGGGAACCCTTTTTTTAATGTAATTATTTAATGACATGGGAAAATAAACATGTTATGAAATACACCGATTATTACAAAGTAATCGGTAGAGGATAGCGTCACTTTAGGTAAAAAAAAAAGAAAGTTGAAAGAACAGTTAAAAACACAGATATCAACAGTATTTAGTTCTGTTCAGTGATTAAATATTTGTCCTTTTGCTTTTGTGTATTGTTGGAAACATGCTTATTTCTGAAACAAACAAAACAAGATACCAGAAGGAAAGTTACTAAATGCCCCAAATTCAGAACCCAGCAGCCCATGTCTGATCCTCAAGAGGACAGGACCAGACAGGTGCCCTGTCAAGTCCAGTACAATCTCCCTTCTTTTCCTGCTGGAATGCCAGTTTTAAGACTGTTTGCCCTACACTTGACATTCTTATTGTACTTATGTTTCATGGGACTTTATGAATGTTACCTGGCACAAGAGCTAAATAATGCTGGCAACTTTGTTTTGTTTTCTTAAAAAATATTTTTATCGAGATATCTTCACACACATACAGTCCATCCAAAATATACAATCAATGGTTCACAATAGCATCACACAGCTGTGTATTCATTGCCATGATCATTTTTAGAACATTTTCATCACTCCAGAAAAAAGAAATAAAAAGGAAAAAGAAAAAAACCCATATATCTCATACTCCTTACTCCTCCCATTCATTGACCACTAGTATTGCAATCTCTCCAACTCTTTTTTTATGCCTTATCGCCCCCTACTATTTATTTATTCTCTGTCCTTATTTTTTTTACTTATCTGTCCTAACCCTGGATAAAGGGAGTGTTGGCCACAAGGCAAATTTGATTTTGAATTGTTACAAAATAGAACTACCACAGTACATAATTCTCACCAGAAATCAAGCTCCTACTACAGGAAACCCACTTAACTTAACTAGTGGCTTTGCTGTTTTTCTCTGAATTTCCTTCATTTTCAACTTTCACTGTCAATCTTTTTTTGTTTCATGAAGAGGTAATTTTTCTCACAAAGATGCTAACATGAATGTTCGCTGAGCTATGACGATTGGATGGGCTTGCTACGAGTCTATTCCCATGTGGTTTTGCTGTTTAAATACTGAGCAAAGTCAAAAGAGGTACCAGATCCAAGCCACTTTGAGATTAACAACTTTGAATGAGGAATACACCAATCTTTGTGTCCTTAAAAAAGAGTCTTTGCAGTTATTATATACAGAACAGTAGATGACTCCTATATCGGTACAAATGAGGCTCAAAAAGCTCAGCTTTTCTTCCCAAATGGCAAGACTGCAAGGAGTGCTTTATTCAAATAGCAGGCAGTATATAAAAATTGCTACCACCTTTAACCTAAAGTGTTTACAAGTTCTCAACTCTCTGTCTGCCTTTTTATACTATAGCATTTCAAGGAAGGATCAAGAACTTCTGTGAAAGTCCAAGAAACAACCAAAACCAAAAAATAAGCCAAGACTATTTTTTGCATTACCACCACCTCTCCAGTAAATCTTCTTACCTGTCTTTTCTAGTGAGTTGGTATAGATTTCTTTGCCATAAATTTTTTTAGGAGCCAGGAAAGAAAGGTACAGAAAAAAAATCTAGTAACAACAATGACATAAATTTTGGGGAGAAAAAGAGTTTAAATTAACATATTGTATCATCACATCAAAGACCCAAATATCCCTTGGGCAACCAAGAAAAATTGAACTGTTTTCTACCCCAAAATTAAAAAAGAAATCTGCTGGAAATAAAAAATGCTTGGTATTTGCAACCTGAGTTAATTAATACTCCTATTAGATCAGTATAAATCATAGAAATAAGTTCCTTTATTAAAGCAAGGGAAAAATAATCCATTTCAGGACAAAGCTATCCAGGATGAAAGAAAGGCATGTCTTCAATAAGAGAACTGTGCTGTTGGATGATTTCTTGCTAATGTTTTTAAAGATTTTGGACTTCTAGATTTTCCTAGCTTTCTGGTAGCCAAATCTGCCACCTCCTACTCTCTTTCTATGTTTGCCATCATTGCTGTTCACGTTCAGATCAACAAAAGGAGGCACCTTGAAACCAAATGACCAAGCAGCCTAACACAAACTTAACGTTATTAGTATTGTTAAGAATGGGGAATCATATGCTCAAATGTATGACCCATATACTTCCTGGGGTGACAAATGAAGGAAGTAGTTCTTTTCAATCAATTTCTCAAGCTGAGACTGAACATCAGAAATTTGGGACCAGGAATACTCAAATTCACTTAATGGAACCTTGGATCACCTCAAATGAGGAAGGAAACCCAATTCTTCTGGGTGCAAAATGAGCAAGGCTTGTCCTCTTCCATTTAGGCCTCTGGATGTTTGACCCACAGGATGAATATATTCCTTAGGATCACCTAGAGGGTCATATTGAACAATCCATGAACTTCAGGAATATTGAGCCCTTGGGTTGCCATGTCTGTATACAACAGTATCCCCAAATCTGCACTGCAGAACCGGAAGAAGGTGGTTGTCCACTTATCTGTCTTCTGCCTTCATGAATGGCCAAGTCAGGCAAATCAATGTAGTTCAGCAACTCACAATGGTACTTCACGGACTTACTGGATGATAAGAACATCATCATTTTCTTCTTTTGGTTCTTCTTAAGGAATGTAAAGAGCAGAAGGAATCTCTTTTCAGAGGGACGAACAATGCATTTCTGTTGAAGACCATGCACTGCTGCATTAGTTTTATCATCATCAATGCCAACATACAGTGGCTCCTTTTCAGAGAAATTCTTGCCAGGTCTTCAACTTTCCGAGTTTGCACGGCAGAGAAGAGCATAGTCTGCCTGCATATTGGCAGAATAGTAATTTGCTTTATTTCCTCTTCAAACCTTACATCCCAGATACCATCAGCCTCATCAATAACTAGACACTACAGATTTTTATACATAAACTTTGGGGTACTCTGATTATGGCCCAGGAGTCCGCTGGCATGGCCACAGTGATGTTGATCCAGTTAGCAAGTTTCTGAGCTTCAGCAGATCAGTTACTGAAGCCTATTATCAGCCTGTACGTGTGGACATGATACCCCATATGCACACCAGAAGTCTGCATGGCCAGCTCCCTGGTAGGAAAAGAATGAGTCCTGTTCCATTCTTGGGCATGAATTTTTTTAAATAACAAATGCTACTTTATTGTACAGGATTGTTTTCAACTCATCAGGCCTGGGGAGGTCCCTTAGTCACACACATGTAACTGGGCAACTTTTCCTGGAAAGTCCAGGTCAAGAGTAGTCTAAGTGATTCTGCCCTTTCCTTAGGTTACTCTTGCCTGAAACGAATTATGTGCCAGTGGACAGAACATGGGGATGACCTCTTAAGAAGTTTGGGCTGTATTAAAAGGAAGAAGGCCCCAGTAATTTATTCTCACCCAACCCATTCAGATGCTGGTCTCCTCCCTCTGTTGAGGCTCAGGGGGTCTCTCTAGTTTTCTTGCTTCCATCCAGGCAAAGGGGGCTCGTGTCCAGTTGCAGGTTTTCCCTCCACTAGGCAAGGGTCCTCGGACAGTGCAGCGTGGACCAGTTGGTGCCGCTGCAGGGGACTCAGTCCCTCAAGCGAGGGCTCACCACAGCCACGCAGAAATGCGTCTCGCTGCCCGGGGGGAGGACCGCATGGCCGCCACTCTTGTTATGCAGCTCCAGTGCCTCTGGGTTCCCCGCCTGCTCCAACTTGGCACGAATCGCGGCCTCCACCCGACCCACACGCCGGGGTCCCGCGCTGCCCCGGGACAGATAGACGCACCCCGTTGTGAAGCTGGGCATGAATTTTAGCTTAATGAGTTCAACGGTAGGAATGAGAGATGCCAGGGTTTTTGCCCCTGACTGTTTTTTGTAGCCGCTAAAAGATCTCTGCCTTCCAGAATAAATTTTATTTATTTATATTTTTTATTGTGATGGTCGACACTTTTATGTTGAATTCCAGTCTTGCTCCTGAAGCCCATTTCTCTTATCTCCTTCAGAGTGTTTTCACTGAACGACATAGGTTAGGGATGCGAACCAATATCCTCAAAAGCTCCTGTGAGTCTCAGGGGGCAAGAAGTCTCATCTTCATCATCTGGCTTCTCCATACTATTTTTTAGCTTCTTTGGGAGCTCTGGCAATGTCTTCTTTACACTCCTCTTTATCTTCGGTTTTTGCCTTTTTTTTTTTTTTTTTTGGCATTTTCTACTATTTTTCTCTTTTTTTTAAATTCTGAATTGGGTGACTATGTGGTTGTTTCTCAGTTAATATGGTGGATTTCTTAGGTGATTTTTTTTTCATGGGCAGGCACTGGGAAATGAAGGTTTTTTTTTTTTAAATGAAGGAAATATACTTTTTGTATATTACCTGGTTTAAATATAATCACATTAAAAAACACAAAATAAAAAGTTGATTTGATCTTATATAGAGAAAATTTCAAAGAATCTATGAAAAAAACTACTAGAGCTAACAGATGAATTCATAAAGTTACAGGGTATATGATCAACACACAAAAATTAGTTCTGTTTCTATACAGCAGTAATGTACAATCCAAATGGAAATTAAGAAAATAATTCAATTTCTAATACATACAAAAGAATAAATACCTAAGAATAATTTTAAGAAGGTAAAAGACTTATACACTGAAAACTACAAAACATTGCTGAAAGTTTAAGTTTTTTATTATTAAAAAAATACTTTTATTGATGAAACAACATATAAACACAAACATTCTTAACATACAAATATTCCATACATAATATTCAGTCAGTGGCTCACAATATCATCACATAGTTGTATATTCATCATCATAATTTTTTAGAACATTTGCATCACTCCAGAAAAAGAAATAAAAAGAAAAAAGAAAAACCTCATATATACCATACTCCTTACCCCTCCCTCTCTTTGACCACTAGTATTTCCATCTACCCAATATATGTTAACCTTTGTTCCTCTTATTTGTTTATTTTTTAAATCCATATTTTTTACGCATCTGTCCAAACCCTAGATAAAAGGAGCATCAAACACAAGGTTTTCACAATTACACAGTCACACTGCAAACATTCTATCTTCATACAATCATCTTCAAGAAACAAGGCTACTGGAACACAGCTCTAAAATTTCAGGTACTTCCCTTTAGCCACTCAGATGCACTATAAACTGGAAAGGGATATCTATATGCATAAGAGGTTATGCGTAAGAATAACCTCCAGGATAACCTCTTGACTCTGTTTGAAATTTCTCAGCCACTGACAGTTTATTTTTTCTCATTTCTCTTTTCCCCTTTTTGGTCAAGAAGGTTTTCTCAATCCCTTGATGCTGGATCCTGGCTCATCCTGGGATTTCTGACCCATGTTGCCAGGGAGATTTATACCCCTGGGAGTATGTCCCATATAAGGGGTGGGGAGGGCAGTGGGTTCTTTTGCTGGGTCGGCTTATAGAGAGAGGCTACATCTGAGCAACAAAAGAGGTTCTCTGGGGGTGACTCTTAGGCTTAATTTTAAGTAGGCTTAGCATATCCTTTGCAGGAATAAGTTTCATAGGGGTGAACCCCAAGATTGGTGGCTCAGCCTATTGATCTGGTTGTTTCCACTGCTTGTGAGAGTATCAGAAATTCTCCAAATGGAGAAGTTGAATCTTTTCCTCTTTATCTCCATTCCCCTAAGGGGACCCTGAAAATACTTCTTTATTCACTGTTCAAATCACTCTGGGATTTATTGGGACATTACACTACCCTGGACAAACCAACAAAATCTCATGCCCTATTCAAAATTCCGTGTACTTACGGTGCTCAACTAAACTGACCATACAAGTTAAATTAGGAAATGCACTACCGAAAATACAAAATTTGCACCAAATAAACATCTCTCCCTTTAGTCTCACACAGAAGTTCAAGTTTTAAGATATGGATGATATCATCCTTTACCCAGTCTTCTGATATACCTTAGTCCTATCCAGATCAGTTTCATTCATATCTCTACTCTTATGTGATTTTTTAACTAATCATTAGATAGGCTTCCATTTGGGGCTTCTTGGGAAGCCTGCCTTCATAGACTGTTTAGTGTCTTTTTTTTTTCTTCTAACTTTTCCAACTTCCAGAGTTTCTTCAGATGTATCTCCATTTGGGGTCTCTTGGAGGCTCATGACTGAGGCCTTCTTAGCTTTAGGTTTCAGGCTGCAATTTTAGGTTCCACTTCTACATCTTCCTGTGTAGAAGTTCCATGGGTAGATGAGATGTGATGCTTGCTGAGCGCCTTCACTGCAACCCCACAGCAGGGTTTCTCTGCTTCCAGGGCTAATGTTACTTCCTTCCCAACCCTAAGCTTTCATAACCTGTCAGTTAAGATAGCTCTTCTCTCTTGGATATATAGGGTAAACACCAAATAGCTAGGCCAGTCTGACCCACAGATTGTCCAAAGAGTTGGCCCAAATTAAGTACCAAATTGGCAGTTCCATGGGGCTGCTGACTTACACCCACTGCTAAATTTCGTAATTTTCTGATGAGACCCTTCACTCATCATTGGCCAATATCTTCTTTCACTACTCAGGGCTTGGCTTAGTCATTCCCAGATCATCCCAAAGTGTTTCTCTGCAGAATAATTCCCACTTCAATGGCAAATGTGCCTTTCTTTTTTTTTTTTTTTTGTATGCTGCATGGTGGGGGTCACATGTCATTCTTTTTCCTTGTGACTGTCTCATTATTGCAGCACCATTTGTGAAAATTTTTCTTTTGGAGGGGGAGGAGAAGTACACAGACTGAGAATTAAACCTGGGTCTCTGGCATGGTAGGCAAGACTTCTACCACTGAACTGCCCTTGCACCCCCTGTGTCTTTAATTATTTAATGAAACGTCATTTGTGCTAAACAGGTGACCCTGATTCCTTAAAGGAGGCTGCACGCACCAAGCCTGTTTGAACTGTGGGTTGTTGTAAACAAGGAAGACCCTCTATATATTAGGGCTAAGTTGGAACTCCTCTGGAATGCCAAATAGAGCACCAGAGTGAGTGACCTGAAGTCAGGGCAACTAGGAGAAGTAGAACATGGGTTCCAGTGTCAGGCGTTTATGATTTAAAATCCAAGTTCAACCCCTCTGAGGCCATTTGACTGTGAACTAATTATTTAGCTTTATAAGCCTCAGTTTCTGTGGTAGTTTGAAATTGTATGTACCTCCAGAAAAGATCATGTTCTTTAAAGCTGATCCATTCCTGTGAGTGTAGACCTATTGTGGGTGGGACCTACTGATTAGGTTATTTCAGCTGAGGCATGCTCCAGGTGGTATGATCAGGTTATTTCAGTTGAGGCATGCCCCAGTTGGGTCTTAATCCTCTTACTGAGTCCTTTATAAGAGGTGAAATTCAGAGATGCATGTAGAGAAGCTGACAGAAGAAGCTATTCGAGCCAGAAGCTGGAAGCAACGAAACCCAGAAGCGACGGGAGAGACCAGCAGACATTGCCAGGTGCCTTGAGGATTGCTGGTGGCTGGTCTTCAGGGAGAAAACATTGTCTTTTGATGCCTCGATTTGGACATTTTCATGGCTTCAAACTGTAAGCTTGTAAGGTAATCCCCGTTGTAAAAGCTAACCCATTTCTGATATATTGCATTTCAACATCTTTAGCAAACTAGTACAGTCTCCTACTGTTTAAAATGGGGACAAGACATCTCCTTCCTCATGGTTGCCCTCTGAATCAAATATGATTGTGTAAAGCCTTTACACAGGGCCTGGCACATAGTAAAGGCTGAATAAACAATATTACTATTAGTAATAGCAGCAGCTGCAGCATTAGCATCTACTGTAGGTTAAAGACTATGCTAGATGATGGGGATACAATTCATTCATTCATTCACCCAAGTATTATAAAGCGTTAACTACTAAAGAGTTTACATATATTATTATTATTTTTGATCCAAAATGAAACCAAAAAAACCCTTGCCCATGTAGCACTTACATTCTGGTGAAGAGACAGACGATAAAGAGTGAAAAAGGCAACCTCTGTCCTTAAAGATACAGACACGCACAATACTGGGGAAAGAGTAATGGATGCAACCTCAGGGGACCACCACGCACGGTCAGTTAATCCAACTTTGCCGAATCAAGAAGGTTATGGGGAGTTGAGCTAGATTGTTTCTAGAGCCCTGTCTACCCCTTTGGTAGGCAGAATAATGATCTCCCAAAGATGTCCACATCTTAATCCGTGGAACCTCTGAGTATGTTACATTACATGGAAAGGGGTAATTAAGGTTGCAGATGGAATTGAGCTTGCTTATCATCTGAGCTCAACATAAGGAGATGGCCAGGTGAGCCCAGTGTTATCACAAGGGTCTTTGTAAGTGAGAGGGTGGTAAGAGAGACTGAGAAGGATTCTTCTGACCATTGCTGGCTTTGAAGATGGAAGGGCTCTAAAACCAAGGAAGGAGGGTAGTCTCCACTGGAAAAGGTAACGAAGTAGAAATTGTCCTTTAGGGCTTCCAGAGTGGAATGTCAACCCTGCTGGCACCTTGGTTTCAGCCCCAAGAGACCCTTTCAGACTTCTGATCTCCGGAATTATAAAATAATAAATGTGTTGTTTTAAGCACTGCTTTTGTGGTAATCTATGAAAGGAACAATAGGAAACCAATGCAACCCTTGATACCTTCAATCTGGCACAGAGCTGGGCTCTTGCGGGAGACTAGAGCAGAAAGTTTGTCTGACATCTTCCCAGGATCTTAACTTGAATCTTGGAAAGGCAGCCTGGACCAAATGGAATCTTCAGGGCTCTCTCTGTTTTCCCTCATCACGATTTTAGACCTTTCTTTCTGTTATCAGTGTCCTCAAAGCTGCCCCTGCCAGGTCTACAATTTCACTGGGCCTTAGGCAGACATTAATAATACTTCATAATTCTACAGCCCAGGGAGAGGGTACTGGAATTTCCATTTTAGAAGAGGGATTTTCCCAGCCCTATAACTAGTAAATAGTGTAGGAGGGTCTGGACTCGATGCGTTGTAGTGCAGTTAGCCCAATATCCTATCCCACTCATTTAGTGACTACATCTATGGGAGCAGAGATAAGAACTCTTGAGAGATATACGAGCAAAGAGAGGAGTGCATTAAACATTGGAAAGGGTAAGGAGGAGGCCGAAGGATACTTACCCTCAGGTAGGGAGGTGGGAGTGGGTGGGGAGGAGACAGAAAGACGAGAGAGAGAGTGAGATTTGTTGAGGCAAATGAACCAAACTTTCCAAACCACATCTCTAGTTATCTTAGTTTTAAAATTTCTTTCAGCAGTAACTCTGAACTCCTGGAGGTCAGTCTTGATGTAATTTAATCCTGCTCAGTAAATGTTACTTGGTTGGACTGATGAATGAAAGGTCCAGCTTAATTCAAATCACCAATCACTCTTTGAGAGAGATTTGGGTTTAAAGTTTTATGAGAAAGTAGAGCAGAGGAAACCAAGACAAGGTGGAGAGTAAGAAAAGACAATCCCCAAGACAGGCCAAGCTTCTTCCAATACCCTTCATTACAAAGTTCCCCCAACTCAACTTTTACTTATAATCTTAACTACTCAGAGAGATGTCACCCAACTACCTCATCTAAAGAGGTTTCAGCTTGTTATGCTTGGTCTTATCCTGTTTATTTTAATCAGGGTGTTTGATTTCTCAGTCTGTATTTATCTTGTTTATTGGCTATCTTTTCTAGTAGAAAATAAGTTAGTCCTGGACTTCACTGAGCTTACCTTAATGTTTATCACGTAACCCCAGTACCATGTGCTGAATACATTTTTTAAGGAAGCTACAGCTCAAACTGAGATCTGAGATACAAATGAGTTGATGTTAACCAAATAAGGGTAGAAGGGCGAGTGGGAGTGTTGTGGAGAGGGAAGAGCACATGGGTTCCCTGTCATCACTCTGACCTTGTTGGGCTCTACCAGGGCTCTGTCCTTGAATTTCCTTTCTTTTTCTGCACTTACTTCCAGGTGATCTCATCTAGTCTCATCCACATGTGCCACAATAAGCCCACTAAGTGCCAACAGCACCTAATTTCTATCTCTATTATCCACTTCTCTGAACTTTAGCATTTGTATCTCCAATTGCCTGCCTCATGTTTCCACTAGGATTTCTAACAGGCATCCATGCCAGACCTCACCCACCCCTTCCAGTACTTAGTCAGGTCAGAGCCTCACAGACGCAAGCTGTGGTCATGAATGGCACCCGGTGATCACCCTCACCTGGAAAGGGGACCCCATCCTAGTCTTAGCACTCTCTTTTCACCTGGCCCCACTTAATGTTTCTCCAATGCACTTATTACCATCTGACACATTTTATATTTGTCTTTCTCTCCCTATAAGGTTGTAAGTACTTTGTGGGCAAAGAATTTATCTATTTTAATCTCTGATATATCCCCAGCAATTTGAGTAGGGCCTGGCATGTAGTAAGTTCTAAGTAAATGCAGTGAGTGAATGACTGATTGATTAAATGCTTTACCCACATAAGCCCATTTGATTTCTGTCTCAAACTTTGAGAGATCATTACATCTTATTTACACATATGAGAACCTCTAAAATGTAAACGATTTACCCTGCTCTTACAACTTTATTTGGCAAAACTGGAGATTGAATTGGCTTTTTGACTCCAAAGCCTGGGTGTTCCCTCACCTTGGCATGGACACTTAACTGCCTCCAATCTGGCTTCTTATCTCATTCTTCAGGCTATCTGAATAATTTGAGTCCATGCATCCCCTTCCTCCATCCTACCTACAAAGACAAACATTTTGCATAAATATAAAATGGTGTGTCTGCCTGGCTCTTCTTAATCTACCTCCCTTCTGATTCTGATTTCCTGAATGGCTTTCTCTATGTTCTCTGACTCTCCAGGAATTCCCTGCTCCTTGACCTTCTATAGCCACTAAGATTAGATCCAGCTGCAAGTGATCAAAACCCCCAAATCACTGTAGCTTCATTTCTTTCTCACATAAATGGAATTTGGAAATAAGCAGTGCCTTGAGCATCACAGTGCTCAGGTGCCTCCTGGCTTTTTGCTCTACTAATCTCAACAAGCTTCCATTTCACTGCCCCAAGCATATGTTCCAGCCCTGCCACGCTGTCCGCATCCGGCCACCAGTAAGGGCAAGAGGGAGCACAGCTTCTCCCTTTGAAAGCGAACTTGCCTTCCTCACACACTGCTGGTGGGTATGTAAATGGTGCAGTTATTTGGGAAAGCAGTCTGGCAGTTCCTCAAGATGTTAAACATAGTTACCTTATGACCAAACAATTCTACTCCTTGGTATGTACTCAAAAGAAATGGAAACATTCATGGCCACCCAAAAGCATGTAATTAAGTGTTCATAGAAGCAGTTTTCATAATAGCTCCAAAGTGAAAACAACCCAAATGTCCATCATCTGATGAAAGGATGAACAAAATGTGGTATATCCACACAATGGAATAGTATTTAAAAAAATGTAATACTGATATAGGCTCTAAGATGGATGAACCCTGAAAATATTATGTTAAGTGAAAGAAGCCAGTTATAAAAGATCATATGTTGTATTATTCCATTTATGTGAAATGTCCAGAACAGACAAATCCTTAGAGACAAAGTAGATTAGTAATTATCTAGGGCTACGGGGATGTAGGATTTGGAGGGTGATGGCTAAGTGGTATGCGGTTTCTTTTTGGGGTGATGAAAATGATCTAAGATTTTGGAGATGGCTATACAACTCTGACTACGTTAAAAGCCATCGAATTGTACATGTCACATCAGTGAATTGTATGATGTGTGAATTATCTCTCAATTAAGTTGTTAAGGGAAGGCTTTTGTTGTTTATTTTGTTTTAAGTTTCACACAATGCTTCCATTTATATCCCATAAGCTAGAACTCATGTATGTGGCCTACCTAGGTGCAAGGAAAGTTGATAGATGCAGTCTTTATCCCAGATAGCCATGTGTCCAGCTCAAAATCAGAGGTTTACTATGATAGAAGAGATGTTGTAGAATATGGGTCTTCTCTAGCCCACCCTTGGAGGGACCTTGCTAGTCTACCCAGAGAGGACCACTGTCTGCAACTCTCAGGACCATGACATTTAATTTTAGGGCAATCCATCTCTTTCCCAATGGATGTGCGGGGATGACGATTCTGTGTTGTCACATATTTTGGATCAAAATTTACTTGGTAGCTGTTATTCACAGATTTGTTTTATAGCTTTTTTTCTTGTTCAGTTGCCTTTTTTTTTCTTTTGATTTCAGTTAGTTTGAAAAGTTGGAAATATATTCAAATTGCCCTTTCTCTGTTCTCTTTAACTCAAATTTGCCACAATAACTAATCTTGGATACAGCTTTCTTCAAAACACTGCTCTATAAAATCCTTCTGAATTCTCCTCTACTTTTAAATACAAGCCCACTTTCCAGTGTTGGATGTCAGTGCTCTCTAGAAATAGCTGGCTCCTCCTCTCCAGATAAATGCCCCTTAGATACACACATTATCCACTCCAATCAATTCTCAATTTTAATAAAAGTTCTGTAAAAACTATATTAGTTTAAAAAAAAAAAAACCTCTATTAGTTTTTATTTTCTTGTTGCCTGGACTGGAATGCCTTCTCCTTTTGCCCATTCCTCAAGAATCCAAGTAACAATTGTTTGAACCTAAATGCAGTATCTTCCCCCCCCCACCCAACCCCCCACCATTTCTCCTCCTCTATCCTTCTGTATCTTGGGAAATGGCACCACCTGTTGCCCAAATCAAATATCTGGAAGCTGTCCTAAATTCTTCCTTCTCACTCATTTCCCACATTTGCTCACTCATAAGCCTTCTGCATTTTGTCTTGGTGATCCTGACAACTGCCCCTCGCCTTTCACTGCCACCGTCTCAGTTCTGCTCTCATTCATCCTTGCGTAGTTTGTTGCAACAGCCTTCCATTTGTCTTCCTGCCTGGGATTCCACACTGCGGCCAACAGATCTTTCTTCAATGCAGACCACATCTTGTCCCCTGCTTGCCTTTTCCTTCCACTGATTAGATCCTTTTATGGGTTCCCGTTCTCCTCAGTTAGATCTAACCCTCTTTACCTGGCAGCAACATCCTCCACAACCTGATGTTTACTGCCTTTTCAGCCTCAGATCCCCTGCTCCCTCCACCACCCACTCTTCATGCTAGCCACACTAAACAATTTACAATCTCCTGTTCCTACCAGCCTCTTCCTTTTGTTCAGAAGCTAGCTGGCTCCTTTTTGTGTTTCAAAACCAAGTTCAAGCATCATTTTCTCTAAATTTTTCCTATCCCCTATTCTGGTCTGATTTCAGTGTCTATCCCAGTGCTTCCATGGGATTGTGAAAGCATATTTTTTCTACAAATTGTGCAAATTTTCTATAAACAACATACTATGCTATAATTATTGTCTGGTATGTTTTCCTTGAATAAAATATAAGATCCTTAAGGCCATAGGCTTTATCTTCGTTTCTGGTTTCTCTGCCCCTAGGCTATATATACCTGGCATAAAACAGATATTCAACAGATGTTGGGGAAAAAATTAAAAATTGTGTTTACTTAGAATGGGGTAGGAAATGAGCAGGTAGAATTATCTAGGCTTCTCCATATGTCCAGCCACACACACACACACACACACACACACACACACACACACACACACACACACACACACACACACACACAGTGCTACTTCCAACAGGGCAATCATTGGTTCAGTGGAATGTTGACTCAGATTGCCCTCTAGCCAGTGGAAAGCACGCACAGCATGGACTCTGAATCCATTTTGTGTACCAGTGTTGCTTAATTTGCAAATAACCTGCACCTGTGTAATTCTTCTTGTCGGTAGTCAAGTGGCTCTTTCTGAGTTTGAGAAACGAATGTGATGTGTGTTTACTGATGTGACATCAAAGACAGTATCAGGGTATGAGGCAGAAGGTTAACTGGAAATGAGGAGGCTGATGCTAATGATCTGCTCATTGGGGATGAGGAGATTCCCACGTATCAGACTTCGATTAGCCCATTAACTGGACCAGTAAGGGATCGTGGGTCAAAATGCACAGTAAGGACAACTACATTTTATTGATTCTGAAGAGTTCCTTATTTCGTATTTGAACATTTCTGAAACTTGAATGCGACTTAAAACAGATGGCATCTTAGGTTCATAGAAATTGTGTGACAGCAAATTAAAAGAAATCTAATGTGTCACTATTATATAATGTAACATTATATAAAATTCATATATAATATGTCAAAGATTGATTGAATAGTGATTATGTCTAGAATTTCACAAACGAAACCAGGAAACAGTGGGAAACAAATAGCTTATGAAAAATGGAAAACAAAAACAAACCCTGAATTTGGTGGTATTTTTTTTTTTGGTGTTTAAAATAATAAAATTAAAAAATTAAAAAAAAACTCCTGAATTTGCATTGACTATGATATAAATTTCAATGAATTGCTAATAAAAACCATTATTTATGAGCCTCTCCTAATAACCAGGATTTTTTTTGGTCATGACCAGACTCGGGGAATTGAACCTGGGTCTCCAGTATGGCAGGTGAAAACTCTGCCACTGAACCACCATTGCCTGCCCACAACCAGGCCTTTTTACATGTGTTATTGCTAATCCTCAAAACAGCCCTGGAAGGTAGATATTAATTCCATCTTTCAGATGAAGATCGGGGAAGATTTAGACCTGCCCAAAGTCACACAGCTAGAAAGTGTCAGATTTGATCAGCTTCCAAAATTTATTAGCTATCTTCTATTTGAATCCTGACCTTGAAGATAAAAATAATTGTCAAAACCCCTGATTTTTTTCCTGCAGTTTGATCAACTGGATCATCATTGAAGACATGAAGCATCTTCAAAACCTGCTAGAAAGTGGTAGAGAAGACAAGTAGGGAAAGACAGGCCTGAGCAAACTCCTTGGATTTGATGTGAAAGAAAGCCCTGTGAACAGAAGTTCATGAGGTTGGTTTGCCCAAATATGAAATTGAGTCCAGCTCCACCAAATTCAGAGCTAGGACTGATTACTCTAAATAGATTTACAAGAGTATGCAAAGGTCTTTGAGACTTAATATTTGAGATCACTAAGGCCAAAGGTATTTTGTACTAAACCTTCCTCGCTGTGGTTACAAATTTGTAGAAACACCTGTCATTTACCAGACAAGACTGCCTATTGTATTTCTCATGCACAAATTTCAATCCAGTTTCTCCTGTTGACTCTAGGACAGGGCATACTTTCCTTCTAAATCAACATTGGCCTCAGTCTAGCCTGAGTTTGTCAAGCTTTCTTGGAAGCTCTCGAGGGTATAGTTATGCCCCTGTAAGTGGCCCCATTCCCTCCAGTTCTGGTCCTGCTTTGTGTTAGGATTTTCTCCCTCCCCTCAAGTGTAATGCTGATCACCCAGCTTGCCCTGAGCTGGTAAATGCTTGAACGTGAGATCTGGCAGCTGTGTGCCCTGAGGAAGGGTTTAGGAGATTTTTATGAGCCATGCGCTACTTGTCACCATGCCTCTATTATATCAGGACAATTTCTAATAATTATTGAGGATTTCATACTTATATATATTCCTTTTCTTTAAAAAGCTTTGAGATATAATATGTCATAAAATAAATTCAACCATTTAAAGATTGTAGTTCAGTGGCTTTTAGAATATTCAAAGTTGTGGAACCCTCACAAAGATCTAATTTTAGAATATTTTCACCACCCCAAAAAGAAACCCCATATTTTTTAGCAGTCACTTCCCGTTTCTCCCCAAGTCCTTCCACCACACTAGCTCTAGGCAAACACCAATATATTTTTTAGCTCTAAAGATTTGCCTATTCTGGATATTTCATATAAAGGAAATAATAAATATCGGGCCTTTTATGATTGGCTTCTTTCCTTTAGAATAATGTTTTCAAGGTACATCTATCTTGTGGCCTATATAAGTACTTCATTCTTTTTTCTTGTCAAATAATGTTCCATTTTGTTTATCTACTCATCAATTGATGAACTTTTCTTTAATTATTTTTGCGTTGGCAGGCTCTGGGAATTGAACCCAGGGCTCTGGTGTGGCAGGCGAGAATTCTCCCACTGAGCCACCGTTGCACTGCCCCAGTTGATGAACTTTTAAGTTGTTTCCAGTTTTTGGGTTATTATGAATAATGCTGCTATGAATATTCATGTACAAATTTTTGTGGACATGTTCTGGTCCTTGTGGGTAGGTCCCAAGGATTGGAATTGCTAGATCATTTGATAACTTTATGTTTAACATTTTGAGGAAGTCTTTTCCAAAGTGGCTGTACCATGTTAAAATCCTGCCAGCAATTTCTCTACATCTTTGCCGACACTTACTGTCTTTTTTATTAGGAACATCCTAATGGATGTGAAATGGTATCTCACTGTGGTTTTGATTTGCATTTCCTTAATGATCAATGATATTGAGCATATTTTCATGTGCTTATTAGCCATTCATATATCTTCATTAAAGAAATAGCTACTTAAACCTTTGGCCACCTTTTAAAATACACTATTTTTTAGACAGTTTTAGAGCTATAGAAAAATTGAGAAGACAGTAGAGAGTTTCCACCATGTGCTGCCCAATTTTCTCTATTTCTAACATCTTATATTAGTATGTATTAGTATGGTACATTTGTTATTTGTTGCAATTAATGAACAGATATTGATAAACTATTCATACTTTATTTACCTTTTTTTTTTTTTTTTTGGTTCAGGATCCTAACTAGGATATTGCGTTACCTTTAGTTGTCATGTCTCCTTAGGTTCCTCTTGGTTGTGACTGTCTCTTAGACGTTCCTTGTTTTTGATGACCTTAACAATTTTGAAGCATACTGGCCAAGTATTTTGTAGGATCACCATCTAATGTAATTTTTCTGATGATTACACTGGGTTTAGGGCACCTACCAACTTGTTGATTTTTGACCTAGACCACCCGGCTGAGGTAGTGTTTGTCAGGTTTCTCCACTGTGAAGTTAGTTTTATCCCCTTCCCTTTCCATACTATACTCTCTGGACACAAGTCTCGATGCACAGCCCACATTTAAGGACTGAGGAGTTGTGTTCCAAATCCTTGAGGGTAGAATAGCTACATGAATATTTCATTTGGAATTCTTCTACATGGGAGATTTGTTTTTCCCCTGTCTATTCAGTCATTTATTTATGTCAGTATGAACCCATGGATATTTATTTTATACCTTGGACTATAATCCAGTGTTACTTTATTTTGTTGTCTAAGTTAAAGCTTTTGTCACTGGAAACTCTTTCAATTGGCCCCCTGTGTCCCTTTGGCATATCTCTATCAATGTAGGGGTGTGTTTGTGTGTGTGTGTGTGTGTGTGTGTGTGTTTTAGTAGCTACTTACTTTCTGGTATTACCAGATACTCCAGGATCATCTCATAGTTTTATGCCCAAGAGCTAGAAACAGCCATTCTCAAAGAGCCCTGGTTCCTTTTATCAGAGACTATTAGATACCAAGATCTGAGTGTTAGAGAATAAAAAAGTATTTGCAAAGTTCCCTTGCAGGACTGGGGGACTGGGGAAAAAGGAGGAGATATTAAACTTTCCCATCTGGGGAGTTCCTGTTATTCTTGCAAGCAGTAGGGACAAACAATTCAACAGGCCAAGCCCTCAATCTTGGGGCTTGCCCCTATGAAGCTTATTCCTGCAAAGGAGAGGCTAAGCCTACTGATAATTATGCTTAAGAGTCACCTGTGGGGAACCTCTTTTGTTGCTCAGATGTAGCCTCTCTCTCTCTAAGCCAATTTGGCAGGTGAACTTGCTGCCCTCCCTCCCATGTGGGACATGACTCCTAGGGCTATAAATCTCCCTGGCATTGCGGAACCCGACTCCTTGGGATGAGCTGGGACCTGGCATCAAGGGATTGAGAATGCCTTCTTTTTTTTATTAATTAAAAAAATTAACTAAAAACATTTAGAAATCATTCCATTCTACATATACAATCAGTAATTCTTAATATCATAACATAGATGCATGTTCATCGTTTCTTAGTACATTTGCATCGATTTAGAAAAAGAAATAGAAAGACAACAGAAAAAGAAATAAAACGATAATAGAGAGAAAAAAATAAAAAGAAAAAAAACTATACCTCAGATGCAGCTTCATTCAGTGTTTTAACCTAATTACATTACAATTAGGTAGTATCGTGCTGTCCATTTCTGAGTTTTTGTATCCAGTCCTGTTGCACAGGCTGTATCCCTTCAGCTCCAATTACCCATTATCTTATCCTATTTCTATCTCCTGATGGTTTCTGTTACCAATGACATATTCCAAGTTTATTCTCTAATGTCAGTTCACATCAGTGGGACCATACAGTATTTGTTCTTTAGTTTTTGGCTAGTCATTGGCTGAGTCTCACTCAGCATAATGTTCTCAAGGTCCATCCATGTTATTACATGCTTCATAAGTTTATTCTGTCTTAAAGATGCATAATATTCCATCGTATGTATATACCACAGTTTGTTTAGCCACTCACCTGTTGATGGACATTTTGGCTGTTTCCATCTCTTTGCAATTGTAAATAATGCTGCTATAAACATTGGTGTGCAAATGTCCGTTTGTGTCTTTGCCCTTAAGTCCTCTGAGTAGATACCTAGCAATGGTATTGCTGGGTCGTATGGCAATTCTATATTCAGCTTTTTGAGGAACCGCCAAACTGCCTTCCACAGTGGTTGCACCATTTGACATTCCCACCAACAGCGGATAAGTGTGCCTCTTTCTCCACATCCTCTCCAGCACTTGTCATTTTCTGTTTTGTTGATAATGGCCATTCTGGTGGGTGTGAGATGATATCTCATTGTGGTTTTGATTTGCATTTCTCTAATGGCCAAGGACATTGAGCATCTCTTCATGTGCCTTTTGGCCATTTGTATTTCCTCTTCCGATAGGTGTCTGTTAAGTCTTTTTCCCATTTTGTAATTAGATTGGCTGTCTTTTTGTTGTTGAGTTGAACAATCTCTTTATAAATTCTGGATACTAGACCTTTATCTGATGTGTCGTTTCCAAATATTGTCTCCCATTGTGTAGGCTGTCTTTCTGCTTTCTTGATGAAGTTCTTTGATGCACAAAAGTGTTTAATTTTGAGGAGCTCCCATTTATTTATTTCTTTCTTCAGTGCTCTTGCTTTAGGTTTAAGGTCCATAAAACCGCCTCCAATTGTAAGATTCATAAGATATCTCCCTACATTTTCCTCTAACTGTTTTATGGTCTTAGACCTAATGTTTAGATCTTTGATCCATTTTGAGTTAACTTTTGTGTAGGGTGTGAGATATGGGTCTTCTTTCATTCTTTTGCATATGGATATCCAGTTCTCTAGGCACCATTTATTGAAGAGACTGTTCTGTCCCAGGTGAGTTGGCTTGACTGCCTTATCAAAGATCAAATGTCCATAGATGAGAGGGTCTATATCTGAGCACTCTATTCGATTCCATTGGTCGATATATCTATCTTTATGCCAGTACCATGCTGTTTTGACCACTGTGGCTTCATAATATGCCTTAAAGTCAGGCAGTGTGAGACCTCCAGCTTTGTGTTTTTTCCTCAAGATCCTTTTAGCAATTCGGGGCACCCTGCCCTTCCAGATAAATTTGCTTATTGGTTTTTCTATTTCTGAAAAATAAGTTGTTGGGATTTTGATTGGTATTGCGTTGAATCTGTAAATCAATTTAGGTAGAATTAACATCTTAACTATATTTAGTCTTCCAACCCATGAACACGGTATGCCCTTCCATCTATTTAGGTCTTCTGTGATTTCTTTTAACAGTTTTTTTGTAGTTTTCTTTGTATAGGTCTTTTGTCTCTTTAGTTAAATTTATTCCTAAGTATTTTATTCTTTTAGTTGCAATTGTAAGTGGAATTTGTTTCTTGATTTCCCCCTCAGCTTGTTCATTGCTAGTGTATAGAAACACTACAGATTTTTGAATGTTGATCTTGTAACCTGCTACTTTGCTGTACTCATTTATTAGCTTTAGTAGTTTTGCTGTGGATTTTTCAGGGTTTTTGACGTATAGTATCATATCATCTGCAAACAGTGATAGTTTTACTTCTTCCTTTCCAATTTTGATGCTTTGTATTTCTTTTTCTTGTCTAATTGCTCTGGCTAGAACCTCCAACACGATGTTGAATAATAGTGGTAATAATGGACATCCTTGTCTTGTTCCTGATCTTAGGGGGAAAATTTTCAAATTTTCCCCATTGAGGATGATATTAGCTGTGGGTTTTTCATATATTCCCTCTATCATTTTAAGGAAGTTCCCTTGTATTCCTATCTTTTGAAGTGTTTTCAACAGGAAAGGATGTTGAATGCCTTCTCTGCATCAATTGAGATGATCATGTGATTTTTCTGCTTTGATTTGTTGATATGGTGTATTACATTAATTGATTTTCTTATGTTGAACCATCCTTGCATACCTGGGATGAATCCTACTTGGTCATGATGTATAATTCTTTTAATATGTTGCTGGATTCGATTTGCAAGAATTTTGTTGAGGATTTTTGCATCTATATTCATTAGAGAGATTGGTCTGTAGTTTTCTTTTTTTGTAATATCTTTGCCTGGTTTTGGTATGAGGGTGGTGTTGGCTTCATAGAATGAATTAGGTAGCTTTCCCTCCGGTTCGATTTTTTTGAAGAGTTTGAGGAGAGTTGGTACTAATTCTTTCTGGAATGTTTGATAGAATTCACATGTGAAGCCGTCTGGTCCTGGACTTTTCTTTTTGGGAAGCTTTTGAATGACTGATTCAATTTCTTTATTTGTGATTGGTTTGTTGAGATCATCTATTTCTTCTTGAGTCAAAGTTGGTTGTTCATGCCTTTCTAGGAACTTGTCCATTTCATCTACATTGTTGTATTTATTAGCATAGAGTTGTTCATAGTATCCTGTTTTTACCTCCTTTATTTCTGTGAGGTCAGAGGTTATGTCTCCTCTTCCATTTCTGATCTTATTTATTTGCGTCCTCTCTCTTCTTCTTTTTGTCAATCTTGCTAAGGGCCCATCAATCTTGTTGATTTTCTCATAGAACCAACATCTGGTCTTATTGATTTTCTCTATTGTTTTCATGTTCTCAATTTCATTTATTTCTTCTCTAATCTTTGTTATTTGTTTCCTTTTGCTTGCTTTGGGGTTAGTTTGCTGTTCTTTCTCCAGTTCTTCCAAGTGGACAGTTAATTCCTGAATTTTTGCCCTTTCTTCTTTTTTGATATAGCCATTTAGGGTAATAAATTTCCCTCTTAGCACTGCCTTTGCTGCGTCCCATAGGTTTTGATATGTTGTGTTTTCGTTTTCATTCACCTCAAGATATTTACTAATTTCTCTTGTAATTTCTTCCTTGACCCACTGGTTGTTTAAGAGTGTGTTGTTGAGCCTCCACGTATTTGTGAATTTTCTGGCACTCTGCCTATTGTTGATTTCCAACTTCATTCCTTTATGATCTGAGAAAGTGTTGTGTATGAATCAATCTTTTTAAATTTGTTGAGACTTGCTTTGTGACCCAGCATATGGTCTATCTTTGAGAATGATCCATGAGCACTTGAGAAAAAGGTGTATCCTGCTGTTGTGGGGTGTAATGTCCTATAAATGTCTGTTAAGTCTAGCTCATTTATTGTAATATTCAAATTCTCTGTTTCTTTATTGATCCTCTGTCTAGATGTTCTGTCCATTGATGAGAGTGGTGAATTGAAGTCTCCAACTATTATGGTAGATGTGTCTATTTCCCTTTTCAGTGTTTATAGTGCATTCCTCATGCATTTTGGGGCATTCTGATTCGGTGCATAAATATTTATGATTGTTATGTTTTCTTGTTTAATTCTTTCTTTTATTAGTAGATAGTATCCTTCTTTGTCTCTTTTAACTGTTTTGCATTTGAAGTCTAATTTTTTGGATATTAGTATAGCTACTCCTGCTCTTTTCTGGTTGTTATTTGCATGAAATATCTTTTCCCAACCTTTCACTTTCAACCTATGTTTATCTTTGGGTCTAAGATGTGTTTCCTATAGACAGCATATAGAAGGATCCTGTTTTTTAATCCATTCTGCCCGTCTTTGCCTTTTGATTGGGGAATTCAGTCCATTAACATTTAGTGTTATTACTGTTTGGGTAATACTTTCCTCTATCATTTTACCTTTTGTATTATATATATCATATCTAATTTTCCTTCTTTCTACACTGTTCTCCACACCTCTCTCTTCTGTCTTTTCGTATCTGGCTCTAATGTTCCCTTTAGTATTTCTTGCAGAGCTGGTCTCTTGGTCACAAATTCTCTCAGTGACTTTTTGTCTGAAAATGTTTTAATTTCTCCCTCATTTTTGAAGGACAATTTTGCTGGATATAGAAGTCTTGGTTGGCAGTTTTTCTCTTTTAGTAATTTAAATATATCCTCCCACTGTCTTCTTGCCTCCATGGTTTCTGCTGAGAAATCTACACATAGTCTTATTGGGTTTCCCTTGTATGTGATGGATTATTTTTCTCTTGCTGCTTTCAAGATCCTCTCTTTCTCTTTGACCTCTGACATTCTAACTAGTAAGTGTCTTGGAGAATGCCTATTTGGATCTATTCTCTTTGGGGTGCGCTGCACTTCTTGGATCTGTAATTTTAGGTCTTTCATAAGAGTTGGGAAATTTTCAGTGATAATTTCTTCCATTAGTTTTTCTCCTCCTTTTTCCTTCTCTTCTCCTTCTGGGACACCCACAATATGTATATTTGTGCGCTTCATATTATCATTCAATTCCCTGAGCCCCTGCTCAAATTTTTCCATTCTTTTCCCTATAGTTTCTGTTTCTTTTTGGATTTCAGATGTTCCATCCTCCAGTTCACTAATTCTAGCCTCTGTCTCTTTAAATCTACCATTGTAGGTTTCCATTGTTTTTTTCATCTCTTGTACTGTATCTTTCATTCCCATAAGTTCTGTGATTTGTTTTTTCAGACTTTCCATTTCTTCTTTTTGTTCATCCCTTGCCTTCTTCATGTCCTCCCTCAATTTATTGATTTGGTTTTTGAAGAGGTTTTCCATTTCTGTTCGTATATTCAGAATTAGATGTCTCAGCTCCTGTATCTCATTTGAAGTATTGGTTTGTTCCTTTGCCTGGGCCATATCTTCAATTTTCCTGGTGTGATTTGCTATTTTTTGCTGGCGTCTGGACATTTAATCAGATTTCCCTGAGTGTGAGACCTAGCATGTTGAAAGATTTTCCTGTGAAGTCTCTGGACTGTTTTTTTTATCCTGCCCAGTAGGTGGCGCTTGTATGTCTGTGGGTCCCACCAGCAAAATATGTTGTGGTTCCTTTATTAATGCCACTATTGGTGTTTGGTTGGACCCAGTCCCTGCCACTGTTGGAAACTCCCTCCTCTCCCTCTGGGCAGCCACCTATGGGGTAGGGGTGCCGGTCGCTGGCCGCAGCAGCCCGGGGAACTCGCCACCGGACTGGGAAGCCACCTGTGGCGGAGGGACACCAGTCGCCGGCTGCTGCAGCCTGGGGAGCTCGCCGATCCAAGACCAGCCACTGGACCGGGAAGCCGCCCGTGGGGGAGGGGCGCCGGTTGCCAACCGCCGCAGCTTGGGGAGGCCGCTGACCCAAGACTCGTAGCCGGTCCGGGAAGCCACCCACGAAAGAGGGGCGCCGGCCGCCGCAGCTTGGGAAACTTGCCTCTACGAGACTCTCAGCTGGCCTGGGAAGGAGGGAGGGAGGAGCTTCGGCCGCCAGCCACCTCGGCCCGGGGAAGTGTGCGCCGCTCAGGGATCTCACCGCAGCAGAGTCTCGCAGTCGGTCTAGCCAGTCCAGACTGGGGTACTCTGTGTATCTGTTCCCTGCCTTGGCCCCGGGAGCTGTTCTGCACTGTTTCTGGTCACCTAGTAGTTGCTCTGGAGGAGGAACTAAGATGCGCGTACCTTACTAAGCCGCCATCTTGGCCCCCTCTCCGAGAATGCCTTCTTGATCAAAAGAGGGAAGAGAGAAGTGAGACAAAATAAAGTTTCAGTGGCTGAGAGATTTCAGAGTAGAGAGGTTATCCTGGAGTTATTCTTATGCATTATATAGATATCCCTTTTGTAGTTTATGGTGTATTGGGGTGGCTAGAGGAAAGTACCTGAAACTGTCAAACTGTGTTTCAGTGCCCTTGATTCTTGAAGAAGACTGTATAACTATATAGCTTTTACAAAGTAACTGTGTGATTGTGAAAACCTCTTTTTATCCAGGGTATGGACAGATGAGTAAAATAATAATAATGATGACAAATAATAATAGGGAGAGATAAAGGATAAAAATTGGGTAGATTGAAATGCTGTGGGTCAATAAGGAGGAGGGGAAAGAGTATGGGATATAGGAGTTTCCCCCCCCCCTTTTATTTCTTTTTCTGGAGTGATGCAAATGTTCTAAAAATGATCATGATAAAGAATATACAACTATGTGATAACTGTGTAACATGATTGGACTATATGTGTGTGGATATTTCCCAAAGATATTTTTTAAAAAAGATCTGAATGCTGGGTGTGCTTATTGCTTCAGGGATATTGTTTGCTCTTAGACCCTCTCAACTGACAGAACAAGGAAATATTTCCATATAAACTCATGTATTTATCCATATCTATACATATCTCTGTTTGTAACCATATGCATCTTTAGTAAGCTAAACATGCATGCATACAGATGTCTTTAACTCTAATTTACTACCTCATGGATCAATCTAGCCTTCTTCCTCTGTTTATGTGTATATTCCCAATCTGTATATTGTCAAAACCCATAGAGTTTTACAGCACAAAGAACGAACCTAATGCATGCCATTTAAAAAATACATATTTAAGAGATTAGGGGATCCTAATATTTCATCAAATATTATTTGACAAATAATATTTGTCATCATTATTATTTTTTTTACTCATCTGTCCATACCCTGGATAAAAAGAGGTTTTCACAATCACATGGTCACATTGTAAAAGCTATATAGTTATACAGTCTTCTTCAAGAATTAAGGGTACTGAAACACAGTTTGACAGTTTCAGGTACTTTCCTCTAGCCACTCCAATACACCATAAACTAAAAAAGGGATATCTATATAATTTATAAGAATAACTCCAGGATAAAACTCTCTACTCTCAAACAGGGAGAAATCTGGCTCCTACCATTCTCCATCCATTTTCATAATTGTTTGATCCCAGTATACATGTATATCATATCAGAATTGTTGGTCTGTAACTAATGAGAACAACTTTATCGGCTAGATACAATGCTTATATGCAGTTCTTTTGCCTTTAGTCTTACTGATTCCACTCATTTTCAAAGTTACTTCCGTTAGCACCTTTTCCATCATCCTCTTCAGTGATGTTGTTTCATATACTTGCAACACAATTAGATTTTCTTGTCACAGTCAACATTCTTTCCTGGGATCCTCTAATCTCTTAAATATGTATTTTTTAAATGGCATGCATTAGGTTCGTTCTTTGTGCTGTAAAATTCTATGGGTTTTGACAAATGCCTAATGTCATGTATCCACCATTATTGTATCATTCAGAATTTCATTGCCCTAAAAATCCCCAGTACTTCACCTATTCAATCCTTTCCTCCTTCAGCCCAAACCTCTGATCTTTCTCCTATTTCTTAGTTTTGCCTTCCTTTGCCCATTTTTAAATTGTGTTGTTTGTCTTTTTATTGTTGGCTTGAAGGAATTCTTTATATATTCTTACATAAATCCCTTATCAGATATGATTTGCAAACATTTTCTCCCATTCTTTAGTTATCTTTTCACTTTCTTGATGGTGTCCTTTGAAACAAAAAGTTTATTTAAATGAAGTCCAACTTATATGTTTTTCTTTTGTGTGCTTTTTGGTGTCTTATCTAAGATACCATTACCTAATCTAAGGTCATGAAGATTTACTCCTATGTTTTCTTCTAAGAATCTTATAGTTTCAGCTCTTATATTTAGGTGTATGATACATTGGAGTTCATTTTAGTTATAGCTTATAGAAGAGGTCCAGCTTCATTCTTATGTGTATGATATCCATTTGCTGAAAAGACTGCTCTTTCCCTCATTGAATTGTCTTGACATTCTTGTCAAAAATAAACTGACCATTTTTTTGTTGTAGTTTTTAAATCAATTGACTGTAAACGTGAGGGTTTTTCTATCCTCAATTCTAGTCCATTTATCTATATGTCTGTTCTTATGCCAATACTATACCATCTCGATTACTGTAGCTTTGTAGAAAGTTTTGAAATTGGGAAAGGTAAGACTTTAGACTTCGTTCTTCTTTCTTCAAGGTTTTTTTGCTCTTCTAGGTCCCTTGCATTTTCAGATGAATTTTAGGATCAGCATGTATGTATTCTTAACATGGAATAAATACTGTGGGGAGATTCCTAAGCAGGTAATTTTTTGGTACTAAATGCATTTTGGAAATTTCTTAAGGAGGCGTTAACCACTGAAGGGAGGACATTCCTTACTGGCGTGTAGGCCTTAGTTTCTAAGTGGTTCTAAAGATTAGCTTCAAGATATTGGTGTTCTGAGAAAAACAAGTGTTCAGGAACAGAATCGGCAAGGCCAGCAGGGCTAGGTCTCCAGAGGACTTCACATAGACCAGGCCTGAAGGAGAGTTGGAGGTCACATATTCCTTCCACGGTGACCTAAAGCTTTTTTGATGGAAACTACCTTAGTCTCCTATTGCCATTAGATCCTTTAAGATTTAATTGACCAGTGCCTTCTGCTTTAGAGGAGGGCTCCCATGGAACTGACCTATGAAAGATCATTTGATGGCTTAGGGACAGAAATATCTGGATCATACAGAGGAACTTGTGTCCTTTCGTGTGGTTTGTTACAGCAGAGTAGTTAACTACATGAGCTTTGCCATCAGACTGGAACTTAAATCTGAGTTTTGCTATTTCTAGGTGAGCAAACTGTTTATTAACCACTTATCCTCAGTTTTTATCATCTCTGCATGCTTCATTTGAGGGGGGGGGATGGGGTTTGCATAGGATAATCCATGGATAGTACCTGGCTTAATAAGTGGAAGATATTACTTTTGACAGACTCATGAGCTTCCCTGAGGTAATAAACTTTAAGAATCTATTGAGGGCTTAATACTGTGTGCCATGGGATATTCTCTAGAACCAAGGCACTCAGATAATTCAGATGAGCAACTATTTCTTGCATGTGAGGAGGGGGGACGGGGAGAGGGAGAAGACTATGTGGTGAGGGGTTTCAAGTCAGGAGAAAAAGGAGATTTGGGCTGCTATTAGAGGAAGTATAAGCTTTGAGTCAAGAGATGTTCAAAAGGAATTTTTAAAGGAAGTTTTGATCTGTGATTTGTGGAGTTATCCTCTCCGTTGTACCCAAGTAATCTTCAGTACAGGTCTATGCTACTTGATAGTGCTTTGGAGTAGGGTTTATGCTTTAAAAAAATACACTCTTTATACATAGAGGTGTTGAGATAAGAAGAAAGGCAAGAGAAGAGTAGTGCACTGAAGCCTTGGTCTCTTTGGCTCACCTATGTTTGATTTGATCCTCTCATACCAACCTCCTGCAAGTTCTGTAGCAGGGAGGGAAATTCAGTGGTGGGTGCTTAGAGTGGGAAAGAGGCTGTGTGAGTCATGGCTACTGATAGTAATAACCAGCTCCAGGTGGCATATTAGTCCTCCCAGGACTATTTCTATGGATTTTTCTTCCTCACAATTTTAATCAAGACTAGAACAAAAGGAAAGGGATAAAAGAGACCTCATTCATATTGAGCATATAGTGTTAGTTCCAGGTCATGTTGAAGCTCTTTGCATACATAATTTCTTCTCATTTTTTAGCTGCATGGTCTGCTAGAACAAAACCTTCCTACTCTTTTCTATGTTTTTTCTGAGAACTACAGAAGTTCTGAACAACAGGATCAAAAAGGATGCAAAAGCCATAATTGTTCCTGTAGTAAAGTTGGGCAGATATGTGGTTTTGAGCAAATGTGAATTACTGCGGGGGTCCCTAGGCATAACCCCATGAATCATCTATACTACAGGCAGCTATGACTAACAGCTATGGTTTCCTGCAATTCCTTTTCTGGGTGGTGGTAGCACCCAGATACCAGAAATCAGTAGCATCCTGATTTCCTGAAAACTGGTAGTGAGTCTGAGAGATCATGGAAACCTAAATCTGATCATTGTGCCTCCAGCCTTTTCCACAATTTTATATGTACCCAAACGCCTGTATTTAGTCTCTTCCTGCTTGAAATATCTCGAATGGTTTCTATTTTTTTCTGACTGGAATATGATAGAGTTTTCAAAGACTGTGGAAGGTGAGGCCATCTCAGGTCAGGATTTTTGGTGATCCATTCCACCAAATAGACTGTCTTTTTGGGATCTGATTGACCATGAAGAGTGTATGGGACTCTTTCTGCCCTAACTAATAGAACAAGAGGTGCCAACCATCCCCATCATTCAGAGCAAGATGATGCTTTTTGGGCAAAACACCTTTAAGATGTCTTCATCTTTCTCTATGGTTAAAATCTCATCTATAGGAAGCACTTGCACATCTTTTGACTCTTTGAATTTGGGGAGTGTAGGCCATTGTCTCTCACTTTTAGCTTTTCCTAGATATATCTCAGACCCAATGCACTGTACTACCCCAACCTCAAGAAACACCCATAAAGCTTTCCAAATAGTTCTCTTGATGCACCTTTTGCTCAGCTTGCTTTGAGGGGGAAGAAGCATCATTTTTCGACTACCCTTAGTGAGAGGAGGAAAACACACAGCTCTCCGACAATTCATTCCTAAGAAAAGCTCTTTCTCTACTTACTATATCCTATAGGTGGACAGTAAGGATGGCAGAACCTATTTTTGGTTACCTCATTTGCAACTCCTGATGGGTGATCTAGCATCTTGCTTTGGAATGTGGTCATATTTTGTACCTATGGCTGGGGTCCTTCTCTGAAACTAGTGCAGAGAGCTTCATTTTAATGCAGTACTTATATACCTTTAGATAAATTAGCTCAAGGTACTTTACCAGTACTTTTTAATTATCTACCTAACACACTCCAGAATGTATCCAGGTACTTCTACAGTTTGACTTTTAAAGTTTGTTTCCTCCCAGGGTCTGGATTCTGGGCTGGCTGCTGCGATTCCAGCCATCCTATTATAGCAGCTGCTGGTCTTTGCCCTTTGCTGGGGTAGCTGTCACTGCTATTCTTTTTTGAGTCACTGTCTGTTAACAATGTTCAGCCTTTGCTTGCACCTTGACATTCTGCTCTCCAGCCTCCAACCCCTCCTCTCGCCATTTTACGAACCTAGCACAGCTATGTATGTCCAAGTCTTAATTGTGGGTATGGTTTGACTTGTTATCCAAGGATATTTCTTCAGCCCAGTGGTTACAAACAAATGGGCAGGGCAGTGAGAGGTTTGTGATAGGAAGTGTGCTGGTTTGAAACTGTTACGTACCCCAGAAAAGCCAAGTTCTTTTAATCATAATCCAATTTTGTGGAAGCAGCCATGTTCTTTTAATCCTGATCCAATATTGTAGGGTGGGGCCTCTTGATTAGGTTGTTTCCGTGGAGATGTGACACACTTGTGGGTGTGACTTTTTGATTACGTGGAGATGTGACTCTGCCCATTCAAGGTGGGTCTTAATTAGTTTACTCTCTTTTAGAGAACTCATGGAGAAAGAGTTCAGAATTGACACGGTGACAAACATTTAGTGATGCTTGGATAGCTAATACAGAGGGCAGATGCCTGGATACGGATATTTGGAGATGCAGTGTTCAGCTGCCATTGAGATACTAAGCAAGTCAGAATCTGGAGAGAGCCAATACAGAAGCTAAGTGAGGGCCCACGGATGGTTGGAGAGGAAGTCACTAGAATGAGAAGCACAAAACAATGAACTGGAAGCAAGGTCCTCAGATGCCAGCTACGTGCCTCCCAGCTGACACAGAAATCCCAGATGCCACCTGGCTCTTTCTTTGGCGTCAAGCTATCTTTTTTCTGAATGCCTTAGTTTGGGCATTTTTATGGTCTTAAAAACTATAAACTTATAATTTAATAAATACCCTTTATAAAAGCCGGTCCATTTCTGGTATATTGTATTCTAGCAGCTTTAGCAAATCAAAACAGGAGACGATCATTTAATTTAATCTAGTTATCATATCCTACTTGAAGATTCCCCTAAGTACACAGATTTTTTTTCTCAGTAAATAGATTTTTCAGATTTAAAATGAAATATATAAAGAATTTATGAAATAAGGCTTTATTTTATGAATGTGGCAGAAATCATATAAGTGATTTCAGTGGAAGATAGAAAAGTACCTTAGGCCATTATATTTGTCTATCTAAAAAAAAAATTAGTATATCTCCAAAACCATAAAAAACAGTGAAGGCTATGCAATTTGCTGATTGTCTCTGATAAAGGCTTTCTTGGTTCTGGTCTTGGTTCCACCGGAGTATGGTTTATACGGTACTGTAAAATTTTATTTATAGCCTTGAGCTTTTTATGAAATAGCTCCTTTTTCTCAAGGGGTTTGTGGATTTAAACAAATATTCATCACATTTTTAGTAAGTAGTGTTTCTATCCTGGGCAGCAATTAAAAGAAAGAGATAAATTATTTCTAGGGGGAATAAAAGCAATTACTTTGATTTAAATGGCTAGAGATAAAATTTCTTCTTTTATCTAGGAATAAGACATAGTTTGTAAGGTGGTGGGATGTTGATGAGCCCACTGACAAGGGGTTTGATGTCTATTTCCTTTGGCTCAACCAGGGGCTTGAGGGAGAAGTTCTGCAGGATGGCGGTAAGGAACAGGAATAGCTCCATGCGGGCCAGACCCTCTCCAATACAGGCCCGTTTCCCTGGAGGGAGGAAACATATCCATTAGCTCACTTCATGTTCAAATACAGTGTGCCCCCGAAAAGCCACTGAAAACACTGATCAGAAAGGGGAACTCCTATAAGATACTGGAAGACAATAGGTATAGTTTTTCTAAGGGATATTTAGCAATACATATCAACATTTTCCAAAGAAATTCATACTCCTTAATTCAATGTTTCACCTCCTGGAGATTTGTCTGTAGGGAACAGATTCACCTCTGAGGATGTCATTTGCATCATTATTTATGATTATTATGAAGCCTATATAACCATCTATAATAGATTAATTAAGTCATTGTGCGTCTATCACGCAATGCAACTAAAATGTTTATATGGGAGAAAATCCATGCCAAGAGCTATCTTTCATCATGATGTGTTACGTAAAAGTAGGTTGTCAAATAGAGTGTACCGAATGGACTTTTTTTTTTTAAGGCCCCATGGGCATTACTTTGATCTGTCACCAGATCTTCTTAGTGTCTTTTTTATAAAATTAATTTTTATTTTTACAAACAACCCCCTACCAGCCTCCCCCAGTAACCTCTAACCTGCTCTTTATCTCTACAACTTTGCTGTTTCTAGTCATCTCTTAAAAGTGATATACAAGTTTTATCTTTTTTAGCTTGTTTATTCTCTAAGCATAATGTTTTGAGGTTCTTCTATATTGCAGCATGTCTCATAACTTCATTTGTCTTTATAGATTAATAATATTGTATTATATGTATCCACCACATTCTGTTTATTGGTTCATTTATGGATAGACACTTGGGTTGTTTGTAGCTTTGACTATTCTGAAAAATGCTGCTATAAGCAGTAATGTACAAGAATCTGTTTGAAACTCTGTTTTCAATCTCTGTGGGTATATACTTCAAAGTGGGACTGTTGGGTCAAATGGTAATTCCATACTTAACTTTTTGAGGAGTAACCATTTTGCTTTTCTCAGTGGCTGCACCATTTTATATTCCCATCAACAGTGTACTAGAGTTCCCATTTCTCTGCATCTTCTCCAACACATTTTATTTTTCTCAGTAACAGCCATCCTTGTGAGTGTTAAATGGTATCTCATTGTGGTTTTAATTTGCATTTCCCTAATGGCTAATGATAGTGACTATCTTTTCACGTGCTCATTGGCCATTTGTATATGTTCTTTGGAGAATGGTCTATTCAAGTTTTTTGCCCATTTTTAAATCAGGTTGTGTGTCTTTTTGTTAAAGCATTGTAAAATTCTTTATATATCTTGGATATTAAATTCTTACACAATCTATGGCTTAAACTATTTTCTCCCATCCTATAGGCTGTTTCTTTACTTTCTTGATAATTACCTTTTGATACACGAAAGCTTAATTTTGAAGAAATCAAATGTACTATTGTCCCTTTCGTTGCTTATGGTTTGGGTGTTATATCTAAGAATCCATTGCCAAACCCAGGTCATAATGATTTGCCCCTACATTATCTTCCAAGAGCTTTATAATTTTAGCTCTTATATTAAGTCCTTGATCCATTTTTGAGTTGGTTTTTTTGTGTATATTGTGTGAGGTAGGGGTTTAACGTTGGCATGAACCAAATTTTATTTTAAATATATACACCTATTATGTATACCTAGACAATTTTTGGAAGTATATACAGTTAAATAGTGGCTATCCCTATAGGGTGCAATTGCAGATGATATTAATTTCCTCCTTTTGCTTTTCTGCATTTTCATTTTTTTAATATTGAACACTTATTATCTTTGTAATAAGAATAAGAAGAAAAAAGAATACATCTTGGCCATCCTCAATTGTTTTTATAACCTTATGGAATACTTTCCTATCATCAGTAGACTACTTGGGTAGGCAATAAATTCAGTGAAACTAAAAACCATCCAAGATGTGTTTGTGTGTGGTTTGGGTAGGTTTATCTCTATTTACCAAGGGAAAAAGGCACAAAATATTCTGTCTTCTTAAAGTTGCCATTTTTATCCAAAAAGTGGTCTGGATCAAACCTCTCTGGGTTGGGAAATTCCTTGCTATCGAACAAGACCGAAGACAATAGTGGTAATATAGTAGTGCCCTGGAAACGAGAAATATAGAGTTGAGATAATCATGTGATTTTTTTTTTTGTCTCCTAAATTCTATTTGTGTATAGAATTTTCTTTCCCCCCTTCCCCTCATCAATCACCAGCATTTCACTCTAAATTTATTTTAACATTTGTTCCCCCTATTATTGATCTTTATTCCATATGTTTTACTTGTCTGTTGATAAGGTAGATAAAAGGAGCATCAGACACAAGGTTTTCACAATCACACAGTCACATTGTGAAAGCTATATCATTATACAATCATCTTCAAGAAACATGGCTACTGGAACACAGCTCCACATTTTCAGGCAGTTCCCTCCAGCCTCTCCACTACATCTTGACTAACAAGGTGATATCCATTTAATGCATAAGAATAACCTCCAGGATAACCTCTTAACTCTGTTTGGAATCTCTCTGCCACTGACACTTTGTCTCATTTCACTCTTCCCCCTTTTGGTCGAGAAGGTTTTCTCAATTCCTTGATGCTGAGAGTCTCAGCTCACAAACATTTCTTAAACCAAGGTTTAAGAAAATTCTAAGAGTTTCTTAAACCCTTTCCTGGTGCTGGATCATTTCTGTATTTTGGAAATAAGATTCACATGTTAGGGTATTATGTATAGTATTATATCATATGTCAATAGACTTTTACATTGCTGCTTATGAGATTGGTGTGCCATTTCGGTTTTGTCGTATTTTGGTCAGTTTTGACATCTTTTTTTTTAGGTTTGACACCTTTTTATAAAACTCTGGAACTGTTTAAATGGAAAGCCCAAACCCTCATTCATTACATAAGAATGACCAGAACCCCAGTGTGCATGCGAATGCTTTGATAAATGTTTAGTGCGCTACAAATGTTAGCTATTGGAGGTAGCAATATCCCAAATGCCCATCCATTGTGAAAAACCAGATTTCAATTTCCATGAGATTATCCACTAAGAGTGGAAATCACTGCTTAGATAATACAGTCACTATGAGAGTGGAAATGGGGCCAGGTCAGCCACCCCCATTCTATGAAGACGGGGTCAGATCCACAGAAGTAAACACTTGGCTTCTGGGCACACAGATTTCAAACTCAAGTCATGGAACTCTGACCCTTTGCTTCTCTGTGACTCTTACTGCCTCTTTTCTTGCAGGAGAACTAAACCTTCTCACATGCCCCACCAAGATAAGGAGGTGGCCCTTCTATTCCAGCCATACTTTCCAAGATACTTCTGACCTTGGGGATGAGATATTGTCTGAATTTTGTGTCCCGGACCACAGCATGGGGCAAATTAGAAGGAAGGAGGGTGATGTATCTTTGTATCTCATGCAACACAGCCTCCGTGTAGGGCAGCTTCATCTTGTCCTTCATGCAGGGGCTTTGGTTGCATCCAATCACACGGTCAAGTTCCTCATGAACTTTGGCTGCAAAGACATGAATCATAAATGTCACTCAGGGATATGTTCCCTGGAGACCTGGAAATGCTTCTAATAGGTATTAGAAAGTAGCCTAGAAAAAGCTTTCTGAGACTGAAGACTTATCACTAAGGAGTTTATTGGTCTGTTCCTGATTAAATTTCTATACAAAAAAATACAAATTTCTATCTTGTATCTTACTGCCTGACACTAATATCCAATATCCAGGAATTCAGTGTAAATAAAGGCTGGGTCAGATGTATCCTCAGCCTCCTGCCTTACTAAGTTTCTTTTCTTGTACAGGTAAGGAGAGCACCTGTGTGGCAGGGGTTATGACATCTCAGGATTCCTGAAAAAGCAGTTGCAGAGGGAAAACGTTCTAGTAGGAGTTTTAGCTTTGTCAGCTTCACCCACCCTCATTCTAGTAGGCGCCTTAACTTTGTCAGCTTCACCCACCCTCCTACCCATTTTATGGGAATGGCAAATGACATTTTGTTGAACTATATAAACTTTGGCTTCCTAAGGCCTGTGCTCCAAGGATGTTAGTTAAGAAAACCCAGATAACAAAATTTCATATTTGGATTTCAAATTATACAGAAACTAGAAATCCCTTTTGGGGAGTGTCATCCATTTCCAACATGGGAAACAGAGGCCTGCAAGGTAAAATAATTTGAGGTCACACAGTCAGGTGTTGACAAATCCAGGAATAGAATCCATCTGTGTGTCCTTCATCCAATTAGTTTCTCTTTGGCATTGCATCTCACTTATAAGATTTGGAATTCAGAAACTCCACTCTGTGTTTTAGACCAAAATGAATTCTTAAAGGCCCTTCTGTGAATTCTTAAAGGCCCTTCTTCTTTGTTAGCATCACCAGACATAATTCTGATCTAACAAAAGCAAAACTACAAAGGATGGCTTTTCTTATGATGCTCTATAAGAGAAAGTAAAGCAGTCACTGATTGCAGCATCTCCCTACCCTCCTCCAGTGCCCTGATCTAATCTTTTCTTTGGTTGATAAAATACTTGTTGAACCTTCCACTTCTGGGTGTTTCATCAGGAGTAGGAGCCCGAATATCAAGGTGCTACTTGTTGTCTCCGTTCCTGCCGCAAACAAATTAGATCCACAGGTTGCCAAATTCTCCAAATCAAATTCAGACTCTGGGTTGTGTTTCTCCTGTAAATGGTAGAGTTAATGGCTACATGAGTGAAAGCAAAGCTTTAGAGCTCTACAATCCTACTCCTTCACTATTAATAGGAATCATTTTGTGTACTAATAGTATAAATAATGAATGAATAAATGAATCATGGAGCTGAACCATCTGGGTTCAAATCCTGGGTTAGCCAATGAAGAGATGTATACCCTTGGCAAGTTACTTCACCTCCTCACCCAATTTCATCATCGATAAAACTGGAATAAAAAAATAGAACATAGCCTACACTGTTATAAATATTTTAAAAGTTAGTGGATGATGTGTTCTTAGAACACTGCCCCATATATATATAAATACTCATTGAATAGTATCTTCATTTATTATATTTAATGGAAAAGATATGTGAACTCAGCGTGGTTGGAATCAGTGGTTCATGACTAGTCTGTTTCTTTCTCTTACACAGACTTAGATGCTTCCCACTCCATCCCCTCACATAACATTTAACATTACTGATGGCATCCTTTAATAAGAAGACTGTACATGTTGACACAAACATTTTGACTTATACATTTTACTTGGACTCTACCAAGTGTGTACAAAATAAATTGATCCAGGGTTTAAAAACAGTGAGTGAGTTCTTTGTTTTAAAATAAATTTACAAAAAAAAAACACATAGGAATAAAGTCTTTGCTCAAGAAGTCCCAGACTCTGACCCAGTAGCTGATACTTAGAATTTGTTGAATTAAAAAATGTTTAGTAAACAGAAACTTAGTGAAAGATAAAACTAAGCTAATAAAAGTTTTCCCATGTGTTTAAGTAACTTTTATTGCTGATTATTTTTTGGTGAGCTTCTACTATCACTGAATTTTAAATTTGAGGCGATATTAGGGTGTCTTTAAAACTAATTTCATTTTTTAAACTCTGTGCTGGTTTGAAAGGATATATGTCCCCTAGAAAAGACATGTTTTAATCTAAATCCCATTTTGTAAAGGCAGAATAATCCCTATTCAACACTGTATGCTTGAATTTGTAATTAGATCATCTCCCTGGTGATGTGATTTAATCAAGAGTGGTTGTTAAGCTGAATTAGGTAGAGGCATGTCTCCACCCATTTGGGTGGGTCTTGATTAGTTTCTGAAGTCCTATAAAAGAAGAAACATTTTGGAGAATGAAAGAGATTTGGAGAGAGCAGAGAATGCTGCAGTACCATGGAGCAGAAAGTCCACGAGCCAGCGACCTTTAGAGATGAAGAAGGAAAATGCCTCCCAGGGAGCTTCATGAAACCGGAAGCCAGGAGAAAAAGCTAGCAGATGACGCTGTGTTCACCACGTGCCCTTCCAGATGAGAGAGAAACTGTGACTGTGTTTGCCATGTGCCTTCTCACTTGAAAGAGAAACCCTGAATTTCATCAGCTTTCTTGAACCAAAATATCTTTCCCTGGATGCCTTTGATTGGACATTTCTATAGACTTGCTTTAACTGGGACATTTTCTTGGCCTTAGAACTGTGAACTAGCGATCTATTAAATCCCCTTTTTAAAAGCCATTCCACTTCTGGTATACTGCATTCCAGCAGCTAGCAAACCAGAACAAGCTCTTTATCAGGCTTTTCTTTACTCAGTCTCCTTATACCGTGTTTCTCCTGTTCATTTCAAAATGGAATTTTTGCATATGGATGTCTGAATTTTTATGCGCATTGTCACTTTTGACCTATAGTTTTAAGTGCCTTTATCCAGAATCAAGACACTGAACACTTTAAATCGCTTTTCACATACAAAAAATTCAGTTATTATAAAAATCTTTACTGGTGAAAAGAGTTGGGGAGAAAATGGGAATGTCAACATATATTTTACTTATGTTCTAATCTGTAATTTAACCAAGTAGGATAGACTTCACCATTTTATTCTTAACCCAACCCAAATCTATCTAGCAAAGCTATAGAGACTTAATGGTAGAACAGAACAAAACTTGCAGGGAAGCAGGAGCATTTCTCTCTATACATCTATATATCTTCTCTTGGTAACTTGAAATTGAATGTCATCTTACAGGCAGAATGAAAGATATTCCAGATGTCTGCATATCACTTTTCCTTTTGTTTCTTCCTCTAGTCTAGTTCACAGCTTTGGTATATAAAACAACAACTGCCCATGGTACCCTTTGAGCATTCCCCATGTCAATTGTGCTAGCCTCCATCCAGCTAGGCAGAAACCTAGTACCTTGTCCATGATATCTCCATCTTTTTCATTTCCTAGCTTATCACCAATACTGTCTATTTTACCTCCTAATTATCTTTCAAATCCATCCATTTCATTTCTAACACCAGTACTGTTGGCTTAAGTTCCATCATTGCTGGCTTGGGTTACTGCAATAGTCTCAGGTAGCAGATACTGTTGGTGCTGCCCAGATCCTCTGGTTCTGGTTCAGGTCATCCATTCTCCTGGCTACTGTGGTTCAAATGCAGCCTTCTCTTAAAGAGTCCCTTGGCACTGGAGCCACATTGGCGGAAGGTGCCTCGGAATTGAGCAGCACCCATACCACCACCTCTGGGGCTGACTGTAGTTGATGACTCATGGGTACATGGGGTCAAAAGCACAGTTCCCTTGCCTCAGGGTACAACAAACTCTGCAGTACAGTTTATGCTCTAGAGTCCTTATAGGATCAGGCTGAGACTAGCCCTCACATGAAATTACATCCACATTTACCCTTTTCCCTTTCTCTATCCTATTTCTGTCATTCACATACATATACATTTCCCTGAGAGTGTTCACTTAATGAATCACTTTCATACAAATCCTAGTTTAAGTTCTGCCACTAGGAAATCTACTTTAAGACAACTCTTAGCTGCTTTCCCTGTATCCCCTGTTGACCTCTCCAATCTGTCTTCCACATCACAGTATGATTATTCATTACCTAGTACTTAGACCCTTCAACTGCTCTTCATGATATTATGATAAAAACTAAACTAATTAATATGGCCTATCAGGCCCCAACTGTGTGGTCTGATCACTAACCTAGAGCTTCAGCTTCTCCCACTGCTCTCTCTTGTTCCCTCCCTTCTAACCACACTGGCTTTCTATTTCCTATATTAGCAAGCTACCTTTTGCCCCAGGGCCTTTGCACATCTTGTACCTCTGCCTGGTAAAGGTACTGCTGCCTTTATGCAGTTAATCCCTACTCGTCCTTCAGCACTCATCTTAATGTCACCAATGAAGGGATGCATCCCAAGGGCCATTATTTAGACGTCCCTCCCTGGCTCACATTAGATTAGCATTGGTGTTCCTGCCACCTTCTCCCATAGCATCTTGCACTTTCCTTGTTAGCCCTTCATTGTTACCGCGTGTCTATATTTCTACTAGAATGTAAACTCCACTAAGGCAAGGATGGTATCTCTATTAATGAATTAGTAAATTTATTCAACAACTATTTATTGTGCACTCATTATATCCTAGGCATGTTTGCTTGTTGCTGGGGATAGAAAGCATGGCAAATCAACACTGCCTCCACCCTCTTGAAGTGTACTATGTAGTGGAGAATATAGAAATTCTACAAATATACATTTCATTAAACTGTAACAAGTGCAGTAAAAGAGAATTGCAGAGTATTATCTCCCTCACAGTTCTGTCCCCTTTACCTTTTGCAGTGTCTGATACAGCGTGGCTAAACTGGCTAAAGAAAAATTTTGAATAATTAAGAACTGGCTATGATTTTTCCCCCTTTCCCCCAGAAAAACATCCAGTCCTCTGAGAGCCAACAATAACATTTCCATTAGAATGAGTAAGGTACTTTGGGGCACGTCTTCGGTAAATGTTATAAGTTGCAATGTTTCTGCTGACTCCAGGGTAACTAATGAGTAGTAAAAGAAATATTGGCACTCCTTACTTGCACGTGTTTTCTGAGGAAACCAGGCTATCCAAGCCACCTCTCCGGAGACCTCATAGAGCTTAAGAAGGTTAACGAGTTGTTATTAAATGTTTGTTGTAGTTTGTATACTGATGATACAGTTGAGTGAAATTTTCTTTCATTTATGTGTATTTTAGGGACCTTTGTGTAAATATTAATTTTGTAGGGCTCAAAGTATAATTTTCAGAGTTTTGGTTATTATACATGCTTATACCTTTAAATATATTTTTTACAGTCTATTGCCAGTCACACAACTTGGCATTTTTTCTTTTGATGTACTCATGGATAAGCATGGCATTTTACGTCCGGTGACATTCCAAGGATTGTATATGCCGTACGTGTTGTTCAATATTTGTAATACCACCTCTGGTTACTATATAATGTGTTTGCTTTAGAATTCCTGACCCATCACCAATTTGAAATAACAAAATTACTACTATGAGAAAATACAGCTAAGGCATTGTTCTATGATGTGCGATCTATGAAGGCGTCCTGGTAAAAATGGCCATATAAGTATAAATGGTCAGTAGAGAAAACGTGTATGTCTTATCCACCACCAGATAAATATGTATTGAGAAACTGGCTTTATGCATCATACATTTCCTCTTAAATATGTATCGAAAATATTTAAATGCTAAAGCCCAAGTATAGGTAGTCATAGAAGTATGAAGGGAAAAGAATGCTTTGGACTTAATAAAAAAATTTTTTTTTCTATAAATGACAACAGTGGCCTCTACTGTTCACGCACTCCCATTGAATGATAAACTACAGGACCAGGGAAAGATGCCACAAATGTACCTGCTCCATCCTGCTGAGGAAGCAATCAATGTAGTCCCGAGGATTATTCTGATCCAGGGACTTTTGATGCTCCTTCACTTTTTCCAGAATGAAGTATTTAATATCATTAAGTCTTGCTGAGAATGCTTTGTGGCTTCCAGGAAGAGGCCTTATGAGTGCTGGCCAGAGATTGTACATCTAAAAACGAAAAAAATCGTATGTCAGAAATTCAGTTTGTGAAGAGAGCAGAGTTTCTGAAAGTAGCACCTAATGTTCTGGGTCGGAAGCATCCTTTCCTCCAGCTGCCATGCAGAAGAGAAGGGAGCACGCCTGTCACATACAGGAAAGCAGCCCCTTCCTAGCTTCTTGTTAATCCCACCTTTAGTCAATCCCAGAGTCATAGAGGAAAAAAAAAAAAAGAACTTAGGGGCCTTAAAAGAAACATAAGAAACTGGGAGTGTTCGGTCTTTTTTCTGTGTGTGTTAACCCATAGGGGAAAGCAGAAATCAACCTTCCATAGATGATGGGTTAAGTGACATTGACACACCTGGACAGAGGCTGACTGCCTCATGTGGGTACTTTGCTCACAGAGTGGGTCAGGGGAGCTCATAGTCTTTTACCCTGAAGACTAGAAGTAATTGGATCAGTGAGATCAACCATGCATGCGGACACAGCTTTGGCCTTACCTGGTTCCACGGAGAGCTTATTTGCTTAAAATTTTCATTTAACAAACTCATCAGGGAGAGGAATGTCTCATTCTTATAATGGAAACGCTCATTGAAGAGGATGGAGCAGATTACATTGCAGGGAGCACAGGCAAGGATGAAGGTGGGGTCAAAGGGCTGAGCTGATGTGAGAAAAAGAATGTCAGTCATCTTGCATTAGGATTGCAAGAACTGGGCTTCTCTCCTGCTGAGATTTATTTGGATAGTTTATTTTGCTCTAAACTTCCCCAAAGCAGGATGTGAACATCTTGTAATAATACTGATACTATACTAATAATATACTATAGCATCATAGGAATACTATAATACTAATAATAGCAAAAAGTAACATTATGGAGAATTTAGTACAGGCTGGGTACTGTGAAAATATTTTAGTGTACTATATTTTTAAAACTATCCTGGGGTTTGATTTTTAGCCCTGTTTTTCAGCCGCGGAAAATGCATCTTCGAGAAGTTACGTAACTTGTCCAAATTTACACCATGTATTAAGCGCTGAAGTTGGGAAATGAATCCAGAGAAAATTATTCCAGCGTCATAACTAATAGCTTTGGAGACAACATTCTTCCATCCCTTTTCTCCTGGCGGACCCTGGGCTATGACCCCCAAAGGAGCTTTGCTTGTGGGTGGTGTGCGTAGGGGGTCCCCTCACCCCCAGAAGAATGATCAATGAAATTCACCTTCTGTTTTTCTGAGCTCTTCCACTAGGAACCGGGCTTCCTCTTGGATCCTCTCCTCAATGCTTCTCTTTCCCATCCCAAAGTTCCTCAGGGTCATGAGGGAGAATCGACGCATTTGCTTCCACCTCTCTCCATGACTGAAAAGGATTCCTAGATAAAGAAGCAAAGAACAGGAAATACTTTGTGTCGTAGAGTTGGATATGCTGTAAGGCTGATCTCTATCTAACCTGGACTGTCTCCAGGGCCCTAAGGGTGCAACGTGTTCTGTTGATTCGCTGAAATATTTGTCATTTTGTCCCAAAGAAAATAAAACCTCATTTCTGGTCAAGAGGGGGCAGAGATGGCAGACTCGGACAGGGGAAATCATTGGCAGGTGGCAAGTATCTCTAAGTGCAGTAGGGTTCTTGTCTGGTTTGGTTAAAAGTAGTTTAAAAAAAAAAAGGCTCATCTCACAACAGCCTTTTCCCAGGTCTCTGGTTTTGTTGTTGTTGTTTTTTATATTTGTAGTCTTTCTTAAAAAAATTTATTTATTAAAAAAATTAAGAACAAAAACATTAACGTATCATTCCATTCTACATATATAATCAGTAATTCTCAATATCATCACATAGTTGTATATTCATCATTTCTTAGAACATTTGCATCAATTTAGAAAAAGAAATAAAAAGACAACCAGGTCTCTGTTTTTTACACATCTCTCTCTCTAACTTGTTTTCAGTTCTTCATGTGATTTTCTCTATTAGAGGAAAAACAACTTTAAAGCAAATCAATCCGGGTTTTATGTTTCTATTGGCCTCAGAACATACTGCACCAGTTAACCTGCTCTGGCTAAGAAATGAAGGCACAAAGGAACTCGATATGTTCTATACCATGCTTTTTTCCTTTTCCTTTGTAAAAAAAAAATATATATATGTATTTTGAACTTCCTCTTGCTCTCAAATCCAAATCCCAGGGGCATCTTCATATCTCCCTACCCGTTACCCTACGTATCTTGTTTCTAAACCCTGTTGATTCCATCTCCAAAATGATCTGTCCCTTCTTGTCAGTTCTTACTATACCACCATACTTCAGGTTCCAACAATTTAAAAAATTTAGAAAGTTGCAATAATTTTCAAACCAGTTTCGCTGTCTTGCTCACTCTTCTAAATTCACAGAATGGCTATATTATTCAAAATCATATACAGAGACAATCATGCTGGTGCCAAAAAGCATGCAATGGATCCCCAGTTCTCATCCTGATAACTTTAAACTCTACCTTTTCACTTTTCTCTCCCTCAGCTCTAACTCTGCGACCTTATGGACCAATCATAACTCTTCATTAAAATCACCTCAATTGTTTTGCATTCTCATTTCTCCCTTTTGCCTACAAACGCGTCTTTGAAACTGGTTATCCTTTAAGAGCCATCTCAAAAACCTCCCCTTTGAAGTCTTTCCTGTACTTCTCTATGGGAGGTAATCTCTCCCACCTTTAAGTTTAATTGGCTTTGTAATGCTTTATAGAAATTCGTGGCTTTTTTTTTTATTGCACTTATTTGTTTAATACGTTATTCTCCTTACTAGCTTTTGGTCTCCCTTAGTCAAGTAAGAGACTGGCTCACCCATCCAAAATTTTCTGTGATTTAAATAACCATTTCATATCTGGAAAATTAGCAAGCATTAAAATATTTAAAAACCCGGAACTATCAAGCTTGTGGTAGAATTGGTGCATTTGTTTAGTCACTTTGTATATCATTACATTTTGCAATTAAAGCAATACTTCCAGCAAAAACTATTAAAATTGTCTTTGATTCATTAATTGCTCTCAAAAATTTATACAAAGAAATAATTCAGCAAAAGGCATACAGATGTCTCCTGCATGGCTGTTTATACTAATTTAAGAAAATTGTAAGTGATCTAAAAGCTAACAGCAGAATAATTGTTTGCACAATTATAATAAATCAACATTAGGGAAAATAAAGCAGCCATTTAAAATTACGAAAATAATAAATACAAGAAATGTTAATATTGTAAAAGAAATAAATATCCCAATATACCTGTAAATTATAGTTACAATTATGTAAAATATGCATGCATTTGGGCAATATTTGAAAGAAAGAGTACATAAAAATAAAAATAGCCGTGTGATTGTATTGAAGCAACCTGCTTAATGGTTTATGGGCTCCAGAACTCAGCAGATTGAATTCAAGTCTCTGCTTCACCATTTTCTAAGGGCAAGTTATTTCACTTCTATGCTTCAGCTTCTTCATCTGTAAAATGGAAATAAAAAATACTGTCTTCTTTATGGGATTGTTGTATTGACTAAGTATGTATATAAAATCCTTACTTAGTGTGGGTATCTGACAACATATAATAAGTACTCAATAAATGTTAGCTGTTATAATACATAATTACTATTGGAATTTTGTAGGTATTTTAATCTTTTTAAAAAGATTTAATACTGGTGTACTCAACAAATGTTAGCTGTTATAATAAATAATCATTATTGGAATTTTATAGGTATTTTTATCTTTTTTAAAAAATTTAATACTAGTTTTACATCACCTTTAAATCAAAAGGCAATTATAAATTTGGTACATTTATTTATTTAATCCTTAAATTGGAAATTCAGACATTGTGTTTGATTTTAATTGTTCCTCTCCTATGTGCCATGTAGGATTCTAGAAATACTACTACTATGAACATTCTTATTTATAAGTTATTTCCCACGACAGCTATTATTTCTCAAGATAGGTTTCTAACAGGAATAAGTAAGTCACTGAGAATATCTCTTTAGAGAAGTTTGGCTGTTAAGGGGAAAGAAACATGGGACAGAGAGTAAAGGGAACATGTAACCAAGGAGTTATGAGGGGGATGCTGGGGAATACATGCATGCTTCTGGAAATGATCCAGTGGGGAGTGACTTATGAGAGGCCAGTCAAACAGGAACCACGGTAACTATTTAAAGTAGAGGAAATCTAATTCAGGGAATTGGTAATGGAATATAAGGCAATGGAAAAGCTGAGAAGTCAAACCAGGACACTGAAACAACCCAGTGATGATCAATAGTAGTAAGCTGCTATGGAATTGGTATCACTGGATCCCCATGGCTGGGGTTATGTGGCAGAAGCTGGAACCAAAGTAGATTTGTCCTGAAGGAGCTGGGGCCACAGAAGACCTGCAGCCCCTAAGAGAGATGTTATGTGAGGCAGAGGGGTCGGGTGAGATCCTTAACTTCTCTCTACCCACTCTCCAGTCTCTGCCTCTGCCACCCTTTGGCCAAGCCCAGCCAGAAGCCAGTTGTAAAAGGAGTATGGGAAATACAGCCTGCAACATCAGTAACACTGTGAAATAGGGCAGATAAGGAAATGGAGAAGAATATCATATAATCCAACCTAAGTAAAAAATCAGTGGTTCCTGGTGTAATCACGTAGCCATGCCTTCACTACCACAATCTATATGAAGACATTTCCATTCTTACACACAGAATCCCATACTCCTCCCCCACATCCCCTGCTTATTGACATTTAGCTTTGGCATAATGCCTTTGTTACATTCAGTGGAAGTGTATTACAATTTTACTGTTAATTATAGACCCTAGGGTGATTGTATTTTTCCTATATACTATCCCATTTTCAACACTTTGCAATGTTGACATTCATTTATTCTTCCTCATGCAAAAACATTCTTACATTTTTATATGTAATCATCATCATGTCTACTCTAGGTATTCATAAGTTATACCATCTTGGTCTTTATCCTCTATCTTTCCTTTTGGTGTCACAATTGCCCCCAGCCTTTCTCCCTCTCTCTCAACTCACATTTGGCTTCATTCGGTGTACTTATGTTATTGTGCTACAGTCAGATAGTATCGTGCTATCCATTTCTGAATTTTTATAATCAGACCTGTGGCACATTCTGTACTCCTTCAGCATCAAATCCCCAATCTCTACCTTCGTTCTCTCTCCTGACAACCTGCGTTCTTAACTTGAACTCTGAAAGTTCACTTATTAACTTTAGTTCATGTTAGTGAGACTATACAGTATTGTCCTTTTGTTTCTGGCTAATTTCACTCAGCATAATATCTTCAAGGTTCATCCACATTGTTACATGCTTAATGACTTTATTCTGTTTTACAGCTGTGTAATATTCCATTGTTTAGTCTCTTGTCCATTGATGGACATTTGGGTTGTTTCCATCTCTTGGCAAACATAAATAATGCTGCTATAAACATCAGTGTGAAAATATCTGTATTCTTGCCTTCAGTTCCTCTGAATATATACCTAGTAATGGGATTATGGCTCATTCGGCAGTTCTATACTTAGCTTCCTGAGGAACTGGCAAACTGCCTTCCAGAGCAGTTGCACCATTCTACATTCCCACCAACAAATGTAGATAGGAATTCTTTCTCCACATCCTCTCCAGCACTTGTCCTCTTCTGTTTTTTGTTTTGTTTTGTTTTGTTTTATAATGGCCACTTTATATAATGGGTCTGAGATGACATCTCATTGTGTTTTTTATTTGCATTTCCCTAACAGCCAGTGAAGTTGAGCAGTTTTTCATATGCCTTTTAGTCATTTGTATTTCTTCTTCTGAAAAGTGTCTGTTCATGCCTTTTGCCGATTTTTAAATTGGGTTGTCTTTTTGTTGTTGTGGTAGAATCTCTTTATATACTATGGATATTAAACCCTTATCTGATATACAGTTTCCAAATTGTCTCCTATCGCATAGGCTGCCTTTTTACTTTCCTGACAAAGTTCTTTGATGCACAAAAGTGTTTAATTTTGAGGAAATCCCATTTATCTATTTCTTTTTTCATTACTTGTACTTTGGGTGTAAGGTCTAGGAAACCACCTCCTATCACAAGATTAATATTTCCCTACATTTTTTTCTAAAAGTTTTATGGTCTTAGATTTAATGTTTAGGTCTTTGATCCATTTTGAGTTGATTTTTGTATAGGGTGTAAGATATGGGTCCTCTTTCCTTCTTTCGGCATATGGATATCCAGGTCTCCAAAGACCATTTATGAAGAGGCTGTCCCAGGTGGGTTGTTTGACCACCTTATGAAAGATCAATTTCCGTAGATGAGAGAGTCTATTTCTGAATACTCAGTTAGATTCCATTGGTCAGTATATCTATCTTTATGCCAGTACCATGCTGTTTTGACCACTGCAGTTTTGTAGATTTTAAATATGCTTTTTAAGTCAGGTAATATGAAACCTCCCACTTCATTTTTCTTTCTCAAGATATTTTTACCTATTTGAGACACCCTGTCCTGCCAAATAAACTTGGTTATTGTTTTTTCTATTTCTGCAAAGTAAGTTGTTGGGATTTTAATTGGTGTTGCATTGAATCTATAAATGAATTTGGGTAAAATTGACATCTTATCTGTATTTAGTCTTCCAATCCATGAACACGGTATGCTCTTCCATTTATTTAGGTCTTCTATGATTTATTTTCACAATTTATAATAGTTTTCTGTGTACAGGTCTTTTGTATCCTTAGTTAAATTTATTCCTATATATTTTATTCTTTTGGTAACTATTGTAAATGGATTTTTTCCCGTTGATTTCCTCCTCAGATTGCTCATTACTAGTGTATAGAAACTACTGATTTGGGGGTGTTGATCTTGTAACCTGCCACTTTACTGTACTCATTTATTAGCTCTAGTAGCTTTGCTGTGGATTTTTCAGGATTTTTTTTTTCAACACATGGTATCATGTCATCTGCAAACAATGAAAGTTTTATGCTTCCTTTCTAATTTGGACACCTTTTATTGCTTTTTCTTTATTCTAGCTATAACTTCCCACAGTACAATTGGATAACAGTGGTGACAGTGGGCATCCTTGTCTTGTTCCTGATCTTAGAGGGAAAGCTTTCAGTCTTCCTCATTGAGTATGATGTTATCTGTGGGTTTTTCATATATTCCCTTTATCATGTTGAGGAAGCTCCCTTCTATTCCTATCCTTTGAAGTGTTTTCATCAAGAAAGAATGTTAAATTTTGTCAAATACCTTTTCTGCACCAATTGAGATGATCATGTAATTTTTCTCCTTTGATTGATTGATATAGTGTATTACGTTAATTGATTTTCTTGTGTTGAACCACCCTTGCATACCTGGAATAAATCCCACTTGGTCATGGTGTATAATTCTTTTGATGTGCTGCTGGATTCAATTTGCAAGCTTTTTCACAAGATTTTGCAAAAATATATAGATACAAGATTTTTGCATCTATATTCATTAATGAGATTCATCTATAATTTTCTTTTCATATTATATCTTTGTCTGGCTTTGGTATTACAGTGATGTAGGCATCACAGAATGAGTTAGGTAGCTTTCCCTCCTCTTTGTTGTTTTTGAAGAGTTTGAGCAGGATTGGCACTAATTCTTTCTTTTTTTTTTAAATTTTTTTTATTGTATAGTATAACATACATACAAAGCAAAGAAATAAAAAAGCAATAGTTTTCACTTTTGATTTATTATTATTTTCTCTATTTTTCTTTTCTCAATTTAATTGGTCTCTTTTCTTGATTATTTCCTTTTGTTTATTTTGGGGTTTGCTCTACTTTTTATACTTTAGCTGCATCCCGCAAATTTTGATAGGTTTTATTTTGCTTTTCATTTAGTTCAAAATATTTTTAGTTCTCTTGAGACTTCTTCTTTGACCCGTGTGTTATTTAGTAGTATGCTATTAAATTCCCAAATATTTTGAGATTTTTCCAGCTGTGTTTCTGTTGTTGATTTCTAGTTTAATTCTATTGTCTGAGAGCATACTTTGCATGAATTCTATTATTTTTAGATTTGTTGAGGTATTTTTGTGGCCCAGGCTGTGGTCTATCTTGGTTAAATGTTCCATGTGAACTTGAGAAGAAAGTATATTCTACTGTTTTGGGATACAGTAGTCTATAAATGTCAATTATATCCATTGATTGATATTGCTGTTCAGTTCAACTATAACCTTACCGATTATCTGCCTACCGGATCTATCCATTTCTGACAGGGAAATGTTGAAGTCTCCAACTAGTAAGGGTGGATTTGTCTATTTATCTTTGCAATTCTATCAGTTCTTGCCTTGTATAATTTGATGCTCTGTTAGGTGTATACTCATTAAAGATTGTTGTCTTGGAAAACTGACCCCTTTTTCATCATGTAATTAATGCCCCTCTTATCTCTACTAACTTACTTTGCTCTGAAGTCTTCTTTGTCTGAAAGTAATATAACTATTTCTGTTTTTCTTAAATTAGCATTAACAGGGTATTCATTTTCCTATCCATTTTATTTTCCGTTTTATTTTGGTCTACTTGTATCTTTATATTTTAAGTGGGTTTCTTGCAGACAATGTGTAATTGAGTATTATATATTTTTTATATCCACTCTAACAGTCTCTATCTTTTAATTGGTGTATTTAACCATTCACATTTAAAGTAATTATTGATATAGTTGGATTAATATCTGCCATGTTTGTAACAGTTTTCTATTTGTTGAACTTGTTCTTTTAAAAAAATATTTGTATTGAGATATCTTCATGCACCATACAGACCACCGAAAGTATACTGTCAGTGGCTCACAATATCATCACATAGTTGTGTATTCATCATGATGATCATTTTTAAACATTCGAATCACTCCAGAAAAAGAAAAAAGAAAAAACCCACACACCCCATACCCTTTATGCTTCCCTCTCATTAACCACTTGTGTTGTAATATACCCAATCTTTTTAACACCCCCTGTATTATTTATTTTTGTCCTTATTTTTTTACTCATCTGTCCATACCCTGGATAAAGGAAGCATCAGCCACAAGGTTTTCACAATCACACAGTCACTTTGTAAAAGCTATGTAGCTATACAGTCTTTTTCAAGAATCAAGGCTACTGTAACACAGTTCAACAGTTTCAGGCACTTGCCTCCAGCCACTCCAATACACCATAAACTCAAAAGGGATATCTATGTAATGCATAAGAATAACCTTCAGGATAACCACTTGTTCTAGTTTGCTAGCTGCCAATGCGCATACCAGGAACAGAATGGCTTCTTAAAAGGGGGAATTTAATGATTTGCTAGTTTACAGTTCTAAGGCCGAGAAAATGTCCCAATTAAAACAAGTCTATAGAAATGTCCAATCTGAGGCATCCAGGGAAAGATACCTTGGTTCAAGAAGGCCGATGAAGTTCAGGGTTTCTCTCTCAAGTGAGAAGGTACACGGCAGACACAGTCAGGGCTTCTCTCTCAGCTGGAAGTGCACATGGTGAATACGGTGTCATCTGCTAGCTTTCTCTCCTGGCTTCTGGTCTCATGAAGCTCCCCAGGAGGCATTTTCCATCTTCATCTCCAAAGGTCACTGGCTGGTGGACTCTGCTTTGTGGTGCTGCAGCATTCTCTCCTCTCTCTGAATCTTCCATTCTCCAAAATGTTTCCTCTTTTATAGGACTCCAATAAAGCAATCAAGATCCACCCAAATGGGTGGAGACATGTCATCCCCTAATCCAGTTTAACAACCACTCTTGACTAAATCCCATCATCCAGGGAGATGATCTGATTACAGTTTCAAACATACAGTATTGAATAGAGATTATTCTGCCTCTACGAAATGATATTTTGATTTAAACATGGCTTTTCTGGGGGCATACTTACTTTCAAACCAGCACACCACTCAATTCTGTTTGAAATCTCTCAGCCACTGAAACTTTATTTTGTCTCATTTCTCTCTTTTCCTTTTTGGTCAAGAAGGCTTTCTCAATCCCATGATTCCAAGCCTCAACTCACACCCGGGGATATTTCCACCCCTGGGAGTCATGTCCCATGTAGGGAGAAGGGCAGTGAATTTACCTGCCAAGTTGGCTTACAGAAAGAGAGGCTACATCTGAGTCTGGGGGTGACTCTTATGCATAGTTATAAGTAGCCTAGCTTGTCCTTTGCAGGAATAAGTTTCAAAGGGGTGAGCCCCCAAATCAAGGGCTCAGCGTATTACATTGGTTGTCCCCACTGCTTGCAAGAATATCAAGAGTTCCCCAGATGGGGAAGTTTAACATTTTATCTTTTCTCCCAAGTCCCCCAAGGGGCTTTGCAAATACTTTTTTATTCTCTGCCTAAATTATTCTAGTATGTATCAGGGTATCACACTAATCTGTACAAACCAACAAGGTCTTACTCCCTAGTCAAGATTCCGTGTAATTATGGTGTTCAAATAAACCAGCCATACAAGTTAAATTAGATAATATAATACCAAAAATAAAATTTTGCATGAAATAAACATCTCTTCCTTTGGTCTCTGTGCTAATTTGAAGCTATTATGTACCCAAGAAAGGTCATGTTTTGATCCTGATCCAAATTGTGGGGCAGTCATTTCTTTTAATCCTGATTCAGTATTGCAGGGTGGAAACTTTTGATTAGATTATTTTCCACAGAGATGTGGCACACCCCATTCTGAGTGTGACCTTTTGATTAAATGAAGCCGTGACTCCACCCACTCTGGGTGGGTCTTGATCAGTTTACTGGAGTCTATAAAAGGGGAAACAGTTTGGAGAAACCTCAGAAATGACAGAGCTGACAGAGAAGAGCTGATGTAGATGTTTGGAGATGGAGACAGAAATAGCCTGGGTGCTAAGCAAGGACTCACAGAAATAGCCGGAACCTGAAGAGATTAAAATCTCTGGCCCTGGAAGATGCTAAACTACGAGATGAAACCCAGAATAGCAGGATTGGGGATTATAGGGTGTGCCAGTTTGAAAAGATCATATATCCTAGAAAAGCCATGTTTTAATTCTGATCCATCTCACAAAGGCAGCCATTTCTTTTCATCTCTATTCAGGACTGTAGGTAGGAAACTTGATAGGATTATCTCTGCAGGTGTGGAGATGTGGCTCACCTAGTTGTGGGTATTAATCTTTGTTTAGAGGGAAATGTGACTGCACCTATTCTACATGGGTCTTGACTAGTTTACTGGAATCTTTTAAAAGAGGGAACCATTTAGAGAGAGCCCCCAGAAGCAAGAGAGCCATGAGAATCACGAGAGCCCACATAGCCAGAGACCTTTGGAGATGAAGAAGGAATATGTCCTTTGTTCATGAAATAAGAAGCCTGGAGAGAAAGCTGGCAGACATCACCATGCTCGCTATTTGCCTTTCTAGTTGAGAGAGAAATCCTGAATTTCATCAGTCTTTCTTGAGTGAAGGTAACCTCTTGTTAGTGCCTTAATTTAGACATTTTTATAGACTTGCTTTAATTGGGACATTTTCATAGCCTTAGAACTATAAACTTGCAACTTAATAAATTCCCCCTTTTAAAAGTCATTCTGTTTCTGGTATATCCTATTCCAGCACCTAGCAAACTAGAACATAAGGCAACTTTACACTTAGCTTTCTGAGGAATCACCAAAGCTCTTCCACAGTAGCTGTACCATTTTGTATCCTATCAGCAGTAATAAGTGTTCTTTTTCTGCACACTTTCTCCAATACTTATCATTTTCTGTTTATTTAATATAGCCATTCTGATAGATGTGAAGTGGCATCTCATAACTTTGATTTGTATTCCCTAATTGCTAGATTAGATTTCATCCTAATCCCATTTTGTAAGAGCGACAGTTTCTTCTAATCCCTACTCAGCACTTTAGATTGATTAGATTATCTCCACACAGACTGTGACTCAATCAAGTGTGGGTATTAAAATTGACTAGTTTACTGTAATCCTATAAAAGAGGAGACATTTTGGGGAGCATTCCCTTTTGAGAACAAGGAGAGAACCACAGAAAGCCACAGCAGAGCCAAGCAGAGCCACAAGGCAGAGAGTCCGCGCCACCAGAGACATCTGGAAATGAAGAAAGAAAATACCCCCGGTGGAGCTCCATGAAACAAGAAGCTGGGAGAGATAGCTGAGAGACTTTGCCATGTGCCCTTCCAGCTGAACGAGAAACCCTGAACTTCATTAGCCTTTCTTGAGTGAGGGTAACCTCCTGTTGGTGCTTTAATTTGCACATTTTATAGACTTGCTTTAATTGGAATTTATCCTCGGCCTTAGAACTGTAAACTAGCAACTTATTAAATTCCCATTTTTAAAAGCCTTTCTGTTTCTGGTATATTGCATTCTGGCAGCTAGTAAATAGAACACACACATACCCAAATTTCCAGGGAAATACAAGATTATATGTATATGACACAGCATCTCAAGATCTAGAAATAACATTTACAGTGCCAGACTAAATGTGACTGCTATAAAAGTTTACAATCTAGGCCCTAGTTTTCTTGTAAGTATTTTCTTAAAGAGACCATACGATATTTGTTCTTTCATGTCTGGCTTATTTTGTACCACATAATGTCCCCAAGATTTATTCACCTCATTTTATGCACATGACTTCTTTCCTTTCTGTAGCTGCACAATATTCTGTCATGTGCATACACCACAGTTTGACATTCTACTTCCCAGTCAATGTATCCTTCAGATACCTCCATCCATTGGGCACCATGGATAATGTTCAAAGTAAACAATTCATGTCTCACATTAACCTCACTTAGTCGTACACTCAACAACACTCTTAATTTTAGGCAATTTTCATTGCTCCAAAGAGAAAAAGAACAGAAAAACATACCCTCACCAAATAGCAAATCAAACCTCCCCTTAACTCCTGTTCTCCACCTCATGCCCCCTCCCAATTATTTGTCCCTGGTACTGCTTTGGTACTGCTGATGTCTTCCTGTTAACTATAGGCTATAGCATGTAATAGTAGTTTTCCCCCATATCCCTCTATTATAGACTCATTGTACAAGATTCATACCTCTGAAGTAGTTCATGCAAGAACTTATTTATATTTGTAATGTTAATTGGTAGGATACATGGCTCTCTACAACTCCTTTCAATCATGTTCACCTTCAATATGGCATATTACTATAAATCCGCTAATAAACTGCCGTAATTTCTATTCATTCCCTTATATTTAAGTTCAACTTCATTAGCTAACCGTTCACCCATCTCTAACTTCTGTATATCCCTAGGTCCCCTATATTCTGCATCTTAAGCCTCTGAGTTTACCTTTACCAGGGTCATAATAGCAAAATCATACAGTTTCTATCCCTTTGTGTCTGGCGTATTTCACTCAGCATTATGTCCTCAAGGTTCTTCCATGTTCTCACATGCTTCAGGATGTCATTTCATCTTACTGCTGCATAATATTCCATCACATGCATATACCATATTTTGTTTATCCACTCATCTGTTGATGGGCTCCTGGATTGTTTCCATCTTTTGGAAATTCTGAATAATGCTCCTGTGAGCATCAGTGTGCAAATGTCTGTTTGTGTCACTGCTTTCAGTTCTTCTAAGCATATACCAAGTAGTGGTATTGCTGGGTCATAGGGCAACTTGACACTTGGTTTTCTAAGTAAATGTCAAATTGCTTTCCACACTGTTTGGCCTATTTTTTCTTGAGTTTTCTGTCTTTTCATTGTTGTAGTTGTAGAATTTTTTTTATATGTTCTGGATGTCAAACTCATTAGATATGTGGCTTCCAAATATTTTGTTCCATTGAATCGGCTGCCTTTCACCCTTTTGGCAAAGTCCTTTGAGGCACAGAAGTATTCAATTTTGAGGAGTTCCAATTTATCTATTTTTTCTTTCATTGCTTATACTTTGAGTGTAAGGTCTAGGAAATTACTGCCTACCACTAGATCTTAAGATGTTTCCTTATATTTTCTTCTATATGTTTAATGGTTTTGTCTCTTATATTTAGGTCTATTGCATATTTTTTTCTCAGTTTCATTTCTTTCTTCTCTGATCTTTGTAATTTCTTTTCTCCTCCTTGCTTTGGAATTTGTTTGCTTTTCTTTCTCTAGTTTCCCAAGTTAATTTAAGTCATTTGCTTTAGCTCTTTCTTCCTTTTTAATGTAGGTATTTATGGCTATAAATTTCCCTCTCAGGACGGCTATTGTTGCATCTCATAAGTTTTGATATGTTGTGGTCTCATGTTCACTCATTTTGAGATACTTACTGATTTCTCTTGGAACTTCTTTGACCCACTGATAGTTGATGAACACATTGTTTAACTTCCATACATCAGTACATTTTCCAGTTCTTAGGCTGTCATTGATTTTCAGCTTCATTCCATTATGATCAGAGAAAGTATGTATTAGTTGGGTTCTCTAGAGAAACAGAATCAACAGGGAACACTCGCAAATATAAAATTTATAAAAATTCTCATGCAACCACGGGAACGCAGAGTCCAAAATCCACAGGGCAGGTTGTGAAGCCAATGATTCCAATGGAGGGTCTGGATGAACTCCACAGGAGAGGCTCACCAGCTGAAGCAGGAAGAGAGCCTGTCTCTTCTGAATCCTCCTTAAAAAGCGTCCAGTGATTAGATTGAGCATCACTCATTGCAGAAGACAATCCCCTTGGCTGATTACAAATGGAATCAGCTGTGGATGCAGCTGACATGCTCATGATTTAATTCTATGAAATGTCCTCATTGCAGCAGACAGGCCAGCACTTGCCCCACCAAACAAATAGGTACCACCACTTGGCCAAGTTGACACATGAACCTGACCATGACCAAGTGCTTTGTATAATTTCCCTCTTTTAAAATTTATTAAGACCTGTTTTTGCCCCAACATTTGGGCTATCCTGAAGAATGTTACGTGAGCTCTTGAGAAGAATGTATATCTTGCCGTTTGGGGGTGCAATGTTCTCTATATATTTGCTAGATCTAGTTCTTTTATCATATTATTTAGGCTCTTTGTTTCCTTATTAATCCTCTGTTTAGATGGTCTATCTATTGAACCGGGTTGTGCGTTGATGTCTCCCTCTACTGTTGTAGAGACATATATTACTCCCTTCAGTTTTGCCAATGTTTGCCTCATGTACTTTGGGGCACCTTGATTATTTGCATAGATATTTATGATTGCTATTTCTTCTCGGTGAATTGCCCCTTTTAGTAATATATAGTTCAATGTTTGTCTTTTACGATATTTTTACATTTAAAGTCTATTTTGTCTCTTGGTATGGCTACCCCAGCTTTTCTGGGAGTCATTGCTTATGGGAAATATCTTTTCCCATCCTTTTACTTTCAACTTATTTGTATCTTCCAGTTTAAACTGAGTCTCTAGTAAGGGTCATAACTTTTATTCCTTTTGGCAATCAGTGGCTTTTGATTGGGGAGTTTAATTCATTAATAGTCAATATTTTTACTGTAAAGGACATTCTTACTTCTACTATTTTATCCTTTGGCTTTAATTTGTCAAATCTATGTTGTTTTTTTCCATTTTATCCTTTTTTGTTGCCCTTACTGATAATGTTCACTTCTGTACTTTCTTCCAAGATTCTCTCTTCTGTCTTACTTTTCCTTTGAGCTGGCAGAACTTCCTTATTTCATGTAGGGCAGGTCATTTGTTAATGAACTTTCAGCTTGTTTATCTGTGAATATTTTAAACTCTCCCCCATTTTTGAAGGACTGCTTTACTGGATAAAGAATTCTTGGTTGGCAATTTTTCTCTTTTAGTATCTTAAATATATTATATTACCTCCTTCTTGCCTCTGTAGTACCTGATGAGAAGTCAGCACTTAGCCTTATGTGGCTTCCTTGTATGTGGTGAATCACTTTTCTCTTGCTGCTTTCACAATTCTCTCCTTCTCTTTGGCATTTAATAGTCTGATTAATATGTGTCCTGAATTGGGTCTATTTAGATTTATTCTATTTGTAGTATGTTTGGCTTCTTAAATCTGTATATATGTCTTGGGATATTTTCAGCCAATATTTCCTCAGAGTCTTCCTGGCCCTTTTCCCTTCTAGTCTCCTCCTGGGGCACCTTTAGTGCACATATTTGTGTGCTTGGTATTGTCAATAATTTTCCTGCAACTCTGCTCAAATTTTTTTCAATTTCTTTCTCCATTTGTTCTTTTGTCTGTTTGAATTCAGTTGCTGTGTCTTCTAGTTCACTTATCCTTTCTTCTGCCTCTTTAAATTTGCTGTTCTGTTTCTCCAGTGTATTTTTTATTTCATCTGCATTGTCTTTCATGGTCGTAAGATCTATAATTTTTCTATATACTCTTTCAAGTTCTTCTTTATGTTCTCTTAGAGTTTCCTTAATATCTTTTATCTCTTTGGCCATGTTGTTGAAGTCATTTAGGAGATTTATTTGAACATCTTTGATTAGTTGTTCCAAATTATGTATTCTCTCCAACTTTTAAATTTGATCATTGGCTTGGCCAATCTTCTTGTTTCTTAGTATGACTTGTAATTTTTTGCTGATATCTGGGCATCTGACTATTTTGACAAGATTACTTTCAAAATTGGTTTCCCTCTCTTTTCTATGATTTTTGTTGTTGTTGTTGATTGGGTTCACTTTAAAGGTCTTCTTTGGCAGTTAGTTCATCTGTATTTCTCATCCAAAACAGGGCCAAGGGTGTAGACAAGTTCCAAGGGGACCTGGGTAGGGGTTGGAAAGCAACTTTCCAAGACTGCGTTTCCCAGCCTTTCTGAATATGATACTCTCTGACAACCTGTTACCCATAGTCCTACAAAGGTAAGTTTTTTGTTTGTTTGTTCGTTTTTTACACTCTGTCCCTCTGTTTCTAAGGTGAGTGGAAATAATGAGACAGTGGTGTTGCAGGTGCCTGTCTAGAAAGGACCAAAGCTGTGGGACCCCATGGTCCAATTTTCCAACCAACAGTTGGATCAGAACAGTGCCTCATTCCCCTTTGTTCCCTGATGGGAGGGCTTACCCAACTCTCCCAGTCTGCAGCAGCCAAGTGGCAGTATCTAGGCCTACTTGAAGTTGTTGGCTTTGAGGGTGGGAGATGTGTGAATGGAGCCATGGTGGAGTTGAGTCACTCAGTAGTTTCTCTGTGTGTGGGAACAGTGGTGGGTGCTGCAGGCACCCAGGGCTCCTGCCTGAAAGAGATAAAATCTGTGGGCCCCAAAGGGCCAACAGTTGGATCAGAACTCTGTTGCATCCTCCTTTGTTCCTAGGGGTAGGTCCTCCATTTCCCTCCCAGTCTGTAGCAGCCAGCCAGGTGAGAACCAGGCTTACCTGAAGCTGCCAGCCTTCGGCTTGGAGGATGGGCACTGGAAGCTGCAGCTGAATTCAGTCACTCACCACAGTTTTTCTGTGGCATTTTCTCTGTTTCTTCATCCAACTCTTCCTTGTATGTTGCAATGGTCCTTCCCTGAACCACTGCTTTGGATAGTCCCCAGAACCCACTTCATTAGACAGTTTCTGCCTATTCTCTAGGTGTTTTTGGTGGAGGAGTGATTTCTGCCTCTCCTTCAATCACCATCTTCCTGGAAGTTCTCTCATTTATTTATTTATTTTTTACATGGACAGGCAGTGGGAATCGAACCTGGGTCTCTGGCATGGCAGGTCAGAAATCTGCTGCTGAGCCACTGTTTCACCCCCCTCTCTCCTTTACTTTGGAAGGATAATTTTGTTGGATATAGACTGCTAGATTGTTGCTTTATTCATTCAATGGTTTTATATATTTCACTCTGCTCTCTTCTTGCTTGAATGGTTTTTGAATAAAAGTCTGATATAATTCTTATCTTTGTTCCTCTATAGGTAAGGCATTGTATGTTTTGTTTTTCCTTATATATTTCAAGATTTTCTCTTTGTCTTTGGTTTTCTACAGTTGAATATAATATATCTAAGTGTAAAGTTTTGGGTAGTTATCCTGCTTAATGTCTAGTGAGCTTCCTGATTTTTTATTGGTATCTGTCATTAATTTTGGTAAACTTTGATAATTTTGGAAAATTATCAGCAACTATTACTACAAATATTTCTTGCTCTTTTCTCTTTTTCTTCTCCTTCTGGTATTCCTATTACACATTTTTTACTCCTTTTCTAATTGTCCCAGCACTCTTGGATATTATGTTGTTTTTTCATTCTTTTTTCTCTTTGCATTTCAGTTTGGGAACTTTCTATTGGCCCATCTTCTGTCTCACAGATTCTTTCCTCAAACATGTCCAGTCTACTGATATTTCCATCAAAGGATTTCAACCATATAGTATTAAGACCCACCTCATTCAATTTGGGTACACCTTAATGTAAAAATTTTCAAGGGTCCTATATACAAATATAGACCAGAGTCGGGACCTAAACATGCCTTGTGTGTGGGATATGATTCATTCCCCAATGATATTAGTCATAGTTATTGTAAATACCCAGATAATTCCAAAATCTATTTCATATCTGAGTCTGATTCTGATACTTGCTTTGTCTCTTCAAACAATATTTATTCTTGCCATTTAGCATGTCTTGTATTTTTTTGTTGAAAGCTGGACATGTTCTACTGAGTGATGGGAACTGAAATAATTAGGCTTTTAGTGTAATTTTTATGTTAATCTGGCTTGGAGCTTGGCTATGTTTAATGTCCGTTGTATTATAGGTGCCAGAGGTTTCAGTTTCCTTGTTTTTTTCCTCTCCATTGTTGTCTGTGGGTTTCCCTAAGAACTCCTACTTAAATAGAGTCTGCATCTTGAAGCTCTCAGTTGTAATCCACTGTTATTATGTTGCATCCTTGTTGATGTTGTGGTAAGGTATTGGGGATGGGAAGTGTTATATAATCTCATTAAACCTAACTTTGTTTCAGTGGACCTGACACCCTGCACCCACTAAAAATTTTGAAGTGTTCCTTAGTCTTTTTTTTTTCCCCCTTTTATGTGAGACAAGAAGGCTGGGGTGGGTAGGTTGTAGTTGTCTGACTGATCTTACTCCAGATTAGATAAGGTTCTGATAAAGTAGTTTTCCTAGAGAACTGATCTTTGAGTGGAAAATCTCTAGGCATATTTCAAAATGGTTACTTCTTCCTCCCTGCCCAAATCACGAGAGGATTGTTCTCTGATTTTCACTTTGAAAACCTGGTGAGTCTACTGGAGGTAAAACACTTGACAGTATGGGACACCCCTAAGACTGGCGCCCTGGAAGTTTTAACTCTAAAACTACTTCCCATTTAGCCTCCAACAACTTATCAAAATTATCATTTCAGTGATCTTACCAGTTGCTATCTCCAGCAGCTTCTGCTCCTGCTATGCTGATCTTAGCTGTAATTTTCTATATCTCACCTTCTGTCCAGATTTTAGGGTAAGAAGTTTGTCCTGTGACTTCAATTATCTGATGGGTCTAAGAAAAGTCATTGAAATTCAGTTTGTTCAACTTCCATATAGTTTTGAGGATGGGAGTGACAACTTCCAAGTTCTTTTCATGCCAAAACTGAAATCAGAAGTCCTTATTGACTGAGTTTTTCATTATTGAAATGCGGTATTGAAGCCTACAACTAGTAATGTAGAACTGTATTTTCCCCTTCAATTCTGCCCATTTTTTCTTCATATATTTTGGGACTCCATTTTTGGGTGCATGTATGTTTATGTTTGTTATAACTTGATGGAGTGACAATTTTATCAATATGTAATGTCCTTTTTTTGTCTCTTGTAATAATTTTTTACTTAAAATCTATTTCATCTGGTATTATTATAGCTGCTTCAGCTCTCTTTTGGTTACTATTTGCATGGAATATCTTTTCTATTCTTCAGTTTCAACCTATTTATGTCTTTGGATCTAAATTGAGTCACCTATGGACAGCATAGGGTAGGGTGATTTTTTAAATCCATTATATCAACCCCTGCATTTATTTTCATGAAAGAACTTTTTAAAATATTTGTACAGTTTATCACAGACATTGTCTACAAAGATTAACTTTGTTATATGTTTCCATGTTTTAACCTTCAACTTTCCTTCTTGTGACATACATGATTCTAAACTTCCCCTTTCCACCACACTCACATACCACTCAGCACTGCTAATTATTCTCACAATAATGTGCTACCATCATCTCTGTCCATTTCTAAACATTTAAGTTCAACTTCATTAAAAATTCTGCAAATATTAAGCAACCACTCCCCATTCTTTAGCCTCATTTTATATCCAGGTAGCCTATACTCTATATTTTATGTCTAAGATTTTACAAATAATAATTAGCTCATATTAGAGAGATCATAAAATATTTGTCCTTTTGTGTCTGATTCACTTCACTAAACATAATTTCCTCAAGGTTCATCACATGCTTCAGCACTTCATTTCTTCTTACTGCTGAATGACATTCCATTGTATGCATATGCCTCGTTTGGTTTATCCATTCCTCTGTTGGTGGATGTTTGGGTTGTTTCCATCTTTTGGCAACTGTAAATTGTGCTACTGTGAACATTGGTGTGCAAATGTCTGTTTGTATCCCTGCTTTCAGAGCTTCCAGGAATATCCTGAGTAACAGGATTGCCAGATCATAAGGCAACTTAGCTTCCTGAGGAACCACCAAACTGTCTTCCACAGTAACTGTACCATTTTACATTCTCACCAGCAATAAACAAGTGGCCCATTTTCTCCACATCCTCTCCAAAACTTGTAGTTTCCTTTTTGTTGAATAGCAGCCATTCTAGCAGATGTGAGATGAAATCTCATTGTGGTTTTGATATGCATTTCCCTAATAGCCATAAAAAATAGGCATCTTTCCATGTTCATCTTAGCCATATGTATTTTCTCTTTGGAAAAATATCTATTCTAGTCCTTTACTCATTTTTAAGTGGGATTGCTTGTCTTTTTATTGTTGAGTTGTAAGATTAATTTCTATATATTAGATATCAAATCATTATCAGGTGTGTGGTTTCCACATATTTTCTCCTGTTGAGCCAGTTGCCTTTTCACCATCCCCCCCCCCCACCTTTTTTTTTTTTAAACATGGGTAGGCACTGGGAATCAAACCTGGGTCTCTGGCATGACAGGCGAGAACTCTGCCACTGAGCCATTGTGGCCCACCCCCTTTTCACCCTTTTAACAAAGTTCTTTGAAGAACTGAAGTGTTCTGTTTTGAAGAGTTCCGATTAAACAATTTTTTCTTGCATTGCTTGTGCTTTGGGTATAAAGTCTAAGAAACTACTGCCTATCACTAGACCTTGAAGATGTTTCCCTACATTTTCTTCTAGGAGTTTTATGGTACTGGTTCTTATATTTAGGTCTTTCATCTATCTTGATGGGGTAGTTATTCTTTCTTTTACATATGGATATCCACTTCTCTCAACACCGTTTCTGAAGAGATTGTTCTGCCACCATTGAGTGGGATTGGGAGCCTTATCAAAAATCAGTTGACCGTATATGTGAGGGTCTATTTCTGAGCTTCCAATTCAATTCCAGTGATTGATATGTCTATCTTTATGCCAGTGCCATGCTGTTTTGATCTCTGTGGCTTTATAATACGTTTTAAAATCAGAAAATATGATACCTCCCACTTTATTCTTCTTTTCAAGCTGTTTTTGGCTATTTAAGGCCTTTATCCTTCCAAATAAAATTGGTAATAGCCTCTCCATTTCTGCAAAGTAGGCTGTTGGAGTTTGAATTGGTATTGCATAGATCAATTTGGGTAAAACTGGTATCTTAATGACATTTAGTCTTCTAATCCATGAACACAGAATATCTTTCCATTTATTCACATCTTCTTTGATTTTTTTTTTTTTTAGCAATACTTGGTAGTTTTCTGTGTATGAGTCCTTTATATCCTTGGTTAAGTTTTATTACTAGATATTTGATTCTTTTAGTTACTCGATTGTAAATGGAGCATTTTTCTTGGCTACCTACTCTCATAGCTCATTAGTAGTGTATAGAAACACCATTGATTTTGTTGTTGTTGTTGTTGTATTGTGATTTAAAATAATTGCACAAAAATGTGAAACACTACAACACCTCCTAATTTCTAAGAGAAAAGTTATGGGTGCCTCCATATTATTCAATTCTGTACTGTTACATTTGAACCATGTTAGGAACTTTACATTATGATGGATCGATGGATCAGTTCAGAATTCACATGTAACATCTCAAATTATGTAAAAAAGGAAGCAATTCTTTAAACTTTGAAAAACTTTTCATGCTAATGATAAAAACCTTTTTATGGGCTACTTACTTTGGCTATAATCTACCAGGGTTGCTATACTTAAAAATGTTAGGCAGAGGACTTCCGGAGAAGATGGCGGCTTAGTAAGATGCGCAGATCTTAGTTCCTCCTCCAGAACAGCTACTAGGGGAGTAGAAACGATACAGAACAGCTCCCAGAGCCACGACAGAGATTAAAAAGACAGCGTACCCCATCCTGGAACGGCTGACTGACTGAGAGAACCCGCTCCAGTGAGATCGCGGAGGGGCGCAGGCTTCCCCGGGCCAGGGCGGCAAGCGGCCGGAGTCCCTCCCTTCCTCCTTCCGGGGCCAGCTGGCAGAATTGGGCAAGCGGTCCCCTCAAGCCGCGGCAGTTGGCACCTGCACCACGCACAGCCCCCCGGACCAACTGAGAGAATTGGATTGGAAATCCCCAGGCCACGGAGAACGGTGACCGGGGGGGTCCCTTCCAAACACGTGACTCCCCGGTCTGGCTGGGAACGGTGCACTCTCCCAGGCCGCAGCGGCTGGCACCCTCCCGCCACACTTGGCACCCCGGGCTGACTAGGAAATTCGGACGGGCGCTCTCCCGGGCTGTGGCGGCCGGCAACCCTCCCCGCGTTCGGACCCCCGGGCCGGCTAGCACTCTTCCAAGCCGCTTCGGCTGGCGAACCTCCCCCACGGCGAGAGTTTTCCAAAGTTAAAGGACCCACAGCACCTTTTACTGGTGGGACCCGCAGACAAACGTGTGCCACGAGCGCCACCTGCTGGGCAGGATAAGAAAAACAGAACCCAGAGATTTCACAGAAAAATCTTTCAACCTGTTGGGTCCAACACCCAGGGAAATCTGACTAAATGCCCAGACGCCAGCAGAAGATAACGGATCACGCTCAGAAAATTGAAAATATGGCCCAGTCAAAGGAACAAACCAATAGTTCAAATGAGATACAGGAGCTGAGACAACTAATGCTGAATATACGAACAGAAATAGAAAACCTCTTCAAAAATGAAATCAATAAATTGAGGGAGGACATGAAGAAGACATGGGTTGAACAAAAAGAAGAAATAGAAAAACTGAAAAAACAAATCACAGAACTTATGGAAGTGAAGGATAAAGTAGAAAAGATGGAAAAAACAATGGATACCTACAATGATAGACTTAAAGAGACAGAAGATAAAATTAGTGATTTGGAGGATGGAACATCTGAATTCCAAAAACAAACAGAAACTATCGGGAAAAGAATGGAAAAATTTGAACAGGGTATCAGGGAACTCAAGGACAATATGAACCACACAAATATACGTGTTGTGGGTGTCCCAGAAGGAGAAGAGAAGGGAAAAGGAGGAGAAAAACTAATGGAAGAAATTTTCACTGAAAATTTCCCAACTCTTATGAAAGACCTAAAATTACAGATCCAAGAAGTGCAGCGCACCCCAAACAGATTAGACCCAAATAGGCATTCTCCAAGACACTTACTAGTTAGAATGTCAGAGGTCAAAGAGAAAGAGAGGATCTTGAAAGCAGCAAGAGAAAAACAATCCATCACATACAAGGGAAACCCAATAATACTATGGGTAGATTTCTCAGCAGAAACCATGGAAGCTAGAAGACAGTGGGATGATATATTTAAATTACTAAAGGAGAAAAACTGCCAACCAAGACTCCTATATCCAGCAAAATTGTCCTTCAAAAATGAGGGAGAAATTAAAACATTCTCAGACAAAAAGTCACTGAGGGAATTTGTGACCAAGAGACCAGCTCTGCAAGAAATACTAAAGGGAGCACTAGAGTCAGATACAAAAAGACAGAAGAGAGAGGTGTGGAGAAGAGTGTAGAAAGAAGGAAAATTAGATATGATATATATAATACAAAAGGCAAAATGGTAGAGGAAAATATTATCCAAACAGTAATAACACTAATTGTTAACGGACTGAATTCCCCAATCAAAAGACATAGATTGGCAGAATGGATTAAAAAACAGGATCCTTCTATATGCTGTCTACAGGAAACACATCTTAGACCCAAAGATAAACATAGGTTGAAAGTAAAAGGTTGGGAAAAGATATTTCATGCAAATAACAACCAGAAAAGAGCAGGAGTGGCTATACTAATATCCAACAAATTAGACTTCAAATGTAAAACAGTTAAAAGAGACAAAGAAGGACACTATATACTAATAAAAGGAACAATTAAACAAGAAGATATAACAATCATAAATATTACGCACCGAACAAGAATGCCCCAAAATACGTGAGGAATACACTGCAAACACTGAAAAGGGAAATAGACACATATACCATAATAGTTGGAGACTTCAATTCACCACTCTCATCACTGGACAGAACATCTAGACAGAGGATCAATAAAGAAATAGAGAATCTGAATATTACTATAAATGAGCTAGACTTAACAGACATTTATAGGATATTACATCCCACAACAGCAGGATATACCTTTTTCTCAAGTGCTCATGGATCATTCTCAAAGATAGACCATATGCTGGGTCACAAAGCAAGTCTTAACAAATTTAAAAAGACTGAAATCATACACAACACTTTCTCAGATCATAAAGGAATGAAGTTGGAAATCAATAATAGGCGGAGTGCCAGAAAATTCACAAATACGTGGAGGCTCAACAACACACTCTTAAACAACGAGTGGGTCAAAGAAGAAATTGCAAGAGAAATTAGTAAATACCTCGAAGCGAATGAAAATGAAAACACACATATCAAAACTTATGGGACGCAGCAAAGGCAGTGCTAAGAGGAAAATTTATTGCCCTAAATGCCTATATCAGAAAAGAAGAAAAGGCAAAAATGCAGGAATTAACTGTCCACTTGGAAGAACTGGAGAAAGAACAGCAAACTAATCCCAAAGCAAGCAAAAGGAAAGAAATAACAAAGATTAGAGCAGAAATAAATGAAATTGAAAACATGAAAACAATAGAGAAAATCAATAAGACCAGAAGTTGGTTCTATGAGAAAATCAATAAGATTGATGGGCCCTTATCAAGATTGACAAAAAGAAGAAGAGAGATCATGCAAATAAATAAGATCAGAAATGGAAGAGGAGACATAACTACTGACCTCACATAAATAAAGGAGTTAATAAAAGGATACTATGAACAACTTTATGCTAATAAATACAACAATTTAGATGAAATGGACGGGTTCCTGGAAAGACATGAACAACCAACTTTGACTCAAGAAGAAATAGATGACCTCAACAAACCAATCACTAGTAAAGAAATTGAACCAGTCATTCAAAAGCTTCCCAAAAAGAAAAGTCCAGGACCAGACGGCTTCACATCTGAATTCTATCAAACATTCCAGAAAGAATTAGTACCAACTCTCCTCAAACTCTTCAAAAAAAATCGAAGTGGAGGGAAAACTACCTAATTCATTCTATGAAGCCAACATCACCCTCATACCAAAACCAGGCAAAGATATTACAAAAAAAGAAAACTACAGACCAATCTCTCTAATGAATATAGATGCAAAAGTCCTCAATAAAATTCTAGCAAATCGTATCCAACAACACATTAAAAGAACTATACATCATGACCAAGTAGGATTCATCCCAGGTATGCAAGAATGGTTCAACATAAGAAAATCAATTAATGTAATACACCATATCAACAAATCAGAGCAGAAAGATCACATGATCATCTCAATTGATGCAGAGAAGGCATTTGACAAGATTCAACATCCTTTCCTGTTGAAAACACTTCAAAGGATAGGAATACAAGGGAACTTCCTTAAAATGATAGAGGGAATATATGAAAAACCCACAGCTAATATCATCCTCAATGGGGAAAAATTGAAAACTTTCCCCCTAAGATCAGGAACAAGACAAGGATGTCCACTATCACCACTATTATTCAACATCGTGTTGGAGGTTCTAGCCAGAGCAATTAGACAAGAAAAAGAAATACAAGGCATCAAAATTGGAAAGGAAAAAGTGAAACTATCACTGTTTGCAGACGATATGATACTATACATCGAAAACCCAGAAAAATCCACAACAAAACTACTAGAGCTAATAAATGAGTACAGCAAAGTAGCAGGTTACAAGATCAACATTCAAAAATCTGTAGCATTTCTATACACCAGTAATGAACAAACTAAGGGGGAAATCAAGAAAGGAATCCCATTTACAATTGCAACTAAAAGAATAAAATACCTAGGAATAAATTTAACTAAAGAGACAAAAAACCTATATAAAGAAAACTACAAAAAACTATTAAAAGAAATCACAGAAGACCTAAATAGATGGAAGGGCATACCGTGTTCATGGATTGGAAGACTAAATATAGTTAAGATGTCAATTCTACCTAAATTGATTTACAGATTCAATGCAATACCAATCAAAATCCCAACAACTTATTTTTCAGAAATAGAAAAACCAATAAGCAAATTTATCTGGAAGGGCAGGGTGCCCCGAATTGCTAAAAACATCTTGAGGAAAAAAAACGAAGCTGGAGGTCTCGCGCTGCCTGACTTTAAGGCATATTATGAAGCCACAGTGGTCAAAACAGCATGGTATTGGCATAAAGATTGATATATCAACCAATGGAATCAAATAGAGTGCTCAGATATAGACCCTCTCATCTATGGACATTTGATCTTTGATAAGGCAGTCAAGCCAACTCACCTGGGACAGAACAGTCTCTTCAATAAATGGTGCCTAGAGAACTGAATATCCATATGCAAAAGAATGAAAGAAGACCCATATCTCACACCCTATACAAAAGTTAACTCAAAATGGATCAAAGATCTAAACATTAGGTCTAAGACCATAAAACAGTTAGAGGAAAATGTTGGGAGATATCTTATGAAACTTACAATTGGAGGCAGTTTTATGGACCTTAAACCTAAAGCAAGAGCACTGAAGAAGGAAATAAATAAATGGGAGCTCCTCAAAATTAAGCACTTTTGTGCATCAAAGAACTTCATCAAGAAAGTAAAAAGACAGCCTACACAATGGGAGACAATATTTGGAAATGACATATCAGATAATGGTCTAGTATCCAGAATTTATAAAGAGATTGTTCAACTCAACAGCAAAAAGACAGCCAACCCAATTACAAAATGGGAAAAAGACTTGAATAGACACCTATCAGAAGAGGAAATACAAATGGCCAAAAGGCACATGAAGAGATGCTCAATGTCCCTAGCCATTAGAGAAATGCAAATCAAAACCACAATGAGATATCATCTCATACCCACCAGAATGGCCATTATCAACAAAACAGAAAATGACAAGTGCTGGAGAGGATGTGGAGAAAGAGGCACACTTATCCACTGTTGGTGGGAATGTCAAATGGTGCAACCACTGTGGAAGGCAGTTTGGCGGTTCCTCAAAAAGCTGAATATAGAATTGCCATACGACCCAGCAATACCATTGCTGGGAATCTACTCAAAGGACTTAAGGGCAAAGACACAAATGGACATTTGCACACCAATTTTTATAGCAGCGTTATTTACAATTGCAAAGAGATGGAAATAGCCAAAATGTCCATCAACAGACGAGTGGCTAAACAAACTGTGGTATATACATACAATGGAATGTTATGCAGCTTTAAGACAGGATAAACTTATGAAGCATGTAATAACATGGATGGACCTAGAGAACATTATGCTGAGTGAGTCTAGCCAAAAACTAAAGGACAAATACTGTATGGTCCCACTGATGTGAACCGACATTCGAGAATAAACTTGGAATATATCATTGGTAACAGAGTCCAGCAGGAGTTAGAAACAGGGTAAGATAATGGGTAATTGGAGCTGAAGGGATACAGACTGTGCAACAGGACTAGATACAAAAACTCAAAAATGGACAGCACAATAATACCTAATTGTAAAGTAATCATGTCAAAACACTGAATGAAGCTGCATCTGAGCTATAGGGTTTTTTTTGTTTGTTTGTTTGTTTTGTTTTTATCTGTCTGGTTGTTTGTTTGTCTTTTTTTTTTTACTATTATTATTACTCATTTTTTTCCTCTATATTAACATTCTATATCTTTTTCTGTTGTGTTGCTAGTCCTTCTAAACTGATGCAAATGTACTAAGAAACGATGATCATGCATCTATGTGATGATGTTAAGAATTACTGATTGCATATGTAGAATGGTATGATTTCTAAATGTTGGGTTAATTTCTTTTTTTCCGTTAATTAATAATAAAAAAAAAAGTTAGGCAATGTCATGGACCCTCAACTGGCTTCTACTCCTAAGAAATGGATTAATAACCATCATTTGGATGACAACCAAAATTTCTCCTCCCTTCAACAGATTAAATCCATAGTGCCTCAGTTATTTCTTTCAAAATAAGAATTGTGCTACTAGCTGCATTCTATGGGACAAAAACTGTGTTAGCAGTGGCTTCAACTGACTATATTACGCAATTATGGTACTGTTTTATTATTTCAAAAGAACTTTACAAGAAAATATAAATATGGCTTCCAGTAGAAATATTAAACCTGGACTTGGTACCAAGTTTACATATTTGCAAGGAAAAACAAGCTTTCAAGTTAAACAGTAATTTGTAACCAAAACTTAATTCCAAGGATTCTCACAAAACATGAAAAATGACAGCATGAAAAAAATCTTCTACAGTAACTCAGAGTTCAGCTCTACTATGTACCCTTAAAGTAGCAGGACATGGATATCTTGAATAGTCTCAAATTTTCCAAATAAGGGATGTTATTAAACAGTTATGTATTCATATACAGCAATCACATAAGGAACTTATGACCTAAAGCAAAGTTAACCTTCTTGAAACATCAGATTCTATACCACTGGGCAATTCTGCCCAGTGTGAAGACTAGTTGGAGTTTTTGAAACCACTGATCTAAATTAATGGTACAGCTTTTATTTTTTATCAGGAGCTTGTGTTCATAGCAGTTTTTAAAGACTGCTTATTCAATTAAAATTGCGTACTACATCCCAGACAAAACTAAAGATCTTAATTTTTCCTATGAAAATTACTTATTCAGTCTTCAAAATCACAGTATAAAAATTCATCTTTTTAGCTTACTGCTTTGGAAAACAAAAGAAGCAAACATATATTCTCCAAATGAAATCAAGTGATAGTTTTCCCTTCTCCCAACAGCATGTAAGGATAGTATCCTTTTCTTTTTTTAAGCATTTTTATAATTGTGAAATATAACGTATATACAAAAAAGCAATAAACATCAAAGTACATTTTAACAAATAGTTATAGAACAGATTTCAAAGTTTGGTATGGGACACAGTTCCACAATATCAAGTTTTTCCTTTTAGCTGTTCCAAGACACCGGAGACTAAAAGAAATATCAATTCAGCAGTCATACTCATTTGTTAAATCCTAGATTCTCTTTTAGAACTCCTTCTTTTCCTTTGATCCTTCTCCCAATCTTTAGGGATATTTGGGCTAGCCCATTCTAACTTCTTCATGTTGAAAAGGGGTGTCGACAGTATAGAATAGAGGGATGGAATTAGTTGATGATTTTGGGGTGGCTGGCCCTTCTGGGTTTCAGGACATAGCTGGTCTAGGAACCATCTGGAGTTTGTGGATTTCTGGAAAGTAAACTTAATGCATGAAACTGTTGTAGAATCTCAGATAAAGCCCTAGGTGTTCTTTAGAGTTAGGAGGAATGATGTTGGTTGGAGTTTGGCAAATTGTGGCAATTAGTAATATCTAGCTGAAGCTTGCATAAGAGTAGCCTCTCAATTCTATTTGAACTCTCTCAGCCACAGATACTTTATTTCGTTACATTTCTTTTCCCCCTTTTGATAAGGAAGGTGTTGTTGATCCCACAGTGCCAGGGCCAGGCTCATCTCTGGGAGTCATGTCCACACTGTTAGAGAGACTTTCACCTGTGAAGGTCATGTCCCATGTAGGGGAGAAGCTAATGGTTTTCCTCTCGGAGTTAGACTTAGAGAGAGAGGGGCCACATCTGCGCAACAAAAGAGGTCCTCTGGAAGTAACTCCCAGGCATAATTATACATAGGCTTAGCTTCTCTGCTATGGAAATCAGTTCATAAGAGCAAGCCTCAAAATCAAAAGCTTGACCTAATAATTTGGGAGTTTCTCATGTTTGAGAGAGTATCAGAGGCTTCCCAGGTGGGAAAATGTAATATTTCCATATTTTTTCTTCAATCTCTCAATGGGGTTTAGCAATACTTTTTAATTATCTGCAAACATACTCGCAGATGTATCCAGGTATTACATTAAGCTATACAGAATTACAAGCCCTCATACCCATTCTGAGCTCCAAGTGTTGGGTTGTTTAAATGAACTATCCAGACAGGTTGATGTAGATTGTGTGTTATAGAAAATTTAGGTTTTGGACAAAATTATCCTCTCCTCGTATGGTCTTATACAATAGGTGAAGTTCTAAAATACAGACACTGTCGTCCTTTACCCTGTATTCTGATTTACCATAGTCCCAACCAGGTTGGCCTCATTTTATCTCTAAATGAAGCCTGATTTCATTTTTGGTTTCTTTATCGGTTATATGTAGGAATGCTGACTTTCAGAGCGGCAGAATGCCAACTCTGAGTCTTAGATGTCACAAAGGTACCCAAATTTCCAGGAAATACAAAGTTATACACATATAGCACAGCATCTCAGAATCCAGAAATAGCACCTAAAGGTCAGGAATAAATGTGACTGCTTTAAGAGCTTACAATCTAGGCTCCAGTTTTCTTATGTGTGTTCTCTAAAAGAGACCATACGATATTTGTTCTTTTGTTGCTGACTTATTTTGCACAACATAATGTCTTCAAGTTTCATTCACCTCATTGCCTGCCACACAACTTCGTTCCTTTCTGTATCCACACGATATTCCATCATGCTCATACGCCACGGTTTGCCTTTCTGCTTCTCAAGGTACCCTTCGACAACCTCCACCCATTGTGTGTCACGGAAAATGTCCAAAATAAACAATCCATGTCTCAGAGTATCCTCACTTAGTTGTACCCTCATCATCGCTATTAATATTAGATGCTTTTCATTAGTCCAAAGAAAAAAATAACAAATAAACACACTCTCACCAAAGAAAAAAGTCCAAAACTCCCCTTAACTCCCCCCAATTATTTACCCCTAGTATCACTATGGTACTGGTGATGTCTTCCTGTTAACTACAGGCAATAGTATACAAGAGTAGTTTTCCCCCATATCTCTCTATTATTAACTCTGCACAAGATTCATAACTTTGAAGTGGTTCATGCAAAAACTTACTTACATTTGTAGTGTTTTCTTGGCGGGATAGAGGGATGGCTCTATTTAATATGACAATATTACTTATAAACACACTGATGAACTATCATCACTTCTATCCATTCCCATTATGTAACTGCTCACCCATCTCCAGCTTCTGTGTATCTTTAATTCCCCTACATTCTGCATCGTAAGCCTCTGAGTTTACATTTACAGGGGTCATATTAGTGAAATCATATGGTATTTATCCTTTTGTGTCTGGCTTATTTCACTCAGCATTATGTCCTCAAGGTTATCCATGTTGTCACATACTTCAGGACCTCATTTTGCCTTACTGCTGCATAATGCTGTATGTATATACCACATTTTGTTCATCCACTCATTTCTTGGTGAGTACTTGGATTGTTTCCATCTTTCAGCAATTGTGAATAATGCTACTATGAACATCAGTACGCAAATGTCTGCTCGTGTCATGGCTTTCAGCTTGTCTGGCTATATACCAAGTAATGGTATTGCCAGGTTGTAGAGCAACTCAATATTTAGTTTTCTGAGGAAGCATCAAACTGTCTTCCACAGTGGTTGTACTATTACAAATTCCCACCAGCAATGAATAAGTGTTTCTATATCCCCACATCTTCTCCAACATTAGTAGTTTCCTTTTTCTTAAATAGTAACCAGTTTTACAGGTGTAGATGATATCTCATTGTAATCTTGATTTGTATTTCCCTCATAGCTAATGAAGATGAACATCTCTTCATGTGTTTTTAGCAGTTTGTATTTGCTCTTGGGATAAATGTCTATTCATATCTTTTGCTCATTTTATAATTGGGTTGTCTTTTCTTCTCTTGTTGAATTATATGATTTCTTTATATATACTAGATCTCAAACTCTTATCTGATATGTGGCTTCAAAGTATTTTTTTCCCATTGAGTTATCTGTGTCTTTACCTTTTTGACAAAGTCCTTGGAGGCACAGAAGCATTTGATTTTGAGGAGTTCCCATTTATCTTTTTTTCTTTTGTTGCTTATGTTTGAGTGTAAAGTTTAAGAAGCTACGTCCTATTATTAGGTCTTGAAGTTCTTTCCCTATTGTAGTTAGTTGTCACCAAAATTCCAGAGGCCAACTAGGGATTCCTCTTTTTGGTCATGGGAAGGACCAGATGCAACAGCTTATCCTTCACCATAGAAGGGATATCACATGCCCCATACCAATGGACACTTAGAAACTTTGTTGAGTTGGAAGGTGCCTGTATTTTTGTTGGATTTATCTCCCCTGACATACAATGCCTTGCCAATAAGTCTAGAGTAGTTGCTACTTCTTGCTCACTAGGTCCAATCAACATAATATCATCAATATAATGTACCAGCATGTCTTATGGAAGGGAGAAATGATCAGGTTCCCTATGGATAAGATTATGACAGAGGGTTGATATACCCCTGTGCCAGTTTGAAAGGACTTATGTACCCTAGAAAAGCCATGTTTTACTCCTAATCCATCTTTTGGGAGCAATGAGTTCTTCTAATCCCTATTCAGTACTTTAGGTTGGAAACTTGATTAGGTTATTTCCGTGAAGCTATGACTCAATTTTGTGAGTATTCAACTTGATTAGATGAAGATATGTCTTTACCCATTCTACATGGGTCTTGATTAGTTTATGGAATTCCATAAAAGAGAAGACATTCCACAGAGAGTGCCTTTTGAGAATGACAAGAAAGCCACAGCAGAGCTGAACAGAGCCATGAAGCTGAGAGAACCACAGAGTCCACTAGCCCACGACCTTTGGAGATTCCGAGAGAGCAGAGAAGGACAACAGAGTGACGACAGTCACAAAGCAGAACCTGCTAGCCAGCAGACTTTGAAGATGAAGGAGAATGCCTGGGGAGCTTCATGAAGCAAGAGGCCTGTAGAGGAAGCTAGCAGGTGATTCCATGTTCACCATGTGCCTTTCCAGATGAGAGAGAAACCCTGAACTTCATCAGCCTTCTTGAATCAAGGTATCTTTCTGAGAATTGATTAAGGGGCCTTAGATTGGACATTTCTATAGACTTGCTTTAATTGGGACATTTTCATGGCCTTAGAAGTGTAAATTTGTAACTTATTAATTTCCCCTTTTTAAAAAAAGTCATTCCATTTCTGGTATATTGCATCCTGGCAGCTAGCAAACTAGAACACCCCCTGAGGTAGGACAGTGAAGGTATACTGCTGGCCTTGACAGCTGGATGCAAACTGTTTCTGGTGGTCCTTACTAAAGCTTTTAACAGATCAATAGGTACATACCAGGTACCAGAGGATGTGTGGATTTGCTCAAGCAATGATGCCACATCTGGGACAGCAGCTGCAATTGGAGTCAACAGCTGGTTAAGTTTATGATAATCCACTGTCATCCTCCAAGACCCATGTGTATTCCACACAGGCTAAATAGGAATTGAATGAATTCAATCCCTGAATCCTTCAAGTCCTTAAGAGTGGCACTAATCTCTGCAATCCCTCCAGAAATCCAGCATTGCTTCTGATTCACTATTTTGCTGGGTAGGGGCAGTTTTAATGGCTTCCACTTGGCTTTTCCTACCATAATAGCCCTCACTCCATGAGTTAGGGAGCTAGTATAGGGATTCTGCCAGTTGCTGCATATACCAATTCCAGTTATACATTCTGAAACTGAGGAAATAATCACAGAATGGATCCAGGGACCCACTAGACCCACTGTGGGATGGGCCCGAACTAAAACTTCATCAATCCAGGGACTCACTAGACTCACTGTGGGATGGGCCTGAACTAAAACTTCATCAATCACTTGACCTCCATAAGCTCCAACCTTGACTGGTGGACCAGAGTGATGTTTTAGATCTCCTGGAATTGATGTTACTTCTGCTTCAGTGTCTACTAATCTACAAAATATCTGATCATTTCCTTTTCTCCAATGCACAGTTGCCCTGGTAAAGGCTGTAGGTCTTCTTGGGGGAAGGCTGAGAGGAAAGTTCACCTTATAAATTTTTGGCAGTGCAACAAGTTTCTTCCTCAAATGTACCCAGCCTTCCCCTCATTCAAGGGGCTCTGAGTCTATAAACTATCTCAATAGTGAAATTGATTAAGGAGCCATGATTCTCTGCTTTTGTAATTCAAGTTAGACTTCTGCTCACTTGTCCTAGAACTCTCCTGCTTATACAGCTCAAACAAGAGTTTAGTAGACTGCCCATGTATTTTACTTCTAGGAACCCCATGATCTACTGGCCAATGCCATAAGTCTCTGCGGGTCAGATTATTTTGACTGCTGCTTTGAGTCTGCTGTCCATTATGGTGGCCATGCCCACCTTGTCTATGGAAATATAGACAATTGTCTATTGTCTGTTGTCGCATGTTTTTTGTCAATGTAGAGTCCAATCATCCCCATTGTGTTTAAGGATTCCAGCTCAGTAACAGCAGTTCCCATAGTAATTTCTGACCTATAGAGGAGAGAGACTACAGAGCTCTTCGGGGACAATGGAGAAGTCTCATAAATTTATACCTCAAACTCCTGGTAAAATGTGTGTCCTCTGAACACTCCTGGGGTGTGTGAGCATGTCTTCCATGTTAAATCCACACTAACATTCTAGTATCTCTAAACCTTTGGATCTCTTCATCTATATCATACCAGTGCAGTTCTGTCATTTCCACCTCAGGTAATGTCAGCCACCTTCTGATCCACATTTCAGCCAACCACCCAAACAAATGGCTAACATCCTTTCTAACCCCTGGAACTACAACACTGAATGCAGAATATCTGCTTAGCGGGCCCATATCAATGAATTCATCTTTATTGATAAAGGCCCACCTCATATTCCTTCCATCATTGTCTCACATCCTTAATATCCATTTCCATACATATTCCCCTGATTTCTGTCTATATAAATTGGAAAACTCACGTAGTTCTTTTGGAGTATAGTGTACCTCTTCATTGGTCATACTTTGTACCTCACCTTTCAGGGCCTGTTGGGACTTTAGTCTAGTTTTAAGTTTTGAAAAACAGAGGGTGGTGTTCTAACTTGAAAGCTGTCAGAATGTGATATACTTGAAATGAACTGGCTTTTAGAAACAGGAATTTATTAAGTTGCAAACTTGTAGTTCTAAGCTGTGAAAATGCGCAAATTAAGGCAAAGCTATGAAAATATCCAATCTAAGACATCCAGGGAAAGATACCTTGGTTCAAGAAGGCTGACCCAGAAAAGCTTGGTGTGGTGCCCTCAACTCATTTCCTCAGCCGTACCTCTCCACCCATGCCTGACTGAGCTGGGCCACTGTGGGGAAAGGGAAGCAGTAGAAGGACCTAGCAAGTCTCTTTTGCTGGCCAACTGTCAGGCTGGTTCCATTCTGTGTCTCCCCCTCCTCCAAAAAGGCAGGCCCCCCAGTCTCTGCCAAAAACCAGGCACCCACAATGGCCTGTCTCAGGGGTCCAGGGAGGCACTGTACCCTGGTGGAAGGTCTCGTGCACAGGAAAACCAAGTCTGCTGGCTTCCAGGTTCCCCACGGGAGCTCCTGGCTGCGGAACTGAGAGGGGAAGATCTCCCAAGCTACCTGCAGAGGCTGGCCCTACTCCTTCTTGCATGCCATCACTTGTCCCAGTTGAAGTCATGACTAGCACCCCCATTCTCTCCACCCCAATTTCTCTGCTTTTCTGTCCAGGACATCCCTACATAGTGTAGAAGACCTTCTCTGGTCGCTAGCACCCTGGAACTGCTGTCTCAGTCATTTTTCTGTCACTTCTCTAGTTGTTCAAGAGAGCAGAGGTGAACTCAGCCTGTCCTATTCCACCATCTTCCCAGAAGCCAGTTTTAAGTTTCTTTTTAAATTCAAATTAAAATATTTTTATTTATAAGATATTAAAAATATACTATACAAAAGTTTATCAGAAATACACAGCTATCTGATGATATTGTGAATTATTGACTGTACTCTTTGGGTGATTACATGGCGTTCTATTTTGCTAGCTGTTGGAATGTGATATACCAGAAACAGAACAGTTTTTAAAAGGGGGAATTTATTAAGTGGCAAGTTTAGAGTTCTAAGACCCTGAAACTGTCCCAATTAAAGCAAGTCCATAAAAATGTCCAAATTAAGTGATCAACAAGAGGTTACCTTCACTCAAGAAAGGCCAATGAAGTTCAGGGTTTCTCTCTCAACTGGAAAGGCACATGGCGAACATAGCAATATCTACTAGCTTTCTGTCCAGGCTTCTTATTTCATGAAGCTCCCCAGGGGGTGTTTTCATTCTTCCTCTCCAAAGGTCTCTGGTTGTGTGGTCTCTTATGGCCCTTTTGGCTCTCTTGCTTCCGGTAGCTCTCCCCAAAATGGTTTCCTGTTTTAAAGGATTCCAGTAAACTAATCAAGATGCACCTGGAATGGGTAGAGTCAGATTTCCCTCTAATCAAATGTTAATACCCACAATTGGGCATGTCACATCTCTGTGGAGATAATCTAATAAAGTTCCCAACCTATAGTGTTGAATAGGAATTAAAAGAAAGGGCTACCTCCACATGACAGATTAGGATTAAAATATAGCTTTTCTAGGGTACATAATCCCTTCTAACTGGCACACATAGTATGTGAATATATAATATATATATAAATAGAAAAATTTTTTGAAAAGTTTATCAATTTGCAACTCAAGCCAAGCTTTGAAGGAAATATATAGCTTTAAGTCCATATTTTAGAACATATGAAAGGCTTAAAATCAATGATACAAGGGTCCATCTTAAGAATTTAGAAAGAATAGCAATATTAAAGTTTAAAACGTAAAAGGAAAAATAGAGAAGAAATCAATGAATTAAAAAACAGAATGCACTAGAGAAAATCAACAAAGTCAAAAGTTAATTTTCTGGAAAGATGTGTAAAATTGATAAGCCACCAAGAAAATTAGCAAAGGAACAAATGAGAAAGCACAAATTATCAGCATCCTGACTGAAAATGGAATATCATTGCAGAGGATATGATGAATAACTTCATGCCAGTGCATTTGACAACTTAGATAAAATGGACACATTTCTTGAGAAAGAACTGAAATTCATTAGGGAAAGATGAACTTTTCAATAACTGGTGGCTGACAAATATGAAAACATTAATCTTGATTCCTATCTCATGCTGTAAACTGAAATTAATTAAAATATAACATAGACCTAAATGTGGAGGATAAAGTTAAAGCTTCTAGAAAAATATATGAGTACATATTCATGCTTGAGGTAAGCAAAGATTTCTTAAGCAGGACACAGAAACATTAACCATATAAGAAAAACTTAATACATTTGATGTGACTAATGTGGATGTCAAAAAAGACCCATGGTCTGCACCTGTGCACCAGCGAGCATCACCAGTTCCTGGAGTCCTGGGTGTCCCCTACAAGACAAAGATGGTGGGGCATGCTTGGATGGTGAAAAAAGCTTAAAGGAAGCACAGTTGTGCTAACTGCCAGGGAGGGTGCACTCTTACCCTTGCAGATGAGGAAACAGAGGCTCAGAGAAAAGACAGAGCTCTCTTCCTGGTCACAGTGACTAAGCCCAGAGCATTTCAGGTGCAGCCTCTAACTGGACCCACTTTAGACCTTGCTGCCAAATCTGGTTTGTCAGGCCAGTTTCTATCTGCCATAGAGGCAGCTACTTGAAATGGACTGCAGTTAGAACATGAGAAAAAATTGATTTGCTCAACTGACACGCAAGTAACCTTCAAAATAACTTTGGAATGTCTGTGTATATACCAAAAGAATTGAAAGCAAAGATTTGAACAGATATTTGTACACTAATATTCATAGTGTTATTCACAATAGCTAAAAGATGGAAACAACTCATATCCATCAATGAGTGCACGGAAAAACAAAATGTGGTACATGTATATGATGGAATATTATTCAGCCATGAAAAGGAATAAAGCCATGAAAAGGAATACCAGAACTTTATGGATGAACCTCAAAAACTATGCCAAGTGAAGCTTCAGCCAGATATTGCAAACTGCCACAATATGGCAAACCCCAACCAATAGTGTTCCTGAAACTCTGAAAGATATCCTGTACCTAGTTACCCAGTTTTTCAACTTTAGAGTCTTGTAATCACTAAAAATAACCCCTAATGTTTGTTAATGAAGGGTCTTGAGTCCACCCTGAACTAACCCACCCCAAGTCCCAAATTATCTTGATGACCAAGACTGGATCTAACCAACGTGGACCCTCCTGACATGCTCAGTAGCTTAGAGTTTAACCTACAAGTCACCTATACTGGATTCTGTCATTTTCTTTCATAAATTCTGAAAGTAAGCATGTAATCAATCTGTGTTTGCTGGTTTGAAAAGGTTTATGTACCCTAGAAAAGCCATGTTTTAATCCTAATCCCATTTTGTAAAGGCAACCATTTCTTCTAATCCCTGTTCAGTACTGTATGTTGGAAACTTTAATTAGCTTATCTCCATGGAGATGTGACTTAATCAAAAGTGGTTGTTAAACTGGATTAGGTGGGGACGTGACTACACCCTTTCTAGATGGGATTTGATTAATTTACTGGAATCCTATAAAACAGGAAACATTTTGGAGAAAGCAAGAGATTCAGAGAGAGCAAAGGAGAATGACAGAGCCATGAGAAAGCCACAACAGAGAACACCGCAGAACCAAGAAGCAGAGAGTCCCCCAGCCAGCGACTTTTTAAAAAAAATTTATTTATTAATTAAAAAAATAAAGGAACAAAATAAAACAACATACATAATCAGTAATTCACAATATCATCACTTAGTTGCATATTCATCATTTCTTAGAACATTTGCATTAATACAGAAAAAGAAATAAAAAGACAATAGAAAAAGAAAGAAAAAAAAAAGATTATACCTACCATACCCCTTACCCCTTGCTTTCATTGATCACTAGCATTTAAACTAAATTTATTTTAGCATTTGTTCCCCCTATTATTTATTTTTATTCCATATGTTCTACTCCTTTGTTGACAAGGTAGATAAAAGGAGCATCAGACACAAGTTTTTCACAATCACGCAGTCACATTGTGAAAGCTATATCATTATTCAATCATCCTCAAGAAACATGGCTACTGGAACACAGCTCTACATTTTCAGGCAGTTCCCTCCAGCCTCTCCATTACATCTTGAATAACAAGATGATATCTACTTGATGCATAAGAATAACCTCCAGGATAACCTCTCGACTCTGTTTGGAATCTCTCAGCCATTGACACTTTGTCTCATTTCGCTCTTCCCCCTTTTGGTCGAGAAGGTTTTCTCAATCCCTTGATGCTGAGTCTCCATTCATTCCAAGATCTCTGTCCCACGTTGCCAGGAAGGTCCACACCCCTGGGAGTCATGTCCCACGTAGAGAGGGGTAGGGTGGTGAGACTGCTCATTGTGTTGGCTGGAGAGAGGGGCCACATCTGAGCAACAAAAGAGGCTCTCTCGGGGGTGACTCTTAGGCCTAAATTTTAAGTAGACTTGACCTATCCTTTGCAGGGTTACGTTTCATATGAACAAACCCCAAGACTGGGGGATCTGCCTATAGCTTTGATTGTCCACACTGTTTGTGAGAATATCAAGAATATTGGGGAAATTAATTTCTCCCCATTCTCACAACTCCCCGAAGGGGGCTTTGCAGATACTTTTCCACTCACTGATCGAATCACTCTGGGATTCATTGGGGCATCACTCTGGACAAACCAGCAAAATCTCATGTCCTACCTGAGATTCCAAGTACTTATGACATTCAACCAAACTATCTACATAAGTTATATTAGGAAATGCACTAGTCAAAATATAAATTTTGTAACTAATAAACATTTTTTGCTTTAGTCTCACACAGAAGGTGACATTTTAAAATATTAATTACCATTTATTTTCAGTACCCTGCAATAATGACATTCCTTTGTTCTTCCTCATGCAAAAACATTTTTAAATTGAACCTTGTACATTTCACTATTATTATACACTCTAGGCATTCCTAGGTTATACGATCTAAATCTTTAATATCTATCTTTCTTTCTGATTTCATTTATGTCCCCAGCCCTCCTCCCTCTATCATTCTCAGCTTCATTCAGTGTTTTAACATAATTATATTTCTTCAGTGTTAAAATCATGGAAAGCTTCATTCAGTGTTTTAACATAATTATATTACAGTTAGGTAGTACTGTGCTGTCCATCTCTGAGTTTTTGTATCCAGTCCTGTTGCACAGTCTGTATCCCTTCAGCTCCAATTACCCAATATCTTATCCTATTTTATCTCCTGATGGTCTCTGTTACGAACAAAATATTCCAAGTTTATTCACCAATGTCAGTTCATATCAATGAGACCATACAGTATTTGTCCTTAAGTTTTTGGCTAGTTTCACTCAGCATAATGTTCTCTAGGTCCATCCATGTTGTTACATACTTCATAAGTTTATTCTGTCTTAAAGCTGCATAATATTCCATCGTATGTATATACCACAGTTTGTTTAGCCACTCGTCTGTTGATGGACATTTTGGCTGTTTCCATCTCTTTGCAATTGTAAATAATGCTGCTATAAACATTGGTGTGCAAATGTCTGTGTGTGTCTTTGCCCTTATGTACTCTGAGAAGATACCTAGCAATGGTGTTGCTGGGTCATATGGCAATTCTATATTCAGCTTTTTGAGGAACCGCCAAACTGTCTTCCACAGTGGTTGCACCATTTGACATTCCAACCAACAGTGAATAAGTGTGCCTCTTTCTCCACATCCTCTCCAGCACTTGTCACTTTCTGTTTTGTTGATAAAGGCCATTCTGGTGGGTGTGAGATGATATCTCACTGTGGTTTTGATTTGCATTTCTCTAATGGCTAGGGATGTTGAACATTTCTTCATGTGCCTTTTGGGCATTTGTATTTCCTCTTCTGAGAGTTGTCTGTTCAAGTCTTTTTCCCATTTTGTAATTGGATTGGCTGTCTTTTTGTTGTTGAGTTGAACAATCTCTTTATAAATTCTGGATACTAGACCTTTATCTGATATGTCATTTCCAAATATTGTCTCCCATTGTGTAGGCTGTCTTTTTACTTTCTTGATGAAGTTCTTTGATGCACAAAAGTGTTTAATTTTGAGGAGCTCCCATTTATTTATTTCCTTCTTCAGTGTTCTTGCTTTAGGTTTAAGGTCCATAAAACTGCCTCCAGTTGTAAGATCCATAAGATATCTCCCAACATTTTCCTCTAACTGTTTTATGGTCTTAGACCTAATGTTTAGATCTTCGATCCATTTTGAGTTAACTTTTGTGTAGAGTGTGAAATACGGGTCCTCTTTCATTCTTTTGCATGTGAATATCCAGTTCTCTAGGCACCATTTATTGAAGAGACTGTTCTGTCCCAGGTGAGTTGGCTTGGCTGCCTTATCAAAGATCAAATGTCCATAGATGAGAGGGTCTATATCTGAACACTCTATTCTATTCCATTGGTCAATATATCTATCTTTATGCCAGTACCATGCTGTTTTGACCACTGTGGCTTCATAATATGCCTTAAAGTCAGGCAGCATGAGACCTCCAGCTTTGTTTTTTTCCCTCAAGATACTTTTAGCAATTCGGGGCACCCTGCCTTTCCAGATAAACTTGCTTATTGGTTTTTCTATTTCTGAAAAATAAGTTGTTGGGATTTTGATTGGTATTGCATTGAATCTGTAAATCAATTTAGGTAGAATTGACATCTTAACTATATTTAGTCTTCCAATCCATGAACACGGTATGCCCTTCCATCTATTTAGGTCTTCTGTGATTTCTTTTAACAGTTTCTTGTAGTTTTCTTTGTATAGGTCTTTTGTCTCTTTGGTTAAATTTATTCCTAAGTATTTTATTCTTTTTGTTGCAATTGTAAATGGAATTTCTTTCTTGATTTCCTTCTCAGCTTGTTCATTACTAGTGTATAGAAACACTACAGATTTTTGAATGTTGATTTTGTAACCTGCCACTTTGCTGTACTCGTTTATTAGTTCTCATAGTTTGGCTGTGGATTTTTCAGGGTTTTCGACATATGGTATCATATGATCTGCAAACAGTGATAGTTTTACTTCTTCCTTTCCAATTTTGATGCCTTGTATTTCTTTTTCTTGCCTAATTGCTCTGGCTAGAACTTCCAACACAATGTTGAATAACAGTGGTGATAGTGGACATCCTTTTCTTGTTCCTGATCTTAGGGGGAAAGTTTTCAGTTTTTTCCCGTTGAGGACGATATTAGCTGTGGGTTTTTCATATATTCCCTTTATCATTTTAAGGAGGTTCTCTTGTATTCTTATCCTTTGAAGTGTTTTCAACAGGAAAGGATGTTGGATTTTGTCAAATACCTTCTCGGCATCAATTGAGATGATCATGTGATTTTTCTGCTTTGATTTGTTGATATGGTGTATTACATTAATTGATTTTCTTATGTTGAACCATCCTTGCATACCTGGGATGAATCCTACTTGGTCAAGATGTGTAATTCTTTTAATGTGTTGCTGGATTCGATTTGCTAGAGTTTTGTTGAAGATTTTTGCATCTATATTCATTAAAGAGATTGGTCTGTAGTTTTCTTTTTTAACAATATCTTTGCCTGGTTTTGGTATGAGGGTGATGTTGGCTTCATAGAATGAATTAGGTAGCTTTCCCTCCACTTCAATTTTTTTGAAGAGTTTGAGGAGAGTTGGTACTAATTCTTTCTGGAATGTTTGGTAGAATTCACATGCAGCCAGTGACTTTTGAAGATTAAGAAGGAAAACACCTCCTGGGGAGCTGGAGAGAAAGCTAGCAGATGATGCTGTGTTCGCCATGTGCCCTTCCAGCCAAGAGAAACACTGACCATGTTCGCCACGTGCCTTTCCACTTGAGAGAGAAACCCTGAACTTCCTCAGCCTCCCTGAACTAAGGTATATTTCCCCGGATGCCTTAGTTTGGACATTTCTATAGACTTGCTTTAATTGGGACATTTTGTCAATATTAGAACTGTAAACTAGCAACTTATTAAATACCCCTTTTTAAAAGCCATTCCATTTCTGGTATATTGCATTCCAGCAGCTAGAAAACTAGAACACTGTGCATGCTCAATAATCAGATCACCTATAATTACACTGTCTGGGGCAACGATGCTTGTGCTGGTTTGAAAGAATGTATGTCCCCTTGAATAGCCATGTTTTAATCAAAATCTCATTTCATAAAGGCAGAATAATCCCTATTCAATACTGTATGTTTGAAACTATAATCAGATCATCTCCCTAGAGATGTGATTTAATCAAGAGTGGTTGTTAAACTGGATTAGGTGACACCATGTCTCCATCTATTTGAGTGGGTCTTGATTAGTTTCTGGAGTCCTATAAAAGAGGAAACATTTTGGAGAATGAAAGAGATTCAGAGACAACAGAACAATATGACATAGCCACAAGAAGCAGAGTCCACCAGCCAGTGACCTTTGGAGATGAAGGAGAATGTCTCCCAGGGAGCTTCATGAAACAGGAAGCCAGGAGAAGAAGCTAGCAGATGATGCCATGTTCACCATGTGCCCTTCCAGATGAGAGAGGAACCCTGACTGTGTTCACCATGTGCCTTCTCACTTGAGAGAGAAACCCTGAACTTCATCGGCCTTCTTAGATTGAACATTTCTATAGACTTGTTTAATTGGGACATTTTCTCAGCCTTAGCTGTAAACCAGCAACTTATTAAATTCCCCTTTTTAAAAGTCATTCTGTTTCTGGTATGCTGCATTCTGGCAGTTGGCAAACTAGAACAGGGCTCATTATCTTAAATCCTGCCCATCTCTTCTCTAAGAAAACTATCCGAATTACTGCAGTTCAGGGAAATAGATTTGGGTCGATAAGCTACCTGCTCTACTATGCATGTAGAAAAACTCTCTCTCTTTGAAAAAAATATTAAAAAGCCAAGTGAAATAAGGTAGCTACAAAAGGACAAATATTGAATAATTCCACTGATACGAAATATCTAGATTAGGCAAACTCACAGAGACAGAGGTAGATTAGTGGTTATTAAGGGCCTGGGAGAGGGTGAATAGGGAATCATTGCTTAATAGGAACAGTTTGTTGGGATGATGAAAAATTTTGGAAATGGATGGTGTTGATGGTGGTGCCACATTGTTATTTAACATCACCGAATTGTGTAATTAAAAGTGGATAAAATGGGGAATATAAGTTTTACTTGTTACCAAGTAAATTTTTTTAAAAGAACTGCACAGGACAAAGAGTGAACCTAACATAAACTCTGATCCATAGATAATAGCCTAATTATAATAATATTGTTTCATCAATTGTGACAAAGGTACCACACTAAATGTTAATAGGGAAAGCTGTGGGGAGAGGGTAAATGGGAACTCCATACTATCTGCATGATTTTGCTGTAAACCTACAGCTGCTCTAATTTTAAAAATGAGAAAAAATCATTAAAAAAAAGACCCACAAAAAAAGTGATTAAAATGCAAGTTACAGACTGGAAAAAGAGGTTCACAATAATTGTATCTAATAAATGATTCATATCCTGAATAAAGAATTCCTCAAAACTCAACAAAAGAGAAACATCCAATAAACAAAAAGGTAAAAGAATACTTAATAATATTAAGTAAAAAGCTAAAAGATCCAGTCATTTAAAGCTGATTGCCTGCACACATCTTTCAAACAAATTTATTTAGAAAGAAGAGTACATATGTAAAAACACATGTGTGGTAACCAAATACTATCTCTCTCTGTTTTAAGATGACCAAAGGCTGTTTGATTATCTTTACTTGATATTATAAAAGATATTAGCATTTTTAGGATTCTTGAAATCAAAATTTAAATTGAAATAATAGAATCCGATCACATTATGGCTTAATTTTCTTGGTTTGTTTTTTGGTGTTTTTTTTTTTACTTTAAATTTTTATTTAATTTCAATTTACAGAACATATTAAAGAATGGTACAATGAATTCCAATAAAAACCTTAACCAAGAATCAGCAATTGCTTATATTTCATCCCATTATTTTACAATGATTTATTTATAAAATGTGTATGTATGTGTGTAATTTTTTTCTGAACCACTTGAGAGTAGGTTGGATACTAGCGCCCTTTACCCCTAAATTATCCAGTGTGTATTTCCTAAAAACAAGGACATTCTATTACATAATCATAATCCATTTATAGCAATTAATAAACATAACATTTATTCAGTACTACTATTTGATACACAAACTACATCCAAATTTTGTCGTGTTCCAGTAATGTCTTTTTAACATTTTTTAAATTATGAAATATACCATATCTACAAAGAAAAGAATAAAAAAGCAGTAATGTTCAAAGTACACTTCAACAAGTAGTCATGGAACAGATTTTAGAGGTTGTTATAGGTTACCACTCCACTATTTCAGATTTTTCCTTCTAGCTGCTTCAAAACCCTGGAGGTTAATAGATATATCAATATAGTGATTCAGTATTCATACTGATTTATTAAATCTTATTTTCTCATTATAACTTCTCCTACTCCTTTGATCCTTCTCCCAATCTATACGGACCTTTAGGCAATACCCATTCTGACTTTTTCATTTTGAGAAAGGGTGAGTGTAGATCCTAAAGGATAGGGGATGTAATTAATTGGTGATCTTGTTGAAACTGATCCCTCTGGGTTTCAGGGTTTCTCTGGCCTAGGAATCCTCTGGAAATTATAGGTTCCAGGAAGGCAAACTTAGTGCATGAAAACTTTATACAGTCTCAGTTCAAGCCCTAGGTGTTCTTAAGAGGCCACAGGAATAATGTTGGTTGGACTTTAGCAAATAATGGCAATTATTACTACCTAACTGAAGCTTGCTTAAAGTAACCTCCAGAATAGCTTCTTGACTCTATTTGATCTCTCTTCGCCACTGATGCCTTATTTTAAAATATATTCTTATTGAGCTATCTTCATGCACCATATAGTCCCTCCAAGGTATATACTGTACTAAGTTTTGAAATTGGGAATTGAGTCCTATTTTGTTCTTCCCTTTTAAGATTAACAAGAGGCACTAATAAGTGGTTCTAAGGTAGGAGAAGGGTAATAACTAGAGCTCTTCCTCTCTCATTTTTTGCTCTCTTCCTTTTTTTTTACTTCTGACTCCAAGCCCTTAGCTCCAGCAGCAGCAGCACTTCCTCCAACCATTCAGCCCCAATGGCCAACCAATCCTGGGAATGAGGCTCTTCCTCCTACCTCTCCTTTGTTTCTATTTCAACCTTCCTATTTCTTTATAAAATATATTATACCTATCTAATTCCTTCATAAAAATTCTTTCTGCTTTGAAATACCTAATATGTTTTCTTGCTTGGACCCTGACTCATATACCAGCAGATTTCAAAGAGGACTAAAAAAAGGAATCCACACCTTAAGACAAGAAAGTTAAACTCAGAACACTAGAAAGAAGACAGATTGTCTAAAAGACGTGACAATTGGACTGACAGCAGATTTCTCAACAGTAATAATGGAAGTCGGAAAATAAGTAATACACTCAAAATGCTGTGTGAAACAAATACCTAGAATTATATACTCTATAAAACTATCATCTAAAAATAAGAGAGAATTCAAGCTATTTTCAGAAAAAAATCAAGAGTTTTCCATCAACAGATACTCTCCAAAGAAATTCTCAAAATAGATACTTCGGAAAGAAGACAAATTATCCCAAAAGGAGGGCCTGAAAGGTGAGAAGGAACAGTAAGCAAAGACAAACATAAAAATAGAGTTGCATTTGAAGAAACATTGCCTGTCAAATACAATAAAAATAATGTCTAATTATTTGGTTAAATAAAATCAACAGGGAATCAAAATACCAGAAACAATGACATGTAACTCAGGAGTGCGGTAATGAGATTTAAAACATTCAAAGGTACTGGTTTTATTCAAAAGAAGGGTAAGAGTATTGATGCATTTTAGACCTTGTTAAATTAAATCCTAGGGATGTACTAAAGTTTGCCTGAGGCCTTGGTATTTGGGTGTTCCTGGGCTGTGGCAGAATAACTCCCATCTCTGCCTCTGTCTTCATATGGCTGTCTTCTCCCAGTACACTTCTGTGCGTGTGTGTCCTCTCTGTTCTTATAAGGACACCGGTCATATTGAATTTAGGGTCCACCATAATCTAGTCTCATCTCATCTTAACTTGGTCACATCTACAAAGACCCTATTGCCAAATAAGGCCACATTCATGGGTTCTGGGTAGATGTGAATTTGGGGGGGACAGTATTCAATAGCAGTGCATGTGCTAAGTTGATTCAATCATCACTTGAATGATAACTGCATACTCATTATTGAAGGGTAAAATGCTGCAATAATTATGGTTTTTAAGTTTACGTAGAAAAGCAATTACTAAGAATCTGCTTTTGCCACATTATGCTCCAGCAACAAAATCTAAAAGAAACTTAAAGAACTATATTAATTTTTTTGTCATTTAATTCCATTCATGCCTGGCGCTTTACAGGAAAAACGCCTGTTGGGGAATTTTTCACATCTGGCCAGGGTCAATTAAAAGCAGAATGTCAGCTTTGCCACTTTGGGGAAAAAAAAAAAAGATTGTTTTGCATATTCAGGGTCTTTTGTAATTACATAGGAATTTGAGGATCAGCTTTTCCATTTTTAAGGCAGCTAGCATTCGATAGAGATTGTGTTGAATCTGTAGATCATTTTGGATACTATTGACATCTTAACATTACTAAGTCTTCCAATTCATGAGTATGGAATTGCTTTCTAGTATTTAGGTCTTCTTTCATTTATTTTAGCAGTGTTTTGTAGACTTCAGTGTATAAGTCTCTCATCTTGCTGGTTGAGTTTATTCTTAGGTATTTTATTAGTTTGATTGCTATTGCAAATGGAATAATTTTCTTCATTTCCTTTTCAGATTATTCATTACTGAATCTACAGAAACCCAACCAAGTTTTGTGAGTTGATCTTGAATCTTGCAGCTTTGCTGAATTCATTTATTAGCTCCAGTAGCTTTCTTTTGGATTCTTTGAGATTTCTTACATATAGGATCTACAATATACATTTTTAAATAATCTGTGTCTGCCTACAAATAAAGTTATATGGGTTGCTCATGTAGTTTAAGGACCATATAGAGGTATATTACCAATTCTCTCTCCCATCTCTTGTGCTAATATTGTTATATACTTACTCTTCCATTATGCTACAAACACACAATAGGTTGTTACTGTGATTGTTTCAAAGTCATTTGTTTTTAAAGCAATAAGCATAAGAAAAAGTATATTTGCTCTTCATTTCCATTGTTGTTCTTGATCTATTTCTTCATTTAGATCCATGATTCTCACTTATATTTCTTTTGCCTGAATTAACTTCCTTTGATGCTCCATGTAAAGTAGGTCTGCTGGCAATACTTTGTCTTAGTTTGTTTATCTGAGAAGTCTCCATTTTTGAAGACTATTTTGCTGGGTATAGAATTCAGGGCTTGTAGCTTTCTTTCAGCAATTTAAAGATGTCATTCCACCATGTTCTTCCTTTCATAGTCCCTGACAAGAAGTCCACTGTAATTCTTCTCCTTGTTTCTCTGTTGGAAATATCCTCTATCCACTCCCACCCCAGCCATAGTTGACTTCAAGATTTTCTCATTGTCTACGGTTTTAAGGAGTTCGAATATGATATGCCTAAGTGTGTGCAGTTCTTTTGTTTATTTGTTTGGTTGGTTGTTTTGGTGGAGAAGAGATATTTATTCTACTTGTGGATCAGAGAAATGCCATTTCCACCATACCCTGTAAAAATTCCTGACCCACAGAATTCACGAGCATAATAAATTGATGATTGCTTTACATTTCTGGGTTTGGGAAGTTCTATTATGCTACAATAGATAGCTGGAACACTCATCTATGTTACATTTCTTACTTTGTTCAGAATCTATACTTGTAAATATATATATTAACTATATTTATTTCTCTGTCCCAATCCTGCATCCTTGCAGTTCTTGGGTAACGTAAGAAAGCAATGCCCTATGCACGAACCACCCCATAGGGCATTGTATGTGTTTGGGGGTGGGTGAGTTGTAGAATTACATAGTGTATGGTTCATATTTATGTAAACTAGATTCCCCAATAGGTCTGAAAATTTTATATTATAGTAGATATTACCATATTCGGCAGAGATTAATAATTACTTTCCAAAAATGTTATAGTGCATTTGTACTCCTTGAGAAAGGAAGCAATGACTGTTTATTCATAGGTTTAAGAACTCTGTAAGTTATTTTAATTTTTGGAATTTCCAATGAGAGATCAATGGTGTCTAACACTGTTGCATTTGTTGAATGAATAAAATAAAGGTTTGATCTGTTGCAATCTGTCAATAAGATAAGTGTTTAAATATTAAGAAACTAGACAAAATAGTGAGTTAATAGTTAACTGGAATGTTACAGCAACAGGAACGTGCAGCACTGTATTACAGTTGCTCAAAGCTATTTAGTACAGATAATTTATGAAGAAAATAAAATATCAATGTATGGTTATTCTACTTGTTATTTCCCAGAAAATAGAAAGCTTTGGGGAAGGAGGAACTAAATGATCTACTGTAATCAGATGCAAATAAGGACCAGTAACAAGAATTTTATAGGAAGTTTGGAAATCAATTTACTCAGAGTTGCAAAAGGGGCAAATTTTAGAACAATAATTTTCCCCTTTTGCAGCTCAGTCCAATCCAGTAGTCTCTATTCCTAGTTAAAAATTAATTTAAAAGCTCACACACAGCAATGCAATTAACTTTGGAAAACAGGAGATAATAGAGGAAAGGCTTGATTGCTTCTTTAGTTAAACAAAGGCAGCTTTACTTTATGGAACAGAGAGACAAAAAATCATTTTTTTAACACTTAGTACACTGTATTATATTGGCGATCCATAAATACGCTTTGAAAAGATTTACGTTCCTTTTTTGCCTGGGATTTGCAATTTCATTATTTCTAAGTGGTTTGGTAGAGATTTTCAGGCTGTCCTAAATGTTTTTATTGTACAATATTTGATATATATATGTATATATATATATATGCAAAGGTATAGCTGTAATACATCTAAGTTTTAAAACATCATAAAATGAATTGTATGTGAATCTACCATCCACGTGAAGAATTAGAACATGACTAGTACCATTACAGCCCCCGTGCATTACCTTTCTGATCCTACCCTCACACCCTACACCCCAATGAGCCAGACTGCAACTGAAAACAGTTGTTTCTATATCAAGTCATCTGTTCACTGTTGCTGCCGCCGTGCCCTTGTAGTCTTTGTGCCATTTGAAACTACAACCTAAAGGTGGCTTCCCCAGCTCACTAAACCTTAGGGCCTCTAGGCTGCGACTCGCATTTCAAAGGTGCTTAGATTGCTTAACTCAATTATGTTTGCAGAATTACTTGTAGTGAATTTGGAGCCTGTTTTGATAGTCAGCTCAGTGGCTCTGTCAGGGTATCTAATCAGTTGTTATAGAATAGATATTCATTAAATTAATCATATTGTTTTGCAAAATATTCAGGTACCAAAGAAAGTTGACCTGTATTTTTATTTGAAACATACCATATCCTTTCTGGGTATCCTCAATAATTGGTAGATGTCCTCTGCCAAGGAATTCATCACCCTGATCAATTAGAGCTTCTTTCACTGCTTCATATCCATGTAAGACCACGGTGAGCTGGGGTCCGAGATGCAGGGTGTAAACAGGGCCATATTCTTTAGCCAGCTGAGAAGAGATTCAAGCAACTGTATGAATACTATTGTGAAATCTGTAGGTTATAGAGGTTTAGGTGGAAATTAAATAATAACTTTATATGTGGCTGAGTCTTTCCTCCATCATCATTTTTAATCTGAGGGATAGTCACGGATTCATTCATTCCTTTATCTATATTTGCAGTCCTTCAACAAGTATTTACTAAGAATCTGTGATGGCTAATTTTACGTGTTAACTTGGCTAGGCTTTAGTACCTAGTTGTCTGGTCAAACACTAATCTAGATGTTGCTGTGAAGTTATTTTGTAAATGTGATTAACAGCTACAATCAGTTGATTTTAAGCAAAGGAAATGATCTATGATAATGTTGGTAGGTCTCACCAAATCAGTTGAAGAACTTAAGACAAAAATCTGAAGTTTCTGCCTGGAGAAAACACCCTACCTCAAGACTGCAACATCAACTCTTGCCTAAGTTTCCAACCTGCTAGACTGCCCTACAGATTTTGGATTTGCCAGCCCCCACAATCACATGGATTAATCTCTTTTTTAAAAAACACACACACATACACACACACACACACACACATATCCTATTGGTTCTGTTTCTCTGGAGATCCTGACTGATACCATATTTTGGTACTGAGAATGGTTCTAGAGGAAAAAAATTTTAAGAATGAGTTTTTTTAATTGGCTCTATGATCTGATTAAATTTGAGCACTAATGTCTTTTTCCAATGGTAAGGAGATCACAGATAGTCCATGGTATGATATAGCAATAGAGATACACAAATATCATGATTGGATATTAATAATTGAATACTTATAAAAGACAAGGTTCTGGGGTGGCTATATATTTGATACCTTGGAACATTTTTGTAAATATAATGAGCCTAATGAGATTGGCTGGTTGATCCTAAATGCACTAGAAAAAGTAGAAAAAGAGAAAGATGAGCTCAGTGCTTCAAATTCCCACTTTGAGCACCACATAAATGACCTGAATTTTTCTATGTCTACCTTCAAAGAAACCCTTATCTACTGTAGTTTATAGAGCTGAGATTTCTGAAAACCCAAACCAGAGTCTCATCCTATAAGTGGCAGAATTACAACATTAATTGAATTCCCAGCCTGATACAATGTCTCTTGTTGAAGTGAGGATATTGATTAGGATTGAATGGGTTACTGAAAAAAGAATGGGGATGTACTGTAAAAGCCAATGAAGCTTGGGGACATTGAATCCCTAAATTTAACTGGGTCATCTTTGCCAGTAAATCAGCCCTTCCACCTCTGTCTGAAAAGGTTAACCCTGCTTTGCTTGAGGAACCTGTAACGGCTGCTGAGGTGGTTGCTTTGCAATATACTGCTTATACTCTATAGGAAACATGCCACCACCCCTTTTTGTTCCTAGACCTATAACTAAACTTAAATCCCAGTAGACCCTAAAAGGTAAGATACAAAGGGTGACCCATAAGGAGTGAACTACACCCCTAAAGAACTACACAATTTTTCCAATTTATACACAGAAATCTGGGGAATATGTGAGAGAATGGATAATAAGTTTATTGAATAATGGTAAATTTACCATTTTAACCATTTTCGAGTATACAGTTCAGTGGCATCAGCATATTCATAGCAATGTGCAACAGCACTCTTTCCACATTTTCATCATTCCAGGAAGAAACTCCATACCCAGTAAGGAATATCCCTCTACCCCCAGCCACTGGTAACCTTTAGTATATTTTCTATATCAAATAATTTGCCTGTCCTATATACCTCATATAAATAAAATCATACAGTATCAGTCCTTTTGTGTGTGGTTTACCTCACTCAGCACGATGTTTTCAATGTTCATCCATGTTGTAGCATATATCAGAATTACATTCTTTTTACAAATGAATAATATTCCATTGTATCTATAACACATTTTATTAACCCATTGTACACTTAGGTTGCTTCCACCTTATGGCTACTGTGAATAATGTGTCTATGAATATTGGTGTACAGGACTCTGAGTCCCTGTTTTCAGTTATTTGGGGAATATGCCTAGGATTGGAATTGCTGGGTCAAATAATAATTCTGTGTTTAACTTTTTGAGGAACTGCCAAACTATTTCCTATACCAGCTGCCCGTTTTACACTCCTACAGGTGTGCACATATGTTCCAATTTCTCCATATCCTTGACAACACTTTTACTTTTCTAATATAATAGTCATCTAATGGGTGTAAAATGGTATCTCATGATTTTGATTTGCATTTCTCTGGTGATTAATGATTTTGAGCATCTTCCATTGTTTATTGGCTCTTTGTATACCTTCTTTGGAGAACTGTCTATTCAAGTACTCTGCCCATTTTAGAATTGGGTTGGCTGCTTTTTGTCATTGGATTATGGGAGTGTTTACTTTAATATATTCTGAATATTAACTTCTTATCATAAATAGGATTTTCAAATATTTTCTCCAACACTGTGGGTTGTTTTCTCACACTCTTGTGTCCTTCAGTGCAAAAAGTTTTTAATTTTGAGTCCTATTTATCCAATTTTCCCTTTATTGCATGTACTTTGGGTATCATATATAAGAATCCACTCCCAAATCCAAAGTCAGGATTTCCCCTATGTTTTCTTCTAAGATTTTCATGGCTTTATCTCTTAAATTCAGGTCTTTAATCCATTTCAACTTGATTTTTGTATACGATGTAAAGTAAGGGTCCAAGTTCATTCTTTTACATATGGATATCCAATTTTCTCAGCATCATTTGTTGAAAAGTCTTGGAATCCTTGTTGAAAATCAATTGACCACTGTTTTAGTTTGCTAAAGCTGCTGGAATGCAATATACCAGAAATGGTATATTATAAGGGATTATAAAGGGATTTATTAAGTTACAAATTTACCATTCTAAGTCCATAAAAATGTCCAAACTAAGGCATCCAGAAATTCTACCCTCTGAACTCCAAAAAGACATGTTCTTCCCATATACAAAGTACATTCATTCCATCACTGTGCTATTTTGACATTTAGCAATATCTAGCTAAAACTTGCATAAGAGCAGCCTCCAGAATAGCCTCTCAAGTATTGGAACTCCAACTGATGCCTTCTTCTGTTGCCTTTCCTTTTAGTCAGGAAGGCGTTGTCAAGTCCACCATGCCATGGCCAGGCTTGTCCCTGGGAGTCATATCCCATATTGCCAGGGAGTCTTTTTTTTTTTTTTTTTTTTAAGGAAGGAAAGACAGAGAAGGAAGGAAGGGAGGAAGAAAGGGAAACATTTTTAAACATTTTCTTGTTTTATTATATTTCGTTTGTTTGTTTATTTTTTTTTTTTTACATGGGCTGGGGCCGGGAATCGAACCGGGGTCCTCCGGCACGGCAGGCAAGCACTCTTGCCCGCTGAGCCACCGCGGCCCGCCGCCAGGGAGTCTTTAACCCCTGTATGTCATGTCCCACATAGGGGGAAGGGTAAAGATTTAACTTGCAGAGCTGGGCTTAGAGAGAGGCCCAACATCTGAGGAACAAAAGAGGTTTTCTGGAAGTAACTTTTAAGCATAACTATAGGTAGGTTTAGCTTCTCCCCTACAGAAATAAGCTTCACAAAAGCCTCAAGATCAGAAGCTAGGCCTATTGACTTGGGAATCCCTAATATATTTTTTTATATTATAAGCTAATAGTTCCATATTTTTTTTCTGGCCCCTCAAGGGACTTTACAAATACTTTGAAATTAACTGGCCAACATACTCTGGGATATATCCAGGTATTACCTTAAGCTATACAGAATTGAAAGCTCTCATTCTCATTCTGGGTTCCATGTGTTTCGGTTTGTTTAAATGAGTTACCCAGACAGGTTGAATTAGATTATTTGCTACAGAAAATCTAAGCTTTGGACAAAACAAACCTCTCTTCCTTTGCTCTCATACAGTAGATGAAGTTGTAAAATACAAATAATGTCATCTTAACCCCTGTGTTCTGATTCACCTTAGTCCTGATATAATTGGCTTCATTCTTATCTCCAAATGAAATCTAATCTCTTTCTCAATTTCTTTAAGAGTTGTTGTATGTAGGAATGCTGACCCTCAGAGCTGCAGAACTCCAACTTTGAGTCTTAGTTGTCATGCAGGCACCCAAAGTTTCGGGGTGGGGCAGGGAGCAGGTTATACATATAGCACAGCATCTCAAATCCAAAAAGAACATTAACAGCTCTGGACTAAATGTGACTGCTATAGGAGCTGATAATCTAAGTCCCAATTTTCTTATAAGTATTTTCTAAAGGAGATGATACAATATTTTCTCTTTTGTTTTGGCTTGTTTTCACCATTTAATGTCCCAAAGGTTCATTACCCTCACTGCATGTCTCACATGTCAGCATGTTTTTAGTCAAGGTATTTTTCTCTGGATGCCTTAGTTTGGACATTTTTATTGCCTTAGAACTGTAAACCTGTAACCTAATATATTTCCTTTTTAAAAGCCATTCTATCTGGGCCAAGCAGTGGTGACTCAGCAGGCAGAATTTTTGCCTGCCATGCGGGAGACCTGGGTTCAATTCCTGGTGCCTGACCATGCCACCCCCCCCCCCCCAAAATCCATTCTATCTCTGGTATATTGCATCTGGAAGCATTAGCAAACTAAAACAGATTTTTGTGCCAGAGCAGTGGGGGGCTGTGAAATGCAAATACTAGAAATACTGGAATGGCTTTTTAAATGAATAAGGGGGAAGATCCTGGAAGAGTTGTTATGATTGGTAGAAAAGGCCTGAATTGCTTTGAACAGACTTTTAGCAGAAATGTGTATTCTGAACATACCTCTGATGAGACTTTAGACAGAAATGATTAATGTGTCATTGTAAACTGAAAGTAAGGTGACCCTTGCTTTAAAGTGGCAGAGAATGTGGCAAAATTGTGTCCTGGTGTTGAATGGAAGGTAGAATTTTAAAGTGACAAGGTGGGATACTTAGCTGAAGAGATTTACAAATTAAATAGTGGAAAATTCAACCTGGTTTCTGCTTTCAGCTTATACTGAAATGTGTCAGGAAAGCGATAAGCTGAGAACTGAACTCTGGAAAACTCTGGGCTTCCAGAAAGGGAACCCCCAGAGATTGTACCCTACCTGAGGATTTAATCAAACATGGAATGAGCCAGTCATTACAGAACAAGCAAGGATTGGAGATGAAGTTCTCCAGAAGGGATTTGTAGAAGGTCCTATTATCTGATGATTATGATCCTTGCATACTGCATAGAAAGCCAACAAGAGTGTTGCAAGAGCTATATAAATGGAACCAATGCCAGTCTGAACTAAAAGGGACAGATTGAAGGGAAAATTACTTTAGAGGAAGAACCATGGAAGCTAAGGTCTGATGCCAAGAAATCTTGGGCCATGAGAGTTGACCCACCTATCTGCATGGAAAGAGTGAGTTTGCCCTGGAAGCAGAGGGTGGGCCTTCTGCCTTGATGTTCAGGCATTGGAGAGGGTGGTGTGCATAAAGTGCAGATTGAGGAGAGCGTGGCAAATACCCAATTGTTCTGAGGGGTTGAGTGTATGCCCCGGAGATGGCAGGGAGCCAGGGTGCTGTCTTGATGCTTGGGGAGGGTGGAACTGAGAAAGAGGTGATCTCCCCAATGTTGCAACCCTCACCTGAACATTTGAAGACAGCAGGGCCACTGCATAAGCCCTTAGAAAGGGTGGAACTGCTACTCTCTGAAGCCCTAAGATAAAACATTATTCTATATATAACTGTCAGACTTTGAAATCTGCTGAAGTTTGCCCTGCATGTTTCAGGAATGTTTAGGACATTTTGACCCCCATTTTCCTTTCAAATTTTCCCTATGGAAATGGAAACATGTATCCTGTGACTGTCCTCCTTTGTATGTTGGAAATAGATAACTTGTTCTGAGTTTTACAGGTCCATAACAAAGGAGAATTTTGCCTTAGTACAGACCATGCCTGTAAGTGATGAGATTTTGTACTGTTTTGATTTGGTATTGTATTTGTGTTGTTACTGAAATGGTTTAAGGCTTTTTGTAATATTGTGACAGAGTGAATATTTTGTATATGGAAAGAAAATGTCTTTGGGAGTTCAGAGGATGGAATCTGCTGGTTTGAAGCTGTTGTGTACCCCAGAAAAGCCATGGTTTCTTTTCTAATCCAATCTTGTTGGGGAAGGCCTACTGTTTAGGGTGGAAACTTTGATTAGATTGTTTCCATGGAGATGTGACACATCCAGTTATGAGCGTGCTATAAACGTTTAGAAAATTAGAATCAGTGAAACTCTGAATAAAAAGGTCTTCAGGACAGGCATATTTCAAAAGAATATTTTATATACTTTGGAAAAAATAAGTACATTTCAAATAACTTGAATAAGATTTATAGATTTCATAGTCTCCAAGTTTCTTTCTGCACTACCCTTTTGCTTTAAAGTCTCATATTCAATTTACAAATAATTGATTTATTATACTGAAATAAAACTTTGTTCATTAATTTCTTCTGTATTGCATTTGGTTTCAAAAGCAGTTCTTAGTGTGTTTCCGAAATTCAGTAATTTTCCCTTGGTTAAGAACAACCACCATATTAGCATTCTTAATGGTGACAGATGATGGGTAATAATTAACATTGTTCTTCCCTCCTTTAGGCGATCTAGAGTTTCTTGTACAAGGTACTCATTTTCAGCACCCAGTACACTGGTTGCTTCATCTGGGAGAAGAATTTTGGGATTCTTAGGTAGAGCATGGGTAATTGCAATCTGCTGTTTCTGTCCCCCTTAACTTCAAAGAAAGGGCCCATGAGGTTCAGGATTTCTCTCTCAACTGGGAGGGCCCATGGCGATGTTTGCTAGCTTTCTCTCCTCATTTCATAAGGCCTCCCCGGGGGTGTTTTCCTTCTGCTCCAAAGATCTCTAGCTGTGTGGGCTCTATTGGTACTGGTGGCTCTCCCACACTGTTTTAATTACTGTAGCTTTGTAGTAAAATTTGAAATTGAGAAGTGTTTCTTTCAACTTTTTTATTCTTCTTTCAGGGCCCCTTGAAATTCTGTATGAATTTTAGGATGGGCTTTTTTTCTATTCCTGAGTAAAACGTCTCTGGGAATTTGGTAGGTGTTATATCAAAACTGCATATTACTTTGGGTAGTATTGTCAATTTGACAATGTTAAGTCTTCCAATCCAGGAAAATGGAATGTGTTCCTATTTATTTAGGTCTTCTTTAGTTTCTTTCAGAAATGTTTCATAGCTTCACTATACAAGTATTTTACCTCCTTATTAAACCTACTCTTTTTTTCTTACCATATGATCATCACATTCTAGATATATAATCAATAACTCACAATATCATCACATAGTTGTATATCATCATAATCATTTCTTAGAACATTTGCATCAATTCAGAAAGAAATAAAAAGAAAACAGAAAAAAATCATATATTACCATACCCCTTACCCCTCCCTTTTATTGATCACTAGCGTTTCAATCTACTATATTTATTTTAACATTTGTTCCCCCTATTATTTATTTATTGTTAATTCATATGTTTTACTTCTCTGTCAATAAGTTAGATAAAAGAAGCATCAGACACAAGGTCTTTGCAATCACACAGTCACATTGCGAAAGCTATAACATTATACAATCATCTTCAAGAAACATGGCTACTGGAACACAGTTCTACATTTTCAGGCAGTTCCCTACAGCCTCTCCATTGCACCTTAACTAAAAAGGTGATATCTATTTAATGCATAAAAATAACCTCCAGGATAACCTCTCGACTCTGTTTCAAATTTCTCAGCCATTGACACTTTATTTTGTCTCATTTTGCTCTTCTGTCTTTTGGTTGAGAAGGTTTTCTCAATCCCTTGATGCTGAGTCCCAACTCATTCTAAGATTTCTGTCCCACTAAACTTATTCTTAATTATTTTATTCTTTTTGGTGCTATTGAAAATATAATTGTTTTCTTGATTTCATTTTCAAATTGTTCACTGCTAGTATATTGAAATACAACTAATTTCTGCATGTTGATCTTGTATACTGCAACTTCGCTGAATTCATTTATCAGTTTACCAGATTTTTTGGTGGATTCTTTAGGATTTTCTACATAAAGAGATCACAGCAGCTGTGATTAGAGTTAATTTTACTTCTTCCTTTCCTATTTGAATGCCTTTTATTTCTTTTTCCTTGCCGACTTGCTCTGGCTACAACTTCCAGGATTCTGATGAGGAGAATTGGTGGAAGTAGGCAATCCTGTCTTGTTCCAACTCTAAGCAGAAACTCTTTCAGTTGGAGTGTTAGTTTGCAAGCTGCCAGAATGCAATATGCCAGAAATGTAATGGCTTTTAAGAGGGGAATTTAATAAGTTACAAGTTCATAGTTCTAAGCCTATGAAAATCTCCAAATCAAGGCACAACAAATGGTTACCTTCACTCAAGAAAAGCTGATGGGTCTGGAACACCTCTGTCAGCTGGGTAGCCACGTGGCTGGCAGCTGCTGGTCCCAGGCTCCTGGGCTCTGTTGCTTTCAGCCTCTGTAATGTTGGGGTTTATCACTTTGCTTCTCTAGGGCTGGCTTTCATCTCTTGGCTTCTCTTAGCTCTCCAGGTTCTGGCTTGCTTAACATCTCATAGCAACATCTGCTGGGCTCCAAGCATCTCCCAACATCTGTGTCTCTCTTCTCCACGTGTCAGCATCTGCTTCAGCTCTGTCATTTCTCTATCAGCTCTGAGGTTCCTGTCATTTCTGGCTGTCTCCAAAATGTTTCCTCTTTTAAAGGATTCCAGTAAACTAATTAAGACCCACCTGGAATGAGCGGAGTCACATTTCCATCTAATCAAAGGTCGCACCCACAATTGGGTGTGTCACATCCAAGTGGAGATAATCTAATCAAAGGTTTCCATTTGCAATGTTAGATCAGGATTAAAAGAAAGGGCTGCCTCCACAAGACTAACTCAGGATTTAAACATGGCGTTTCTGAGATACATAATACTTTCAAACTGGCACAGCTGGTTTCTATCATATTCAGGAAATTCCCTTCTACTCCTAGGCAATTGAGTAGTTTAATCATGAAAGGTGTTGAAATTTGTCAAATGCTTTTCCTGCATCATTTGAGATTATAATGTGTGTGTCTTCTCCCCTTTCATTCTATTTGGTGGTATATTACATTGATTAATTTTTGTATATTGAACCACTTTAGCATTCCTGGGAGAAATCCCATTTGGTCATGGTATATAATCTTTTTAATATATTACTGAATTTGATTTGGCATTTTTATTGAGGATTTTTGCTTTTATATTCATAAGGGATAATGGTTGGTAGTTTTCTTGCAGTGTCTTTGTCTGCCTTTGGTTTCAGAATAATGCTGAACTCATAGAATGAGTTAAAAAGTGTTCCTTCTTCAATTATTTTGGAAAAGTTTGAGAAGGGTTTGTGTGAATTCTTCTTTAAATGCTTGGTAGAATTCTCCATGAAGCCATCGGGTCCTATGATTTTCTTTGTTGGGATTAAATCTCCTTGCTATTATAGGTCTACTTAGATTTTTTAAAATATAATTTTTAGTAGAGCAGTTGTAGGTTTACAAAAAAAATCATGTGAATACTTCTTTCTTTTGCTGGCTTTGGTAGTGTGCATGCTTCTAGAAATGTATCCATTTCACTAGGGTGTTCAATTGTTGGCATAGTTGTTCATAGTATTTTCTTGCAATTCTTTTTATTTCTGTAAAATAAGTACTAATGTCCCCATTTTCATTTTTTATTTTAATAATTTGTATCTTCTTTCTTGTTTCTTAGTTAACCTATCTAAAGATTATCAATTTGGTTGCTCTTTTAAAAAACTTTTGGTTTCATTGATTTTTTTCCCATTGTTTTTCCATTCTTTATTTATTTTCATTCTAATCTTTTTATTTCCTTCCTTCTGCTAGTTTTGAGTTCAGTTTGCTCTCCTTTTTCTAGTTCCTAACATTTTCTAGTTCCTAACCTGATATTACAGTTTAGGCTATTGACCTGAGATCTCTCTTTTTTCATGTAATGATTCATAGCTATAAATTTCTTTCTTAGCACTGCTTTCATGGCATCCTATAACATTTGGCATGTTGTGGCTTTTTTTTTTTTTTTTTTTGGATTAGGTATTTTCTAATTTCCCTTGTGATATCTTCTTTGTTGTATTGGTTGTTTTAAGAGTATGTCGTTGATTTCTGAATTTTCCCATTTTTCTTCCAATACTGATTTCTAGTTTCATTCTGTTGTAATTAGAAAAGTTTTTGTATGACTCCAACATTTTTTAGAAATTGATTTGTTTACTTGCCTAGCAAAAGGTCTATTCTGGGGAATGTTTAATATGAACTTAAGAAAATGTAGGTTCTGCTTTTGTTGGGTAGACTGTTCTATTTATGACAGCTAGGTCTAATTGATTTATAGTCCTGTTCACCTCCCCTCTTTATTGATCTTTTGTCTGGTTGTTCAACCCATTATTGAATGTAGGGTATTGTAGTCTCCAATCATTAATGTATAACTATTTCTTATTTCAATTCTGTCAATTTTATTTCATAGATTTTGGGGCTCTGATGGTAGGTACGTATATAATTGTTAGATCTCCTTTCTGGGCTGAATATTTTATCAGTGTATAATGTCTTTCTTTGTGTCTTGTAAACTTTTTTGACTAAAGGTGTATTTTATCTAAATATATAACCATGTCAGCTTTCTTTGTTAGTATTTGCATGGAATTTATTTTTCTATCCTTTTACTTTCAACTTCTTTGTGTCTTTGTGTCTGTTTTAGTTTCCTTGGCTGCTCAAGCAAATGTCATGCAATGAGTTGGCTTAAATAATAGTAATTTATAAGCTCACAGTTTTGAGGCTAAGATTAAGTCCAAACCAAGGCATCACTAAGGTGATGCTTTCTTCCTGGAGACTGGCATTCTGGGGCTGGCTCCCAGTGACCCTAGGTCCTGGGCTTTTCTGTTACATGGAAATACACACAGTGGTCTTTCCTGGCCTTTCTTTTCATTTCCTGGTTCCTTTAACTTTCGCCTTCTTGCTTCCCATGGCTTTCTCTCATAATTTCATTGTTTTTATAAATAATTGCAGTAATAGGATTAAGACCCATCCTGATTGTGGTGGGCCACTCCTTACTAAAATAACCTCATTAAAAGGTCCTACTTACAATGGGTTCGCTCGCACAGGAATGGATTGAGTTTTAGAACATGTTTTTCTGGGGTATGTACAGCTCCAAATCACTACAGTACCTAAAATGAATCTCTTATGGACAGCATATAAATGGCTCATGGTTTTAAAATTCAATCTCCCATTCTCTGCCTCTTAATTGGAGAATTAAGTCTGCTGACATTTAAAGTGATTTCTGATAAGGATTTACTTCTGTTATTTATTTTTTGTATGACTGACATGTTTTTTTTTTCCAATTCTTCCATTTACTGCCTTTTTTGTATTTAGTAGATTCTTTTGTAGTGTATCATTGTGATTCCTGGTTTTCCTTTTCTGTATAGTTTTAGTTATTTTCTTAGTGGTTGCCTTGGAATTACAATTAATATTATAAATATTTAACAACCTAATGTAAATACAACTAACTTAACTTCAGTACTTTACAAACACTCAGCTCCTGTTCAACTCCATCTCTACCCCTTTTATATTGTTATTGTCTCAGATTTCAACTTTATGTCTATTCTAGTTTGCTAGCTGCTGGAATGCAACATACCAGAGGTGGATTGGCTTTTAATAAAAGGGGATTTATTTCATTAGTGCTTCAGAGGAAAGGCAACTAACTTTCATCAGAGGTTCTTTCTTATGTGGGAAGGCACAGGACAATCTCTGCTGGCCTTCTCTCCAGGCCTCTGGGTTCCAACAACTTTCCCCCGGGGTGATTCCTTTCTGCATCTCCAAAGACCTGGGCTGAGCTGCAAGTGCTGAGATGAGGTATGTTGAGCTGCTTGGGCTGTGCTATGTTGCGCTCTCTCATTTAAGCACCAGCCAATTAAGTCAAACATCATTCATTGCAGCAGGCACGCCTCCTAGCCAACTGCAGATGTAATGAGCAACAGATGAGGTTCACGTACCATTGGCTCATGTCCACAGCAACAGAACTAGGTGCCTTCACCTGGCCAAGTTGACAACTGAATCTAACTACCACAATGCCCATTAATATAGTGTTTTAGTAGCTGCTAAGACAAATACCATATAGTGGGTTGGTTTAACCATGGGGATTTTTTTTGCTTATGATTTTAGAAGCTAGGAGAAGTCCAAAATCAAAGTGTCAGTGAAGCAAAACTTTCTCCCCAAAAGATTATGGCATTCTGAGGCTTTCTGCAATATATCCTCAGCCCTTGGCTTTTCCATCACGTGGCAATGCACATGGCAGCATCTTTTCCTGTCTCTTCTGGGTTCCATTGACTTCAGTGTCTGGCTGCTCCCTGTGGTTTCTCTCTGTCTGACTTTTACCCTGCTCATAAGGGACTCCAGTAATCCAGATAAAAGCCCAACCTGATTTAGTTGGAACACACCTTAACTGAAGTAACATTGTGAGGAGATCTTATTTATGATGAGTCCACCCATACCAGAATATAGACCAAGAACATGTTCAAACTGGGGTATGCAATTCAATCCACCACACACAGGTTATAATTATTGTATTATGCATTTTTCCTCTGTATTACTTAGGGTTCTCTAGAGAAACAGAATCCACAGGGAGCACTCCCAAATATAAAATTTATAAAAATGTCTCATGCAACCACAGGAACACAGAGTCCAAAATCCACAGGACAGGTTGTGAAGCCAATGCTTCCAATGCAGGGTCTGGATGAACTCCACAGGAGAGGCTCGCCAGCTGAAGCAAGAAGAGAGCCTGTCTCTTCTGAATCCTCCTTAAAAGGCTTCCAGTGATTAAATTGAGCATCACTCATTGCAGAAGACACTCCCCTCGGCTGATTACAAATGGAATCAGCTGTGGATGCAGCTGACGTGATCATGATTTAATTCTATGAAATGTCCTCATCGCAGCAGACAGGCCAGCACTTGCCCAACCAGAAAAACAGGTACCACCACTTGGCCAAGTTGACACATAAACCTGACCGTGGCATCCTCTAAATCACTTAGAATAAAAAGAGCCATTACAAACCAAAAGTACAGTAATATTGGCTTTTATAGTTATCCGTGTAGTTACCTTTACCAGTGTCCCTTATTTCTTCTTATGACTTCAAGTTTCTATGTCCTTTCATTTCATCATGAAGAACTCCCTCTATCATTCTTTTACAGGTTAGGTGTAAGGATAATGAACTCCCTTAGCTCATGTTTATCAGTAAATGTCTTAATTTCTCCATTATTCTTGAATGACAGTTTTGCCAGATATAGAATTCTTGACTGATAGTTTTTTTCAACAGATTAAGCACATCATCCCACTGCCTTTTGGCCTCCATGGATTCTGATGAGAAATCAGTTAACCTTATTGAGGGTCCCTTGTGTGTGGTGAGTTGCTTCTTCCTTGCTGCTTTCAAAATTATCTCCTAGTCTTTGGGTTTTTGCAGTGTGGTTATAATGTATCTTGGTCTGGATTCTTTCACTTTATCCTCTTGGAGTTAATTGAGAGTCTTAGATGTGTATATTCCTGTTTTTTCATTAGATTTAGGAGGTTTTCAGTTATTATTTCTTCAGATATTTTTCTGCCCCTTTCTCTTGTTCTTCTGGTACTCCTATGATGTATCTGTTGGTACTTTTGATCATGTCCCACAGATTCCTAAGGCTTTGTTCATTTTTCTTCATTCTTTCTTCTCTCTGATTCTCAGTTTGGATAACTTAAGTTATCTTATCCTCAAGTTTGCTGTTATTTCCTTTTGTCTGCTCAAATGTATTGTTGAGCTACCCCCCACCCCGAGCATGTTTTATTTCATTTATTGTACTTTTTAGCTCCACAACTTATTTTCCTTTTTTGTCATTGATCTTTATTGATATTTTCATTTTGTTCATGTATTGCTTTCCTAATTTCCATTAGTTATTTTTTCTTGGTTTCCTTTAGCTTTTGGCTTACTATGTATGACTAGTAATACCGATGTCTGGGCTCCATCAGGGATAGTTTCTGCCAAATTATTTTTTTCCTGTAAATGGACCATTCTTTTCTGTTTCTTTGTATGTTTTGTAATTTTTGTTGAGAACTGAACATTCTGAGTATTACAATGTGGTAGCTTTGGAAATATGATTCTTCTACTTCTCAGAGATTGCTGGGTTTTGCTTGTAAAGGGCTGGCACCATCTATTTGTATAATTTGTGCACTAATTTTGCAGAATACTTTGTGTAAATTCTTTGTTGCGTGTGGTCACCAAAATTTTTGTTCCATTGTCTCGACAGTCAGCCAGTAAACTGACAAAAATTTATTAAGCTATCTGGCTTCAAAAAGAGGGAGAAATTATGTATTGCCTCTTTATATTGTCCAGTAGATGCAATTGAGGAAGTACTGCAGCCTAAAAGGGCCAAAACCAAGACAGATGTTTGTGCCAGTCCCTTGGGGATTCATCACATCAGCCAAAACATGAAACTCAATTTTAGGAGGACAGAGTCCTCACTGCCTTCCTTAGCAACAGCTGGCCACTCCACATTGCTGGGACACCATCTCCACAGCCATCAAGCATATGAATGGAAGATGGTCTTCCATTCATGCAAGCAGCCTCTCTATTCATCAAGCACTTCAATGATTGGTGTAAGTGTTCAATTAGGTTCCAGAACTTCAAAATTGTTTTGTCTCAATCATTTTTTCAGTTCACTGGTTGCTTTGGTGGAGCAACTGAAACTTAAAGCTTCCTATTCTGCATGTTACCCCTCAAAACACTTCCATTTTCTTTTGAAAGCACACCAGTGAAGCTTTGCTCATATCACTCCATGAAACTGCTTGTATGAGGATCACTGAAAATTGTCACCCTGCTGAGTATCATTTGATCAGTCATCAACCTTTGGGGATGATTAAGATACTCTTTGAAATATGTTCTTCCCTTGGATCCCAGGACAGCATACTCTGCTGGCTTCTCATGCTCAACCCCTTTTGCTGGTTCTTCCTTATCTTGCTCATTTCTAATCACTGGGGTACCCCAGGACTTGGGGCTAGCCCTTAGTCCTCTTAGCCTCTCCAGCTATAGCCATTCCCTATGTGATCCATCCAGTTTCAAGACTTCAAATACATTCTATATTATGATTCCCAAATTTACGTATGTATTAGTCCAGATCAGTTCCCTGAACTGTAACCTTATACAGTCAGCTGCCTACTCCTATGTTCTTTCAGATGTTTAATAGGGTTTTGAAACTTAATAAGTTCAAAACTTCATTCTTGGTTATCCCATTTTTCCTACATTCCCTACATCAATTAAATCTTATCTGTATCTTACACCTCATAACCAGTATAACAGCAGATGCTTTGAAGATCTTCATTTGAGCTTCAAAAAAATAGCTAATCTAACCATTTCCCCCCACCTCCTCCATTCTTACACTGATTCAGGGCACATCATCTCTCCCAGGTTATTGCTGGGCAGAACCTCTTATCAACTGTGTTAGTTTGCAAACTGCCGGAATGTGATATGCCAGAACTGGAATGGCTTTTTAAAAGGGAATTTAATAAACTACAAGTTTACAGTTCTAAACCTATAAATTTGTCCAACTAAGGCATCTGGGGAAAGATACCCTAATTCAAGGAAGGCCAATGGGTCAGGGAAACCTCTGTCAGCTGGGTAGTCACGTGGCTGGCATCTGCTGGTCCCTTGCTCCTGGGCTCCGTTGTTTTCAGCCTCTGTTCCTGTGGTGGTTCCTCACTTTGCTTCTCCAGTGCTGGCTTTCATCTCTTGGCTTCCCTTGGCTCTCTCCAGATTCTGGCTTGTTTAACATCTCATGGCTATGTCTGCTGGGTGGGCTCCAAGCATCTCCAAACATTTGTGTCTCTGTTCTCCATGTATCCGTATCCATGTCAGCTCTGCTGTGAAGTTTCTGCAGCTCTCTCTCTGTTGGTTCTGAGGTTTCTGAGGTTTCTCCATAATTTTTCCCTTTTTTAAAAGAGTCTAGCAATTGGGTGTGCCATACCTCTATGGAGATGGGCGAATAACAAATTTCCAACATACATTACTGAATCAGGATTAAAAGAAATGGCTGCTCCCCACAAGATTGGATCAGGATTAAAACATGGCTTTTCTGGGGTTCATAATATTTTCAAACTGGCACAACACTTTTTATTCTACTCTTAACTATGTTTCCAGAGTGATCTGGCTAAAACATAAATCACATCATATTACCCTAACTCAAAACTCTCCAGTGATTTCCTATCTGGTTTGGAATAAAAGTAAATTTTTTACAATGGCCCACAAAGTAGCAAATGATCTAAGCCTCTGAACTTTTTTAACATTCTGCCCTTCTTAACCCCTTTCTCACCTTATGTCATCCACACTGGCCACTTAGCTGTTCCTTGGACACATTGGATGCCTGCTGCCATGGAGATCTTGAATTTCTTTCCTCTGCCTGGAATGCTTTTCCCTCAGGTTAGTCTTGTGGATTTCTGATGTTCTCTATTGTGCTGGTTGGAAATTATTATGTATCCCAGAAAAGCTATGTTGCAATCCAATCTTGTGGGAACAGCCACTTATTTTAATCCTGATTCAATAATGCACGTTGACATTGTTTATTAGATTATCTCCATAGAGGTGTGGCATGCTCAGTTGTGGGTGTGACAGTTGATTAGATGGACATGTGACACCTCCCATTCCAGGTGGGTCTTAATCAGTTTACTTGATCCTTTACAAGAGGAAACATTTTAGAGAGAGCAAGAAAAGGCAGAAGTCTCAGAGCCAATAGAGAGAGAAAGCTGACACAGATACCAACACTTGGAGAATAGAGATAACAGATGTTTGGAAATGCTTGGAGCCCAGCAGATGCCACCATGAGATGTTAAGCAAGCCAGAAGCTGGAGAGAGCCAAGGGAAGCCAAGAGATGAAATTGAGCCCAGAAGCAAAGTGAGGAACCTCCACAGGAATAGAGGCTGAAAGCATCGGAGCCCAGGAGCAAGGGACCAGTAGACGCCAGCCACGTGACTACCCAGTTGATGGAGGTGCTCCAGACCCATATGAGTGAAGGTGACCTCTTGTCAGTGCCTTAATTTGGACACTTTCACTACCTTAGCACTCTAAACTTATAACTTATTAAATTCCTTTTTAAAAAGCCATTCCATTTCTGGTATATTGCATTCTGGCAGCTTACAAACTAATATGTCTGTCATGTTGTTGAAGTCTTCGCTCAAATACCACCTTTTCAGTGAAGGCTTTCCTGTAAACCCTATTTAAAATTTAACCCTTTGTTCCCCTTCTCTGCATTATTTTTCTCCATAGCATTTATAACATCTAAGGTACTATGTACTTTACTAACTTATTTTGGTTGTTATCTTATTCCCCTCACTAGAAAATGTTAGGTTTTCTGCCTCTTTGTTCATTGCCATGTTCCTAGAGTCTATCTAAAAGAAAGCTTGTCAAAAAGCATGGCCTCATTAAGTGTTTACCAAATGAATTTATTTATTTGGTGCTGTGACTTACAATCAAAGAAGAAATTTCCAGTACTGTTTCTTCTCTCCTGTAGAATATGTTTTATGCACAATGAAGTCATGGAAACGATACCTTTTTTTTCTCCACAGAGTATTTCAAAAGAGATGAATGCCAGTCCTGGTAGCAGGGCTGGGCTGCATCAGAGCAGAATGCTGGGGGAGTGGGAATCACTTTTTAGAGGGAGGACTATAAAACCTCCTATAGATCATTTAGTGTAAAATAATAATGATAATATAAAAGGACATTCATTACATTTTCTGGGCGTTGTTCTAATCATGTGAATGTATTATCTCAATAAATCTACATAATAACTTCATGAACTTGGAACTATCATTGTTCACATTCACAGGGAAGGAGCAGAAGTTCAAGAATCTACTTAAACTTTCACAACTAGTAAAAGGCAGAACCAGGACTTCTATCCAAACGATTTCTGTTCATTGACTTGCCTTGCCTTTTATATGCTGAGAAGATTGAAAGCCTTTCAATTAAAATATGTTCTGTCCCACAATTTCTCATCCATTACAGTTCAACCACTGTCTCAGCTCAGGTCCACACCCCCCACTACCAAAGTGATACAGTCAAAAAAAAAGGAAGAGGATATCTAGTCTTGTAGTTCAGATATAGGCACCCAAAAGTGCCTCAGTGGTGAAAAGAATTAAGAAAGATCCAGGCAAACCCAGTCTGCCGAGGTCTGAGATGCACAGCTGAGAGATGATGCCCCTCCCTGGAGATGACCCCCCCCCCCAATCAAGCCCCTTACCTTACAGAGAGATGCAGGGATGTTCTTGAGGTTTAGTTGCAGCATATTCCCAATGATGGGAAGAGGCACTGGGCCAGGAGGGAGCCTTCTCCCTTTGTGAGTTTTCCTCCACACCAAAAGGAACATCAGGGAAGTGATACAAATCACAAGGACAGGAGTAGTGATTTCCAGCAGCTCCATTTCAGCCACTAGATTTAGGGACTGCCTGGGTTATCTGAAAACAAAGGTTTGTGTGTAGAGTATGACCTGAGCTGAGTTCCTGGACTCCTCTTGAAATTAACCAGTTGGGAGTATTTTGGTGTTTATTTGCTTTGCTGAAGTTTGAGATTAGGAAGGATCCATAGCTTTCCTACCTCTCATTTGTAAAATCTGCAACTTTAGACCTTTGATTTTCTAAGCCCCTCCGTTACATGTAATTTTTTCCCTTTCAGCACTGATAAGTCATTAAATATAAAGCTGCATTTTATTTTTAAAAACTCTGGGACTATTCAAATGTGTGCATGTATCTTAAACACAAATATCATGGTAGCCCTCCTCAAAGATTGTTTTTATCATGTCCCTCATTAGTTAAAAGCCTACTTTGATTCTCTCTTACTTATTGTAGCGAATGTCAAAAATATATTTAGCACTGAAATTCACTACATGATATCAGCTTTATTTTTATCTCATTTCAGAGCCACCTCTGTATTTTCCTTCCATTAAACAAATTTGATTATTTGCCTACATTTACATCTTTGTTTAGAATGATGACCAGATGGTTTTTACATAAAGGGCAAGGACAGCTGAGGGGATGAATGAGACCCTAACGTCCTGCAAATTGGGCCAGTAGGATGGGGTGGGTCCTCGGCCAATGATGGACTTGTGCGTGGAGAAGAACTGAGGTGGAGGTAATCAGCTTAGGGACCTCGTATACGTTTCTGTATATCTTCCAGCACCTTCCGTGTAACCAGGGTCCCATGTTATTTTTGCTGGGTGAGCGAATGAGTATACATTTGCAGACTTTTCGTAGTGAGGTAAATGATTGACTTTGAAATGCTGTGAGAAGTTAGAAGACTAATGTTGATTTGGATGTTGAAAGCAGGGTGAATAGACGGAGCAGACTGGTAAACATATTGGGAAAGTACAGTTTTAAAAACTAATGGATCATAGCAATCTTCTCTCCCCCCACAAGCACAGATTAAAACTCTTGCCTGGTTTGGCTTGAAATGTTTGTTTCCAGCCTTTGGAAAAAGTCACTGACATGTAACAAGACTCATGAGGCAGACTGTGGTGACTCATGCCCTGCCCCTCTCGACACCTACCTCGCCAGCCTTAACTTTTGGTGCTCTCATTCCTACTGCCAGTGCTGGCCCATCTGGGGCTTTGTTCCATTCCTGGAAGGTTCTTGAACTGAGGTCTTCACACTATCCCCCAACCTTTTTTTTCCCCCCCTAAATGTTTTTATTGGGAAATACATGTACCAAAAAAAAGCAACAATTTTCAAAGTATATTTTAAAAAGCAGTTACAGAACAGATTTCAAAGTTTAGTGTTGATTACCATTCTGCATTTTCACGTTTTTCATTCTAGCTGCTCCAAAACACCGTAAGCTAAAAGGAATATCATTATAGTGATTCAGCAGTCATACATGTTTATTAAATCCCATCTTCTCTGTTATATTTCCTTCTTCTCCTTTGGCTCTACTAAAAAACTAAAGGGCTTTGGGCTATCCCCATTCTAACGTTTTCATGTTGAGGAGGGTTGTCAACAAGAAAGGACAAGGAATCAGTTGATATTTTTAAAAAGGCTGGCCCCTCTGGGTTTCAGGACTTATCTGGCCTAGGAATCATCTGGAGGTTACAGGTTTCAGCAACGCGAACCTAGTACATGAAACTTTTGTAGAGTCTCAGCTAGAGGTTTAGGGTTAAAAGGAATGAGATTGGTTGGGGGTTGATATTAGCAATATCAAGATTAAGCTTCCATAAAAGTAGCCTTCAGAATAGCCTCTTGACTCTATTTGAACTCTCTTAGCCACTGATACGTTATTTTGTTACATTCCCCCCCCCCTTTTGATAAGGAAGGTGTTATCGATCCCACAGTGCCAGGGCCAGGCTCATCCCTAAGAGTCATGCTCACATGGTCAGGGAGACTTTCACCCCTGAATGTCATGTTCCATGAAGGGAGGGTAACAATTTTCCTTGCAGAGTTGGCCTGAGAGACAGAGGCCACATCTGAGCAACAAAGAGGTTTCCTGGAAGCAAATCTTAGGCATAATTATAGGTAGTCTTAGCTTTTCCACTATAGAAATAAGTTTCATAAGTACAAGCCTCAAAATCAAGGACTTGGCCTATTTTCCTGGGAGTCCCTGATGTTTAAGAGAGTATCAGGAGTTTCCCAGATGGGAAAATTTAATATTTCCATATTTTTTCTCCAGTTCCTCAAGGGATTCTATCAATACTTTTTTATAATTAAGCCTTGTTTATTTTTTAAACCAAACCATTAGAAAAATATATCACAGTCTTATAACTGCAAACAGACAGGTTATACTATCACTTCAAGTATTAAAGTTGGTAGTAAAACCAGAGCCTTACCAAAATGATAAGGTGTTAGTATTGGGGCAGGAAAATGGCATGTTGCAGAGGCCCCAGGCTGAATGGGGTATTCGGTAATGGGAGCTGCCCCTCCTTTGCTCACCCAAGCCCTGAGTTCTTTTTCTCCCTTTACTGTTGCCAGGGGATGTCTCAAGAGATCTCTGTTATTTTAGGGAACTAAGCAGGCAGTGCTGGGTTTAGGACTTCACTTCATTCTGTTCTGTGAAAATCCAGGTCTTTCCAAATGCAGTCATTTACAATTCTCTTAAGCAGCCAACACTTCGTTATTCACTGTTCATTACCTCATGTTGGTATATATCCCTGTGGTAGTTAGATTCAGTTGTCAACTTGGCCAGGTGAAGGCACCTAGTTCTGTTGCTGTGGACATGAGCCAATGGTAGGTGAATCTCATCTGTTCCTAATTACATCTGCAGTCAGCTAGGAGGCGTGTCTGCTGCAATGAGTGACGTTTGACTTAATTGGCTGGTGCTTAAATGAGAGAACGCAATGCAGCACATCCTAGCAGCTCGGCATTCCTCATCTCAGCACTTGTAGCTCAGCCCAGGCCTTTGGAAATGCAGAAAGAAGTCACCCCGGGGAAAGTTGTCAGAACCCAGGGGCCTGGAGAGAAGACCAGCAGAGACCATCTCGTGCCTTCCACGTAAGAAAGAACCTCAGTGGAAAGTTAGCTGCCTTTCCTCTGAAGAACCAACAAAATAAAGTCCCTTTTATTAAAAGCCAATCCGTCTCTGGTGTGTTGCATTCCGGCAGCTAGCAAACTAGAACAATCCCTATTACAACTGCCGTCCCCTTCAAAGGGACAGTGTCACTGGAAGATTGTTCTTTTGCTTTCTGAGAAACAGTCTGAGGGGCCACCAAGATGGTGGGAGAGGAGCTCTGCTCCCTATACCTGGTGTTACATCATTGCTCATGTTTTTGCATGGACTCCAGGCTGAAAAACGTGATGTGTGAGAATTTCAAATAAAATACAATAATATCTTGATGACAGAGAATATCTACAAGGAGTCTTTTAAGGTTCTCTTTCAAAGTACGCTTTCTCATAACACCACATCTTAAACAATTTCAGGCCCTTGTATATAAAACAAGATCAAGTAAATCAAAGATCCAGAAACTTCTATTTCTCCTTCTAAATTAGTGACCTCATGGGTTGTGTTTTACTATCTTATGGGAAACGGTGTGATGTTACTTCTGGTAGAGCAGGAGGCTGGCAACAAACAGAAACCCCCCTCCTCAAACAGGCAAAAGTTAGAGGAAACTGCCAGCCTGTTAGTGCCAGTGTATTGAGAAGAATTTGGTATGTTGGAGGGCTCTGAAAGCATCCTACTGCCAGGGCGGGCACTTGCTACATGAAATTTAGGCTTTAAAAACACTTCTGGTGGGCCACAGTGGCTCAGCAGGCAGAGTTCTCACCTGCCATGCTGGAGACCCAGGTTCGATTCCCGGTGCCTGTCCATGTGGGGAAAAAAAAAAAACACAACACTACTGTGCTATCTCTGATCTAAATTTTAGTATCAATTTTTTTCCATTTCATTTGTTATGGACTGAAGTGTATATAGGAACCAGTGTCCAGGGGCAGGTGACATGTCCCTTGAACCTTGCTGCCATCCTTAATTTCAACTTCACTTTAGGGTGGGTCACCGTGGCTCAGCAGGTAGAGTTCTTGCCTGCCATGCCGGACACCTGGGTCCGATTCCTAATGCTTGCCTCTGCTGGTTGGAAAGGAAGCATGCCCCCTGGAAAAGCCATGTTTTAATCAAAATCCCATTTCATTAAGGGAGAATAATCCCTATTCAATACTGTATGTTTGAAACTGTAATCAGATCATCTCCCTGGATGGTGTGATTTAGTCAAGAGTGGTTGTTAAACTGGATTAGGTAATGACGTGTCTCCACCCATTTGGGTGGTCTTGATTGGTTTATTGGAGTCCTATAAAAGAGGAAATGTTTTGGAGAATGAGAGATTCAGAGAGAGCAGAGAATGCTGGAGCACCACGAAGCAGAGAGTCCTCCAGCCAGCGACCTTTGGTGATGAAGAAGGAAAACGCCTCCTGGGGAGCTTCATGAAACCAGAAGCCAGGAGAGAAAGTTAGCAGATGATGCCTTGTTTGCCAGGTGCCCTTCCAGCCGAGAGAGAAGCCCTGATTGTGTTCACCATGTGCCTTCTCACTTGAGAGAGAGACCCTGAACTTCATCGGCCTTCTTGAACCAAGGTATCTTTCCCTGGATGCCTGTGATTGGACATTTCTATAAACTTGTTTAATTGGGACATTTTCTCACCCTTAGAACTGTAAACTAGCACCTTATTAAATTCCCCTTTTTAAAAGCCATTCTGTTTCTGGTATTTTGCATTCCAGCAGCTAGCATACTAGAACATTGCCCATGCAAAAAAAATTCATAAACTTCACATAGAAGTCCAAATTTTCCAGTCCTCTTTTGTAGAGATTCCTGCCCTCATCCCCAATGTCACTGGCCAAGACTCTCATTCCCCATGGATGAGAGAGACTCCTTCATCTTCTTGGTCATGGATGGGCATGTGGCCATCCACACACTTGGTCATACAGCTCTCCAGCTGCCACTTCACCTGACGCTGCTTACCACCTGCATCCATTGAGTCTCTGGCTTTGTCGTTGCAATGCATGGAGCACTGGGCCAGAGGGTCTTGGAACTTCTCCAGCTTGCTGGGGTTGCCAGGGCATGGGCCTGAGCCAGAAGAGCATGGCAGCACTCAATGCACTTGCTGCATGGACACCTGGCTGTCCTCACCACAGCTGGTGCTGCACCGGGACATGAGGATGGTTTCTCTCTTCAGACTCTTCACCCTGGAGTCCGCCGCCTCCTGCCTGTGAACTACTGCAGCTCTGTCATGGCGACCCTGCCTCTATCAATACTTTTTAATTATCAGCCCACAATAGTCTTGGATATCTCAGGGTATTACATTAAACTGTTCAGAATTACAAGGCCTTGTTCCCATTCTGGGCTCCGTGTGTTTGGATGTCTAAATGAGTTATCTAGGCAGGTTGATTTATATTGTGTATTATAGAAAATTTAGGTTCTAGACACGATAAAACCTCTCTGCCTTTGTTCGCATACAGTAGGTGAAGCTCTAGAGTACATACACTATCATCTTTTATCCTGTATTCTGATTTACCTTAATCCCAACCAGATCAGCTTTGCTTTTATCTCTAATTGAAGCCTGACCTCTGTTTTGGTCACTTTAACTGGCATTGCATGTTGCAATACTGACTTTCAGAGCTGCAGAACTCCAGCCCTGAATCTTAGGTGTCATAAAGGTACTCAAAGTTCCGGGGAAATACCAGCTTATACACATATAGCTCAGTGTCTCAGAATCTAGAAATACACTTACAATTTTGGACTCAGTGTGTCTGCCATAAGAGTTTACAATCTATGCTCCAATTTTCTTATAGGTATTTTCCAAAAAGTATTGTAGCGTATTTGTTCTCCTGCTTCTGGCTTGCACAACACATTGTGCTCAAGGTTCGTTCAGTTCATCAAATGCCTCATGACATCATTCCTTTTTTTTTTTTTTTTTTTTTCCTCGCATGGGCAGGCACTGGGAATCGAAGCCGGGTCTCCAGCATGGCAGGCGAGCACTCTGCCACTGAGCCACCATGGCCAATCCCATCATTCCTTTTTGTAGCCATACAGATATAGATATCTCAGTTTGCCTTTTGGCTTCTGTCACTGTACTCTTCGGCCCCCTCCATTCACTGAATATCATGAATAATGTCCGAAATAAACAAGCCATGTCTTACAGTGTCCTCACTTGGTTGTACAATCAGAAGCACTCTCAATTTTAGACAATTTTCACTGGTCCAAAGAACTGATAAACATAGAGTCACCAAATATCAGATCACCTACCCCTTAATTCTTGTCCTTCCCCCTCAATTATTTACCCCTGGTATTGCTGTGGTGCTCTTGCTGTTTGTTAACTACACAGTATAGCATGCAATAATAGTTTTGCCCTATTTTTTACTCTTTGTACAAGATCAAATCTTTGAAGGAGTTCATTTGAGAACTTATTTATAATTGTAGAGTTATTCAGTGGGATACATGGCACTATGCATCCCCTTTCAATCATATTCACCTTCAATATGGCAATGTTACTTATAACCCCACTAATTAGCTGCCATCACTTTAGGCTTATCCAATGGTGGTGGGTTATCGAACTTATTAACATTAGTATCCCCTGGCCTTTTTATTTTTAATAATAGCTTTATTGATATATAATCTACATAGCACAATATTCACTCTTTTAGAGTGTATAATTCAGTTTTTTTATCTATTCACAGAATTGCGCAACCATCACCAAAATCAGATTTTAGAAACTTTTCATTATCCCCCAAATAAACCCCATACCCATTAGTAGTCATTCCCTATTTTTTTCCATGCATATGCTTATTTTAATATTCATCTAGCCATACTCTGGATAAAGGCGGTATCAGTCACAAGGTTTTTACAATCACATGGTTACAAGATAAAGACTATGTAGCTATAGAATCATTGATAATATGTTCAGCATGCCTCATGACTTCATTCCTTTCTGGAGACACACAGTAATCCACTGTAGGTATATATCACAGTTCACTCTTCTGCTGCTCAGTCAGTGAACCCTTAGGCTACCTCCATCCATTGGCAATTATGAATAATGCTGCCGTAAACATCAGTGTGTAAATGTCTGTTTGTGTAACTGCTTTCAGTTCATCAGAGTATATTCCTTGTAACGGGATTGCGTGATCGTATAGTGTGTCTGTGGGTCCACCACACTGCCCTCAAGAGGGGCTGCATCACTCTACTTCCCTAACAACATTGAATAAGTACACCTCTCTCCACAGTTTCTCCAGTACCTGTATCTTTCTGTTTAGTTTATTTTATTCTGCAGATTTTATTGGGATATATTCACATACCATGTATTCTATACAAACCATATGATCAATGTCTCACAGTATCCTCACTTGTACAATCATCACTCTCAATTTTATACAATTTTCATTGCACCAAAGAGGGAAATAGCAGACACATACATGTGCAACAACCCAAAACACCCATATCCCTTATCCCCCCCTCCAATTATTTATCCCTAGTATTGAGGTGGTACACATTCCTGTAGATGAAAGAGAATTGAGCAATTACTCTTAAATATAGTCCATAGCATATAATAGGTGATTTTTCCCCATATCCTACTCTATCATTAACTCTTTGTACAAGTGTCATCCATTTGCAGTAGTTCATGCAAGAACTTATTTATGGTGGGTGTGCAGAAATGGCTTTTGGCGAATGTGCGAAAGTCATTTTAAGACTTCAGTTGAGGGAGGGGGAGAAAGACTCCTCACACATAACTATCAGAGAGAATACTAAAAACTAAATGGATTCAAATCCATCTAAAGTTCAGAAACCAATATCGTCCATGGAAGCAATTCAGTGGACTCTGGAATATCTTTGGATAGTAGTTACAAAATGGATTATCCTGAAATGGGTTTTTGTATAATAATTAATAATAAAAACTTTCACGAAAGCCCTGGAATGGCATCAGCAAACTTCAGGGAAACATTCAGAAACTCGAAATACGAAATCAGGAATAAAAATGATCTTACACGTGAGGAAATTATGGAATTGTTGTACAACGTTTCTAAAGAAGAACATAGCAAAAGGAGCAGTTTATTTGTGTGATTCTAAGCCATGGTGATGAAGGGATTATTTTTGGAATAAATGGACCTATTGACCTGAAAAAATTAACAAGCTTCTTCAGAGGGAATAATTGTAGAAGTCTAACTGGAAAACTCAAACTTTTCATTACTCTGGCCTGCAAAGGTACAGAATTGGACTGTAGCATTGGGACTGACAGTGGTCTTGATGATGACACGGCATGTCAGAAAATACCAGCTGAAGCAGTCTTGTATGTGTAGTCTATAGCACCCGGTTACTATTCCTAGCAAAATTCAAAGAATGGATCCTGGTTTGTTCAGTCACCTTGTGCTATGCTGAAACTTTATGTTCACAAGCTTAAACTTATGCACATTCTTACTCGGTTAACTGAAAGGTAGCAACAGAATTTGAGTCCTATATTCCCTTGATTCTACTTTTCATACAAAGAAGCAGATTCCATGTATTTGTGTCCATGCTTATAAAGGAATGTGTATTTTTATCACTAAAGAAATTCTTCATTTTTTTTTTTTTTTTTTTTTTTTAGTTTGTATGCCAAGTGTGAAAATGCTCAATACTGTATTTTCCTCAGTCATTTAAATCTATCCTAATACTTCAGGTGGTACTTTGAAACATAGCATTTTCATGCAAAAGAACCACTATGAACCTACCTCAAACTCAAGATCTGGTAGTTGAAATTGAACTTAATTAGGAATAAAAAATGGATAGAATCATTATGAAAGGAAATGATTGTAAATTACATTTTTCATAATTAGCAAGTTTTAATGATATATGCTATGAATTTTCAAGTAATTATAAAAAAGTTAAAATTTCAGGAATGAATTTTAATGATTTGTTCCTTCTTAAGACTACGCATTCTAGTTCTTGTCAAACTATAGAAATGGTGGTGTGGAACGATGTATCCTAAAACTTGGGGCTTTTAAAAGCCTTTACCTTTAAAATTTGTATTTGGAGATAGATCGACTGTATTTTTAGATGATTTATCTGAGCTCATGATTTTGTGTTTTATCCCAAGCATGTCTTTGTTGTAAAAAAAAATCATGTTTAATGCTGAAAAGGGAGCTAGAAATTTTATTTGAAAGAAAGTATGAGCAAACTGAATTGACTCTTCAATGGCCAAATGCAACATTAATAGACGGACAGAGATACAAACGTAAGGTGCTGAGATGCCACTGGTCCACTGCCATAAGTATCCCCATTTGCACCTATACAAATCATTTGTGCTTCAGATACCAGCAAAATATCTTGAGATGTTTTGTAGAAACTTCAAACTGTTGATTGTTAGCCATAGGGGGTGAAGAAATTCTGGAAAGGAACATTAAAATAAAACTTATGTGGCAAACGTGGAGTGAAAGGAAAGAAGACTAAATCAATTATCTGGGCACTCCATAATTAGAAGGTACTTTGACCCTGGGTGGAAGCATATCTCAGCCCACGCGATGAACTTCAGAAAAAGGACTGTCAGCTGATTTCTTCATACCTATTACTGCGGAGGATGCCCCCATCCGCAGGGTTGGGCAGCGATGTCCAAGTAAGAAAGTGAAACAAATCCAAAACTTTGGAAATGGAAATTTCCAAAGGTAGTGAGAGTCACAGCAAAAACCACAGTACTCTTTGCAGTAAAATTTTTGAGCATGTTAAGTTAGTTTCTGTTGAAGTTTACAATCAAAGGAAATAGCGGTGACATTTTACATTGTTCTCCAAAATGAAAGGACCACGGTGCACAGGATTTTAGAAATAATCCAGTCCGAGCCTCTACTTTTATGCATAGGGAAAAGACCAGAGAGGAGAAGCAGAAGGACACACAGCCAGAGTGGACATCTCCAAGCTCCTCTCTCATCAGTGTTGAGATATCCCTGTCCCATGGTGTCTCACTGGCTTTCAGTCTGGCAATTGAGGTGAGCTTTCTTTTTGCTCAAAGAAAGGCACTCACATTCATAATTGACAGCTGTTCATTTCGATTAATTCTGTAACTTTCTCTAAGTAAAATCTGTGTGTATCCTAAAGTCTGCCCCTGTGTGACACTTTTGTAAAATTTTATTTTGAATTTTTTATTGCAAAATATACATTTTAACTAAAAAAAAGAACTTATTTATATTTGTAGTGTTAATCAGTGAGACACATGACTTTACACAACCCCCTTCAATCAAATTCACCTACAATGTGGCACTATTACTTAAAATCCCCATAACGAACTACCATCACCTCTACCCATTCCCAAACATTGAATTTCAACCTTGATCAGAATTTTGTACGTATTAGGTAAATGCTCCCCCTTCTTTAGTTTCTTTCTATCTCTATGTCCCCTGTATTTTACATTTTAAACTCTGAGTTTACACTTTTCAGGTGATTTATATTAGTGAAATCATACAAAATCTGTCCTTTTCTGTTTGGCTTATTTCACTCAGCATTATGTCCTCAGAGTTCATCCACGTTGTCATGTGCTTCAGGACCTCATTCCTTCTTATTGCTGCTTCATATTTCATTGTACGTATACACCATATTTTGTTTATCTACTCCTCTGTTGATTAACACTTGGATTGTTTATATCTTCTGGCAATTGTGAATAATGCTGCTATGAACATCGGTGTGCAAATGTTTGTTCGTGACACTGCTTTCAGATCTTCTGTGTATATACTGAATAGTGTCATAGAAGAACTCAATATTTGAGTCACAGAATAACTCAATATTTAGTCGTCCATATAGGTGTGAGATGATAACTCATTGTGGTTTTGATTTGCATTTCCCTAATAGTTAATGAAGACAAACATCTTTTTATGTGCTTTTCAGTCATTTGTATCTCTTCTTTGGAAAACTATCTATTCGTATCTTTTGCTCATTTTATAATTGGGATTTTGTCATTTTACTGTTGAGCTGTAGGATTTCTTTATATATGCTGGGTATTAATCCCTTATCTGATACATGGTTTTTAAATGTTCTCTGCTATTGAATTGGCTGCCTCTTCACCTTTCTTGCAAAGGCCTTTGAAGCACAGAAGTGTTAAATCTTGAGGAATTCCTTTTTATCTGTTTTTTCTTTTATTGCTTGGGTCTCAGGTCTAAGAAGCTACCCCCCATCACTAGGTCTTGAAGATGTTTTCCTATATATTTTTTTTCTATGAGTTTTATGGCATTGGCTCTTATATTTAGGTCTTTGACCCATTTTTGAGTTAATTTTCGTATAGGGTATGAAGTATGGGTTCTCTTTCATTCCTTTGAATGTGGATATCCAGTTCTCCCAGCCTCATTTATTGAACAGACTACTATGTCCCAGTTCAGTGGATTTGGGGCCTTGTTGAAGGCCAACTGACCATACATGTGCTGGTCTATTTCTGAACTCTCAATTCAATTCCATTGATCAATATGTCTAGCTTTTTGCCAATATCATGTTGTTTTGACCATTGTGGCTTTATCTAGTCATTTATTTATTTATCCACTGTGGCTTTATTTATTCATTATTCATTTTTGTATGATTTATGGTAGGGTCACATTTCATTCTTTTCCAAATGAGTATCCCATTATTGCAGCACCATTTGTTGATTTTTTTTTTTTTTTTTTTGAGTACAAGGGCCAGGACTCAAACGTGGGTCTCCCACATGGTAGGAGAGAATTCTACCACTGAACTACCTATGCACCTCTCCACCGTAGCTTTATAATGAACTTTAAAATCAGGGTGGGCCCTCAGATTTGTTTCCTGGTGCCTGCCCATGTAAGAAAAAAAAAAATCAAGGAGTGTAAGACTTCCCACTTCATTCTTCTTTTTCAGGATGCTTTTGGCTATTTGAGACCCCTTTCCCTTCCAAATAAATTTGGTAACTAGCTTTTCCAAGTGTTCAAAGTAGGCTATTGGAATTTTGATTGGTATTGCATTGAATCTGTAGATCAGTTTGGGTAGAATTGACATTTTAACTACATTTAGCCTTCCTATGCATGAGCATGGAAAGTCTTTCCACCTATTTAGATCATCTTTGATTTCCTTTAGCAATGTTGTGTAGTTTTCTGTGTACAGGTTCTTTACATCTCTGGTTAAGATTATTCCTAAATTCTTGATTCTTCTAGTTGCTAATGTGAATGGAATTTTTTCCTTAATTTCCTCTACAGTTAGGTCATTACTAGTGTATAGAAACACTGCTGATTTTTGCACATTAATCTACAGTTAGGTCATTACTAGTGTATAGAAACACTGCTGAATTTTTCACATTAATCTTTTATCCTTCTATTTTGCTGATTTTATTAGCCCAAGTAGCTTTGTCGTAGATTGCTTGGGATTTTTCAAGTATAGGATTGTGTCATCTGCAAATGAAAGTTTACTACTGCCTTTCCAATTTGGATGCCTTTTATTTATTTATTTATTTATTTTTCTTGCCTAATTTCTCTAGCTAGAACATCTAGCACAAGGTTGAATAACAGTGGTGACACTGGATATCCTTGTCTCATTCCTGATCTTAGGGGGAAGGCTTTCAGTCTCTAACCGTTAAGTATGATGTTAGCTGTAAGTTTTCATATATACCCTTATTTACATAGGGAAGTTTCTTTCAATTCCTACTTTTTGAAGTGTTTTCATCATGATAGGATGCTGAACTTGTTGAATGCCTTTTCAGCATCAATCATGATGATCATGTGATTTTTCCCTTTTGATTTGTGAATGTGTTCTATTACATTGATTGATTTTCTTGTGTTGAACTACCTGTGCATGGCTGGAATAAACCCCTCTTGGGCATGGTCTATAATTCTTTTAATGTGCTGTGGATTTGATTGGCAGGTATTTTGTTGAGAATTTTTGCATCTATATTCAGTAGATGGATTGGCCTGTGGTTTTTCTTTCTTGTAGTTGCTTTACCAGGTTTTGTTTTTAGAGTGATATTAGCTTCATTGAATAGATTAGGCTGTGTTCCTCTTCTTCAATTTATTTTTGAAAGAGTTGGAAAAGGAATGGTGTTAGTTCTTTTCAGAATGTTTGATAAAATTCCCCTGTGAAGCCATCTAGCCCTGGCCTACAATAATAGTGGGAGACTTCAACATACAACTCTTTTCTACAAATAGAACAACCAGATAGAGGAACAATAAGGAAATAGAGGAGCATATGTCATCACATAGTTGTGTATTCATCACCATGATCATTTTTAGAGTACTTGCATCACTCCAGAAAAAGAAATAAAAAGAAAAAAAGGGAAAACTCATATATCCCATTATCCCTCCCTCTCATTGACCCCCTAGTATTTTAATCTACTCAATTTATTTGACCCCTTATCCCCCTATTTATTTTTATTTTCTATCCGTATTTTTTTACTCATCTGTCCATATCCCAGATAACAGGAGAATCAGACACAAGGTTTTCACAATCACACAGTTACACTGTAAAAGCTGTATTGTTATACAATTGCCTTCAAGAATCAAGGCTACTGGAACACAGCTCAACAGTTTCAAGTACTTCACCACTCCTACACACCCTAAACTAAAAAGGGATATCTATATAATGTGTAAGAATAACCTCCAGGATAACCTCTCGACTCTGAAATCTCTCAGCTACTGAAACTTTATTTTGTCCCATTTCTCTTTTCCCCCTTTTGGTCAAGAAGGCTTTCTCTATCTCATGATGCCAGGTCCTGGCTCATCCCTGGAATTCTGTTCCACATTTCCAGGGAGATTTATACCCCTGGGAATCATGTCTCACATAGTGGGGAGGATAGTGCATTCACCTGCCAAAGTGGCTTAGAGAGAGAGGCCACATCTGAGAAACAAAAGAGGTTCTCTGGGGGTGACTCTTAGGCTTAATTATAAGCAGGTACATCTTCTCCATTGCAGGAATAAGTTTGATAGGGACAAACCCCAAGGTGGAGGGCTCAGCCTATTGATTTGGTTGTCTCCACTGCTTGTGAAAATATAAGGAGTTCCCCAAATGGGGAAGTCGAATATTTCCTTTCTCCCCAGTCTCTCAAGGGGATTTTGCATATTCTTTTTTATTCATTGCCCAAATTACTCTGGGATATATCAGGGCATCACGAGATGTCACTCACTATTCAAGATTCAATGTAATTATGGGACCTTGAGTAGGGCATAAGATTTTGTAGGTTTGTCCAGAGTGATGCCCCAATAAATCCCAGAGTGATTTGAAGAGTGAGTAAAAAAGTATTTGTGAAATCCCCTTGGGGGAATGGTGAGAAAGTGGGAAAATTAAACTTCCCCAAGTGGAGAATTCTTGATATTCTCACAAGCAGTGGGGACAACCAAAGCAATAGGCTGAGCTCCCAGTCTTAGAGTTTGTTCATATGAAACTTAACCCCACAAAGGATAGGTCAATCCTACTTAAAATTAGGCCTAAGAGTCACCCCAAAGAGAACCTCTTTTATTGCTCATATGTGGCCTCTCTCTCCAGTCAACACAACAAGCAAACTCACCACCCTCTGCCTGTCTACGTGGGACATAACTCCCAGGGGTGTGGACCTTCCTGGGAACATGGGACAGAAATCCTAGAATGATCTGGGACTTAGAATTAAGGGATTGAGAAAACCTTCTTGAACAAAAGGGGGAAGAGCAAAATGAAACAAAGTAAATTGTCAATGGCTGAGAGATTCCAAACAGAGTTGAGAGGTTATCCTAGAGGTTATTCTTATGCATTAAATAGATATCACCTTGTTAGTCAAGATGTAATGGAGAGGCTGGAGAGAACTGCCTGAAAATGTGGAGCTGTGTTCCAGTAGCTATGTTTCTTGAAGATGACTGAACAATGATATAGCTTTCACAATGTGACTGTGTGATTGTGAGAAGCTTGTGTCTGATGCTCCTTTTATCTACCTTAACAACAGATGAGTAAAACATACGGCATGAAAATAAATAATAGGGGGAACAAATGTTAAAATAAATTTAATAGATTGAAATGCTAGTGATCAATGAAAGGGAGAGGTGTGTATGGTGTGTATGAATTTTTTTCTGTTGTCTATTTATTTCTTTTTCTGAATTGAGGCAAATGTTCTAAGAAATGATCATAATGATGAATATGCAACTATGTGATGATATCGTGAATTATTGATTATATATGTAGAACAGAATGATCGTAATAAAAAATGTGGAAAATTACAAAAAAAATTCAATGTAATTATGGTGTTTGATACACACAAGTTAAATTAGATAATGTGCTACACAAAATTTAAATTTTGCACCAAATAAACATCTCTCTCTTTGGTCTCACACAGGAGTTGAAGCTTAAACTAGGCCGTAATTTCGTACACCTTCATATCCTTTGTGATTTTTTTGTTAGTTTCTAGGCATTTGGTTATCTTGATAAGGTTATTTTGAACGTTGATTTCCCTTGCTTGCCTAAGATTTGTGGTTGCTTGAGTGTGTGTTGTAGGTCTCCTTTGGCAGGTCATTTGTTAGTAATTCCCCGCCAAACCAGAACCAGGGTCTCATACAGGAGGTGCAACTCTACTTGGAAGTCCATTAAAGGCTAAGCAGAAAAAGATCGCCAGAGTGTATTTTCCCTGTCTTTCCAGCAGATGGCTCTTGGACACCTCTTCCCCACAAGCCTACCTCTCCTTACCTGCAGTAGTACACTGAGCAGGGACCTGACAAGGCAACAATTCATCAGTACGGCAGTTCTCCATGAGTGCTGGAAGCTGCCAGTTCCAGGGGTGCGGGGTGGGCACTGTGCACCTCAGTGGAGAATCGCTTGTGGGCATGGCAGGTCTGGTGACTCCCAGGCTCCCATGTGGAATGACTTGGGCTGTGGGACCGAGAGTTTTAGCTTCCCCAGCCCACAGCCAGTCCGGGAGTGCCCCGCTGTTCCCTGGCCTGTAAGACCCAGGCTGGCGTGCACCCATGGGCCTCTGGGTTGGGGAAAGAGCTCCTTGCATGGCAGTGTGGCTCCCTTCCTTGTCCCCACTTCTCCACCCCTGCACACTGTGAGTGCTCTGGGCCCCCATGGAAAAAGGATAGAAGCAGCAGGACCCAGACTGTCTCTCTCATGGCCGATTGTCAAATCAGCTCTGCTGTGTGTCCCCCCCTCCTTCCAAGGTGAGCGTCCCCAGTTTCTCCCAAGCCAGTCGCCACAGCAGCCTGCATCAGGGATGGAGACCAGGCACTGGGCACTGCAGCGAGGTCCCTGTGTGTGGATCAGTGTCTGCTGGCTCCCAGGTCCCTCTGGAGCACAGCTTCAGGACAGAGAGGAAGATTTCTCCAGCTGGCGGTAGAGGTGGGAGTGTGCTGCTCCTCCAGCGCCTGGTCCGGCTGGCGCACAGCATCTGCTGTCAGGTGGATTTAACTGAACAACTATAGGGATAAAGTAAGATAATACATGGACCCTACTTAACAAAGTTTGCTGGCACAAAGTAAGCAAGAAATTTTTAGCTACTGCCTTCATTATTGCTATTATCATTATCATCCCAGTTTTCAAATTAAACTTTCAATAAAACATTACAACATTTCTAGCAAATTAATCTTTATGTGGAACTTTGTGTTTTTAAAGGCTCTACTGATTCAAATTTGTTTGGCGAAAAAAAAGCAGTTCTTATTTGATAAGAAAACCCTCAGGAAACAAATATAATATTCTGAGGAGAAACATATTTTGATTTCATCTTGTTAGATTTTTCTTTGATTTTATATTCGCTGGATTATTTGATTCAAAAGCGTTTCTTTTGCTTAATTAAGTTTCCCTCTCCCTTTTTTTTAACGATGTGTTATGGCTTTTTATTTTCATTTTTGCTGTAAATTTGCTCTCTGGCTTATGTGATCTGGCCACCAATACAGTAACAGATGGTCAATTATGGTTTTAAAGAATCTGAGCATATGAGAAGCCTTAGATGTCACATTTCCTTTCATCAACCAGCTACTCATTCATTAAAAAAAAAAAAAGCCTCTGGGAACAACTAATCTGCTTTTTCTGTCTATGTATTTGCAAATTCTGAGGTATAGATAGAATCGTGTAAGTGGTCTTTTGTGACTGGCTCTTTTCACTTAGCATAGTGCGTTCAAGTTTCATCCATGTTGTAGAATGTGTCAGTATTTCATTTCTTATGACTGAATATTCCATTATATGGATATACCATATTTTGTTTATTCATTCAGTTGTTGGACATTTGGGTTGTTCCATTTTTTTGGCCATTATGAATAATGTTGCTATGAATATTTGTATACAGATTTTTGTATTGACATGTTTCAGTTCTTTTGGGAATATTCCTAGGAGTAGAATTGCTGGGTCACATGGTAGTTCAGTGTTCAACATTTTGAGGAACTGTCAAACTGTTTTTCAAAGTGTCTGCCCCATTTTACATTTCCGCCAGCAATGTATATCGTTTCTAATTTCTCCACATCCTTGCCAATACTTATTGTCTGTCTTAAATTATAACCATCCTAATGGATGTGAATTGGTATATCTAATCATGGTTTTGATTTGTATTGGCCTGATGACTAATGATGTTAACATCTTCTATATCTTCTCGTTGACCATTTCTGTACCTTCTATGGATAAATATTCAAATCCTTTGGCCATGCTTTACTTGGGTTGTCTTTCATTGTTGAGTTATTATCCCCCAGTCTGTAGCAGACTAATGCTCTTTCTTATTCTTAGGATCCTGTCTACCCCTCACCTTCCTTTTTAAGATCCTAGCACTACAGTCCTCTTATTTATATTGTCTTATAACACTTGAGGTCTACTTTCCCACAAGACTAATGATCCTAAAGGAGCAGAGACTGTGTTTGACTGGGTCACTGTTGAGTTTTTCATTGTTCATTACTTTGGGTATTTTAGGTTACCTGGCACACCAGCTACTCAATAAACATTTATTTACTTGAATTGAATACTCATAATGCTTCTATTGTATCAAGAGGGTTGCTGTTTCCCTTGATAATGTTTTTGGGGTCAATTCCTCTCTAACCATTTGTGCTTCAGCTGTTCCTGGTTACAAAGCACCTTATAAACGTGGTTTTATAACCTCTCTGCTGGCATATGGGCTCTGGTCAGGAGGTTAGTCATAAAGGTGGAATTTGAATTCAGAGGAAAGAGTTCAGGGTGAAGTTCAGTGACATTATGGCAGAAGGACAAGATCTCATGGAAGCTCCAGCAGAAGGGAGTCTTGAGTAGGGCTTGAGGCTGTGGCCTCCACAGTGCCCTTAAAGGGACTGATCACTTTTCATAATGCAGGTTATCCCAGACTCTGTAAGATTGGGTTCTTCAGGATTTAAAGTTCCAGTCTTCTGTTTTAGGTGACAGCTCCAAGAAATTAGCAATAACAGATCATCTGTCAGCTTAGGGCCAAAGTCCCGAAAGTAGAATAGGTGAATGATAATATCCTTATTCGTAAAGACAATATGTGTGACAGAAGTGTATACATTCCTGTGTTTGAGCAGCTGCTACCGTTAAAAAAGTGACCTTTAGGAGATGGTGTCCTGGGCTGTTTGAAGAAGCTCATAACCTAGAATTGGTTCCCTGTTCATTTAGGGGAGCAGCTTCCCTATCTAGTTTTAGGAGGAACTTCCATGGGACCCAGCCAGACATCTACGTGTTTTGTGAGTGTATGTGTGACATCCTTCCCTCTTAAATAAAGGTTCCCAAAGCCTGAATCCATTACCTTGCCATAAATGTTAATCTTTTTGTGAGCATCTGATGGTGTTAAAAAGTTGTTGTTTCTTACATAGACACTAAGAGATTTCACAGCTATTTTCTTTCTTAACCTGAACAACTGCTAGGGAGCAGGTATGGTTTCCATTTTACTGATGAAGAAACAAAGACTCAGAATGGCCAAGTCACTTGCTTACTGTCACAGCTATTAGCAACAAATACAGGATTTGAACAAAGTCTTCTGAATCTAAGATGATCTCTCTGTTCTTTATGCCATAGCTGTTTCCCTTTGCAGTACTCAGTGCAAAAGTACATCTACAATCAAGGTGGGCCAAGGAATCACCAGCAGGGGGTCTAGATGGAGTTACCTTTATATGCAGGAAAACATTTCACCACATCAATTACCTACACTTGTATGACTATAGGACATCAGCTCCCCTCTTCTGGCCTCCCTTCACCTTTCCAGGCGCTGGGAGTAGTCAGCAGATGCCACACATAAGTCCTTGAGTCGGACTGAGTTATCAGAGAAGCTGCTCCTTATGTTCCATCCAGGTCAACTTGTGGAGTAGCCACAGCATTTCTCTGAGCCATTGGTTTTTGTGTCAGTGTTTACTTTATTTTATATATATATTTTTATTGCCAAGTCTTCACACACATATAGTCCATACATGGTGTACAATCAGTGGTCTGAGCCATTGGTTTTGATACTTTCCTGAGACATGCCAACCACATTGCTTATTCCAAGCTGTAACCACCCTTCTGCTGCTCTCCTGTAGGCTTCCATCTCAACCCTCTAACCTGGCTGGTCTCTGTCCAGCTCTGGACTTTAGGCTGAAGCTCAGTTCAGATATTTGTAGCACCATTGCCATCTTCTTCATAATTTCCTCCTCTGATGACTTCTGCCAACTGATTGAGGCAACACTTAATGTTCTCTATGTCATACCTTGTGAGGTTCCTAGTTGCTTGGGCTCCTATGCATCAGTCATTTTATTGAGTAAAATTCTTTATGCCCCATGATACATTGTCACTATCATCATAATTCAGCTTATAGGTAAAAATAACAGTCTTACGGTGTTTCTGAATCCACTACTCCTTTGACCTCTGCAGTTTCTAGCCCCTACCCCCACCCCTGTCCTCCCTCTCCCCACATATCTCATTTGGGGTGTATCTGAAAGTCTGGCCTTATACAAGAACTTGAGGGCAGGTTATTTATTTGAGGGGTAATTGCAGGAAACAGAGATGAGACAGGGGAAACTGAATCAGTGAAGGGAGAAAAGTCCATTTTAGTGTACATTTTCAAGGTCATTGCCATGGGTGATAAGGGTTTGATTCCACATGCACCGCCTGAGAAGTGTACAGAATGTCTGCTGGAATGATGGGAGAGGGAAGCATTTATCCAGTGGCTCCTGCTTCTCGCTGGTTGAGCTGGGCCGAGAAAATTAATTTTCATGCATATCTGGGTTGAGCATATGTGTAGAGTTAATGTAGCCTCCAGAATGTTGGAGGATCCTTGGCGTGAAAAACAATGTGAAGAGCATGCAGGAGTGAGATGCTGCCAAAGGGAAGTGAGTTGAAGGCTGTATGGAACTACCACCACAGCCAGAGTTAGAGGCGAGGTTGAGTGGATATGTGGTAGGGTGCCAGAGGTATCAGAAAAATTCAGTTTGCCAGATCTTTCCATATGTATCTGAATTCCATGGCTACTGTATCTACAAAAATGCTCTTTTCTGATCTTTCACGTAAGATTTTTAAAGAAGAAAGCACATTTTTCCCCTCTTCTACGAAGTTTAAATTGTATTCTCAATCCAAGTGAAAATATATCTCAATCTAGAAATTGCATACAAATGCCTGAACAGTCCATTCTGGGCTGCAGACATGATTTATTTGGGTCCAGAATGTGTGTGTGTGCTTATGTGCTTAATTAGCTGTCAACTAATATATAAATAACTGCATTTTTTTTTTCTCTTAACAACTTGGATTAAAAAGCTACAATGGGCTCATATTTAATTAGCAGCAGTTAGCAAGAGCTGCTAACTGATTTAGACAGAGGATGGCCTCTACAATACCCCAGTACTTATCAGGCTCCCTTCACTCATTTATCATCCCTACCTGTAAGAATTTCAATTTGAAATCTCTGTCCTAAAACCAACAGATAACTATAGCATTTACCACAAGAGGGCAGGAGAGAATATTTGTGGGAAAATAAAAATGTGACTTCTTTTCCAAGAATGAAAATGGAGTAAAAGGGTAGAGAAAGAAAATAAGCCACTAGGAGTGGAAAGAAATAGAAGGTAGAAAGATAAGTGATGACACTAACAGGAACGCGTAGCCCCTCCCACCTCATTCTTTGATATGCACAATAGACATTTTTTCTAGGTAAGCAAATGCCTAGAGATACATCATCTGTACTTCCCCTTTCAACCAGGTTGTGGGCTCTAAGTTCCGTGGAAACACAAATTCTTTATACATCATTGGAAAAGAAGGGGAAGGGGTTGTCAAGAAGGACTAGAAGCAGAACAGAAGGAAGAGGAAAAGTGCAGAAAAGAGTAGGAAAGCATGTTTAAATTCCAGTTAGTCTAGCTCGTAGCTGCTGTAGATATAATGTCTTATTATGTATGTTTATGTATCAGGCACTGTGCTCTTCTCTCCACTACAGGAACTTAGTGAACATTGCCTCCTATACACTGGGTAAATTAAGTTACCCCAGCAATTACCACGTACATATCACTGTGCTAGGTAACCTATCTTGTTGGACTCACTCAGGAGTCCTGCAAAAATGATTCAACAGGTTAAAAAATATCAGGTAACTCCCCACAGGTACCCATTAAGTCCTGACACTGGCACTCTAGCTTAATGTTTGAGTCTTTTTCTCCACTGTTCCTTACTGCCTTTCATTAAGTACTTGAATAGGACAAACAAGTGACTGTGGGAGTACGGAAAAGAGATTGTACCTGATGGTGGCTGGACTTGGAACTGGGCTTTGAAAGATGTGTTCAGTCTGTTAACAGTGGGTGAGCTCTTAAGCAACATGTTCACTTCCACCACTTACCTGTGCACTTCACATCCACACTTCCGTGCTTTCATGCAACAAAACTGACCAACTCCTGAAGACCAGGCACTCTTAGGCATTAGTGACATACATTCCCCCAGCGAACAAGATAGTTACATTTGTGAATATAGGCATTAAGTAGGTAAGTAGAGGTATGACGAGTATAACACAGGGGGAACAGTTCAGGCTGACCTCCCTGAAGAAATGATTAAGCCTTATTAGAAGTTAGCACAGGAAAGCGGTTTAGCTCGAAGGGAACTTGGTAGATGGAACAATATATATAATTGCACACTGAGGGAGTGGTACGTCCAAGGACCTGGAAGTAGAGGAGAGTGTCTAGAGAGGTCAGTAGGGGCAAAGAGCAGAGGGCTTTGTATGCACACATTTGGGACTTACTCTTAAAACAATTAAAAGCCACAATTTCTAACTATTCTAAAACTCCACAGCAAGAGGGAGAAATCATTTAATACCTACCCAAAGTCCATAGGATAACTGGTTTGAATTAAATTTTTCTGATCTGCACCAGCTGATATGAGGTTGAACGTGTAAAAGGCCTGCTTTCCGCCAAATCACCACTTCCTGCTTCAATATCACCATAAAATAGTTCCCAGGAGGGAATGCGCAGAGCTTGGAAGAGCAAGTCAAATTCTGGCTCCTGAACTGATTAAATTTGAACTAGAAAACAGTTATACCATACCACTGCTAGTTATAATTTATACAAATTTTCTTTCCTCCACCCCAGGATAACAAAGAATAGAAAATATTCCCTGTAAATACCGTGAATCAGGAAAGATTAGAAAAACCCTGTTGGGTTGAAAAATTCATACCAGGAAGGAAGTATTCTAGTAAAAGTAAAAGAAAAGGCTCTACTGTTAAGTTAAACCAGCAAAATAAAACAAAAAACTGGCTACCTTTCTGAAATGGGCAAGACAGCCTTAGGAGTATATTAAGATAATAATAGAAAAGAGATCTATAGAAAAAACACAAACAAATCACTGATAGTAAAATAATTTTTATTTTCTTATTTAAAAAAAAAGGTAGCATTTCACATATAAATTTAGACTTCAAGATTACAGTGTATATTTGCCAAAAGGGACATCCCTAAAGGAGGGATAGGTTTTGAGCTCATTGAGTGAGCACAGGGAAGCACACTCCATGGGGAGTTTAAGTGAAAAAAATACTTTCTTTAGAGCTTCACAATTGTCCCGCAACCCTGCCACCAGGGTTTGTGGCTGGTAAGAAAACCCACACCCATCACTGTGGGACAAGAGCATTTAGCTCACATGAACAGGGAAAATCTCTAGGAATGAAAACACAAAGGTCAATGATCCAGACTTCCCACAACAATCACTTTTTCTCTGCAGCAGTAATATGACAGCTTAAGAGTTTATTTTTATAATCCAAAAATTATTTTAAGGAAAACTAAAGAACATAGAATTCATTCAAAAAGAAAATTTATGTAATTAAATGAGCAAAATGAAAAAAACCTATTCTCTCCATATTACAAATGCCTCTATGGCATAAGGCCCAGGAAGAAGACCCATTTGAATCTGGGATTTCCTTTCCTGAATAAAGTGTTTGGCACAAACACTGACAGGACTGACATTCAGCTCGGAGGTTTCTTGAAGTGGTCCCATACCTTTTCTGTCTGCCTTCACCTTACTGTACACAAGAGATGTCCTAGCAAGCAGCCTGGACATCTTAGGCCTGAGCAAAAACTCAGGCCTAACTATGGAGTATATTATTTCAGGAAAGTTAATCTTAAGGGGAAAAAGTTTCAGATGAAATAGTTCTTCCATAGCCCTAGGCCAACTGCCACTCTCTCACGGAAGATGACATTCACTGGCTACCCAGGAAGTCAGAAGAACCCTGATTTCCCAGGAAAGGTGAAAATTGGAGAAAGTACTTTTATTTCAACATCTCTGGGCCAGGAAGGAAGGAGACAGAGATGGTCAAGAATGCTTTCTATTCCATTCATTCCACACTAAATGGGCTCCTGATGAAGAAAGCAAAGAAGGATCAGTGTGCTAGTAGCTATGGCAGGCCTAGGATTTAGGCAGAGGTGCTGAGGCAAATAAATGTACCCCAATCCAGTTTTCAGAATAAAATCTTCCTGCAATTATGATACAAAACTGTACAGAGAACAGCTAGGAATTGTATGCTGCTCCTATTTCTGGTTAAGTCCTGTCCCACTCTTGGCCAGTCAGAGCTGAGAAGTAACAGAAAAGATGTCTGTGGCTAAAAACCAGGCACCTAGTTGCACACAAGCCTTGGGGGAGAGATGCTGAAGCAGTTATCATTGGGGGAATGGGGGAAGGCAGGGTCTCAGAGCTTTAGTTCAGAGCAAAAAGTTTTACCTCACCCCAAAGTTCAACTCAAGACCTCCTTATCTCTGTGCCTACTAATGCATTAACCCAGTAATTAGGAAATCTCTATGGAGAATTGATGGCACAGTGCACATCCCAGCAGGCCACCAGCCTGGCTGCAGGAACTCAGAAGAAAGGTGCAAAGCACACCAAGTAAATCATTGCTCAAGAAAAAGATAATTTCCTGGGGAAACCTCGGTGGCCTAGATGATAGTATTAAGGATGAATGCTGGGAATGGGCCCTAAAGAGAGAGCCTAGGTCCCAGGGTACAGTCAGTCTTCTTTAAACACTTACCATTCCTGGCTGTCTTCCCTCTAGCCTCCCATCTCTTGGATGGCTAAGCACCCATTTCTCCAGAGACCAATGTAAACATTGTTCAATAGATCTCAGCTTAGAAAAACACAGCTTGTTATATATTTAGTGTTAACATTCCAGTGCAGGCAGTATCTTAGCATCAGACTTTCCCTCTTTCATGAGTACCAGTTTACAAAGGAACACATACAGCATACTCGATAAAACTGCATCTGAAAAGATCATTTGCGTGCCAATTGGCTCTATTCTGCAGTTGATAAACCAGGATTATCACAGGAGAGGCAGAACACACGGAGCACAAGTTCTCTGTAAATCTGAAGAATCGGTATAATCATTGTTTCCACTTAACTCCTTGGGCTGCATCTTGATATGGGAGAACATTTCTACCTCTTGCATCAACCTGTGTTCTCCTTGTTTTGGATGGGGCTCTCTCCAGAGGGTTCAAGAGCCTCCTTAGAGAGAAGCGTGCTTTCTCTTCCAGTCCTGATATCTGAATATTTTAAAGCACAAGAGGAGTCCACGAACATGTTAGGGATGCTGCTGCCAAAGTAGATCTTACTGTTAGAAGCAATGGCCTGGTACTTCTTGAGCTCCAGATATTCCGGGGTCAATTTGTGCTGTGTGAGGGCAAACAAGAGGAAAGATATCAGGACACTTAGTGTGTTCCAAGTGTGACATGCCTTCAACAAGGTCCTGTCCTAATGCAGGAGAAGTTATTTGCTTTTTATAAAAGAACTCAATGGCTTACCTCGGGAGAGATTTGGGAAATTTAACAATAATAACTAACCTTTCAATTGGAACACATAACTTCATATACACTTTCTCATTTCATCTAGCTAAATTCAACCTGAAAACAGTCTGGAATTTCTGCTGATTCTCTGAGACAGGGGAACAGGTCAATGGATGGGAGTGGCACAACATCAAAAGAAAGGGCTATAACTTTTGAGTAATCAAAAAATAGATAAATTCATTAATTAAAATCCCTCCTTTTCTTCCCAAAGTCCTACCCAGTTTCCAATTTCCTCTTAACAGTAGTGACACAATGAAGAACTCTTTAGTTCCCTGGGCTTATAACATTGTAATTAGCTATTGGTAATTCTGCTTTTCTAAACTAGAGTCTAGACCTGGAAATCACCTAGTCTAACTGCTTGCCTTTCCTCAGGAGTTACAGTTTGTGATAGACAGATGTCTGTCAACCCCCTTCCTAAAGATCCTCCCCCCTCTCCTATGGAAGAGTTTTTTGTTTAAACCATGGTGTCGAGATATATCCAACCAAAATCTCTCTGGGTTTGATTAAAACTATTTCCAGCGTTCCCTACAATATACTCTTCCAAAAGCCCCTCAGAATCTTCCCTAGTGATTTTCCCAACACCCTGAGTCTCAGCCTGTCCTTGGAACATGATTGTCCTTCATAATCATACAGTATTTTTTCCTGCATTCCAACATCTTTGACTGCCTAGACTTATACCCTCACCAGTTAACTGCTATCCTCTGTCAATACACTGTAATCAAACCTGGTCACAGTACATAATCAAATTACTTCCTAAAGCCTTTTTAATACAAGTTGACATCTGAGAAGCATTTTATCAAAATGGCAAGAAACTACTGTCTCTTTCAGACTAAGGCTGACCTCAATGGCAGGCAGGTTCTTGATATTTGTGCCTGGCCAGCTTCAGTTACAGATTTGGATGGCTAGTTTGTAAACTGAAATTACCCATCTTGCCTTAATCTGTGTCTTTGAGAAGATTATTTCTAAATTTACACCAGTTTTGAAACTATTGGCAGCTGTCATTCTGTCAGGCTATGTCTTCTCATTTCTTTTGAGTACAGAGTATGCCATTTCTCTTAAACCAAAAAGTTTAATTTAAGCACTGTCATATATCTTAAATCTTGACTCATCCTTTAAACGGCATCATATACCTTAGCAACCTCTATCTAAGTCCTTTCTCAGTTCCAATCTACTGTACAAATAATAACCTTATACATTTTCCTTTCTTAGAATACTATAGGGGTTCCAGCTGCCTCTTAATTAAATAACTCCTGTTTACTACATCTATCCTCTCGAGCCAACCTAACCTAGTACTGACACAATTGTTTACCCATCATCCATCCTACCACCTTCCTAGTTATCACACATGGCATTCCTCATGACTAGAACAGTTTTTTAAATCCAATAAACAAGGAGTTCTCAACTCTGGCATACGGAAATATGTGGGTGTATGGGGAGTCTGGTTGTTAAAATGATTAGTAAGCATTACTGACATTTAGAGGAAAAGGGCCAGGGATGTAAAATATTTCACAAGGTATGATATAATTCTTAACGATGAAAATATCTCACCCTAAAATGCCAACAATTTTTCTTATGAGAAACACTATTCTAAACAAACTTAGCATGTACCAAAAAAGGTACCTTATCTGAGAACCAATTCTAAACAAGCTTTACTCTTCTGTCACTCTAGTTATTTCAAGAGAAAATCTTCAAATTCACTATTATTGAGCCCTTTCACAGCAATGCAAATGATAAGATTTATGCATCTGACCTGTGTTTATATATATGTTTGCCTTTGCCCTGGTTCCCCACTTTTATAAGGAAGTATACAAAGTCCCTTATCTAATGAATGTAGAGTATGTCTTGCTAAGTGAATGGCTGATTCTGGAGGATGTAAAGATACATCCCTTACAATGGATAAAATCACCACTATGATATTAGAGCCCTCCAAAAGGAAATGCAAAACCCCAAACCATATAACTAGGAAAGTGGCACAAAGAGTCAGTCACCTTGTTTGAGGTGGCATACTTGTGTGCAGCATAATACTCAGCATCTGCTTTAGCCTTCTCTCGAGCCAGGAATGCAGCATCTAGCAAGCAAAACAGAGTAAGGCTATTTAAAACAAAGGAAAGTTGCCAATTCATTCCCTTAGCAGGGGGCAAGAGTTCAGACTCTACCTAAGTAGGATTCTCTTTCTCCACTGCTTACTCTGCTTCAAATGTTTACAACAATATTAGGAGTTTTCAAATACAGTCCCCCAGACAATTTCTTCTCAAAGGGAAATTCTCTTGTCACTAGCGGGTAATTCAGCTCATCTGAGCTCACTTCATTCTCCACCCAATGTTGCTTCTTCTTTCTCCATCTCCCTGCTCTGCCCCTTACCCAAACTGCGGCTCTCCACCTAACCTCTAGGCTTAAAATAATTTAAGTCCAGATATGGAAGCTCTGTTCTTCTACTATACTTTCTCCATTCTCTTCAAATCTTATCTTGATTCAAAGGAGAAAGAAGGGAGGCAATAAGATATAAGCCAAAGGGGTTGAATGTGTGATCTTCAAGACTATAAGCTAAGAATATCAACATCTCACTATGTGAAATCAAAGGCTTTAAGAACCTCTGAAAATCTGGCTTCTTCTTTTCTCCAGCTAATTTTTCTTTATTTAATATTAACTAAGAAAAGAGGCTCGTGGTGGTGGGTTTATTATCTTGTGCACACTTTACAACAGATTATGAGTAATTATCATAGTTTGCTGGAGGATAAAGGGGTAGTTTATGTGCCCCAATTTAAAGAAGGAGAATGAAGTGTTGTCTACCCACCATCATGAATCAAACCAAGAGCTAGATATGTTAACAGCAATGTTTTTTGTTTTTGTTTTTTGTCTAGAACATCAGACCAGACACTTCCTCTAGACCAAATTATTCCCTGCTTTGGCCTTTTCCCACACAACACAAACAAGAGTCCACCTCCCTGAGGTGGAGAGGCTGCTCAGTATGGTGATACAGCCTCATCATATTGTCTCTGATGTACCTTCAATTTCAGAAATGCGCTTTTCAGTTTCTTTCTCCATCACCTTCTGCTGAAAACGAATTTTTGCCACCTGTGCAATCTTCTCTGCCTCTATAATTATACAAAAAAAGAGAAAACATATTCAGAAGCATTTCTCTAGCTCCCAAGGCACTGGAAATCAGCAGAACACAGTCTAATATTTAATTATATCAGGTTTTATGGGCTAATTGTTTCATTAAGTTTTATCTATCCAGACCGCAAACAACTCAAAGGAAAAAAGTAAATTTATTTTCTATTTCACTCTTCTATTTTGACAGTGTTAATTTTGTGGGAAGAGGGGATACAAAAACTTTCAATTCCAGTCCTTCCTGGAGTTATACAGCAATGGTCCACAAGCTAATGGGAAAAAAAAACAAAAGATACTTCTTCAAAGTACCAGTGAACAAAAACTGAGCAACATAAATAGATGGCAATACAGGATGGTAACATAATGTGGCAGGAAAAAGAAAGAATAAGGGAGATAAGTTAAACCAAGGAAGGATTTCTGGAAGGAATCTTAAATGATGGACTGACCTAGGAGGGCATGCCAGAAAGTATAAACAAAGACAAGACACTGTGAATGAGCAAAATTACAATGTAAGGTGAATACGGAGCCAGCAGACAAGAGAAGACAACAAAAAATAAGGTTAGATAAGAGGGCTAGAGGACTCTTGTCTTAAATGACAGACTGAGGAGCTCAGCTTTAATAAGGATCATTTGTTAAATTACCATCAGGGAAATGATATGATGAAAATAATTTCAGAGGAAGAATATTCTGACTGCTGCAGAAGATAAAACAGAAAGCAGGATAAAAATTCACCTGAGAATATTTAAAAAAAAGTATTGGGAGTGAACATGTTAGCTCCAGCAAGCAACACAGATAAGAGAAAGTAAATACCTTTAGTAAACTTCTGGCCTAACCAAAGGACCCAGGATCAAGGAATGAAAAACTCTAATCACACTTTGAATTCAATCAATGAAATTCTTAAAGAATTTTCTCAATTCCCCTTTCTTAGCCAAAAAAAAAGGTGAGCATTTTAACACATCGTATCTCTGGCCTCTGAGGGAAGTACATGATAGGAAAAAAAATTCTAAGTGGTTTTCTTCTTTCCAAAAGACAGTATCCTTGACCGAATAATTCAGGGTACACATCCCTCTCTTTCCTCACTAAATTAATCCATAGCATACCATCCTAAAAGTAATCTATGTTTAACTGGGATAGAAATTTAACAGTAAATAGAAACTCAAGATAAAACCTGAATAAAAGGTGAAATCTGAAGCCAACAGCTAGAACCCAGAGAAGACTGTCTCAACCAAGGGGAACTAGTGGAATCTCATTCAACACTCCTCTCTGACACGTGGGAGAAACCAATACAAAGCATTATCAGACTTCTAGAGAAATGGTGGACTAAGCTAGTAAGAAAACCCTTCGGCTAATAACACCTTAAAATGCTAATACAACAAATTTGTTTTTAATGTATGCCTAAATTCATAAGAAAGAATGGGATATAAGCAAAGGGAGAGGCAGCCCTAGGAATAGTTAAACAAATAAAGGAGAGGAACTTGGGTTATTGCCCATACAGGGCTAGGAGATGTGGCTTTGAGATGTTGAAAAGGAGACTCCTATAGAAAATAAAGCCAAGACTTTTGAAGGGCTACAACTCCAGTAAAGTAGATTAAAACACTCTACCCATCAGCCCAATGAGAAGATTTTTACTACCTAGACACATCATAGTGAAAATGAAGAACATACAAAGATAGAGAAAACTCTTAAAAGCAAAAAGAGAAGACTAATTATCTAACAGGAACAAGTAGACTGAAGGCATACTTCTAAACTGATATAAGAGGTCAAGCAAAAATGAAATAATATTGTCAAACTATTAAGGAAAAATAAGTAGTCTGGTATAGAATTGTAGGCTAAATTACCATATAGGAATGGGGGAGAACAAAGAAGACTGAAGAAATTTTCTACTCCTGAATTTTCACTGGAAAAAAGTAGCGTGCGCGCACACGCACACACACACACAAGGATTGCAAAAAGCAATGGAGAGGAAAAAATTACTTAACACATGTAAATCAAAACATGTTTTTATTATAAGACTCAATAATGATGATAATGGAGGAATAAAAGCAACGTAAAACTAAAGTACTAGGCAACAGTAATATGTAAGACTGGGTGACAGTGCTAAGAGGTAAAGCATTCTTAAGGTATTATTATTCAAGAAGTGGGCAGAGAAAATGATTACCTTTAGATGCTGTCAAGTCAGGTATGCTTATTAGTATTTTACAGGTTAATGACTAGTTATATATTCTAGAAACAGAATGTAAAAAATTCCAATCAAGTAAAAGGAAGAAAAGAATAAAGAAAATTCAATCAATTCCATATCAGTCAGAAAAGGAAGGAAGTGGGGCAAAGAAAAAAAAATGCATGGTAAATAGTACAAAATTAAACTGACACAAATAAAGCAAAATATAGCAGTAATTACAATAAATATAAAAAGACTAAACTCACCAGTTAAAAGACAGATTCTCACATTGGATAAGATAACAAAATCCAGCTATATGCTGTTTACAAGAGACACACCTAAAACATAATGACACAGAAAGGTTGAAAGTAAAAGGATGAGAAAATATACACCAAGAAAATAACTAACCAAGAGAAATCTGGCATAGCTACATCATCAGACAAAATAGACCTTAAGCCAAAAACATGTTTAGAGATAAAGAGGGCTATTAATAGAAGCAATTCTCCAGGGAGATGTAACAATTCTAAACCTGAATGCTCTTAATGATATAGTCCCAAAATATATAAAGAAAAAATATGTAAGACGTCAACAAATCCATGGTTATAGTGGGAGGTTTTAACATACCTTTCTCAGTATTTGAAAGCTCAAGAAGGCAAAATTACAAGAATACAGGAGATTTGAACAATACAATGCATAAGCCTGACCTAATGGCTATATAGGGAAACCTGCATCCAACAGAGAACATATATTCAATCTTTGCAAGCACACATAGAACATTTATCAAAAATCACCATGTATAGGTAGGCTACCAAGCAAATTTCAACAAACACCTAAGAATCCGTCTAACAGGTTGTACTTTCTGACCACAATGCTATAAAATTGAAAATTAATGATAAAAAGGACTCTCAAAACCCATTCAATCAGAAATTTAAATATATATTAATTCATGAGCCAAAGAAGAAATGGTAAAATGTTTTAAAAAAGAAATTAAGCTATACACCAAATTATATAAACAAACTACATTTCAAAACATGAGATATAGCTAAAGCAGTACTTAGAAGAAAATTTCTAATCGTAAATGCTTTTATTAGGAAAGACTGAAAATTAATGAGTTAAGTGTCTAATTCAAGAAGTTAGAAAATAAACAATAAACAAAAGAAGAAGAAATAATACAGATAAGGACAATAATACAATTGAAAAGAAGGTGACAACAGAATCAACAAAACCAAAAGCCAGTTCTCTGAAAAGATGAAGAAAATAAGACAGTCCTCTGGCAAAATTGACCCAAAAAAACAGAAGGCACAAATAAAAAATATTAGGGAGAAAAAGGTCATAAAGATCTGGTAGTGGGTTTTAAAATTCATAAGAGAATTAAACAAATTTATGCCCCCAAATCTGAAACATCAAATGAAATGGACAATTTTGTAGAAGAAGATAATTAACAAAACTGACCTAAAATGAATAACCAAATATACTTACACCTATTAAAGAAAGTAAATGAGTAGGTTAAATGTTACCACAAAAAAGCAAAAACTTCATTGGACCAAGATGGTTTTACAAGTGAGTTCCACAAACCTACAAAGAAGAGATAATAAAAAAATGTTCCAGAACACAGAAACCATTTTGAGGCTAGTATAACCATGATACAAAAAACAAACAAAAAAACGGACAAGAAAATTATAAACCAATTTCATTTATGAACATAAAAGTAAAACTGCTAAAGAAACTTATTATTATATAGAGATATGTATTGGGCTAAGCAGGTTTATCGCAGAAACACAAAGATGATTCCATATTAGAAACTCTATTAATGATTCACCATACATTAAGAGTTTAAAAAAAAGATCATATGGTCATCTCAACAGATGCAGAAAAAAATTCTCTAAGTTTTAACAACCATTCAGAATAAAAGGTCTTGGCAAGTAAGGAATATAAAGCAACTTCATTAACCCTATAAAAGTTACCTACAGCAATCATTGAAACTATTTCCTTTAAAGTCAGGAACAAGACAAGATGATTATTACCATTTTTCTTTCAAACACTGTACCAAAAGTCATAGACTAAAGCAGTAAGATAAGAAAAAGAAAATAAGCAGAATTATATAGAAAGATATAAAACTGCCCTTATCTGAACACAATATAATTGCTCACATGGACAATACAAGAGTATTTTCAGCAAAACTGCTAAACAGAAAATCGACTTCATACCTATACAAAAGCAACAACCAATTAGAAAATGTGCCTTTAAAAATATCTTATTTAAATTCGCAAAATACTTAAAGGATAAATATGCATAAATCTCTAACCAGGACTTAAGAAAATTATGAGTTTTTCTGAAAGACATTCTTCATAAATGGAGAAATATAATAGATTTGTAAGACTGCTGAGGATTGAATCATATTTCCCAAAAAACACATATCCAAATCTTAATCCATGTTCCTGTGGATGTGAACTCATTTGTAAACATGACCTTTCAAAGATGTTGTTAATTAAGGTGTACCCCAAATGAATCAGGCCTTATAAAAAGAAGAAATTCAGATGCAGTCAGAAATAGCCAGAAGTCAGCGGAAACCAGAAGAGTAGATATAAAGACAGAGGGAGATCTCTGTGTGGACTGCTGGAATCTACAGACTCTGGGAGAAAGTAAGCCGTGCCAATAGCTTATATGGGATTTTCAGCCTTCAAAACCATTAGACAGTAAATTCATGCTAACCAGTCTGTGGTATTTATCATAGCAACCCTCACAAACTAAGACAAAGACTCAATATGAAAAAGACTGTAATTCTCTCCAAATCGATGAACACATTCTATCTAATTCTAATCAAAATCCTAACACAGTATTTTATCCAACTTGAGGAGCAGGTTCTCAAATTTATATGGAAGAATAAAGGGCCAGGACAGACTATTTTAGGAACAGTTATGAAGTTAATAAGAATAGTTAAAGAGAAGCTTACTCTCTCAGATAGCAAGACTTAATTAAAATAAGTAATTAAAAGCCACAGTAATAAAACATGACAGTATTGGGGAAGGACAGACCCAAAAAAGAGAGACCTAGAAACACAATAAATTTTATGTACATAGGATTTTGGTATATAACAGATGCAACATTAGAAATAACTGGAAGACAGAATGAAACAATCTAATAAATGGTCTAGGAAAATAAGCACGCAATTTGGAAAAAATAAAACCGAATCTCTGTATCTCACTAAACACCAAAAATAACTGTCAGAAGGATTAAGCACCTAAATATGAAAAGCAAAACTTCTATAATAGAATAATTTAGGGGCAGAGAAATAGTTCTAAATAAAACAGGAAAAGCACAGACCAAAAAGAAAAGATTCATGAGTTTGACTACATCAAAATTAAATATAGGGGGTGCAAGGGTAGTTTAGTGGTAGAATTTTCGACTGCCATGTGGGGAGATAGGTTTGATTCCGGGCCCATGCACTCTCCCCACCACCCCCCAAAATGCTGCAATAATGGGATACTCACATGGAAAAAGAATGAATGTGACCCTGGCCATACAGCACATACACACACAAAAAATTCAATATATATGCATGTCAAATATGTCCTAAAGTTCAAAAACAAGCTGCAAAATGGCAGATGTCTGTAACACACAAATCTGGGAATGAATTAGTATCCAGAAGATATAAGGATCTCCTACAAATCAATTCAAAAGAACAATCAATCATGGGCTAAGAATTTTAATAGGCAACTCACATGCACAAATATGAAACCTACATGGGCAATAGACAATACTCAACTTTACTAATAATCAGAGAAATTCAAATTAAAATTATGTGATACCACATTCACTATTGAACTAGCATAAATTAAAAAGACTAATAATTCCCGGGGTTGAGGATATGCAAAAATGAGAACTCAAATATGGCAACCTAGATTTGGAACTCAAACATTGCTGATGAGAGGGAAAAACAGTAGAATCATGTTGGAGAACAATTTGGCAAAATATTGTAAATTTGAGTAAGAGCATATAACTATAACCCAGCAATTCTTCCTCTAGATACATAGTCTAAAGCAGTGCTTCTCAAACTACTATCAATTTCAATCTATGTTAGGAACCAATATTTCACAAACTATAATAAAAAAATAAAATACTAAAAAAATAAAAAGCAAAACAACAAAAAGTAAAAGCCCTAATTTTTTATTTAAAACTTTAGCAAATGTAAAATTACTACGTTAAAACGCTATAAGAACCTCTAAACACTCATTCTCAATTTTTGTACTCATTACATTGTGGCTCAGAAACAAAAAAGCTTGTGACAGGGTACCAACCCACACCACATGTTGAGTAGCACTGTTCATTGTAAGGAAATTTTTGCACATGTGCACAAGGAGGCATAGATAAGGATGTTATTTCAGCACTGTTTGTAAATAAGGAAAAACCAGAAACTAGTTTTTCTTCCTCAGTATTTCATCAGAATGAAGGCGGTTCATTCATTTTAACAGCAGTTGAAAATGAATTAGATCTACACATATCAACATGAACAAAACAATGTTAGTAAAAAAGATAAGTTGTAAACAAAAGGTAATATTATGTTTGAAAACGTTCTTGGAGCTTAAAATAGGTAAAACAATTCTATAAATCATGGTTAAATACTTAGAGAAAAAGTATAAAAATACAGAAACAATATACATCAACTTCAGAATAGAAGTTACTCTCAGAAGAAAGGTTAAGGAAAAAGGCCAAGAAGAGTACTAAAAAGGCTTCAAACAGATCTACATTTTTTCCTTTAAAAGTAAATATGACCTGAAGAAAATATGGCAAAACGTTAAGCCTTCATTCTGTACATTCTTGTATATCTGAAGAGTTTAATAATAAAATTCTTAAACTTTCAGAATCTCAAGAAAAAACTGAGGGCCTAAAATGGCAATCTAATGGTATCCTGGAGTGTTAGGGAAGGCGGTGTAATTAAAAATGAGCAGTAGGATGGGCAATGGTGGCTCAGTGGCAGAGTTCTCGCCTGCTGTGCCAGAGACCTGGGTTCGATTACCGGTGCCCAACCATACAAAAAAAAAAAAAAAAAAAAGCTGGAAGCAATCTATCTATCTAGTACAACTAGAGGCATATCAATAGCAGGGATGAATACTAGGATGCTGAGTTTTGGTCAAAAACTTCCCTCTTCTTAATCTACAGAAACTAAAATCTTACTCTAAGACTAAAGATGCTGATAAACCCTATCCACTCATTTGTCCTTAAAAAAGACAAACATAGCTGTCAGCAACATGGTGAAGAACCAAAGCACTTCATTAAGTATTAAGACTTTAGAACATCTAAACGTACAAAGGATTTCTAGAATTCTCCATTAAGTAGGATCCAATCTTGTGTCCCAACATGAGGAGACTGACAAAGAGCAGGACAAACTCAACACATGTACCTAGAAACAGCCATTTCAGAAAGAAATCCAAGTACCTATAACAGCCTTTTTCCTCTCTGTCTCAGCTTCTTTCTCCACAACCTTTTGTTTCTGTGCAGCTATAAGAAGTTTTGTCTTCTCGGCCTCCCTGTGGAAAAAAACATTAAAAAAATTAGGAATGAGGGTGCACGGGTGGTTCAGTGGGTAGAATGCTCACCTTCCATGCAGAAGATCTGGGTTTGATTCCCAGACCACACACCCCCGCAAAACAAACAAAAAAAGGAACGATTGTGTAGTCAAAACAGGCAGTAATAGCGAACTTTCTGACCCATTAATGTAGGTGCGGCAGGTGTCACTCTATTTTACTTATGATGAATATGAGGCTGAAATGTTAAAGGATTTGTCCAGAGTCACCAAGGGCTAGGAGTAAAATTTAGTACATTTGAACATTAATCCAATTTTCCCATCTAATTGTATCATGTAAGGCCTGCGATGTGAAAGGAAGAATACAAATGCTTCCTGTGTTGCTAGGCTTCCTGCTATGTCCATTCAGCACCACTGTGCCAGTTAGAAAAAGGCGTCAACCTCTGGGTAGATGCAATCCCTCGGGTGTATGGTTTGGCAAGTATAATGGAACTGGATTTCAGAACTGCCTTGCTCAGCAGACATCTTGGTGCAGTGGCTTCGTTTGCTGTATAATAAAAGATCCAACTAGATGGCAGTTATTAGGTGGTAAACTTGGGTCCAATGTCAGGAAAAATTTTCTAGGAATTTGAGCTCTCTAATAATAGAAAACGGTTGGCCTATCACTAAGTATGTGCTAATGGAGCCTGAGTAGCCATATGGCAGTAAAGGCATAAAAAAAAAAAAAAGATTACTAGGTGAGATCTAAAGGGGATGATCCCAAAGTGGCTTTTAATTCTGGAATTTTAATAGTCTATGAAATTAGGAAAAATCCAGAATTATCTGAAAAGTAACTCCAATATCTTCCCCTAAACATCCTCTCCCCACCAACATTGATAAAGACATGAAATGCCATGCTGGATAATATGAATCATTTGATGGCGGAGAATACACAGTATTCATCTTTCTATTACCAGAACTATCACATTTAAAGCCTAAGATGTCCTGCATCTTCAATAAATATGTTTTTCCAGTAAATGGATCAGGCCCTGATCTACCCAGACTGGTATTTTATGCATTTAAAGGAAGAGATCTTCTACAATGAAAAAGTGGGAAAACAAAACAAAACAACCCTCTACATTACAGAAGATAATAGACCCAGGAGCAAAAAGGACTCAGAGGTATATCATCTAATAAACCAGTATTATTACTACTCCATAGGCTACTGATACATATACATGTTTGTATTCTTGACTTTTGCAGTTATTTTTCCAGTATCCCATATTGTTCTCCTTCTTAATATATCAGCCAAATTTCCTGGAGACTTTTGTTTCTCTTTTTCAGTATATGTCATGAGAAAATAATACTGCCATTCAACTGCAATAAGTATTCCTCTAAAAAAGATCCTCTAAAACACCTAGAAACTAATTTCATTCAAACAATTAACTCCTAATTCCTAGCCAGCCCTGGACACATAACAGAGAAAACTACCAGGAGTCTTCTCAGGCAAAGATTCACCAGAGATAAATTACAAAGATCCTGGTCTAATTTTAGATACACAATCACATACAATGGAAACACAAACTTTATACCAACAAGGTGTCTATTCTTACCATCACAACAGAGTAACAAAATATAGGTACTTTGTTCAACCTTCACAACTAGGACTCATTCTCTCCTCTATTAATATTTATTTCAAAGTACCATTCATATCAAATTATAGCTCCATAGGCTTCCAGCAATAGTTCTACAACTGCATTCTTAGCCACTAAACTGCTCTTGAAATCTCCCTACATAAAGAAAGAATTAATGAGTCAAGTGGGATGTAAGATATGAGAATAGGTAAAGTTACTAGAATAAAAGTATGGAAGACAGACATATCACCCACCCCAAAGTGTATTTCATACATAAGTCTCTAAGACTAGTGCATTAGTATGTACTAGTATGTACTAAGTATGTACTAAGTAAAAATATTGGGATCCCATGCATATTACTCACATTAACTCAAAATTTCTTCTTATGGCTTCTGGGATTTTGGGTTTTGTAACACGCACAGCCTAAAAAATAAAAGTGAAAAAGCCAAAGTATACTTGAAAAAATAAATTTTCAAAATACATCTTCTGTAGAAGAGCTCCTTAAATGCTACTGCTAAAACAACTATGATTTAACTGCCTACTAATAAGTGTGGGGATCCCACCAGAAAAATCTACTTTTCATGTCATCATACCAAGAATCAAAGATAAATGGCTTCTTTTTTCCTTAAAAAAAAAAAAAATGCCCGACTACAGGAAAAAAATACTCTACCCACTGAAGAAACAAACTCCCCTAGGGAAAAGTTTCTCTCCTAAAAGATGTTTCATAAAGCTCTTTATAAAGATACTTCCGCCTTCCTTTTCAAACCTGGACACCAAAGAAGCAGAAGGAAGACAAGTTCCAAGACTGAAATTACAAAGTTGGAAACAATCAGTCAAAACCAAACAACATAACTCAGGTAAAAAAACACTACTTAATACAATGGATAGTAAATGAATTTACCATATCCTAAACTTATAGCCACTCAGTACTGGCTAAGTAAATAGCCCAAATAACAGAAGGAAAACAAGTAACAATAGCATACTATATTCTTCCTACAAATCTCACTCAGAATACAGTCTACCTCTCTTTGTAGACAATGTTCACTAGAACACTTGATTTTTCCCCACTAACTGAAGTAAAGTTTTATAGAGTTAAGATTATAATCTACTTGGAAAGTGCTGTTTTGGGAAGCCTGACTTTTCTACATTAAGGATTTGATGTAAGCATTTGATTTTACAAAGAGCCTCTTAGCCCCACCTCTATTGCAAACACACATAAAATTTTGCTGACCTGAAGAAATTAATTTCCCTCTGAAAACTGTCTAGACTTCAAAGCAACAGTCTTTAAGCTCTCTATGAAAGGTTAACAGTCAAATCTACAATTCTAAAACAAAAACAAAAAGGATAATATAATTAAGTAAAACCACAAACTATATTTCAAATTTTAAAACTTACATGCCAGAAAAAGAAAGCAAAAAAGAAAGAAAAAACCACAAAGAACAAAAAAACTTATATGCCAATTTAGATATCTGAAAAAGCTTGAAAAGTACCAATAAAGAAAGTTCATCTGGAAGAAAAAGCTGGCAGAAATATTAAAGGCCATTAGTTTTTAAAAGATGATATATCTCACCAGATTTTAAAATGGACTAAAATGTTAAATTTTTGCAACCATATGGTATGTGTAAAAAAAGTAGGAAGACGGATCAGCTGCAGTCCTAAAAATGCATTCCAATTATTATATTATTTTATAACAAAAGAAAAGCAAGCAAAACAATAGAAATCTCCCCTTACCGGTTTGCAAATGTATTAGCAACCTGCAGTTTTTCATTCAACAATTTTTTCTTTTTTTGGCATGGGCAGCTTCTGGGAATTGAACCTGGGTATCTGGCATGGCAGGCCAAGAATTCTGCCACTGAGCCACTATTGCACTGCCCCATTCAATAATTTTTTATAAAAACAATTAGCAGAGGGTGGGCCATGGTGGCTCAGCACACAGAGTTCTCGCCTGCCATGCTGGAGACCCAGGTTCGATTCCCGGTACCTGCCTGTGAAGAAAAAAAAAAACAATAAGCAGAAAATGGAAGCCTGGCACCCTCAGGAGTGCACAGACAGGGAGATGGGAACTAGGAAGTAAGCCAAGATGTATTCTCTAAATGTGCTATATCCGTCCCACATCCTCCCCTCATGCCCCACGCACTCACTCCCCATGCATCCATGCCCCAGGCCCTGCTCTGCACATGCCCACCCTCCCTCTCCTGTGAAAGCACACACTCTCACCCCACCCCTCACAGGTCTTGGGTACCTGCTCCCAGACACTTGCCCTCCACCTCACCTCCCCATCCCTGGCCCCTGCAGGTGTTCACCTACACATCTAGGCAACACCTACCCCCAGCCTAGGCAGTTGCAGAACCCTGTCCCCCCACCCCCAGCTCTGTGCACCTACAAATCAGCGTTCTGCATGCCCCAAACCTGCATAAGCACATACCCACGTCCTGACTGCCCCAGCATCCACACATCTACACTCCCGTCCCCTTGGCCCTTGCATCCCAGCCCCTGCCCTGCACATGTACGCACACTCGTCCTAGTGCCCCATCCCTGTGCATGAGCATGCCCTTGCCCCATCCCCTGACACAAGAGCACCCCACTCCCATACCTGGCAGGTGCTCATGTGCATATCCATGACACAACCCCCTCCCTGCACACCTGTGCATCCCTGCCCCACCTGCACCACACCTGCACACCCACACCTGCACACCCACACCAGGGCCCGCCCATCCCACAACACGTGCACACTTCCTGATCCACGCCTTGCAACCTGTGTGACCTGTGCACTGCCCTTGCACATGCAGACATCCGTATCATGGTCCCCCCGGAGCCCTTCCCCTGACACAAGGAGACAACACCACCCCGCCCTCCATGCATCCTGACCTCTGTGTCCTGAACCCTACACCCTGATATCCACGAGCCCCGCACACACCCACCCATATCCTGCCCACGCACCAGCTCCTGCACAGCCCCTCCACATACCTTCCACTGTGCCCTACTTCTGTGTCCCCCATGCTGCACCCTGCTCCTACGCTCCAAGGCCAGCCTGAGCTGCACCCCACCCCCACAGCCCCCATACAGCCCGTCCACAACCCTGTGACCCACACCCGACACTCCTGGGCACCAGTGTAGCACTCCCGACCTGTGTCTATACCTGCACTGCAACCCATCGCTGCACTAATGTGTCCTGTCCTATGTTCCCTGTCCTGCTCCACACCTGCCCAGCAAATACAAAACTTAAGACTACTGAAGGAAATCAACTTAAAAGTAATCCTATCAAGATATTTATATGCCTCCAAGGCAACAAAAATCACAAAGCATATGAAAATGCAGACAGATATAGCCCAGTCTAAGGATCAAATTAAAATACCAGAGGAGACACAGATTTTGGAACAACTAATCAATGACGTTCATATAACTCTACTAAATAAAACTAAAGGGTTGGCTAATGACGTAATGGAGATCAAGAAGATTAGAAGAGTTTAAAGAAGAATTTGAAAGAATAAACAGAAAAATAGCAGATATCACAGAGATTAAAGATGCTGTAGACCAAATTAAAAATATACTAGAGGGCCACAGTGGCTCAGCGGCAAGAATGCTTGCCTATGATGCCAGAGGACCTGGGTTCGATTCCCAGTGCCTGCCCATGTAAAAAATATATACATATATATACTAGAGACACACAACAGCAGATTTGAAGAGGCAGAAGAAAGAATAAGCGAACTAGAGGACATGTCAACTGATTTCAAACACACAAAAGAGCACATGGCAAAAAAGATGGAAAAATGTGATTTGAATCTCAGGGAAATAGTGACTAAAACAAAGCACACAAATATAAGAATCATTGGTGTCCCAGAAGGAGAAGAGTAAAGGATTAGCAAGATTAGTTGAGGATATAATGGGGGAAAACTTCCCAACCCTTACAAAAGACATAAATATGCAAATCAAAGAAGTCCAACAAACACCCAAAAGAATAAATCCAAACAGGCCTAACACAAGACACATACTAATCAGCATGTCAAATGTTGAAGAGAAGCAGAAAATCCTGAAAACGGCAAGAGAAAAATAATCTACTACATACATGGGAAACCGTATAAGACTGAGTCTGGACTATAATGGAGGCAGGAAGGCAGTGGTATGAAATACTTAAGATCCTGAAAGAGAAAGACTTTCCACCAAGAATTCAATACAGATTGGCAGAATGGATTAAGAAATATGATCCAGCTATACGCTGCTTAGAAGAACCCATCTTAGACCCTAGATACAAACAGACTGAAAGTGAAAGGATGGAAAAAGATGTTCCATGAGAGCTGTAACCAAAAGAAAGCAGGAGTAGCTATACTAATATCAGACAAAATACTTTAAATGTAAAGACAACATAAGAGACAAAGAAGGACAATAAATATTAATGAAAGGGACAATTCACCAAGAAGAAATAATAATCATAAATGTTTATGCTCCCAATCAAGGAGTTCCAAAGTACACGAGGCAAACACTGGCAAAACTGAAGAAAGCAAAAGATATTTCAACAATAACAGTAGGAGACTCCAATACAGCACTCTCCTCTATCGGTAGAAAAACTGAACAGAGGATCGACAAGGAAATAGAAAATTTAAACAATTTGATAAATAAATTAGAACTAACAGACATATATAGGTTCTCACAGCCCAAAACACCAAGATATACATTCTTCTCTAGTGCTATGGAACATTCTCCAGGCTAGGTCGCATGCTAGGGCACAAACAGATCTTTACAAATTTAAAAGCACTGAAATCATTCAAAGCTCCTTCTTTGATCACAATGGAATAAAACTAGAAATCAATAACCACAAAAAAAGAGAACTTTCAGTAAAAAGACAGCCTACCCAATGGGAGACAATATTTGGAAACGACATATCATATAAAGGTCTAGTACCCAGAATTTATAAAAAGATTGTTCAACAGACAACTCAATTACAAAATGGGCAAAAGATTTGAACAGACACTTCTCAGAAGAAGAAATACAAATAGCCAAAAGACAAAATAAGAGCTGCTCAACTTCCCTGGCCATTAGAGAAATGCAAATCAAAGCCACAATGAGATATCATCTCACACCCACCAGAATGGCCATTATCAATAAAACAGAAAATGACAAGTGCTGGAGAGGATATGGAGAAAGAGGCACACTTAGCCACTGTTGATGGGAATGTCAAATGGTACAATCGCTGTGGAAGGTAGTTTGGCGGTTCCTCAAAAAGCTTAATAGAGAATTGCCATATGACCCAGCAATACCATTGCTAGGTATCTACTCAAAGGACATAAGGGCAAGGACACAAACAGACATTTGCACACCAATGTTTATAGCAGCATTATATACAATTGCAAAGAGATGAAAACAGTCAAAATGTCCATCAACAGAAGAGTGGCTAAACAAACTGTGGTATATACATACAATGGAATATTATGCAGCTGTAAGACAGAATACAGTTATGGAGTATGTAACAACATGGATGGATCTTGTGGACATTATGCTGAGTGAGATTAGCCAGAAACAAAAGGACAAATACTGTATGGTCTTACTGATATGAACTGACATTAGTGAATAAACTTGGAATATTTCGTTGGTAACAGGAGATAGAAATATGGTAAGATATTGGGTAATTGGAGCTGAAGGGATACAGATTGTGCAACAGAACTGAATATAAAAACTCAGAAATGGATAGCACAATACTACCTAACTGTAATACAATTATGTTAAAACGCTGAATGAAGCTGAATGCGAGAATGATAGAGGGAGGAGGGCTGGGGGCACAGATGAAATCAGAAAGAAAGATAGACGATAAAGACTGAGATGGTATAATCTAGGAATGCCTAGAGTGTATAATGATAGTGACTAAATGTACAAATTTTAAAAATGTTTTTACATGAGGAAGAACAAAGGAATGTCATTACTGCAGGGTGCCAAAAACAAATGGTAATTAATATTTTTAAATTTCATCTTATGTGTGAGACTAAAGCAAAAAAGGTTTATTTGGTACAAAATTTATATTTTGACCAGTGCATTTCCTAATACAACTTATGTAGACAACCTAAGTGAACACCATAAGTACATGGAATCTTGAGTAGGGCATGAGATTTTGATGGTTTGTCCAGAGTGATGCCCTGATAAATCCCAGAGTGATTTGATCAGTGAGTGTAAAAGCATTTGAAAAGTCCCCTTCTGGGAATGGTGAGAACGGGGAAAAATTCAACTTTCCCAAGTTGAATTCTTGATACTCTCACAAGTAATGTGGACAACCAAAGCTATAGGCTGAGCCCCCAGTCTTGGGGTTTGTTCATATGAAACTTAACACCACAAAGGATAGGTCAAGCCTACTTAAAATTTGGCCTAAGAGTCACCCCCAAGAGAACCTCTTTTGTTGCTCAGATGTGGCCTCTCTCTCCAGCCAACACAACAAGCAAACTCACCACCCTCCCCGTCTGCGTGGGACATGACTCCCAGGGGTGTGGACCTTCCTGGCAATGTGGAACAGAAATCCTAGAATGAGCTGAGACTCAGCATCAAGGGACTGAGAAAAACCCTAGAATGAGCTGAGACTCAGTATCAAGGGATTGAGAAAACCTTCTCTACAAAAAAGGGGGAAGAGTGAAATGAGACAAAGTGTCAATGGCTGAGAGATTCCAAACAGAGTCGAGAGGTTATCCTGGAGGTTTTTCTTACGCATTAAGTAGATATCACCTTGTTATTCAAGATGTAATGGAGAGGCTGGAGGGAAATGCCTGAATATGTGGAGCTGTGTTCCAGTAGCCATGTTTCTTGAAGATGACTGTATAATGGTAAAGCTTTCACAATGTGACTGTGTGATTGTGAAAACCTTGTGTCTGATGCTCCTTTTATCTACCTTGTCAACAGACAAGTAGAACATATGGAATAAAAATTAATAATAGGGGGGAAAAATGTTAAAATAAATTTAGTTTGAAATGCTAACGATCAATGAAAGGGGGGGGGTAAGGGGTATGGTATGTATAAATTTTTTTTTCAGTTTTTGTTTTCTTTTTCTGAATAGATGCAAATGTTCCAAGAAATGATCATGATGAGGAATATGCAACTATGTGATGATATTGTGAATTCCTGATTATATATATAGAACGGAATGATCAAAATAGGAATGTCTGCATTTGTTTGGTGTTTCTTTGGTATTTAAAAAAATAAAATAAAAAAATTATAAAAAAAAATTAAATTGGGCAAAGGACTGGAACAGACATTTCTCCAAATGGCCAACAAACACACAAAAAGATGCTCAGCATGATTAGTCATTAGGGAAATGCAAATTAAAACCACAATGAGATGCCACTTCACATCCACAAGGATGGCTATTTTAAAAATGGAAAATAACAAGTGTTGGAAAGGATATAGGGAAACTGGAACACTAGTGAATTGATGTGGGAATGTAAAATGGTACAGCCACTGTAGAAAGCCATATGGTGGTTCTTCAAAATGTTAAATATAGAATTACCATTACCCAGCAATTCCACTTCTAGGTACATACCCAAAGAAAGTGAAAATAGGATCTCAAACAGATCCTTGTACACCAATGTTTATAAATAAGCAGCATTATTCACAATAGCCAAAAGGTGGAAACAAGTCAACTGTCCATCAACAAATGAATGGATAAACAAAATGTGGTACATACACACAATAGAAAATTATTTGGCATAAGGAAAAAATGAAGTTATGAGACATGCTGCAACATGGAAAAATTTTGAAAACATTATGCTCAGTGAAACAAGCAAGACACACAATAGGAGAAAAATGGTATGATATCACTTATAAGAGATGACTAGAAAGAGAAAATTCACACAGATTGAAAGAAGATTAAAGGTTACCAAGAGAGGAAAAGACAGAGAGGGAAGAGGGAAAGGGAAAAGGAAGGAAGAATGAGTGTTTAAAAAAAAAAAAAAGGCATAAAGATCAGTGGCTGCCACAGGCTGAGATGGAGAGGAAGAGGAATAGAGGAGCACAGGTCCTTTTTACAATAGGAAAACTATTCTGTATGATGATACCATAATGGAAGATACATGACATTACACATTTATCAGAACCCTCAGAACTGCATACACAGAGTAAACTCTAATGTAAAACCCTGGACTTCAGTTACTAATAATGTATCAGTATTGATAATTCATAACAAGTGTACTACACTAATAAAAATGTTCATAATAGGGGAAAAAAGCTTTTTAATATAATGAAAAAACTGATAATTTAAAATTTTAAAAATTAGCAAAAACAAGAGACAACTAACAAACGAAACACAAAAGGACACTAAGTATCCTAGGACATTTAACAACACTAGGTAATACAAAATAATACCAGATAAATTTTCTCCAAAATATTTGAAAAAGAGTGAGGATGTGTGCATTAATCTGCTAATTATCTGGGTACAATCACATAATCAAGTGTCTGGGAACCACAGGCAACCAACACTGCTGATTGGCATGTAAACTGCTAAAAACTTATGTGAAAAGCAATTTAGCAATATCTATCAAAAAATCCCAGAAAGGGGCATTCACTGTTACCCATCAATCCCACTTTTAGGAATGTATCTACTGAAGGGCCCTAAAAGATGTATGGATAAGCTTGGTCATTACAACACAAATAAAAAGTAAAAAATTTGAAACCAGAAATTAATTAAATATAACCACTGAAAGTGATGATTAACCAAATTTCTATTTTTGACTTGCAAAGTTGTTCATATATACTGTTAGTGAAAAAAGCAGGTATGGTATGATTTTACTTCTGTTTAACATTTCTTTATATCTATAAACATATGTCCCTGTACATTAAGAAGAGTCAGAAAAGTTAATATTGATTATTTCTACACTTTAAAATTACTGGTGAATTTCACTTTGTTTTTCATCCTTTTCCTACTATGTAATTTTTTTTCAACATATAGTAACCTGTGTATGTATGAAAATATCCAGAACATAAAAAGAGCCACTACAACCAGTAAGGAAGAAAAACAATCCAGCAGGGAAAAAGGCAAAGGATTTGAATAGGCAATTGACAGAAGGGTATAAATGGCCAATAAAAATATCAAAAGATGCTCAACCTCTATATTAATAATCAAGGAAATGCAAATCAAAGAGAGATAACTTCACACCTATCCAAATGGCCAAAATAAAGATCTGTGACTGTCCCAGAGTAATTTAGGCCATAAACAAAGAAGTATTCGCAAAGTCCTCTTAAGGGGAACGGCGAGAAAGGAGGAAATATTCAACTTCCCCATTTGGAGAATGTCTGATAATAGTGCGGACAACCAAATTAGTAGGCCGACCCTTGATCTTGGGGTTCGCCTCTATGAAACTTATTTCTGTAAAGCACAGGCTAAACCTACTTAGAATTATGCCTAAAAGTCACCCCCAGAGAACTCTTTTGTTGCTCAGATATGGCCTCTCTAAGCCAACTAGGCAGGTGAACTCACTGCTCTTTCTTCTTCATGAGGCGTGACTTCCAGGGGTGTAAATCTCCCCAGCAAGGTGAGACAGAAATTCTGTGATGAACCAAGACCTTGCATCAAGGGACTGAGAAAGCCTTCTAGACCAAAATGCAGAAGAGAGAAATGAGACAAAATAAAGTTTCAGAGGCTGAAAGATTTCAAATAGAATAGAGAGGTTATTCTGGAGGTTATTCTTATGTATTATATAGATATTCCTTTTTAGTTTGTGGTGTATTAGAGTGGGTGGAAGGAAGTACCTGAAAATGCTGAGTTGTGTTCCAGTAGCCTTGATTCTTGAAGACAATTGTATAAAGATATAACATTTACAATGTGACTGTGTGAAAACCTTGTGTCTGATGCTCCTGTTATCCAGGGTATGGACAAATGAGTAAAAAAAATATGGATTAAAAAATAGACAAACAGGGCAGGCCACAGGGGCTCAGCAGGCAAGAATGCTTGCCTGCCATGCCAGAGGACCTGGGTTCGATTCCTGGTGCCTGCCCATGTTAAAAAAAAAAAATAGACAAACAATAGGGGAACAAAGGTTAAAATAAATTGGGTAGATGGAAATACTAGTAGTCAATGAGAGGGGTAAGGTATAGGGTATGTATGAATTTTGTCTTTTTTTATTTTCTTTTCTGGAGTGATGCAAATTTCTAAAAATGATCATGGTAATGAACACACAACTATGTGATGATATTGTGAGCCACTGATTGTACAGAAGGTATGGAATGCATATATGTGGATTTCTCAATAAAAATATTTTTTAAAAAGATGTGATTGCTTTAAATGCTGGTGAGGTCATGGGGAAGCAAGTATTTGCCTATACTTTCAGTAAAAATGAAGATTTGTACAGTAAAAATAAAGACTTGCATTCAGAAGGATAATTTGATAGTATCTATCAACAATAAAAATGTGCTGGCTCTATGATCTAGCAAATAATTTCACTTCTAGGGACCTTCTCTAGAAAAACACATGCTCACGCATACAAGGAGATATACCACAAATGTTCACTACACCTACTGCTTTATCAAAAGCAAAAACTGGAAACAACAGGGAAATGGCTAGGTGATATAAGGAAAGGAATTTAAGGCGGCTATTAAAAGGAATGGGTCAGAGCTCTAAGTAATAACCTGCAAAGACTCTAAGAATTTGTGACAGTCACATTTATAAGCCTGAAAATGAAGAACTACTATAGCCATAAGTGAATAGATAACTAATAGGATTTTACAAACAGCTGGATATTTCAAATGATCCCTTACTGGCTCACCTTCAGGCACTTCTGTGAGATGATGGCATAACATGAATGAGGACATGGGAAAAACCTGCCCATCATTCCAGTCTCATTTATGAGAAGCACATGCACACACATGAACATGTACAGTGAGTAGACAAGTCAGGAGCAGCACCACTGAGCTTGAAGAATTGAGACACATGCGACACCTAAGGAAGCTTTATCCTTACTGCAGATGTTTATCACAACAACTGATCTCCTAGACACTAAGAAAGGACACTACAGAAGCCACATTACCACTTCTTATGTAATTCAGATCTAGAGCAACGGCTTTCAAACGTTATGGACCAGGACAACATTAAGAAACACAATTTCCATTAAAACCTAATATAAACAATGCCCCCACCACCACCCCACAGCTATGTGAAACAAAAACTTCTCAGAATAATACTTTACTACATGTCATGTGCTGATTTCTTTTTCTATTCCATTTCACTTTATTTAAAAGACTGGTCATGACCGCTAAACCTGACTTTACATTCACCAATTTATTTCAACCCATAATCTGAAAACATACTGATACAGAAAACTAGGCGGATGGCCTATCTTCATTTTATCTCCCCCTGCTAACAGTACCAGCACCACTAAATTCATCTACCTCATTTCTACTCAGACCATCCTATTCACTTGAAATACCTTCCTCATTCCTTTCCCCCATATAAATCCTATTAATTCTTCTAGACCTACCTAAAAATTCATCTCAATCAGTCTCCCTCAGTTACACTCGCCTGAAATGTTCTCTCACTCTTAACTTTTACAGCAATAACCATCCAATCAATTCATCTGTTAACATTTTCATTTTTTTCTAGATTTATTATTCAAATCTTATACTTGAACATTTTCATAATCTTATTGAGGGCAAGGATTACTCTTATAACTGATTTTTAACCACTATTGGATCTTAATAATGCCTCACATACAGCAAGTACATGGATTTTATTTCCTCATAAGAGCCTTGGCTTCTCTGTGCCCTCTAAAGGTGTCCACAAGAAAGTGTCACCCGTGGTAAGCTACAAGAGCACTTTATTTTGGCAGAGACTTAAAAGTCAAACATGAGAAAGGTCTTCTATAAATCACCACAGAGTTTCAATTAAATAACTGCTGAATAAACAATCTGATGAAAGATTAGATTCAGGGCTCTCAAAATTCTCTGAGAATTTTCCTAGGAAAAGGGCTTACCTGTATAGTGAGACCTGGGGCCATGGAGTTCAAATCTTTTTGCAGAGCTTGCTTCAGGTTTTCATCTATTTGATCTGTTTTTGAAGCCAAGAACAACAGCTCTCATGACACTTAAATTTTTTTTTTACATTGTATAAACAGTGAAACAAACCTAATCACTACTAAATCTAAAATTTCATGGTAGTATTCTTTTATAGTTTAAACTGCTTCATATATACACACACACACACACACACACACACACACACACACACACACACATATATTGTTTTCCTTTTATGTGAAAAAAGTGTGAGAAATAATCTAATAAAGAAATTAAGGAAGATGACCTGCAGCAAGTACAAGTTTATCCAACAAATAGAGACTCTGGGTCTCTAGTATTTCAGTTCAGGGTTTTTTGGTCTTGATTCTCATAAAAAAGAAAATTTTTATCTTCAATTAAAATACTAGATTTCATTTTCATAAATCTCAGCTAATCATTATTTTTAATTTAAAAAGAGAAGAAAAAAGGCTCATGGCAAGGACTTTGAAGCATACACAGAATAGAAAATAAGATGCCACTTCACTTGGCCTTGTAACTCATGAATTTTCCACCCACCTCAATGGTACTTTCACCATTATTAAAATGGTGAGCAGTGATGACATATTAAGACAGATTGGGTTTTTTATACCCCATCCCAATGGTTGTCAAATCACCAAAGAAGAATCAATTGGGTGTTTTGCGAATGGATTAACTATTCTTACACCTCTCACTCAAAAATTCACTATTTGAGGGAGGAGGTAAGCAACCAATAGCAATAATTCATCCCCTGGAGCATTCACTATCACAAATGAAAAGTAACTTGTGTAGAAAAGCGTTAACACAGCAGACCTGAGACTACAATCCTTAGAAGGCCTATCTGCAAGGCTAGCCCTTGGCTGGTATCTGGAAACTTGGAGAAGATTCCCAATATTCCAAGAATTGCCAAGAGTGATTCACTGTATACAAACTGTTTATACAAACAATGTGGTTTATGCTGAACACCTGCTTCCTTTCTGGAAGACTGGAATTTTGATTCAGGATAGGCAAAGGGTGACTGTGTGACCAATTCCCAATAAAAACCTCAGGCACTGAGTCTCTAATGAGCTTCCCTGGTAGACGATACTTCACATGTGGTGTCACAATTAAATGCACCCTGTGTACTCCACTGGGAAATGACTCTTGGAAGCTTTCACCTGATTTCCCGTGAACGTTGCTCTATATGCCTTTTCCCTTTGCTGATTTTGCTTTGTTTTGTTTTATTGTAATAAAATCTTAGCTATGAGTATGCACCATGGATTGTTTTCGGTATAGGGAAAATATGAGGTAATTACTGTAAATTTCTCTAAGTTTCCTCAAATTATCTATTAAATTAGCAGCAAAGCTAATTTTCAGTAAGTTATCACAGTAAAAGCAATATAGTCTCTAAGTAAATGAAGATTTCCCAATAACTATCAAGTTACATATTTTACATTTTTGGACACAATATCCATTCTTAAAGCATATTACCTACAAACTATTGGCTTATTCATGATAAGAAACTTTAAGCTTAAGGTAAAAAATATTTAAAAGATAACTGTTCCATTATAAATTCAGAAGAAATGCTCAAATAGCATAAAATTTATTAACATGTTACTATCCATAAATAAGTTGAACAAGATTTCCAGTGGACTATTCACATACTTAAAATAAGACACTTACCAAACAATTCAATGTAAACTTCTTGAAGTGTGTGGGCACTGCAAAACTGGTTCAGCTCATGGTGAATTTTATTAAAGATTAAAGTCTTGTCATAATCTGCAGTGTAGTTCCTTACGATATCAAACACTGTAAGAAGTACAATCCATGTTTGTATTACACAAAACTGACTCAGTATCTTCTGCTTTAGTCAGGGTGAAGTTATAGTGAGATAATAATGTACACAAGGAAGAGCGTCAACGAAATAGTGGAAACATAAAAAAAAAAAACTCAAAACCCTTAATTGTGTTTCTTGTGCTCAAATTTCCAGATATCTTTTAACATTTGCAATACTAATGGACACAGTTTGAATTCCATAATTATTATGGAGGTAATAGGGAATTGTCAAAGTTTTCAAGCAAGGTATGACACAATTGGGTTTGTATTTTAGCAGTCACATAATCAAATCTGTACTTTGGCAGGGCTGTGAAGATGAACTGAGAGGCATGGAGATCAGTGTAGGGAAAATAAGAGGTAATTACTACAAAAGTTTAAATGAGAGGTAAAGAGGACCTAAATTAATAGAGGAACAGTGGGAATAAAAGATGGAAGGACTTCAAAAGACCTTTTTTAAAAGTAAAGTTTTTAAAGGCTGTAAAAAAGATGCCAGGCTAGAAGGGAAAGAAGCTAAAATTTACCAGGCCTGGCTTTATGTCAGTTTTCATCATTAGTACTTAAATCTTGCAAAAATCTCCTTATTTTACACATTAGGAAACTGAGAGCCAGAGAATTTCAGAACTGTGCCAAACATTCAGAACCCATGCTCTGCCTGCTGAACATGCTGCTTTCTGTCTTTAGAGCCAAGGATTTGTTCCACTGGTTTTCCCAGGTAGGATATTAGATGCAATTTGATTCCAGATCATAACTGATACAAAGGCCATCAATAACACTTGCTGACTCATTTTCCAAATGAATTGGTAATCTAATAGTTTCATTTTTATAGCTGGTTAGAGAACCATCAATCTCTTTCCTTCTTCTATTCTTCCAAACACAGCCATTGCAATGATTTGTGACCAGCGAGAATAGATAAAAGAAGACAAGGAAAATGCTTAAAAACGGATTCAAATCCACTTGATAATTTTACAGCCTGCTCTCTGCTCTGAAATTCTTTTATTTTTTTGCCTTACTTGTAATGTGAAATTTAGCATGATTTTATATCCCAATATAACTTTTTGTTTTTAGGTCATATCATATCTTTTTAAGTAAAATAAAAACTCCATAAAGGCTTAAGCTCTATCTTCATTTTCTGAATTATCCTTGATGAGCACAGTTCTCTGCATGCACCAGGTATTAATTTTGACAATGAATATAAAGATAAAATGGCAGAGTGTTCTTTAGAGGTCTGCCAAAGCATCTAATTAAGTTTTCATTTTAACAGTACTAATTCCAACCCTGTGGGTGCTCACTCATCTTTTACCAAGATATACTTTTCCCACACTGAGTACTCTTCCCATATTGTATTGTTGTTTATTTGGGGCGGGGGGGGGGGGGGCTGCATGGTCCAGGAAGCGAACCGTATTGCATTGTTATGCAAATATCAACTAAAAAATAATTTTCTGCAGTCACAAATCAGTGTGGTACATGGAATTGATCAGTTAGATTTTTAGCACGCAAGGAAATAATCTCTCACCCTGCCTGGATAAAATGCTATTTTCCCATTCTAAAAACCCATGACCCTATTGCACTTAAAAAACATTCTGTTCAGAGAAGAGTAACATACGGTTTCAGAGAGTCAACCTTGTCCAGAACCTCTGGGACCTATTTCTGCCTCCATTCTTAGAAATGGAAAATATTTCAGTAATTATTCTTTTACATTTATCAGAAGCCACAGATATCATGAAACTTTAAAAGTACCTTCCATGAAGTTGTGAGGCATTCAAGTAAATGAATGAAACTTAACAGTTGTATGCTGAATGAAATATCAGGAACAAAAAGACAGATATTATCATGCCTCAATCTTACAAACTAACTATAATATAAAAATTCGGTGAACTGAGGTTGAGAGCATGAGTTATCAGATCAGGGCTTACTGTAAAGGGTCCTAGATTGTAAGCTCTTACAACAGTCACATATATTCAGGAGGTATTACTGTTAATTCTAAACTCTAAGATACTCAGCTGTGTGTATATAACATGGTCTCTCCCAGAAACTTTGGGTATTTATGTGACACCGGAGACTCACAGTTAGAGCTTTAAAGATATTAAAGTCAGCAGTACCCCATACAGGAACTGTTTAAAAAGTTGCATGAATGAAGTTGATCAGGATAGGACTAAGGTTTAACAGAAGACTGGGTAAAGGATGATATCGTCCATATTTTAAAACTTCAACTTCTGTGTGAGACTAAAGGGTGAGATGTTTCCTAATTTAACTTGTATGGTCAGTTAAGTACATGGAATTTTGAAAAGGGCAAAAGATTGTGTTGGTTTTTCCAGGTTAGTGGGATAAATACCAGAGTGATCTGGACAGTGAATAAAGAAGTATTTGCAAAGTCCTCTTGGTGGGGAAAAGATTCAACTTCCCCATTTGGAGAATTTCTGATATTCTCGCAAGCAGTGGGAACAACCAAATCAATAAGCCCTTGATCTTGGGGGTTCCCCCTATGAAACATATTTCTGCAAAGGATAGGCTAAGCCTACTTAAAATTAGGCCTAAGAGTCACCCCTCTTTTGTTGCTCAGATGTGGCCTCACTTGCTAAGCTGACACCGCAAGAGAACCAACTGCCCTCCCCCAACCCACTACAAGGGACGTGACTCCCAAGGGTATAAGTCTCAATCCCAGGATGAGATGGAACCCAGCAACAAGGGACTGAGAAAACCTTCTTAACCAAAAGGGGTAAGAGAGAAATGAGAAAAAATAAAGTGTCAGTGGCTGAGAGATTTCAAATAGAGTTGAAAGGTTATCCTGGAGGTTATTCTTACACTTTATATAAATATCCCCTTTTCAGTTAATGGTGTATTGGAGTGGCTAGAGGGAAGTGCCTTAAACTGTAGAGCTGTGTTCCAGCAGCCTTGTTTCTTGAAGATGATTGTATAATGATATAGCTTTCACAATGTGACTGTGTGATTGTGAAAACCTGTGTCTGAAGCTTCTTTTATCTAGGGTATGGACAGATGAGTAAAAAATATGGATAAAGAATAAACAAATATGGGGGAACAAAGGTTAAAATAAATGGGGTAGATGGAAATACTAGTGGTCAATGAGAGGGAGGTGTAAGGGGTATGGTATGTATGAGTTTTTTCTTTTTTATTTCTTTTTCTGGAGTGATGCAAATGTTCAAAAAAAAAAAAGAATCACTGATCACAGTGATGAATACACCACTATGTGATGATACTGTGAGCCATTTATTGTACACCATATATGGAATATTTGTATGTTAAGAATGTTTGTATGCATGTATGTTAAGTTTTACTAATAAAAATTTTAAAAAAAAAGAAAAGAAATTGCAATTTCCTCTTCATTCCCCACATTCCTGATCCAATTTATTGGGCTGTATTTCTTTTTCTGTCACATGTACCACCTTTGAACAGAATAGATAATTTACTTATTATATTTGTTACTTGTTTCCTGTTTATAGCCATGAAGGCAAGTTTCATTTGTTTCATTCACTGGTATACCGCAAACCCCGAGAACAGTGCTTGATACATAGAGGCACTGAATAAATAGCTACTGAATGAATATCAATAACAACAAAAGTACCTTCCTAAGGCTAAAGTCATGTGTGTCACCAGAAGAAAAGCTAGAGTTTAGGGTCTGTATAACTTAGCAAAAACCAGAGCAGAAAATGATGATGGTTAACTATATAAATTTAAGAGAGCTCTTACGTGAACTAGAACAAACATACATCACTATTATAAGGTGTTAATACTAGGGTGTTGTATGGGAAGAAAATACAGTTAATGTAAACTAAGGTCTACAGTTAACAGCAACATTATAATACTCTTTTATTAATTGTAACAAAGGCACTATACCAAAACTAAATGTCAATAATAGGGGCATATAGAGATATGGGATTTTTTAATTGGAAAGAAATGAGAATGTTCTCATACTGACTGTAGTGATGAATGCATAACTTTGGATTAAATCAAGAACCACTGACTGTACACTTAGGATGGATTGTATGGTGTGTGAATAAACCTGTTCAGAGAAAAAAATAAAAAACTTTATGCTTTTACATTCCCTGTCCCATCCCCCCAAAGAAAAAGTACCTTCCTATTCCTCAGGGAATCTCTCAGTAGTAAGTACTCTGATTATAATTACAAAAATGGCAAATAAATGGAATCGTACCTGCATAAGGAGCCAACATATTAACCACTTCTATTCGGTCAATATAAATCATGACCCCACCACTAAAAGCAAAAAAAAATGGAAGTAATGAGTCGATACAAACCTATTATAACTCCATAATAATTCTATAGGCCCAAATATATCCCACAGGATAGAATTTACAAGGAAAATCTAAACATATGCTACTGAACGATTGAAATGACCCCATTGAACACTACTCAAATGACCTTTCCAGAGACAGAGATGGCATTCTATTATTCTGACTACATATACTCACCTGGCTCTTCTCATGAACAAAAGCCCACCTCTGTAAGTTTTGACCAAACCAGCTCACATCAGTGTTAAACCTATAACCAAGAGCTACTTGGCACTTTGCCCTAACTGAAGTCACTAGCTAAGGTAGTATACCTTTGAACTTTTCTACCAAGGAACCAAGTAAAGTGAAAAGGTTCCCTAAGAGGCACGGAGGCCAGCCACAAGCTGAAAATTCATTTGAAGTTTCCTGCCTTATTTTAACAATTCATCAGGATTTTTAATCTCCTTAACTGGTTTTATTCTAAAACAAAAAAAAGAATTTCTTCCAAACCTTGAAATAAAACTGACAGGACACAAAGATAGCTCTTGTTAATAACCTCCTTAATTCCTGGCATACCAACTCATACCCTGAGGGTCATGTGTACCTCTCTAGGTCAAGTGCTAGATTAGGTACTTTATATAAACTAATTCTAACCCTGATTTCTACAAATGAGGAAACATCAGATAAGGTTAGGAAAAGTCATAAAGCAGATATGACAGTGCAAATATGTGACGTTAGGTCTGTTGATTCTAAAACCCACACTTTTTTAGACACTACCATATGGTTCCTAAGAAGGGAAGCTCCTATTCAAAGAAAGGCCTCTGTTCACATAATGCTCAGAACTGACCCTCCTCCGCCCCATGCCCTCAGGTTACTATTACACCTATGTGAAAGAGTCTAAGTGATCACAGCTTCTTCATAAAGAACAGAAACTTCATCTGAACTAAAGAAAGGATAATAAGCAAAGGGGAAGCTTACCTTGTTCCGCAAGGCACATTTTTAACTTCATCAGTTTGTAGTGTTGTCTGGGGAGAGAAAAATATCAATACTCAGGACACATATCTTCAAATAACTACTGGTCCCAGAGGAAAACCTCTGGAAGGCGCCTGAGGAATACAGGAGCACTCCACTACAATTTCTGTCCCCAAAGATTAGCTGCCATAGGCATTCTTTCTTTTTCTATCCTAACAGAAATGAAAGATTTGAGACAGAACATATTTTATAGTTAATGCTTGAATCAAGATGTACTAGGAGAGGGTTCATATGTCCAATATGCTAATAAGTGGAAAATTGCTCTTCCAGAGTCCAGTATTTGCCTGGAGCCTGCCATGGATTGCAAACTAATGGCTTACCCAAAAAGATATTACACTAAGACTTAAAATCTGAACTTTGATTCCACTGCTCATGTTACTATTTACACTGAAGATAAAAGGTAACTATTGCATATATTTAAGTAGTCCACAACTCAAAAGTACCCTTGAACTCAATAGCAACCTTTCCTCTCTAAAGCTACAGTCAATATTTTAGTTCAGGCCCTAGAGATCTCTCACATGGACTATTCAATTTACTTTCTAATGGAAGTACCACCACCAGCACACTTTCTACAAATAAACCAACAATCTGGTACTTGATTGCTTTTTCCATATCTAAGCTTTGTTAGGATCCATGATACTTCCTACTGTACTCTAAGGCATTCAACAACTCAGCAGCTAATGAGTGTGTTTTGGACACACTGCACCTTGTTAAGCATGTAGCAACACACTATTTGATGAAATTCTAAAGAAGGAAGCACAGTTCCTGTTTCCAAAGAACTCAACAACCAGCAGAAGAGATAAATCTTTACAAAGTAAACTATCAAGGTACAAAATAAC